>NC_064645.1:154348425-155609258 GCF_023864345.2 Schistocerca serialis cubense
GATGATGGTCGAAGTAGAGAGGATATAAAATGTAGACTGGAAATGGCAAGGAAAGCGTTTCTGAAGAAGAGAAATTTGTTAACATCGAGTATAGATTTAAGTGTCAGGAAGTCATTTCTGAAAGTGTTTGTATGGAGTGTAGCCACGTATGGAAGTGAAACATGGACGATAAATAGTTTAGACAAGAAGAGAATAGAAGCTTTCGAAATGTGGTGCTACAGAAGAATGCTGAAGATTAGATGGGTAGATCACATAACTAATGAGGAGGTATTGAATAGAATTGGAGAGAAGAGAAGTTTGTGGCACAACTTGACCAGAAGAAGGGATCGGTTGGTAGGACATGTTCTGAGGCATCAAGGGATCACCAATTTAGTATTGGAGGGCAGCGTGGAGGGTAAAAATCATAGAGGGAGACCAAGAGATGAATACACCAAGCATATTCAGAAGGATGTAGGTTGCAGTAGGTACTGGGAGATGAAGAAGCTTGCACAGGGTAGAATAGCATGGAGAGCTGCATCAAACCAGTCTCAGGACAAAGTGAGCCCAGGAATCTTTTTTCTTCATTTTGCTATTCTTTTCCATGACAGTAAGAATGCAAGTCACTGTGTAAGCACTGCATTGATAATACTGCACTCCACATAAGCAGACAACTAAACACAAATCAAATGAATATTTTACATTGTAGCTACATTATTCTACATGTACCGTAATATACAGAAAGCAATTGTCTGATGCGATAGCTCATCCATGAAACTTTAATTACGCTAGTATCTATGAAAGTGATCAACAAAAAGAAAACATTATAAAGAGAATGCCATCCATCACACAGCAACAAATGAAAAATGAAGACTTTAATTTCCAGCATGAGAAACTTGGGCACTTCTGGCAAAAGAAGAGGGGAAGAGCTGGAAAAAGGGAGACTGGTAATTTAAGGACGCACAAACTTTCACAGCAAAAGTCATACACAGGAGAACAATGCTAGCCAGCGATGAGTGGGAGTATGCCAAAATAGCCATAAATAGTATTTCACTACAAAATGAGAAATGGCAAGAACTCTTGTCCGACTTGCCTACTACCCTGTCTGCAAATTCTAAACACTTACGCTTTTGAATCTTTTTCATCACCAACAATCCATTTTTCCTTCTCATCCTGCCTGGTATGTATGCACTGACTCACAGTCCTGGATAACTTCCTGTGACATTTCCTGTAGCCTTAAGTCTTAATGATCACATTTTCCTGTGACCCTTTCCTGTCACCTGTTTCTGACTGAAATCAGACAATTTTGTATATCTGCTACCAATTGGTGAGAAGATTTCCAGCATAAAAATTATAAATATTTTCATTTATACAGAATTTTTTTTCGTGAAGCTACTTGTGCATCATCCTATTTCTTTTTTATTTTTTGTGTAGTTTTTCTGATGATTTTAAATTATTTTTTGGTGTTTCATCCAGACTCCCCCATTAATGGAACAGTGATATTAGTTTTATGTACCGTATTTACTCGAATCTAAGCCACATTTTTTTTCCGGTTTCTGTACTCCAAAAATCCGCCCGTGGCTTAGAGTCGAGTAAGCGGAAGTTCTGAAAAATGTTGATAGGTGCCGCCACAACTAACTTCTGCCATCGAATATTTGTAGCGCTACACAGGCATGCTCTGCAGGCACAAAGATAAATACTGGCACCAAGACCTCTGTGACAGTAAATGAATTTAAAAAAAGGTAGAAGATGAGCATTTTTTTTTCTCTGCCCCGAGTTTCCACCACAGCATTTTCATACATCATCCAATGAAGCAAACAGAAATTTCATATTGTTCATCTTCAAATGTAGCAGCCTTTCAAATATTCGTAGCAACAAAAATAAATTTCTTTACACAAAAATACCAACAATGCACAAGGCTTTAGGATTGTTGCACGTGTTGATAAGCTGGGGCTCATTAAGATTTCACATAGCGGCACCTATTGGTTCGTGGAATTTTGTGAAGTGCTTGTTGGTGTTAGTGAACCATAATGAAGCACTTTCATTATAGTGCCAAATTCAAGAGGGGAGTTATTTCTTTCGTGGAACAAAGTTCTAATCGTGCGGCAGGTCTGCGACATGGGATTGATGAGAGCAACGTCAGGCAATGGCGACTGGGGAGACAAAATTATTTGAATGTTCAAGTAGCAGGAAAGCATTTAGTGGGCCAAAATGTGGCCGATATCATACACTAGAAGTGATTTTAAATGAATTTGTTAAGGAGCAGTGTCAGAAATTCCTGACTGTGAAAGCCGAAATTTTAAAAATTAAGGCATGTGAAACTGTTAGAGAGCAAAAAATCGAAAATTTTAAGGCTAGTGGCAGCTGGATTGATCTGTTTATGAAGTGCTGGGGTTTTTCACTTCGGAGGCGAACTTCAGTTGCACAGAAGCTGCTGAAAAATTATGAAGAAAAACTTGTAGAATTTTAGCACTTCATAATTAGGCGGTGCACAGAAAAGCAATACCTTCTTGGTCAGATAGGAAATGCTAACCAAACTCCTGTATATTTTGACATGCCATCAAATTATACAGTTGACGCCAAAGGAAAGAAAGACATAAGTGTTCTTACATCAGGGGGTGAAAAACAGCAGATGTCCGTCATGCTTGCTTGCACAGCAGATGGACATAAATTACCCCCATTCATAGTTTTCAAGCGAAAGACTTTACTGAAATCCGAAGTGTTTCCAAACACTGTAATAGTACGAGCAAACAAAACTGGGTGGTCTTCGGAGGACATGGTGCTGGAATGGATTAGGCTTGTGTGGAATCATCGTCCAGGTGCCACGCTTGGTTTACACAGTCTGTTGGTATTAGATGCGTACGCAGGCCATACAACACCCGTAGTAAAATGAAAATTAGAGGATAGCAAAACGGACTTGGCAGTAATTCCAGGCGGGATGACATCAATTCTGCAACCACTTGACGTCTGTCTGAATAAACCATTTAAGGACAAGCTTACAAGCATGTACACAGACTGGCTTTCAAAAAGCGACATACAACTGACACCTACAGGACGTGTAAAACGCGCAAGTTCGTCGCAAGTGTGCCAATGGATTTATGATGCATGGAAGTGTGTTCCAAATCAGACTACGCAACAAGCATTTAAAAAATGTTCGATGTCCAATGCACTAAATGGTACGGAGGACGATGTTCTGTATAAAGAAATGAACAACAAAGAATCGAGTGATAGTGATTCAGAATCATGACTGATATTTTAAACATTTTGTATAAGATGTATTACAAATCAAACAAATTTTTGTTTTAAATTTCAGCATTTAATTTCTATGTTATTTTCATTCTTATTTTATAAGTGTTGTAACTCTGCATTGCACAGCATAGAAAAGCATGGAGAGCTGCATCAAACCAGTCTACGGACTGAAGACGACAACAACAACACACTCTGCATTTTTCAATCATCACTAAAAATCTACTACAAAAACCAGACTGGCAAGACTCTCTGTCATTTATGTCAATATGGCCAACTCTATGTTCTGAATTTTTTCCTACCTGTGACAAGAGAAGGTTGCTAATAGGAGCTTTTATGAATCGTGAATCACATGCAGTATTCTCTTCACCATAATAATAATAATATGAATGTAAACATTATGCAATGTGTTCTTTTGTGTTTGCCTCCATCTCCTTTAAATCCTGTCAGCCTAATAAACTACGAAACTAGAGTGACACAACAGCAAACGCGGAAGAATATACATATCATGTCATGTTTATATTAATATTATTCTTATGCTGAATAGTGATACAATCAGAAATGAAGCACGGCAACTGACTAGATTTTTAAATCTAAGATGACTAATTTCTGTTCAGAATGTAATGTACTAAAGTGGCGTCTGGAAAGATTTTCAAACAGAGCAAAATGTTCGCTAAACTCTCGTTCGGAACATCTTCTATCACACACAGTCTATTATTTGGTTCTTGTTGATCATTATCAAAGAAAGTAGCAATGTAAGTAACAACAAATAGCAGTGTCTTGCCATTGTTTTGCTAATGAAACAATTCTTCTTTTCTTTTTGTTTTATTGTAAGCAGCGGTAGCGCACACAAAAGCAAACCATGCCATGAGCGGCGACAGGTTGTAAACATTTATTATCAGAATGCGACAAACAATGGATAACACAGTACAATAATGCATTTTCAGCTTAGAGTGACAAACACCTATAACAAAGAGAATGGCACTTATCAGATCAAAGCAAAATAAGCAATCGATTCAAACCAGACGAAGCACATGAAAAAGGAAGGGTACCCGTATAAATACAGACAGAGCGCCTGATGCATAGCAATGGCTACCTGGTAAAGCTTAACTGCTAAGCTTACGACTCAAACCAAACTACTGTATACGTATGTTCAGCCATTCGACCTAAATTGTGTCATGTTACAATGGACTTTGTTTCGATTTGGAGGTGCGGCCTAAAACTTTTATCTCCCCTTGAAGTTTGAGTCTCAAATTTCAGGTGTGGCGCAGATTCAGGAAATTTTTTTTCCTTGACTTTTGAGTCTCATTTTTCGGGTGTGGCTTAGATTCGAGTGCAGCTTAGATTCGAGTAAATATGGTAACTAGGAGTCATGAAATAATTGGGTGAGAGAGAGAGAGAGAGAGAGAGAGAGAGAGAGAGAGAGAGAGAGAGAGAGAGAGACAAACTGTGCATGCCCTTCTTACCTTATTGTTGTCAGAGGCCTCTGGTGCAAGTGCTCCTGTCTGCTCCCGAAGAACATAGTTCTGCACAAGACGTGACTTGCGTTGCAATTCTGCCACCAACTGCTTTGTATGCTCCTCTAGAAACTCCAGTTTTTCAGATTTTCGGGCAACACTACGTTGAAGGCGCACAATGCGTTCCACAAGTGCTTGTCTGTCAGGTTCAGAGGGGGCATTACTGGGACCGCGTACTGCCACAGAGAGAGCAGATGACTCATCTGCAGCAGGTGGAGTTACCTGCACAAAAGCTTTTATGAGCATGATGCCTCATTGTACAAAGCATACATACAAGTACTTTTCACTGAGTACCATTAAACAACCTACAATTTTCTGCGTTTACACCAAAAAACGAAGAATAAGAAGAATAAAGTTGCATTCCAGTCTGAGATGCTGGAGGTGGCAGTCAGGTGTGTGTGAGGTGTGCTTGCTTGTGTGTATGGATAGTGTGTGTTTCTCTTTTGCTGATGAAGACTGTGGCTGAAAGCTCTATGTCAATATCTTTTAATTGTGCCTGTCTGCAGCTTAATGTGTCTTCTTTATGGTAAGCATCAGTCTATCTTTTCCTACATTGTTAAATAATAAAGTTTGTTACCCTTCAAAGAAGAAATCATTCCTTAAATAAAATTTTGAGACTTATACATACGAATAATAAGTAACATATTGTGTGATAAAAATGCTAGTTGTCAATACATTCTATATTTTGTTTCCAAAGGAAGGAAGGCGGAGTTTAGCTGCCACATCAATGACTCATCATCAGAAATATGAAAAAAAGCTCACAACTGCCAAGGATGGGGCAAGAAATTGGTCATGGTGTCTTCAAGAGAAGCATCACAGAATATGCTTGATGAATTTTGAGGATACCTCAATAAATCTAAACCTGAATGAGGATTTCGACTATGTTCCTCACAAAATTGAGTCCAATGGCTTCATCATGTGTCACCTAGCTTGAAGGTCCATTGTTCTTTTACCTGGCATCATTAAAGATAAATTGAACTTTACATGATGTAAAAAAAATGATGTTTCTTTTTTTCAGTATTTAAGGGAGATCCAGGTAGTTATAATAATGATTCTGGAAAACAATTAATTCAAAATTTAATTTACCAATGTAAGGCTAAGTAAAAGCAGCTACCCGAGTATCAGAAACTTGCCAAACAGCTCTTGATCAGTTTCTAGTCAAGAAGAGTTTACACAACACCTCACTAAAAATTTTCAATGCAGGTTTTAGTGATCATCTTGCTCAAATATTAAGCATAAAAGTACAAGGCAGTATTATTAACAACATGTCTTTCAGAACAGCATATCAAAGTTATAATCAGCATAATGTGAACTACTTCAACAACTTATTACAGAAAGCAAAATGGCTAGGAGTGTACAAAATGAACGATATAAATGAAAAATTCAACACTTTCATTGATACATTAACCCATTTCTTTGAACTTGCATTCCCACTGAAAACATTAACCATACGGGGGGACACTCTAGAACAAACAGCTGGATCACAAAGGGAATAAGGGTTTCATGCCAGAAGAAAAGACTACTTCACGAAATATGTAACTCAAAAAATTCCTCACCTGTAGTACGCGCATACTATAAAAAATACTCCAAAATATTAAGAAAAGTAATAAAAGCAGCAAAAATAATGCATAATGATGAAATCATTTATAATTCAGCTAATAAATCAAAGGCTATGTGGAGTGTAATAAAAAAAGAATGTGGAGAATACAGATAACCTTGCAAAAATATAACACTATCACATAAAAATAAAAAAGTAACAAACCCCTTAGAAGTAGCCAACACATTTAACAACTTTTTCACAGGTGTTGCTGAAAATATGTTACAATCAAACTTTAAGAGCACCCAGGCAAATGAATATAAAATAAGTGCATATAGGGGATCAATGTACATCAGTTCTGTTTCACTAGATGAAGTAGCTAAATCAATAAAAGGACTAAAAAATTCCAATTCAGCAGGTATTGATGGTATACCCGCAACAGTGTTAAAGAAGAGCGCATCAAACCTAACTGAATTACTCACACATTTATGCGACTGCTCACTTCCCTGATGTGTTGAAAACATCAAAAGTTATTCCTGTATATAAAAAAGGGGATAAAAACAACGTAAATAACTACAGACCCATCACAATTTCCTCCTGCATCTCTAAAGTACTGGAAAAAGTTATGTATGAGAAACTTATGAAATTTATAAATAAAAACAGCATCCTATGTAATGAACAACATGGATTCAGAAATAAGAGATCAACGACAACTGCTGCCTATGAGTGCATCAATTCCATCCTAAACCTGATGGACAAAAAACAGGAAACAATAGGAGTCTTTATTGACTTGTCAAAAGCTTTTGACATGGTGGACCACAAAATTCTGCTATCAAAGCTAGAAAGATATGGTATTCGAGGTCTGTCCAACAAGTGGATCAGTTCCTTCCTGACAAATCGTATGCAGGCAGTGTGCGTCAAGCACACAAATATTGAACTAAAAACTGTATCTAATCACTTATCTGACTATAAACAAATAAAATGTGGTGTACCCCAAGAATCCGTATTGGGACCCCTTCTGTTTCTTCTGTACATAAATGATCTAAGCTTAAACCTTGCAGTTCGAGCTTCTGTAAAGTTTGGAAGGTAGGAGACGAGGTACTGGCAGAAGTAAAGCTGTGAGTACCGGGCGTGAGTCGTGCTTCGGTAGCTCAGATGGTAGAGCACTTGCCCGTGAAAGGCAAAGGTCCCGAGTTCGAGTCTCGGTCGGGCACACAGTTTTAATCTGCCAGGAAGTTTCATATCAGCGCACACTCCGCTGCAGGGTGAAAATCTCATTCTAGTAAGAAAACCGTTGCTCTAAAATTCCACAATGTTCCTAACAAGGACATGTTTATCCCATCAGTCTCTATCAATGACGAACCAGTTGGTAACAGTACTGAAACCAAATTCTTAGGACTTTGGCTGCAGAGTAACATCAGATGGAATAAGCATATTGAATATCTCAATGCAGAACTGAGCAAAACATGTTACCTTCTTTGTTCATTAAAATCATGCTGCAGTGAGAAAACAGTATTGAATGCATATCATGCGTACTTTCATTCTCGTCTTAGATATGGGGTCACCTTCTGGGGAAACTCTAAAACAGCTAATAGCACTCTTTAACTACAAAAAAGGGCCATTAGAATCTTGTTTGGGTGCAAGCCTAGAGACTCTTGTAAACCCCTATTTAAGAAATCTGGTATTCCTCCGTTACCGTGTGTATACATTATGGAAACCCTTTTGTTCTTTAAATTAAATGTAATAGGCAAGGACCGGAGACTGCAAAAAAACTGTGATATACATGAGCACTTTACCAGACAAAACAGAAACTTACACATGACTCAAATCAGCACAGCACTGTGCCAAAAAGGTACTTTTCACATGGGAGTTAAGCTTTATAACAAACTTCCTGAAAACATAAAAGCTATCACTGAGGTCAATACATTTGGAAAATCTCTAAAGTCATATTTACAGCATCACTGCTTTTACTCCATTGAAGAATATTTAAATTTATGAAATGTGTTATATAAATACTTACGTGTAAAGTGTATTATTGTAAGCTTAAATATGTATGCCTTGAAATGACTTTCAGCCTGTATATTTATAACTTGACTTGTCCAATGCCTTATGCATAAACTGCTATGTAGACAACAGGACCAATAAAATACAATCTACAAAGTCAATTAGTGTTAATTATTTAAAAAATAATCAGAAAGTGTCAACATCTAAGCCCCATGAATAGTGATAGACTCAAAAATATGGAATCTGATGTACAAACTCCAACAGAGGCAAATCAAATGTTCCAAAATATCCAAGAACTTTAACCCTCCAGCAGGCACATTGGCATATAAAGTGCACCAAATGTAAATTAAGTTAAATTCCTGTGAGTTTACATTGTTTGTTGGGTCTGAGCAAAGAGCTATTTTTGCATTACTGCTGCAGATACCATGCTGATAGGTTTTGTCCATTGTTGAACACCTGTAGTGTGTCTGAGAGGAGTTTAAAAGTGAGTGTGTCCCATTTGGCATACCAAATACACCCTGTGCTTGTTCAGGTAAGTAACATTTCTCCTGTTTAGTTTTTCTACTTTCACTAATACAGACACAGTCTTGCATCTGATTTAGCTGGCAAATGGTCTATGAACTACTAAAGATGTTTTTCTTATTCAGATCGCATGAAAACATCACAGCTGACAAACTTAAGGAGCTATTCAATATGAATGCCAATTTTGAAATAGAGTATTTAGATGAGGATTACAGCAGTTCTGATGATGAAGACAAAGCCATTTACTATAGCAAGCATGATTCACAAAGTAGTAGGAATATGGTCCTGCAGATGACCGTAGTGAAGGTAATAGTGGTCTTACAAATCAGCTGTATTTCATAGGAAGAGACATACAGAGTAAACGGAAGAAAATCTGCAATCTCATTGCAAGCAAAATAAAACTAAATAATACCAATAAAACATTTTACTTTATTGTAACAAAGTTAAGAATTGTGAATCTTAACAAAAGAAGCCATTTAATTCAAATAAAAAAAAATGCTTTACCTCATAGGTTAACAGACTTTTATATACTATTTATGGACCCACACACATGATTCTACATGAAGCACACCATCTGTAGCAAAGATTACCAATTAAACAACTTGAAATAATAATAAAATACAACTAAAAGAGGTATTTGTTAAATATGGCTCCACTGAAGTGAAGCACATTTGACAGACTGAATACAAACTTCGCCGTGCACCTGCAAGTGCAAGGAGAATGCACACACCCACTAGACGATTAAACACAACACCCAAGGCATACTAAAGAGCAACAGCATCCTTAACGAAACAGGACTGTCACCCCATCAAAACATTAACTGATTTGCAAGTATGACAACATTTAACAAATTACAGCAGCTTGCAAATGCAGAGTTTATAGGTAGATGGGAACTTCAGTCTGACTACACACAACTGTTTACTGTATGATAATGTATGGCTAAAAAGAAAAATTACAACACACACACACACACACACACACACACACACACACACACACACACACACAGAGAGAGAGAGAGAGAGAGAGAGAGAGAGACAGACAGACAGACAGACAGACAGACACCATATCCCACAAATCAACAAACTAAACAGGTTTTAGTAATTGCTATGAATATTAATAATGATAAGGCTGAAGTAAAGTGCAAAATTATTAATTTAATGACCCAAATAGTCTACTCAGGACAGTAATACAAGGAGTTGCACCTGCCATTCCTTACACTCTGATGTGAAAGAGCGGTGAACTCTTTACTGAGCCACATGCAATCACGACTGGTCAACAGGCACCCTCAACTTAACGAAATTGGCCCTAAGGTGCACATATACCTTTCGACAGCAATACATGAGTGCTCAATTTTTTAAATGTCAATTAGCCTCAGGGATCATGTGACTACTTTCAGTTATCATGGACTGTTCATCTGACCACTCCAACAGAATTTTGGAGTGATTGAGGTGCTCCATGATCTATGATCTTGGGGATGTACATGCTTCCAAAAGGTTACTGCAAGTGAACTGATGGATGCATAAGATCTGCCAGAAAGTATCTGAATCATTCACTGTAAGGGATGATAACAGATACTACAATACCACAATTATCTTAATTTGTACTTTACTGGCATGTCAAATCTGTCAACATCCTTTACACACTTCTGGATCAGCACGAACCATGATTTGTAAGTCCAAATTATCTTTTTTACAAATTTTATGAACCCAATAACAACGTTCCTATAATAAAACCCCATGGAATTTGGCTAACACACATATTCATGTGAAATTATGTCATCTGTATCTCTCAGCCCGCTGGTCTAGAGCAGTGGTTGGCAAACTACGGCTCACAGGCCACATCTGGCTCTTTGCCCCCTTGAGTGTGGCTCTACCACAAAATACTACATGTGGGCACACACATTCATGTGAATGAATTTTCATGGCCCTTACACAAATGACTAGAATTGTAGTTAAAAATACGCACCCCTGTGGTTGGCAATTTCACCTGCCTTTGTCCGAAGCACTTTGCCTCCCCTCCAATGATTACCACCAGGTGCCACTTTATGCATTTAGGGCCCACAAAGTTTCAGTCTGCCTTTATGTGCAGGGGGCTCATTCGCGATTCATGCATGAACAGAGTGAGCCAGTATCACTGTGTGGTGGCTAGTGATCTGTGGGTCCACAAACTGCATGTGGTTGACAAAAGTACCTGCTCAAATCATGAAGTTACCTGTATTTCTTCAACCAGCTGCTACTGTACACTTAAGAATTGTAATTATTTTGTGTTGTTGGTTTTATTATCACAAAAACACTGAATGGACCAAGACTTTCACATTTATTCAAAACTTAAATGGCCTTCTGACATGCCTTACCTGTCAGGAGACATTGGCCCATGACAAGACGTCAGATTTGAAGAAACACACTACACCCACACAGGCGTCATTTTGTACTAAATATCTTGTCAAAGATGCCAGGAAGAAAGCAGTAGATTAACTTTATAAGAGCCAAGAAAAATCTAGTTCTATATTTAATTACTGGATACAATCTTCCAATCAGGGTGTATACGGGGACAAGGAAAAAAAATTCCCGGATTATTCCCGGAAATCTCGCTTAAAAAATATGCTTTTTTCCCCGGGTCAAAATACACTTTTTCCGTGCTAAGTTACAGTAGGTTTTCCCGTAGATTTTCCCTTGGAACTGTAAAACTTATCAATCCTCTGAATAGTTAACGTTTTATACAATCGCGTAAAACTTCCCACAAAAAAAAGGGGGGGGGGCTGAAAAGGTTTTGGAGAGACTTTTAATTTTTAATTAAAAAAAAGGAGGGAAGTTTTGGAAAGACCTTTGATTTGCAGTAACATATACACTGCATATTTTCGTATTACAAAAGTATAAATTCGAATTGCACCAAACACAGTGCGTTAGTTTCCGGAGCATTGAAACCGAGGTTGCGATGTCCTTTTGTAAGCAAGTCATGTCTCAAGCCACGAGAAAAGCCGATGACAGCAGCTATTCAGAGCTTAGCACACGTGTTATAGTCAGCCAATAGCAAGATCACTGGTTACATAGCGCGAACACACAAGAGGAAAAATTAACGGTTTACATTAATGTAAACAGTACCGTGTATCTACAAGAAAAGCTAAGCTTTCACATATAATATTGGTCTCTAAGATTAACACGCTACAACAGAAGCTAAGCTTTCACATGTAATATTGATCATTTTTTGTGTGTGTTATGCTTTAAGATATGTCACACAAATGTGCCAGTAAATTTAAAATTATGACGTAAATGTCTCGGCTCGAAATTCTTGTAAGTGGCTGGTTCTCAAACTGTTAAGTTTCGAACGCTCTGTGATTTAGATATCCACCCCACTTTCTCACACGTAACATATTTCATCTTGCGGAAAAAGAAATTTACTTTAAAACTAACGCTTTTCTAACCACCATTCGCAGTACTATCCGGAGGCTGTTAAAAATAGGTTCTATTTACCAGTTGCCGGAGAGCGCCAGAAAACAGGCATTATTGTGCGTGTGCAACTGCAGCATGGTGTAGGAAGCCCGCATGTTCGTGTACATAAAGCACTGAGAGAGCTTACATTACACCATAAAAGAAACATGGCATCAGAGGATACTCCAAAGAGCATTAGAATTTCGTAAACCATACTAAAATGCATAACTCGGCTTGGAAGTGCAAATTGGCTTTTTCCAGATTCACAATGAAGTAGGTCCCATCTGATATTAAGCTTTTCAGTGTGGCTTTTTGGGATGTAAATTTTCTTGGAGTACCAGTACTCTACGATCTCATTTTTGGTTCTTTATTATGGCATAATGCCATACATGGCAGAAGATGATAATGTGCACTTGAAATTCAGCGAACAGTTGGAACTAGCCAATACTGTAGAATGAAACAATTCGTTTCAAATAAAATGATTACCTCAGCGGAAAGATTAATAAAGCCAAATTTCTTTAGCAAACTTGCAAAAATAACTTCATTGTTCTGCAAGGCGATTAATGCTTGACTGCTACTAACTTGGAAATAAAATAAAATCAGAAAACTGAAATTAATAATATATTTTTGCCCTCCGTAATTATGTGAATGTATTTTAATTCACTTGATAGTTTCCGGCCACAGAAATCCGTTTTGTTTTCATTTGACGTGGGAGCTGTACACGAAGAGAAGCAGCGAAATCACTTAACGTAAACACGGGTCACGTGGAGACTAACCCCCTCCCCACTGCAACTCAGACAACTCCGTGCAAGCGCGAATCTGGCACCTAGGGCGCGCGAGCAAAATTTTTCTCGTTTGCATCTGGCTGCTTGCTGCTACTACCGATACAGCTAACAGCCAAACTTCAAGTAGCGGGAAATGGGAGAAGGTACTGCTTATACGCGAGTCAAATGCGCATGCGCAACAGACCGCTGGCAACTGGTCAAACGAACTTAATGTCAACAGTTGTGACGGCACGCTCATAACAAGCAGTTTATTGTTACGAAGAATTACAGTCTTTGCCCTACGGCCTTTGACATATTTCTGCTATTTGCAGACACTTGTGTGTGCACGGTGTTTTGTTGTTGTAAATTGCACATTTCCTTTGCCACTAAAGTTTTATTTTTTTCCCCTCCCATTTATATTTTATTGCTGCAGTATCATTCTCCAGTAGCAGGATACAATAACATTCTTTGCTAGAGAATCAATTCTGCAGTCAAAATTACAAAAATTTAACTGAAAGCTAAAACAATGAAAAATTCGCGGGTTTTTCCCGGTTTTCTCCCAGATGAAAAAATTCCTGGGTTTTTCCAGGATTTCCCGGTTGTCCCGTGTCGTATACACCCTGAATGATGTTAAAATTGCAAGTTTTGTGGTTAGTCAAGAGAGTGATAAGAGCGTAAAACCATATAGTACACATGGTGAATACATAAAAAGCTGTTTTATAAATGCATCTAAAAAACTATATCAGGACTGTAAGGGCAAAGCAGATGTTTTAAAAAAAGCTATGTGTTACCTCTGCCTGTTAAACAGTGAAAGACGGAACAGTCAAAATTTCTTGAAATATAACCAATCAGAAAGTCGAGTATTTTAAATTGGTTTCAGCTTTATCAACAGTAGTTTACAAGTGCTGTGACACGAATGACACAGCACAAGTTTCATTTTTTGTATATTTGTAACATCTACAGGTCCTAAAGGACAACTTTTAGGATTACTGCTACTCAAGAGTCAAACATAAAAGGGTGATATAGCAGCTGTTGTAATTGTATACATTGAGAAACATCATATTCCACTCAATAAAACTCTCACATCTCAACAGGTGGGGTGAAAATTACGACCAGCATGAGAGACAGGTTTTTCGCTATTTTTGGAGGAAAAAAAAAAAAAAAAAAAAATTAATCGTAAGATATTTATATTTATTTGTTGAAATAAGTGTGTGCAGACGCTTGCACAAGAAATTTGCAAAGTTGTGGATTTGGTGATTAAGATTATCACCTCCATTATAGCTAAAGCTCTTGATCATTGCAAATTTAAAGAACCTGTAGTTGAAATGGAGAATAAGTAAGCACGCATTATGTTGCATAACACAGTATGTTGGTTATCATGAGGAAACATTATGAAATGCTTTACTTCCTTATTAACTACTTCTTGAGAAGTGTGTTCACTATTCAGGGCTAACGAACTACCTGTGGATCCAAAAATTTTATTTCATGGTAGATGTTAAACTTCAGCTACATCAGCTTAACCATTACCTACAGGGAGAAAGAAACATTTTTTTAATGTTAGAATTAGTTATTTCATTTGAAAGCAAATTCTCTCTTTCTGCTCAAGATTTTGAAAGACAAACTTCAATTCACTTTACAAGCCTATTGAAACATTGCCAAGAAAATAATTCTGCAATGGCATTGCTATTTCAAAGCAGCAGAAGCCTTTCTAAACAGGTTTCAGGAATTCGGAAAGAGCAAAGTAATTTTGACCTTGGTTAAAAACCATCTGAATGCTACTATAACAGAATTACATTTTTCTGCCTTTAATACTGACACTGGCAACTTTGAATTGCAATTGCTGGATTTAAGAAACAAAAATTGTCGAGATTGAGAGCTGAATGTTTTTCCTCATGTAGAAATATGGAAGAAAAACAAATATTAACTCCGACAGTGGAAACTCCAGATGGAAATATCAACTATGCAGGAAAAGAGAGATTGTTACTTACTGTACAGGTGATATGTTGTTTCAGACAGGTACAATTAAAAGACAGTTACACACAAGCTTTTGGCCACATCCTTCATCAGACAAAGAGAAATGCACACCATTTATTCACACAAGCAAGCACACCTCACGCACACATGACCGCCAACTCCAGCAACTGATGGTCTGAACTGCGGGGGGATTGGTGGTCATGTGTGCTTGAGGTGTGCTTGCTTGTGTGAATAAATGGTGTGCATTTCTCTTTGTCTGATGAAGGATGTGGCCAAAAGCTTATGCGTACGTGTCTTTCAACTGTGCCTGTCCCCAACTTAATGTGTCATCTTTATGATAAGCAGCACCCCTATTTTTTTTCCCACATTGTAAATGTTAACTTAGTTCACAGCACAAATGCTCTCCTTTAAAAGACCTAGAGTATGAAGATGAGTTTATTTGTAACACCTAGAATAGTATTCCTGACACACACAATCAGCTGAAAACCTAGTGTTTGCTGTTCTTTTCTTATTCAGCTCTACATGTCCATACGAACAATCATTTTGAAGCATGAACTTTATCAAGAGTAAATTGAGAAAATGTTTTATTGATCAGACCATGGAACTATGCTTAAAATTGGAAACAACAATATACAAACTTGACTTACTCAAACATTCCAAGGAGACACAAGGCCATATTAGTGTTTATGAGTCACTATCATCATTTAATTTTATGAAAACCTTACGATTTTTACTAGCAAATAATATTGCTATTACATATGATATCATGTTTCATTCAAGCAACCTATTGTATAACTAAGACTTAAAACTTTACTTAAAGTTTACTAAGTTAATTTTACGGAGCATCGTAGAATGAAAGATGCTTTGCGCACAAATAAAGGATGAACGAAGGAAGATATCTGAAACAAATATAGAAGAAACGTGAGGACGGGAGAGTTGGAAGAGATGGTCCTCAGCCAACTTACCGCAATCAGATTGAGGACCTTTTTAGTAAAGGCCAGTTGAGAACCTTTTTAGTAAAGGTCAGTTTAGGAGTGCCCTAATTACCTTAATTATAATGTACCTACTCAAAGTTTAAGCTGAAAAAATCTGGTTCTCAAAAGAAATTTCAACTGTTTTACTTTTGATATCTGGCTCTGTTGGAGTACTGGTCTAACACTGTATGGTTGCTCAGGGTTTTTTTTTTTTTTTTTTTTTTTTTTTTTTTTTTTTTTTTTTTTTTTTTTTACTGCACTGAACTGGGGACAAGTCTGTTGCAGTGTGGTACCTCTATCCAGTATTATCATCTGACAGAGATAATAGTGACCTTTGTCACCAGGCGTTTCTGACCAGGGCAACTAAGGTCGCCTGCAGCAGTTTTAATCAAACCAATTTTGCCAGAGTAGTACAGTGACATAATGACCTTTGAAAAGCAATATGCCTAAATGATTTCAGAGATGGAGATTCCACAGACCTGACTTCAGTTATCTGGCTATGATGAAATGTGTTGAAAACTTTTATTTGGATTATTGTGTATTTTACCATTATTCATATTGACAGCATATCACAATGCCGTACACCAACATTTGTTAGATGACGACAGCATTCAGTTTACTACATTTAGTTCAATTGTTGAACAGTATGTGGGTGTAACAGTAAAATGTTTAGAAAACACTGCATTCTGGCACTCTCTGATACCTTAGACTACTTCTAAGTGCCTGTCCTCAAAATCATCCCTCTCAACTTCGGGTGTGAGTGATCTGCCCTCCTCTCCAACTTTCCCAACATACCTGTTTCCTCACTGAGGAAGAAATACAGAAATTCCAAAAGCTAGGATTAGTCTTCTTTTTATACTTTTAAGTTATTCAGTTGACAGCACTTTTAATTTTGCCTCCTGAAGGTAAAGAAGAGCATTTTGTAATTCAACAGTTTTCCAACAGAATATTCATGCTGGTGCAATTTACTTAATTATCATGACAAGAAAAAACTGAAGAGTGAATAGTATCCTCTGTAATCATCAAGAAATTTGTCAATATAAGAGTGTACATGTCACAGACTTTGTACTAATAATCATTACACAATAATGTCATTGACTCATGACCTTCAAAAATTGTAGACAAATCAAATTAAATTATTTTGAGAGGCAGGATGGCTGTGTTTCAGTCAACAGAAGAATGTGACCTAGGTTGGTTGACATAACCACAAGAGTTACTGGAGTATCAGATCAACAAAATCATCACATTGCAGTCAATTTCAAAACCAATAGTCAAGATATGATAACAGGAATGTTATCACAATCCTAGAATGGAAAAAAAAATGCCTGGTGAGTCTCTGTGGTGTAGAGAAACCACGAGGATGAAATAAGATAGATACAGGTAATTACAAATATACATACTATTCTATGTACCTTACACTATTGACAATACTGAAAAGATAGTTACTACAGCCGTAATTTTTCCCGAGGGCATGCAGCTTTACTGTATGATTAAATGATGATGGCGTCCTCTTGGGTAAAATATTCCGGAGGTAAAATAGTCCCCCATTCGGATCTCCGGGCGGGGACTACTCAAGAGGATGTCGTTATCAGGAGAAAGAAAACTGGCGTTCTACGGATCGGAGCGTGGAATGTCAGATCCCTTAATCGGGCAGGTAGGTTAGAAAATTTAAAAAGGGAAATGGATAGGTTAAAGTTAGATATAGTGGGAATTAGTGAAGTTCGGTGGCAGGAGGAACAAGACTTCTGGTCAGGTGACTACAGGGTTATAAACACAAAATCAAATAGGGGTAATGCAGGAGTAGGTTTAATAATGAATAGGAAAATAGGAATGCGGGTAAGCTACTACAAACAGCATAGTGAACGCATTATTGTGGCCAAGATAGACACGAAGCCCACACCTACTACAGTAGTACAAGTTTATATGCCAACTAGCTCTGCAGATGACGAAGAAATTGAAGAAATGTATGATGAAATAAAAGAAATTATTCAGATTGTGAAGGGAGACGAAAATTTAATAGTCATGGGCGACTGGAATTCGAGTGTAGGAAAAGGGAGAGAAGGAAACATAGTAGGTGAATATGGATTGGGGGACAGAAATGAAAGAGGAAGCCGCCTGGTAGAATTTTGCACAGAGCACAACATAATCATAACTAACACTTGGTTTAAGAATCATGAAAGAAGGTTGTATACATGGAAGAACCCTGGAGATACTAAAAGGTATCAGATAGATTATATAATGGTAAGACAGAGATTTAGGAACCAGGTTTTAAATTGTAAGACATTTCCAGGGGCAGATGTGGACTCTGACCACAATCTATTGGTTATGACCTGTAGATTAAAACTGAAGAAACTGCAAAAAGGTGGGAATTTAAGGAGATGGGACCTGGATAAACTAAAAGAACCAGAGGTTGTACAGAGATTCAGGGAGAGCATAAGGGAGCAATTGACGGGAATGGGGGAAATAAATACAGTAGAAGAAGAATGGGTAGCTTTGAGGGATGAAGTAGTGAAGGCAGCAGAGGATCAAGTAGGTAAAAAGACGAGGGCTAGTAGAAATCCTTGGGTAACAGAAGAAATATTGAATTTAATTGATGAAAGGAGAAAATATAAAAATGCAGTAAGTGAAACAGGCAAAAAGGAATACAAACGTCTCAAAAATGAGATCGACAGGAAGTGCAAAATGGCTAAGCAGGGATGGCTAGAGGACAAATGTAAGGATGTAGAGGCCTATCTCACTAGGGGTAAGATAGATACTGCCTACAGGAAAATTAAAGAGACCTTTGGAGATAAGAGAACGACTTGTATGAATATCAAAAGCTCAGATGGAAACCCAGTTCTAAGCAAAGAAGGGAAAGCAGAAAGGTGGAAGGAGTATATAGAGGGTCTATACAAGGGCGATGTACTTGAGGACAATATTATGGAAATGGAAGAGGATGTAGATGAAGATGAAATGGGAGATACGATACTGCGTGAAGAGTTTGACAGAGCACTGAAAGACCTGAGTCGAAACAAGGCCCCCGGAGTAGACAATATTCCATTGGAACTACTGACGGCCGTGGGAGAGCCAGTCCTGACAAAACTCTACCATCTGGTGAGCAAGATGTATGAAACAGGCGAAATACCCTCAGACTTCAAGAAGAATATAATAATTCCAATCCCAAAGAAAGCAGGTGTTGACAGATGTGAAAATTACCGAACTATCAGCTTAATAAGTCACAGCTGCAAAATACTAACACGAATTCTTTACAGACGAATGGAAAAACTAGTAGAAGCCAACCTCGGGGAAGATCAGTTTGGATTCCGTAGAAACACTGGAACACGTGAGGCAATACTGACCTTACGACTTATCTTAGAAGAAAGATTAAGGAAAGGCAAACCTACGTTTCTAGCATTTGTAGACTTAGAGAAAGCTTTTGACAATGTTGACTGGAATACTCTCTTTCAAATTCTAAAGATGGGAGGGGTAAAATACAGGGAGCGAAAGGCTATTTACAATTTGTACAGAAACCAGATGGCAGTTATAAGAGTCAAGGGGCATGAAAGGGAAGCAGTGGTTGGGAAGGGAGTAAGACAGGGTTGTAGCCTCTCCCCGATGTTGTTCAATCTGTATATTGAGCAAGCAGTAAAGGAAACAAAAGAAAAATTCGGGGTAGGCATTAAAATTCATGGAGAAGAAATAAAAACTTTGAGGTTCGCCGATGACATTGTAATTCTGTCAGAGACAGCAAAGGACTTGGAAGAGCAGTTGAATGGAATGGACAGTGTCTTGAAAGGAGGATATAAGATGAACATCAACAAAAGCAAAACAAGGATAATGGAATGTAGTCTAATTAAGTCGGGTGATGCTGAGGGAATTAGATTAGGAAATGAGGCACTTAAAGTAGTAAAGGAGTTTTGCTATTTGGGGAGCAAAATAACTGATGATGGTCGAAGTAGAGAGGATATAAAATGTAGGCTGGCAGTGGCAAGGAAAGCGTTTCTGAAGAAGAGAAATTTGTTAACATCCAGTATTGATTTAAGTGTCAGGAAGTCATTTCTGAAAGTATTCGTATGGAGTGTAGCCGTGTATGGAAGTGAAACATGGACGATAAATAGTTTGGACAAGAAGAGAATAGAAGCTTTCGAAATGTGGTGCTACAGAAGAATGCTGAAGATTAGATGGGTAGATCACATAACTAATGAGGAGGTATTGAATAGGATTGGGGAGGAGAGAAGTTTGTGGCACAACTTGACCAGAAGAAGGGATCGGTTGGTAGGACATGTTCTGAGGCATCAAGGGATCACCAATTTAGTATTGGAGGGCAGCGTGGAGGGTAAAAATCGTAGAGGGAGACCAAGAGATGAATACACTAAGCAGATTCAGAAGGATGTAGGTTGCAGTAGGTACTGGGAGATGAAAAAGCTTGCACAGGATAGAGTAGCATGGAGAGCTGCATCAAACCAGTCCCAGGACTGAAGACCATAACAACAACAACAACAGTTACTACTCACCATATAGCAGAGATGCTGAGTTGCAGATAGACACAACAAAAAGACTGCCGAACAAACAAGCAAACCAACAAGGCCAAAAAGGCCTTCATCAAAAGGAGACGCACGCACACACGCGCACACAATCCTGGATTTTACATTCTTTGATTTTAGCCTACACTATTTTTCCACGTAGTTACCACACTGATTCAGACATTCTGAGATGTCCTTGTGGCAGAATTCAGGGGGCTGACTGTGGAACCACCATCAGACTGTTGTCTTAGCTTCACTGTTGCAAGTGTATCACTGTCCTGCCAAGAACTACTTCAGCAGACCAAAATCATGGAAATCACTTGGAGCGAGATCCAGACAGTATAGTGGATGGTCCAGTCTCTGCCAGTGAAATGACCAAAGCCTGTCAGTGGTTCTGATTATCACATGTGGTCTCAAATTGGCATGGACGATAACCACATCGACCACATTGAGAATGTCTTGGCACTTCATCCTGACGGCAGCCGGCAGAGGTGACAGTGTGGAGCTGTTGGTATTAATGGCTGAATCTAGTAGCATGAAGCACAGCAGCAGCAGTCCATGGTGATAACAGAAGACCATTATTTGTCAGAGATGAATCCATATGTTTCCACTCCATACTCTGCTGCTTTGATTCCAGTGTGAAATGCATTATCCACATTCCACTGCCATAACAATGTGGTCCAATAAACTGGCACCTACCTCAGCATAACACTGCATATGATTCAGTGAAGCAATCATTCACTTGCCTTTCATTGTGTCATCTAACTACTGAGGCACCTTCCAGTAGCATAAGGACCCATAAACAACGGCATAAACACTTCTATACAAAATGCCAAGCTCCCAGAAAATGACTGAGGCACATGTGCTGATCCCCCCCTCACCGCTGGATCCATGAGGAAAATGTTGTCTGTCAGCGACAAACGCAGCCTCCCTGAACATTCATGTCAATTAATTCTTTGCGGCCTTTTGCAAACTCACACATCACCATTTCACACTTTTCAAAGTGAGAGACTTTCCCCCATAAGTGGGCTGCAGTTCCCTGCTGATTTTGATGCTCCTTAAAAAATGAATTGCACTTTGTTGCTTGTATGCCATGGACATGTGAAGCACAATGTCATTTTCAACAACTGACAGCAGTGCCATGCCGCAGAGTTACTTGATGGTAAGGACACGCAGGTTCAGTTCGAGTAAGGTCCACCACATACTGTTTTAATCCATTACATCATTTCAGTACACACTGCAGAGAAAAATGTTACCTGCAAGTGACATTAACCTGCAGAGATCATTTATAGGTAATCATAAACCTCAGAGAAGTTTTAAAATGAAGAAATTTCTGTTGGTCTGTAAATAAATTCATAAGTCAATGGACTATTTAATGGAACAAATTCATGGAAGTTTGAGTGAAGTGCAATAATGTGCTTGCTATTACCTGTATGGCTGTACTTGCTGTCGCTTGGCCATTTACATTAATCTCACATCCTGAACCTGGGAGTGATGAGCATGAGCTGGTACGAGAATGCGACCCTAGGAGACCTGGCGATTCACAGCGCTCATATTTCCTCCGTAAATGCTGGAGCTCACGATTCAACTCCTGTGTGTGAATAAAGAAATAAAGCTGAACTCATTATGTGTACTGTAACTAGTAGCACTAATCCTCCCATAAAAATTAATTTATGTACTGATCAGTAAAGCCACTCTTGAACAAACACTCTTCTATCACATTATCAGCACAATTTTAAAAATTTTCTGCAATTTCATCTTTTACTGACAATGTTGAAATTTATGAAACTTTCAAATTATTGTTCATATCCTACATTCGCATTACAACTATTAATATAAACGAACACACAACTAGTACTGATGAACTATTTCAGCTATAGCATAACAATCTTCATGTTTCATAAATTTTTTTTTCAAATGATAGCATGCAAAGAAGCACATACATTCTATGATAACTACTCAAAACTTTTTCATTCACCGAGATATGGAAGTAACTCATCCGCAGCAGTAAGAGGGTTAAGGGAGCAGGACAGGTACACATGTCAAAAGCACTTACAGAAAATGCAGAGACTGTATTTAAACTCTTCCGCAGGTGCAGAGCACAACAAGTTAACTCGTCCATAGCAGTTAAAGGGTTAATAGCGCCACTTTTGTTAACCTCTTTGTCACTACAGCAGTTCAATGAGTAGTTATGTTTGAAAACAAACGTAACTGATAATGTTATTTTCGATACTTTTGTAGAGGAGTTTGAATATGGTAGCCACATCAGTAAGCAGTGATGTGTGACTTTTGTCGAGATGCAAAGGGTGCCAATCTTCAGTGATTTGTTTTTATTCTTTGGATGGGAAAATATGAAGACAGAAAAAAAAAGTGGACGGTGTTTACAGCGACCCTGTATATCAATGACAACAGTTACATATTGGTTGAACAGACTTAAATTTGACAAGACTCTGTTTTTAATGATGAATGCCCAGAATGTATGGTAGATGCAGTTACAGAAGAAATTATTGAAAAAGCCCAATCTGACCATAAAATGAAACTGTATAAAGAAGAAGAGGCCACAGGTGTGTCATCAGTAATGGCAATTAATATTTGACATTGTAAACAGACAATGAAAACATTGTCATGACAATGGGTGCTGCAATTGGTGCAGTTTTCAACTTTGAAGACCTGTCTGGAGCAATTTAAGCAAGATTCAACCCACATTTTATGTTCAGTTGCCACCACTGATGAGATATGCCTTCACCACCATACCCCAAAAGCCAAGCAACACTCAAAATAAGGGTTGCTTCCACCTCAAACAAGGATAAGAAGGTTCCATTGGTCAGAAAAGTTTGGTGACCATTTCATGCAAACTGCATCACACTTAGTAAAACAAAAAATATCAATGAATTATATTACAATAAAGCATTAGACCACTTCAACAACAACAACAACAAAAAAACTGAAGAAAATACGGCCATATTTGATGAAGCATAATTTCCTGTTTCATCATGACAACGTGCTAGCTCATTCATCTGGTGCGACTGGCACAAAACTGCTGGAAATGGATTATGAATTATAGCCACAGCCCTTGTGTTCACTAAATATGGCTCTACAGTAATTCTTCTTCTTCCTAAACCTGAAGAAATTGCTTGTAGGTATGAAAACTCTACTTAAATTAAGAGACTATTTTAGAGAGCTTGACAGCTTTCAGAAAGGTTGAAGGCTGGGACATTTAGAGAAAGTATATCCCTAAAATGAGACTGTATAACGATATAACTTTTTTTATAAGAAAAAATTGCATCTTAGCTTGCCGTACTTATGGAACAGGCTTCATATAAAGTAGAATGTAACTGTTTTTAAGAAACAATCTTATTTTGTCTAGATCATTTCTCAGTTTCATTCACTGAAGTACTAGTGTTTGTTGTATGATATAAGATGCTTGAGAGGAACAGAGCATTGCAGTTAATATGGTAAGATTATGTTGTCCTTCATGCTGATACCATTAATTTAAGTGTGTAGTATTGAGGATAAGTTCCCTGAGAAAGCCAACTAGCTGAAGTCATTCTGGCTTCAAATTTATTTCGATCTGGCTTCAAATTTATTTCAATCTAATGAGAGCTTTCTACCATAGGCATAATTTGCTAATAACCTAATGTAACTCTTTATAATTGAGCTATAATTCCCTCAAAGATTCTGCCACCTGACCTCCTTGTATGCCTTCATCGTGTTGAGGAACGCAGCATTGGCTAGGTCCGGTGGGATTCCGTAGAAAGTCATCTTTATAATTTCTAGACCTCGTACCGACTTTATAAGTGAGCATCAGGTGAACTATGCATGCCTTTGGGAACACACTACATTTAAGTACATACTCCACAAGTTATCTCAGAGTACATGGGGGAGGGTATTTGGCACCATCAACAGCTACTTCTCACACACAAAAGGAAGGAATATTCTCACAATGAAGACAGAATAATCTTCATCAGCACACAGCAACAGCTGTACGGTAGTTTCTCTCAATACATCCAAAACCAATAAACACTGTAAACAGACCTTAACAGCAGCTGCATGTTTCCGTGCGGCAATCTCCTGCTCCCCTCGGAGATCATTGCACTGTTGTTCCAGCTTTTGAGTATACGCTGTGCGCTCCGCCAAGGCTCTCGCCAGTAGCTCTGCTTCATTCTGTCTTGCGGATCTCTCAGATTCCAGATCTGCTGCAGAAGCTGAAAGGCGCTGCTGTAATTCCGAATTCTGACGCGCTAAACGAGCTGCTTCTAACTCCAGCTCCCGAGCCTGTAGTAAGAAAAAGGGTCATATAATAAATGAGACAATTTAAAATATAAGAGGTGGGGGGGGGGGGGGGGGGTGCTGGACAATGGAGTGTAAGCAATACATTCACAGCACACACAGGAATACAACAGAAAGAAGTGGAAAAAGAGATGAAAGAGCACAGATCATGGGAAGATCAATTTAAACAAAAGAGTTTATAGGAGGAATTTATATTTTTGTTTAGTTTCATTTTCATTAAATTTACATCTACATATAAACTCTGCAAGCCACCAAAAACGCGTGACAGAGGGCACCCTGTACCACTATTAGTGATTTCCTTTCCTATTCCTCTCGCAGATACAGCAAGGGGAAAATGACTGTGTACATGAATCCTTAAGAGCCCTATTTCTCTTCTCTTATCTTTGTTATCCTTACATGAAATGTATGTTACCAGCAGCAGAATCATCCTGCTGTCGGCTTCAAATGTCGGTTCTCCAGATTTTCTCAACAGTTTTCCTCAAAAAGAATGTTACCCTCCCTCCAGGGATTCCCATTTGAGTTTCCAAAGCATTAAGTGTGTGTCTTGGTCACCTAATATAAAAACGGTGGGTACAAACGAGAACTTTTATAGACAGGAACACTGGTAAGCATCTGTCATTTATGTCTTATGACACACACACACACACACACACACACACACACACACACAACCAAATTTAAAATCAAGTCCATTCCATAAGACAAAAGATGTAGTCATAAATAAATAGCTTCCATTAAATTTTCAACATAGGTAGCAAATAATGTAATTTTACTAACTGTGTGTATACAGTATAATACAAAGAATGCATGAATGAACATGTAGATGATCTGGGAGTGTGGCCGGCCGGAGTGGCCGAGCGGTTCTAGGCGCTATAGTCTGGAACCACGCGACCGCTACGGTCGCAGGTTCAAATCCTGCCTTGGGCATGGATGTGTGTGATGTCCTTAGGTTAGTTAGGTTTAAGTAGTTCTAAGTTCTGGGGGACAGTTGACCTCAGCAATTAAGTCCCATAGTGCTCCGAGCCATTCGATCTGGGAGTGTGTAAGGTGCAGCAGCAGCTCTAGGCTGACTCACCACAAAGTTGAACTGATTTTGGATGACAAATATCGATATGTCATTCCATACAGCTTCGACGTATGGGGTGTTCAGCAGTTGCTGTCTTCACTGTGAAATATTACTGTATCTCATTGCTACCTATCAGAACCCCTCAGAGAACATTAAAGATAAACACCAGTCCTAATTGTCCAACTGTAAAGTGACCTGTTTCCCAATTACATACAAAAATAACCACTATTTCAGTATACATATAATTCGAAAACGATGCTTTGCTGAAACCATATGTGTAAAAGCCACCGTGTGTATTTTGAATGTGCCAAAAGCATTTAACATTGTTTTTATGTGAGAAACACAATATAAATGTGAAATTAATACTGTAACTAATCGAAATAAATAGAGCACATGGTCAGGATGTACCAGTAAACCTATCATTATAAAATTACTACAGCAAATTAAATAGAACATATAAATAAAGCACGTTAATTGAATCTCC
Organism: Schistocerca serialis cubense; assembly: GCF_023864345.2. NCBI lineage: Eukaryota > Metazoa > Arthropoda > Insecta > Orthoptera > Acrididae > Schistocerca > Schistocerca serialis. The sequence goes on from NC_064645.1 coordinate 154,374,713, forward strand.
GATATATGTTAGCACTAAAATTCAGGCACTAGTTGATTTGTTATAAACAAATATAGAAATGTAATTGTTACCTATAACATAATTGGTCAGAAAATGTTATATTAACTCATAACTAAGTTGAAAATAGGTTCACCTTGTTCAGCACTGAGACCGTAAATTTTTAGCAATGTGTAGCTCATATTCGGTTTAACTTTTAACTGTGATTTTACATAAAATTGTGATTTTCATTGTACGTAATTGTTAACAAAAGTATAAATAGAGGTCACGCAGGCGCCTCGGGGGCACTCGTTTTTTGGCTAGGGTTGCGAGTAAATGTATTGTAGGCTCACTCGTTTGTTGATTGTTGTGAACTCTGTGTCGTTTGATGTCAACTTTGGGTACATGTGATGTAACCAGTACAGTTCACAAGACTCGGACACCAGAGTCCTGGAAATATACTGGTATTAAAACTGCACTGTACTTTGGAATTTATTTGGGAGTCTTCCGCAATCCTTTTCATAGGCTGCACAGCGAGGAGACATGAATCCAGGAATTTTACAAAACCCGGAAAACTAAACAACTCTCAATGTTGGTAGAATTGACGTGAAAACAACAGCGCATTGACTGGGCATTTCACTCAAAACATTTGCAACGCAGAGGTGGGAAAATATAAACATCTCAACATGGCGGAGGAGCTGGGATCAAGTGGAAGACTGTGCAGAGGATGACTCGCAAGAATTCCATATACAAGAGGCAGGAACTATAATCTTGTACGTTGCAGACTGCGCCACGGACGTCGCCAGGAGCAAAAGTGAAATTCTGGAATGACATTGCGAATGAATCAGATAAGTACCCCTTTTAATTGTTTTTATTTCAGTCACAGACAGTGTCCTACAATTTTCTGTTTTTGTGTGTGACAATTTCACCTGATAGGCAAGAAAGTGTTTTATCTAGTGTTTATCCACTTTGATCAAAATGAGTGAAACTCAATTAAATCGAATAGGCATGACCACGCGGTCAGGCCGTCAATTTCATGCTTCAACTCCAAATGTACACTTAAACAGTGAAGCAAATTCCGCAAGCAGTAGTTGTTCGCCTTTTCATGGTTTTTCGGGGGCAAATCAGCAACCGAATTTAATTGCTCAGATATCTCAGGTTAGGTGAGGTTAGTGGTGTTTAACGTCCCGTCGACAACGAGGTCATTAGAGACGGAGCGCAAGCTCGGGTTAGGGAAGGATGGGGAAGGAAGTCGGCCGTGCCCTTTCAAAGGAACCATCCCGGCATTTGCCTGAAACGATTTAGGGAAATCACGGAAAACCTAAATCAGGATGGCCGGAGACGGGATTGAACCGTCGTCCTCCCGAATGCGAGTCCAGTGTGCTAACCACTGCGCCACCTCGCTCGGTCAGATATCTCAACTGTTGAGTAATAAACTAGAACAATTGGTAACTCAAAATAACCAATTACGTAGCAACATTAAAGAGGTCACAGACAAGCTGGACCAAAATTTGAAATCATTGAGAGAAGAAATCAATGCAACAAATAACAAAGTACAAATTGTTGCATGTGACATAGAAAGGGTAGAAAGCAAAGTTGACTGTTTGGAGGCTTTCACAATCTCCGAATTTAGAGAAACAAACAAAAGCATTGAATTAGTTAACGAACGTGTCAAAAACACGGATAGTCATTTTAAATGAAATAGTGAACCGAAAAGACGAGTTAAAAATGTTGCAGGAACTATTTGTTTCAGAAAAAGAATTGGTAGGGGAAAGATTGAAATTAAATTCTGAAGTTGTTTCTGATAAGATATCTCATATTGACGAGAAAGTAGAAAGTGTAACAATAGAACTGCAAATAGTCAGCTCTGAAGTTTCAAAACTGCAAAATAATATAATGTCCAATTTTGATTCAAACCAGATGTTTGTGCATAGTTGTAACAATGTTAGTTTAAAATGTTACCCAGGTGATGAGAAATTGCATCCAGTTGACTTTGTGCATCAGTGCAAAGACAGTTTCCAGCCTAACATGCCAGAGTCTGCTAAAGTTAAATTTGCGAAACGTTTTTTGGATGGTGAAGCCCTTACATGGGCGAACCATAACATTGATACAAATACTACAAATACTACATCTTTTGCCGAATTTGAACGCCAATTCTTGACAAAGTTTTGGTCGCAAAATAAACAGGCGAGAATAAAATCCAAATTTCTTAATGGTAGCAAATATCACACAGGTCTTGCAATTAGCATGTGAGAATTTTGTGAAAAACAATTAGGGACATTGTTACATTTGAGCAAACCTTTGGACGAACTGATACAGATTGACACACTGAAATGGTGCCTACCGCACCGTTTTCAGTGGGGACTTGTATATGGACCAGATGAAAGTGTCGACGAATTTTTACGTTATGTAGACAAAATTGACCGTGCATGGCAGAATGACGACAGACAGTACAATCAAAACCTCAGAAACACTCAAAATAGGAATGCGGGATCACAAAAATATAATGGACACAGAAATAATAACTGACATGGTAACCAAAACAGTAGTTACAACAGACACGAAAACCATCAAGAACAGAGAAACAGTAACCAGCTTCACAACAGCAATTCCAACCAGGGAAACAGGTAACCACCTCGTTGGGAGCCTGTCAATTTGAGTTGAATAGTCATGGCACAAACCAGGCAAATAGGAGGTTAAAAGGACAGAAATGTAAAAGCAATCATAAATGTAATGTAAATAGGGACTATTACTTAGATGATACTAGTTATAAGCGAAACTTTTGGGATCACATGTTGAGTGAATTGAATAATGCACATACTCAAGCAGGACCACAGTTTGAACTTAATGAACATGACTTAGCATTAATTGATGACACATTAACACCTGATGTAGACAGAACTTATGATATGTATGGTATCACTAGCTTGTTTTCTGATGAAGGTAAGGATAATGAGGTATCTATATCAGTAGAAATTGGTAGCCAAAATGAGGAAATAACACCTGACTCTGATAATGAAACAGGTAGTGATTTCAGTAGTGTAACTTCAGATGTTGAACACTTTGTAGTTAAGGCAGATGTGCATGCAGAGGCATCACCCACAGATTACTCTGATGATGATTTTGGTAAAGATAGTGTTGTGAAGGATGATGCATTTGGTGATATATGTACACAAGAGGAATTGGATGGTATTATTTATGTTGAAGTTATTGATAATGGTGTTGCAGCTGAAAGTAACTCTGAATTTCGAAATTGGTTCATGTGAAGATATTAAGAGTGCAAACAATGTATTGGTAACAATTTGTATAAAAGAAATCTTAAGTAAATCTATTAATAAGAAGTAACAAGCTAAGTTGATAGGTGAGAAGATTTTGGAATCTATTATCAGTGAAAATGAAGTTTGTTTAGAAAATAATAAGGAAAGTGAAGTCATCAAATCAGATCCATCCATGAAAGATAATTTTAAGTCTAGTGCAAGTAAGGTATCTGTTTCATGTGTATTTGATGCCAGTGATAATGACACTCAATCTTATGTTGATTCTGACATTGAAACCTGTAGTGAAGAAGTATGTAACAACATAGATACAACTGAATTAGAAAGTGACTTGCTGGCAGAGAATGTGAATAGTGACCCAAATATTACCCTAGGTAGCCCTTACGTAGAAATAAACATTAACAATTGGTCAGGACTTTGTTTGATTGACACTGGCAGTCCCATTAGTAGTATCTCAGACAAGTTGAGGAACAGGATAAAAGACACTGAAAGTTACATCGAATTTCCAATCACAGGTGTACGGATTAAAGGTGCCACTGGCAAGTTTAGTAAGTTAATAAATAAACAAGCTTTAATTAGATTTTCTGTTCGCAACACTAATTTTGAACATGGTTGTTTAGTTATTCCAGATCTCAATGAGCAAATGATTTTAGGGATGGAGGTGCCACTGGCAAGTTTAGTAAGTTAATAAATAAACAAGCTTTAATTAGATTTTCTGTTCGCAACACTAATTTTGAACATGGTTGTTTAGTTATTCCAGATCTCAATGAGCAAATGATTTTAGGGATGGACTGGATAGTTCGAGTTTTGATTGGCAAAATTCAGAACTGCTGTTCACTGAACCAAAGGCCAATACTCAAGGAAAAGCAGTGATCCAGTTAAAATCAAGTACAAACAGAAGTAATCATATTAGGGAAATAATTTATCCAGAGTGTAGCCATTACATGGAGGAAGAGGAAAACAGGGATCACAATAACCAGAATTTAGTTGATGATAGTTACTCCCTAACCATATCAGAAAAGGTAAAAGAAGCAAATGACTTGACTGAGTCTGAAAAGCAGGAATTAGAAAATTTTCTCTGGGAAAACAGTAACATTTTTAGTGATCAACATGGTAGGGTCAAAGATTATGAATGTCATTTGAAGTTAAAGCCACACAAACCCTTTTTCATTAAGCCTTATGGGGTATCCATCTGTAAAAGGAAAGAAGTGGAGAGGGAACTCCAGAAAATGAAAAAATGGAGAATAGTAGAGAGAAGTCACAGTCCATATAACAGCCCGATGGTCTGTATTTCAAAAAAGAATGGTGGTATTAGGCTGGTATTGGATTCACGTCACCTGAATAAGTTTATAGAAAGAGAAACAGCTCATCCTGAATCCATGGAGGAACTCTTGTACAAATTCAATGATACAAAATATTTTTCTAGCCTGGATTTGACCTCAGGGTTTCATCAAATCACATTAGCACAGGATTCAAGGCAGTACACAGCCTTTTTATATAATGGTCAATGTTTTCATTATTGTGTTGTTCCGTTTGGGCTGAATGTGTCTGTAGCTGAGTTTATTCGAGCTTTGGATCATGTGATTGGAAGTGAACTACTATCTAAACTAATTATTTACATGGATGATATATTAATAACCAGCAAAACTTGGGAGGAACACCTTGATACTTTGCACAAATTAGCCAATAAGTTCAGGCAAAGCAGTATGACCCTTAAATTAAGTAGATGCAAATTTGGAGTACCAGACATGAAGTTTTTAGGCCATATAATTAACAGGGAAGGCATTCTACCTGACAGTGATAAAATTTCTGTAATTGTCCAGTTTCCATGTCCAAAGAACAAGAAACAGCTGAGGTCATTTTATGGTCTATGTAATTTTTATCGCAAGTATGTCAGCACCCAAGCTTTAAATGCACCGTGTTTTAGAGAGCTTTTAAAAAAGAATACCATATGGGAATGGACAGATCAGTGTCAAGCAGCATTCGATGAGCTCAAACAACAACTAAATAACAGTCAATTACTCCACAGACCTGACCTTTCACTACCATTTTGCCTAATGACAGATAGTTCAGATTACGGATTGGATGTACATTTGTTTCAACAGACGGAAATTGATGGAAAAATAGAACATCTTTCAATTAGTTTTGCCAGCCGAGGTCTGCAGAAACATGAACGTAATTACACAGTGACTGAGAAGGAACTACTTGCCATTGTATGGGGTTTCACTAAATACAGGAACTATCTAGCAGGCCATAAAGTCATAATTTTCACAGATCACAAAGCTCTATGTTATATTCAAGACTGTAAACTTTTCAATAGTAGATTAACCAGGTGGGCCATATTTTTGCAACAATTTGATTATAGCATTCAGTATATAAAAGGGTGAAAAGGAAATTACTAACATTTGCAGTCAGCTTAGGAGATACCAGAACCAGGATGATGATTTGAAACTTGTGAAAAGCCTTATTGGTAAAAAGGGTTATGAAAAGGTTGGCATGTATTATCAAAACTTTAAAGGTATTTTATTCAGGAGACATAACACTGACTCTGGCATCTGGAAGGTTTGTTGGCCTATACAATGTGTTGACGTTTTAATTAAGTACACACATGAGAGCTATGGGCACTGTGGAATCATGAAATGCACTAACAAACTTAAGGAAAATGTCTATTTTAATAATATGTTTAGAAGAGTAAGACAGGTTATACAAAAATGTGATCGGCGTCAAAAAGTAAAAGTCACAAATCAGAAATACCAAGGTTATTTACAAAGTATTGTGCCAAAAGGCAAATTGGAACTGATAGGAATTGATTTGTTTGGTCAATTGCTGAGAACTAAAGAGGGTTATACATATTTGTTTGTAGTTGTTGACTTATTCACTAAACTAGTAAAATTGTATCCACTAAAGAAGGCAACTAGCAGGAAAATTTTAAACTTTTTCTGTAATGATTACTTCACACAGATTGGAAAACCATAGGCCATACTTTCAGACAATGGGAGCCAATTTACATCTAACGTTTGGAAAGATTTAATGAAAGATGAAGACATTAAGCACGTTCTTATTTCCGTTTCTTCTCCGTCTTGTAACCCAACTGAGTGCTATACGTGTGAAATAGGCAGGCTTTGTAGAACTTACTGCTCTAAAGATCATACAAATTGGTCAAGTTACATATGTGATTTTGAAGATGTTTTGAACACCTTACAACATACAACAACTGGCTTTACACCTTATGAAGTCCATTTTAACAAACACCCACCAAACATCTTGTAAGAATTGATCAATTTCCCTGTCTGTAATGAATTAACACCGGATGAGAGAATGGAAATAGTAAAGAAAAATATTGAAACACACTGTGCCAAGAGAAAGCTTAAACATGATTCAAAAGGAAAGTTTACACAGTATAGTGTAGTTGATTTAGTCTTAACCAAAAGTTATGAGAAATCCAAGGCAATCAATAGGGAGATCAGAAATTTTTCGATATTTACATTGGTCCATTTGAAGTTTATGAGAAACCACATCCAAACGCCTACCGCCTTATCTATCCCAAATCAAAGAAGCTATTTGGTTCAAGAAATGTCACTCAGTTGAAACCTTATGTGCAATAATTGCAATCCCTCAGGGAGGTACACAATCTTTGAGTACTACGCGTGTGGCTTATGCAAGATGCCCCAGCTGATGTGACATTTCCTTCTCAAAAACACTGTTGCCACATTCTACGATACCTTTCTGACACACAAACTTCCGACAATACATACGTTAGTTTTTTGTACCTATGTTTGCTTATATTTGTTATGTAAGATATTTTCATGTGATTTAATTTGTAGTATAAGATACATTTTGTTTTGATTGAGCAATCTGCATCATCCCCCCCATGAACCATGGACCTTGCCGTTGGTGGGGAGGCTTGCGTGCCTCAGCGATACAGATAGCCGTACCGTAGGTACAACCACAACGGAGGAGTATCTGTTGAGAGGCCAGACAAACGTGTGGTTCCTGAAGAGGGGCAGCAGCCTTTTCAGTAGTTGCAAGGGCAACAGTCTGGATGATTGACTGATCTGGCCTTGTAACAATAACCAAAAGGGCCTTGCTGTGCTGGTACTGCGAACGGCTGAAAGCAAGGGGAAACTTCGGCCGTAATTTTTCCCGAGGGCATGCAGCTTTACTGTATGGTTAAATTATGATGGCGTCCTCTTGGGTAAAATATTCCAGGGGTAAAATAGTCCCCCATTCAGATCTCCGGGCGGGGACTACTCAAGAGGATGTCGTTATCAGGAGAAAGAAAACTGGCGTTCTACGGATCGGAGCGTGGAATGTCAGATCCCTTAATCGGGCAGGTAGGTTAGAAAATTTAAAAAGGGAAATGGATAGGTTAAAGTTAGATATAGTGGGAATTAGTGAAATTCGGTGGCAGGAGGAACAAAACTTCCGGTCAGGTGACTACAGGATTATAAACACAAAATCAAATAGGGGTAATGCAGGAGTAGGTTTAATAATGAATAGGAAAATAGGAATGCTGGTAAGCTACTACAAGCAGCATAGTGAACGCACTGTTGTGGCCAAGATAGATACGAAGCCCACACCTACTACAGTAGTACAAGTTTATATGCCAACTAGCTCTGCAGATGACAAAGAAATTGAAGAAATGTATGATGAAATAAAAGAAATTATTCAGATAGTGAAGGGAGACGAAAATTTAATAGTCATGGGTGACTGGAATTCGAGTGTAGGAAAAGGGAGAGAAGGAAATGTAGTAGGTGAATATGGATTGGGGCTAAGAAATGAAAGAGGAAGCCGCCTGGTAGAATTTTGCACAGAGCACAACTTAATCATAGCTAACACTTGGTTTAAGAATCATGAAAGAAGGTTGTATACATGGAAGAACCCTGGAGATACTAAAAGGTATCAGATAGATTATATAATGGTAAGACAGATTTAGGAACCAGGTTTTAAATTGTAAGACATTTCCAGGGGCAGATGTGGACTCTGACCACAATCTATTGGTTATGAACTGCAGATTAAAATGGAAGAAACTGCAAAAAGGTGGGAATTTAAGGAGATGGGACCCGGATAAACTGACTAAACCAGAGGTTGTACAGAGTTTCAGGGAGAGCGCAAGGGAACAAATGGCAGGAATGGGGGGAAGAAATACAGTAGAAAAGAATGGGTAGCTTTGAGGGATGAAGTAGTGAAGTCAGCAGACGATCAAGTAGGTAAAAAGACGAGGGCCAGTAGAAATCCTTGGGTAACAGAAGAAATATTGAATTTAATCAATGAAAGGAGAAAATATAAAAATGCAGTAAATGAAGCAGGCAAACAGGAATACAAACGTCTCAAAAATGAGATCAACAGGAAGTGCAAAATGGCTAAGCAGGGATGGCTAGAAGACAAATGTAAGGATGCAGAGGATTATCTCACTAGGGGTAAGATAGATACCACCTACAGGAAAATTAAAGAGACCTTCGGAGAGAAGAGAACCACTTGTATGAACATCAAGAGCTCAGATGGAAACCCAGTTCTAAGCAAAGAAGGGAAAGCAGAAAGGTGGAAGGAGTATATAGAGGGTCTATACAAGGGCGATGTACTTGAGGACAATATTATGGAAATGGAAGAGGATGTAGATGAAGATGAAATGGGAGATCCGATACTGCGTGAAGAGTTTGACAGAGCAATGAAAGACCTGAGTCGAAACACGGCCCCGGGAGTAGACAACATTCCATTGGAACTACTGACGGCCTTGGGAGAGCCAGTCCTGACAAAACTCTACCATCTGGTGAGCAAGATGTATGAGACAGGCGGGCGAAATACCCTCAGACTTCAAGAAGAGTATAATAATTCCAATCCCAAAGAAAGCAGGTGTTGACAGATGTGAAAATTACCGAACAATCAGTTTAATAAGACACAGCTGCAAAATACTAACACGAATTCTTTACAGACGAATGGAAAAACTAGTAGAAGCCGACCTCGGGGAAGATCAGTTTGGATTCCGTAGAAATATGGAACACGTGAGGCAATACTGACCTTACGACTTATCTTAGAAGAAAGATTAAGGAAAGGCAAAACTACGTTTCTAGCATTTGTAGACTTAGAGAAAGCTTTTGACAATGTTGACTGGAATACTCTCTTTCAAATTCTAAAGGTGGCAGGGGTAAAATACAGGGAGCGAAAGGCTATTTACAATTTGTACAGAAACCAGATGGCAGTTATAAGAGTCAAGGGACATGAAAGGGAAGCAGTAGTTGGGAAGGGAGTGAGACAGGGTTGTAGCCTATCCCCGATGTTATTCAATCTGTATATTGAGCAAGCAGTAAAGGAAACAAAAGAAAAATTCGGAGTAGGTATTAAAATCCATGGAGAAGAAATAAAAACTTTGAGGTTCGCCAATGACATTGTAATTCTGTCAGAGACAGCAAAGGACTTGGAAGAGCAGTTGAATGGAATGGACAGTGTCTTGAAAGGAGGATATAAGATGAACATCAACAAAAGCAAAATGAGGATAATGGAATGTAGTCGAGTTAAGTCGGGTGATGCTGAGGGAATTTGATTAGGAAATGAGACACTTAAAGTAGTAAAGGAGTTTTGCTATTTGGGGAGCAAAATAACTGATGATGGTCAAAGTAGAGAGGATATAAAATGTAGACTGGCAATGGAAAGGAAAGCGTTTCTGAAGAAGAGAAGTTTGTTAACATCAAGTATAGATTTAAGTGTCAGGAAGTCATTTCTGAAAGTATTTGTATGGAGTGTAGCCATGTATGGAAGTGAAACATGGACGATAAATAGTTTGGACAAGAAGAGAATAGAAGCTTTCGAAATGTGGTGTTACAGAAGAATGCTGAAGATTAGATGGGTTGATCACATAACTAATGAGGAAGTACTGAATAGGATTGGGGAGAAGAGAAGTTTGTGGCACAACTTGACCAGAAGAAGGGATCGGTTGGTAGGACATGTTCTGAGGCATCAAGGGATCATCAATTTAGTATTGGAGGGCAGGGTGGAGGGTAAAAATCATAGAGGGAGACCAAGAGATGAATACACTAAGCAAATTCAGAAGGATGTAGGTTGCAGTAGGTACTGGGAGATGAAGAAGCTTGCACAGGATAGAGTAGCATGGAGAGCTGCATCAAACCAGTCTCAGGACTGAAGACCACAACAACAACATCTGCATCATCAGATGTACTGATTATTTGACATTTACATCCTACCGATTGTGACTATTAGTGATATGTGAGGACTATGATTTGAACATACGTTGCCAGGAAAAACCAATATGTATTTTCTAGTGAGAAACAGTTACACATCTTTACAGACAACAGACCATACTGTATTTATATCGGCTTATCCAGAAATGAAAGGTGAATTGTGTGAAGATACACTAAGGTTATTAATACATATTTAAAGATTTTATGGTACATTTGTGCAGTTAAAAAGAACTATATACATATATTACTGTATCTCATTGCTACCTATCAGAACCCCTCGGAGAGCATTAAAGATAAACACCAGTCCTAATTGTCCAACTGTAAAGTGACCTGTTTCCCAATTACATACAAAAATAGCCACTATTTCAGTATACATATAATTCGAAAACGATGCTTTGCTGAAACCATATGTGTAAAAGCCACCGTGTGTATTTTGAATGTGCCAAAAGCATTTAACATTGTTTTTATGTGAGAAACACAATATAAATGTGAAATTAATACTGTAACTAATCGAAATAAATAGAGCACATGGTCAGGATGTACCAGTAAACCTATCATTATAAAATTACTACAGCAAATTAAATAGAACATATAAATAAAGCACGTTAATTGAATCTCCGATATATGTTAGCACTAAAATTCAGGCACTAGTTGATTTGTTATAAACAAATATAGAAATGTAATTGTTACCTATAACATAATTGGTCAGAAAATGTTATATTAACTCATAACTAAGTTGAAAATAGGTTCACCTTGTTCAGCACTGAGACCGTAAATTTTTAGCAATGTGTAGCTCATATTCGGTTTAACTTTTAACTGTGATTTTACATAAAATTGTGATTTTCATTGTACGTAATTGTTAACAAAAGTATAAATAGAGGTCACGCAGGCGCCTCGGGAACACTCGTTTTTTGGCTGGGGTTGCGAGCAAATGTATTGTAGGTTCACTCGTTTGTTGATTGTTGTGAACTCTGTGTCGTTTGATGTCAACTTTGGGTACATGTGATGTAACCAGTACAGTTCACAAGGCTCGGACACCAGAGTCCTGGAAATATACTGGTATTAAAACTGCACTGTACTTTGGAATTTATTTGGGAGTCTTCTGCAATCCTTTTCATAGACTGCACAGCGAGGAGACATGAATCCAGGAATTTTACAAAACCCGGAAAACTAAACAACTCTCAATGTTGGTAGAATTGACATGAAAACAACAGCGCATTGACTGGGCATTTCACTCAAAATATTTGCAACGCAGAGGTGGGAAAATATAAACATCTCAACTGCTGTCACTTTTCTATGAAGAGGGCATAAAAATGTTGGTTTCCAGCTATGAAAAATGTCTGAACAATACTGGCAACTATGTAGAAAAATACTTTAAGAAATGCTGTTTCCTGTAAAAATATTTTGGTTTGAAAATATGTTTTTATGAGGGTTTGTTTCCAAAATGGTGCTTACTTTCTGGATATGCCTCATACATGACAGAAAAATTGTCTCTATTACTTTATACTCTGTGCAACTTACGCTCAGAAATGGAGTACATAGCTAAAAAACTTTTTGACAATCTATATGGGGAAATAAAAAGTGTTTCAGACAACACAAATATTTTTAAAGCAAAAGATTAGTCTTAGGACAGTAATAAGTAACAAAATATATACGTAAGTGTGTATTAATGACACATTTTGTAACAAAGTCTATGATTATAATAATATATGGAACACAAAACTGATAAATGCGTCAGGAAGTCGTGGAATAAAATCACTGTAATAGTAAGATAAAGTTCCATTCTTCAATTTCCTTTGGGTACAACAAAAATTTTTGACCCTGTACTACGATCAAGATTCTATACTAAAATACGCCCATAGAAGAGATCATACACTGGTTCATCTTTCTATCCTTACTTAAAAGTATACTACCATACCATTTACTGGCATTTCAACACGGGTTTCCTTGTTGCTCCAACCTCATCTGCCTAGTTTGTTCCAGTGGCCTGTAATATATCCACACAGAACCCTCGAATATCATCTCATTGATACCTTCAACCTTTTACTCTCTTTAGCTGACTGAAGCAACCTTCATTTCCAAAAACTAGGATTTTTGTCATTATTTGGCCATGCATACACCTCCTGTCATATGGTTAGATATAAGTCTTTACCCTTTAATTAACTGGGGTTTGATTTTGGAGACCTCTTTCTTATTACAGTAAAGAGGCACAACAGTACCAAACAAATACTGAAGGTGGGGCTATCAGGAAAAATTGAAGTATGAAAGTTGCATGTAATTTAATTGAAAAGTCATGATTCATGAACACAATGTTATGAAACAATTTTGGAGACTGGCCACTTAGAAGAATATCAGGCCCAGGAAGCCAGCCATTTATGCTACTGTTTAAACTGTTACCGGCACCTATGTAATTGTTGTATCTTCAAGAGTAATACATACTAATACTCAAACTTTCTTCCTTTTTTATTTATTCTTTTTTCTTAAGGATAACTATACTTCCTGTCATCATCATTTTAAAATCTGTAATCTATTAAAGAACTAAAGTAAATATAAAAAATAAATCTTGGAGCTTGGTTTCAAGCTTCAAAATTTATTTTTCATATTTACTTTGGTTCTTTGATATATTACAAATTTTAAAATAATGATGACAGAAAGTACAGTTATCCTTAAAATAAAAAAAATAAAACAAAAATGTGGGAGATATGTTACAGAGCAATTTCTTCCTCCTGATATTTCGAAATTTCTTGCTCACTTAACAAACTTTATGTATTTGTAGCAGAATTATAGCAAACTACAAAACCAATGACTACATGATGAAATTACACCAGCTTGATTTTACTGGCTCAGCCATTCATGACAGCAGCCGTTATGTTCACTAAGTTTCTTTCAAAATAATTCTAGAAACTGACAGCAGAAGGCAGTACCAGTAAAAGGACAAGTAGTGAGATGTCCTTACATTGTTCTGATATGCAACTGAGTCAGTTTTGAGCAACAGATGGCTCGTGCATTGAGAAAATTGCTGCCCAATCTATGCGCGAGTGCAATCTTTTTAATACAAAGTTGTGCCATGGACTAAGCTTGCACTTAGTCTACAAAGTGTTAACATCAGTTTGTAAATTGTGGGCAAGCAGATGAGCCTGAAGAAACATCTGTATATGTGGAATATATTTTAAAAGAAGTAAGTTGTTCTTTATACCTCACAAAATTATACCACATTGTTTTTGTTGATTGACTGATTGAAGAATTTAACTAATCAATGTAGTTTCAACCAGCTGATCTAATTTCTAACATACGCCTATCATTTACCCTGTAACCATACATCACATTATAAGTACCAGTAATTGGGAATAAGGCTACGAATTATTGCTTGCTTTAAATATGTTACTTGATTTTAAGGTTTCAGTTTGTCCAGTGACTGGACCAGAGAACATGTTTTTCTGTTATACTTGAAATAAACTGATGTAAAATGGCTTATACGAAAAGTCATTTGGCAAATGACTGCAAGATTAAATATTTAATCTCCAAACACACATTTCCCAAGTTGGTGCAAAACAAATATAGTGACTCTGGACAAAATCAAATGCTAAATGAAATCATGGATGACAATCCTAGCAACAACTTAATTCCAGTGTATGTGACATTTTACTTCTATTTGCTACACCGCACTAGTAACAATGGTGCAGTTCTCTTGGTACCTAAACATGTCATTCAAAAGTCAATGTTAGTGATGGACTACTTGCGGACAGCAGCGCCTCATAATGAGTTTGTCCAAAACTGGACAATGATAGATGGATTCCAGATATTTTGGAAAGTCTATTCCAAGTACAGAGAAGCTCTCCAGGTAAACCAGCTAGCCTCTGGACATACTGTTGGCTTTCTGATGCTAATGCCCTTTCTCAGGACTGTCTTAAGACTGGTTTTGACCTCAAGAAATTTTTCTTTACTAACACAGCTGACTCGACCAATCTATCAAGAAGTGATTGCAAAATTTCAACAGGCATTACGCCGAAGCTCTGATTTCTGTATTCTCACACAGCCTCAGCTTAAATCACTGGAAGAGGTACAATATGGTGAAGTAGACAGAGCTCCAACGTCTGATCCTCAACAGATTATACTTAATTTTTTACATGGTGAAATGCAGTACAGTAAAATAAACAGTATATACTTTTCCTCCTTTGTCTGCCTGACAGGAATTAATCATTTCTTTGTAGAAGAACAAGGGTATTGGCAGTCCAGAATTCTGTGAAAGTTCAATAATGGATTAGTGTCAAAATGCAAGCTACCACAGCATCTCTTTAATATTTTGATGGCATAAATGGACTAACCTATCCACAATTAACATAAACTGATTACAATGTATGAAAATTAACACATTTAACATACGATAATATAAATTAACAGTTCTGCATAAGCTTTACTGCAGTTATGAGCATCACAGCAACACACCTTAGCTTCTGTAGCTGAAAACTCTGACTGAAGACGTACATTCTTGTCAGTGAGACGCTGAGTGAAATCGAGCAGCTCTGCCTCCCGCTCGCGGCATGCCGTGGTGTCCTGCTGGAGCTCTTGGTTTGTCTGCCGTAGCCTCTCCACTTCCTCCTGGCTTGCAGATAGCCTCTCCTGCTCACTGACAACACCAGTATGTGACTCAGCTGT
The DNA here is from genome assembly GCF_023864345.2 of Schistocerca serialis cubense. Lineage (NCBI taxonomy): Eukaryota > Metazoa > Arthropoda > Insecta > Orthoptera > Acrididae > Schistocerca > Schistocerca serialis. The sequence goes on from NC_064645.1 coordinate 154,389,816, forward strand.
GGCATTAGCATTGTAATTACAAAACCTCGCATATGATGTTTGGCTTCTCAGTATTTTCTCTTTATTTGGACTACATAATACTTAGCAGCTGTGATACACAGCTCCTCGTAAAAAAAAAAAAAAATAAACAAAAAATTTAAAAAAATTGCATGCATTGCTGACGCTAACTGTATGAATTTTAGAGACATGAATAAAGGCAAAATATTATCCGAGTAAGTGAATTGTCAGCTGAGAATCTACAACATTCAGAGTAAGTGTCATTCAAACCATGGAGCTTCTCTGTGGCACTGTTATGATGAACAAAAACAAAAGCAGTCTAATCAAATGTGCGCATCTCTGCAGATTTGCCAAATCAAATCTGCGATAGCTAAGATTCAAATTGGTGCCGCTCCATCCTGTTGGATCCTCCTTGTTGTGCTGTCCACAAGGTGGCTGAGATGTTACTGCTTAAATCCATCTCAGTCTGCAGCCGCAGTTCTCCTAAGGTCATCAAGCATCAGAGAGGTTTCCTCTGAAAACGCACTAGCTGTCAAATTGGTTTCAAGCAGCTCGATCGAGTTCATGTCAGTAGATACTGCAAGCCATTACATTCTATTGATTCCTGCATCCTGGAGGAAGGTTTTCACAAGGCAGATGTAGTGTGCTCGAGCGTTATCATCTTCAAAGACTAACCCATCACTGAAATGTTGACTGTAGGACTGGACATCATGTAGGAAGATACCATCCTAACACTGGACATTCCTCAAATTAGCAATGAGATGTGTCTACCCGCCCAAAAAATGACATATCCATCTCCTTGCTGAATTCATGGAACTGTATGGCTGGTTGTGTCCACACTCTTCTACCACAATGATCAGGTGTCTAGACAAATCCTATCATTGTCAGTGAAGAGAATCGGAAGTCACTGATCCAAGTTTCATTCCAGGTGTTCCCTTGACCATCTTCTTCAGGCACTATGGTACTGGGGGTTGGGGTGGGGGTTGCCTACTGTATTGAACATATTGGGATGGCTAAGTGGTCTCTGGGTTGATACTGACCACCCAGCTGCCTCCAAAAGGCAGTGCACAATACTGTTGTATTCTTCTAGCAGTACCTATAAGACATAATTTGTAGGTAGCGGGCATATTCTTGTGTTGATGTTCAAGTATGTTCACTGCGAGGCAAGTCAAAGTTTTTGCAACTGAATGTTTGAATGACATCACTGTCGAGTATGCCGATCTGGTAGGCAACTTCCAGTGCTTAAAGCCATTCTTGCAACAGAATGCCAATGAGCACACAGTTTGAGTTCAAGGTGGACCTTTAACACACTTCAGCAGCCTGAGCAGTGCACAGAAGCTGCATTGTCCCATTTACAAATGGAGACACAGTGCACTTAGTTGTACACAGTGACTTCCTGGGGTCAAAAGAGTACTGGAAAAGTGATGTTGATCAAAAAAGCACAAACTAATCAAGTCATGAGGGTAGTGTGAAATTTTTTGAGCAGTTTTAGACAGCCTTTATGAAAGGAAAGGTGCTCATCTGACACTGAAAAAATACTACAGAAATGAACCATACAAAATGTGAAACTGTGTTATGACAGCTTACAGTAAAGGTTCAATAAATACTGTTATAAAAATGTCTGTTCACTGAATACAGACTACAGACAGTTGTCACAGATACAGTAAATTGGATTACTTACAACTGCACCTCACTGTGACTGCACGCTTCTAGTCTCCATAGTCTATATGGAAGTGAGTCACTGACTGCTACACAAATCGATCATGCCATGTAATCCACATCACTAGCAGTACTTCCTCATCAACATGTATACATGTGGAGACAAGACTGTCACAAGCAGGCACATCATACACGGTGTTTCAAAAATGACCGGTATATTTGAAACGGCAATAAAAACTAAACGAGCAGCGATAGAAATACACCGTTTGTTGCAATATGCTTGGGACAACAGTACATTTTCAGGCAGACAAACTTTCGAAATTACAGTAGTTACAATTTTCAACAACAGATGGCGCTGTGGTCTGGGAACCTCTATAGTACGATATTTTCCACATATCCACCATGTGTAGCAATAATATGGCGTAGTCTCTGAATGAAATTACCCGAAACCTTTGACAACGTGTCTGGCAGAATGGCTTCACATGCAGATGAGATGTACTGCTTCAGCTGTTCAATTGTTTCTGGATTCTGGCGGTACACCTGGTCTTTCAAGTGTCCCCACAGAAAGAAGTCACAGGGGTTCATGTCTGGCGAATAGGGAGGCCAATCCACGCCGCCTCCTGTATGTTTCGGATAGCCCAAAGCAATCACACGATCATCGAAATATTCATTCAGGAAATTAAAGACGTCGGCCGTGCGATGTGGCCGGGCACCATCTGAGGGGTTGCCGCGTTTGAATTTTGTATGGATAGAGGTGTAAACTCTGGCGCATGAGACGATACGTGGACGTTGGCATCATTTGGACCGCAGCTGCAACACGGCGAACGGAAACCCGAGGCCGCTGTTGGATCACCTGCTGCACTAGCTGCGCGTTGCCCTCTGTGGTTGCCGTACGCGGTCGCCCTACCTTTCCAGCACATTCATCCGTCACGTTCCCAGTCCGTTGAAATTTTTCAAACAGATCCTTTACTGTATCGCTTTTCGGTCCTTTGGTTACATTAAACCTCCGTTGAAAACTTCGTCTTGTTGCAACAACACTGTGTTCTAGGCGGTGGAATTCCAACACCAGAAAAATCCTCTGTTCTAAGGAATAAACCATGTTGTCTACAGCACACTTGCACGTTGTGAACAGCACACGCTTACAGCAGAAAGACAACGTACAGAATGGCGCACCCACAGACTGCGTTGTCTTCTGTATCTTTCACATCACTTGCAGCGCCATCTGTTGTTGAAAATTGTAACTACTGTAATTTCGAAAGTTTGTCCGCCTGAAAATGTACTGTTGTCCCAAGCATATTGCAACAAACGGTGTATTTCTATCGCTGCTCGTTTAGTTTTTATTGCCGTTTCAAATATACCGGTCATTTTTGAAACACCCTGTATACCCAACTATCATAAACTCTTATATGGCATTCACCATCTCTGCTGTTTCTTTCAGAGAATGAATGCATAAGTGTCATGCTGGAAGTTCATATCTGCCATACTTCTCAAGCTGCAACTATCTTAACTGTCTCAATTTCATATTGTAATCTGTATCAGGCCACTTTCCTATGCTTATCTCCATTATTATAGATACATACTGTACTCACATTTCTTTGTATTAGGATTTACCTTGTACCACAATGCCGAAACACATTTTTATTCATCATTTCTCTTGAATTTACTATATACATTTAATCTCTGACTTTCATAAATTGAATAAAATACTAACGACCACTCTGAATTTGCATCTGTTAGGTTCAATCAGGTTACAACACTACTCACTGATTTAGCTGCATCCGCAGAGCACTCATCTCAGCTACCTGTGCACGTAAATCTGCCACATCTTGCTGCTGGCTGTCAGCAGCTTGCCGCAGTCGGGAAAGTGTCTGCTCTCGTTCGAACCTCTCCTTTTCCAGGTTTTGAACCTACATAACAAAATAAATTTTATTGTACCTTGTATTTAATAAATGAAAATATGTAACAACCACTGTGCTGACAAATTCTATGATTTCCGCTGGGGAAAAGATGTTAGCAGACTGGTGGGGCATCATTTTATACTAAACCACACTTAACAAATGGAAGTACATGACAATCCGAGACAAGTGTAAATAGTGAAACACAGAAAGTGGAACATACATTTCCACTGCATTTAAAGATGCACTATGCTGATACATGTTATTCCGTTGTTGTCTTTCACATTATACATTTTATCACCTGTATCCAAGAAAGACACAAAACTATTTGCCATACATTGCACCACTACTTGCTCACTTTTCTTACATGCTTAAGAGTTTCTCAGGTTCCTTTTTCTGAACACACAGTGCAGTTTGGAGTATTACACATGCCTACAGACGCTATGGGCCATGAAAAAGTGTTAGTTCCTTCTTTGAGGAAATTTTTGTTTCCTTGTTTAATGGCAGACATTGAAATACTCACCATACAGATGAGGCATTGAATCACTTGCAGACACATGTAAAAGACTGCTAAAATATCAAAGCATTCGATCAAAATTAGAGTTGTAAAACTACTGCAGGCTAATATATACTGTTGTAAGCAAGTGTACCCTATGGTAATTTTCCTAATAGCTTTGGTCAAGTAATATCATAACCATGTTACCTGGATGTGAGGTAGTTGCATACCTACCGGGTGTTACTTCATTTTGATCGCTTTGTTTGCGTATGCAACCAGTCTCTTATTAGATTCCCCTAGAAACTGAGTGAGGATGTACGGAGGGTCATGTAATCCATGGAACATTTTTGTTCTACATTGTTACCCTCTGGTCTGTTACTTATCAAACAGTACTTAAGCCAAAATACAAACTGTCGGTGTTTAACTAATGTTTTATTCGAAAATTGTTGGTTTGTAATGTGAAATAGAAGGATGTTGCATTAGAAATACAGAAAACATATAGATTTATCATATAGTGCTGGAAAATAAAATTTCCTTAAAAAAAAAGGTAAAATTTAAAAAATGCATAAAGAAAAAACCTACCAAACATCACTTCAAGTCTTCGTCAAGCTTGCTTACAACACGTTTTTGTGGCTGCTAAACAACTTTTGCTTTTATCAATGATAACAGGAAACTCTTGCCTTTGATCATGATGAACGTTCTACTGAGTACAAAACAACAGCAATAATAATTGTATAGCTTTTTGTGCACGTAAACTGTACTTGAATCAAAAGTAATTGTTTCAGTTACATAGAAGTCCAGAAGTTATGCGAGCAGCTAATTTTTATTACTTATAAATTGTAATTTATGTTTTGCAAGAATATAAATACACAATAGACTAACACTGAATGATGTATGGTTCTAATTATGTGCAAAACAAACAAACAAACCGAGAGAAGTTGTAGGCTCCCAGTTTCTTCTTTCACATATTCACTGATGTTTCTTTCCCTACCAATTCTACCATTACTACCAGTAATCCTACTATTTACTACATCATTTTTGTACTGTGCTAAAACTACTGAACCATAGTTTTAGTAGAGCACAACTCTAGTCAAAATCCTTCTTCTGCAGTAGAAAACATACACATCCAAACAAGTGCAGTTCACACACACACACACACACACACACACACACACACACACACACACTCTACCACTACTGTCTCAGGGTGCAGACAGTCAGACCCCAGCATAGGACAAGTGTGTGCGAGTTGTGTTGTGTGGGTATGTGTGTGTTTTCTACTGCAGAAGAAGGCCTTTGAAATCTTAGTATTTTGGAAGTCTTTTTCGTCGTGCCTTCCTGTGACTCAACACAATCTCTGTATGATGCGCAGCAATCTATTCTTTCTACGTTGTTGTTACGCATTGAATTATCACATTTTACTCTGTACATGGCTCAATTGATACTAATGAGTTCTTATGCCAAGCTTAATAACTACTTGATGAAATATAAGATGTTAAGGTGCTTTCTGCATAATTAGTGAGGAACATAAATTATGGCATTTAACAAATGCTACACACTACTGTTAACTTTTGGACCCCAAGTGCATTTACTGAAGGAAACCGGGGAATGAGTTGGAGGGGAACAGACTGTTCAGCCAGTACGTCTACATCTACAAAAGTACTCCACAAATCACCATATGGGGCATGGCCGAGGGTAGTTTGTACGACCATTAGTTATTTCCTTTCCTGTTCCCCTCACAAATGGAGCGAGGGAAAAATCACTGTCTTTATGCCTCTGTATGAGCCCTATTTTCTCTTTATCTTACATTCATGTTTCTTAAGCAAAATGTACGTTGGCAGCAGTAGAACCTTTCTGCAGTCAGCTTCAAATTCTAGTTCTCTAAATTTTCTCAATAGTCTCCCTTGAAAATAATGTTGCCTTTCCTCCTAGTAGCCTGCCTCTGAATTGATTTGGTGTCTTTCTTTCATCTGACCTGGTGGAGATCCCAAACACTCTAGTAATACATAAGAAAGTGTCAGACTTCTGTTCTATACTTAGTGACCTTTACAGATGAACTACATTTTTCCTACAATTCTCCCAATAAACCAAGTCAACCATTTGATTTTCCTATCACAATCCTCAAATGCTTTTTTTGTTTCATACCTTTTTCAACACTCCACCAAGATATTTAACTGATATGACTTTGTCAAGCAACTGAATACTAATGCTGTTTTCAAACATTATGGGATGGTTTTTCTGACTCATCTACATTTCGAGACAGCTGCCATTCATCACACCAACTAGAAACTTCGTCAAAGCCATGTTGTGTTCCCCTACAGTTACTTAATAATGACACCTTTCTGTACACCACTGCATCATCAGCAAACAGACACAGATTGTTGCTCATTCTGTTCATCACGTCATTTTTGTATATAGAGAATAACAGTAGTCCTATCACACTTCCCTGGGGCACTCCTGGTGATACCCTTGTCTCTGATGAACACTTGCTGTCAAGAACAACATACTGCGTTCTATTACTTAAGAATTTTTTTAGCCACTCACATATGTGGGAACCTACACCATATGCTCATACCATCGTCATATCAGTTGTTTGTGAGCTATCATGTCAAATGCTTTTCTGAAATCTGAGAAAATGGAATTTTCTTATTACCCTCCATCCATGGTTCACAGGATATCACGTGAGAAAAGGACAAGCTGAGTTTCACGCAAGCGATGCTTTCTAAAACCATGCTCATTTGTGGACAGAAGCTTTTCTGTCTCAAGTAAATTAATTATATTCGAACTGAGAGTATGTTCAGTAACTCTGCAGCAAACTGACATTAAGGATATTGGTCCACAATTTTGCAGGTCTGTTCCTTTACTCTTCTTATACGCAGGAGGCACCTGCACTTTATTCCAGTTGCTTGGGCAAGTTGCGCTGGACAAGAGATTTGCAATATCTACCAGCTGCCATAAATTACTCTTTGTATCCACTGTCACTATGAAGACATCATGATAACTAATCCTTGTTTATACTTGACACCGTCAAGGTGGTCAGGTCTGTTTGTAGCAATAAGGTCTGAAACATTTCCAATGAATGTGGGCTCTCGCACTAGTTGCTCAAGACAATTTTAAGAAAACGTGCTCAAAAGTATTTCACAAGACTATCTGTCTGTACCCTCTGCAGTGAGGATCCCAGTCTATATTCAGTAGGTTAAAGTCACCTCCAACAAAAACTTATAAATGTTCAGAATGTAGCACTAACTACAAATTAATTTGTATTATGAGCATAAAATGACTTATTCCACATTATTACAATTTATCATGCAAAATGATCTATGGAACGTGAAACTAACCAGCTACTGCATGATCTGGATATTTCCACACTACTGGGTACCAACTTTCTTGAACGACTCTAAAACTCTCATGATGAATTGGGTGGCCGGTAAAAACAGCCAACAATTAACTTGATTTCACCTAGACCTGTTGTATGCCTCCAGGTAACTTCACCATCAACAATCAGATTTGGTTGCAAAAGAAACACTATTTTTGTCAACTGCAATAACCACTCCCCCTCCTATGGTGCCTAATCTGTCTTTCCGATATCCATTTATTACCTGCTAAATATTTCAGAGCTTTCTACTTCAGGTTTCAGCCACCTCTCAGTCCTGAGAATAATTCTAATATGACAAATTTCCTGGAGGGCAGTAAATTCAGGAACTTTGTTAGGAATACTTTTGGCAATTTACTGATAAAAGTTTGATAGTCAAAGTGTCTTCACTCTGAAAGCGGTCGGATTCCGTTATCTGCATGTCGACTGGCAAGTCATCACAGTACTTCAAACGACCTCCTAGCCTAAAATAACCCCACAGACACTCCACAAGTACCCTGCTACCACAGTTGCTGCTTCCTTTGTGTAGTGCACCCCTGACCTATCAAGTGGAGTCCTTTAATTCCCATCTAATAATGCAGGTACAAAAACTACAGTGAAGACTGTCACACAGTTGACAAACCTTCAGCTGAGACCCTCCACTCGAGTCCAAATCAATGGACCCCGATCAACTCTGGGAACACTGCTCCAAATTGCGAGCTCTGCTTGCACACTGTGCTTTAGGCCAGCAGACTTTACTGCTTCCACCAGCCCCCCATATAAACTGAGGATGGCTTCAGAACCTGAGCATGAATGGATCTTCCACACTTCGCAGCTGCAAGCAAGACCACCTCCAAAACTCGAATGAAGCCCCATACCAACATACTGAGTGCAAATTGGATTTATTTCCAGCTCTGAAAGCTATTTTTCTAAAGGGCTCCATAATGTGCCTAACACAGGAGCTCTAGATAACTAGCTCCCCCTCAACCCTTCCCCCCACCCCCGACCCTCATGTGCCTGCTTGAATCCTGCTTAAAGAGCATCCCCATCCAACTGTCCACTCACAGAGTGAACGACCAAGGCCAGACATTGACTCTCCACCTTGAGCGACGCAAACACATTACCGTGCACCACTGCCCCTGTGGTGGTGATGATGGCTCCATCATAAGGTACAATGAAAGAAGCCTCGGCAGCAGAGCCTGAGGGCGAAACAAGTGACATTTTAAGCATCCCATGTGATGTGCCAGATTCTCTGCCTCCGCTAGACTCCAAGGCAGCAGCCTGATCATGGTTGACAGTGGCCAAAAGCACCTTCAGCTGTTCGTGAAGTGCAGCCAGCTGTTCCTGTATCCACACACTAACATGTGCACATCCTACTCATCCCAGCATGACTAACTTATAAAACATAAAAGCACACAAAGAAACCTAAATATGCAACTCACTATCCTCCTGATGTATCACCAACAGACACAAAACTACACCTCTTAAATAGAGAGACACACAAAGAATTTAGGAATTAAGCTATGAAGAAAACACAGAAAAACCTAAGTAGGTAACATGGTGCTCTGCTGGTACTTAATAGACGAAAGCTGGAACCTGATGGAATGACTGGACTGAGCGAATGGTTGATGGCTCTTCAAAACAAATAAATGAATTAATGACGAGACTGCCTGAATCTAAACTTCACAGTTACAAAAAACACCTAACTTGCTGCTCCAGTGGTGTTTTGTTTTGTTTGTTTTAGGGCACAAAAACAACTGAGGTTATAAGCACCTATGTCATAACCTTAGAACACCAAGAAGTAAAAGAACTTAAAAGCGACTACATATTAAGCCCAATTGACAGAAGGAAAACAAGCTAAGAACATGCACTTCCTTGTGTAGAGAGGTCCACAAAATATGCTGTGCAGACAGCAGAGATCCCGAACCACAGATTAAATGCCATTCGCCATATTGCTTTGATGGATAAAAAGTAAAACACGGTTGACAGCCCAAATGATGTTCGCTAAAACAGCCGATCACTTAGGTAGCAAACATATATAAGAAGATAAGTGGTTAAAAAAAAGGGTATTCGGGCAAGATACGGTGAACTGTCAAAGGTTGACGACAATGGGCACAAACTGGCAGAGGATCTTAACAAATGGCAATGGCTAAAATGGCAACACCCAATACACAACCTAGCCAAAATGATCTCCTCATGACAAGAGTGCCGAGATAAGGTCAGCTAAGCTGCTGGGAGAGGTTTAATTCCCCAGAGCTTGTTCCTGTGAAGAGAAAAACAGTGGTGATGCCAAAGTGACACCACCTGCTGACAGACAGTAATAGGGAGACCATCGGAAGGGATGGAAGAACTAGCGGACCAGGTAGGTGGATTGCAGCCTTGGCAGCAGCATCAGCAGCCTCATTTCCTGTCAGACAAATCTGACCAGAAACCCACATGAACATCACAGTGGCTCCCTCAACAGTGGACAACTGGAAGCTTTCCTGGACCCGTTGAGCTAGGGGATGGACTGTGTACAGCACAAAGAGGCTTTGAAAGGCACTGAGAGAATCAGAGCACATGGCACAATCGAAAAGCCTATGTCGCCGGGTGTACAGAGTGGCCTGATAGAAGGCAAAGAGCTCTGCTGTAAATACTGAGCAGTGTTCTGGAAGCTGACAAAATGGTTGGTGCCAATGACAAAGACACACCCAAATACACGGTAAGTCTTAAAGCTATCATTGTACATGAAGGTATTATTGCTAAGTTCCATGTAAAGGTCAAGAAACTTACAAAAATAGATTTAATTCGGACTGGTTTCCTTAGGAAGCAAATGCAAGTTGAACACAGGCCGCCGCACTAAGCCAAGTTGGTGAAGGGTTCATACCTATTGGGAATGTGGGAGGTAGCGTGAAGTTAAGCTGCCTGAACAATAGCTGAAAGTGAACTCTGCGAGGTAACAGAGAAGAACAATGCACGCCATATTAGCGGTCAATGGTGTCATCGAAGAATGAGACTTAGGATGGGTTGCCAGGCAAAGCAGACAAACAGCATGCATATCCACTGAGGAGAACCTCACACTGGTATAGCAGCAATAGTTTGGCAGCTTCTGCACAGACTCTCAGTCGGGCTAGTGAACAAGGCGCCAGTGGCCAAACAGATTCAATGATGGTCGATTGTATTAAGATGGCATAAGGTGGTCAAATGTGCATAAGCATAAACAGAACACCCTCAGTCTGGTTTCAAATGGACAGGGGCTGCCCGGGAAGCACCACTTAGAACACGCTGAGAGACCAGGTACAGCGTGCGGTCAGGTAAGATGCATGAGAAGACCAAGAAAGTTTTCTATCTAGCATGAGCCCCAGGAATTTTGTAGTTTCAGCAAATGGAAGAACAACAGGCCCAAGATGTAAAAATGGAAGAAGTAACTGATTGTGCCACCAGAAAATTCATACAAACTGTATTGTCAGAGGAAATGCAAAGCCAACGTTTATACTCTATGAGTAAAGACGATCGAGACAGTGCTGAATGCTAAAGACACCACTCAAGGAGACAAGTCTGTGGATAACTCCAATAGATCGCGAAGTTATTGATGAAAAAAAAAAAAAAAAAAAAAAAAAAAAAAACCTGGAGATGCCTGGGGGGGGGAGATGACAGGCTATAATAGAGTTAATGGCTATAGCAAAGAGTGTGACGCTCAGGATGGAGAAAGTCATAGGATAAACCATAAACTCCTTAGCTTGGCAATTAAAGTGATGCAGGAGAAGGCAGTAAAATGTGAAAGAATTGTGTGTTAACAAGACAAGTGGAGGCTGGGAAAGAAAAAAAGCTGTCAAATTCATGAATAAATCGGGGAAAGATGATTGGGTGAAGGCCCAACAGTGTAGTGAACTGTAAACTGTTAAATGCAAATTCGTAAATAACAGTGGAATTATTATATGCAAGTAATGCTAGTCTGTCACCATTGATGCCACCTCCCTCTATACCAACATACCCCTCATATGTGGTCAGTCTGCTGCTGAACATTTCCTCAGTCAGCGTACACCTGATTCCAGACCTATGACATCTTTTCCACTCACCTTAATCAACTTTATACTTACCAACTATTACTTCACCTTTGAGGGGCAAATTACAAACAGATCAGGGGTATGGCCATGGGAACCAGGATGGCTCCTTCCTATGCCAACCTTCTCATAGGTCACTTAGAGGGGCTTTCCTGGGACCCATAAGTCTGGTTTGGCTTAGATACACTGCTGACATCTTTACCATATGGACTCATGATGATGCTGACCTTTTAAAATTCCTGGAATCTCTGAATACCTTCTCCCAATTACATTTCACATGGTCCTATTCTGAATCCCGTGACACTTTCCTTGATGTTGATCTCATCCTCACTGAAGGCCAGCTACACACTTTCGTCCACATTAAACTTACTAACAAACAACAGTACTTACATAATGACAGTTGCCATCCCTTTCATGCCAAACGTTCCCTCCCATACAGCCTTGGCATTTGAGGCAAATGCATTTGTTCGGATGCAGACTCTTTACAGCAGTACGTCACCATTCTCACCTCAGCCTTCACTGGACATAATTAACCCACCAGCCAAATTCAAAAGCAGATTTCCCAGGCCATCACGTCCAATCCTGGCACTGCTGATCCCTCCAAAAAACAACTTCGAAGCAAACCACTGGCCACTCAGTATTATCTTGGTCTGGAATGTATTAATTAGCTACTTTGATAAGGCCGTGACTTCCTAAAATAATGCCCTTAAATGAGATCCACTGTGTCTGAGATTTTGTCCATCACACCTAGAATAACTTTTTGTCACCCTCCCAATCTCCGCAATATTCTTGTCAGACCCTATGCTCCTTCTGCACCCATCTCCCTACCCTACGGCTCCTACCCCTGTGACTGTCCCTGCTGCAAGACTTTCCCTATACACCATCCTACCACCACCTATACCAGCCGTGTAACTGGCAAAACATATACTATCAGAGGTATGACACATCATATACCAGCTGTTATGTAAACACTGTTCAGCCTTTTGCGTATGCATGGCTACCACCAAATTATCAATTAGGATGAATGGGCATACGCAGAGGGAGTACCCTGCAAAACACAATCTGTCACAGAGCATGGACTACAACATGACAATCATGACCTCGGTGCCTGTTTCACCACACACGCCATATGGATTCTTCCCCCAGACACCAGTTTCTCAGAACTCCAACAGGGGAACTAGCGCTACAACATGTCCATGGTTCTCGCCACCCACCTGGTCTCAATGTACGTTAATTTCTTCCATCTCAGCATTTCTTCAGCTGTAACTACTCTTTTCTTCACCCTGTTTTAGTTTTCTACAGCTTTTATTGTCCTACCCATCTATTTTTCACCACTCCCCTCCCACTTCTGTTATGTACAATGCACTTAGCTTTTAATTCTTATTAGCTCATGCACAATGGTTCAAATGGCTCTGAGCACTATGGGACTTAACATCTGAGGTCATTAGTCTCCTAGAACTTAGAACTACTTAAACCTAACTAACCTGAGGACATCACACACATCCACACCTGAGGCAGGATTTGAACCTGCGACCGTAGCAGTCGCAAAGTTCCGGACTGAAGTGCCTAGAGCCGCTTGGCCACCGCGGCCGGCTCATGCACGATGTTTAAGACGTAATCTCTGTCTTGCATATTACCCTGTCTTCCACCTGTAAACTCTCAGGTTTTCAAATCTCGTCCGATGCAGTCCCCAACAGTCAGTTTTTCCTTCTCATCCCAACCGTTAAGTCTCCTCTGACCTGCGGTTCTGAGCAACTTTCCCGATATCTACCCTTTTCTCCTAGACCTCTCCAGTCCTTTTACTTCTCCCTCCCTCTTCCTTCCCCTTCAACCCCGTCGGCCTGATGAAGGAGCCATTGGCTCCGAAAGCTTGCCTGATTATAATCTCCTTTTATGGGTGTTCTGCCACCACTTGGTGAGTAGATTTATTATCTATCCAATTAATTTATTTTTTCAAAAATCAATTGTTTCTGGAGTATTGATGTAGATGTAGATACTGCACACACAACTGTTTATAATGAATACAGTTTGCCATTATAGGCTGATGCTTAAAAATGTAGAGAGCACGTTTCCATGCATGAATCACATCATGGCACACCTTAGGCCACCAGGGGACTGGGACATAGCACGATGAAGATGGAGTGCACGGTATGGAACCTTCTGTGGCGGGAAGGATAACATTCACATGGTAATGTATCTGGTCATCAAAAACTTGGGAAGTGTCATTCATCGAAGGTCCCAAGGGAGGAATAAAGCATCCAGCTGGCCTTAGAATGCTGCCAATTGTGCTAAAACATAGCTGGGTAAGAGTCAGCAAACACACAGTACACATGAAATGGTCACTCACGTATGTGTCACAGAGAATGGACCACTCGAGATGACAGACAAGCTGGGCAGTGCAGAATGAGAGGTCCAAATGGGAATAGGTGTGCATGGAATCTGGAAGGAATGTGGCTGGTTCAATGTTACGACAAATGAGGTTGAGTTGATTGAGAAGGTCACCCAAGAGGGGACCTCTCTGACTGGTTCTGGAAGAGCCCTAAAGGGGATAGTGTGAATTAAAGTCAAGCAGCATGAAAGGGTGAGGGAGTATATCAATAAGATGGAGGAAGTCTGCCCTGGTAACACCAAATGACAGAGACACTGCAAAGAGAAAAGGTGAAATGACGAAGGATAAAGCACTGCAGCCGAGAGTTCAGTGAGGTCGTTCAGTTATGAACATCATCCTGGATGATCAACATGACTCTCTCCTTGAGACAGAATGCCATCCTCGGTGGGAGGGGGGGGGGGGGGGGAGGGGGGAAGGCCAAAGTGGACCGGAAGGAAATGCGAGAGGTCAAAGCGGTCATGAGGACACAATTTTTTTCTTGGAGGCAGAGAACAAGTGGACACTGTGAATCCAAGAGCAACCATAATTCCTCCTTGTTGAGTCTAATGTTGAGAATGTTCTGTGGAGAAGGGTCATAATGGGGATTGGGGAGGAAGGAAACAGAAAGTGTGGTCACCTCAGCTGCTGGCTAGTGCCAGTCTTTGAAGACTCGTTGCTACAGGGCACAGAGGCTGGAAGGTCCTGTTCCACGAGTTCTAAATAGGCATCGGTATTCTCACTGGGTCAGCCTGCAGATTCCAGGGCAGAAATACAGTAGGCAGTGAGCACCGGCAAAATGGAGGTCAGCCGGGTGAGGATATCAGGCAGCGACACTGTTGAAGAGGATCTCCAAGTTGGGGAAGTAGAATGTTTGCCTTTGATTTCTTAGAACCTTTGTGGTTGGCAGATGAAGACTCAAATGTTTGTTGGCTGGAGGGACATAAAAGGTCTTCGTGGGAGTATTCCTTCTGTTCTTTCCAGCCTGCCAGTGATGTAGCATAAGATACTGGAGGCAAAGATTTGGAGGCTTGTTGCACAGCTGGAGGAGAAGGAGATGCAGAGGATACTGGTCAATTGTACAACTCCAGTGCTGAATTTGAGGTCGCAAGCCTTTGTGCCCATGTTCTTCATGTACATTGAACAAGGCATAGCAAGAAGGGTACTGTAAGAGCCAGATGGTAAAACAGGGGGCTTTTGAATAGCCAACAACTTGCGAGCAACAGGGTAAGGCACATTTTCCTTCACCCAGATCTCCTGGACATCCCACTTATCAAGATACATGGGACGTTCTCGGGATGAGGCTGAGTGGTTGCCATTGCAATTGATACAGTGGGGAGGAGGAGGTCAGCAATCACCCTCGGGAGCATCCCTACCTCAGGTAACACATTTGGTAGTGTTTCAACAGCACAGGCGAGTGTCATGGTAATGCTGACACTGGTGGCAGTGCATTGGGTTTGGAATGTACAGTTGGACTGTGATGACTTCATGGCCTGCTTTGATCTTACTCTATCAAACATGAGAAAAAGAGTGTATGTAGGCACTAAGGTTGCACCAACGTTTTTCATTACCCAATGGACTGCAGTGACGTCTTGATCAGTGAGGTTAGCTTGGAATTCTCCCTTTGTCAGACTATCGAGCAGTCTAGTGCAGTTAACACTACGCGAAGAATTCAGCACTCAGTGGGCCTTGACACAAACAGGACAGCCTTGGAGGGTGAAGCTACAAGCAGCTGTTAGGCTTGAAAATCACAACTGGTTACCAAAAGCAAAGTGCCATTACATAAATCAGAGCATGATTCCACAGAGCCTGCAACTGCACGAACACCTTTCTGAATAACAGACTAACCATGGTAAAAGACTGAGCTCCGACATGTGATACCATGAGGAACAGAGGTGAAGCTGGGAGATTCTTGGGATCTTTAGCCTCATTCTGCTTACATTTAGCAGATATAGACTGAGATGGTGATTGGCTCATTGCGAAAAAATCTCCCTTGATTGCCTGCATCTCCGATGGTGCGCTCCTTCCTATTGGAGGTCCCATCAGAGGGAGGCTCAGCTGTTTTACGTGATTGTTCACACCTCAGGTCACACCTCCTGAACTCTTGACACAGGGGCCAATTGGTAGTTTGGGAAAGTAAAGCTCAGGGACTCACCCCTTCAGGAGCACACAGAGAGGAATAAGAAACAAACAGGAACCTCAAATGTTGAATTGGAGGAAGAATAGAAGATGGAGAACAGAGAAAGAAAGAAAGGAAGGAAGGAAGAAAAAACAGTTGGGGGGACTGTTCTGATGTCAGGCTAAAAAAAATCATTGGCAGCATGGTATGCCCTTGGTGCTCTGTCATGGCAACTAGTGCCTTGCAGTTCCATACTACTTCTATTTACATTCACCCCTCAGTAATGTGATCATATTTTTTTTTAATTAAATACAAAAAACTTAGACATATATTCAAACACAGAATAGGGCCTTACAAACAACAACTAAAATATTAATTAACCTAAGAAATATATGTTAATACAATTGCTAATTCTAGCTGCACCATTTTAGAACAGCTATCTATCCATTACTACCACTGAAGAGGAACACTAATAATTACTTCACTACCTTGTAATGGAACATCAGCCAAACTTAGCTTACACTTTTCAAGAAAAAATAAGTGAAAAAAGTGTTTTACAATACAGAATAAAATTATACAATAAATCCCCCAAAACTATTTAAGAGAGAAGAAACTGCTGCGTGTTTAAAAAAAATTGTATACAAAAAAAGACGTGTAAAGTCAACAATTATTTAGCTAAAACATGATAAGTTCAAAAAGAAATGCCTCATAAACTAATAATAATTTTGAACATTCTACAACATACAATATAATGCAACTATTTTGACCGGAAAATCTGGTACAGAATAACAATATGCAATATGAATTAATATAAAATGTTACTCACCACACAGAGAAGACATTGAGTGGCACACAGGCACATTTAAAAGAAAATTTAAAGATAGACTAAGTTAACAGACAAAGGATTGTGTCCAATAGGTTAGTCTACTTTAGTTGTTTTTTGTTGTTGTGGTCTTCAGTCTGAAGATAGGTTTGATGCAGCTCTCCATGCTATTCTATCCTGTGCAAGCCTCTTCGTCTCCGAGTAACTACTGCAACCTACATCCTTCTGAATCTGCTTACTGTACTCATCTCTTGGTCTCCATCTACGATGTCTACCCCATCTCCCAGCCACTACTAAATTGGCGATCCCTTGATGTCTCAGAATGTGTCCTACCAACTGATCCCTTCTTCTAGTCAGATTGTGCCACAAATTTCTTTTCTCCAATTCTATTCAGCACCTCCTCATTAATTACATGATCCACCCATCTAATCTTCAACATTATTCTGTAGCACCACATTTCAAAAGTTCCTATTCTCTTCTTGTCTAAACTGTTTATCGTCCATGTTTCACTTCCCAACACAGCTACATTCCTCACAAATACTTTCAGAAAAGACTTTCTGGCACTTAAATCTATACTCATAGTTAACAAATTTCTCTTCTGCAGAGACACTTTTCTCACCATTGCCAGTCTACATTTTATATCCTCTCTACTTTGGCTATCATCAGTTAATTTGCTGCCCAAATAGCAAAACTCCGTTACTACTTTAAGTGTCTCATTTCCTAATCTAATTCCCTCAGCATCAAGTGATTAATTCAACTACATTCCATTGTCGTCCTTTTGCTTTTGACGTTCATCTTATATCCTCCTTTAAAGACACTGTCCATTCCATTCAACTGCTCTTCCAAGTCCTTTGCTGTCTCTGACAGAATTACAATGTCACCAGCAAACCTCAAAGTTTTTATTCCTTCTCTCTGGACTTTTATTCTTTCTCTAAGTTTTTCTCTTGTTTCCTTTACTGTTTGCTCAATATACAGATTGAATAACATCAGGGATAAGCTGTAACTGTCTCACTCCCTTCTCAACCACTGCTTCCCTTTCACGCCCCTTGACTCTTATAACTGCCATCTGGTTTCTGTACAAATTGTAAATAGCCTTCTGCTCACTGTATTTTACCCCTGTCAATTTGAAAGAGAGTATTCCAGTCAACACTGCCAAAAGCTTTCTCTAAGTCTACAAACGCACAAACATAGGTTTGCCTTTCCTTCACCTATCTTCTATGAGAAATCATAGGCCAGTATTGCCTCACATCTTCATACATTTCTTCGCGATCCAAACTGCTGTTCCCTGAGGTCAGCTTCTAACAGTTTTTCCATTCTTCTGTGAAGAATTCGTGTTAGTATTTTGCAACCATGACTTATTAAACTGATAGTTTGGTAATTTTCGCACCTGTTAGCACATACTCTCTTTGGAATTGGAAATACTATATTCTTCTTGACGTCTGAGGGTATTTCACTTGTCTCATGCACTTTGCTCAGCGGATGCAAGAGTTTTGTCATGGCTGGGTCTCCCAAGACTATCAGTAGTTTTAACAGAGTGTTAAAAATGTGGGAGTCCAGGGCCTTGTTTCGACTTGGGACTTCCAGTGCTCTGTCCAATTCTTCATGCAGTATCATATCTCCCATCTTATCTTCATTTATGTCTTCTTCCATTTCCCTAACATTGCCCTCAAGTACATCACCCTTGTACAGACCCTCTATATACTCCTTCCACCCTTCTGCTTTCCCTTCTTCGTTTAGGACTGGTTTTCCTGGAGTCTCGATATTCCGTCAGGTGGTTCTTTTTTCTCCAAAGGTCATTTTAATTCTTCTGTACGTGCCATCTATCTTTCCCCTAGTGATATATGCTTCTGAATCACTATATCTGTCCTCTAACCAGTCCCACTGTGACGAAGCAAGCTGGGATATTTTTACTTCCCCTCTTGTTTTGCCATATGCCTCCTTAAAACTCGTTTTTTTCATTTCTGACTAATTACCATTAACATACGAGAGTATAATCTGTATTTTCACATAAGAGAAAGGTTGGCCCTCAGTTTTAAAGAATATAACACTACATCAAATTTCATGTTTAATTTTCTGTATGTAATTGATTTTCTAATTTATTTTGACTATTCCTAGTTAACACGTTCATTATAGGGTGAAATCAGTGATTGTTTCGTAACTTAAATTCTATTGTTGACGTATAAACAAATATAAATTTTGTAATAATTGTAAACATTTGGAGTAACAACTAACAGTATTCTTAAAGGATCTACTTGGCTCTATCTTAAAACATGGTAGCACAGCCAGCTCTTAATTAATTCCAAGGCAATTTCCAGTTCTGTAAAAAGTACTGTTTGCTTAACTGTAACTGTTAATTTCATGATTTAAACAAATAATACGGCTTAACCTTTGTAGTAGAAGAAACTGTTAAAAAGACGCAATTTTTCGATTTATTCAGTTAATTTAATGAGTTAAGTTTTAATAGTGATTTCAGTAAATTAAACATCAAACAATGTGTAGTTGCCGTGCCTATTATTGTGATAATATTTAAGGGACTGATTTTTGGTCCCTGCACAGTCAGTCCACAGCCGAATTTCAGACGAGAAACCTGTAATGGTTAGATCAACAACAATGCATCAAATCACCAATAGGCCACGTGTTAAAGCAATGACAGTGTCTGTTCAATTTATTTGAAAGACTGTGAAATGTGTGGTTAGGTTTTTACTGCTAGTAGATGTTCAACAGTAAACTATTGTAGCACTATGTGGATGTTTGCCTGCTACCTATTAATGAGGCTTATCGAAAGTTAAACAATAGTTAACTGGCCATATTAAATGTGTATATTGGGGGGTTGTTAACAGTGAAAGTAAAGAACTGTGAAACGCAAATGTGTACCTGTTGACTACATCATTTAAAGTAATCAGTGTTGAACTTCCACCCCCATTTTTGCAGCCAGTACAGCAACGCATTAGGTTGACACCAAGGACAATCAACGAGGAAATAAAGCACGCGAACATCACACCACTTAGCCATTTTGCACTTCCTGTCAATCTCATTTTTTAGATGTTTGTATTGCCTGCTTCATTTACTGCATTTTTATATGTTCTCCTTTCATCAAGCAAATTCAATTTCTTTTGTGTTACCCAAGGCTTTCTGCTAGCCCTCACCTTTTTATCTACTTGACTCTCTGCTGCCTTGACTATTTCATATCTCAAAGCTACCCATTCTTCTTCTACTGTATTCCTTTTCCCTGTTCTTGTCAATTGTTCCCTAATGCTCACTCTGAAACTCTCTACAACCTCTGGTTCTTCAGTTTATCCAGGTCCCACCATCTTAAATTCCTACCTTTTTGAAGTTTCTTCAGTTTCAATCTCCAGTTCATAACCAAAAAATTGTGGTCAGAGTCCACGTCTGACCCTGGAAATGTCTTACATTTAAAATCTGGTTTCAGAATATCTGTCTTACCATTATATAATCAATCTGAAACCTTCCAGTGTCTCCAGGTCCCTTCAATGTATACAACTCTCTTTCATGATTTTCAAACCAAGCATTAGCTGTAATTAATTATGCTCTGTGCAAAATTCTATTAGGCAGCTTCCTCTTTTATTCCTTTCCCTCAGTTCATATTCAGCTACTATTTTTCCTTTTCTTTTTTTCCAACTATCAAAAATTAAATTTTTGTTGCCTTTAACTTTCTGAATAATTTCTTTTATCTCATCATACCTTTCTTCAATCTCTTCATCATCTGTGAAGCTAGTTGGCGTATAAACTTTAACTACTGTGGTGGCTGTGGGCTTGATGTCTACCTTAGCTACAATAACATGTTCACTATGCTATTCATAGTATCTTATCTGCATTCCTATTTTTTTATTAATTATTAAACCTGCTCCTACTTTACCCTTACCCAATTTTGTATTTATAGCCCTGTATTCACCAGACCAGAAGTTCTTTTCCTCATGCCACCAAACGTCACTAAATCCCACTACATCTGACTTTAACCTATCTATTTCTCTTTTTACAGTTTATAACCTACCTGCCCTATTAAGGGATCTGACATTCCACACACTGATCCGTAGAACGCCAGTTTTGTCTCATCTGATAACAACATCCTCCTGGGCAGTCCCTGCCCAGAGATCTAATGGGGGACTATTTTACCCCCGGAATATTTTACCTAAGAGGATACCATCATCATTTAACCATACAGTAGAGCTGCATGTTCTTCGGAAAAATTATGGCTGTAGTTTCCCCTTGCTTCCATCCGTTAGCAGTGTCAGCACAGCAAGGTCGTTTTGGTTGATGTTACAATCATCCAGACTGTTGCCCCTTCTGATGCCCCTGTTCAGGAACCACACGTTTATTTGGCCTCTCAACAAATACCTGTCCATTATGGTTGCACCTACGGTACAGATATCTGTATTGCTGAGGCACACAAGCCTCCCCACCAATGACAAGTTCCATTGTTTTAAACAATGGGAACACCTGGTAGGAATGCCAACAATGTAGGAAGAGACAGATTGCTACTTACTGTAAAGAAGACTTGTTAAGTTGCAGACAGGCACAACTGAAAGGCACTTATACAAAGCCTTCAGCTACAGTCTTCATCAGCAAAAGAGAAACACACACCATTCATACACACAGGCAAGCACACCTCATGCACACATGACTGCCAACTCTGGCAGCACAGGTCATGGCAATCTGGCTCGAGTTGCTGGAGTTGGCGGTCACGTGTGCATGACATGTGCTTGCTTGTGTGTATGAATGGTGTGTGTTTCTCTTTTGCAGATGAAGGCTGTGGCCAAAAGCTTTGTGTGAGTGTCTTAATTGTGCCTGTCTGCAACTTAACATGTCTTCTTTAAGATGAGCAGCAATCTATCTTTTCCTATATTGTTGTTAGTCTACTTTTAAACATGCTTGTCTGCTGCTCAATGCCTTCTTGATGTGGTGAATAGGAACCTCTCCTAATTCATATTACTGAAAAATCTTATGACCATGACAAGCAGTGAACCACCTTCAATTTTCCCGAACTTCAAATCCTAGCCATTATGAAGGAATGTTACACAGACAAAGAAATTAGAAAGCACTAAGGAAAATCGGGCAGCATGGTACTGCCTACAGCCAAAATAGTATCTGAACAAGTGAGAGAGGATGTACGTGGGCGCGCACACACACAGTGGTTAGTTACGATATGAAACTTTGGTTTTGTCATTATTAGCTAAGTTGTTGACAGGCATGTGTATATGAAAGAGAATTGTGCACAACACAGAAGTCATTGCCAGAGTAGGTTGCTAATTGTCACATGCCTTTTATGAGTTCAAAAGTTTTCTTCTTCTTCTTCTGCTTTGGCATATCTGTCTTGCAGAAAGTATTTACTGGATACTGTCCATTTTTAACAACATCCAGGTTTCCAAGTGGTGATGTTCTTTCTCCTCTCTTGCATAGCTATCTTTCCTTCAATGACTCTTCGTTACAAGCAATTACAGGGCTTATTCTAGAATATATCATTTTATGGCATGTCACTATTAAAGTTTTTCTCTCTCTGTCTGTTTATTACCACTGGCAGCTCATTAGGTGTCATGCTGGAAAGGGAAGCTGAATGGTGTCCACATGTCATGACACAGATCATCTAGCTGATGCCTCTCTTTGATGAAGTCAGTTTTATTAGTGATTAGTGAGTGGACTAAGTAGTGGTAGGAAGCATTACAGGATAAGTTTAGCAAACAGCTAAAGTAAGCGAATGGTGGATACGGCGAGATATTTATGTGATGGCATACACCTTCACCAGCCCACTGGTCAGCACTAGGAAACATTGTATAAGGGGCTTTCAAAAAGAAATGAGCTGGAGGCATAATTACAGAAATCAGTAACTGTATGTTAGAAGTATTGACCCTGGCTGTTGAGACACTTGTCCCACTGTGACACATGGTGGTGAATGGCTGTCTCACAAAATTACCGGGGCTGCGATGTGAACTACTTCATCAAGTACAGCTGGACGTCATCGTCCACGAGTGCAGGGAACGTTATGCTGAGGTTCTTCTTTGACCAAGTTGGCCCCCTTCTGATTCACTTCCTGCAGCACGAGACAACAGTGAATGCCCAGCATTACCTTGACCATCCTTCGCCAAGCGATCAAATCAAAACGACCATGCAATCTCACCCATGGGGTCATTCTGCTCCACAACAACCTCATACAGCCAACACGGTTGCAGCACTCCCGCATAAATTCAAATGGGAGGTTCTCGCCAACCCTCCATACAGTCCAGATCTCTCTCTCTCTCTCTCTCTCTGTGATTGCGCATTTTTGGTCCCCTTAAGAAGGCTCTGAGGGGCAAACGATTCACCTCGAATGACAACGTCCAGCTATACATGTGGAACCGGTTCACATCACAGTCCTGGGAATTTTATGAGACAGCCATTCACCGCCTTGTGTCATAGAGGGACAAGTGTCTCAACAGCCAGGGTCAATACTTCTAACATGCAGGTACTGGTTTCTGTAATTATGCCTCCAGCTCATTTCTTTTTAAACGCTCCTTATATAGCAGGCACTGCACTAAGTGCACGTATGACAAGAGAAGACTATGACATGCCCTCAGGTTATGCGCCGATAACGCCCCCTAGGAAGCATACATATAGGCTGCCGCCACCGACTGAGCTGTCTCAATGTCTCAATCTCAGCACCTCAGTGTGTAACAACAGGACTTAGCTCACATTGCACCTCAATACATCGCACTGTGCTGTAGTCTTTCACAGTAATAGTCGTCACCTCGCACCTTAGCTAGCTAAAAGGGAACATTAGTTATTGTGATATGGATACGGACAACATTCCAGAATTAGTACATGTTGACTGCTGTTAACAACAGAACTTCAGACTGGACATCACTGAAGTCAAGTACTCAACTGGTTCCAGTAATAAAGGGTACTTTAACCACATTTGCATTTTGTGTTGTAGTGAGAGGAAACGTGCCACCCACCTATCATACCATCCTCTCCTCATCCAGCCACAAACTGCAAAACATTACAAGATGGCACAGCCACAACAATTTATATAACACTTAGTTCATAAACACTGGAATTATACAGAACTTGTAGTATTAAAATTAACACCTTGAATGTCAAATATTCAGTATGGACCTAGGCATCAAAATATGGAAACTACTAACTAACAAAATTTATTACCTTTATTGAAAGTGTATTATTTTCAGCAATCATTGTTTCATGCTTAGCTTTCAGAGCCTCCAGTTCTTGCTGTAAATGTTTTGATACTTCCTCCTTATCTTCTCTTTCATAGCGTTCTAGAATTAGCTTAGCTTGTTCTTCTTTCAATTGTTGATCTGTAATAACGTCCATTATATATATCAGAATAACAATAAGAACATTTTTAATCCATATATCACAGAGTTTGTTCAGAACAATTTCAATCATATGTCTTACTAACTGGTAAAAATTACTATGGGCATGAAGATCACTAGCTCCCCCAGTCACAGTTACAAGTTCACACAAGTAATGGAAAACAAGTGACGCTGGTTTCAGCTCAAAAGTGTGCAGGTCACCTAACCAGTCTAACTGGCATTTAAGTTTTTTAATTTTATTTTTAATTTTAATATCTACCTGAAATGTTCAAATATAATTAATTGTGCTGAGTAGGACTGTTAATTCAGCAGAGGCTGTTTATTCCTGTGGAAAGTGATCTGTTGACATGCTCACTATGTATCAACTGTGGACAGCCACTAGGTAGCATGGGAAAGAAGTTATGTAACACCTTTTGGTCACCACATGGAGCATCAATTTCAGGCTGGACACACTCTCTGTCACTGGCTTCCAACTAGTAATGGCATGAAACCTCTCCTACACCTATTTTCGGACTTTGCTCCAACACAAAATTAACTTTGTCTTATGACTGTGCAGACTGCTTAACAGCCTCATAGCCCAACCAGGGCATGCCCCATACAATACATATATTGCTATTTCTTAATTTTTAACCCACTCTTTCATTGGCAAAGATCCCTTCAGATGCCCAATCCTCACCAACTTGTCCAGGTCCCCTTGACACCTGTACAATAGTTTTCTGGGCTGCAAGATTGATTGGTGACCATTTCAATGACATTTCACTCCTGGGGATAGGAGAGGAAGTGAGAGTGAAAGTGGGAATAGAAGCAAGAAGAGGGTGACAGTGATTGCTTGAATGTAACACCAACCAAATGTGGTACATTAGTGAATTACTACCTGAAAAAAATTCTGTGGGGATAAAACACCACTGGTATGCCTAGGTGTAAGGACTGCCTTGAGCAGTTTTAACCAACATTTGGATACATATGACTTGCTGTCTGTCAGGAAGTGTAGAGAAGTGAAAAACTCATGAACAATAGAAAGTGACACCAATCTACAGGGTGTCTGGTAACTCACTTACTATTTTTAAACAATTATAATTTCTTCATTCATGAATCAATTTTTTTAGAGCTATGATTGTTAGGAGGTTGTATTTAACATTTTTTTTTCTTTTGTTTAAGTTGGAAAATGCTGCCTGTGTTGACTGTGGGAGAATGGGCCAAAACAGCAGCTTGTTATGAGGTCTGGGGATCTGTGATGTGAGTGCTAAAGTGGTGGAGGGCTGAACGAGGAATCCATACAAACCAAACAACACTGGATGCAAAAATAGTTAAAAATTGCCATTTGAAGTTACTAACAGGAAGTGTCACCGGTGCAAGATGATCAGGACAAGAGAGAATGTTGACACAGTTTGTGAAATGTTCATGAGAAGCCCTAAGAAATCACTGTGGCAAGGATCTCATGAAAGTAGTCTTTCACGTTATGCAGTTGCAACGATTCTTGAGAAAGATCTCACTTTTACGTTGTGGAAGCCACATTATGTGCAGTAATTGTTTCCTGATGACTGTGGCACAGGAATCGAACCTGGACAAATTTTCTTGGGTTGGAATGATGAATGGCCTCAACTTTTTGAGAACATTCTGTGGACTGATGAGGCAAGTTTTCCACACTGGAGGATTTGTAAACAGGCATAACTGACATAATCTGGCAGCCAAAAACCCACACAAATGTGCTGATAAAGCACAGGAGTGTCCAAAAGTGACAATATGGTGTGGTATCTCATCATTCAAACTTGTTGGTCCTTGCTTTCTGAGGAACACAAAAAATGGCGAACGATACCTGGAAATGCTGCAAGATCGTGTATGGCCAGTAATTTCACAATGGAACAACCCACAGCTCCACTTCACGCAGAATCGTGCACCTACATATTCTGCAAATGATGTCCACGAATGGCTGCATGATCATTTCCCAGGTCACTGGATTAGCAGAAGTGGTGTACATGCATGGACTGCCTGCAGCCCTGATTTAATGCCTTGCAATCTTTTCTCAGGGGATGGGCTAATGAGGAGGTTTACAAAGGAAAACCATGGAATTTGGATGAATTGGAAGTAGTAGTATCTGATGTGTTAGCCAATGTTCCACCCAACATGTTGCAGGCAGCAGTATCGCGCGTACCAGTTCACTTTTTAAAAAATGCGTAGAGAAGCTGAAACTAATGTAGAGGTTTAAAATAATATTAAACACAACCTCAGGGAGTGCTGTTTCCAACAAAGGCAGTTCTGAAAAAACTGGCTAATAAATAAAGAAATTATAAATGTTTAAAAATAGAGTGTGACTTATCAGACACCATGTAGTAAAGTGCAGCACACCCACTTCCCCCATTATAATGGGAGCAATGTAACAAAGCATGTGCTACAGGAGACACAAAGTATCTGGGTGTCACCACTCAGAACTCCAGTAGATTAGTTGGAGTGAAGTGCAAGGTGCACAAGTTTTGTTTGATGGTGCCGGAGAAATAGGATTGATGGCTATAGAACAACACACAAACCCTGTAACGTAACACATTGAGACAAACAAATATTAGATCACAATACATCCATTTAAGGAAGAACACTATGCAATTTTTGTGATGCACATAAACGTTCGTGAACATACATTACTTTTATTTTCTGCTCATTTCGATTATTATTCATTATGTTATAGGGAAAGTTAATAAACAGTTTCTTTACCCAATTTTTGTAAAAGCAGAGATTGATTGTCACATAAATACAAGCTATATTCTTAGCCTTTTTACAATCTGACTAAAGAAAGTTGAGGCCAGGAGGGTTATGGGAACATAGTATGTATTGCAGGCAAAGTTGCTACTTACCATATAGTGAGATGCTGAATCACAGATAGGCACAACACAACAAAAAGACTGTCAAAAATAAAGCTTTTGGCCAGTAAGGTTTTCATCAAAAATAGAAAGAAAACACACACACACACACACACACACACACACACACACACACACACACACACGAGCGTGCAAATGCAACTCAAACACACAACTGCAGTCTCAGGCAACTAAAACCACACTGCGAGCAGAAGCACCAGTGCATGCTGGGAGTGGTGACTGGATGGGGTAAGGAGGTGGCTGGGGTTAGGGAGGGGGAGCAATAGTAGGGTAGGGGTGGCACACCGTGAAGTGCTGTAGGTTGGTGGGGGACAGGGGAGAGATGAGGAGGCAGGGGGGGGGTTAGCGAAAAAGGACAGAAGTAAAAAGACTGGGTGCGATGGTGGAATGAGGGCTGTGAAGCAGTCATTGAAATGAAGGATGTCATGTTTGGCAGTGTGCTCAGCAACAGGGTGGTCCACTCTTTTCTTGGCCACAGTTTGTCGGTGGCCATTCATGTCGACAGACATGGTAGTCATGCCCACATAGAATGCAGCACAATAATTGCAGCTTAGCTTGTAGATCACGCGGCTGGTTTCACAGGTAGCCCT
This sequence comes from Schistocerca serialis cubense, assembly GCF_023864345.2. Lineage (NCBI taxonomy): Eukaryota > Metazoa > Arthropoda > Insecta > Orthoptera > Acrididae > Schistocerca > Schistocerca serialis. The sequence goes on from NC_064645.1 coordinate 154,417,353, forward strand.
GCATTTGATATGGAAGCTGATGTTTGTGACCTGACTGGAGTAGGTGATGGTGAGGGGGGGGGGGGGGGGGGGGAGTATGGACAGGTCTTGCATCTAGGTCTGTTACACGGGTATGAGCCAAGAGGCAAGGAGTTGTGTAGGGATGGACAAGTACAATGTGTAGGTTCGGTGGACAGCAGAATACCACAGTGGGAGGGGTGGGAAGGATAGTGAGCAGGGCATTTCTCATCTCAGGGCACGACAACAGGTAGTCAAAACCCTGGCAGAGAATGTAATTCAGTTGCTCCATCCTGGGTGGTACTGACTTACGAGGGGAATGTTCATCTGTGGCTGGATGGTGGGACTTTGCGAGGTTGGTGGGAGACTGGAAATATAAGACATGGGATATTTATTTTTGTATAAGATTGGGAGGATAATTATGGTCTGTGAAGGTTACAGTGAGACCCTTGGTATATTTCGAGAGGGACTGCTCTTCACTGCAGATGCGACAAGCACGGGTAGCTAGGCTGTATGGAAGAGACTTCTCAGTATGGAACAGGTGGCAGCTGTCAAAGAGGAGGGATTGCTGGTGGTCAGTAGGTTTGATATGGACGGAGGTACTGATGTAGCCATCTTTGAGGTTGTGGTCAACATCTAGGAAGTTGGCTTGTTGGGTTGAGTACAACCAGGTGAAGCAGTAGTTGACGTTCTGGACGAATGTGGATAGGGTGTCCTCACCATCGATCCAGATCGCAAAGATGTCATCAGTGAATCTGAACCAGTCGAGGGAGTTAGGATTCTAAGTGTTTAGGAAGGATTCCTCCAGATGGCCCGTGAACAGACTGGCATAGGAATGTACCATGCTGTTGCCATTGCCATACCCTGGATTTGTTTGTAGGTAATGCCTTCAAAGGAGAAGTAATCATGGGTGGGGATGTAGTTGGTGATGGTAACCAGGAAGGAGGTTATGGTTTGAAATCTGTCAGGTGTTGGGAAAGGTAGTGTTCAATAGTAGTAAGCCCATGGGTATTAGGGATGTTTGTGTACAGGGAGGTGGCATCAATAGTGACGAGCAGGGCACTATGTGGTAAAGGGACAGGAACTGTGGGGGGTCAGTGGAGGAAATGCTTGGTATCTTTTATGTAGGAGAGTAGGTTCCGGGTAATAAGTTGAAGATGTTGGTCTATGACAGCAGAGAGTCTCTCAGTGGGGACACCGTAACCAGCCACAATGGAGCGACCTAGGTGGTTGGGTTTCAGAGAGATGGACTCTGGGGAAAGGTTCTGGGATGGGCCTAAGGATTTGAGGAGTGACTGGAGAACCTGCTGGATTTCTGGAATGGGGTCACTGTGGCAAGGTTTGTAGGTGGAAGTATCTGACAGCTGGCAGAGTCCTCCTACCAGGTGATCCTTGCAGTTCAAAACAACAGCGGTCAAGCCTTGGTCCGCAGGTAGAATTATAAGGGTGTGATCAGTTTTTAGATGGTGGTCTGCGGTTCTTTCTACAGATGTAAGGTTAGTTTGCATGTTGAGGGATTTGGAGAATGATGGTGTGGCAAGGTTTAAGGTTAAGAAATTCTGGAAAATTTAATGGGGGTGATTGAAGGGCAGCAGGGGTGGATCACTGTTGGATGGAGTAGTGAATTGAGTTAGGCGGGTTGCAACATTGGTTTTTTGTTGAGTCTGATTGTTAGGGTTGGTGGTGAAAAAGTGTTCCCACTGTAGGGATCAGGAGGAGGAGAGAAGGTCTTTAATAAGTCCTGCATGATTGAATTTGGAAGTGGGGCAAATGGTAAGGCCTTTGGAGAGGACTGATACATCTATGGGGCTAAGGCTTCTGGAGGAAAGGTTCATGACTATGTTAAGGGTCTGTTTAGGTTCTGGATTCTGTGTGGTGGTGGGAGGGAGTTTTCGAGGTGGGGTAAGTGTAGTAGGTCTGCGAGACAGGGTTCATCAACTATGAGGGAAATGTTGGGAGGTTTGGAGGTTGTTGTAGAGGTGGTGGACAGTGGTACTCCAAGGCGGAAGTGCATAGTAGGAGATTCTGAAGATGGAGAGAAGGTACTGCAAGGAAGTTTGGGCTTGGTTGATATAGTTTTGCAGGATTATGTTGGTGAGGGCTAAGGATTGGCGAAATCTGAAGAGGTGGAGGTCATTGTGGAAGGAGGGGTGACAGCCGGAGATGGGTAATTTGATGGTAAGGCAATTTGGGGGGATTCCATGAGCTAGGCAACAATGCATGAACAGTGTGTAGAACTGGTTTCTGGCTAAGGATAAGGAAACTTTTCTGTACTGACACGGATGGAAGGAGCAAGGATCCATGGTGGTTGAAAAAATGTGAAAAATTACGTATATAATGTAGAATTACATCTGAAAAAAATTGTAAAAATACATGCAAATACGTGTGAAAAATCACAAGAATGATGAAACAGCTGCAAAAGGGGGGAGCAAGATGAAATCAGAGGGCGTTGACAATAGTGAAAGGCGAAAACACTCTAAAATTGGCGTTAAGTCACAAAGATATCAAAGAACAGGTATATAACTGTAGGTAGCAGGTCTGAGGGTGGATAAGTGTGAAGAAGGGGAACAGCAGATGAGACTGGATGAGGTGCAATTAGTGGGTGCAAACTGGGATAGAATGGAGAAAGAGTGGGGGGTTCAAAGGATGAGATACAAGATCAGATGGCACCTACTCAACCCAACAAGCCACCTTCCTAGATGTCGACCTCCATCTCAAAGATGGCTACATCAGTACCTCCGTCCACATCAAACCAACTAATCACGACCAATACCCCCACTTCGACAGCTGCCACCCGTTCCATACCAAGAAATCCCTTCCATACACCCTTGCCATCCGTAGTTGTCGCATCTGCAGTGATGAGCGGTCCCTCTCGAAATATACCAAGGGTCTCACTGAAGCCTTCACAGACCGTAATTATCCTCCCAACCTTGTACAAAAATAAATCTCCCGTGCCTCATCTTTCCAGTCTCCCACCACCTCCCAAAGTCCCACCGTCCAGCCACAGAAGAGCATTCCCTCGTAACTCAGTACCACCCAGGACTGGAGCAACTGACTTACATTCTCTGTTAGGATTTCGACTACCTCTCATTGTCTCCTGAAACGAGGAATGTCCTGCCCACTTTCCTTGCCATCCCTCCCACTCTGGTATTCTGCCAATCACCGAGCCTACACAATATACTCGTCCATTCCTACACAACCTCATGGCTCAAGCCCCCGCAATAGACCTATATGCAAGACCTGTCCCACACATCCCCCCACCACCACCTACTCCAGTCCAGTCACAAACATCACCTATACCGTCAAAGGCAGGGCTACCTGCGAAACAAAGTCATGTGATCTACAAGCTAAGCTGAAACCACTGTTCTGCATTGTATGTTGGCATGAATACTATGACTGTCCACATGAATGGTCACCGACAGACTGTGGCCAAGAAACAAATGGACCACCATTTGCTGAACACACTGCCAAACATGACATCCTTCATTTCAGTGACTACTTCACAGCCTGTGTCTTATGGATCCTTCCCACCAACACCAACTTTTCTCAATGGTTCAGGTGGGAACTTTCCCTGCAATCCATACTATGTTCCCATAACCCTCCTGGCCTCAACCTTCATTTGTCACTGTCCTCACACATCCAGCCCCTTCCCTGTTGCCATTCCAGCACTACACAGCCCTTAATCCACCACTGCACCCAGTCTTTTTACTGCTCTCCTTTTTTACTACCCCCCCCCCCCCCACCTCTTCCCTGCCCCCCATTTAACCCGCTGCAATTCACGGTCCTCCACCGCTAACCTACTATCCCTCCCCCTCTCCACCCCAGCCTCTTCCTTACCCCCACACAGTTGCCACTCCCATCATGCACTGGTGCTGCTGCTCGCAGTGTGGTTTTAGTTATTTGTTACTCGGCAAAAGTTTTATTTGTGACAGTCTTTTTGTTGTGCCTATCTGCATCTCGGCATCTTCACTATATTGTAACTATTTTCCTGCTCATAATATTGATACATTCCATCCTGGAATTGTATTGTTTGAAACAATACAATATGATAAGAACTCAGTTACAAATGTTAGCACAATGAAATCTAAAGTAATTACATCTTTAACTAAGACTTTATAATTTTAAAGCAATGTCATTTTTTGATTGAAGTAGCACAAATTTCTTAAAGCCTACAATGGAAATGGTAATTATATATTGTCATGTTCATCAATGTTACAAATGTTAGCACAATGAAACCTAAAGTAATTACATCTTTAACTAAGACTTTATAATTTTAATACAATGTGATTTTTTGTTTGAAGTAGCACAAATTTCTTAAATCCTACAATGGAAATTGTAATTATATATTGTCATGTTCATCAATGTGTTTTTCGATAATTTTGTAATTACTATATGTAATTATCACTAAATGAAAATGTTACTGTCAATAATTCATATCCTGGTTCACATTGTTAGAAATATATTTATGCTTGGGTGACTACTTCCATCAAATGAGTACAATGCAAGCAGGCACCTACTTATGTTTGAAGTTGCACGCAAGTAATTTTTGTTTTGTGAAACAGCAGTTACAAAAGTTATTCAGAACAAAAGAGTGAATTTATCTGAGGTATATGTGCTTTTATTCAGAGGTTACACAGTCACACGTTGTGAACAGAAGACTGTGCACCAAGCAAGTATTATTTTATAAAGTGTGACATTTGCCCGCTTTAAGAAACTAACATTACAGAAATCTTTGTAATAACATAGAAGAAATTGCAATTAATTTTCTGAGTTTGCAGGTCCTGCACTCCTGTGAAATGTTCTGTGAAATTCCGATGCACCCCGGGAGTGAAATGGTGGTGCATTGACTTGCTGAAGGTACGTATCACCTGTGGAGTACTATAAGCAAACAAATTCATTTGTGCATCTAAATCTACATCTACATAGATGCTCCATAAGCCATCGTACTACTACTCATTTCCCTTTCTGCTCCACTCACAAATAGAGCAAGGGAAAAAAAGACATCTATATGAATCAGTATGAGCCCTAATTTCTTGTATCACATCTTTGTGGTCCTTAAGCGAAATGTATGTTGATGGCAGTAGAATCATTGGTCAGTCAGCTTCAAATACCGGTATTTTCTCAATAGCGTTTCTCGAAAAGAACGTTGCATTCCCACCAAGAATTCCCACTGGAGTTCCTGAAGCATCTCTGCAACACTTACATGTTGTTCAAACGTACTGGTAACAAATCTAGCAGTCCGTCTCTGAACTGAACTGATATGGTGTCTTATTCTATCTGGTGAAGATCCCAAACACCCTAACAGTACTCAAGAACAGGTCGCACCAGTGTCCTACATGTGGTCTCCTTTACAGATGACCCACTGTTTGCTAAAATCCTCCCTATAAACTGAAGATGACAATTCACCTTCCCTACCACAGTTCTCACACGCTCGTTCCATCTCAAATAACTTTGCAATGTTACGCTCAAATATTTAGACAACTTGACTGTGTCAAGCAGGACACTAGTAACATTGTATCCAAACATTACAGGTTTTTTTTTCTTCCTACTCTGCATTGACACATTTTTCTACATTTAGGGCTAGCTGCCATTCATCACAACAACTGGAAATTTTGTCTAAGTCATCTTGTATCTTGCTACAGTCACTGAAATTTGACAGCTTACTGTACACCATGGCATCATCAGCAAACAAACTCATATTGCTGCCCATCTGTCAAATCATTTATGTATATAGAGAGTAACCACAATCCTATCACACTTCCCTGGGGCACTCCTGATGACACCATTCTCTCTGATGAACAGTCGCCATCTGGGACAACATAGTGGATTCTATTACTTAAGAAGACCTCGAGCCACTCACATATCTGTGAACTTCTACATCCATATACCATAAGCCACTTTACAATGTGTGGCAGAGGGTATTCTGTGCATCACACTCACCTCCCTCCTTTCCTGAACTGGTAAAAATTACAAAGGGGCCAAGGTAACACTGCATCTCCAAAAATTTTGGGGAAGGTTGGGGTGTGAAGAGGAGGCCAAATGTTACAGTTCCAATGACATCATGTCAAAATTTTGTCAAAGAGAATGAATAAAACTCACAAAATTTTAGAAGGGGACTATTTTCCCACATTTTTACATTTTTAAAAATTGTGTCAATTAATGTATTTGTCAATGCCAGGCAATCATTGTTTGATATAAAAATTTCTGAAACCCAATTCGATATTTAGAACATCAATACAGACACAATATTAAATATACAGCCATACTTAACGCACATTTTTCATAAATTTGCACATTTTCTCTTTATAAGATGAATCTGAAGATGATCACAACATTTGAAACTGGTAGTTGAATAAACAAGTATCTGTGATCAGAAACTGTTGTGGTATTTACAGAATTTCACATGAGTGTGCCATGGTCATTACACTCAAACCATATAATGAAAAAACAAAGTATCTGAGTTGAGTTTAAAGAGATAACATACTCACTCAATAGAGCTTTCCAGGTAATTACCAATAGGCCTCTCCAATTAAAACCAAAAATACTAAAGGCTGAAGTTGAAAGCAAAACAAGCCACTGAAAGCAAATGGTCAAAAGCAATGGTAAAACGATGGAAGACATCAAAGGAATTGACAGAACACCCTAATGACTCAAAATAAAAATGTGATTTTACAGAAGAATTACATCCAAGTGACAACAAAAATTTGACAGCTGGTATGAATCGCACTCCACTATGGTCAATTCTGCATTACAGCAAAGACATTAGGACCCTGCCCATCAAGCTGAAGAATGATACACTACTGGCCATTAAAATTGCTACACCACAAAAATGATGTGCTACAGACGCGAAATTTAACCAACAGGAAAGAGATGCTGTGATATGCAAATGATTAGCTTTTCAGAGCATTCACACAAGGTTGGTGCCAGTGGCAACACCTACAACGTGCTGACATGAGGAAAGTTTCCAACCAATTTCTGATACGCAAACAGCAGTTGACCGGCGTTGCCTGGTGAAACGTCGTCGTGATGCCTCGTGTAAGGAGGAAATGCATACCATCACATTTCCGACTTTGATAAAGGTCGGATTGTAGCCTTTCGCGATTGTGGTTTATCATATCGCGACATTGCTGCTCGCATTGGTCAAGATCCAATGACTGTTAGCAGAATATGGAATTGATGGGCTCAGGAGAGTAATACGGAACACCATGCTAGATCCCAATGACCTCGTATCACTAGTAGTCGAGATGACAGGCATCTTATCCGCATGGCTGTAACAGATCGTGCAGCCACATCTCGAGCCCTGAGTCAACAGATGGGGACAGTTGCAAGACAACAACCATCTGCACGAACATTTCGACGACGCTTGCAGCAGCATGGACTATCAGCTCGGAGACCATGGCTGCGGTTACCCTTGACGCTGCATCACAGACAGGAGCACCTACGATGGTGTACTCAACGACGAACCTAGGCTCACGAATGGCAAAACGTCAATTTTTCAGATGAATCCAGGTTCTGTTTACAGCATCACGATGGTCGCATCCGTGTTGGGCGACATCGCAGTGAACGCACAATGGAAGCGTGTATTCGTCATCGCCATACTGACGTATCATCCGGCATGATGGTATGGGGTGCCATTGGTTACTGGTATGGGGTGCCATTGGTTACACGTAATGGTCACCTCTTGTTCGCATTGACAGCACTTTGAACAGTGGACGTTACATTTCAGATGTGTTACGACCCGTGGCTCTACCCTTCATTCGATCCCTGTGCAGGATAATGCATGACCGCACGTTCCAGGTCCTGTACGGGCCTTTCTGGATACGGAAAATGTTCGACTGCTGTTCTGGCCAGCACGTTCTCCAGATCTCTCACCAACTGAAAACGTCTGGTCAATGGTGGTCAAGCAACTGGCTCGTCACAATACACCAGTCACTACTCTTGATGAGCTGCGGTACCGTGTTGAGGCTGCATGGGTAGCTGTACCTGTACACACCATCCAAACTCTGTTTGACTCAATGCCCAGGCATATCAAGGCCGTTATTACGGCCAGAGGTGGTTGTTCTGGGTACTGATTTCTCAGGATCTATGCACCCAAATTGCATGAAAATGTAATCATATGTCAGTTCTAGTATAATATATTTGTCCAATGAATACCCGTTTATCATGTGCATTTCTTCTTGGTGTAGCAATCTTAATGGCCAGTAGTGTATAATATCTTTCTATCTGGGATTTCTGCTCCTTGATAAAGCACTTACATCCTTATAATTTCCTTAGCATTTGGTTTTTATCAATTTCTGATCACTGTTAGCATCGTCATATTTCCCCACAGTCAAGCCTATGGGAACTGAGCAACTGCCACTTTCATCTTTTGCCTTCTTTCAATTGGATGTCAAAAGAACATTATTTTATTTTTATTTCTTCTCTTTTTTTTCACTTGTTAAGTTTGTACTGACAAACTGCTGCTACAGGCTCAAATAAAATCACTGTCTCCAGAAGACAGTATTTTTTAAAAACTGGCAGATAATGCTTATTCTATTGATGAAAGGAGGCATACAAGTTTGTATTTCAGTCCATCACACACCAATTTACAAAATATTTCTTCCATAATTTTCTGTTCGCCAAGAGCTTTGACTGATTAGATAATATACAAATTACATAGATTTTCTGCTTCAACCACTCATTTGAAAATAGTGTTTTCTGCAGCTCTTATAATGTTAGTGTGTAGTGATATAAACATGCAATGCATTACAGTAGCATGCAGTAAATATTTTTATTCTGTTACCAGGTTAAACAACACACAAACTTCTCAACTCATCTCCGTCTGTGACAAAGAACTTAAGGTGCATGCCACAAAGGTAATACACAATGTAAGCAGACTGAAATCAATCTGATGATGCAGAGCAAACTTAAAATAGTGACTGAAACAGAATAATCAATGTTATTTGTTTATATCCTTTATCATGAAGGTCCAACTCTTAGGAATGCTTTTATCATTTTTTTGTGTATCTTAGATAAACAAAAAAAATATCAATTTTGGAAAATAAAATGTATTTGGATAAATAAACAAAAACTACTCTCCAAGCAGTGGCAGGAGAACACATTCTCCCCATTTTCCACACTTCACCAGTCCTTTTCCTTCACCCCTCTTCCTTCCCCTTCAACCATTCTCCTGGCACTGTTTGGTGAGTAGATTTTTTTTATCTATCAAAGTACATTATATTTTCAACAATTAAAAGAAAGTGTTACAGTCCTTCACTTGAACCCACCTAACCTCCTCCTACCTATGATGATGACCCATCAAAAATGCAAGCAATTAACTAACAGGGGGAGACCGCTACCTTGGGGTCACATATTTACTTCACATTTTGTACACATTTAGTAGGCCATTAGAACAACAAAATGTCGAGTACTAAGGTGTACTACTATGACAATTCCGAGAAAATCGCAAGAGAAGGTTTATGTGTATTACATGGCTTATGTATCTGTTCATACTTGCCATGCAATTATGCTCATGTTGGTCAAGTGTGTGTGTGTGTGTGTGTGGGGGGGGGGGGGGGGGGGGGCGCACACGCATGTGTTACGTCTCTTGTTGACAAAGGCCTTAATGGCTGAAAGCTTTATTTTTGACAGTCTTTTTGTTGTGCCTATCTGCAACTCAGCATCTCCGCTATATGGTGAATAGCAACTTTACTTTTCATAATATTGTTACAAAATTTCTCTTTCAATTTTCCCAGAATTGCCAGAGCAACGCACCTTACTACTGGCACATTATGTTGTTTTCATGGCCCAGTAAAGGTGTACAAAGTTTGAAGTAAATCAATGATCCCAACATCATGGCCTCCCCTTGCAAGTCAATTCAGCTACAATCTTCAGTGAGTTAGTTTGCATCTTCAGTGAGTTAGTCTGCATCCACATAACTACAGATCCATCTGTTATGAGATAATATTGTAATCATACATGTGGAAATAGACAGGGAGCCATTAATACTCCAACACTTCATCTTACTTAAAACAGTTTCACAAACCGCAGATACAGAGACCTAGCAATCACACAGAAAATCTCAATGCGATCATTTTTTCTGTTAAGTTCTATCAAAACTTTACTAGTAAGATGAACTAGGGATACCTTTACGAGATATTTTTCAGGAATGGACTATTTTATTATTTATTTATTTCAAAAGGGTTGGAAGGAGTGAGCCATATATGGAATTAGAAATTGTTCCTAAAAGGGACAAAGTCTGGCCAAATAGGATCAAAATTCAAAGTAAGTTCAGCGAGTATGAATATACTAATAATGGCAGTGCCCTGGGATACCACTTAAGGGAACTGAATCATCATTTAGACTCTACTGAAAACTGTTTATAATACTGCATACTGGAAATAAAGATATTATTTTGTGTATACTCAAGGAAATGGAAATTTATGTTAATAACCACTTGATCCAATCCTGTTGATCAGTGAGCAGATAGCGAGCAACAATGACTGGTTTGTCTCTTCAATGAACTGTTCTTCCATCAAAATAAAATAAAATAAAGTAGTTTCCTGCTCCTACTTTTTCCATTACCTGAGCTACTTTCATTTGTGAAATTTTAATTTCACCTAATGCTACACATATTTTGTACTTGGTTATATGAGTAGCCCCATGAGCTTTTATTCTGTAGCTATATGGAAACTGTAACCATTTGTCTGTGAAATTTTAACTTCACCTAGTGATGTGTGAATTTTCCAAGCGGCAGCAGAACACACACATAAAAGACTGTTGTGACCGGCAAGCTTTCGGAGCCAGTGGTTTCTTCTTCAGGCAGAAGGGTTGAAGGGGGAAGGAAGAAGGGTGAAGGAAAAAGATTGGAGAGGTCTAGGAGAAGGGGTAGATTTTGGGAAAGTCACCCAGAACTGCAGGTCAGGGGAGACTTCTTCTCATCCCACACGGTAAGTCTCCCCCGACCCATGGTTCTGGGTGACTTTCCCGAAATCTACCCCTTTTCCTAGATGTCTCCTTCACCCTTCTCCCTTCCCCATCAACCCTTCTGCCTGAAGGAGGAGCCACTGGCTCCGAAAGCTTGCCAATCACAACAATCTTTTATGAGTGGTTCTGCAGCCACTTGGTGAGTAGGTATTTTAACTATCTACTTAAATAATTTTATCAATAACTGATTGTTTTTGCTGTTATACATGTATGTATTTTGTACATGATTAGATGAACAATGGCCCATGAACCTTTACTTTACGGTAAAACTGAAAATGTACTTCTGTGCTAAGTTACATGGCCAATTTGCACTGTAACAGATTTGAATTTCCTTTGGTCATATCTTTACACTTGTAAAAAAAAATGTTCTAAAGATTTTTTATATGCTGGTTTTATGATAGTTGAATTTTTATTAGAAAGATAACAATATTCAAAAGGAAAGTTGCTACTCACCATATAGCAGAAATGGTGAGTCGCAGATAGGCCGAACAAAAAGACTGTCACAATTAAGCTTTCGTCCAGCAAGACCTTCGTAAAAAATAGATGACACACACACACACACACACACACACACACACACACACACACACACACACACACACACACACAAACAAACAAACAAAAGCAACTCACGCACACACAACAGTAGTCTCTGGTAACTGAAGCCACATTTGTGTGTGTGTGTGTGTGTGTGTGTGTGTGTGTGTGCTATTTTCTAGAAAGGCCTTGCTGGACGAAAGCTTATTTTTGATAGTCGTTTTGCTGTGCCTATCTGCGACTCAGCGTCTCTTTCCTTTCACAATACTGTTACATTCTATCCTGCATTTTCCATTGTTTTATTAGAAAGATAAGACTTTTGCCCATATGTCAGCAAGCAATTCTTAACTGTTTTATACAGGGTGTATAAAAAAGGATGGTGCAAACTTACATAGCTGAAAGTACACGATAATAGAAGCACAAATGTCCCAGTAAACACAGGTCCGCAAACGAGCCACTTGCGAGATAATCACAACCGTATGGTTTCACGCCGCCACCGACAGCATTGTTTGTAACATAATCCAGTTTCCCCCCTTGTGCGCTTGAGACCTTCCTATGTTCGTTGTTTACACAACAAAACATTACCGAGAGGTGGAGTTGGAATCACACTACACACACAGAACATACAGGACGGGTACAGTACACAATCTCAAAGGGGATCAGTCACTTCTGAGGAGTGCCACATGTGCTGTGTTGTAGTTACAATGGAACCCTACAGTAATGAAGAGTATGCGGATATACATTTCATGCACACCAGGGCTAATGGCAATGTGCAGGAGGCTGCACACTTGTACCAAGCCAAGAAAAGTCGTACATTTACAAGGGTCCATCAGCACCTGAGAGAACACAAGCATTTTGTACATGGCAGAGCAGGAGGTAGGCCTGCTCGCATTGTGCCTGAGGTTGACGATATGGTGTTGGAAGCAGTACAGCACTCCCCAGGAACCTCGACGAGAAGAATTGCCACAAAAGTGCCTGTGCTAAGCCATAGTAGCATATAGAGAATTTTACATTGCATTTTACTGTACCCTTACCACCTTCAACAAGTCCAATGTCTCAATGATGTGGACTTTGTTCCCAGAGTGATGTTTTGTCACTGGCTGCATCACTAGGCTGTGGTTGACCCTCATTTCGCATGTAACATTTTATTTACAGACGAAGCAGGATTCACACACAATGGTGTATTGTAACTATCATAATACAGATCAGTGGTGTGAAGTGAACCCACATACTGTTCATGAGTCACCACAGCAGCAATATTTGTCACTGAATGTGTAGTTAGGTGTACTTGGCGATCAACTCATTGGGCCATACATTCTTCCATCACAACTTAATGGACGGAGGTAACTTAGCTTTTTGCGGTGTCATGTTCCAGGATTGCTCGAGGATGTTCCCCTTCAGCAATATCAGAGTATGTGGTACATGCATGATGGAGCTCTGGCACATTTTGCTGCTGATGTGAGACAGCATCCAATGTGCAGGTACGGCTGAAGATGGATAGGTTGAGGCGGATCTGTACCTTGGCCTCCACGATCCTTGGGATTTTTGTTTCTGGGGTCACATCAAAAGCAAAGCGTACAGCACACCCGTTAACACTGTTGAAGAACTGGAGCAGGGAGTTGTACATGCCTGGCAAGAATTCTGGAACGATCCAGGAGTTTTCAAAAGGATTTGAAATTCATCGCAGAGATGAGCACAGTATTGCATCCAGATGCAAGGAAAACACTTCGAACACCTCATTAATGTGTACTAACTAGGACTATGTTTACAATGATGCCAATGGCGGCTTGGAACCATAGTCATGATTATCTCGCAAGCGGCTCATTTGCGGACCCATGTTTACTGGGTTATTTGTGCTTCTATTATCGTATACTTTCAGCCGTGTAAGTTTGCGCCATCATTTTACATACACCCTGTATACTGATACACACTTCCAGCAACTGTCTCTTTAAGGCTATACTTATATTGGCCACAAATCTGTTTGACACTCGGTAAACGTGCACTGACATGGTTACGCCTTTCTCCTAGTACACACAGTTTCTCGGGTCATTGTTTGTATGGAACATCGACAGTTTGGGTCAAACTGTACAATTAATGGTAATAACAGTTTATGAGGCATACGTTACAGTCTCATGTGTCAGCATCTAAAATGGGATGTATTCCTTTACCAAGAAGTGTTTTGTTCTTGAATACTGTTCATGAAAAACTCACTTTTATAAGACATTTGTGTTTCCGTGAAAATTTGTAATATAACTTCTGTTACTTTCTCTGTTTATTATAGGTCATCAGATGATGGATTAAACCCAAAACGCATTGTGACAGTTAATAAACAAATTCAGAGAAAACCAGTGACTACTTATAAGCAACCATGCAGCCAACCAGCTCACCAGTAGAACCCGAGGAGTTCATACCTCGGGTTCTACTGGTAATACACTGGTAGGGTCAAGTGTTCTGGACAGACCTTGGGTTCGGGCTCATTTATATACCCTAAAGAAGAATTGTTTGAGTATCATTACCCTACAGCACAGGATCAAAGTATGAATATTACACACTTCCTTCCTGCTTAGGCAAATGGAGCAAATTGGTTGGTTCCTTTTGAATTTGATGAGGCCTTCAGTGGACTTGATGTGACTTATGGAGGCACCATCAGTTCATGAGCAGTTCTTTGGAAAACCAAAAAACAAGGGTTATTTCTTTCTTTCTTTTACTGGCACCAGCGAACCAAAACCAAGCAGAGGATTCCAAGATGGCTATGCACAGAAAATGGCTGAAAGTTTTACAGTATATTCCTTTGATTCTGATCTCAAGCAACCCCGAAAATTTTCTAGATATCTTTATCTGTTTCCAGGTTACAGAGGTTCAAAGTCACTCTATTTGAGCATGTAAAACACAAACATAAAATGCAGTGTGAGATGAAAATGTAGTTTATAAGGTGACATATCACAGATCATCATGGTGTAATGTTTCCATCATCATCGGAAGGGTAGTGGGAACTGCACGTTGTTGTACTGGAGCACATGCAAAATTTTTGTGCACAAAAATCTGATCTCAGGTGTAAAATTATTTTTGTGTTATTTCAATATCACAAAAGTAAAATACCAAAACTTTGCTGACACTCAATTTCTTTTCATATGAGAGACATGACCCACCATGGTAGGGGAAATGAAGAGAACCAGCAGAAAAATGCTCCAACCGGAACATAAAAAACAGTGAACATGCTCTCTTAATAAAGAGATGGAGAAGTAATAAATACTGGAAGATAGCAGACCATGGTTGTGGTATAGAAAGAGCAAAAGAGATAATGGTAGTGTTGGGGAAAGAGGGGGTCAATGGCAGTGGAACATAGTAGACAGTGAGACAACATTGTTAGGAAATGAGTGAAGGAGACAGTGCCAGTGGTAGAGAAATAAAGAGAAGGAGAAAGTAGAAGGGAGTGAGAGCCAGTGATAATGAGAGAGTTAGTCTACGTCAATGACCATAAGGAAAGAAATGTAGTGACAATGAGAAGAGTAGTAGTAGTAGTAGTAGGAGGAGGAGGAGGAGGAGGAGGAAGGTGACTGTGGCTGTGAGACAGGAGACAGTGACAGCTGGAGAGCCACAAAGAGATAACGGCAATGAGTTGGTCTGAATGAGTGAGTGAGAATGGGGAGTTAGAAGTGGATGAGCATGGGAGACCTACAGTGGTGGACTAGTGGGTGTGTGGCAGCCTTTCGCCACATAGCTGTCTTAGCAGTTCCGTACACTCACAATTAGTTCTGGCCACCTACTAATGCAGCAAGTCTCACCCCTCACACAGTACTTCCATTCACTGCTGTCGATCCTGCCATGTGACAGGACCCTTCCCTGGTACAGTTGCTGACTACCGGTGTTGAACAATAGCTACCCCTACCAAGGTTTCTGCCGACTGATTTTCATGAGACTTTGTCCGTCCCTTGTAGCGTCCACTTCAGTTGCTACTATGTGCCGTGAGGAACGGGCCACATGGCAACACACCTGACGCTGGTGCTTTCATGATGCTTCAAGATGCCCACACTGTGCCATCTTTACGCCTGGCACACAATCACCTATAACATTGTGTTTTTGTGTCACGCTCCTGTACAGAATGTAAATTTTGCTTTGCTTGTCTTAGTGCAGGTATCGTAAGTGCAGATATTGTGCGGTGAACATTGGGACGAGACAAAGATTTCGCCGACTCTGCCATTTCTAGTGCACCACGCCGGCTAGTGCTTTCACATCTAGAGTGAGTGCCTGATTTACATTTTGAACCTGAGGCTCTATGTCTCACTCCAGCCACATGCGGACTTGGTCTTTACATGTTACTTAGTTCAATAAAGTAAAGAACATTCTTACACTGGTGAACCAACGGTGAACTCAATCAACATAATATTCTATTTTGGCATGTTACTGGTGCCTTGCCAGATTAGGCACACGCTCTGACCCTTGTACATGCGCACCAGGCAACTTCTATTTTCATGCTATGGATGCTCATGTGCTTCACACCATGAACTCATTCCTTTATGCTTGTTTCGCCACCTCTCATCAACCTAGCGACAAATGGCTACCACCACCCCACTTCAAGCAGCTGCTGTCCCAGAACCACACGACATCATCGCAGAGTTGACCACGTGCCTTGCGGAACAGGAATGCTGCAACACCGACCTGCAACTCATGGTGACTTGATCACTGGCGGCCCAGCCCAACGACACCAAAAACAATACTACTGCCTGCACTGGCACCAATTGCTGCCACCGCTGCACCTTCTTGCCTCAAAGTACTGCTGTCCGATCTACTACACCTCACCAACACACTGTCAGCATTGCTGTGGCTCATCTGCCACCCTTCAACTCACAGGACCGATGCCTCTGGTTTGGCGAACGTGACATCACCCAGAACACCAAAATGTTCACCAAGGTGATCAGCCAGCTTGAGCCTACATACACCATGGAAGTCCAAGGCATTATCACGTCACCCCCAGCTGCCTACTGCTATGAGACACTCTGACGCCGCCACATGGCACAACTCACCTCATCCGAAATGCAGCACATCCAGTTCCTGCTCTCCCCTCAAGCAGTGTGTGGACTAACAACCCTCTCAATTCCTGTACCAACTCCAAAATCTAAGCGAGCCACATATGGTCTCCAAAGGTTTTCTTTATAACCTCTGATTGGCTCGCCTCCAGGCCCTAATACAGACAGCAGTGGTGTTGCATGCTGATCTCTCCCTCACTGACACCACCAGCCTTGCTGCAAGGGTGCACAAGACACTGGACTCTCTGCCCACGACCACCGCGACCACGCGCCAACCTCACCCCCACCCAGCACAGCCAGCCAGCTAGCCACCACTTTGCCAGTCATCCCTCCACAAGCTCACCCTCGCCGCTCCACTCACTGGTAATGATGTCACCAGTGTCGCCATTCCCTGCCGGCCCACAACACAGGGCTCTCAGCAGCTGGAAGTGTATGATATGCTGCAAGTGACTGTGGCCCTCTCCAGCCACCCTGCCAATGCCCCTAGTGACGGCCGGCCTCTGCTAGTGTCATGAGTGCTTTTGCCCTGAATCCATTAACTGCAGAGAATCCTGCTCTTGGCAACCAAATGCCCATGACCACCAGGATTAGGTGCGCCCAGCAGATGCTTGATTTCCCAGTATCTGTTTGTCCATGACACCCATTCTGCCACAGCCTGCTCCCTGACGTTGCCGTCCAGCAGCTTGCTCACACCCGGAGATCAACAAAGTGCACCACTCATTATGCTCTTCTCTTCAATGTCAAGCAGATGGTGTATTCTGTCCCATATGCAAACCTCTTGGCGTGATGCCCTGCTCTCACATGCCTGTCCAGCATGCCTCAGGAGCCTGTCATTCAACTGTACACTACGTCAATACAACCCTTGGACCACCCTGCTTCTGCCACCCATGCTTTCTGACATCGCATAAACTGAAGATCACCAAGGCCGAGTTTGACGAGCTGCTCACCACCGGCATATTGTGTCCTATGAGGAGCCTGGGTCATTCCATATGAAGTGGTCCTGTGATGGCTGCTTGACCATTTTTAAATATTTTAATTTTTTTATAAGTGATTTCCCTATATTTGAGAAGTTCAAAACAGTTTTTTAAAATAATTTATCTCGCACCTTTACTGGATGGTGGCCATTTTTTATCTGTAGGTGCACAACAATTTTTCAGTCTGGAGACAATAGCAAAAATTTGAATATTTCTGCACTGGGTTAAGTTACAACACTGCAATTGATTGTTTTTAGGAAAGTGTCCTCTATAACATTGTCTATTACACAAAATACCCTAAATTCAAAAATAACCAGTCAAAATGACCTCCAAAGTTTGGTATCCAAATTTTCAAAAATCCACTTTTTAGACCCAAAAATAACAAGCAAGTGTGATTTATGGGAGTCTATTTTTTCCTATAGTTAGATATCATACACTACTAGCCTCATATAGAGCAAGAACACTTACAAATGTTTCCTTGGTTTTTTACGAATTTTTGAAATTTGAAAATTTTCTTTTTTTGTAAAGTTTGGGGTTAGTTATCTCAGGTGCGACTGAATATAAAAATATGATTTTTGCACAGTTTGTACACCTATATGATAGCAACGTACTGTAAAAATTTCAACATTGATATCTGACTGTGAACAAAGATATGAATTTTTTAAAACGAGAAAATAATTCACATCACTCTACAACTGATCTTAAGGCTGTTGCCTATTTAAGTAGTTTATTGTATGACTGTAATAAAATTTAATTGTGACATATATTTACTTAACACTATCACCAATATTCATTTAGTTTATTTATTTTTTAATGATGCAATATTAAACCATAGGAGCTTTCACTTTTGTTCTATGGTAATAAAAATGCCCATTTACATTTAGGTTTATTGTCAGTTAAGAAGTACATTATTGCTGGGTGCGGAATTGTAGAAGTACATTATTGCTGGGTGTGGCACTGTTGTAGTCAGTGTGTTCTGAAACCTCTGTTAGAGAGGATGCACATACTTGGAGAGTGTAGAATTTGTTATGTGCTTTGTTCTGTGTGTAATTTGTAATTAATTTCGAGAGATTAACTGGAATGCAATAACATGGATGAACAGTGCTCTATTGGACAGATAGCAAGTGAAGTGCGTCACAAAATAGTTTATGGTTCAGTTTCAAAAAACTTGAAAAATGTCAATGACTTTGATGAAGATAGACAAACTTTGTTTAAATTTCGAGCAAGTTCTTCTGTAGCACCAGTGTATGAGTATCATGAGAAGAAATACATTCTGAAGTACAACCATATTTTTGGAAGAAAGTGCTGAGATCCACTTAAAATTCATAAAAAGCCTATTACCAAAGATGTGCGGGAAATAAAACTTTAACATTTGTCCTTATTATGTGAGAGTGAAACAACTTCCCAAGTGAAACATAATGTGATTCCTGGAAATTCCCTGTGCCCAAATTGTTACTCAAAAATATTTGTTGTGAATCCAGAACCAGAATCATGTAACCTTGTTAATGACATTTATATTCCTAATGAGGAAGCTGTTAGCATATTGGATTTTGCTTGTTCTAAGTTAGACATATCTCCCGCTTCGAAAATAATAAAATTAAGTAGCAAAAAAAAAAGCAGGTATTGAAAATAAGGTACAACAAATTTCAGGCAAAATTAGAAAAGACTTGGAATCATGCTTTAATAATACAGATACCATCATTATTTCTACAGAAGAAGAAATCCTACCACCAGCATCATCTGACACTGAATATTTGAGTTTAATAGAGAAATTAAAAATTAAATGTTCAGTGACATCTAAAGAGGAAAAATTTAAAATTTTAAGTTTGCTCCCTGACTCATGGTCAAGAGAAAAATAGTTCATGAATTCAATGTTTCTCATAGTTTGGTTAAACTAACCCTAAAATTAGTGAAAGAGCAAGGCATTCTTCCCGTTTTAGTAAAGAAGACAGGAGTAGTTATACGTGAAGAAACAATTAAAAAGATCCGGCAGTTTTTCTAAGATTATGAAAACAGCAGAATGTGCCCAGGCTGCAAAGATAGCAAGAGAGTTGTTATAAATGTTTTTAAAGTAACAAAGCAGAAATGACTAGTGCTGCCAAATTTAAATGAACTTTATGTAGCTTTCAAAAATTCTCATCCTGAAGGCAAAACTGGAAGGTCAAAATTTTGTGACCTCCGCCCTAAGTGGTGTATTTTGGCTGGATCCTCGGGGACACACTCCATATGTGTTTGTTTATAACACCAAAATGTCAAACTGATGATTGTGGGTGCAAAACTCAGTGATCTTAACTACAAAGAGTTACTAGATTTAATGGTCTGTGACACTAACAGTTATAACTGCATGATGGTTTTGTGTAATAAATGCCTTGGTAAGGAAACTGTTATTGAATTATTCCAAGAATATGATGAGGAAATGCCAGACAGTATTACCTTCAAACAGTGGGTCACAACTGAGAGGGCAGAAATGATAACAGTGGTTAAATCTCAGGAAGAGTACTTGGAATATTTAATTGATAACTTACAAAAACTTAAAAGTCATTACTATGTTTCTAAAATCCAAAGTAAGTTTCTGAAGGTCAAAAAAGCACAACTTCATGAAACTGAATGCATAGTGCTAGCTGATTTCGCAGAAAATTTTACATTTGTGATCCAGGATGTAATACAAGGGTACCACTGGGTCAATGACCAGGCAACAGTGCAGCCATTTATTCTCTACTTTAAAAATGAGAAAGATGAAGTTCTCAGTTCTTCAATTTGCATTCTAAGCGACTACTTGGAGCACAACACATTGGCTTTACATGTGTTTCAAAAGTATGTAATAAATTACATAAAAGACAATTTTCCCAAGGTTGAGAAGCTAATATACTTTTCAGATGGAAGTGGTAATCAGTATAAGAATGAAAACAATTTTTCAAATCTGTGCAACCACAAATTAGACTTTGGTTTGGATGCTGAATGGCACTTTTTTGCATCTTACCACGGTAAAAACGCATGTGATGGAGTAGAAGGTACAACACAACATGTACAATACTGGGCATTAAAATTGCTACACCACAAAGATGACATGCTACAGACGCGATATTTAACCGACAGGAAGAAGATGCTGTGATATGCAAATGATTAGCTTTTCAGAGCATTCACACAAGGTTGGCGCCAGTAGCGACACCTACAACGTCCTGACATGAGGAAAGTTTCCAACCGATTTGTCATACACAAACAGCAGTTTACCGGCGTTGCCTGGTGAAACGTTGTTGTGATGTCTCGTGTAAGGTGGAGAAATGTGTACCATCGCATTTCCGATTTTGACAAAAGGTCGGATTGTAGCCTATCACGATTGCCATTTATCGTATCGCGACATTGCTGCTCGTGTTGGTCGAGATCCGATGACTGTTAGCGGAATATGAAATCGGTGGGTTCAGGAGGGTAATACGGAACGCTGTGCCAGATCCCAATGGCCTTGTATCACTAGCAGTCGAGATGACAGACATCTTATCCGCATGGCTGTAACGGATTGTGCAGCCGCGTCTCGATCCCTGAGTCAACAGATGGGGACGTTTGCAAGACAACAACCATCTGCATGAACATTTTGATGACATTTGCAGCAGCATGGGCTATCAGCTCGGAGACCATGGCTGTGGTCACCCTTGACGCTTCGTCACAGGCAGGAGCGTCTGCGATGCTGTACTCAACGACGAACCTGGGTGCACGAATGGCAAAACGTCATTTTTTCAGATGAATCCAGGTTCTGTTTACAGCAACATGATGGTCGCATCCGTGTTTGGCGACATCGCGGTGAACGCACATTGGAAGCGCGTATTTGTCATCGCGATACTGGTGTATCACCCGGTGTGATGGTATTGGGTGTCATTGGTTACAAGTCTCGGTCACCTCTTATTCGCACTGACGGCACTTTGAACAGTGGGCGTTACATTTCAGATGTGTTACGACCCGTGGCTCTATCCTTCATTTGATCCCTGCAAAACCGTACATTTCTGCAGGATAATGCACGACCGCATGTTGCAGGTCCTGTATGGGTCTTTCTGGATACAGAAAATGTACCTGTACACGCCATCCACACTCTGTTTGACTCAATGCCCAGGTGTATCAAGGCCGTTATTATGGCCAGAGGTGGTTGTTCTGGGTACTGATTTCTCAGGATCTATGCACCCAAATTGCGTGAAAATGTAATCACATGTCAGTTCTAGTATAATATATTTGTCCAATGAATACCCGTTTACCATCTGCATTTCCTCTTGGTGTAGCAATTTTAATGGCCTGTAGTGTAGTAAGTAAATCCAGCCTACAAAGACCAACCACAGACCAAATTCTCACAGTAGAGGACATGTATGTCTTTTGCAAGGATAATATTAAAGACATTACCTATTTTCTGATCAAGAAAGAAGAAGTTGTTCTGAATATGAAAACAACACTTCAAACCAGATTTGGAAACTGTATATCAATAAAAGGAACAAGACATTTCCACAAATTCCTTGGCATTGCAGAAAACTTAGTTCGATGCTATGTACCATCAGAAACTGAAATTTATGAGGATAATTGTGTCAGTAAAATTACATCTCCGTCTTTAACATTGAATGACATAGTGGCACATGTGTATGATGGATAGTGGTTGCTTGCAGAGGTTGAAAGAATAAGTTTGGAAAACAATGATGCTTTTGTGCATTTTTAGCACACTGCTGGCCCCAGAAATCTACTACTGACAAAGTTTGGATACAAATGAAAAATGTTTTAAGGAAACTTTCATTGCCTGAACTTACCATAGCAACTGGGAGGTCTTATTCTATATCACAGAAGCTGTCTGAAGAAATAAGTGTTCTTAACATTCACCACCAGATTTAGGAACAGTCACATCTCGAGGGATGTTAATTGAAAATATTTATTTTAAGTATGTCAGAATAATATAAATGTTAATTTCAGTGATGTTTCCACTATTTGTATATAATTCATTACCTTACTTCAATAATAATTGATTATATTCCACCAATATCACACATGAATAGGCAACAGCCGTAAGATCAGTTGTTGAGTAATGTGAAGTATCTCCTCATTTTCAAACAATGATATCTTTGTTCACAGTCAGGTCTCAATGTTGATATTTTTACAGTACATTGCTATCATATAAGTCTACAAATTGTGCAAAAATCATATTTTTATATTTAGTTCAACCTGAGATAACAAACCCCAAACTTTACAAAAAATTAAAATTTTCAAATTTCAAAAATTCACAAAAAATTAAGGAAACATTTTTAAGTGTTCTTGTTCTATATGAGGCTAGTAGTGTATGATATCTAACTATAGGAAAAAATCAGACACTTATAAATCACTCCCTGTTTGTTATTTTTGGGCCTAAAAAGGGTATTTTTGAAAATTTGGATATCAAACATTGGAGGTCATTTTGACTGGTTATTTTTTAATTTAGGGTATTTTGTGTAACAGACAATGCTGTAGAGGACACTTTTAAAAACAATCATGTCAACTGCAATGTTGTAACTTAACCCAGTGCAGAGATATTCATATTTTTGCTACGTCTCTAAGCTGAAACATTGTCGCGCGCTTACAAACAATAATGGCCGCCATTCAGTAAAGATGAGAGGTAAATTAAAAAAAAAAAACTGTTTTGAACTTCTCAATTATAGGGTAATGACATATAACAAAATTAAAATATTTAAAAATGGTCAAGCAACCAACTTAATATTTATTGGACCACTTCATTTGGATTGACCCGCCTGTGTGTGTCCGCCTTTCAACTCGCCAAGAAGGAGGATGGTTCCTGGCTCCCATGCCAGGATTACTGGAAGCTACACACCCACACTATTCCTGAGCGGTAATTGGTGCTGTTCCTACACAGCAACAACAACGCACTTGCTGAGGCTACAATCTTTGCCATTACCTACTGTGCCAAGGCTTTTACCCAAGGACATCCAGAAGACAGCCATCATCACACCACTCAGACACTACGAGAGAACCACTATGACCTTTGGTCTCCGTAATGCTGCCCAAACATGGCAGCAGTTCTTGGACGGCATCCTGTGAGGCCTGTTCAGCTGTTTCGTATACCTGAGTGACATACTCATTTTTTCCGCGACATCAGAGGAGCCCCGTGAGCACCTACACAGCATTTCTGAACATCTCCAAGATGCTGGCATCATCATCAACATAGCAAAATGCCCCATGCCTGGCGCCAGCAAGATGGAATTCGTGGGCCATGCCATCTCCACTGCCAGCTCACTTCCTTTGCTCGGCTAGGTACAAGCTATACTCTATTTCCCATGCCCAAAGACATTCAAGGACATCTGCCATTTCCACTGCCAATGCTGCTGCCATGTACGAACCGCTCCCAGCCGCCCTCTATTGCATCAAAACAAAGGGGAAAAAGCCAGTGCCATGGACATCACAAATGGACACACAGCCTGCAGCATCACATGGGCAAAACCTGGCAGCCACTTGCTTTCTTCTCCAGCAAGCTCTCTCACCCTCAGTGGTGCTGGAGCACATATAACGGAGAGCTCCTTGCCATTTATGAGGCTATCAAAACTTTTGGCCGTCAGTGAGGTCCATCATTTCACCGTCTTCACTAACTCACCCAACTTTGCCTCCAGCCTCCGCCTCCACTGTACACTGGCTTCAGGTTCCGACAGCAGTATCTGATGTGACACATCCACCAGCTCACCGTCGCCCTTCTCACCTGCCACCTACCACAAGGCCGCATTCGACCCATTACACAACCTGGTGTGCCACAGGGTGCACACACCGGTTGCTATAGTAACACAGCATGTCGTATGGCCAGTTATTCAGAGGGACTGCATGACCTGGGCCCGCACCTGCCTCGCCTGACAGCGCACTAAGGTCGGCCACCACATACGCACCCTCACCACGGTTTTCCCAGACGTTAGGCGTCAATTCGTCCACATTCATGTTGACATCGTCGACCCTCCATCTTCATCTGATGGCTGCCACTGCCTCCTTACCATGGTGGACAGGTTCACCTGCTGGCCTGAGGCAATGCCAATCCCAACATTACCACAGCCACAGTATCAGCTGCCTTCGTCTCCATGTGAATTGCCTATTTCGGCTGCCCAAGCCACATACTAGGAGTGTGGGTGCCAATTTACATAAGCCCTTTTTCATGCCTTGACAGATCTGTGAGAGGCTCACCTGCACCTGACATTGAGCTAACACCAAGCTGCCAGTGGAATGGTGGAACAGCTACACATCGTACCTTGAAGGCTACCCTCGCCTGCCACAACACACTGAGCACCGCCCTGCCACTGCTTCTCAGTCTCCGTATCACTCAAAAGGCTGACTTCAAATGTCAGCTGCCGATCTTGTTTACGGCCAGATGCTTGCCGTCACAGGTGACTTCCTGGACCCTGCTGGCCTGCCCGTGGATGACGTCATCCCCAAGTTCATTGCCAGCTTGCAGGACTGAATGGCCCACCTCCAACCCATCCGTCCCCAGCATCAGAGCGAATGTAGAACTTTCATTCACAGAAACCTAGTGTCATGCACCCACGTTATGTTGCACATCAATGGTCACCAGCCTCCCCTCTGACAGCATTACTCCACCCCCACTGGGTCCTGAACTCCAAGATGTTCGCCTTGCATCTGCATGGCAATCCAACAAGCATTTCAAACGACTAGCTGAAGCCCCTACACATTGCCTGACCCCATGTCACCCAACTCAACTACCCTATACATCAACAACTCACAGACACATGCCACTGGCGCCAGGCCGTCCAAAGACCCAATGCCACTGTTGACACCATGCCAACAGCACCCGTCATCAAAGTCCATGAGGCGCCCGCCCATAACACTACAGCCAAAAACACTGCAGAAAACTCACCATGCTATGCCAGGATCACACCCGATTCACTACCTGTTGCAAACACAGACGCACAGGATGCTCACATCCCTGCTTGTCTACCTCTCCCACAGCCTACGACCGACCCAGCGATTTCCCTTCCAGTGCCGTCAATTGCCAGGTATGTCCCCGATGTTACATTGCAGCCCCCGACACTTCCACAACAGCATTATTCCATGTAATCCCAGTGCTGCGCCCCTGACCTGCTACCCCCGTCCTGATAGCAGAGCCACCGGTAAATCATGCTCGCAGTGCCCGACAGGTGCGCTTTCAGCTGCAAAATGTGGCCATCCTGCCAACATTACTTCGCAGCCAAGCCCTTTGCCTACGCAGACCTGCGCGGACAGCACCAAACACACGATCAGACCATCCTGGCACAGCACCCCCACCCCTGCGCCATTGCATGCTGCCATGCAGCAGCCCGACACTACTGACAGCCAACCGCCCCACTTTTCACGCACCCAACGCCTTCACAAGCAATGCCTGCCTACGCCACAGAACCAACATCATCGACGCCACTGCCCCAACCTAACCGCTGGCATAACATGACCCTTTATTGGTACTGGCCTTCACCATCAGCAGATCCATATTCTGCCAACTCACTATGGCCATCTGCAAAGGCAGCGAGTTCACCCCTCACATAGTACTTCCTTTCACAGCTGTTGATCTTGCAGTGTGACACGACACTTAACCGCTAAGGTCGCTGTCTACTGGTGTGGAGAACTGATGCTGGTGCTTTCACAACACTGCAAGACGCCTGCGCCGCACTGTCTTTATGACTGGCATGCAATTGCTGACAATATTATGTTTTCACATCGCACTTCCATGCAGAATATGAATTTCACTTTCTGCGACTTACTGATAGTATCATTAGTGAGGATATCATGTGGTGAACAGTGGGGCAAACAACACTTTCTCTGACTCCGCCATTTCTACCACGCTGCGCTGGCTAGTGCACTTGCATCTACAGCGAGTGCCTGATTTACATTTTGAACATGAGGCCATTTGTGTTACTACAGCCATGTACAGATCTGGCCTTGTGTGTTTGTAACTTATTAACATACAAAGTTCAGTACAGTAAGGAACATTCCTATAGAAGTGAGTGAGTTACAGCTAGGGCAGCCTGTGGCAGTCAGAGATGAGTTGCACGTTAAATAGGGCATGAATATGTTCGCGTGCCAATATTTTTGTGAAAATTTTAAAAGTGCTGAGGAAGATAGAATGATGGAGCTGGTACCCCACTTTCCAATCAGAGTCTTTTATTAAAGAGGATCATATTCACTTATTCTGAGGTCCGGTATTAAAGATGATAAGCTTCTAAACAAATTGCTACCCTGACAGAACGTAGGCTTCCGCGGCTGGTGTCATAGTGATTAAAATTCTTCTGGGTATTATGCCGTGTCATTGCTAGAAACTAAAAACAATAATAAACTAAATTATTGTTGTTAGTTTTTAGCAATGATGCGGCATAATACCCAGAAGAATTTTAATCACCAAATTGCTACCCTGTCTGGAAGTGTTGTAGCATCATCTCCCATTTAACTTTAATTCCAACTTTCAAAATGTTCTCTAAAAAGAGTTCTTTCATGAACTAGTTAGATCCAATTAGTGGAAGAGATGAAGGAGGAGACTAGTGTTTAACATCAAATCAACAATGAGGTCATTAGAGACGTAGCACAAGCAGGGATTAGGGAAGGAAACTGGCCATGCTGTCAATGGAAACATCTTGGCATTTGCCTGAAACTGCTTAGGG
Source organism: Schistocerca serialis cubense (assembly GCF_023864345.2). NCBI lineage: Eukaryota > Metazoa > Arthropoda > Insecta > Orthoptera > Acrididae > Schistocerca > Schistocerca serialis. Next base: position 154,444,488 of record NC_064645.1, read on the forward strand.
AAATCATGGAAAACCTAAATGAGGATAGTGTGACACATGTTTGAACCATCATCCTCCATTGTGCTAACCACTGCGCCACCTGGCTTGATGAGATCCAATTAGTGTTTACTGCGATGTTAACAATATTCTTACCTAATACAACAGCTCTGTTTTCTTCAGATTGTTGATATGCTCTTATCATTTCTTGACAATCCTTGCGAACTTGTTCGCATTCTTCCTTTGCTTCAGCGAGACTCCTCGTCAATTTATCAACCTTTGCCTGAGTTTCCTACAATGGGAAAAAGCTAACATAATCATGTATTTAAAATGCATACTAAATGCATTCTGAGCAGTCTCAGAAACAAACACTAAAAATAATTCATAATTGCAATGACCGTTCTCAAACTAAAACTTTATAGTCAAACCAAATTACATTATTCTTAACTTACTTACAGGCCTGTAACGCTATTTCAAATTGGATGTGAGACCATTAATGGTTTACATTTCACTCTGATATTCATTTTGCAGCAACAATTAGAAGTGAGACATTAAACCAGTCATACTTTTTCCATATTCTGTAGAAAGCTTCAGTTTAATTTTTACCAAATGACATGTAATCTATTTACACAACCTTTCCACCATTTCAGCGCTTTATCACTGACAAGGAACAACAAATTTACAATATTCAGATTTTCTTTGACCACCAGTCAGAAGAGCAAAAGATAATTCTGTACCATACACATAATATCCTGCACAAATATAAAATTTATTTATCCATGTGTGTACAGTTTCTCGTGTTTCATGGTATTTTTTGATTTATATGGGGTGTTAGGTTATTCTTGTATGAAATACTGATTGAGTACCATTGTTTTACTGATAAAAAGTTTCCATTATTTAAGGCAAATTCACATACACATATAAGAAAAGAAACACTCAACATACGTTTCTCAATATAAGCCAAATATTTACACATTTAGTGATATGCACCATAATAAAAAATTACTTTTTGAATGACAACTAAGTTTTGCTTTTATTTTACTTGCCTTAATTCATTTCATATGAAAACCTCTGATAAAATGAGCATATTACCACAGAATTTATTACGTGTTATGAAGTACTGTCATAGAGGACAACAGGTACTATTCCACAAAATCGGATTATTAAGTACAACATTATGGAGTGCTTTTGAGTCCTCATCTGGCACACAGGTTTAATCTGTCAGATCTGTATGTCTGCTAGTAGATATAATCAAACAATGGAACATACAGGACGTAACAAGAAAAGGATATATTATTACTCTCTAGATACAGGAGACACTGAGCTACGACAGGCACAAAAAAAGACAGCTATACATTTGACCTTTCAACCAAAAGGTCTTATTATCAATAGAAAGCAAACATACATTCATGCAAGTACAACTCAGACACACATGACCACTGTCTCTGGCCACTTAGGCTGGACTGTTAGATATAAGTTCATTAAATATACTATTTTGGAGTTTCATTTTTACCTTGTGTGCCTCTGTCTCTGATCTGAGTTTATTCTGTAACCATTTTATTTTAATGTCTCGATTGTTCAGATCATCTTTAAGTCTCTCAGTTTCTTTCTGCATGCTGGTTAATTCATGGCACTGAAACATTGCACACAGAGTAATGTCTCATATATATTCTATCATTAAACATCTTAGTGAAAGTGTGATAATAACTACTTTAGTAACATTTGGCTTGATTCTGTAATTAGGTCTGTAAAATTTGTTTCATAAACATTAAGTTATGAAATTAATTATGAAGTTCAAAAATTTTACCTACAATTTATATGTATGTATAAGATGCACAGACCATTTATAGTTATGAAGATGAAACCAAGAATGGTCAGCAGTAATGAGCAATATTAGAAGAAAATTATTGTGACTCATAAAAATTAATTTAATTCAATTTTATCATTAAAAAAAAAGGCTGCTGTTAGAACCATTTTCAAACATTTTCACTCAGCACTGAATTCTGTATTACTGGTTGCTTCATGGTTTAATTCATGGCAATGGCAATGTTGACCCAAAAGTTAACTACTGTGGCTGATGTTGAGGGTTAATGTATGTTATTTACTTTTATAGTATTGAGTGTTATAGCACTCGAGCTACATGGTCATCTAAGTGATCTGCAGTTAAAACAGAAGTTTCCACTTGACAATGGTATCACTTTCATACACAGTTCTACAATTCTTGGCGTATCCACAATTTTGATTTGCAAATATATGGGCAGTCAACTAGTTTTTCTGACAAGCAATGACCAAGAGAATAGTGATGAGTCTAATAGAATCCAGTTACTAGAGAAGTATAAGGTCCCTTGCTGTGACTTCAGCAACATGGTATTATTGTGGGAATTAAACAGTAATAACCATCAACGAACTCAAGAACAACTACTCAGAAGGCCAATTTTTTAGTGTATAATAAGATGACAATGATGTAGATGGCCCTGTGTGTGTGTGTGTGTGTGTGTGTGTGTGTGTGTGTGGTGGGCACACCCAAACATGCAAGTATGCAAGAGGGAAGTAACATATAAACACATACAGCAATGAAAATGATAAAAGAATTAATCAATTAAAATCTCAATTAAGAATAAAAATTTGTATATTTTGGATGCACAATAGTCTGTCATGTCACAAATTAAAATAGAAGTTTAATGTTTGTAGGTATCAGGGAGCAATACCTTAGCATCTAACATCTGACAAACACGTGTTTTCTCAGCAGCAGCTGTACGAAGCTTCGCTGAAAGTGCTTCTCGCTCCTTGACTGCGTCCTTCAATCGACGGTCAGCTGCCTCTCGTTCTTTCCGTTGTTCCATTAGCTCTTTTTCACTAACCGCGTATCTTACTACAGCTGCCTCTGTTTCACGTTTAGATGCCTCCCACATTTTTGTCATCTAAAAACAAATGATAAATATAAATACAACATAGATTTATCAACTAACTATTTTTATTAGTTTGCTAATTACATATTCCACTGATTGTCTTAGTAACGTCCAGTCAAATCAGACAAAACATCGTCCCAACCCAGATATTTTTTTTTAAAAAAAAGCTGAAAACTGGCAGAAATGTTCAAGATGATGTCCAGATCAAACTCCCTTAAGTCTCCAAAAATCCACATTGGGTAAACCATTATCTTGGAATTTTTGAGTTTTACCTGCAGTAACTAAACCAAGCACCCAATTGGCTTAATTCTTGTGCCAAATTGTTTGTTTTGCCATATAGTACAACCAAAAATAAAGATTAAAGCATAAAAGCTAAAATAATTGGTCGTGGTGATAAAATGTCACTTTGTATCCCAAAAAGTGAGTCAGAAAGAGTTAATATTTTGTATACTTTGACACTATATTTATTCTGTGTCCTTGTGATTAAAAGCAATAATGCACACTCAACATACCTTCTTGGGTTCATGCATACCACCAGTGTAATAACTGATGACAGTGTTTCCTACGATGATGCTCTTTCCCTCCATCAGTGACTCAATAATGTCCACTTAAAAGAGAAAGAAGTCACGACTCTTCCCCTTGTGTTTAAAACAGCAAAGATCACAGACTCAGTCACCAAACAAATCCAAATCAACTTTTTCATCAACTGCTGTGTGCTGTATGCAATGACAATATGTTTTGTGAATACCTAAAACACGAACTAGCAGGAAGGCCCCCCTGAGCTGTTTGATGGGACACTGATGCGAAAAAGCATGAACTGCGCATTAATTGAAGAGCTGGTACCACCCAAATGGGTCACGTGGTCATGTACCCAAATTACATCAAAATATACCTGCAGTATGTTAATAACCACTTCAGTGGGGAGTCACTGTGGTCTTCAATGGCAACAACTCTCCAAAAACCAAGGATGAAGAACACACCAACACAAGAGGAGCAGTGGTAGAAGCTTTAATCATCAATGCTACACCATTAACATCTCCTCAAGGAGCCTTTGTGGCTAACGTTAAAAACAAAGCAAGTCTCATCTCTCTGTTATTGAGACACCTGACAGTGTTTTCATCAAGTTTATCACTGATGAGGAAGGAATTGCCTTCATCAGTTTCCCCAAACTTAAACACAAACACTCTAGCCTCTAACTGCTTTGCATCATTATCTTTAGGTTCAAGTATGGATGGGAGATCATCTTCAGGAAAAAGGATGGTAATGGAGCATGCTTGCCGATCAGCTCAATACTACTTCCAGCAGAAGACGAATCAGCATTGAAAGCAAGTACTTCTCATTATATCCTGTAATTGTAAATCTGGTTACAAAAACAGGTGTATATGGAGAAGTTGTACAAGTGTGTGTGGCTACTGCACTGGCCATGGGTGCACAAATCAGATGGACTAAGCAGACTCCGACATCAAAGACGACTTTGAAACTTTGATTGGCATTTTTACATAACAACAGTAAATAACCACAAAATGTAACAAGTCCTGTCCTTTGTTTTTTCTTTTTCATTCTTATAAAAGCAAATCTAATGTTAATTTTTTTAACACCTCCCTGTTGTTAATTTTTTGCCAGTGAGTGAGCATCACATCAGTAAACCATTCAAGTTTACAACAACTCTGTCCACTTCCATGAAAAAAATGTATGATTGTTGCTGTATTTCTCATCTCGTGTAAATTATGTAAATTGCATTTAATTTTTATTGTACATTACATACAACATTGCATATAATAAGTAAAAAAAAACATCCACAGTGTATGATCCAAAGTTCTAAAATTTCAGGTCAATTTTTTTCCAACACCAGTTGAGTTAATATTATTGCTTCTTGAACAGAAAAACTGACTACAGCAAAGAATTTTATGATTTTAGATAACAGTGGTGCATAAACTCATTACTTTGGCACAATAATTAATCCAATCGGATTCTTGGTTCAGTGAATATCATTAAAACTAAAAATTCCAAAGCGGAGGCAGTCTTTTCAAGATGGCAGATTTTCCCCAAAGTGGATTTTTTGGGGCTTTAGTGATTTTGATCTGGACATTGTCCTGAATGTTACTGCCAAGTTTCAGCTTGTGTGTTTAAAATGTCCCACTTAATGTCTAATTTGACTGGACTAGGAGTACTTGTGGGCTTCAGTCTGAAGAGTGGTTTGATGCAGCTTTCCACCTTTTTGTCCTGTGCAAGCTTCTTTATCTTTGCATAACTTCTGCAATCTACCTCAACTTCACCTGCTTACAGCCCAGATTTTGAATCCCTATACAGCTTGTACCCTTACACTTCAATCCATTAAAAGTTAACAATATACTGGTGCCTTAATCCACCTCTTCATTTAATCAATAAACCATAAACTTTCTTTTCCACCCAATATAATTCAGTACCTCCTCATAAGTTATGTGGTCTACAGCACTAATCTCTGGCATTCTTTTATAGCACCACATGTCAGCAGCTTCAATTCCCTTCTTGTCTGAACTGTTTATCATTCTTGTTTCACTTCCATACAAGTTCTATTAAAAATCAAATATATCCCTCTCAAAACCATAGTTTTTTTAAAAAAATTATTATTTATTTATTTACTTTGGCTAGTCTGCTTTTCACATCCTTTATACTTTGGCTATTAGTTGCTCTGCTGCCAGCATAGAAAAAAAATCTATTTATTTAATGTCTCATTTCCTAATCTAACTGCCTCTTCATTGCCCAATTAAATTCAACTCCATTCCATTAATCTTGATTTACTTTTGTTGATGTTAAAGACATATCCATTCCATTCGCCTGATCTTCCAAAACCTTTGTGAACTCTAACAAAATTACTGACTATATACTTGTATATCTAAAAACAAATATGATGTGACTTAACCAAAAGAAAGCGCTGGCAGGTCGATAGACACACAAACAAACACAAACATACACACAAAATTCAAGCTTTCGCAACCAATGGTTGCTTTGTCAGGAAAGAGGGAAGGAGAGGGAAAGACGAAAGGATGTGGGTTTTAAGGGAGAGGGTAAGGAGTCATTCCAATCCCGGAGCGGAAAGAATCACCTTAGGGGGAAAAAAGGACGGGTGTACACTCGCGCGCGCGCACACACACACACACACACACACACACACACACACACACACACACACACACACACACACACACATCCATCCACACATATACAGACACAGATGATCAAACGCATAACTTTCAGTGTTTAAAAACAAAAAACACACACAGGGACAGCTCTGCATTTTCTAACAATATCATAGTTAATATTTTATCAACAGTAAATATACTATTAGACATTGTACACAAAGTTTTAGCTCATCTGCAACCACTGTGGAACGTGATGTGTAGATCAGAGCTGAGGCAATTACACTGTCTGAACAGGACAGGTTGCAGACTATAGACAATTACACTGTCTGAATATGAGAAGCTGGAGATTGTAAAAGACAAATTCAATCTCTGCAAAGCATCTACTATTCTGGTGTATATTCTGACTGTCTTCACAGAGCGAAGAAAGGTAGGAAGATGGCTACTGGAATTGCTAGAAATAACTGAGCATGCAGCACTAAAATGTCTTAAATGTTGTGCTAAATAAAGTTTAATAAGGCCTTATAAAAAAGAATTAGATAATGAAATTTTATATCTGATTCTCTGTCACATTTTTTACTGAATTACATCTATGTTCAACATCAAATTACTATTTTTAATGTTTTATCTCCTACATCACTCAATACCTCTCCCTTTTCCAAGTAATCTTACTTGTATTTGTGTCAGTCAATTGTTGTATGATGATAGTTTATGAAGCCTAAATTAGTGAATCAATTAAAGTTGGTAATGGGCATTGAGACAGTGTTTCTGTATTGTATTTAGATAACGAAATGTACTGATGAACAAGAAGGGAGCAAAGGTTTTGCAAAATTAGATTCTCCAAAAGCTCAATATCATGCTTAAAAACCTACTTTTCTGCTACCGAGTGGTGAGATAAATATTTAGTGTTACTTCAGTATGCCAGAGCAACAAAGAATATCAATATCTGGGATTGGAGGAGTGTCTGCTTACCATATCCTGTATCGGAAACAATTGGAATGACTATACATCATACGCATCACTTAAAAAAGGGGTGAGATTAAATTTCTAGTATTCAAATACTTCCTCTGATTTTTCACAAGAGATGAAAAAAATAAGAAAAAGTAAAACAAAGACAACTGAGGTGCTGGAGGGAAGCAAAAGTCAATACAAATTGGGCGCGTTACAAGGTATTCTGGACAATGTACAAAATATGAAACCATCATATCTGTAAGGTTAACAGCAATGAGGTAATGAATGAATCAACAATATGTAACTAGTTGGAATTTTCAATCCAGAGTTAAAGAATGCCAATAATAACAAAACATAGTCAATGGTTATTAACTCTGAATGAAGAATAGGTGGAAAGGGTTGATGCAACAATGTGACGGATCATATATTTCATAATTTTTTGGGGAAAATTTAAGTGCATATTGAAAGGATAGGCAAATGGGATATGAAAGTGGCACATTTTTTGCAGTACACAAGAAACTGAAATCCTCTGCGGCAGAAACCGAAGCAGCATGTGAGACTGTTTGGGCAAAACTCAGTATCAGGGGTGGGCACAAAATGATAATTGGTTCCTTCTGTACCCACCAGACTTATCTCCTGATGTAACCGAAAACTTAGAGAAAACCTCAGTTCACTTGTACATAAGTTCCCCCAGTCACACTGTAATCACTGGTGGGTACTTGAATAACCCAACAATTAATTGGAAAAATCACAGTTTTGTTAGTGGTGGGTGTGATAAAACATCCTGTGAAACTTTACTATATCCCTTTTCTGAAAACTACATAGAACAGATTGAAATTGGTGTCAGTGACTATGACGCTGCTGTGACCACAATTATTACCAAAGTACAAAGGACAACTAAAACAAGCAGAAAGATACAAAAAAGATATAAAATCAGCAGTGTCATATCTCATTGAGCAACTTGAAACTTTCAGCACAGGGCAGGAGCATGTAGAGGAACTCTGGGTTAAGTGTACAAGAATAGCTCACCATGCACTGGATAGATATGCACCCAACAGAACAGTTCAAGATGGGAGAAACCTCCCTGGTATACAGTGACTGTAAAGAAACTTCTAAAGAAACAGATTACTGCATAATAAGTGTAAAACAAAGCATAGGGCTATAGATAGAGAGATGCTGGATGAAACGAGTTCAGCTGCCAAGAGAGCAATCCGTGAAGCCTTCAATGACTACCATAGTAGAATATTGTCAAGTGACCATTCACAGAACCCAAAGAATTTCTGGTCATATGTACAGGCTGTTAGTGACACCAGAGTCAGTGTCCAGTCCCCAGTGAACGAGACAGGAACTGAAATTGAGGGTTGCAAAGCAAGAGCTGAAATGCATCCTTTACAAAGGAACACCAAGGAGAATTGCCCCAATTCAATCCTTGCACCACTGAAAAGATGAATGAAATAAGTATTAGTATCAGTGGCGTTGAGAAACAGCTGAAATCATTAATACTGAACAAAGCTCCGGACCCCCATGGAATCCGTCAGATTCTATACTGAATTCCTGGATGAATTAGCCCCTCTTCTAACAATAATCACAGATTCCTCAAACAAAAAACCATGTCCAGTTCTTGGAAAAAGGCATACGTCACACCCATCTACAAGAAGGGTAGTAGAAGTGATCTACAAAACTATTGTCCAATATCCTTGAAATCAATTTGTTGTAGAGTCTCAGAACATATTCTGAGCTCAAACACAGCCAGGTACCTTGAATACAATGACCTTCTCAATGCCAAACAGCGTGGATTTCGAAAACATCAATCGTGTGAAACCCAACGCGCACTTTTCCACATGACATATTGAAAGCTTTGGACTACGGCAACCAGGTAGACGCAGTATTTTCTGATTTCCGAAAAGCCTTTGCCTCATTACTGCACCTACACTTATTGTGAAAAGTACAATTATATGGGGTGTCAAGTGAAACTTGTGACTGGACTGAGGACTTTTTGGTAGGGAGGACGCAGCATGTTATCTTGGATGGAGAGTCATTATCAGATTCAGAAGTAACTTTGGGTGTGCCCCAGCGATGTGTGTTGGAGCCCTTGCTGTTCATATTGTATATCAATGACCTTGCAGACAATATTAATAGTAAAATCAGGGTTTCTAGAGATGATGCAGTTATCTACAATGAAGTACTGTCTGAAAGGAGCTTCATAAATATTCAGTCAGATCTTGATAAAGAGTTCAACATGGTGCAGAGTTTGGCCATTTGCTCTAAATGTTTAGAAATGTAAAATTTTTCACTACACAAAAAGAAAAAAAACATAGTATTCTATGACTATAATATCAATGATTGATTGCTGGAGTTGGCCAACTCATACAAATACCTGGGTGTAACACTCTGTAGGGATATGAAATGGAATGATCACATAGGTACAGACGTTGGTAAAGCAGGTGGTACATTCGGTAGAATACTGGGAAAGTGTAATCAGTCTACAAAGGAGATTGCTTACAAATCCCACATGCGACTGGTTCTAGAATATTTCTGAAGCATGTGGGACACGTACCAAATAGCACAGAGGCATTCAAACAATCATTCTTTCCATGCTCCAAACATGAATGGAATAGGAAGAAACCTTAATAACTGGTACAATGTGATGTACCCCTCTGCCATGTACCTCAAGGTGGTTTGCAGAGTATAGATGTAGATGATGCCACTTGTACATAATCATCTCTACTCTAGTAATTTTTATAAGTGTCATGTCAAAAGGTATTTTTCATTTTATTGAACATTAAGCTTCTTTTACTTTCATTGATAAACAGACCAGGAAACAACTGACAGCTTCTATCCCTATGTTGAGCTGTTGTTAAAACTAATACCAAAGTTACAACAACTCAACTCATGGAAATGCTGTCAAATTAATTTATCAAAAACTCTCAAAATAGCCATGGCTTTTGACAAATATACCTGGCTGTATTCCCTCAAGTTACTAAAACATTTTATACACCAAAAACAGCCCAAAGTTTACTCTAATAACAACATATGTCTTCTCAAGCCCTATTGGAAGTGTGTGTGTAGGGTTGAAGAATATTTGCAGGAGCTCCTATGAAAATCATTTCCTGGAATTTTCTTAGCTGGTTTTCATGAGGTATTGAGTATCTGTCAGTAAAAACATATTTGTTTTCCTGTGACACTTGATCCATGAGTCTAACAAGCATGTGAGTATCTGTAGTAGAATTGTTGTGATGTTTGAAATTTTCCCGGCGTACTGATTGTTCCATAAGAGTAATGGCCAAATAAGATCCATATGCCACAACACCGATGACATTGTAATTCTGTCAAAGACAGCAAAGGACTTAGAAGAGTAGTTGAACGGAATGTACAGTGTCTTGAAAGGAGAACATAAGATGAACATCAACAAAAGCAAAACGAGGATAACGGAATGTAGTCGAATCAAGTCGGGTGATGCTGAGGGAATTAGATTAGGAAATGAGACACTTAAAGAAGTAAATGAGTTTTGCTATTTGGGGAGTAAAATAATTGATGATGGTCGAAGTAGAGAGGATATAAAATGTAGACTGGCTATGGCAAGGAAAGTGTTTCTGAAGAAGAGAAATTTGTTAACATCGAGTATAGATTTAAGTGTCAGGAAGTCGTTTGTGAAAGTATTTATATGGAATGTAGCCATGTATGGAAGTGAAACATGGACGATAAATAGTTTGGACAAGAAGAGAATAGAAGCTTTCGAAATGTGGTGCTACAGAAGAATGCTGAAGATTAGATGGGTAGATCATATAACTAATGAGGAGGTACTGAATAGGATTGGGGAGAAGAGGAGTTTGTGGCACAACTTGACTAGAAGAAGGGATCAGTTGGTAGGACATGTTCTGAGGCATCAAGGGATCACCAATTTAGTATTGGAGGACAGTGTGGAGGGTAAAAATCGTAGAGGGAGACCAAGAGATGAATACATTAAACAGATTCAGAAGGATGTAGGTTGCATTAGGTACTGGGAGATGAAGAAGCTTGCACACGATAGAGTAGCATGGAGGGCTGCATCAAACCAGTCTCAGGACTGAAGACCACAACAACAACAACAACAACAACAACAACGCCACACTATTCATGAGACAAACAAAGATCAAGCTCTGGGCAAGTTTTCGATAACTTTGCTGTGGTCCGTAACCGTGGTTCCACCCCACATGGGGTTGTGGGCATTGAAGACATCCAAAATTAGGAAGAGTGGGGGAAGCCAAGAAATCCGTGCAGACAACATATTTTGAGACACTTCACCATTTGGAAGGAGACATACATTACAGATGGTAAAACCCCAAGACATCCTCACACAAAAAGTCACGGCCTCCAAAGATGTATTGAGTGGCACATGTATGCTGTAGACAGAGGTCAGAATTTATGTGCAAACTCTGTCCAACACTCTTTCGAAGTCAGCGTGATTCTTAAAATAGCCTTGATAGCCATGTAGGGTAGGGGTCTACATTACTGGGAACCACGTTTCCTGGAGGGTAACACAGAAAGCAGAGTGATGCAGAAGAGATGTCGAAGATCAGCAACGTAGTGGAAATAACCACTACAGATCCACTGGAGAATCACACTATCAGTACCCTGCGGGGCATAAAGGGACCACGAAAGCAAGTCATGCCCCAGGGTCATCAGCTGCCATCAGCTGCAAGGACATGGCATCAATACACATTGGTTCTGAATTAGGTAGTGTGGGGGAATTCGGTGCCACAGGAGTTAGCAGGAACCCTGCTTCAGATGAAACACACAAGGTCCTGTGAAATAGGGGCCACTATAGTCTCCTTCTTGGAGGAATTCTTCTTATCCTTCTTCTACTCAGATTATTTCGATACTTGTGCTTGTCTGCCTTAGGCCGGTATTACACTATCAAATTTCTTTGTCAAAGATTTGATCAAAGATATGATCAAATATTCGTCAAATTTATTTGCAAAGGTCTTTGATGTGGCACTGTCATCATATTTTTCATCAAAGTTCAAGATGGCTGACAACAACAACTTGTTATTAACTGCACCAGTTGCACGTACCACAATTCCACTGTGTGCACATGTGGAAGAGAAGCAGGGAAAAAAAGGAGACGTACATGGGTGAAGCTGTGCGTTTTACGAGACGATAAAAGCATTCAACAAAACTTGTTACGTGAGCTTATAGCGGAGGACGTCAAGTCGAATATGAATTACTTACAAATGGATGAGCATACATTTCAGTATTCGCTCAGTGAAGTGTATCCTCATATCACAAAGCACAATACTCACTTAAGAACTGATACATTTGTAGATGACAGGCTCATTGCAACACACTGATTTCTTGCTACAGGAGAGCGTTGGGTTAGGTTAGGTCAGGTCTCCAATCTTCTTAATCTATTTTTTTTTATTCAGGGTGCCTCACATTGTAAAGCGCCTCATCAGCTTCATACATCTCTATTACTTTTGTAGTTGACAGTACACACCAATTGTATTTACTGGCCATGTTTATGAACATACTACAGATGACAATGCTGCAGCAATGCTAGCGCTCAACGTGGTAACATGTCACATTGCAGCGAAGAGAAGACAAGCGACTTTTATGATCAAATCTACAGCGAGGCCCTGGATTTCATCAAATTTATTTGACGACAGACGAGATTTGACAAAGTGCCCTATTATACCATCAAACTTCTTTGACATAAATATTTGACATATCACCTTTGACAAAGAAATTTTGTAGTGTAATACTGGCCTTAGTTTCAGGGACAGATGAGGTACATCAAGTACTACGACCTTCAGCCCATGACTTCTTCAGCAACTGGCTGGTGTCCAGTTGCAGATCAGCAGAAATCTGCAAGGGGAGCATCCCAAGGGGCACTTTCCCAGTGAGAGATATTGGGTTGGGGATTGACTTCACTAACAGAAGAGGAGCAATGCTCCCAAAGTGCGTGCGGAGGAAAAGAGTAGGAGTAGGGCCCCCATCCACCATGGAAGCGGGTGTATCTGAGTGGCCCTGAGGGCCCAACATAGAGGGCACAACAGGCAAACGTACTGTTGCTAGAAGGATGACATTGCAACCATAGTATACATCATTGTCATATTTCTTCATAGTCTCTTGATATGTCAGTCAATTAAGAGTCTTATATTCTTGGATTTTCTTTTCTTGTTGGAAAATGGTGCAGTCCACACAGTAGGGAGGGGAGGGGGAAGAGGGGAGGGGGGAGGCAGGAATGGGAGGGGACGGGGGACAGGGGAGGGGGGGGGGCAGCACAAGGAATGTTTGTGTGCAACTGACACCCATAAATCCCGACAGATGGGGCTAGTGTTACAATGTGAAAACATATGTCTGAATCTCATGGACTTGAAGTCCGCCATGAGAGGGTACACACTGTTCTACATCATATCAGTACACCATCACCTTGAATGGTTCAATTTCAAAGACCAAGATGAAGTCCCAGTAGCAACACTATTGTCCTTTAGGCACCATTGGACATGATGGAAAAAATGTATGACACATCACCCTAAATTGACAAATAACTCGTCACCTGTCTGTAAAAGGAGTTTATGGTGGAAGATGATACCCTGTACCATACTGAGACTGTTATGGGAGGAGATAGTTACAGAAATGTCACTGAGCTTCTCAGATGTGAACAGTGCTCATGACTGGGCAGGGGATGCCGTTTTAATTGAAACTGAACCACTCTTCATTGTAGAGGTCACTGCTACTTTCCCCACACCTATCCTAAAGCTTCTAAACAAAGAATAATGACTTTGTGGGCAAAAAGGAACCCCCATAGGTCCTAGAGCAAACTAAGTATTGGAGGGACTATTTTTCCCTTTGTCTCTTAGCCCTATGTTCTGCTCATGGCACAGTCAGGAAAAGAAATATTTTGGGGCCATACCTCTCAGCATTGTAAGAATCTTTTCCTCCAGAAGAGACTGCTGGGGTCATGTGGCCACCAGTGGAGGAAAGCCTAATCTGCTTCATGTGCGATTCACCTGCCATTGTGCCACCCACTCCGAATGGGTGCTCTCCCCGTAGGTGCCACCCAGTCTCAGCAATGGCAATAGAGACTAGCCTAAATAGTTTAGGATGAAAAGGTGTGTAAAGTGCTGGGGCACCTGGATGGGGGAGGGGGGGGGGGGTGTCCAAAATCAGAAACAAAACCCAAGTGTGGTTGGCACCAAAAAGATCATCCAATGGATAGGCAGAGGGGAAGAAGCATAGTAGCAGGATGGGCTTGCAGCACATGAAAGGAAACAGCACTGCAACAGCTGGCGCTCCCTGTTGGTGAAGCACGCACTCACCAAAGAGTTGTCAGCCTCCTGGAAGTCTAGTTTCAGCTTCTTAGCAAGTCATCGAGGCTGAAAAGTATAGTTCTCTATTTATATTGTGTATTTGAACCAGGGACCTAAAAACAACAGATATGCTTCATCCCCGTCGTAGCCCTCAGTAGTTCACAACCCCACAACAGGCTACAGCAGTCCACTCACCCTACTGCCTCCCCACGCCGAACCCAGGGTTATTGTGCAGTTCGGCCCCCAGTGGACCCCCCTGGGAACATCTCATACCACACAAGTGTAATCCCAAATGTTTGCATGGTAGTGTAATTATGGTGTACACATTTGTAAAGACAGTGTTTGCGTGTCAATTGCCAACATAGTGTAACTCAGGAGGATAAGGGGAACCAGCCTGCATTCGCTGAGGCAGATGGGAAACCACCTTAAAAACCATCGACAGCCTAGCCGGCACACTGGACCTTGACACTAACCCGCCGGGCAGATTCGTGCCAGGGACTGGCACACCTTCCCACTTGGGAAGGAACGCGTTAGACCACGCAGCTAGCCAGGCAGGCTTGTCTATTTATAACTTTCAATGTAAAACCAATCTGAAAAATTACAAATATTCAGCAAGTACTGGAGAAATGCATGTTCGGGATTACCAAGGGAGCCAAAGAAATGGACAAATGGGTCAGAACAGAGACTGGAGTGGAAGATGTGATTATGTCTGTAATAAAAATGAAAACAAAGGTGGGCAAGACAGTGAATGGATGGTACCGAGTGAGTGGATGGTAAACTGTTTATTTGCTGGATACCAAGAGATAAGAAAGTACTGCGATGATGACCTCTTGGCAGGTGATTTATGACATTTTAAAACATACAGGAGAATCATGGATGTGTAAAGCTTAAGATAATAATTCAGCAAAAGCCTAGAGCAGGCCTCTATCCAGCAGTGAATACTGATAAATTGCTGCTGCATAAATAACTGAAAAATCATATAGAAGAATCTCCCTTTCATTATAATAGTTCAATGACGACTTATTTACTGCCAAACAAACTGATACCAATTTATGAGAGTTGAATGTGGTTGATAGTTAATACAATAAACAGATGATAGCATAGTCAGCTAGGCCAGGTTCAGAGTTGCATAGAAGTTAGTAGTTTCCCCAGTGATTACCCACTGCAGACATTACATCACACAGGCCGTGGGTATGAATCTTTCAGGCGGACGTGTCGCATTACAAATGAACTGAAGCCTCCTATTTACTTTACCATAAGCCTATCTGTTATGCATACATCAGCTGTTAATCACAGAATAAGATGAAGAGTGAAAAAATTTTTTGCTGTGTGTCCTGTGAGATGATCGGAAATGTTGTCAGATATTATTGGAACATTCCATTATCTGGCATGCAGAGCACAAGAACAAACACTGCATCATTTTCTCACACAGTTGTTTGCATGCCACAGATCCTAAATTAAGTTTATGTAGGTAGCTGGAATTTTCACCCCCACAATACTGACAAATTGCAGTTGATGATCATCAACGCTGAGTTAGGAATGGGTTAAAAAGATTGATGAGACAATGGGAGGAATAATATACCTCATCATGACACATCTCATTAAAATTCTTCTGGGTGTAATGCCACATCATCTTATAACATTCTTAAACAACTAAAATAACCAACATTTCAGCCATGTTGAAGCAGCCTTTCTCAGGGCAATTCTAATGGTGTTATAAGGCCACTGACAACACGAGCTCACTGATGTTGTCATAAGACCACTGACTGCTTCATATCCGCATGTTATTCTCAGGTTTTGCATAGCACTATGAATCCAAACTGTCACGCCCATGACGTAAGCAAGGGCATATACATTTTCGCATTTCTGGTAGTGATTATGCTCATATTTTTCTACTTTTACAGTCAGCTGCTAACTCTTTCAGCAGGTTAATATTCACTCAAGAAAATTGTGTCATATGTGAAGATATAGGTTTTGCAATAATAATCAAGTGATTAATCTATAAAATAAATAATACTGACATATCATACATCACTGCTGCATTCAAGAAATATCTTTTCTCCCAGTACATGACTAACCAAGAACATGTGTTGCATTTTGGGAGTAAGAAAGTCCTCAGTATACTAGCAAATCTGATTATACACCTCACCTCATGTGGATAAGTCTGTCATTAGTTATAATCAACACTATACAGTATCAAAAGTATTCCATCTGTATAGAAAAACTACAACCACCTGGCTATTTCTACATATATATTTTAGGATGCTAAATGAGTGCAACTTGTGTTTCACTTCACTGGTGTTAAGATAATCATTTCTAGTTTAAATTGAGAAAATGACATTCAAAGTCAGAATTCTGCTACAGGTAGACTCTGTAAATAATACTATGTGGTACTACTGTGGGTAAGCTGTGCTTTTTGTAGCTGTTTACCCATGCTCTGTCCCAGAAACTGGTTACAAGTTATCTGCTCAACATATCTGCACAAAACTACAGTTTCAATTTCACACAATTACCTAGGAAATCTAATAAAGAATGTCAAACTAATTTCACCTAATCATGAGACCTTCCAGAATCCAAACAGTTTCAGCAGTTTAACTACCCTCTAGTTCCATCTGCATCACTCATCTTTATCATGGTATCACATTTGAATGGGAGTAGCATCTGCGCTCTGTCACTTTTACCGCACCTAGCGCAGGTTTGGTAACTATTTGGTGCTCCTCTGGAGTAAGCTGCTTCCTTCACTCATAGCACAGTACCAATGAGGTGCCGCAAGCAGTGGTAAGTTCATCTACGTCAGCCATTAAATTTGATGACAAATTGCTACATACAGATTTATCACTCAAAAAAATTTAAATAGAATGTTGGTTTGCTAATAACCCTAAATTAAACACAGAATCAGGATAATGAGATCGATCACTCCATGTGACTGTCAAAATGTTATCACAGAAGGACATTTGCCACTGGACAACACAATGAATATGGCAATACAATTGTGTTGTTGAAAGTCAGTTCCTGTATTCTGCACAACAGGAAATTAAAGAATTTGCACCTTTTCGTTGGTGCAGAGGGTATTTTGTGAATGGGGGGGGGGGGGGGGGGGTAAGTTAACCATCAGTTACAGAATCTCATCTTGGATGAGCAAGGAAGACTTTGCAAGGAATGTCACAACTGTTACTAGCTGTGCTGTGTAGAAAATTTTAATTCAGAAGACAACATGGAAGTGACAGATATTAAGACGTTTAAAATGTTAAGGGCTAATGTCACAAGCTGTGGTTCAAATTATGCATCAAATTCCAGTATATATGTTACACACGTGTCACTCCTTCCAGCATTGTGGAACCATTTACGTAGGACACATTTCTATAAAGAATTGCAGAAGACTGAATTAGGCTGATGACAATGACTACATTACTCTAATCATATGAATGGCAACCAAAGCCATCCACTTACCTAGCTAGAGATTTAGTCTGCCCTCAGATTTGCTGAGAGAAAAGGAAAATGTACTCCAACAGACAGTGACAAAGGAATTACACTTTTATCTGCACATAACAAACTACAATGATTCCAGAATGAGATTTTCACTGTGCAGCAGAGTGTGCGCTGATATGGAACTTCCTGGCAGATTAAAACTGTGTGCCGGACAGAGACTCGAACTCGGGACCTTTGCCTTTCGCGGGCAAGTGCTCTACCGCAGAGCACTTGCCCGCGAAAGGCAATGGTCCAAAGTTCGAGTCTCAGTCCGGCACACAGTTTTAATCTGCCAGGAAGCTTCAAACTACAATGACTTTACAGTCAAGTGTGGTGAACTTATCAACCTCAAAGATAATCAGCTGAAATATTTTACACCATCAAGCGCCCCTACTTCAGTGGACTATGGAAAGCAGAAGAGAAATCTATGAAGTCACACCTCTAGCATGTAGTTGGCCATACAGTGCTGACATCTGCAGAACTTGCTATGGTACCAATTCAGGTATAAACCTGCTTGAATTCAAGGACACTGAGTGCTGTCTTCAAAGCTGACATAAGTTCTCCCTCTACTCTCAGTACTGGGTGTATCCTTTGGGCAGTCACTTTGTGTCCTATCAGAACCTTGTACCTTTGACATTCTGGCCATGCACAAATGGCAACAGTAACTGAGGTAGTCCCTTTGGAGAAAGTAATCCACTGAACACCTGCATCAGCTGTAGTAACCCACAAATGGCATCAGCTGTAGTAACCCACAAATGGCATCAGAAAGAGCATGGCAGTCCCAGATTGTGAATTTTATCATGTGGAAGGTGGCTGGGCCCCATTAAACAATTGTTCCCTGGCATGTTGATGCTTTTATGGTGAACATTATCAGTGGGTAGACTGAGATGTCCATACTGAAACTGCATCCTCCCTTTGCGACTAACCAGTACTTCGGACCTCCACATGTATGATAATGCACAACGAATGCTAACTGTCACATTACAGTTTACTGCAAACACAACCTTAGCTACTACCTTAGTTTTACAAACTGTTAATGTTTGCTTGCAGACTGACTTCTTGTCAGTATGAATTCAGTAGTCTTTTATTGTACTCTCACATGTTTTAGACTATGGCACTGTGTAATATCTCTGATGTTTGGAATTGTGTATGGTTTGAATAAAGCATCAACAATGGTTGGTGGAGGCCTCCTATAATATGTTGCCAACCAACCAAGATGAAAATATGCTCAATGGTCAATATGCCAGATGAATGAGCAGTTTGAGAAGCAGTGTGACCCCTTACACTTCAAAGATGGCTTGCACATTCTATGCCTCCCAAATGCCATTGGACAGTGTCATCATAAGGAGTTGCCTACATGAGAGGCAATAACTCAAGCTCTACAATCTTTCTGGTGTACCTGATCAGACTACATTCAATACACAGAGGCCACGATTGATTATTGAAACCAATGAAGTCCCAATCCACTATCCTTGGTGTTTACCTGCTTTACTAACAAATTAAGTAATTCTGCAGCGAGTGGTCACTTAGCAGCACTTAACCTATATGCAGCCTTTACTCTAGGATCTATCAGAGTTGTACTTGACTGAAAAGTTAGAATTTTGTCATTCAGCATGTCAATGACAGCATTCATGTGCCCAATGCAGTATTAGGCATTTTTCATTTCTGGACAATGAAAATCAATGCAATGATGACTGCATCACAAGTCCAGCTCACAGACAACAGAATCGAACTTGAATTACATTACACTAAGCATATTCTGCACCTCTACAGGACTGGGAAAGAGAGTTTGATGACATTAACTGGTGAGGGTATAGCAGGTGGGTGTGGGGCCACATGTGGTCAGAAACCTATTGTCATGGCTAGGAGAATTAGGCCTTTTTACATTGAAACATGACACCAGGTTCCCCTCTCAATCAGTTTAGAGATTTCTTCATTATGTAAACAGAAGATAGAATGTACTACAATGAAGTGCACAAATACCACTCAAATTTTCTCAGCATTATCTATTATTCAGCAAAATTAAAATAAATCAATTGAAAATAAAGTACACCAGCTTGAAGTTGACTTACAGTCTTGGAACATCACAGTGTGCATTACAGAGCACTGGTGCAGAGAAAATGAAATACAGTGTGTTGTGATATCATTATCTGGATATGCAAGTTGCTACTTTAGAACTGCATTAAAGAATGGGGGACCAAGTACTTGTATCAGAGGTTACACACATGACAAAGCTAGATAAGATCTAACCACAATTAGAGTAAATAAACATCTGAATTGGTAGCCACTGAACCAATAAAGCTACACCATCATAGGAAGTTATTTACTCTGGGTGTGTATTGCTCAGCTAGCAGTAATGTGGACACTTTCTTTAACAAATTAACTGAGGTCCTGAAAAAGTCCCAGTCACCAAAACTAACATCGTAATATGTGGAGACATGAATATTAACATAGCTGTTGAGCGTGGAATTAGAAATAATTTCTTAAATATCTTGGGCACTTTAGGTGTGGCACAAGTGGAAAATATGGCCATTATGGTATAAAAGAGTCCAGCGTCATCCTTAGGCCATGTGCTTACAGATATCGGCACCTAAAATTGTAAAATACTTGTTAGAGATCTTCGCCTTTTTGTAGATCTGCAAAACTGCAGGTCTATAAAAGGAACTTCTCAGAATGGAAAATACATATTTTTTTCTAGGGCATTGACAAATCAAATCTGGGATAAAGTTTATATGGAACACAATACAGATTCTATGATCTATAAACTCTGCACAATGTTTAAAATAATTTTTAGGGGACATTTCCAAAAGTAGCCACTTCTGCAGCAGCATCCAAGAAAAATAGATGGATGACCGCAAGTATCAGAAAGTCCTTCCAGTCCTTATATTTCCCAGTTCTTCATAAAAGATTAACAATAATTTTCAGTTCCTAGATTACTATCAGAGGTATAAAAATTTACAAGATGGTACTGCTTGCTGCAAAAAAGTCAGTCAAAAACAAACAAATATATAATGCTGGAAATGAAAGTTTAGTAGCATGGGATCTCAAAAACAAGAAACTGCAAAAGGCAAGAAAGTATAATAACATGCAAATCGAAGAAGGGGACAGAATAATACAAAATCCTCAAGAACTGGCAAATTTTGTAAATGGCTATTTCTCTGTTATTGTGGAGAAGTTGGCAACGAAATATTCTTAAAACATATGTATTATGCACAATGATGTTTCCCACAATGTAGTTTGAAGTCAGGAAAACACCACAGAAATTAAAAAATAAGAAATCAGCAGGTTTATGTGAGGCTCCTGTTTCTGTTCTAGAGGCATGCATAGAGTGCATACAAGCCCTATTAACAAACATAATAAACCAGTCCTTCAGTTCAAGTGAATCTAAAACGTATGAGCTGCGTCATTACCAAGGAAAAGTAGTGCGGAGAGTTTGAAAACTACTGACCAGTTTCACTGCTGCTTTCATTCTAAAAAATAATTGAATCAATCATGAAGGAAAGACTAATAAGTTATACAAGTTGCACAATATTTTTAACTTGGCACAATTTGGTTTCTAAAGTGGGAAAAGTACACTATTGGCCATTACAGAGCTCACAAAAGTAGTACTTGAAGCTCTTCACAAGGATGGCTGTGTTAGTCATATTTGTAGACTTGTCCAATATATTTAACATTGCTGACTAAAAAATACAAAAGCAAGAAGTGGTGCCAATCTTATTTGGAAAATAGGGTGCAGACAGTAGAGATAGTTTACACATTTGTTGATGGTAAAATTTTAGTAAAAGGATTGTCAGGCGAGAAGCATACATACTATCTGATCAACAGTATCCAGACACAAATATAAAGATGAGGTGTGTCCACATTTTGTCTCTTTAATGGCTTGAATTCTGCTGGGGACATATTCAATGACGTGTCCGAATGTCTGTGGAGAAATGGTAACCCATTCTTCCACAAGAGCTGAAACCAGCGACAGTAGTGATGACGAAACTTCCTGGCAGATTAAAACTATGTGCCGGACTGAGACTCGAAGTGCAAGTGCACTTGCCCGCGAAAGGCAAAGGTCCCGAGTTCGAGTCTCGGTCCGGCACACAGTTTTAATCGGCCAGGAAGTTTCATACCAGCGCACACTCCGCTGCAGAGTGAAAATCTCATTCTGGAGTAGTGATGACGTTGGGGTCTGGAGCAAAGTAGACAACAACTCATCCCAAAAGTGTTCCACTGAATTTAGTTGGGACTCTGGGCAGGCTAACTAGTCCATCACAAAAATGTTACTGCCCACAAGTCATTGCCTCACAGATGCTGTTTTATGATAGGGCACAGTTTCATGCTGGTACAATCAATCATAGTCCACAAAATGTTCCTCTGTTAAGTAGTACACAATGCTGTCAAAGGTATTCCTACCCTTCCACATTTAGTGCTTTCTCAAGTGCAGTAAGGGAAGCATGCCCTAACCACAAAAAACACCTTTACATATTTGCCCAACCCAAGCCTGTCCACGAGGTTGACAAAGGGTATAAACATCCACTCTTTACACCACCTCAAGCACCATTAAGCTTACCAACGAAATGTGTGGTTTAAGAGGATCTATGCGACCACTGTACCCCATTCTTTTTAACTCCCCATCCACAGTCATTGTGGTAGCTGAACCGCTTGTAGCCCTTGGAAACTTACAACTGATTTGCTCTGCTGATTTCATGCAATTTTTACAACCACCGTTAACAAAGTTCAACGGCCCTACTCTGTCAGTACATAAGGTCTACCTGGTCTTGTTATATAGACAATTCTCTTTGCTTATAACAGCAAATCAAAATCAGTGATGAAACACCAGAATTCCTATTAGAAGAAGCAAATGAAACTCTCAAAGATGTTTACAATTGGACAGTATGTCGGCATAATAGATTAAAACTGAACACGAGGAAAACAAACAGTTCACACTTCAGCATAAAGAGGGAACATAAATGTTGAATTAAAAGTAAATGATAAATCTGTAGATCGTGTAACAAGCACACAGTTTATGCAGATGAACATTGTCAATTAACATGGAATGGACACTAAGATGCTGGCAAAAAGACTGCCATCAGCATGTCTTGCAGTTGTTAAGACACCAATCTTATATTCGGGAATGGGGCTTGTTCTGTGCGGCCATCCTGATTAAGGTTTGCATAATTTTCCTAAATAATTTTAGAAAAATGCTGAGATGGTCCCTTCAGCAATGCCGTGGCCCACCACCTCTCCTACCCTCATAAAGTATACTTTTATATTCTGTGTGTATGTATATTTTTGAGGTATTAATTTTAATTGTATTATAATCACAAATCCTTTATCAGTGTGAAATGATTCCTGTATAAATGAGTAAAAGAAACAGAAATTGTGCACACAGGATCAGGTAACAGAGCATGGTCCAGCACCTGCTTGTCACTGTACAACTCTTTTCTGTCCAATGGTTCTACATATGCAACACCGTTGCAGCAGCACCTAGTGTGGGAGCCAAAATAATATCATATGGCAACCCATTACCCAAGTACCAAAAGTCAGCCATCTTTGCAGCTTTCGTGTTGTTGAGGAACACTGGTAGCAGTTTTTGTGGTTGCAATTTTACTACTTTCCTTAGACTGAGCTTGGCATACCACTGACATTTCTGGTCATGCAAGAGAAGGCACTGAGATCTCCTCACATGTTTTTGGTACACTGTTCTACACATACTCCAAATTTTACTTCATGTGTCTTTTCTTTCTAGGTACTAAAATTACTGCATACATTAAAATATTTGTATGTTTTTATTCCATACTGCATTATGGCTTACTTTGTGGATGACATCCACAGCAGTAACATGTATAAAAAGAACGGTACTTACTTTGTCTAATTTTTCTTGTAGATCACGTATAACAGAAGACTGCTGTTTTGCTGTGGCTTCTGCCTGCACTGCCTGTTGTTTTGATATTTGTTCTGCTCGTTGTAGATCAGTTTTGTACTGCAATATAGACTTTTCGAGTGCCTCCAACTGAACAACATATATCTCATGGGATCTGTCTGCTTGTAATCGCTGATTCTCACTTTCTAATCTAATAAGAAATGTAAAAATAAGCTAAATGATTACATTTATTTATTCATAGAACAGCTGCAAATGTTTAAAAACTAAGAGAGGAAGGAAAGAATCACCCTTATTCCATCAATTGACACAAATTACAACTAGAAATACATAAAGTTAGATGAAGTTTACAAGAATTATACATACCCCCTTCTGAGGCTAAATGAAATATTTATATGTGTCTTCTGAGCCTCTCTCAGCATATTTTACACTTCTGTTTTTGATCTACACAAAATTGTAGCTAGTCATAAATTTAATTACATTACACCCAGTCAAAAAATTACACTAACAACTCTTTTTATTTATTGAGATTTTCCTCTGTACAAAGGTTTTTCTCCAACATAACAAACACCTGAAATTATTACATATTTCACAAAGATCTTCATTTATCTCCTCAGGATGTCCCTCCACGTGTTTCAATCTTGTGTATCTTCATCCTATGTGCCAAGTCTTCTCAGTGTTAATTGTATGTTTTGGAGCCAGGTGGTTATAGGACGTCCTCTCCTCTTCTTCCCTTCTGGTTCCCATTCCAGGATCATTTTCGGAATTCTGGCTTCCTCCATTCTCCTTACATGGCTGTACCATTGTAACTTCATTTTATCCATCACATCATGTATTCTTTCTCTTACTGCCATTCTTTTTACTATTACATCATTTCTTACTTTCTCTTTTCTAGAAATTCTTGCTAATCTTCTAAAGAAGTCCGTTTCTACTGCTTGCAGTTTTCTTAGGTGTTTCAGATTTGTAATCTAAGTCTCCACTCCACACATAACTATGACCTCTAGTATTAATTTATATGTGATTCTTTTGGTTCGATTTATTATATTTCTGCTTCATAAGAATGAGTAGGGCATCCCAATGACTTTCCTTCCACTGCTAATTCTTTTATTAATTTCTACCTCTGATTTTCCCTGCAACTCTAAAATGGATCCCAAATAACAGAAAGTATTCACCTTCTTAATTTTCTTTCCCTCTATGTATGAGTCATCTGGATCATTAGTGAGATATTCTGTTTTCTGGTAATTAATCTTCAATCCCCAGTTTCTGTATTCCATTGCTGCTTGGTTACACATATAATTTGCATCCTCCCAATCTCGTGCTATAACTATTTGATTATCAGCAAATAGCAGTTGATGTAAATAAATGCCATCTTTCATTTCTAGTCCCAACCTATTGCATTTACGAGACCATATCTTACGACTGATATCTATATAGATTTTAAATAATGTTGGTGACATGGGGCAGCCTCATAACAGACACTTGTTTGTTCTACATTTCTGTGAAAGTGTACTACCAGTTTTCATTTGATTTATGTTATCTTTATATATTTCTTTTATTACTTTAAAGGACCCTTTATGTTTGTCAAATGTAATGCTCTCCAAAATAGTTTTCTTGGGACTGTATCATATGCTTTTACTAAATCTATGACGATTAATCCTGATTTTTTTTTTTATTTTCTCTCCGTTTCCCTAAGCTCTTTTGTAATGTGACAATATGGTCTACGCATGATCTACCAGCTGTGAAATCACATTGTTCTTCCTGGATTTTAAAATTTATTTCCAGCTTCTTTTTTAATTATTTTCCCAAAAATTCTCATTAATGTGTTTATAACACAAATTCCTCTGTAGTTCGAGCAGCTTCTGCAATCCCCTTTCTTAAATATAGTATTAATATAGCCCAGCTTTACTTCCTTGGGTATTGAATCTCCATGTAACATTGCGTTGAATAACTGTGTTATTAGTTTCATGATTTTGTCACCACCATATTTTAAGAGCTCCATATTGATACTGCCTGGTAAAGGCGATTTACCATTCTTCACTTTTCTTAATACCTTACTCACCTCGGTTTCTAAAACTTTGATGTCCTGCCCTTCCTGCTCCTTTTCTTCCACTGTTCCTTCCTAGGCATACTCTTCTCTACCCTCATTCAATAATTTCCAGAAATATTCTTCCCATTCTTTTGGTGTGTTATCAGCTGAAGATTGGTTTTGCCTTTTGTCTCTCGTCGAAGTCCTTTTAATACTGACCACACTTGCTTCACTCTCCCAAATCCCAGTTTGCTACTGACACTGGCACATATCCTTTTCCATGCTCCATTCTTTGCTATCTTTTTTTAATCACTTCATTCTTCTTTTCCTTGTAAATGGTTTTGTTACTTCCAATTTATCATTCAGCCACCAGTTGAATGTGTTTCTCTTTTCTTCAACTGCCACTTCTATCTCCTGCGACCACCATTCTGCTGTACGGCTGTGGTTGTTTTCCCTTACGCCCAACACCTCTACTCACAGATTTAATTGCATCACAAGCAGCCAAAAAATTACACTAACAATAAAAGGAATAGAACACAAAACTATCATAGCCAAGATAGACTCAACATCCTCAGTAGAACAAATTTATATGGTTACTAGTTGCATGGGTAGAGATGAGATTGAAATAATGTACTATGACATATTTATTTATTTACTTATTTAGACTGATCAGATTAGGGCCATCCGGACCTCTCTTACATCAGACCAGTGTTCCACACATGCAGCATTTCACACATCAGAGTTACATCATGACAATAGTTTTAATAAGAAAATTAGATTACTCTAGTGACAATATGAATAAAGACTAAAGACTAAGACCTAATAAAGTAAATGCTGGCAGTATTTTTACAACAGGTGCGATACATACAGATTATGATAAAAGCAATAATAATAACAGTAAAAAAAATCAAATAATAATGATGACCATGAGAAAAATTGGCAATAGTAATGAAGATTTGTGCAGATGTACATTGATATCTTGGTGTGTAAAGTAGATGTTTACTAGTATAGCGAGTTTTGGGGAAGGGAGATTTAAGGAGGGGGAAAGAGGGAAGTAATGAGATGAAGTGCATTCATGTACAGAGGAAGGTATTACTGTTGCTTAAGTAGATACGTCATTAACTGTTTTTTGAAGCTGGACATGTTTTTAAGTTCTCTAACATAACGAGGGAGGATATAATTCTGATCGTTAATGGATAAGAAAATTCAGCTGCGATCGGAGACTGGAATTCAATAGTAGGAGAAGTAACAACAGTAGGAGAACATGTACTGGAGGAAAGAAATGAAAGGGGAAGCCACCTACAGAATGCAACTATCAGCTGAATTAAATCGAGCACTGCTGAGTGAATTAGTTTAGCAAATGAGACCCTGAAAATAGTTGGGTCTAGATGAGTTTTACTGTTTCGGAAGCAACAATAACAGATGATGTCCCAAGTAGAGAGGATATAAAATACAGACTGGCAATAATAAGAAAAGTCTATTTTGTAACAATGAATATAAATGGAAGAGTTAGGATCTCTTTTCTGAAGATATCTGTGTGGAGCATAGCCTATCCTTGTATGAAGTGAAATTTTAATGATAAACAGTTCAGTCAAGAGCAGAATAAAAGCTCTTGAAGTTTGGGGCTATAGAGGAATTCTGAAAATTTGATGGGTAGATCAGGCATCTAATGAGATGAGAAGATACTGGATCAAATCAGGGAGGAAAGAAATTTATGGCACAACTACTTCTGAGGCATCAACGACTCATCAATCTGATAACAGAAGGAAGTGTGCAAGGTATATATGGTATATGGAGACCAACACTTGACTCCATTAAACAAGTTCAAATGAATGTAGATTGCAGTAGTTATGCAGAGATGAAGATGCTTGCAATGGATTGATTAGCATGGAATACTGCATCAAACAGTTCTTTGTTAGTCACTTAGTTTGTTGAGATGCTGACCGAAAACAACAACAACAACTACTACTGCTGCTGCTGCTGCTGCTGCTGCCATTATCCTGCACAGACCAAAGAAATGCCCTGTAGAACTAACTATTTTATCACAGAGCATCTTATTAGTACAAAAGGTATATAGTTTATCTAGATTCAAAAACTGACTCTATATTAGCTGTAAAGCATGAGTAATGATCACTGTAAATAAGTCACTATCCTTGTTATACACTTGTTGCTCTAGAATAAATAAAGAGAAGGTCATGTAAGTTTGTTTAGTTAGTTGGTTGTGTGTTCCATCGATCAATCGCACGATACAGTAACCATTACGATGTGAAACGTGTCAAGTGCACAAGAAATGCACATATGAGTGTGTGTGTTGTGTGTGTGTGTGTTTTGTGTGTGTGTGTGTGTGTGTGTGTGTGTGTGTGTGTGTGTGTGTGTGTGTGTGTGTGTGTGTGTGTGTGTGTGTGTGTTTTTAAAAAATATATATATATATATATATATAACAATACAGTGTTATTTCTATTATTTACCCCATTCCCTTGAATGGCACAACATGCATATACTACATTCATAGATTTCTTTATTCATATTCAAGAATTTGTCCATGGTATAGGAGTTGTCAAGGAGATATGATTTCACTTTATTTTTGAAGCAATTACTGCTGTCATCACATATTTAATTTCATCTGGTAATCTGTCAAAAATTTTTATAGCAGGATATTTTACCCCTTTCTGTGCCAAAGACAGATTGAGTAAAGGATAGTTAAGTCTTTTTTTTTTTCTGGTATTATAATCACGAATGTCACTGTTGTTTTCAAACTGGTCCATGTTGTTAAGAACAAATTTCATTAGTGAGTAAATGTACTGTGAGGCCGTTGTAAGAATTCCCAATCTTTTCAAAAGATGCCTACAAGATGTGCGACTATGAACCCCAAACATTATTCTAACCATTTTCCTTTGAGCAGTGAATACTTTTGTCTAAGGGTTCAGTTATCCCAAAAAATTATTCCATATGACATCAGAGAGTAACTAATTAGTTACAGACAATAAACTGCATCTACTTAATATTACAAAAAATGTTGCATCCTTTTTCAAGGTTGCGTTTTTCTGGTAATTTCATTGTAACACATTTAACTTGAATACACAAATACTTTCTGACAGTTTAACGGCAGGAAATAATCAATACTAGAAGTTGCCTCATTTTGCCTTTGATAACTTCAATTGTTTTATACTCTCCTGTTGGTGTGCATTTGTGATGACTAGTAAACAGGATGACTGAATAAACAGTATGTGTGTAACAAAAATTAAAAAGAAGGATTTATATGAAAGACTGCCTCAAAATTTTGGAGATGAATCATAGTCAGGGGCTATTTCACTGTATGATATTAAGGTTGCTAAAAATGTTTCATTTAACAAAGTTGAGGGCATACAGACACAAAGACATTCTTCCTTGGATGTGTCCATGAAAGATCAAGAAAAGATTAACTACAGTAATGTCAGCTCCTCCCCACTGTAGAACTGATAGAAATACCGTATATCAAGTAAAATTCTTGGAGATGATGACTGTAAACATTTTTTTCTGAAAGTGACAGGTACAGGAAATAAAATCATGTTTTTATTGTATGTATATGAGCTGACATTACTTACCTTGATATTTCCGCTTTTAAATTTGTTATAGTTTCACTTAGATGTGTTACTACATTAGAATGGACCACATCAACACGTTTTGGTAGTTCTTTCTCTCCTTCAGAACTATCACAATTCACTCCATTAGCACCAGTTAAACATTTTCCTACAAGAACTTTCGCAGTCACTCCGTCATTTGAAAACTGTTCACTTTCTTGTTGAATACACACATTATTGCTGTCGTAAACAATGTGTGGAGACGCAACGCAGTCACTCTCCTGCAACATTTCATTATTTTCAGCATTAACATTAGTACTAAAAAAGTGTCTGCTTTCGGGTGATGGACTTAACCTTTCTAATTTTTCTGAGTCGGCATCACTAACATTACACTTGTTATTCGAATTCAGCGGATTAATGTTTGCTGATGGATTTACGGATAGGTCAGCTTTTATCTCTTCATTCTTTTGGTCTTCATACGACGCCAATGTGATGAATTCTGGTGAAGAGTTAGAAGTACTGTTCGGGTTATCTGTTTCACTTCGATCATGCTGAGAGTTATTACTCCAATTTAATGCAACCATTTCTGGTGACGAATTACCTGAAATGTCTGACTGTTCTTTACAATTTTCTGAATTAGCATGTAATGTCATGATTTCATTGTATTCATTATTTTCTTCACGACAGTGAGACATGTTTCATTTCAGCTAAAAACTAATATTGTAGGCAGCTTACATGCTGTACACTCGTAGGATAACATTACTAGAAATATTTTAAATCCATTAAGCACTTCGGCAAACGCTAATTACTTGTCTTTCTGCTGCCCTATTGTGATGTCAATACGCTACCATTACGAATTATATAATAACCTCCGACCAACGATGGGCACAGTAGTTTGCCACATTAACACACTACATCTACCTTTTGTGAGAGAAGAAACTTTCATTTTTTTGTCCTAAACTGTAACGTAAACATAACCTACATACTAAGTTTTGACAGCCAGAGATGCAGTTCATTGACTGCCACCCTGATGACGTCTACGGTGCTTAGTCGACATCTGTCGATAGTCTACAGTTCCCACCAGCGTTTTCTTTTTATGTAGCTCTTTGACACTCATGACGGATTAAAAAAACAACGTAAAACATAACTTAAGCATCGAGGTTTAGATTATGGAACTGGAAAACGAACTAAACAGTTAAAATACTATTTTTCATC
Source organism: Schistocerca serialis cubense (assembly GCF_023864345.2). NCBI lineage: Eukaryota > Metazoa > Arthropoda > Insecta > Orthoptera > Acrididae > Schistocerca > Schistocerca serialis. The sequence continues at coordinate 154,474,873 of NC_064645.1, forward strand.
ACCACTTGCGAATCAACCGAAAAGTGCGGTACGGGTCGTTGGCCTTGCCTCGTGGCTGTGTTGTGTTACTAGAACCGGCATGCCGAGCAGTATAAGCATGAAAATGCTGTTTCCGTGGGGAAGAAAATAAAAACCTTACCAATGTGAACTGTCCTTGGGTTACGTGATGACGATATTCTGTGTCTTCTGCGAGAAAATTATTCTTGCAGCAGGTCAGGCCAACGTGCTGTCGGTCCAGGCCACGGACGAGCCGGTTGCAGGATTGTCCCGCCTTCTCATGGAATCTGTCCTGTAAGAGCGGAATGTCTGTGTTCTTGTGTAGCAGGGGAGTCGAGTATTCTCTCAGAAGACATAGCGCAGTCTACAGGGCTCGTTTCTGGAGCTTTTGTACCGCTGAGAATAAGGGGCTTTTTCGCCACACAACAGCTGCATATTCCAACACTGGTCGCACCAGTGTTAGGCACAGCGTGATGTCGTGTTGCAGCAGCAGTGTCGACTGTGGGTTCAGCGGAGGGTAGAGAACGTGAAGGCGCCCTATGGCTCTGCTTCTGACGTAACAGATATGAGGCGCCCAGGAGAGTCGATGGTTTAGGGTAACACCTAGGTACTTCACCGTCTTGCTCCATAGGACAGGTGCTCCCAATATTCCGATGGGCGGAATACCTGGCGGCAGCATTCTTCGGGTCAAGATCGCTGCCTGGCTCTTCGCTGCGCTGAATTTCAGCCACCATTTCGTTGACCATGAACCCAAGGCGTTGCACCCGAGTTGGCGATGGTGTTGCAATGTGCTCGCATTCATGCTGCGTGTGTACAGCGCTGTGTCATAGGCGTAAAGTGACAATTCGACATGTGCCACCGGTGGTATGTCGGCAATGTACAGTGAGTACAGCAAGGGGACGAGCACCGACCCCTGTGGCTCCCGAGCACATATCTGTCGGTCTGTGGACGTACCATCGTCTGCTCTGACGTGGAACATTTGCTCCACTAGGTAGGATCTGAGGAGGACTGCTTGCGTCGCGGTATCCCGAGTGCAAAGAGTTTGTACACGAGACTGTTGTGCCAGATGCAATCGAAGGCTCTGGACATATCGAGGAACACAGCTCCAAGGTATTCTCTTGTTTTCAGTGCTCTCATCGCTGGCTCTACCAGTTTCAGCAGCTGGTGAGGGGTTGAGTGGCCGCTAAGAAAACCAAATTGCTTATCTGGAATTACACCCTCTTGGCTGATGTGTTCCATCAGCCTTTTCACATACAGCCTCTCGAAAACTTTCGAGACAGATGGGAGCAGACTAATAGGTCGGTAGCTGGCACAGTCTAACATAAGAGTCGTGACACTTCACCTCGATTTTGTTGCCTACCGCGCCAGCAGCGCGCCAAGCTTAAACTGTGAGTTCGGCGCGATCGTGAAAGGGAATAGTGGTTCTTCGTTTTGATTTCTACAATGGTTTTTACAAGCGGGACAGTTTGTAGCACAATAAATTGCTGCAACAACAGGAAGAAGACACCACAGCTGTCTTTTTTAGGTTTCCTAAGGATCCTGAGAGGTATATACCATCATGTTACTAAACTGTATCGTCAGGATTCACTTGCAAACTATATGTGTATTAATGATTAATGTTTCGTTTTAGGAACAGACGAGAAAACCTTATGAAAAAAGACCCAGTTTACTTCTATAATAATATTAGGTTTTGTTCACTACAATTCGAACAAAACCAGTTCATGAACGAGGACAATAATAAACTCGTGTGTAATGCAGTACCCACAATCTTTGACATCCCCAATAAGCCGCCTCAACTGACGGTGAAGAGGAAACTGACACAAAGATTCGACAATCTATCGAAAGCTGTAAAACAGTCATATGACACAGAAGCAGCCAGTTCAGCTCTCCATGTATCAGTTCGAGATTCGTGTGAATCGTCAACACAGACATGCTTTGACGATGAAGTGGTTAGATTAAGTGTAGTTATCCGTGTCTTACAAAAGTGTAATGTTTGGTATGTATTTCATTCACTTCTGTTGTTAGTCACTTAATTTTCCTTGTTTCCATCGTATGATCACATTATTTTGTTAGCACCTTGTTCACTGACAGATTGGTGGAAATTATTCAAGTATTTGGTTTTGCGTGAAATGTAATGTAATTAGCTCATTATAATGTTTTCAACATATTTCACCCACTATTTGGCAGTTGCTTGTCCCACTTAGAATAATATAAAGATGAAGGTCGTAGTTGTGACAACAGGCGACAATGACAAACACAGCAGGCCTACCGAACGATAAATGAGCTGTCGATCGCTTTTGCATGTAGAGATACATGTCTGTGCTTCTTACCTGTGAATCTGTGTGTTTATATTATTTTGATATCAACGAGGTTAGCTGCAATTCTATCCAACGTCACAAGTGATCATCACGAATGTGTTGTAGCTAGCCACTCGATTAATGATTTTTGCCCATACTTGCGCTTATTTTAGAATCATTTTTAGAAATATATATGCCTTCTGATACTACAAAAACCCTTGGAGGCAAGAAAACAATTCAAATATTTCGGAAATTGATGCAAAACAAACATTATGCTTACGACGCGTCTGATGTTCACCTTACTCGCCGCTTGGAGCGCTAGTGTCGCTCCATCTGTCAAAGGGTAACAACATTTACAGCAGTGTGTGTCGCGACTGTTATGTTATACTGTGGTAGTTGGTGACCTGACATGGATCTTTGACAGGCTTCGGGATTTCCACAACTTCAGCGTGTTTCCATGTTGCCGGGTAGCTACTTGTGTGAAGAATCTCGTTGAACACGCCAGCTAAATGCTGGTGTGCTCCTGATGGGAGGTTCTTCAGCAGTTGATTGTTTATTCCATCGTTGCCTACTACCTTCCTTCTGTTCAGGGAACGAGGTTCAAATGGATCGTGTTTGGAGAGCGCATTTTAAAGCATGTGCTGGCAGTCTCTAGTGTAGATGTTTCGAAGCTGCTTTTGAGTCAGTGACTGGACTGGTACAGTGTTGTTTGTCATGTGTTTTGTATTACTTGTCTCCTTCGTACTAAAATTGTATTTTTGGTTCTTTGTTAGTGAGTTTGGCTACTGTGCCGGTAGTCATTGGAATTGTTATTCAAGCATTTTGTTAATGGTTGCAGGTTTAATTTTTGACTTGCATTTGTTATTAGTCAGGGACATGACGAGGCAAGTCCCTAGTAGGTCATTCCATGCTGAATTGGGTGATTATGTGGCGACAACGCTGAAATTCCTTCAGTTGTATGGGCTGCAGGCGGAGAATGTAATTTTGTGGGCGATTTATAACTTTCGAACGAAAGACGAAAATGTGACAGTTTTTGGCAATCTGTTCATAGGAGCTCCTGAGAAGTGTAAGTTGGGCAGTCACGATTTTTTTTTGTTAACTTATTATTGTTTTCGTTTTAATTTTTAGTATGTGTGTGTGTGTGTGTGTGTGTGTGTGCACGCATTTTGGCTAATTTTGGTTTATTGTAAGAAGTTTGGTTAGGTGAATTGGTCATGCCGCTATAGCAGAAACTTAGTCACATGACTAGATGCAACCACACTCCAATTAAAGCAGCACACTTTGTTACTTCACAGTGCAAGCTTGGTTGCTTGGATGGTGAGCGCAGAAAATGTCTTCACTGCCAGGCGGTACGACTTGTGGTTAACGTGATTAAACTTGTTGTCGATGAGAAAGAGTTTGGATTTATTGTTCTAACAGAGAAGGTGATGGACATGGAGTCCAGCAGAGTAGAATTCAAGTTTCTATTCCAAAGAAGAAGAAGTGAGATGCTCACAATAAGTATTCCATTGACGATATGGATAAATGTTTTATAAGGCAGTAATTTCCACACTGTTATAAACAAAATAAATATATATCAACTTTGCAAAAACTAAGCAGTCTTTGTTGCACAGAATTGAATTTCAAGGCTAGCAAGGAAACTCAGAAAAATTGTTCTGTCTATTGGATTTGGTTTTAAGAGGTACCAAAATAAACATTCTGTTACATGTGAACAAGACAACGGAGTTGGAAAAGGGCACAGTACATTAGGTTTCACAGAAGAATGAGACATCAGAATCTAAGCAGCCAATGGTTTACTTAGAAGAAACATTGATTTGCACTCTTTACATCATAAATAAATGTTGACAAAGTGACTGTGCATGGAGTCTTGTCAAACAAAAGTGCCAGTCAGCATTTAATTGTGACACATACAAATGGTGACATGGTTTAACTCCAGTTACACTTCTCGCATTTGAATCAAAAACCATAACATCAGACAAGTACTCGAAAATGGGCTGTAAAACTTTTCAAAAATATACACCATTTCAGTTTATACTAGACTTACCTGCAAGAAGTATTACCACTTTTGACAGTGCCCCACATCACAATAAGCAGAAGCATAAAACCCATCTGCTAGTCCTTTAAAGAGTGAAATACAATTCTGGCTGTCAAATAACAACATATATTATGAGCCAGATCTATACAAAGCCGAACTTTTGGTATTAGTTAAGGAGGACTAACTTTCTCCTGTTTGTTACAAAGACAAAATTTTACAAGAAAATATATTTGTACTCCTCCAACGCCTTCCACACTATTCAGACCTAAATCCCATAGCACTGATTCGAATTACAGCAAAAAATAAAATCCATTGTCTGAATATGTCAAGTACCTTGCTGTCAGAGCTAGAAAAAAATCTTGGAAAGGTGAGCGGCCGCCATGTCAACATTATGGAAATTCACCTGTTTGCAGGTGCCCACCAACTGTTAGCAAAATATGAAATAGACAGTGATGAGGCTCCTACTTGCTTTTTAAACTGTTTATTATTTTGATGAAATGGTTTTGTGTGGAGTAAAGGAAGTATTGTGCTAAGTCTTTCCTTTATTTGTTAGAAAATAACCATTTTTATCTTTGAAGAAACAAAATGCACAAATCCTGAAATATTTGCTGAACTAAGAAAACAGGAAGAATTAGTGACTTTGATACTATCCTTCATAGCAGGGTCATTTGTAAATTATTACACCCACTTTCTCTTACTGGCAAATGCTCTCATTGATAATTACTTACTGGTGTCAAAATATACAGTAACTCACAAGGGGAGTGGAGGGGAGAGAAGGGCTGGGATTGAAAGTTTGAAACAATCTATAAAGTGGCTGGCAAAGAAAAAACCTAATATGATGATTAAAATGATGTGACCAAGGATTAGAAATTGAGTAATTACAATTTATTGAATAAAAATAATAATCACTGTCAATTTGATAGAGAATAAAAAAAATTTTCAAGGAATATGAAGCAATTCAAACCTTTTGGTTGTCATGAACATATTTCAAAACCCTACGCTATGCCTCAACTCTGGACAAGTATATTAATTAAAATGCTGTAGATTCTAGAGCAGCACACGAGATACTTTTTTCATTACTCCCACTGTCTTTACCCACCTGGAATACTTTTAGCCATTATAAGTGCCCAAAAAGTTTGATTACACCCCCTCCCCCCACACACACATGCACGCAGATATATAAATATAAATACAGAGACACTGATAATCTCACTTCACAAAGTAGACTATATCCTAACAACAGATTTACATAATCCATTCATGTTAGACAAGCAACACACAGAAAGCAATGTTTGATTGGGTTAGCAAAACGGATTTTGACAGTGGACATTTCATTTAGATTTCAAAATTAGATTTTTGTCTTCAGCAAATCGTCTCAATCGTAAATTCAGTGATAGACGGATGGTGTGCGACACCACTCCCCTTGTAAGAACACTGGAGTGTACGCCAGCTCTGCTATACTTCCCTTTTCTTATTTCTGAGACGTAAACATAATGAGGTGGTGAAATTACCACTTCGCTTTTCTGAGTAATATGTGTGTTTAATATATGTGTGTGATGGTGTTTTGAGTGAATGCAGAAATTGTTATTAATGGATTTTTTGGTGAATTTGTGGCTTATATTACTAGTTGCAGTTTATAATTAAAAATTAAAATTGATAGGTATCATGGAGTTTTTTCTAACTGTTTTCATCCAGTTAGGATGGTTTTTCAGAATCATGGATTTTGTTCTAGCTGTTTTGGTTAAGTGATATTTTCAATAATTGTCAGTGCAGCAAGTTATAGCTATTCAGCTTGGTAAAGCAGCCATAAAGATGAAGTGAAGTTTTCAATAATTTCTGCAACGAGTTGTGATTTTTTGCTATCATGAAATTTCTTCAAACAATATAGGTCAAGTGATGCTTCTCATACAAGTTTTTGGAATGAGTTGATGTTTTGTGCTATTGTGGACTTTGTTTTAGCTTATAGGTCAAGTGCAGTTTTTGATTCCAATTTTTTGTAGGTTTATTTGCGTATTATTAGTGTGTTTTGTGTATGTTGGTATTGTAGAGTTCAGTTTATCTATTTAGATTAACTGAAATTAGCAGTATCAGTTTTGTGTAGTTCATGTAATGTTGGTCTATTGGAGTTTTGCATAACTTCTTGTTTATGTGAGTATTTTATGTTAGGAATGTTGTTTCTTTTATTTGTCCCACCCAAAACCCCTAATTCAAAAAAGTTGCCCAATTTGTTTCATGTTCTTCTTCGAATTATTTTGATTGTATTTTGTATAATGGGATTGTTTTTGTCTGTTTGAATCTCCAGTGTGTGATGTCATTGTAGCAATATTGCATAAGGGTGAAATGGCAGTGTCCATCACCTTGATTATATCATATATCAAAACTAATGATCAGAATCTGATGCTTCAGTATTTCTATGTTTCTAATTATTTGTAGTTTGGATCCCTATGATGAATTCGTTAATTTCATTATTGAAAATAAAATTTAGTAAATATTCTTAAATCATGTTTCCACAGGCAACAAACTTGTATATGCAACCCCCCTCCCAACCTACCCCTACAAAAGCAGTGAAAAATCACATATGCATCCCCCACCACTGTAGCTGCCATGACTGTCAGTAAAGTTAAAAACCATTTAATGTAATGGCACCAGGCACCTTCATTACTGCTCAAGAGCTTCAGCTGCTGTTACTGGGTGGATCTGCTTGTCAGCTCACTATTTTGTATCTATGGGCTAATGATAAAATGCTAAAGAAAAGTAATTTATTTATATACAGGGTGTACATAAAGTCTGGGAACACTTTCAGTTATCTATTGCACAAGAACCAAACATTGTACAGATATCATACATATGTCATTCTGAAGAGAAACCCTGAAAGTTTCTTTCATGTATGCTGCCACAGTGTAGTTTGGTAATTTGCCGATAGTCTGCGATAGTTGCAAACATGGCGAGTTCAGGGGCAGAGCGAGCTTTCTGTGTGTTGGAGTTCAACAAAAAGAAGTGTGCTGCAGTTGTTCAACAGATGTTTAGAACCAAGTATGGTAAGAAGCCACCAACAAGGAAGGCCATTTACCACTGGCAAAAACAAATGCGTTACGATGGGTTGCTTGTGCCTGGCAAAGAGAAAGGTATGTCCCAGTGTAAGTGAAGTGAATGTGGAGTGCATACGAGAGACATTCATAAGGAGTCCAAAGAAATCAGTGCATCATGCATCCTGTGAACTCGAAATGGCTCCAATGACAGCGTGGAAAGTCCTGCAACAGAAGTTGTCTATGAAACCATTCACATTGGAGCTAGTGCAGAAGCTCAATGACGATGACAAAGACAAGCGTTTTGAGTTTTGTTTGCAGTTGCAACAACTGAATGAGGATGGGGATGGCATTGTTGATCGCTTAAATTTTACCGATGAAGCCACTTCTCACACTAATTGGAAAGTGAACAGGCATCTGGGGTACAAAGCATCCACATGAATGCATTGAATTTGAGTGTGATTCCCCATAGGTAAACGTTCTTTTTATCTTGTCACGTCGAAAACTGTACGGACAATTGTTCTTCACCAAGAGCACTGTCATTGGATATTTGGACATGTTGTAGCAATGGCTGATGCTTCACATGCAATCGGACAATTCGTTCATCATTCAGCAGGATGGGGCTCCACCCCATTTTCATTGTGAAGTTCGTGGGTACCTGAACACAGACCTGCCACATCGATGGATCGGCTGTGCTACAGAAAAGGACAGCTGTTTCATGAAATGGCCTCCCCGATCACCAGATTTCACTCCGTGTGACTTTCTTCTGTGGGGACACATTAAGGAACTGGTGTATGTACCACCTCTACCACAGGTTGTAGCAGAGCTCCAAGAGAGAAGACGGGAACTGCCACAGTCGATGATGCCATGCTGGGACACATATGCCAAGAATTCGATTACCGTATTGACGTCACTCATGGTTCACATATAGAATGTTCGTAAAAAAAAAAAAAAAAAAAAAAAAAAACTTTCAAAGTTTCTCTTCAAAATACAATATGTGTGACATCTGTACATAAATCTTGTGCAATAAATAATTGAAAGTGTTTCTGGACTTTATGTATGCCCTGTATAATGCATGTCACAATAAGAAAAGTACTTGTCTACTTTCATAGAAAATATGTAATATCTGTGAATGAAAAACTATGGTTGTAGTGTTTATGACATGGCAGGAATAGTTATTCTGTTACTAAAGAAAAACTTGTATCTATTGTGATTATATGACTTGACACCACCTTAGCTAATCTTGATATTCACAGTGCGTATTTTACATAAATGTGTACATGGAAGATGTTTGTATGGCGAAAAGGCTGTAAATCAATAAAGAACCAGTAATAATAAATACAACCTCTGTGATGTTCGACAATACTTTGTTAAGCATCTCCTGTTTCAACAACGAGTTTTACAGTTGCTTGTTTTTTAGTGCACACCAGTTCTTTGTAGTTAATGTGGAATCTTCAGATGTGATCAGTCTGAACAGTCAGTGTAAGGAAATACTTGAATGAAAGCCAATTAGTGTACTGAATTCCGTGGTTGTGTGTTGGAACAATATTGCACAGTAACTGTCAAGTAGGAAATGTTATCCAAGATTTAAGCATTCATGACAATGGAAGTTTATTCGAATCCTGTGGCATTATTTCTTTACTATAGTTCAGTAGTACCGTTCAACAAAGGGTATAATAAACTGTTAGTGGTATCTGAATCAATTAAGCTTAATGAATTTCGTCTGACCTATCATAAAATAATACTGATTGTGAAATGAGCCATCGTCAACAAGGTGATGAGTAGTTATCAATGTAGTGAACAATAAAGAGCAACTTCACATCTGGTGATGTGGTTGTTAGATGATGGCTTCATTGCAACCTTGGGAGACAGCTAATGCACCAGAACTACAGTAAATGGTGAGTATGCAGCTTCCCAGCATAGTGGCACCTCATTTTTCTATAGACAAGGCTGGAAAGGACTGATAATTTGTGAACTATAAACTGTGAATACGTGTCAGTTTTAGAAACAGTAGAGGATGTTCTACCTTTAACGCTGAGCGTTGACAGTGAAGATATTGCAATAAGAGTAGGCTATATCATTTTACAGGACAAGTGAACCGTAAATATCCATCATGAAAGCGATTTGGGATCCTTGTTAAATAGCTGTGGCTTAAATTGTGCTAGTAATGATTCTGAGGATCAGTGGAGGCTTCCACACCAATGAAAAAGTAACAATTTTTGAGCACATCAAGGCAATGAATAATGATCATTAACAGCAGACTGCTGATAAACATCAAACTATTGACATTAAACAGCAATTTTCTGACATAAATGATCTTAAACAGCAAAATAAAAAAAAATGATGAGCTTAAATGAATTAAATCAAGTGGAGGATAAATTCTAAAAGACTGCACATGAATTCCGAAATCGTTAGAAAAGTCGTGAATGAAGCTCACCAGTATGTTCACAGAAAAACAGGTTGAATCATGTAATGAAGTTACGACAGAATGTCCCAACCTCAAGTCAGATGTTGCAGCATTACAGTCTAAGTAAGACGAAGATCGTGTGCACAGTAAAACTGCACTCAGTAAGGTGGTAGATAAAAGAACTGTCGATCATTAAAATAGTGGCTGGTATACTGGAGCAATGCAGGGACCTAACTGTCAAATTTGAATACATGCTGGAACCTGATTTAGACAAACATATAATAGAAGACAAACTCAATACTATGGAACAAGGTAAATGTCATAGTGTGCTTAGTACAATGACAAACATGACTATTGTTACCAGTATTGGTACAAGCAAGTTTGACAAGCCAAACTTTTGTACAGATGTGGATCTTAGCTACTCTTCAATCCTATCTTGAAAACTGAAGACGAATAGTATCAGTCCATGGAGCAGCCTCCCAAGAGCAAAAATTGGAGCATGGATTGCCCCAGGGATCTGTCATAGTACCTCTCCTGTTCCTTTTCTGTGTCAACAATATAGGTTGTATCATACGACATTCCACAATTTGATGATGATACCACACTCTTTGCCAAGGGGAAAAGGGCTGAACAAGCTCTGTTGGCAGCAGACATACTCTTTGAAAGCATTAAAGAGTGGTTCATCGAAAATAAAATGGAAATGAATCAATAAAAAACACAACAAACGATATGTAGTCTCAGCAACATTGGCTGCCATGATAACATGAAGGCTGTCAAATTATTAAGCTTCATGATAGACAGCAAACTGCCAATGAAAAAGCACACAGAGCATGTGCATTCCAAGTTATCTTGTGTTACATGCCTGCTAAGAAAACTAAAAGGTATATTAACTGACCAGTACCTATTAACAGTTTCTTATGCACTCTTTCATAGCCATATTAATTATGGTCTGCTGTTATGGGGACACTCTGTAGGTTGTAAGGAGGTGTTAATGCTCCAAAAAAGCTGTCAGGATCATTACATCAAGTAAAAAACAGGAGAACTGCAAACCTATATTTACCAGTTTATGGATAATGACAGTATTCAGCCAATATGTGTTTCTATGCCTCAGCAGTGTAAAGGAAAACCAAGGTGATTTCAAAATGAGACAAGACATTCATAATCACAACACTTGCATCAAGTGAACATTGAAGTACCAAGTTGTCGTCTGACTGGAATGCAAGACGGTTTTCCAGTGGTAGCCTAAAAATGTACAATACAGTGGACCGAGAAGTGGAGTCTGCGCCACTAGGACTGTTCAAAAGGATAACTGCACAGGACTTGAAAGAACACCCATTATATTCTATTGGAGAATTTTTCAGTATTGGCCAAAGTGAATGGACAAAATAATATTGCCTTAATATGTTATATCTGCCCTTACTGTGAATACTTTTCTGTATGTTGTATAAAATTGTAACCCAATCTTATATATGTAACCCTGACACAGTCTGTCCAGTCACGACTGGTAAATGATGCAGACCTAGTAATAATAATAATAATAATAATAATAATAAAGTAATATATTTGGATGAGACTGTCAAAGAAACAGAAAACATAGAGGGTTTTCTACAGCACTACCCATTGTCTGTTCATAAGAGGTTAGCTCTCACAAGATACAACGTTGACAATCTATATATGACTGTATATCGAATTGAGGCTCTTGACACCAAAAACGATGGCATGAGAACAATCATTCTGATATAAGAAACAGAGACAATGAAGCACTGTAAAATTAGCATTCCAATGAGTGGTATTTCAAAGCACAGTGTGGAATAAATGGTGACCCAATTCCTCTTCGGGATTTGCAGAAAAACAGATTTTAATTTTGGATGTAGCCCACTCTGAAACTGAATATGTGGATGTGGAGTCAACTATAGCAATATAAATTAAGCACATAGACAACAGACATGGCATTATAGAAGACTTACTAAGAGAAGATGAGCAATGTACTAATGATGCTGTTATACTGATTGTTACAACAGAAGAATGCAGAGTTAATGTTAATATGTAATTGGATTTTGGCTTGGAGATGAGCGCCATAACAGAGTAATTATTTTAAGAGCTCAATTATTGTGTAAAGGTGCCTATTTTTTCTGGTAAACAGGCTAAGAATTGTAACTGCAGATTGGAATCGAATAAGTCAATCAGAGAACAAATTGTGTTGAAATATCGAAGAAAGGAGGATTAGGGATAATGTCCTGCTGACATTGAGGGCAATAGAGGTAGTGAAATACTGTGTCAGGAGAAGATTTTGAGCAAGTAGTTTCTGTTCTTCTGTTTTTGAGTGTTGGAATAAAATTTGGTACATGCTGGATGATGGAAAGATTTTGTCGATTAGATTTTACGGAAGGATAAGATTATGTGAGGAATCAGCAAGAAGAGATGAAGATACACTTTAAAGGTATTGTAGATAAAGATTTTGAAGGCACTGTGGGTGGGAATTTGTGTTTCATTAGTGACAAAGAAGATACAGGAGTTGGAACTCTGCAATTTCGAGGGAAAGATAATGATGTGAAAACGTGGGCTGACGTGAATGACATTGCTGCAGATATCCAAACGAATTAAGTAAATTAACAGAACTTACTGAGTATAAAAAGGAAGTGTTAAGAAAGCTATTGTGGTACCAGTACGATTTATTTTCGTCCCAGCCCAAAGTAATGAAAGGACGTGCTTTCAAATAAAAAGTAAAATATCATGAAGCATGTCGTATAAAATATTACTGTATGCCACCAGCCAAGAAGCCTTCCATTGAGAAGGAGATACAGAGAGAGCTAGATATGGGAAATCACCAGAAATCAGAGAGTGAGCTCAGCAGTTACATGCACGCAGTCATGAAGCCAAACGTAACTGTCAGAGCTGTACTGGATGCCAGAGCAATCAGCAGGTTCATTCCTCCACAATGGAACCAAGCCGAGAATTTGGAGGAGATATTACAGCGATTTAATGGCGTGATTTGTGCAGTTCAGTCATCACTGGCACTTAGTGGAAACTTTTATTGCACCATATTTCTTCACAACGATAGAATTTAAGAGAACCCATTTTGAACTGTCTTACATTCTGCCAACTTTATGGGAGCACTTCAACAAGTATTAGGCCAGGGCTACTTAAGTCCATCACTGCCTATCTTATAGATATTTTGACTGATTCAGCAGCTCGACATCTTATATTGTGTGCTAAGCGCATTTAAAAGATTTGGTGTCAGTGTAAACTTGGTAAAATTGGAAAGATGCATATAAGATTTCTCAGTCATGTTGTTATGCAAATAGTGATTGAACACGACCCACAGAATATGAAGACAATTGAGAACTTCCCTGTAGCTACATATCGGAAATAGTTAAAGGGTTATTTAGGATGCACTGCGTTTCACTGTCACTTGTTTGCTGGAGACAGTCTTTCGTCACTTCAGCTACTGAATTTACTGAAGAAAGAGGCAGTATGGACCTTGGGGAGAAGCAGCAGAAACTTTCTGAAAATATTCATTCCGACCACATTATTTGACACAACAGTTTTACCTAGGTTCAGATGATAACCAGTTTGGGATCAATTGTCATCCATTTCTAATGTATGAAGTCGATTGTCAAAGTGAGCATTGCACGACTGGCTCCACCAGCAAACCATTAACTGCATGAGAAAGAAGACACACCATTACTAAGCAAGAAATGTTGGCCATCGTTTGGAGTTCCAACAGTTTGCGATTCTATCTGCTTGGAAGAGATGTCATTGTGCACACAGACCACAATGCATTATCAGTTTTAATGACTTGTAAACTAACTCCCAACCACTTGATAAGCTGAGCACTCATACTTCAACAATACGACTTTGTAACTGAAATCTACCAGGGAAGGAGAATATTATTCATGATGCTCTATCACAGTTACTTGATTGTCTAGGGGTCGATTGTATAAGGCATTTAACCTTAGGTTACGACAGAAAATGACCTCATGTTAAGCATAAGTTGGAAATCGGCGTTGTATAAATATTAATCCCAGATTACATTGCTGTGAAATCGGATCGTATTTGACTGGCGAAAACTAGCAGTGCAAAATCAGGCTTAGATGTAACCGTCGGTTTATAGTATAGTGGCGTGACAAAACATCGCTTCTGTTTTTAGCAAATACAAATTGAAAAAATGTTAAGTAAGTATGTAACTGCGCCACTCCCACGCCGCTGATGCTCGAAATAATCTTTTTTTTTTCGATCTGTAAGGCTAAGTTGAAGAAATTCCCAGTACCGTGTGTACATAATGCTTAATCTCATAACAGTTCTTGGGAGATGGCTCGTAATTTATGTGATTATTTCAAAGGCATTTTATGGACACTTACCAGCAGAAAAAGAATTGAAAATCCGAAATATTTGCAATGAACAGTTAAGTGTGAGAGTTTTGATGCAGCCAATAAGAGTTCAACATATATATACTCATGCTCATAAATTAAGGATAATTGCAGAATGTGGTGCCACACAACGTGGCTCTACACAAAACTGGCGCTAACACCATAGGCACATAGGGAACACACACAACACAGATCTGTAAGTCCACAGTATTGGTGATAAGATGAGAAAACCAGAAACACACGTGCTACAAAACGCCACTGTTTCCTGCACATGAACCCCGACATCAATATGGGATATAATCATCATTCACACGTAGACAGGCCGCACAACGAGATGGCATACTCTGGATCAAGTGGTCGAGCTGCTGCTGGGGTATAGCCTCCCATTCTTGCACCAGTGCCTGTCGGAGCTCCTGAAGTGTCGTAGGGGTTTGAAGACGTGCAGCGATATGTCGACCGAGAGCATCCCAGAAGTGATCGATGGGGTTTAGGTCTGGAGAACAGGCAGGCCACTCCATTCGCCTGATATCTTCTGTTTCACGGTACTCTGCCTATGGCAGCTCGGTGGGGCTGTGTGTTATCCATTAGGAGGAAGGTGGGACCCACTGCACCCCTGAAAAGGCTGCATAATGACGTCCCGATACACCTGACCTGTTACAGTTCCTCTGTCAAAGACATGCAGGGGTGTACGTGCACCAATCATAATCCCACCTCACACCATCAAACCATGACCTCCATACAGGTCTCTTTCAAGGACATTAAGTGGTTGGTATCTGGTTCCTGGTTCACGCCAGAGGAAAACCCGACGAGAATCACTGCTCAGACTATACCTGGACTCGTCCGTGAACATAACCTGGGACCACTGTTCCAATGACCATGTACTGTATTCTTGACACTGGGCTTTACGGGCTCTCCTGTGACCAGGGGTCAGTGGAACTCACCTTGCGGGTCTCTGGGCAAATAAACCATGTCTGTTCAGTCGTCTGTGGACTGTGTGTCTGGAGACGACTGTTCCAGTGGCTGTGGTAAGGTCCTGAGCAAAGCTACCTGCAGTACTCCGTGGCAAACCGCGGGCACTGATGGTGACATATTGGTCTTCTTGTCGTGTTGTGCACTGTGGACATTCCGTACTGTAGCGCCTGGAGACGTTTTCCTGTCACTGAAATCGTTACCATAATCTTAAGATCACACTTTGTGGCACATGGAGGGCCAGTGCTACGACCTGCTGTGTTTGACCAGCCTCAAGTCGCCCTAGTATTCTACCCCTCATAAAGTCATCAATATGTGTTCTTTGAGCCATTTTCAACACACAGTCACCATTAGCACATCTGAAAACGTCTGCACACTTACTCGCTGCACCATACGCTGCCATGCACCAACACACCTCTGCGTATGTGGACTGCTGCCAGCGCCACCATGTGACGACCGCAGGTCAAATGCACCGCATGGTCATACCCCAAGGTGATTTAAACCCACAAACCGCCAACCAGAGCGTTTTCCACCGTGTATCAGTATTATCCTTAATTTATGAGCAAGAGTATATATATATATATATATATATATATATATATATATATATATATATATATATATATATACATATATATATATATATATAACTATTCGTATTAAATTTTTGATTACCAAACATGTCATGAAACTGCTACCACGTTTCCATATGTGATGGTCAATAGAATGTAAGCAAGCATGGTGAGCCTTCTTACTTGGTTATTGCCGGCTGTGGGGCTGTCGTAATGTATGATGTCCAGCTGTGCACTTGTTCAGGTTGTGGCCAGGAAGGTCACCGCCATTCTGAATGTGTCGGATGTAGACTAGTTCAAGCATTTATTAATATAACACTAACCATACAACAATTCGTCAAGCATTTCGGTGGCTCAGAGGACAGTCTGCCTTTGACAGTGGTGGGAGCACACCTTGTTTGGGCCGGCCAAAGTAGCCGTGCGGTTAAAGGCGCTGCAGTCTGGAACCGCAAGACCGCTACGGTCGCAGGTTCGAATCCTGCCTCGGGCATGGATGTTTGTGATGTCCTTAGGTTAGTTAGGTTTAAGTAGTTCTAAGTTCTAGGGGACTAATGACCTCAGCAGTTGAGTCCCATAGTGCTCAGAGCCACACCTTGTTTGCATCTTGCCTGTTGTGCTGCTTGTCAGCGAATGCGTGTTTGTTTACTTCCACTTAGCAGCATGCCTTCTTGTCTGAATTCATCGACTATCATGGCATTTTCCTATCGCCAGTCCACGATTAAATTAACTTTTCCATCGGATCATGAATGACCAAAAACATATAAAGCAGAAAGGATTATATGGGACGAAATTCGTCTCCCGCCAATAGGTGTTCTCGCAATTCACTTTTCTATCTTTAGCACCACTGTGTACATAAAGCTAGTGAATTAAGAGCTGTGCGCCGAGGTTTTGCTGCGCCATGACACCCAACTCAAGTTCTGATACTCTGATGGCCATATAAAGGCTGTCACTCTTGATCACTCTGGTTTTGGTTTCCAATCGTCGATAGTTTTCGAACTCTCATTTGAAGAGCTATCGGACGTTGTGGTGGCCTCCTTTAAACCTTATAGCAACAACGTCAGTCACTTTGTTGAAATGTAGAACATTTTTGAAACCTTTCATGTCCTGAAGAAACACTTTCCTTCTTACTTGGTTATTGCCGGCTGTGGGGCTGCCGTCATGTATGATGGTCACCCGTGCACTTGTTGACGCTGTGGCCATGAAAGTCATGTCCATTCTGAATGTGTCTGATGTAGACTGGTTCAACGGTCAATGCAAATACTACTCGTGTGAGACATAAACTGGTATTACTCCATGAAACGCTGTATGCTATGGACACTGATATTTCCCTCCTTCAGGAGGTGCATATTGCAACATTTTGTGCTCCCTACGTCTTTACAGCACACATCTCCCACACTTCCCCTACTGGTAGTGGATGGTGATCCTCTTATGTGACAGTATGCTTGCTGCTACCGTTGCTTATCTCCCTGATGCCATAAGTATGGCTCTCACATATAGTGGTGTTAGGATCTATGCACCACCTGGTTTGGGTCACCACTGTGAGCTATACACTTCTTCCCTGAGACAGTCACGCCTCACTTCCTGGGTTATCAGGATATCGTAATCATGGGAGGTGACTTCAACTCAACCCAGGTGCCCAAAGACCAACTGCCATGTGACTCTCCATGCACAGCACTAGCAGCAAGTGTCCAGCACCTCAGCCTTGTGGACTCTTGGGGTCATGTTCATGGTGATCGCCAGGATTTACGCATTTCACTAGCCAATCTTCCATTTGCCTCGATTGTGTTTATATCTCTCGATCTCCCGCAATGTTGTCAGTGGGGAGCAGGCTGATGCAGTCTGACCCATTGCATTCTGTGACCATGACGTGCATACATCTGTGCCATCAGCTTCTGCTGCCAAAGGGTGTTGCACACCATGGAAATTGAACATGATCCATCTTACTTCACTTGGCTTCTGGTGGCTCATCGTTACCATGTGGACAACCTGTCGTTGACACTGTGATGTGTATCACTCTGCGCTGTCATGATGGGGTCCTCTGCACAAAGCCTGTTCTCTGCAAGGCCTTGATTGGTTATGGAAGGGAGGTCGCAGCGTGGTAATGATGACTCCAGGATTTCTATTTCACCATTCTCTGGGATTGTACTATGATGCTGTGTTAGCCAGAGCATTAGGTGATGGTGAATTGTGCCAAGGCAAAGCTCACAGCCCTCTCCCAGCATCACGTTGAAGGAGCTATGGTCAGTGTGCACACACACAATGGGTTAGTGCAGGTGAGTCATTCTGTGTACCACTTGATAGCGGAATGGTGTCACTGTTGGAGGACTTTAATTAACGATCTTATGACTGGTGATGGGCAAGTGTTTGATACCCAGTGTGATATAGGGCCTGCCCTCCATGCACGTTATGGATGCGCAAAAGAAAGAAAGCGGGCTACCTGGGCAATGTGGCACAGTGTGAGGTGGCTTGACCCAGAGCGGAAAATAACCCCTTGTTATCTAATGAGGCAGCACACAATGGAAGCCAGGTGGCTGCACGATTGGTGCAGCCCCATGTCTGCTGGCGAGCTGGAACGAACGAGACATTCATTGCCCACATTCGGTGCGCCAGATGGTGATGCGCTGTGCCGACAGAATCGAGGTACACGCCCTGCAATACATCACAAACGATTTTACACAAACTAGTTGGTATAAAAAATTGATTTTCACATTAGTTATAGCTTAATACGTCAGATTCATGGGGAAGTGTCCGCAATTTCGATAACGGTCATACTAAACGTGATATTAGCATCTAAGAGGACACTGCGTGAAATTCGAAAAGTGAAATGAAAAATAGAGGTCCCTATAACTTTGTGTTTGGTGCATATTACAGCATATGAATGAAATTTGGATAAGACATTGAATTTTTCTTTAGACTTGCGAGGAGGTCTCTATCTGTCTCCAGTCTCAGTAAAATATCGTTTATGTAGCACGCTCACTTTGGACCGCATGCGCGTGAGAATGAAATACTCGTAATATCCCCTATATATATATCCTAAACCCGTCGAGATATCGATATGAGATTTTTGCAAGTGATAGGACACAAAGTGGAGAGTATTTTGCTATATGGTTATATGGAACTTTCTTATCTACTACAGTATATCATAAGCTATGATTTTTATTTTGTTTTTTCAATCCAACAGTGTAATGCTTTTAAGAGTCCTCGACAGCTATTGGAAAGAAAATTTGCTAGTACGAAAATAAACATGAAGTATCTTCTTTTATGTTACTGCACACTGGAACAAAGATATTTCCATAAGCTACTGATCTCTCTGGTTGCCAACTGCATGTTTAATAGGACACTGTTTCAGAATTAAGTCGCTGTGGCTACTACAAGGTGCGTTTGTCCAAAATACATGGTGTTTTGGCAAAAGAAGTAAAATTAAACTTGCCAACAAGGGAAACATAGCTTCTTTAAATGAGAAAAGTTAACGATTTAGACAAAAATAACTCGTCAATTTTGGTAGAATCCCTTAACCCATCGTCTTGTCGATAGTGCACGACTGGAATGGAAACTTACCAAATATGAAAATAATTTACAGAAAATAGTGCACCATCTTTTTGCACTTTTCAGAGTGAATTGGTTATCTTCATCATCTTAATTGTCTTTTGATGTATTAAGGAGAGTTTATATTAATCTTACTGAGTAATCTCAAACGATTCAGAGAGTAATGACTATCATTTTTTGTGACTTTGTTATTCACAGATAAAGAGGCACAGAATTTGTTCTAATAGAACAATACTGCATTATTGATGCAGCGTAGAACTGACCTCATGAAACTCTTTTGTAACTCTGAAGCTGTAGACCCTCCACGCTGCCCTCCAATACTAAATTGGTGATCCCTTGATGCCTCAGAACATGTCCTACCAACCGATCCCTTCTTCTGGTCAAGTTGTGCCACAAACTTCTCTTCTCCCCAATCCTATTCAATACTTCCTCATTAGTTATGTGATCTACCCATCTAATCTTCAGCATTCTTCTATAGCACCACATTTCGAAAGCTTCTATTCTCTTCTTGTCCAAACTATTTATCGTCCATGTTTCACTTCCATACATGGCTACACTCCATACAAATACTTTCAGAAATGACTTCCTGACACTTAAATCTATACTCGATGTTAACAAATTTCTCTTCTTCAGAAACGCTTTCCTTGCCATTGCCAGTCTACATTTTATATCCTCTCTACTTCGACCATCATCAGTTAATTTGTTCCCCAAATAGCAAAACTCCTTTACTACTTTAAGTGTCTCATTTCCTAATCTAATTCCCTCAGCATCACCCGACTTAATTAGACTACATTCCATTTTCCTTGTTTTGCTTTTGTTGATGTTCATCTTATATCCTCCTTTCAAGACACTATCCATTCCATTCAGCTGCTCTTCCAAGTCCTTTGCTGTCTCTGACAGAATTACAATGTCATCGGCGAACCTCAAAGTTTTTATTTCTTCTCCATGAACTTTAGTACCTACTCCGAATTTTTCTTTTGTTTGCTTTACTGCTTGCTCAATATACAGATTGAACAACATCGGGGAGAGGCTACAACCCTGTCTCACTCCCTTCCCAACCACTGCTTCCCTTTCATGTCCCTCGACTCTTATAACTGCCATCTGGTTTCTGTACAAATTGTAAATAGCCTTTCGCTCCCTGTATTTTACCCCTGCCACCTTTAGAATTTGAAATAGAGTATTCCAGTCAACATTGTCAAAAGCTTTCTCTAAGTCTACAAATGCTAGAAACGTAGGTTTGCCTTTCCTAGGTATGTTACGAATATTTTCTCACGCGTGTGTTGTCGGAAGGAAACGGGCTAAAACATTTTATTTTTCCAAGATTAGACACAGATAAGAAACCTCCTCCCAATTCTAAAGAAAAATGCAATAGTATAGCTAAATGTGATTCACAGCAATATTTGGTGTAATATATGCACCAAATGCAAAATCATAGCCACCCATATTTTTCATTGCATAATTTTTCGAATGCCGTGCGAATATCACAATAAGTATGACCATTAGCGATATGATGTGCGCTTTTCCATGAAGCTGACATACAAAGCCACATATAGCCAAGGTAAAAATCAAAATTTTTTGTTGAATAGTTTCCGCAAAAATCGTGTGAGAAAGACTTCAGAGCTAACGGAGCTCGCGTGACATTGTATGTATAACGTGACTGCTGCACCTTGGCTAGCAGCTAACCAGCGTCCTCTGTGTGCATTTGTAGGCATGTGTGGCTGCGCTGGACAGCACGGTAGGTCGGTACGACGACTACCGGCTTTCTTTCCGTTCTTACGCTATGTTATATTGTACTCTGCACAACATTGCCACCCTGCCTACATACAGCGGTCTCCCGAACTTCCTTGCGGCTCGGTTCCTAAGGATGCTACGATGGATCTGCTTGCCGATGAAATGGAGGACGAAGTCCATGATGCTGTCCAGGCGGTTCTAATGAACGAGTCGCCTGCCCTGAACCTGACGGACTCCAACCGGAGTTTTATCGGACATTTCGTGCCCTAGTGGTGCCGGTGTGTCGGTTCCTTATATCACCTGTCGTGCAGATCCCAGATGGTTTCCTCGATGCTCTCCTCGCAAGGGAACCTCCCCATCGCACCCCCCTCAGATTTAGTTATAAATTGACACAGTGGATAGGCCTTGAAAAACTGAACACAGATCAATCGAGAAGACAGGAAGAAGTTGTCTGGAACCATGAAAAATATAAGCAAAATATACAAATTGAGTAGTCGTTGCGCTAGATAGGCAACAACAAGGACAACGTGAGCTGAGCAGTGCCGTGGTCCCGTGGTTAGAGTGAGCAGCTCTGGAGCGAGCAGTCCTTGGTTCGAGTCTTCCTTCGAGTGAAAATTTTACTTTCTTTATTTTCGCAAAGTTACGATCTGTCCGTTCATTCATTGACGTCTCTGTTCACTGTAATAAGTTTAGTGTCTGTGTTTTGCGACCGCACCGCAAAACCGTGCGATTAGTAGGCGAAAGGGCGTGCCTCTCCAATAGGAACCGAAAACATTTGATCGCAAGGTCATAGGTCAACCGATTCCTCCACAGGAAAACACGTCTGATATATTCTATACGACACTGGTGACGGCATGTGCGTCACATGTCAGGAATATGTTGTCGACCCACCTAACTTGCACACTTGGCGAATGGGTAAAAAGATTCTTCTACCTTGCCCCATTTAGGTTTTCTTGTGGATGTGGTAATCACTCCCAAAAAAGTGATGAAAACATAAGAGTTTATGACATAAACTGCAACAAATGAATGCAGTAGTTTCACAGTCGCACAGTTTTTCCTGTGCTCTGTCAAAACATATGTTTTTTTACGTTTTCAAATGTTTCCGTGTGTAGACCGTCAAATCCTGCATATGTCCAAACAAATCTGAACATGTCCTGGAATTTTGGAGAGCGAAGTTGATTATGTGTGAGTGCCTGAACTTTGATAATTGTCTGAATGTAAAAAATTAAACCTTTCTCTCGAGAGAAGACTTGAACTAAGGGACCTCTCGTTCCGCAGCTGCTCATGCTAACCACGGGACCACGGCGCTCGTAAGCTCACGCTCTCCTTGATGTTGCCTAGCTTACACATGGACTACTCAGTTTGTATATTTTGCTTATTTTTGTTATAGTTCCACACAACTTCTTCCTGTTTTCTCGATTGATCTGTGTTCAGTTTTTCAAGGCCTATCTCTGTGCCAACTTATAACTAAATCTGAGGGGGGTGCGATGGGGAGGTTCCCTTGTCAGTCCCACTCACAAGCCTTGGGATACATCACAGACGTTTGGTTACCGCCCCTTGACGTTGCGTAATAGCAACACAAAGATCTTTCTCAGCTGTTGGCTGCACAGCTTAAACGGACGACCTGGAACGTGGTTTCCCCTGATCTAACCTCTTTGAGAGGTGCCAATGACACATAATTGCTCTTGCTTACACTTGTCACGTCCCTGGACTTTTGGACGACCTTGACTTCAATCAGTCATTCGAGTGGCCCGATTACAACTACCTGGAGGGGGTGTTTCGCAATATGGGTTATCGTGATACAACAGTCGACGTCTTAAAGCGTCTCCTTCACGGAGCGGTGCCCTGTGCACTCTACAATGGCTGTCTCACTCCTCCCGTCGAAATCTGTCATTTGGTGCGTCAAGGCTGCCCACTCTCTGCAACCTGGTATGCTTTCGCCATGTAAATGTTGCTTTGCTGCCTCCGTCAACGCCTCTCTGGGATATCTCTTGGTGGCCACGTATTCTGTTGCACCGCTTGTGCGAATGGTGTCATCCTCGTTCTTCATTGTGGAGCTGAGGCCAGGGAGTCATTGGCATAGGCTACCATCTAAGGCAAAGCTTGTGGTAGCTGCCTCAACGTCGACAAATCGAGTGCTGTGGCTGTAAGTGTGGGCCTTCCTATAGACAGCGGTGCTCCACTGCGTGTAGGTGTTACTATCCGATTTTTAGGACTCGATTTTGCAAGTTATCTTGGGAGCACGATTTCTTCAACTGCCAGCGCCTACTGTCCCAACTATGAGCTGGTATCCTAGATCATTATATATGAGTTCTAGCCCTTCCACAACAAACACAATATGTAAATGTCTATTTGGCGTCATGTATCTCATACGTGTCAAAGAAACTCCACATTCCGCTGTCCGTGGCAGCGTTGGGTACATATGTTTGCCATGGCATGCTGTCCAAGATCCGGTATGTAATCCTCACCTTCCCAAGGTGCGGGATGGTTTAGGCCCGTATCATGCGCGTTCAAATGCTGCTGTGGCGTCGTTGTCTCATCTGCCTTACCAGTTTGTTGCTTTGGGCCCTTGCTCCACACAATCTCTCAGCCCCTATACAGCTCTCGGATGTCCCGCCGCTATTCTTTCGTCTCCGCCACTTTTTCCTGAAACTGAGGTAAGTCTCTAGTGTGATACTGCCAATACGTTTGATGTTCACGAAGGCGATCCATGGCCTTCTTCAGCAGAACAAGTCACCAAATATGATTGAGGGGAAGCATCCTCACGTTGACTGGCGACCGGTGTGTGCTCCTTACCTTGCTACTGGTGCGGTCAATGAGAAGCAAGGGTGGCAGTCACACGTCCATGGAATTCGCCTTGCAGACTCCCTGTTGTGTGTCGCCTCTGGCGTACTCGACACAGGCAAGTATCGCCTCATGTGTGGATCGATAATAAGGTCATGACTCATGAAATACCTCCTTATCTGCTCCTCTTTCCGGATTCGGGATACTTCCCACAAATGAAGACGACTCCATGAAGTGAATTCGTGGACATGCAGTTCCCCACTTGTTTGCTGATGGCGAGAAAAATGTCGATGATATATGGCACTCACTTAATGCACGACATTGTGCAGTTGTCCACAATCCCAAACAAAGACAATTTTCCTCCAGTTTTCTTTGCAGTGTCTTTCTTAACCTACCCTGTAGTTGAGGTGTTATTGCGATGAGGAGTTGATCGACGACTTTTCCACTCTTAGTACCCATTATTCTCTGGTCGCTGGAATGTTCTACTCCGAAAAATTATGCAGCAATAGCTCCAAGTGTGGTGATTTATCGCTCCCTCCTCGTCGCAATGTCGGTGTCCTGCTATGATTGATGGTATAAAAATAAATAAACAAACAAACATAATCTAAAAATGAAATAAATAAATTAAAAAGAAAATAATCAACAAAACAGAAAATAAATGAAAAAATAATTGATGTGCTTTTTACCTTTACTTCACGTTCCCTGAGCTTTCCTTGGTTCCTGGGGGAGGGAACAGGACGTGGAGCCCAGGCCTCGTGTTCCAAGCCCTGTCCAGTTTGCCTCTACCCCATCGCTTGGATTCCTTAGAAACAAATTGATTAATTAAATAAATGAAAAAATAATTGATTAATTAATTAATGACAAAAAAGAGGTTGCTTTGTGGACTGCAGTGTAAAAGATCTCATGTTCTAACTCACATCAGTTCTTGGAATTTTTTCCACTTGTTTTTACTTTCCCTACTGTACTGATCGTAATGATAATTATACGTAAAAACAATGCCAGACCATTCCATTCCATACCACTGAAACAAAACCATACTGTCCGTTTTTCAAGTGTTTTGGGCCACTATTGGGCCAAATTATTTCACTACTGTACTGATCATAAAGATAATTATAACAACACTGCCAGACCATTCCATTCCACGCCACTGAAACAAAACCAGACTGTCTCTTTTCCAAGTGTTTTGGACCACTATTGGGCAAAATTATGTGTGCAACAACCCAACACAATATGAATTATGTTATTTCCTCTCATTTACTTTACAGATACGTGAGTATTCGGTTGTGTCTACTGAGGACGACGACAACAAGATCCAACGAGCTCTCAGCACATTCCATGAAAGGGTGAAACCACTCTTGGAGTTAAATAACAAGTCATTTAAGGTAAGATTTCGCTTGGAAAAAAGTACTGTAGAGCAGCTGAAAATAAGGTTCAGAGAGTATCTGATGAAATTAACCAAAAGAAACCTTTCAAACAGTGGTTGGTGATTGTTTAAAGCAGATATGGCAACAGCTTGCAGAGCTGTCCGAAAGGTATCAACCTGCAATGACTCATTGAAAAATGAATTTATCAATGTGACTATGGATGAAAATGATGTTCGGAACATTCAGCATTATTTTTATCCAATAGCACATTTCCCTGACGTTTTAGGCGCTACTGATTGCCCTCGTATTTCCCAGCAAATCTCCTGATGGGAACAATGCTGGGATATTTAAAAGTCGTCACGGGTGGTTTTCTTTGATCAGGCTCTAAGCTGCGATGTTTAAATATCGTGGCTAGATGACCAGGATCGCCGATGACAGCAACATTTTCGGAAACTCACGCGTACATGCTCAGTTGGAAACAGGAGAAATTCTGGAAGACATACTTCTGGGAGTCAGTGCTATGGGTGTTGCAGGTATTTATTGATACCAGTACTTCATGAAGAAAGGCGGCTGAGCGAACCTACGTATTATCGTGGCCGCAAGAAAACCAGGTCAGCAGTTGAAAGAACGTTTGGAGCAGTAAAAAGACGATTTCCCTGTTTGAATTTAGCACTCAGAGTAAAAGTAAATCGTGCAGCAGTTATAACAGTTGCAACATTTGTCTTGGACAGTATTGCTATCAATGCAATAAGAGGAGGAGCCTGAAACTGATGACAATGTATTTGCTGGGTGAAGAGTGTACGAAGAAATCACAATACCTGCTGAACATGAAGCCAGCAGGAGTTATAATGCAGTGAGGGCGGCATTTGTTAAAAATGTACTTATGGAAAAAGTTAAATAATTGAAATAAATGGACAAAGTGTCGGTTTGAAAGCTATATTTTCTTTACCTGTCTTTCAGCTCTAATAACTTCTATATCTGCTCGTTATTGAATTCTGTATGAAGATAAGAACACTACAAAAATATTATAAACTACTTTTTACGCAACATATTCGTCTCAAGACATATACAAAGAACGCTTATAATTTCGGGACGAAAATCTGTCT
Organism: Schistocerca serialis cubense; assembly: GCF_023864345.2. Classification (NCBI taxonomy): domain Eukaryota; kingdom Metazoa; phylum Arthropoda; class Insecta; order Orthoptera; family Acrididae; genus Schistocerca; species Schistocerca serialis. The sequence goes on from NC_064645.1 coordinate 154,501,077, forward strand.
ACGAAGAAATTCCAGTAGGTTGTATAGCAACCTAAAATGAAAGTAAGAGCTGTCACAATGCAAGGACTGCGAAATTTTTTGACAAGGTATTTATACAAAAATGTTCAAGAATGAAAGAAACGTACAAATTGTCAGTTTAAAAAGTCTGATTGTCTCTTGATTTCTTTAAGTTCAAGTTCTTTAATTTATTTATTTATTTTGAGGGTTTTCATTCTTATTTCCTGTTCTGCAAGCAAGTGCTGTACTTTGATCTTATGTTCACGCTTAAGTCAATCTAATCTTCTCTTGTAAAACTGGTATTTGTTATTGACAACATTTTCTGTTCTTTCGTTTCTGGAACGAGATTCTTACACTATAACAGAATCCTAGTTTCAGTGCAAAATGTGTGATGCTGTCCTGACACAATAAAGTAAGTACATTATTTCAGTGCATTACCGTTCTTACCAAGTCAATGTAAACATTCTCTACGTTTTCATTTTCATCAACGAGACCAGTATTTTCGCATGCAGTTGCAGCTGTGTCCTCATTTACTTATGTTGTAAATGAACTGAAATCTGTATCAGAACAAGAACATAACAAACAACGCTATAAACTACCTTTCACGCAGTAAATTTGCTTCAAAACATTTATGTGATCGCATTAAAGTGTTTACTAACGACTGTACATAACGTAGGGATCAAAATCTGCATCGTCATCAGACCTGTCGAAATTACCGACTCCAATTTTAAGCATTTCAACCTTCAGAAGTTTCGACGCTGTTTTAGCTCTAGTGTACATATAACATTCATAAAAAATGAAATGTAATAATTATACAATACGTCTTAAAATTATACCTTGTCATCTGGGAATACTTTCTCCGTCCTTTTCTTAAGGATTTCATAACACATTTTCAAACTTCCAATCACAATTTGTCACGATGTTACGAGAATTAAAGTCAACAGCAGCTTCTCTCTATGCCTTTACCTTGTTGGCCGCAGCGACTTCAATCCGTTTCTTTTTCCTTTTTCTTTTTTCACTCAGTTTGACACCTTCCGTAATGGATATATGTATCTACAGGTATGATGCGTGAACGCATGGTCGAAACGCAATAATCGTGTCGTTAGACGATTTCAGCTGCGTTGCCAAGCACGTTATGTACACTCCTGGAAATGGAAAAAAGAACACATTGACACCGGTGTGTCAGACCCACCATAGTTGCTCCGGACACTGCGAGAGGGCTGTACAAGCAATGATCACACGCACGGCACAGCGGACACACCAGGAACCGCGGTGTTGGCCGTCGAATGGCGCTAGCTGCGCAGCATTTGTGCACCGCCGCCGTCAGTGTCAGCCAGTTTGCCGTGGCATACGGAGCTCCATCGCAGTCTTTAACACTGGTAGCATGCCGCGACAGCGTGGACGTGAACCGTATGTGCAGTTGACGGACTTTGAGCGAGGGCGTATAGTGGGCATGCGGGAGGCCGGGTGGACGTACCGCCGAATTGCTCAACACGTGGGGCGTGAGGTCTCCACAGTACATCGATGTTGTCGCCAGTGGTCGGCGGAAGGTGCACGTGCCCGTCGACCTGGGACCGGACCGCAGCGACGCACGGTTGCACGCCAAGACCGTAGGATCCTACGCAGTGCCGTAGGGGACCGCACCGCCACTTCCCAGCAAATTAGGGACACTGTTGCTCCTGGGGTATCGGCGAGGACCATTCGCAACCGTCTCCATGAAGCTGGGCTACGGTCCCGCACACCGTTAGGCCGTCTTCCGCTCACGCCCCAACATCGTGCAGCCCGCCTCCAGTGGTGTCGCGACAGGCGTGAATGGAGGGACGAATGGAGACGTGTCGTCTTCAGCGATGAGAGTCGCTTCTGCCTTGGTGCCAATGATGGTCGTATGCGTGTTTGGCGCCGTTCAGGTGAGCGCCACAATCAGGACTGCATACGACCGAGGCACACAGGGCCAACACCCAGCATCATGGTGTGGGGAGCGATCTCCTACACTGGCCGTACACCACTGGTGATCGTCGAGGGGACACTGAATAGTGCACGGTACATCCAAACCGTCATCGAACCCATCGTTCTACCATTCCTAGACCGGCAAGGGAACTTGCTGTTCCAACAGGACAATGCACGTCCGCATGTATCCCGTGCCACCCAACGTGCTCTAGAAGGTGTAAGTCAACTACCCTGGCCAGCAAGATCTCCGGATCTGTCCCCCATTGAGCATGTTTGGGACTGGATGAAGCGTCGTCTCACGCGGTCTGCACGTCCAGCACGAACGCTGGTCCAACTGAGGCGCCAGGTGGAAATGGCATGGCAAGCCGTTCCACAGGACTACATCCAGCATCTCTACGATCGTCTCCATGGGAGAATAGCAGCCTGCATTGCTGCGAAAGGCGGATATACACTGTACTAGTGCCGACATTGTGCATGCTCTGTTGCCTGTGTCTATGTGCCTGTGGTTCTGTCAGTGTGATCATGTGATGTATCTGACCCCAGGAATGTGTCAATAAAGTTTCCCCTTCCTGGGACAATGAATTCACGGTGTTCTTATTTCAATTTCCAGGAGTGTATTATATTATCGTGTATACAATCTGGGCCCGATTTGGTGGATACAAGTTTAGTGTTACATAATAGAACTGAGTTGAAGATCTGATCTAACGTAAAATTCGACCCCCAGTCAGCGATGTTAATACAGTCGGCCCTATGAGAAGTAAATACAACATGACCAGGTGAGAAAGACATAAAGAAGTAATGAGAAACATTAAGTTCGGACAGTCAGCAGAAAATCTTTTAAAAATAATTTTTCTACTGTTTAATTTATCTTCAGTTGTCAATTTAATTTGTAAAACGATTCCCAACCTTCGAAAATTAAGGTACTACAGTCTTACACAACCCTCATCCCCTCTACCAGCATTTACTAGCACTCGTGCAGTAGGCACAGCCCACTTACTAGAGGCTGCATCTGTACGCAATGTTATCACTTGGTGAAGATTTTTCGGACTTCCAGCTTGGTGGCGGTGTCTTCAAACTGCGACGTTTCAACGAGTGACATTCTCATCATCTTCGGGCGAAGTACTGAGACTTTGCGCATGCCGGTCCCTTTATACCTGCGGCGTGCCCCCCACCACCTGGCCGCGGGAGGCTTGATCCAGAGGAGCCGGCGGGCGGGGAGGAGGGGGAAGCGGGTGGTCCGTTCGTGTCTCCGTCAGAGCATTCCGGTCGCGTCTCGCGAGCTGGACGGTTCTTGGTGCGTTCACGGCGTCTTGCGGCTAATGCTGGATTCCAGGCGGCGCTAAGTTGATAACCTTCGTCCCTGTTCACGAGATTCTCGTGGATCCGTATTTCTATCGATTCTTTAATGAGAATCGGCAATGGAGGGTCAAGCTTTGACAATGCCAGCCACTCGTGCTGGCGAAACGTCAGTAAAATCATTAGATGGACGTCGGCCGAAGAACCCGAGGCAGAAGCCAATAGGCAGTTTGTCAACAAGTGGCCACGAAAGCCTTAACAATTTTGCACATCTATACACTCTACAAACATAATCTGCTTTATAAACTGAATCAGACATGGCACGTCCATTACCCGCGTCTTGTAATTTGAAAACCATTAGAAATATTAACTACTTTGAGTGTCTGTCTACATTTTCAGATGTTTCAAGACTGGTAAAAAAAAAAAAATACAAGCCTCTCGACAAATTTGAACAGCCCCTCCATTTTATTCCCAATTTGGGGATAATATGAATAGCAGTCTTCTCGTTGTGCCTGTCTGCAATTTGATAGGTCATTTTTTGGGTGAGTAGCAATCTGTCCTGTCCCTCATATTGTTGACATTCCAACCTAGATGCTACATTGTTGATGGTAATCTATCCTTCCTCTAATATTGTTGGGAAACATTTTTCTCGTTGTGCCTGTCTCCTTACTGAATCTTAAAAATTTAACGTGACACCCATCATTTTAAGTCATGGAAGACTAAAAATAAGATGTGAATGATTAGGAAATACACACATAATACCCAGAAGGAAATTTAAAACCAGAATTGCCCACCCATTTATCCAGGTTTGTAACATTTACTTGCAACTGCCACGTGGTTTTTTGGAGGCTTGAAGAAAAGTAGAAAACTGCAAATTCGTCCAAGAATTCTTTAGCGTGTGCGCTATGCTATTAATGGCTCTCTTTAGCGTGAGTGCTATGCTATCAAGGAGGCCTCCCGGCCAACAATGCCGTACGATCATTTCCATTTCCAATGGCTACTAAAAGGGGGTCACCTTTCCCTCGTATAAAACGACCTGACTAGATGTTACTGACTCTATACTTAAAATAATATGGGACAAAAGTACCATAGGAAAGTCGAAATTCTAGATTAAATCGCCATAAACCTGAGTGTTCAAGAATATTACTACTATTAAATGAAACGACAAGTTTACTGTTACCAGTCACCGTTTTATTACTTTCACAACTAGCGTCTTGACCTTATCAATATCGGAAAGGATACCAATTAGGTGATGCCTGCACGGGGAAGCCTAGTGCATAGCCGCCTCCAGCAGTGTCAGATTGTTTGTAGTAGATTGATAGCTCCTAAACCTACTTTGAAAGCGACTAGAGAGCTGTTTGAGTGCTGAGATACAGACGAGATGGTGGTTGAGCATACATAATGTACCCCAGTTCCGTTAGGACTGTGTCCATGAAAAATAAAAGGGGTGGATTATATTCACAAAATCGCTATATTTATTCAAAATAGTCTCCCCCTGAATCAATATACAGCTGAACTCGTTTTAAATTATTTTGAAATAGTCACTGTACTCTTTTTCTGGAGCTGCATTTAGTACTGCAGTAGAATTTTCTTCGACGTCCATTTTAACAGTGTCCTTTCATTGCAAACTTCAGTTTGGGGAACAAGCAAGAGTCGGCTGGGGCCAAATTCGGCGAATACGTCAGGTGATGCGTGACTGTGATCCGGTTGCTAGCAAAACAGTGGAGCACCATCTTCACTTTGTTGGCTGGGGCGTCGTCGTGGAGGAGTTACTAGGACCCTGCCTCTAGGTATTTGAGTCCAATTCGACAAATTCACTGGCTGATGTGCCTACTTAACAAAAGAACATGATGTTGCCTCGTTGCTCTGTCAACATTTTCCAACGAGTGTCAGACGCATACTGTTACATTCGCAGCCAGGACTCCTGCAGCAGTGATGCTAGTGCTTTGACCTTCTACAGAGTTGTTGTTGAGACTTCAAGGACAGTAACGCTGCAACTCACTCCAAGAAATCACTGCAATTTGGAATTTCACACAAGCTGTCCTAGTGGAACTGGGACACACTGTGTATGCTCCAAGATCTTTTCCATCAAGCTAGTGAGGGCAACACTACGATAACCCCCTCAGGAAACAGGGCCCTTCTCATGTTTGAGAAGAGAAATTAACACATCTTCTTCCCACAAGATGCGGAACTATCGTGTTCCGTTTGTGAGATTACACAGATCCTAGATCATTCTGTTAGCGTTTCCATTGAGACGCAGCAGCATGCAGTAATGGATACTGTCGTGGCCTGTTGATGTATCACATGCAATAGACATCCTAATCGCAGGTTCCATACTGAGAAAGTGCTGATGCAAACTTCGTCGTTGACATCTGAAGTCAGAAGTGACCCTCATAACGATCAATGTTGAAGGAAAGATGGATCCTGGGTTATGGTAGAGGTTAGGCGAGTTGATGCCTCACCACAGTCTCACTGTTTCCTTTCTTGGTGTAGAGAATTTCATTCCTTGATACAGCAGTCAATGGGAGTCTTTGACTGACATCCTCCTTATGGTCTTCGGCAGTAGTGTTGGTTTAGTCTAATGATTTATGGATTTCAAGAATTAATGAAACAATAAGTTTACCGTTACCAGTCACCGTTTTATTTATTTCCACGACGCGTTTCAAAGGTTTCAACCTCCATCATCGGGTGGATTTACATAACTTAGTATGACATTTGTGTGTGTGTTGTGTTACGATTTTTTGGAGGAACTTGTGGCTCTGTCTAGTGGAGAAATAAGACACTATTTCAGAACATAGTTTTTGGTTTATTCTTACATAAAATTAAACTGATATCTAACGGTAAACATAGAATAAGTAAATTAGAGTACCTGCAGTGGTCACAGGTTCCTTACACTGTCGTAACACATCACATGTAGACTGTCATATTTGTAAACAAATACGGCGTCTGGAATCAGCTGGGTGCAAGGTTCGTATAGCAGAAAAGAAGATATTAGCGCAAAGTACAAAGAATATACATCGTAACAACATTATTACAGAATAATTATTTAAAGGATTTGGAGGTGTTTGTTTTGAGGTATCGAATACATGTGTGTATACTTCAGGTGACATATAAATCCGATTTGGCAAGTTAAATCAGCTTAAACTTCATGCTCGTTTATACAGTCAGGTGAAATGTTAAAATGGCTTAAACTTCATACTTGTTGATTACAATCAGGTGAAATGTTACAGACTTTAAGTACAATAATCATATTGGCAACAGCAGTAAAATTATATATAAATAAAAATATTTGATTGGAATTCATAGACAGATGTGAGAGGCTGGAGGCAGAAGGAGAGGAAGTGAGAGAGAAAGTATGTGCGTGTGTGTGTGTGTGTGTGTGTGTTTGTGTGTGTGTGTGTGTGTGTGTGTGTGTGTGAGAGAGAGAGAGAGAGAGAGAGAGAGAGAGAGAGAAAGGGGGGGGGGTGGAAAGAGTGATTGTATGAGAGCAAACTTTACATGGCAAGGGGTCTTAAGCTTACATGTTACATATATTATCTGCCTAAAGGTTGGGGTAATACACCGGTTAATGCTTTAAAATATGCAGATCGATATATAATTTGTGCCAGTAGTTGATGTACATATAGTTTCAAGCTGACAAGGGGTACAAGCTGTTGGTGTGATGAATTATCTGTAAATAATGTCAATCTCTTGTACTCTTGACGAATGTTAATATTTATGGTAAATATTAAGGTGTGTGTGTGTGTGTGTGTGTATTTTTAATGATGTAGGCAGTTGCTGAAACCTGAGATGATCTATTAAAAATATTGTCATTTTTGTCATTTAAGATGGATTCAGGTTGTTTTGTTTGGTGTTTGTATATCGTAACATAACACACAGACAAATGCATACTAAGTAATGTAAATCCACCCGATGATGAAGGTTTAAATCTTTGAAACGCGTCGTGGAAATAAATAAAACGGTCACTGGTAACAGTGAACTTTTTGTTTCATTTAATGTCAATAACAGTCACGGTAAAGCCTAACCTAAAATGTTCGCATTTAAAGATTTCAAGAATTCTAGGCATATTGTATTTCAGCACTCTTTTGTAATATAATGACGTTTTGGACTGTGAGATTCTCAGCTGGTGCCCTGCATTTGAATCCCCACAGTGCCACACACCTGTCGCTGATGATGTATTGGCTCAAATGGTTCTGAATACTATGGGACTTAACACCTGAGGTCATCAGTCCCTTAGACTTAGAACTACTTAAACCTAACTAACCTCAGGACATCACACACATGCATGCCCGAGGTAGGATTCGAACCTGCGACCGTAGCAGCAGCGCGGTTCCGGACTGAAGCACCTAGAACCGCTCGGCCACAGCGGCCGGCTTATGTATTGGCACTCGTAATTCCACCAAGTAATCGACTGTCTTCTCATTTGTCCTGAAGAGGTTGGCATAGCATGACTGGAGGGGTGGGTCATGCTGATGATGTCACTCATCCATTCCTGGAAGCTGGCTGTATAATGTCCAGTGTGCTTTGCTGAGCGTCAGTTTTGGTCAATGGCGCACAAACCTGAGGCCAAGCCACCCCGCCTCCCCCCTCTAGCTCTCAGAGAAAGGAAAAAAACGTAATCAGGTGTTTTTCTTTCAAGACAATAATTTAAAAGTCGGTTGTTAACAGGGCTAGAATTGAAACTTCTGTATGGCTACTTACAGGTCACCATCCGCTTTGCAAAATTTAAAAATTCACCACATTCCCCATTTTTAGCCCCCCCTCCCCCTGCAAACTACCGCATAGGCACCCTTGATGGACTCTATGGCAACAATGTAGTACGTGTCCTATTACATGATCAGAAGACTCCAAACTTTTAATAAAACGAGGCTCTCAGTAGTTCGACCCTGGGGGAATTTGGCATCAAAGCCACATAGACCATGATGTGCTTAAAAATCTCCACAGTGCAGAAGGGAACAAACTTCGGTCCACGTCCTTTAAGTGCGCAGTGCAGCCAACAGAGGCTTGTGCATTGAGCTTCCACGATTTCCTGATAGCTGTTTTCCATCTCCAAACTGGAGGCGAAGGTAATTCCTGCGACGTGCCAACAACGGCATCATCACTCATTTTCGGAAAAAAAATCATTGAGAAAATAGCGCCACAAAAATAGACATCGACAGCGCAGCTCATCAACAAAGCAGGCGACAATTCAGCCAACACCGGCTAATGGCACGTTTGCGCAGTTGAAAACGAACATCACTACGGCACGGATTCCCCACACTACCGCCGACTGCTACCGATCAGTACTATGGGTTCGCCTGACAAATGACAGCTCCCGCACAGTACACCGTAATACCAACTGCTTGTAGGCTGATTTTGACGGAAAAGGCGAGGAATGGTATGCAGCATCTACAGAGATGGCTACTTCTTTTTTATCCCTCTCTTTACTTTGGCTGTCCTTTCTCTGGAACTATAAGCCCATAGCACAGAGATGTCAGACACCTCAATGTTTGCTGCTTGGTCAGCTCTGTTCTAGAAGTTTGACTTCCTCCAAATGTGACTGAGCCCATTTATGTTTGGCTGTAAAATATAAGCCTTGTCATCGGTCAGATATTTACTTTGCTGGTTTCTTGGAGCTACTTGCCGATTTCGTTGGACAGATTTCGGTCTCCATGGAAGGAATCGAGAGAATATCATCTATACCAAAAGTTTTCAAACTGTGCACCATGGCTCTTAGGGGCGACGCAGCCCCATAGTAGGGCTGTCACAGTGGTTTCATAAAAATAGTGATTTGGTTTATTTCCTTTCTGAATAAAGAAACAACGTGTGATATCTAGAGGGCCGACAAGTAAGTGTTGTTTGTACGTCAGTTTGGTAAAAGGCAGTCGAATCGTACAACGCGCTCATTTGTTTTATTCGGTAATAATCGATTTGAAGGTTAGTTTTGTCGAATGCAAACAGTTTTTAATGGTTGTTTGTCATCTGTGATTTGTGATTCTCTGTTAGCATGGGCAATTTTTTAAATGTGAGTACAGAACGTGATGTTACAAGTGTGTCATGCAGTTCTGAAGACATGAATAGACGAAAATGCTGGATGTATGACGACAGTTAGTGAATTGCGGTATTACGTATAATACTGTTGGAAATGAAGCACGATCACAGCGTGTAATTTCTTTCAAAGTCCTAGATACTAATAGTATGATTCGTAATAAAATGAAACGACAACTGGAGTGAAATCACGGTAGTTTGATAAACGAACCACTAGAATACTTTTCCTACATGTTAAGGCTATAACAGAACAAAAAAAACTTGCACTATACAAATTACGATTCCCACAGACGTTATTCTTTCATCTTACAAAGTTGTCCGCCATATAGTAAAGAGCAAAAAAACTTCAAACCATAGCGGAAGAACTTATTTTACCAGTTGACCTGTACACGGTATCTATTATGATAAGAAAGTCAGCTTCCCAGCAACTAGCAAGTGTGCCTTTGTCAGACAATAACACTCGATATGGTTGACGGTATTAATGAACAGTTGATTGAAAAACTCAGAGGTAATGGTGATTTTGCTATTCAGTTGAGTGAAACGATAGACAACCACGTGATGCACATCTAATTTGTTACGTGTGGCATACAATGACAACAAATTTCATGAAGATATTTTCTGCAGGAGAAAAGCAACATACCTCGCTGAAAACCGAGAGAAGTGGCGCAGTGGTTAGCACACTGGACTCGCATTCTCGAGGATGGCGGTTCAAACCAGCGTCCGGCCATCCTGATTTAGTTTTTCTGTGATTTTCCTAAATAGCTTCAGGCAAATGCCGGGATGGTTCCTTTGAAAGAGCACGGCCGACTTCCTTCCCCATCCATCCCTAATCCAGTGGGCTGATGACCTCACTGTTTGGTCCTCTCGCCCGAATCAACCAACCAACTAACCAACCAACCTCGCTGAAATTCTACACTCTTTCATCGAAAAAGATTGCATGAATTAAGAAAATTGTGTAGGCATGTGTACATATGGAGGGCATAGTACGCTTGGCTATTACTCTGGATTGCAAGCTTTTATATGTAAAGAAGCTTCCCATTCTACTTGAATACATTTTTTTATTCAGTGGGAAGCAACATTATCAAAAAGCACGAGCCTTGTACTTCGTGAGATTCTTCAGCCAGTGATCGAAGTAGTAAACTTCATTAAAAGGCGTTCACTTAAGTCGTTATGTTTTCACAAATGTACATTGACATTGGGGCTGAGAGCATATCCCTAATTTATTACTGTAACCTTCGGTAGAAATGTACTGAAACGTGTGTACAAACTCAGGATTGAACTCTAATTTTAACCTGCTTATCAGAAATATTTGAAAGCCGATAAATTCGTAGACAGTGGCTTTCTTTTGAAGTTGTCGTATCTTTCTGCCATCTTTGGAAAACTGAATTTATCCCTTGAAGATAATGAGACCAACATTCTGCAACTGACGAACTTTTACCCTTCAGAAAGAAACTGCTAAAGTGGAAGAAAGAGCTGGATGATATCTACATATATATATATATATTACGTTTTCCATGTTTTTCACACTGTTTTAGAAGACAATGACCTTCAGTTGAATGAAGAACTGAAGTCTGTGTTTGTGGATTATGTAACTGAACTCAGTAATTACTTTCTGAAGTGCTTTCCAGGAAAAATTGACCAACACAGCTTGATATAAGATCCTTTCTACAGATGTTCCATCAACAGTTACCACTGAAGAACAAGAGAAATTTATTGACATTTTTTTTGGACTCCTTGTTAATATCGATGTTCCTTTCCCTATCACTGCTTCAGGTTTGCTACTTGTTGAGCTACTAGTATCTGCAAGTAGGTAACAAAGCCGTATGGGTTTTGACACCTTTTGCAGCATCTTGTTTATGTGAGGTAGATTGCTTATGAAAGTGGGAAAACAGATGGGAGTCGTCATTCATCATCTTTTGTTGAGATTTGAAAAACTCATAATGAAGAAGAAAACTCATCTTTCCCATCGATATCATTGCAAGGATAAGATGCAATAATATTAAAAGTTTATCAAAATGTTTTATGCCAACAGATAATAAATAACTGCTCATATAAATTGTTTTCAAAACTTAAGTTCATTTAACATTCACTTCGAGTCAGGTATCATGTTCAAATGGAGATGCAGGTGTTCATGTTCAGGTCAAGGGGACTGTGTAGCCAAAAAGTTTGAAAACTAGTGGTGTGTACTACCATCTTTATCAAATTATCTCACAAGAGATATGTCTTTTGTTTCTCACAAGTGATATTTCGAAATTAAGTAACCCACTGCATGAAGCTCGAATAGTTTGCAATCAAAAACAATAGTCGTTATGAATTTATGTTAGGTGCAAATTAGGTCATCCACTGCTCCATGTGAACTGTAGATAAGATATTAAATTCTTCTTCAAAATTGACTGGAGGTCTATGTCCTTCTCAACTTCTTCTTCTTCTTCTTCGTCCTTGCCTTCTCCTGTTCAACTACGGCGTCGGCATGTGTTATACTGGTTGAAGCAATGTTAGTGACCATGTGTGGCTGGAGGCCCCTTCTGACGCCAACCCTCCCTCTGAGATAGAATTCGTATGTCCCATCTGTCTTCGTCTAGAGTAAAGCACATATTCAAGTGAGGACGTTTTCTAAACGCTTGTGCATCACGTAACTGAGGTGAGACGTGGGAACCAGCCCAGTTTTTTCGTAGCCGGGAACGCTTAAAAACCACATCTAGACTGGACAGCACACCTATCCTCATCATTACCCAGCCAGGCATATTCGATTCAAGGCTGGCATCCCCGCTGAGTCACAGGAACAACGTATTAGTGCATTCTGTTATCCTGGTGGGTCAGATCTTTGGATATCTCTAATCTCAAGAAAATAGATTGTATGTGTGGCATTCACTTCCGCCCACACATGCAAACGATACAGCGAGAATGAACTATTCATAACTTTCTTCGTATCTCATAAATGGTGCAAGATATTGAAACTAGGCTTTGGGAAAGGACAGCACCCAAAGAGCAGAGTATTTCCGCATATTGTTGATATGTGAAACTTCCCTTTTGACTGCGATATAACAGTAACTACAAATTGTTTCAAGAGAAAAACCTAGTTTTAAAGAGCCACCAACAGCTGGTGAAATGAGAAATTCTGTTGGTTTACAACAAAACATGTGAAGAAATTACACATTTATTTTTATAGTGAAAATGAGCTTTTCAATAATCTGTTTGGCTACTCTTGTTCTCAGTCGTTAGTTGAATAACACCTCCGTTTCAGTATTTCTCGCAATTGCAACTACATTGACATATTAGTGAGATGAAGCTTTGTTAACTCTGCTGTGTTTCGGCAAAACGTAAAAATAGCATTTGCTGTCTACATCTCAACCGACTGAGAAACGTAAAAGAGAATCACGCCGAACAGGGTAACATCGTTTTGTTCCTATCCCTGTACAGAGTGAAGGACTGAACTTTCTCCCTCAAAGGTCTTTTAATTCGTCAAGGACATTGATAATCTATTTTCCCTTTCATGGGTGGTCTACAGGGTTCTGCAAGTGGTCAGAGTGATCACAGCTTCGGAGCTCCAAAATAGTTTGACTGTCCCAAGTAGAACTATTGTTCTGGATTCACAAAGTACCGTAATTCTATTTGGAAAAAAAGTTGTAGAAGATATCTGATATGAAAAAGTTTGGGGATTCACTGTAAATGGGGAAAGGAAGAAAAAGATGGTCACTACATGCTGTGAATAGCTTTTATATTTCTCAGACGACTGAAGTGCAGAAATAAAATCCCTTAGTAAATATCAGTTACAGCCATTTATAATTAAAAATGCACTGATTTGACTTATAGCATTCTGCCGAAATTGCAACAGTAGTGGCAAATTATTTTTTATTTTTTCGGTGAAGCTTCATCAACGACGAGTTCTGAGTAACATCTACACTTCCGTCATTTCCATGTTAAAACTTGCTTCTGTTCTCAGAACACAACATAACTTACAAAGCTTCACCTCAATAACATGTTAATGCAGTTACAATTGCGATGGCATCCTGTAACACTATATTATTAAAAGATAGATCAATATCTTATGATAAAGCCCATTGTCAGCATAAAAATAAATGTGTAGTTTTTTCACTTACATTGTTACAGAACCGCGCTAATTCTTCGGCCATTGCCAGTTATTTTGCTACCCAAATAGGTCTCATTTTCAAATCGGCTACTGTTGGTATCGCATGATTTAATTCGAATACATTTCATTAGGTAGCCTAGTTTTAGTGTGGTCGACATTAATCTTACAATCTCTTTACAAGGCACTATCCATTCCGTTCAACTAATCTTCCAAATCTTTTGCCGTCTCTGACAGAATTACAGTGTCATCGACGTTTGTCCAAAAACTATACCAATCATAATTTTATAGATCTTTATGGATGATTTAAGTTTTCCGTTGATGACTGCTCTCACTAAGTGAGATTAACGTTTGCAAATTGTTTGTTATATGTTCTTCTTTGCTACATTATTTGCAGACAGTGCAACGATCAATGATTTATTATTTACTTTGTGAACATCAGTTACTTATGAACGGGAAGAGTGACAATAATCCCACGCACTACTCCTATAAAATAACCACCAACATTTTTCCAGTTCCATTGACTTCATTACTCAGAATATATATGTGACTCAGGGATAACGAAAAGCAGTGCATTACATTCTTTATGCCCCCACGTATTTTCACTTCAGTTGCGGCCCGTGTGTAACCTCGTGGTGAAATTTACGATGTAACATAACTGACGAAAGATCTTTAAAAAGAAAAGGCAAGGGCTCAACGACGGAACCATGTGGCCACTTTTAGGGCAACTATTTTGTTTAATGGACGTATGGAAATTCATATCTTCATTGGACTTAGGAGGAATGCCGTTAACTTAAAATAACTCTGATTTATTGTTCAGTCTCAGTTGCATATTTTTTTAATTAGGTGAGCGTTTCGCTCACTGTGCATCATCTTCAGGTCTAAAATACAGTAAAATTAAATATGTACCCTCTAACATATTTTACAATATGTAGAAAAAAGAATTACACATACAAACAGCAGTTGAAAAAGCATCCCGTTTTGTCTACTCAGGAACTCATGTCAGACTACTGTGTTTTGCAACTGCAGTCATTGTTTTAAGTAGGTATCTGGCGGAGGTAAGAGAGGGTAGTACATTCCTCGACTATACAAAATCGTTTAAATTTTTATGGGATGTATCACAAAGTCACATGGAGATATACAACCAGAATCGACAACTGGTCACAAAAATACTGTATGCACCCTCCTTTGCTGTCATGTTATCACTTTTCTGTTATTTTATCAACAATGTTCAGTTATTTATTCGTCCTCTCTGAAAAACATTTTTCGATTTTTCAGTCTTCTGCAAACGAAAACAGTATTCCATCATTTCAAGAGTACCGAAAATACATATTATTCATCATAATATATGATATCTCTATAATATCTTCCGAATTGGAAACGGAAAACGTTATTCTCTTGTCATGTGTTCTTACGATGCAATCTGATATGCTATCACTGTCGAGACATGAATAAATGAGAAAGTAAAATAGCGTCACAATTTTACTTGAGGTATAATTTTGAAGTGATAGCAGCAAACTGGGAATGTTGTCACAAATACAGTGAAGGAATGAGTATAAAATAGAACAACAAAGGGACTAATAGTAATAATGTATTCATTATAATTTTGGAGCTCGTCGTATCTGGGAACATCCTGTACAGAAAATAGAATAATAGAATTTTTTTCCTTTTTTTTTTTTTAGAAAAGAGCTATGATTTGCTGTCTTGGGCTTTACAGTCCTTAAAATTCATAACAAGTCTTTTCACTGTGTGGATCACAAAGATTCTGTTTATTTATTATTACCAGTTTTCGAGGAGAAGCAAAACCAGCCATAATAGATAAAAACAACTATTGTGATTCAGATTGTGAAAACTCTGCTGTAAGTCCAGTCTTTTTGGCAATGCAGGAAGATTTTGCACTCTCATCACGAAGGACAAATAAACTGTGTAAACACGACTGCCATTAGCGGATGCAGCGTATTCGTATTCTCAGAATATGACAAATTGAGCAATGTGTCCCGTAACTCCGAGAGTAGGAGGTTGTCTTGAGAACTGTCTTTTAGGACACTGGCAGATGTCTGGGGAAAACTGATTCACACAGCATGTGAGGCAGTAGCGCTGAATGATTCCAGAACGTATCCTACATGATGCAGAAAAGTGTATACTCTTCTGAAAGTGTGTGCTATACCAGATCTCTCACGTGGATTCTTTTTTTCCAAGGACACTAACGTTACTGACCAATCTACGCAGGCACGACTCACAGCCTATTCCACAGCTTTTTAGTATGTCGGGACCTCTGTGCTACATTCCATATTCCAAAGACGATCTCTTGCATACCTTTCGAGAAAAATATAAGGCTGATATGGGCACCTAGAGACGGTGTGAGAAATACCTTTGAAAGGAAGGCCTGGGACAGAATTGTGGCCTAGAACAAAGTTTTAATGTATCAGTATGACTAATGCTACAGAAGTAGAGCAGCAGTTCCTAACAAAAACGGCGTGTGAATGCTGCTGATTGCCCTTCTGAGTTACTGCAGTATTTATTGAAGCCTATTGTAACTAACAGCTTCCTTCTTATGTGTGTACATAGTTATTACTATCTTTAACAGCTACATATTTTCCTGGAAGATGTACACATATTTTGTGGCTTATGTGGATTTCACGTACTTATAATGGTAACATTATGCATCGAAGTTAAAGTCAGTCACATAAGGACGTTAATATTGGATCAGATGAAATAATGTTCTCGCCTTTGCTCAAACAACTGAGGTGTAGAGCTACTGTACAGAATGTTGATGAATTTTGTAGTGCACCCGATATAATAAAATATCTTGATCGCATTTGGTGGATTTATTGCACTTACCAGTTTCGATTCTAGAGAGTCATCACCATCAGAACTGAAAAATAATGATTAAATTACAGTTCTTCCAAACATACATAACTTTTTAATTGTACTGCTCACACATGTAAGCCAAGGATGCTCATGTGCCCCCTACAAACATTACTGTTCCAGTTTTGAAGTTCAACACATGAGCAGACACTCCAGTAGCTTTAGAGTGACCAAATGCGTTTTGTGGCTACTTTATTTGTTACATTCTTAACAAGGTACTGGGTACATATTTATTTTTCTCATCATCCTACACATTTTGGTCTTTATGTAACTGTTTATATGTACTAGCGTTGTTGCCTTTTCTGCACAGTTTACAGCAGTCCACTCACCCCACCGGCACCCCAGACCGAACCTAGGGTTATTGTGCAGTTCGGCTCCCAGTGAACCTCCCCGGCAACGTCTCTCACCAGAATAGTGTAACCTCAATGTTTACGTGGTAGAGTAATTATGGTGTATGTATACATGGTGAAAGTGTTTGTAACGCCGACACAGTGTAACTGAGGTGCAATAAGGGGAACCAGCCTGCATTCACTGAAGCAGATGGAAAACCACCTTAAAAACCATCCACAGACTGGCTGGCAAACTAGACCTTGACACTAATCTGCTGAGCAGATTCGTGCTGGGGACTGGCACGCCTTTCAACATGAAACTCTGTGGAAATTATATTGTATTACATACGAATATATCTATGCATATTACATCACAGCTGCACAACAATTCTTGAATGGATAACTGATAAGCAAACAATGTCCAAGCAAGTTGTATAGCACACAAAACAAATTAAAGGTTCAAAACTTGCAATACTGAGGGTACAATGTGATATAATTGTTACTGGAAATATCGGCCCAGATCTCGTAAGAAACAGATTGCCCGATCGCTTGGTCTAGCAGGCAACCCTTGTCAGGGAACGGCTACCAGGCGGCAATTGCGTCGCACCCTTACTTCTGGAATCAACCACTACATGGCACTCCGTTCTGTGAAATATGTGGCAACATCGGCCGAACGCGTGCAGCTTTCCACTATTTGGCGTTTGTGAAGTACAGCTGTTTCTGACATACCGGTGGTAGAGGATCGAGTCGTCATACCGAGGACCTGCGAGTATATCAACTGTGGAAGGAGTAGACGAACAAATCCTGAACTAAAAATGTTCAGATTTCCCGTCAAAGATAAAGAAAGGTTACGCGAGTGGATTTTAAATTCAGGTAAATCAATAAATTAGTTACGAGTAAGAATTAATAAAGACCCATAAGCATTCGATCCTATTTAAATTTTGTCGATGTTATATTCGATATAATGTGGCAGCCCTTCCTGTACAAGAATCATATCATATAATTTTTAAATGAAATCTTTGCTGGGATTTGGACTTTTTAAAACTGTTTATTCACTTCATTATCGTAATTTTGGGTGTAGAGGCATTTTTGTGTGCAATGTTAAAACTGAAACCAATATAACATATGGATAACAAAATACAAAGCATAGTGTGGTAACATTTGGTAAACAATTTAAGAAGCATTACCTTACAAGACATTTCCCTTGGTACTTGAAAATGGCTCTAGAGCTGAAATCGCAACAGTGAAATAAATGAATAATAGTCGTCATCTAACTGCTAGATCATCGGTCCCTCTAAATCCTGGTATATACTAGAGCGAACGAAGTGAACGAGTGTAAAACCTCGTTTACACTGCTGCAAACGAGTATTCATAGATAATTCGCCAATTTTCACTGCCATTCGTTTATACTTGTGAAAAAGCGTTTATACTGGAATGAAGGGAGGAGAATAGATGAGAACGAGCATAACATGCAAACTACAGACGCTGCCTATTTTAATTTTTTTTTATCTGTGCGCTAATAATCCTCACACAGCTTTCACTTGAAAACAGCACTACTTATAATAACAGGGATGCGCGAGTGCGGATATCCCCAGTAATAACTGTGTTGCAGATAAAAGCGTACGTCTGTTGCGAATATTTGCGGGTTATCTTTAAACTGTACAAAGTAAATTTTTAACATAATTATGGTTTGCCATCTGTGGCTCTTCAATGTTGACACCGCCAAAATATGCTCGAAAAACACGCTTTCACTTGTATATTACCGCGTTTGCAGCCCCCTTTCAACAACAATCCAAAATTCATCGTTTACGATAAGTTACATGCAAAGTAAAAGAATTTAAATTTGAAATGACTGTCACCGAAATATGTCCAGCCTTAATTCGCATCATAACCGAGTGCGCATTTTGAAAACTTTCTAGTGTTAACCTGCACGTGGAGATCTTTTTTACCACCATAATCCGTATCAGAAGAGCTGTGTAGCAAAGAGGAAATAGAAGGCATGGAAGGTGAGTGTAAAATCCTTGCGACTGCGATACAGTCTGCATTTAAACAGTAACTCGCGAGAAATGTTTGTGTGTTACTTTTCGTTTATTTCATTTCGCATATGATTGTGAGAAATAAACTTGGTTCAGCAGTGCATTTCGCGCGCAGCGCTCTAGCCGAACGCAAATCAGCGTCATTCACGTCACCGAAGATACAGCGTTGCCAATTCCGCGACATGGACAGGTCAGTTAGCATTGTAGCGTCGCCTGTGACATCTGTTAACGACGGGAAAACTATTTTTACGGTTGCCTGTTCCGCCGTAAGGACGGTCAATCTGTTTCTTACGTGATCTGGGATATCGGTTTTAGTATGATTCTTCTTAAGTGCAGAGCATTAAAGTCTAATAAAGAAAAGTCTGAAGAAAGTTTAATGAGGAAGAGTATGAAGAAAGTTTATCTCCAGTACATTTATTGACAGCATGTGCTTAAAATACAGATTTGGACAGTGGTTTCAACTTAAGTTTAGGTAAAATAAAACGTATGCTTTGACATGATGGATTTAAAAATACGTGTTATTCACATTATGTATCACAAAATTGCTTTGGAAATATAAGTCTTTTAATCTCTTCTTTCTTCTCAACAGCAGGAATATAATAAGGTGTTTTGTGGGTGCATATAAATATAATACATCTCTTTGCAAAACCCAATGCATGTTTGGAAGCTGTAGAGAAAGACATGGCTCATAATATGTTTCAATGAGAAAATGTTAAAGAACAAAACGATGTATTCCTTACAAAATATAAAATTTAAATTGGCTCCTTGACAAGAATAGTCAGAATAAAAACATTGATGAAAATTGTTTAAAAGCGGAATATATGTGGGAATGTTTGAAAACATCATCACAACACTGAAAAACACACAGCTTTGACAATAATAGTTTTGTTGAT
Source organism: Schistocerca serialis cubense (assembly GCF_023864345.2). NCBI lineage: Eukaryota > Metazoa > Arthropoda > Insecta > Orthoptera > Acrididae > Schistocerca > Schistocerca serialis. The sequence goes on from NC_064645.1 coordinate 154,520,557, forward strand.
TTTTCAATTTTTCAACACATATAATGCATTTATGTTTAACTACATGCTTATGACTCATAACATGCGTTTACAATGATAAATGAATTTAACAATGCACAAATAATACTTATCTAATTTGAGACACACAGTTAACTACATAAATTTATAGTAGTACAAGCCGCAATAATGTGCTATCAAATGAAGACAATAAACATCACTTGTCACTACATCAGTCTTCATCTGTTTATCACGTTAGAGACTTTACATAAATACATTACACAGTCAGACAACAATTCAGTACCACACTTGCATAATGTGGTATTCTATATTCATAGATAAGTATGACTTCATAATATGACTATCAATCAAAACAGTGTAACATTGGTAACATTCACATGTTTAAAAGGAATATCTGAGAGTTATGTTCAGCTTACAGACAATCTGAGTTTAGCTGGAAGCTTTTTCTGGGAGAAATGCATTGCATATTGATGCCTCTGCAAAGTATTGGCACCAGTTACCAAATGCTAGCAAGTATCTATGTTACAAAATGTTCTCATTTTTCTGGAAACTTCTGCGTATTGCCTGCTGTAAAGCTTTGTTTAAGAGAAATACTTTGGGAGTATTTTTATGTATCAATACTTTAAGTTGATTCTTGCTATAATACATGAAGCTGGATATTTTACCATAAATATGATGTCTGATTCTCCCTGTGTACTGATTTCTCTTATACATATTTGTATGGTAACTAGAAATAGGAGATTGGCAATTGCCAGCACAGCTAGTAAATCTATTGTATAGAGTTGTTCTGGGTTTTGCTACAGTCTGCTTAAATGGTGATGATCTTAAAAATTGGAACTCATAATACTGAACTGGTTTCATTCAAGAATGTTGAAACCATGACGTGCAAGTTTGTTGTGTACTTAGTAAAGTTTGAACCACTTGTAACGGTCATGTAAATTGATTTATTGGGGGTAAGTCTTGTTTTCAGAGTCAGCTGCCAAATACATTAACGCGTTTTCAAACAACATTCATATTCTTGATGTCCTTGAGGATGAAATCTAGATGGCAGTAACAAGCACATTCACATGGATTATATCATATAGTGGAAATTTTCATCAGTTTAGTTAGTATAGTAAATGTTAAGTACTTTGAAGAATAATATGGAAATGACAGGAGATCTGAATTAAGAAGAGATCTAAATCTGAATTTATTTGATTTTCATCAAGGCAAGTTGCAGAAGTGCAATGGCTGTCTTGATCTTTGTTAAAGATCTTGAAGTGGATATCTAGTCCATATGACTACAAAACAACTTAGAATAGTTCTACAATGAAAAATAACAGAAAGTGAATGGAAGTTTTTTATCGTTTTTCGACTTGTACATGACACTGAAGGTTTTGAAAATTTCAGAATATCGTTGGCTGTGCCATTACTCACAGTCCCTCACTTTGTGAGAATTGTCTGTATGAAAAGAATATTTTCATTGATTTATTAACACTGTAACACAAGATTTGCAAAATTAATTGATCAAGAGAAACCTGTAAATGGTAAAGAGATTTTTAGAAATATTTTCATTGGTTTATTAAGACAGTAACGCAAGATTTATAAAATTAATTGTATAAGGAGAAACCTGTAACTGGTACAGATATTCCAGAAAGTTTCATTGGATTTACAATCAGTATCAATACAGAATTCTTTGCCTTTTCTTCTGTAAAAAATGGTGAATATTGAAACCATTTGTGCAACCCTTTGGGGTTTGTGAAGGGTAAAATCTCCAAAATAAATGCAGTTTTTACTCTTAATCAGATTCTATTACGCAGTCATCAAATCAGCAGTGTGCTGTTGATAACTACTAATTCTATTGTTAAGCTGTTGATTATGATGATGAAGATAACATGTAGTTCTTACTAGGTTTCTCAGGTGAGAGCTTTAACTGTGTGATTTTACACATTAGACAGCAACAGAATTATAGATGGAAGACAATAAATACATTATTTGATGATGTTCAATTAGCAGCAGAAGGAAACCGCTGTAAGTATGAAACAATTATAAAATTTTTGGAAGTGATTGTAAGAGATAGGTAATGTAATCACTCAAAAAGGTGCATACTGAGCTGAGTGCCTGATACAGGTATATAGTTTAATATGAAGGAAAGTAAACATTTTTATGCTGATTATAACTTACAAAGGCATCAACAATAAGAAGACATGCCATTAGATGTTATGTATATCAAGCTGAATGTCAATTCAGGAAAAAAAAAAAAAGATTGGGGGCTTCATTGGAAATAAATGCTACATTACACAGCAGTTTGTCACTCAAGATGATACAAAAGTGTCAGTAACAGCAAATTATTACTTTCACATGAAGTCAAGTGTATAAAAAATTAAAGAAGCTGTACACATAGTGTTTCGTGCAGCAAAGAAAGTCTCTGGTCTTCATGACGATTTTTTAAGCAAAACATGTAGTTTTTTTTCATTATTTCTATACACTTTAGTTTCATAATATCCGAATTAAGTGACCGAAACAACAAAAGGTATGAGCAAACATCTATCAAGCACATCCTAATAATCTGGTAAAAGAGAACAATTATATCAAAATTTTGTTGTTTCAGTGAGAAGGGGTCACATTCTGTCCTAAGCAACTGTTTGGTATTTTCATGACACAAACACAGAAGATTATGAGAAGTGCAAATGATGTCACACTAGGCAGAACAGTGTGGAGATCAACGTGTAACATAGGCCTTTGGCCTAGCACATGTGACTTTAAATGAATTATAATATGATTTTCTGAACATGACCTCATCTTTAATTTTGAAAACTGTCATTTATTATGTTCTCCATACCAATGCATACAGCACCAATAATGAATGTAACACATGGTCAGGAGTTAGTAAGCCAGCTACTTAAAAACAAATAAAAATATGGATTGCTATATTCAATAGGTTCTGCTCTTTGAGTTGTTGCATGACTTAGATGGAAAAGAAAATTATGAGTTTCAAATTTTGCCTATACTGGATTCACTAAATTGTTGCAGAACACACTTGTGGGCAATTCATCTTTAAGACAAATTACATAGCAGGAACATATGCTACAAGATTAATATATTGATCTGACCCATGATCATTTTGTTGAAAAGTCATTAGGCAGGCATTAGGTACAATTGCACAGCAGATGTGTTCTGTAATAGCATTAGATACAAATTCTCGATGAAGAATCATAATGATTATAGAGTACTGACTGGAAAAGTTCTTTATAACTTTTCATTAAAGTTAGCTTTTTTGAAAAAGAGGGTAATGAAGCAATGACATCTTTTTTCAATTAATTTCCCAATTATTTGAAAAACTACCATTTAACAAGGTTAACTTTTTGAAAATAGGACAAAATTTTTCTTTAAATTTTGTCTGTTTCATGGATGAATATATTTTGCATAACTTATAAAATGTGAAAGAATGAGATTTCTAATGCTGTTATGAAACTATTTTATTACAGACATTCATTTTTAAATGGGCAATGAGCACCTATTTATAAAAGTGAATAACATTAAATATCAATGAACCTTCATGTTCCATATCATTATGAAATGTCACCAAACTGTATGATAGTGAGCCATTACAACCAAATACCATGAGGTTTTTGTTTTCTGCTTCTTACATATATGACAGAGGGGATACTGAAAGAATGAACTGTCTAGAGTAATAAACGATTATCTGTGTCTGGTATTCTTAACACAAGTGCACAGGGCGCTTCCCCTTCCATCACTGTAAGGTTTTGTCTCAGTAGAAGTGGCTCACTCTTTGACTCACTCTGCTGAGATGTAATGTAGTATCCAGTATGACGCTGCACTAGGAAAAGACCAAACACATTCTCATTCAAAACAGATGGAGACATGACAAAATGGATGTGTGTATGTCATATTTATATAGCAGAATTTCTGTACTACGTGTTTTCACAATTCCAGTTACATTATCAGAAAGGTCACTCCCAGCTCATGTAAAAATTTCTCAGCTCTTGTGTCGCAGTACTAATAAACTATAAGTTCATTTTCAGAATTACATCATATTTCCAGTTCCAATTCAGGAAACATCATGATAAACTGAATAATCAGTATGGAGGACAATCGCATGTGTCTGGTCTTAACCAATGATTTAAGTTCACGTTAAATACCTCACCTTTAATCAAAGTTGAAGGTGCTTCATTTTTGAGTCACAATTCTCTGAGTTCATGTAGAGGACAGTCTCTAGCACAAGGTCTCAGTCAGCACAAAATCACGCTAGATACCATCAGCACTGCTCACTGATGTTAATGCAAAACAAAGCTACTGCTACAACTGAAGACTGGACAGGTGATACCTGATGTTCTATTCAGCTTTACGGTTCCTTATTTGAAATCCAGTTTATCATTCGCCTATTCTGAAGGTAAATCTCGAAGCCAATTTTTGGAGAAAAATAACATGAAGTTAACAATTAAGTTACTATTGTTGTGAGCTACCTGATGAAAATTAAATCTTATACACTAGAGAGGCTTCAGTATTCATTTACATTGAAAGTACATAACTGTGGCATCTTGTGTTCATCCTGACATGATATTAAACATTCTATTCTGACACTCTAAAACCAATGACTGGATTGAAGAATAACCGTCTGAGACCCATATATAATTTTAATCACTGGCTCAAGCATGTTATTGATCAGCCAGCTCTCATCAAAGTTAAAGATTTCCAGTTACAATGACTTCTGGGTTCATATTGATAATGAAGTCTAATGCAAAAATTTTTGGAACACAAGGGCGCATATCATCAAAAATAGGCTGGACTTTGTTACTGACATTCACTGCAAGCTATACAATAGAATTATCTTGCTATGTTCGAATGATGGACAGCAGATACTTGATGTTATGCATTCATTGAAGTCCTCGTCACTTTTTTAATGCACTGAAGTTTCTCATTTCTTTCACCATTAAAGATAACACCCAAGAGATTTCCAGAGGCTATGTCGCATTACTACAGCGGTCTGTGTTCGCCTCTATACATTCAGTCACAGCCAAAGTGAGAGACAGAAGCATAGTCGTAAGTCGTTCGTGTTTGGTTCCGTCAGTTCCCTTTCTGTAAGCACCCTTTTAACGAAGCTGCTGCTTCTTTGAGTCACAGTTTCGATTACTAGGGGTTGAGGACTAAGCCTGAAGAAAAACAAGCTGGGCTTTGATGTGTTGGATGCAAACTTTACTGTGTGATGCACTTGTTGCTTTGGAAGTCTAGGTTGTTCAGCAGACACATCTAGAAACGAACCAGCCCATTTGTTTCACCACTAAGTTTCTCTGAAGATGATGGCGCAATAACACCATTTGGAGCAGTCCATGACTGTGTGAGTACTGTTGTAAGGATAGTCCACCGAAACTCTGTCATGTATGTCATCTGTTTGCTTGTGGGTTACTATGGACCAGGTGGCTCAAACTGGATGGATTCTAAGACTGTCATGTTGATGTTGCACAGACGTGCGTGCCTCTCCTTCTCCATTTCTGAATGCAACGAAAATTCTCTCTTCTTTTACCACTGAAGACAACAACCCAATACAGCACTTGTCACGTTACTATGGGGCTCTGTTTGAACCAAAGTAGTGTCTAGTTGTTGGCTGAAGCACCATTTCTTTACATCGCCGTTCGTCAAATTGGAGATCTTTCTCTGATTATAGTGTACCTGATTTCTGAGGAATCCTAGGGGTCAAGGACTGAGTCTGGAGAAACAGAAGCTGGACTCAGCTGAGTTGTGTGCGAGATGATGTTGCTGGGAGTCCAGAGTGTACAGCAGAACCTTCCCAGTCGCTTTACCGCCGGATTCCTCCGAATGCTCAATAATTTCCTTCGGAATAGTTCACGACGGCGAGAGCGCTGTAACGAGGCACGTCCACTCAAAGGATGTCGCGCGTGTCCGTGGTTACTTCGGAGCGGAGAGACGTCGCGCACTGCGGCTCCTACTGGAGGCCCTCGAAGGCGGAGTCGTCGAGCGTGTGCAGCCAGTTGAAGATCATCATGTTGCGCTCGTACTTGGAGAGCGGCTTGCCGCGCTCACGCTCCACGTCGCGGATGGTGAGCGGCAGGTTGGTGGTGGCGCGCTGCTTGACGACGCGCAGCACGGCGGCGCTGGTGCTGGCGCCCGGCACGGTGAGGTGCTGCTGCGGCGCCGCCCCCGCGCCCGCCCCCGCGCCCGCCCCCGCCGCCTGCTGGCCCGGCTGCAGCTCCTGCGCCGCGCCGCCCTCCGCCGACGCCTGCGCCTGGGCCTGCGCCGCCGCCGCCGTCGCCGGCGTCACCTCCAGCCTGTCCAGGTTGAACTCGCTCTGCGACAGCCGCTCCAGCGCCTTGTACGTCGTCAGCAGTCGCCGCCGGATGTAGTTCTGTCGCACCTGCACACAAAGAGTTGCGCCGTTACTCGCCTTGCATAGGTGGCTGGAACAGGTATCTCCTCCGCTATCCGAGCTCCTTTATTTACCTCGCACAATGCTCCACAGCTTGCCAGCCAGATCTGTTACAACTGGTGATGCTGCAATACTGCATAAACAAATTAACTGTCGAACAAAAGAGTCGCTATTAGGCTTTATTACACTACTGCCCATTAAAATTGCTACACCACGAAGATGACGTGCTACAGACGCGAAATTTAACCGACAGGAAGAAGATGCTGACATGTGCAAATGATTAGCTTTTCAGAGCATTCACACAAGTTTGGAGCCGGTGGCGACACCTACGACGTGCTGACATGAGGAAAGTTTCCAACCGATTTCTCATGCACAAACAGCAGTTGACCGGCGTTGCCTGGTGAAACGTTGTTGTGGTGCCTCGTGTAAGGAAGAGAAATGCGTACCATCACGATTCCGACTTCGATAAAGGTCGCATTGTAGCCTATCGCGATTGCGGTTTATAGTATCACGACATTGCTGCTCGCGTTGGTCGAGATCCAAGGACTGTTAGCAGAATGTGGAATCGGTGGGTTCAGGAGGGTAATACGGAACGCCGTGCTGGATCCCAACGCCCTCGTATCACTAGCAGTCGAGATGACAGGCATCTTATCCGCATGGCTGTAACGGATCGTGCAGCCACGTCTCGATCCCTGAGTCAACAGATGGGGACGTTTGCAAGACAACAACCATCTGCACGAACAGTTTGACGACGTTTGCAGCAGCATGGACAATCAGCTCGGAGACCATGGCTGCGCTTACCCTTGACGCTGCATCACAGACAGGAGCGCCTGCAATGGTGTACTCAACGACGAACCTGGGTGCACGAATGGCAAAACGTCATTTCTTCGGATGAATCCAGGTTATGCTTTGAAACGCCTACGTTTCGTATGTATTCATTACCAGCGATGGCGAGGCATGACAGAATCTCTGACCAGAGAGTTATTTATCGTTGCTAGTCTGCGCTTGACCGCGCGAGAGTTCAGTTGCGCTCTGTCTTCAGTTGCGAGTTGCACTCTGTCTGCAGTAGTAGTCAGTCGGCAGCAGTTTTAGCGACTGGACGGTTGTACTGAGCGGGTGTCGGTATGCGTCGGCGGCGTGCTCTCCTTGCATCTCTGGTCACGGTTCGGGACGAGGTATATTGTTATAGAAGGTAATGAAGCAGCATTGCGCTCAGCTAATAATGTATAGTAATTGTAATTAATTTGTTCAAGAATTGCCCCAATAATAATTTTTTTTTTATAAAGTAACTGTTTTAAAGAGAAATATTCATTTCAAGTTAAATAATATTTCCCATGCATTCCCTCCAAGAATCAAAATTAAATATGGGCCAGCATTGCACGGAGCTGTGCCGAAAAATAAGAGCAGATATAGATGCAGTTTTACTGAGGTAAGAATTTTGGTTTCTCTATTCAGGTTTAATTATTTCACAGGGCCGAAGGTCAGCGCTGCTGCCCTTATAAAATTTATCAGGTTTAATTATTTCTGTTGAGATGTTAGATACGGTTCATTCATGCTTCATTATTTAATCAATATTATTGTAGGTTTAATGAGCAATCATCTTAACGATATTTTGTGGGGAGTTTAGATTTTGGCTCATTATCATTGTCATATTCTTGCGGGGAGGTTACAGCTTACATCATCGTGATGGTCGCATCCGTGTTTGGCGACATCGCGGTGAACGCACATTGGAAGCGTGTATTCGACATCGCCATACTGGCGTATCACCCGGCGTGATGGTATGGGGTGCCATTGGTTACACTTCTCAGTCACCTCTTGTTCGCATTGACGGCACTTTGAACAGTGGACGTTTTCATTTCAGATGTGTTACGACCCGTGGTGCTACCCTTCATTCGATCCCTGCGAAACCCTGCATTTCAGCAATTCACTTGCGCGGAGGAACTTGCCGCGCGAGCTGCGCGTCTAAACACATCGCCAAGTAGACTTGCGACCGGTCGACCGTAGCAATTTATTGCGGAAGTGACTTGCTGCAGGTTTTCCGCTTCCAGTGTGAACACCACGCAAGAAGTATCTGCAAGTAACTTGCAGCTTTTATGTTTCACATAAATAAATGAAAAGGCCTATTTTATTCGTAGTTCACCTGTAGCTATAAATCGTAGAGTGACTAGCAAACGTTCCTTTGATGAAATAGCGGTACGGAAGTCTGTGTCTCATTTTGATATGACGGGCACTGTTAACGTCAACAAACACTCCAGATCATTTGAGAACATTCTGCAAAAGTTTTCAAAAGTATCCATGCTCTCGATACTAAGTTCTTGCAAAAGGTTATTATAGGCACCATTCTCATTATCCACTCTCTAACTCAAATACTTCTCTTTCTCTTTTTCACGTTTCTCATTGTAATTACAAGAGCTGCACCGTATCTCACCCGCCTACTTGTCATTTTATACTTCGGCTGACACTCGTAGTGGTACTGAAAGCATATGTAAACAGTATCAGCAAGTTGTTGACGCAAGTTTCTTGGCAAAGAACTTGCGGAAAAATCTTGCTTCATTCTTGCGCTACTGTGTAAACACAGCTGCAAGCGGCTCGCAATAACTTACGCAAGCGACTTGCTAGTGTAAACCCAGCTTACGTGGCTGGAACAGGTATCTCCTCGCTATCCGAGCTCCTTTATTTCCCTCGCACAATGCTCCACAGCTTGCCGGTCAGATCTGATACAAGACAGCTGGTGATGCTGGAATATCCCATAAACAAATTAACTGTCGAACAAAAGGGTCGCCACTAGGCTTTATCACGAAAAGAATGAAGGACATTCGGATGACTTTCATGTCCAACTTCGAACAGTGAAGCTGGACTTCCTTCAACGAGTTACTACACTGAAGTGCCAAAGAAACTGGTATAGGCATGCGTATTCAAATGCACAGACATTTAAACAGGCCGAATGCGGCGCTGCAGGCGGCAACGCCTATATAATTTATTTAATAAAATTGCAGCCAAATAGCCATATACAGTTACTTTGCTTAACATTTTACATTTACATTTTACATTTTTGCATATTCATTTATCGATTTCACTCTTTTATTGCACAGATATATGTGATATCGTTCACAGGCTTCGTTACACAGTTCACATATACATGTTGTGATTGGGTCGTGATAAGTTTTGTTTTTGCAGATTAGATGATGAAAGCCGTGAATAGAAAGTCTACTTACGACATGTCGCAGTTGGAAGTTTGGTGCTGTCCATGAGCGGTTTGTCATTGCTTCGGTGCCATAGAACTCTGGCTATATTTTTTCTCGTTTGTCCTCCATGATCTTCAGTTGCTTTCTGGAAGCCCTGGTGTGTGGCGTCATATATCGAAGTTTGATGTCTTCAATTAGGAGTGTCTCTCTCGCTAGCAGGTACACTAGTCTAGATCTTGCTGTCTTTGAGAGACCTGGTGCTCTTTATAGATAAGTCGATTTTACCTCATCTAGTGTTTCTAGATTTTTTCTGTCAGGTGGTCCCATATAACCTCCATCCCATAGACCAGGACTGGCAAGATTTTTGCGTTGAATAATTTCATGGCTGTTTCTAGACTGAGCAGGCGGATGTTTTTGATGTCCTGTATTGCTATTATTGCTTGGGTTGCAGGTTCTGTTGTATGTTTTGTGAAGCATTTGGCTGTTGGTTGCAATGTCACCCCTAGGTATTTAAAGTGTGATGAGATTTCTATTTTTTGTCCTCTGATGTTGATTTCCGCATTCTTGGGTGTTTTGCCTCCTTTTCTGAAAATCACCATTTCTTTGTTATGTTTATGTGTAGTTTGTGTTCACTGCACCATTAGTCTATTTTCTCAATGATTTTCTGCACCTTCTGTATATCTGTTGAACCTACGGCTATGTCGTCAGCGTATGCATATACATATACATCTTCTTCACTTTCTCCAATTCGGAGTACTTCTTCGGTGGCAAGAATGTACAGCAAAGGGCTCATTGGGTCACCCTGAAAGACTCCGTTCGATTGCAGAATGAGGTTAGAAAAAGAGAGGTTGTCTGTTATTGTGATTAAGTTGTATTCGAGGATTTACTTGATTATTCTTGCCCATACTCTATCTTCCCTCATTGTGTTTTCCAGTTTTCGGACTATGAGATCTCTTTCCAGTAGGTCAAAGGCTTTCGTAAAGTCTATGAACACTGTGTAGAACATATGTTTCCTTTGTAGCGCATCATCGATGTTGTTTAGAAGAAGCCTGACTGCCGTAAGTGTTGATCTTCCAGATCTGAAACCCAATTGTTCTGGGAGATGACTGTCCACAGAGGCTTTGATTTTTTGTGTAATTATCTTTGAAAACATCTTGAACTGAGTATTTTCCAGGGCCATGCCTCTGTACTTGTTTGGGTCCGTTGGGTCTCCTCTACCTTTGTAAAGAACTTTTATTGTCGAGTGTCTCCATTGTGTTGGAATTCTTCCAAGTTCCAGGGATTTGTTAAATAGTTTGATTCATACGTGTTGGAGGGCCTCTTTCGCCTCTTTTATATGTTCATTATATATGTTATCGGGTGTTGGTGCTTTCTTGTTCTACAGTGCATTTATTACTTCTTTTACATCTTCTTCATTTAGAGGTTCCCATATATTGTCTTTTTCCTTAGTTTGATGTTGTTTCTCCTTCTTTGAGGGTGTTTTTGATTCCTCGTTTCTTCAGTATTTTACTGAAGTGAACAAACGAGGAATCAAAAGACCCCCAAAGAAAGAGAAACAACATCAAACTAAGGAAAATGCCTATATAAGACAACAAGCGTCTGGCGCAGATGTTGGATCGGTCACTGTTGCTACAATGACAGGTTATCAAGATTTAAGTAAGTTGAACGTGGTGTAACAATCGGAGCACGCGTGATGGGACACAGCACCTCCGAGGTAGCGTTGAAGTGCGGATTTTCCCGTACGACCATTTCACGAGTGTACCGTGAATATCAGGAATCCGGTAAAATACCAAATCTCCGACATCGCTACGGCCGGAGAAAGATCCTGCAAGAACGGGACCAACGACGACTGAAGAGGATCGATCAACGTGACAGAAGTGGGAGCCTTCTGCAAATTGCTGCAGACTTCAGCGCTGAGCTATCAACAAGTGTCAGCATCCGAACCGTTCAACGAAACATCATCTATGTGGGCTTTCGGAGCCGAAGGTCCACTGATGTACCCTTGATGACTGCACGACACAGCCGGCCGCCGTGGCCGTGCGGTTCTGGCGCTGCAGACCGGAACCGCGGGACTGCTACGGTCGCAGGTTCGATTCCTGCCTCGGGCATGGGTGTGTGTGATGTCCTTAGGTTAGTTAGGTTTAAGTAGTTCTAAGTTCTAGGGGACTTATGACCTAAGATGTAGAGTCCCATAGTGCTCAGAGCCATTTGAACCATTTTTGAACTGCACGACACAAAGCTTTACGCCTCGCCTGGACACTGGACTGTTGATGACCGGAAACATGTTGCCTGGTCGGACGAGTCTCGTTTCAGACTACATCGAGCAGGTGGACGTGTACGGGTATGCAGGCAACCTCATGAATGCATGCACCCGTATGTCCGCAGGGGACTGTTCAAGCTGGTGGAGGCTCCGCAATGGTGTGGAGAGTGTGCAGTTGGGACCCCTGATACGTCTAGATACGGCTCTGAAAGGTAACACGTACGTAAGCATCCTGTCTGATCATCTGCATCCACTCATGTCGATTGTGGACTCCGACGGACTTGGGTAATTCCAGCAGCACAATGCGACACCCCACACGTCCAGAATTGCTACAGAGTGGCTCCAGGAACACTCTTCTGAGTTTAAACTCTTCCGCTGCCCACCAAACTCTCCAGACATGAACATTATTGAGCATACCTGGAAAGCCTTGCAACGTGCTGTTCAGAAAAGATCTCCATCCTCTCGTACTCTCACAGATTTATGGACAGCCCTGCGAGATTCATGGTGCGTATTCCCTCCAGCAGAAGTTCAGACATTACTTGAGCCCATGGCACGTCGTGTTGGACCACTTCTGCGTGCTTGCGGGGGCCCTACACGATATTAGGTGGTGTATCAGTTTCTTTGGCTCTTCAGTGTAGAAACAAAGTAACTGTTGAACAAAGGGGTCGCCACTAGGCTTTATTAGGAAAAGGATGAAAGTCATTCGGATGACTTTCATGTCCAACTTAGAGTAGTGAAGCTGGACTTCCTTCAACGAGTTATTATGATGGTTGGTTGATTTGGGGGAGGGGACCAAACAGCGAGGTCATCGGTCCCATCGTATTAGCGAAGCGTGGGGAAGGAAGTCGGCCGAGCTCTCTGAAAGGAACCATCGCAGCATTTGCCCGGAGCGATTTCGGGAAATCACGAAAAACCTAAATCTGGATGGCCGGACGCGGGTTTGAGCCGTCGTCCTCTTGAATGCGAGTCCAGTGTACAACCACTGCACCACCTCGCTCGTTGTGTTGTTATGACTGTTGTGTGTGAGACAAAGTAAAACATTTGTTAACAGAGAACAACAGCACATTTATTGGTTAAGAGCAAGTAATACCACCACAAGCTTCTGGCTACGATTATCGTAAGACATGCAACTAAACATAACTACAAACCTACAGGCTGGTCCAGGAGCAACGGTCATTATCCAGGGATATAACGGTAACGATCATTTGAAGGGAAAATGTGAAGCAAAAACGGGCTCTAAATTGCATATCTCAAGTGCTATGACCACTTCTTCATCTTTCTTACCGTGAAACAAATCTCTTCTACTACAAGCTCTTTGCTTTCTACAGGGTGTTACAAAAAGGTACGGCCAAACTTTCAGGAAACATTCCTCACACACAAAGAAAGAAAATATGTTATGTGGACATGTGTCCGGAAATGCTTACTTTCCATGTTAGAGCTCATTTTATTCCTTCTCTTCAAATCACATTAATCGTGGAATGGAAACACACAGCAACAGAACGTACCAGCGTGACTTCAAACACTTTGCTACAGGAAATGTTCAAAAAGTCCTCCGTTAGCGAGGATACGTGAATTCACCCTCCGTCGCATGGAATCCCTGATGCGCAGATGCAGCCCTGGAGAATGACGTGTTGTATCACAGCCGTCCACAATACGAGCACGAAGAGTCTCTACATTTGGTACCGGGGTTGCGCAGACAAGAGCTTTCAAATGCCCCCATAAATGAAAGTCAAGAGGGTTGAGGTCAGGAGAGCGTGGAGGCCATGGAATTGGTCCGCCTCTACCAACCCATCGGTCACCGAATCTGTTGTTGAGAAGCGTACAAACACTTCGACTGAAATGTGCAGGACCTCCATCGTGCATGAACCACATGTTGTGTCGTACTTGTAAAGGCACATGTTCTAGCAGCACAGGTAGAGTATCCCGTATGAAATCATGATAACATGCTCCATTGAGCGTAGGTGGAATAACATAGGGCCCAATCAAGACATCACCAACAATGCCTGCCCAAACGTTCACAGAAAATCTGTGTTGATGACGTGTCAACATTACCTTCCTTCAATTGGGCCAACTGGCGGTGAATCGAGGAAGTACAGTACATACTGACGAAACTAAAATAAGCTCTAACATGGAAATTAAGCGTTTCCGGACACATGTCCACATAACATCTTTTCTTTATTTATGTGTGAGGAATGTTTCCTGAAAGTTAGGCCGTACCTTTTTGTAACACCCTGTATATTCTGCGAGATGGTAATATGGACCAAAACAAGAAGAAAACGTGGAGTAAACATGGCCTCTGAAATACACATCTTATAAGCTATGAGCATTTCTTCATCCTCATTACTGTGAAACACATCTCTTCTGCAGAACAAGTGCTCATAGCTCTTAAGGTTTGCATTTTAGAGCCCATTTTTACTAGACTTCTTTGCTTCGATTGATCGTTCCCGTCACACGCTGAATACTGTCCATTTCGCCTGGGACATCTTGTATATTGGCAAAAACATGCCTTAAGTAATTTTTAGGCCTAGTTACTCGTCCACGAGTGCAACCGCAATTCCATGGAATACAATGCTCATCCAGAATTGTGCCGCTTCTGGGGCACATCCGTCGTTCTCCAAGATGCAGCTAGGGGATAGGTCCTGTCTCGCTGTTTCTAGCAGGTTGGCGTCCATATTGCATCGAAGTCCTCGATTTCGAAATGAGCCAATAGACGATCGCCAAATATCCCCCCCTCACGCACACACAAGTCAGGCCTCTTCCTCTTGTCGCAAAACAATACGGTTTTATTATTTTTCACTTGATATGTACGTCTCCTTATCTGTCCTTTTTTATTTTTTATTTATTAAATCAGCTCACTCACTGTACTAATTGCTTGCAGCTTAAGGCCTTGCGATTGCACGCCACGGTTACGCTGTCCGTTTAAAAAGCTTCCTCCTTTTGAGCCTTCGCGAGCGGGAGGAATTACGTGCCCATTCAGCTGTTTCTGGAGAAACACCTCTGCCCACATTCTTGTTACCTAACAGAGTTCTTTCCCAGACTGCCGCGCGCGGGGTAGCAGCACTGTCTAGGGCGCCTTGTCACGGTCCGCGCGGCTCTCTCCGTCGGAGGTTCGAGTCCTCCCTCGGGCATGGGTGTGTGTGTTGTCCTTAGCGTAAGTTAGTTTAAGTTAAAATAATAGTGTAAAAGCTTAGGGAACGATGTCAGCAGTTTGGTCTCATAAGATCTTACCACAAATTTCCAAATCCCAGACACCGACCCAGACAGTCAGTGTCCAAATCTACATTTAATCTGGGAAGTAGGTAGAAAAACTCGAGCAAATATCTCCGACAACGACGTGATCATCTGGTGCAGAGTGCGGATTCGGACTGAACATGAGTGAGGTAAGAAATTGGTCGTTGTTTTTTCGGCGGAACCACTTCGTCCTTAGACTTAAGTGATTTAGGAAAACCACTAAAACTATCCCAATAAAACTACCAGAATGGCTAGCTACATTTAGGCTGCAGAGAAGAAGGAAAATTTATATATTAGCGCCTCCCCATGACGAGATCATTAGGTGCAGAGTGATGATTCAGATTGAGTAACGATGTAACAGGAAATATCTGTCGTTGGTCTTAAGTGTTTTAGGGAAAATATGAAAATTATCTTAATGGTCAGATGGCGAACTGAACCGCGCTCCTGCTCTCCTCCTAAACGCAAACCCCAGTAATTAAGACTGCAATCTGAGGGGGCAGAAGTAGAGACACTGGTTGGCACCAACATGTATCGTGCTTTCGAAGAGAGGATGATTTTCTGACATCGATCCATGAATTCTCCTTCTGCGTCTACACATAGTCTGTAGGAAAGAAGGGAAATTACAATCCGCAATGAGATATCAGGCGCAGAGTGCAAATACAAATTGGAACAACATGGAGTAAGAAATCAGCCGTGTCACTCGTGGAGGAATTACTTTAACTGAACTATATCACAAAGCGATGAACCAAAGACATTCGAGTCTGCAAAGCCTTTCAATTACCTGTCTTTTAAATGTAACCAATCTATCATGCATAAAAGTGAGCCTATAACTGGAATTATATCACAAAACGTATAAGAAAATCTGCAAACGTTATGCAAGAATTCAATCAGTGTTTCAAATAATCAGTTTCAGCGATAACTGAACGTCCATTTGTTAGTAACAAATAACACTTTAGTGAGACACTACCAATGGTGCTGACGCACTCGCCATAAGCGAAGAGAGAAGAATGAGTCGTCTCACGTAAGGGCTCCAACATTTCGGGCTTTTGTATGCGTCAGAATATCGACTGATCGCTATTAAACACTTGAATCCACGAAGGAAACATGCATGGTGGACATCAGAATGTGACAAATTCCATGAAGATAGACACCAAGCATGGTTAAAGTTTCAATCACATAAAACTGAAGAAAATGCCATCAACCTAAAAAAGGAAAGAAAAAATTCACTCAAAATATTAGAAGAATCAAGAGAGGATTTCATAAAGATATTATAAAGTCTGTAGAAGGTAATTATCATAAAACCAACTCCAGGAACTACTACAAAATCTTTGGGAAACAACTACAACAATATGAGGCCCCTACACTAATACTGAAAGATGAAGATGGAAGAATGACACACAGTAACAAGGAAAATGCAGAAATGATGGCAAAAGCATTTTACAAACTTCTGAATTGCGAGGAACCCAAAGAACCCTTACAAATCAACATAAATACCCCAATAAAAACCAAACCTAACAAACTAGACCCTCCAACTTTCCAAGAAGTAGAAGAAATTCCTAAAGAACAAAAAAATTATAAGGCATGTGGAGAAGATCAGGTTTTTGTTGAAATGTGGAAATATGCAAGTGACACAGTCAAGACCTCCTTACACATGGCTCTTACAAAAATTTGGTTCACAGAACAATTTCCCGAACATTGGACCACAGCTATCATCCACCCATTACACAAAAAGGGAGATAAGAGCAACCCAGACAACTACAGAGGCATCTCTCTCCTAGACTGCACATATAAAATTCTATCCAAGATCCTATATGAAAGAATCAAGGAGCAATTAGAACAGGAGTTAGGGGAATATCAGGGAGGTTTCAGACCATGGAGAAGCTGTGCAGAGCAGATAATTAGTTTAAAATTGATTATGGCATACTACAAGAAACAGAACAAACCTCTGGCAATAAGATTTGTAGATTTTAAGAAGGCATATGACTGTCTCCACAGACCTTCAGTGTTAAAAATTTTAAGAAATCTAGGACTCCATCCAAAACTAATTAAAATAATACAACTCACTCTAACCAACACCAAATCAAAAGTGAAGTTTAGAGGAGAAATTTCGGAACCATTCCTCATAAAAACAGGCTTAAGACAAGGTGACTGCCTATCACCATTACTTTTCAACTGTGCACTGGAATACATAATGAGAGAATGGTACAAGGACAATCCAAAGAGGATAAGAATTGGAAGTGCAAAAGATGATATTAGCTTAAACTGCTTGAGATTCGCTGATGATCTTGCTCTCCTAGCCAACACCGTTCAAGAAGCCAGGCAACAAGTGAAATCACTAAAAGAAACAGCAGAGAAAGTAGGCCTTAGAATATCATTTGAAAAAACGGAGATTATGCTAACTGATCCACCACTTGCAAACAAAATTACAATAGGAGAACTGGAAATCAAAATTGTTGATAAATTTAAATATTTAGGCGAAATAATAACATACAATCTAAATGAGAAGCCATCATGGCAAAATAGAATAAAAAAACTGAACTATGCAAATAACATTACCAAAACTACATACAACAAAAAAAACCTATATATAGATGCAAAATTAAAACACTATAAAACAGTTACACAACCAGAAATAACATATGCAGCTGAAACTATCTTCAAAACAACTAATACAGCAGAAATTGACAGAATATTAAAAATAGAAAGAAGAATAATTAGGACATGTATAAATAAACAGTGTAAAATAAATGGACATTGGAGAATAGCATCAAATGAAACAGTATATAAGAAAATAGAACCAGTCATGAGCACAATCAGGAAGAAACGCATCTCATTCTTTGGACACGTGATGAGAACTCCAGAAAACAGAATTAGTAAAAAAATAATACAAAAATTGTGGAATAGCAAGAGCGACATTAAATGGATCACAGAAATTAAGGAAGATATAAAAGAACTTCAAATTACAGTAGATGACCTAAAAAACAAGACAGAGAAAACCAGAATACTGCAAGACCCGCAAACCAGACTACAAATGAAAATCAATAAAAGGGGTATGGGAAGAGTTGTCTCAGATGAAGAAAGAAAGAAAATATCTGAAAGAATGAAGAAATATTGGGCAGACAGAAGAGCTAAACACCTTTCATATAAGAACAGCCTCTAATAATTATATTACCTAAATATATTAGGTTATTGTCGAACCAAATTGTATCCATGTGTAAAAACTTGTTTAGAACTTTGTATTTTTGACTACAGTGGTCCAATGAAGGCCATAAAATACACTCCTGGAAATGGAAAAAAGAACACATTGACACCGGTGTGTCAGACCCACCATACTTGCTCCGGACACTGCGAGAGGGCTGTACAAGCAATGATCACACGCACGGCACAGCGGACACTCCAGGAACCGCGGTGTTGGCCGTCGAATGGCGCTAGCTGCGCAGCATTTGTGCACCGCCGCCGTCAGTGTCAGCCAGTTTGCCGTGGCATATGGAGCTCCATCGCAGTCTTTAACACTGGTAGCATGCCGCGACAGCGTGGACGTGAACCATATGTGCAGCTGACGGACTTTGAGCGAGGGCGTATAGTGGTGGACGTACCGCCGAATTTCTCAACACGTGGGGCGTGAGGTCTCCACAGTACATCGATGTTGTCGCCAGTGGTCGGCGGAAGGTGCACGTGCCCGTCGACCTGGGACCGGACCGCAGCGACGCACGGATGCACGACAAGACCGTAGGATCCTACGCAGTGCCGTAGGGGACCGCACCGCCACTTCCCAGCCAATTAGGGACACTGTTGCTCCTGGGGTAACGGCGAGGACCATTCGCAACCGTCTCCATGAAGCTGGGCTACGATCCCGCACACCGTTAGGCCGTCTTCCGCTCACGCCCCAACATCGTGCAGCCCGCCTCCAGTGGTGTCGCGACAGGCGTGAATGGAGGGACGAATGGAGACGTGTCGTCTTCAGCGATGAGAGTCGCTTCTGCCTTGGTGCCAATGATGGTCGTATGCGTGTTTGGCGCCGTGCAGGTGAGCGCCACAATTAGGACTGCATACGACCGAGGCACACAGGGCCAACACCCGGCATCATGGTGTGGGGAGCGATCTCCTACGCTGGCCATACACCACTGGTGATCGTCGAGGGGACACTGAATAGTGCACGGTACATCCAAACCGTCATCGAACCCATCGTTCTACCATTCCTAGACCGGCAAGGGAACTTGCTGTTCCAACAGGACAATGCACGTCCGCATGTATCCCGTGCCACCCAACGTGCTCTAGAAGGTGTACGTCAACTACCCTGGCCAACAAGATCTCCGGATCTGTCCCCCATTGAGCATGTTTGGGACTGGATGAAGCGTCGTCTCACGCGGTCTGCACGTCCAGCACGAACGCTGGTCCAACTGAGGCGCCAGGTGGAAATGGCATGGCAAGCCGTTCCACAGGACTACATCCAGCATCTCTATGATCGTCTCCATGGGAGAATAGCAGCCTGCATTGCTGCGAAAGGTGGATATACACTGTACTAGTGCCGACATTGTGCATGCTCTGTTGCCTGTGTCTATGTGCCTGTGGTTCTGTCAGTGTGATCATGTGATGTATCTGACCCCAGGAATGTGTCAATAAAGTTTCCCCTTCCTGGGACAATGAATTCACGGTGTTCTTATTTCAATTTCCAGGAGTGTAGATAATAATAAAACACGGAAAATACTGCGAGTTGGCGGTCAGCGCTTTTATGTTATTTCATGGTTACTAATCACTTGCGAATCACGGCCAGACATTTTAGGCGATCAGGTTCGTCGTATAGGGTAGTTGCCGTTCTCCGGAGTGGACTACTGTGTTCGAGACGGCAGTGCTCCAGTTCATTCACAGTGCTGTCTGTTTTTTTTTTTTTTTTTTTGGGGTGGGGGTGGGGGTGGAGGGGCTTACGAACTCACCGATGCATTCCAACAACGAACTGAATCTGGATCCTAAATTTGAACGTTATCCCTCAAGTTAGGGAGAAGAAACAGTTTCACTCATATCCGATATTACACACTACTTTCTTAACGTACATTACGTATCTCTGTGAACAATATGACGTAGCATTTATTGCTATCACTTTTTATACGCAGTACCATGTTAGCGACTCGATTTCGCTCTTGCCATATTTTCAGTTCACCGTAATTGCCACAACTCATGCTGCTCATCTCAATTCGTAGTAGTGGTGTTGTGGACATGCGCTTAATATTTTGCCTATTTACGTTGAAGAAACTGTTACGACGAAATAACTTCGCTGTTTTCTCCCTATGGTGTGAAGCGGAGTGGTTTCCTTCCTGTAATGTGAAGCAGAATTCTTCTTCGTCACTTCTATATTTACTCTTCTCCAGAAGGTTTATCTTATTATTCTGCTTGTGCACTCGCTCCCTGTCTCCAATTTCTTTCTTTCCCATTTTCTAAGATTCCATGATTCCTTTTGATAGTTTAAAGCGCTGCTAATAAACCTCTTGTCAATTTGTTTTCTTGTTTCCTATCCGTATTTTTGTTCAGATATTCATAAGCCGTCATTTATATAAGAAAATATAGACGAACTTACTGAAAAAAGGAAACAGAACAGCTTTCGACAAGAGCTTATGGAAATAATTTTGTCGAAAAAGAGTCCGCTACTGAATAACTCATAAACAAAGTAAGGCAACTTAAATTTAACAAGTCTCCTTTGAAACTCCAAGCAGAAACGAAATTCTGGCCGAAATGCGTTAGGAGGGATTCAGTTCCGAGCCGATGAGAGAAGTCAGAAGCTGTGGATCGTAATTACGAGTGAAACTTTATAACTCCCGAGGTGTTTTCCTTTTTCTTTTTTTTTTTTTTTCGTGTTAGTCACTCCGAAACTGGCTACCAATGACTGCGACTAGGTCACAGCTGTTTGGCGCACAGAAGTTGCATAGGGAAAGAAGCTATCGTTGGTCCAACACCACAGCAACTACTATTGGGGTGTTAATCCCAGATCGTTTCTTACTTGATCTGGGGTGTTAAGTTTTGTAAAAATTTTGGTTCCAGAACTAGCCTTGCCTGCAGGGAATATACTCCAATTTTACGGTATCTACGGAAGGAATCTTGATAGATGTTCAAGCAAAAGAATTTTTCAAAATTTGAGCTTCAACTACATTCAATGACAGCAGTGCCTGCAGGTCATAAATAGACGAAGAATCTCAGAGAAAGAAGAATCTCAATGACGTTATTTTTCATGCAGAAGAAATTAATATTTAAAAGAGCCCAACAATACTTTGCTGTTTGCTCTCTTTGGTAGCAAGATTAATCTACTCGACTGCAGAAAAAAGCTTCCGTAGCCAAACTCACTAAGACGTGGTTGCGCACCAGTATTGGACTCGGAATAAAGCCGATTAGAATCAAGGTAGGACAATAAATTTTCAGCGCCAATATTTGGTCAACAAGGGAAAGAAATTGGTGGCGTGGAGTTCCTGACCACCGGAACTTGCGGAAATGTTGAGGGTTGAAGTAACAAACTTCTTCGCAGCTCCTCTGGGAAGTGACAACCACGAGGTACCTGGATTTCCTGCAAGCCACGCAACAAGAGAAGAGCAATAAAAATCAGCAAAAAAGGAATGTTAACAATACAACCCGTTGTGTCTGCAGGAGCAGCACACACTACTTGTACCGTACCTAAGACAAGACCATGGGGTCTTGCAAATTGTCGTGTGTATATGTGAGAGAGCGCGCGCGTATGTATGTGTGTGTTGTGTGTGAATGAGAGAGAGAAAGAGAGAACTGATGGGATGTGTTGATGGTGATGCGTCGGCCGATTGAGGTCGTTACCCCGGCGTCCCCTTAGTGCTGTTTATTAGAGAGGCCCAATCTATGTGCTAACATCGGATTCCACCCTCTCTTTCCTATTTCGTCACTGCAACACAAGCAGACCCTTAATATACGAAATCAGGAAGTCCTCCACAGACTCGACAAGGAAAGGGATGTGGAGCAAACACTGCCTAGAAGAAGGGACGAATGACAGGACATGTGTGGAACAATTCCAGTGAAACGGGTGGGAGCTGTGGAATGAAAAAACTATAGGTGAAAACAAAGCTTGGAATACACCCAACAAATAAAAAATGTAGATCTACGTATCGTGCTACTCTGAGATGAAAAGCCGTTGAGGGCCTCATCAAACCAATCAGTAGTCTTCGCTGTAGTACTGTTTGCATTAATCCAAACGACAAAGATATGCACTTGACAGTTCGTAACTGGGGGAGGAAGGAACGATAAACCTCTCCCATTAGGACTTTCCCTCGGATAGCAGTACAGGGTTCAAATGACTCTGAGCACTATGGGACTTACCATCTGAGGTCATCTGTCCCCTAGAACTTAGAGCTACTTAAACTTAACTAACCTAAGGACATCACACACATCCGTGCCGGAGGCAGGATTCGAACCTGCGACCGTAGCGGTCGCGCGGTTCCAGACTGACGCGCCTAGAACCGCTCGGCCACACCGGCCGGCAAGTACAGGGTTCCCGCATCCAAATTCAATGATAGTTTCCTTAGTATGGGATGCTACTGATCCGTGCTGGCAGAAAAACCTCCTATGCTAAGTATACAATCAATTTCTGAATGTATATTTCGGTGCGTAAACTTCGCAAATAGAAGATGAAACAGCCTGATGCACGTGAAAACATTTAAAGAAGGGAAAGCTGAAAATGAAGTTGGCAAGTTACTTTTCAATACGTTTTAAGTCTTAACTGAAATATTTTATCTGTATTATCTGTCAATATTTGTTTTCTTTGTACAACTATTATATTTTTTAATTTATACAATGATCACCAATCTCTGGGTAGATACGAATGTTGCTTTAGCTGATGTGCCCATCATCACAGCCTGCTCTTGCGATCTCTTCGTCTGTTTTATGCATAACTTCGTCAATAATAAAGGGGTTCAAATAAAAACACTTCATTATTTCCTGGATTTGTGATGGGTTTAGAGAACATAATGTCTTGAAAGATGAATTGTGTTTTTTTATGTATTCCTGACACAGTTACTGAGAATTTGATATTTATATTGCTAGTCGTATTTTTCATGTGCATTATAGTTCTTATTTCAGAAATTATATTTATTATCATGTTGTTGTTAATAATTCTATTTGTTTCTTGAAATTGTAACTGTGCGTACTTGCGCGCCACCTGTTAGTTGTTACTGGCCAAGCCTCGTTGTCACCAACAAGCACACGCTGCAGTTAATGTTCTGATGGTTTCAAACAATGTCAAACGTGCTTTGTCAGACTTTTAACTTCTACATTCTTATCACTGACATGTTACAGTTCATATCAAGGACGTCTCAACACTGCATTCAGGTACACTTTTAATAAGCATGGTATGTTCTTATATTTTCATGTTTTAATGCTTTTAAAAATAATGTTTTTTTAAAGTTAGTTTAGTGTTTGACTGTCACTGAAAACTAGTTTTTCGCTTGTCTCCATAGGTTCACAATTGCACTTTGCAACCTCGTTGGTATAACCAAAGCTTGGCTCATTGGTGGAAATGGCATGTTTTTATATGTTTTAAAAATTTTTTTGCGCTCTAACAACTATTTAAATATTGTTCGCGTTAAAAATTGTTATCTGTGCACATTATGTGGTGGTTATTTGCCATTTATTTTCCTAAGATACACTTTTAGAGGTTTGCGTTATTGGCTGTAGCTTGTAGCCTACAGATACATAATGACACAACTTCTAGCATAAGCGGTACGTTTTCACTGAAATAATGTATGTATTTTCTACAGGATCGTAAAATTCATGCTGACCGAAAGGCAGTTTCCTGTTTATTGTTATTTTTATGCATCTAAAGACGGTTGTCCAGCAAGGGAAACTAGTACTCAATTGCAACGTATTATTGTGATTAAGGCAATTAAAATTTTTTTATAACAATTTTATTTGTAAAAGTTTTATAAATACATCAGATTGCTTGTATCCATCAGTTGAAAATGTCAGCTCTTACTATGAAGATAATGTTGTGGAGATTAGTCTCTTAAAGCCTCTGGTGCAACTCTGTGCAATCCGAGTTCCGTGTACATCCATTCCGTGACGAACCGCACCTGAACAAGAAGGTGAACATAATTACTCCCATTCCTACAGACGTTTCCATTACTCATGTTTATGTAAGTAGCACTATTAGCAGCAGCCGGGAACTGGGGACAGAGAAGTGTAATCTGCGTAAAAACCACCCACTCGCATAGGACACGGCAGCTGCTGTGTCTAGAAGTCGCAAACACACATGATAATACGTGCACGTGTCAGACATGTGCCCAAGTTCGCTGACCGGCAGGCAGTCGAGCTGTCTCTGGATAAACGATGTGACGTCCATCAAATGCAGACGCCACGAGGCTGAGAAGCGGTGTCGCGCAGAACACGTGCCCATTGTCCTTGCCACGTGCGAGGACACCTAACAAAGCAAAGGCGAATACGGTCACGTTACACGAGATAGCATCTACGGCAGTCGAGTAGTTGGCTATAAGAGATGGTGCTAAGTTCTTCGTCTTACTGTTTCGACTCGGCAACAAACCCGGGCATATATTAATTAGACGTCTCTCGGCCAGTGTTGCGTTTGGATGGCAAGAAAATGAGCTCTTAGCGTGCGGAGGCATAAAAACAACCCTAGCAATATATCAGACGGGTCATTTCTTCCTCGGCGTCTCTGCTCTTGGGTAAATTAGCCCCCACTTTCACAGATTACCCTTGGAACAACCAGCTCTAACACGCAGCCTGTTTAATGACTCCCAAACGGGCTAAGGCTCTGAAATTTCTACCTCCGTTAATTTGGATAAAACAGTTCAACTTGTATTATACTGTGAGAGTTATGAGTGCTTCAGTTAGGTAGTTTGAATTTTGAACCCTAAGATGGCAACTCTAGCTCACATGCATATAAGTTACGTCTGTAATTCCCGTGGTTGATTGGTCATTTGTGTAAACGTAAAATGAAACTGGTTTGTGCGGTTCTTTTGGGGAGATAGTTTCAAAGATTCCTCTATACCGGCATCCGCGGTCAGGGGTAAATCGAAGAAACACCAATTATTAAAATTAATACACAGCCCCATAAAGATCATCGGGAATTCGAATCTCGAATCAACAGAATGTCAGCAATGACTATGTAGACTTTCCCGGTGTATTAGTATATCAAATTCTTGTCGGGTTTTCAGCCGGATCAAACTGTCATCTGAGCACAATATTCCAGCGGTCCACCTGGCCGCCATCATCAGGTGAGAAAAGCTACGCTTCTCTCGCCAGAAGAAGAGCACTTAGCGACTTCCAACAAACATTTTCGTGCGTACTTCAGCATAGCAAACGCGTCCCATGGTATATACTCGTATGTTATTTGCAAAATGGACGTCGTCTCTGAGATGGCATTGCCCTAACAGTTGCGTTGTTGATTCAAGTTAGCACTTATTCCATTTCGTCCAACTACCGGAATCTAACAGTAGTGCTGTGCGGAGTCTTACAACAGACAAGCGATACAATACCGCTGATGAAACCGTGCGACGCACTGCATCGTAATACCTCTGGAAACGAAACACGAACTGCAAACTACCCGTAGTATGCCACTGAACGTCAGGTTAACGGCAGACTAACATCGCATTACTCAAGTCTATTCAAGTACGCCGACCTGTGTGGCCGAGCGGTTCTAGGCGCTTCAGTCTGGAACCGCGCGACCGCTACGGTCGCAGGTTCGAATCCCGCCTCGGGCATGGATGTGTGTGATGTCCTTAGGTTAGTTAGGTTTAAGTAGTTCTAAGTTCTAGGGGACTGATGACCTCAGATGCTAAGTCCCATAGTGCTCAGAGCCATTTGAACCATATTCAAGTATTTCCACCATTTTGATATCTATGCTGTTAGTTGTGTAACTGAAGTATTTCTATATTACGGTGTCCTTCAATGGGGCACTGTTCGAGTGCAGTAAGGCATACGCGGGAAGGAACGAGAACAAGAAGCTAATGAATTTGTAGCAGAGTAGTGTGACTTACGTAAAATGGTAAAATCGACGGAAACAAAAATGGAAAAAACCGAATGAAGCTGAGGGTATGCATGAAGGCAGGAAAAACTTACTCTCGTAAGCAGTAAGGCCGCATCAAGTGGAGCACGTGCCTGACCCCACAACGGCCGGAAAGGGATCGTAGCATAAAGGTCTGCCCTCACCACTAACGGCGGGCAGAATTCAATGAAGTAAGAAATAAGAAAGCCTGACCAATGCGACAAAACCTTTAAGCACTTACATCCTGTCGAACGTTTGGTACTTTGGTCAGATATTTCCAGTAGCTAACAGAACCAGCAGCAAAAACAATCACACCAGCTTCCGGATCATTTTTCTACAAAGGATGTGCATTCAGGATCAAAGCCGGCCGGAGTAGCCGAGCGGCTCTAGGCGCTACAGT
Source organism: Schistocerca serialis cubense (assembly GCF_023864345.2). NCBI lineage: Eukaryota > Metazoa > Arthropoda > Insecta > Orthoptera > Acrididae > Schistocerca > Schistocerca serialis. The sequence goes on from NC_064645.1 coordinate 154,547,020, forward strand.
CTGGAACCGCGCGACCGCCAAGGTCGCAGGTTCGAATCCCACCTTGGGCATGGATGTGTGTGATCTCCTTAGGTTAGTTAGGTTTAAGTAGTTCTAAGTTCTAGGGGACTGATGACCCCAGAAGTTAAGTCCCATAGTGCTCAGAGCCATTTGAACCATTTCAGGATCAAAAAACAAACCACAACCTCATCCACAGAAAGAGAAGAACTACGCCTAATCCACGTATAAAACAAATTCGCTGCTACTGACTAGGAAGTATAAATTAAAGAACTCTCTACCCACACAATTCAACAAAATTCTATATTAGTATACTCCGCCAAGTATCTCTACACCAATTACGTTCAACTACATTCACTAAACTAAATAAAAGTTTTATTGAAAGAAATTGCTACATCTACAGCCAAAATTTCAAGAGAAAATACCAACAAAAATATGTTGGAAATAGAGCGCAAATTTGGATTGGCAGAGGATGGGGAAAGAAACTGATCGTGTCCTTTTCAAAGATAGTGTTCCAGACTTATCTTTAAGCGATTTAGGGAAACATTGAAAACCTAAATCAAGATGCCAATTGGGAATTTGAACCCAGTTCTCCCGAATACAACCCCTTACAGGATGTTCTATGTAAGCGTGTTACAAATACACTGTGGGGTAGACGTGGTGATCTACATCTACATCTACATGGCTACTCTGCATATCACACTTAAGTGCCTGGGAGAGGGTTCATCGAACCACCTTCACATTAATTCTCTATTACTCCACTCTCGAAAAGCGCGCGGAAAAAAAACCACCTACATCTTTTCGTGCGAGCTCTGATTTCCCTTATTTTATTGTGATGATCGTTCCTCCCTATGTAGGGCGGCCTCAACAAAATCTTTTTGCAGTCGGAGAAGAATGTTGGTGATTGAAATTTGGTGAGACGATCCAACTGCAGCGAGAAACATCTCTGTTGTAATAATGTCCACCCTAAACCACATATCACGTCCGTGTCACTCTCTCCCCTATTTCTCGATAATACGAAACGTGCTACTCTTTTTTGAACTTTCTCAATATATTCCGTTAATCCTATCCCACACCGTGCATCAGTACTCCAAAAGAGGACGGACAACCGTAGTGTAGGCTGTCTCTTTAGTAGATATGATGCATCTTGTAAGTGTTCTGCCAATAAATCGCAGTCTTTGGTTCGCCTTCCCCACAATATTTTCTATGAGTTTTTTCCAGTTTCGGTTGTTTGCAGTCGTAATTCCTACATATTTATTTGAATTTATGGCCTTTAGATGTGACTGATTTATCGTTTAACCGAAGTTTAATGGATTACTTTTGGAACTCACGTGGATGACCTCACACTTTTCACAGAGCGAGGTGGGGCAGTGGTTAACACAATGGACTCGCATTCAGAAGGACGACGGTTCAAACCTGTGTCCTGGCATCTTGATTTAGGTTTTCTGTGATTCCCTAAATCGCTTCAGGCAAATACCGGGATGGTTCGTTTGAAAAGGTTCGGCCGACTTCCTTCCCCCTCCCTCCCTAATCCGATGGGACGGATGACCTCGCTGTTTGGTCACCTCCACCAAATCAACCATCCAACCAACATCACACTTTTGATTATTTAGGGAATTGCCAATTTTCGCTCCATATTGACAAATTTTCTAAATTGTTTTGATCTTCTGATGGCTTTACTAGACGATAAACGACAGCATCATCTACAAGCAACCTAATAAGGCTGCTTAGGTGCTTTCCCAAATCGTTTATATAGGTAAGAAAGAGCAGAGAGCCAATAACACTACCATGGGCAACGCTAAAAATCACTTCTGTTTTACTCGATGACTTTCCGTCAGTTACTACGAACTGTGACCCCTCTAACAGCAAATCACGAATCCAGTCGCATAGCTGAGACGATAACCCGGAAGCCCGCAATTTTATTACAAGCCACTTGTGAGGTATAGTGTGAAAATAAATTCCTTGTCAATAGCACCCAGTACTTCGTGTGAGTAAACAGCAAGTTATGTTTCACAAGAACGATGTTTTCTAAATCCGTGTTACTGTGTGTCACTAGACCGTTCTCTTCGAGGTGATTCATAATGTTCGAAGACAATGTGTTCCAAAATCCTGCTGCATAACGACGTTAATGATATGGGCCTGTAATTCAGTGGACGACTCGTATTGCCTCTCTTGAATATTGGTGCGAAGTTTTGCAGGTCTTGGCTAGTAAGCGTTATAACAGGGCTTGAATGAAGCACTTCTGCAATTATCGCTACAATGCAAAGAGAAGCTGGTTCTACAATTTGGGGCGCGTCATTATGAATCGTCCTGAAGAGGACTGCATCATGTCGGTCGAAACGTTAGCCATTTAGCTGTTTTAGTGTTACAACGAAGCAGCCAAATACTCAAAATTATTTTATCCAAAATGACACTGGCCGTAGAAGTCTACAAACTTACACTATAGAAAATTTTGAGCAACCTTTAGTGGCATAAATACAACTCTTTCTCTATACGGCTATACATACATTTTCAACAACGTGTGGACTGTTATCAATGGACTCTGCAGCACGTCAGTTATTTTGTGGAGAACGGTATCTATAAATAAATTTGAAAATGGTGTCCCTTGACTGCCATTTTGACTCTTGGAAATAGAAAAAAGTCGCACGGAGTGATATCTGGTGAATAAATTTGTTTTGAGGTTAAAAATTGCTGTACTGACAGAGCAGTATGGGATGTCTGTCCAGGAGGCATCCACTCTTTATGAACAATTACCTTGGAATCAAAGAAGCACACAAGCATGCATTTCACTTTTGACTTTGACATGGGAGCTTTTTTGGTCTGGGTAATCCCGTTAAGCACGATTGCGAACTTTGGCGTTTTGTCTCTGGATCGTACTGAAAAAACCAACTTTCATCACCAGTGATAATACGGTTCAACAATTTTGGATTGATTTCCGTTTGCTCTAACAGATCGGCTGCTACATTTTTCCGTGTTTCTCGCTGTTGTGGTGTAAGATTTCTGGGGTTCATTTTTGCAAAAATTTTTCTCATACCAAGATCTTCAGTTATTATTAGACGAACCGTTTCTCGACTGATGTTCAGTTCTTCTGCAATCATTTTCACGGACAATCTTCGATCAGATCATACGAGTTCACCAACCCTGTCCAAGTTGACATCTGTCAGTGAGGTTGATGGTCGTCCACTGCAGCCTTCATCTTCAACATTCGTTGTGCCTTCACTAAACATGTTATGCCAACGAAAAACTTAAACTCTTGACACAACCTCCTCTCCAAAAGCCTTCTGAAGCTGACCGTAAGTTGTCGTCGCATTTTCACCCAATTTAACACAAAAAGAAATGCCGTACCGTTGCGCAATATTATGCGGTTCCATTTCTGTGACTGAGGAGTTGCATCGATGTGCTGCTTGGGCTAGAAGCAGCTTATAAACCAAGGCCAAAGATATTGTGCCTATGCAAGCCTGCAGGGTTGCCTCATCCTGCAAAGAAAATCAGTCTCATTACTTTATTGTCACATTTCGTACACTATCTGACCAAAAGTATCTGGACGCCTATTATTGGATATTAATATGAGATATGTTCACCCTTCGTGTTTATGATGGCTTGAATTCTGGTACAGACACTTTCAGTGACGTGTCAGAATGGCAACACATTACACTTCAACTGCCGAAACTAGAGAAGGTAAGTGATATTGGACACTGGGGTCTGAAGCGAAGTCATCATTTTAATGCATCCCAGAATTATTCCACTGGATTCATTTCGAGACTGCGCAGTGATAACCACATCAGGAAAGTTACTGAAAACAAACCACTGTGTCATAGATTATGATTTATAACAGGGCGCATTGTCATGCTGATAGTCATTGTCCCGAACTGTTTCTCGACTATTCACAGTACGCAGTACTGTAAAGCATGTTAACATATGAAGGTCACTCCAAAAGAAATGAACACTATTTTTGTAAAATTACAGTTTTCATTCTGCATGTGTGAAAGTTTTACAGTGTGTAGATACATCCTTCCCACTTGTTTTCAAACTTAGTTCAACTTGTTCCCGTGAGTGGCGCCGTCACAGCATGTCTTCAAGATGGCTGCTACACTTGACGTTCGTCAGAAGCAACGTGCTGTCATATAATTCCTGTGCTGTGAAACGAGACAGTGGGAAACATCCACAAGAGGTTGAAAAAGGTGTATGGACATGCTGCTGTCGATCGCAGTACAGTTAGTCGGTGGGCAAGCAGGTTACGTGATGAAAGCGCTCATGGCAATATTGAGGATTGTTCTCGCAGCGGCAGGCCTCGTACTGCACACACTCCAGACGATGTGCAGCGAGTTAACGAATTGGTGACTGCTGACAGACGCATCACAGTGAACGAATTGTCACGCTACGTTGGGATAGAGAAATGAAGCAGAATACTGAAAGTGTTGGCGTTAGAAAAGGTTTGTGCCATGTGGGTTCCCAGGATGTTGACAGTGGCTCACAAAGAAACAAGAAAAACGGTATCCAGCGAACTTTTGGAACAGTACGAGAATGGTGGAAATGAATTTCTTGTAACAATTGTGACAGGTGATGAAACATGGCTCCATCATTTTTCACCAGAGACGAAGAGGCAATCAATGGAGTGGCATCATGCAAATTCACCCAAGAAAAAAATTCAAAACCACACCTTTTGCTGAAAAAGTTATGGCTACAGTGTTTTTGGATTCCGAAGGACTCTTGCTTGTGGACATCATGCCAAGTGGAACCATCATAAATTCTGATGCATATGTGACGACACAAGAAACTTCAAGCTCGACTGAGTCGTGTTTGACCACATCAGCAAAAGCAGGATGTTTTGCTGTTGCACGACACTGCACGGCCACATGTCAGTCAAAAAACCATGGAAGAGATCACAAAACTCGGATGGATAACACTGAAACAACCGCCTTACAGTCCTGACCTGGCTCCATGTGACTATCATCTCTTTGGGAAACTGAAAGACTCTCTTCGTGGAGCAAGGTTTGAAGATGATGACTCCCTTGTGCACGCTGCCAAACAGCGGCTCCAACAGGTTGGTCCAGAATTTTACCATGCGGGTATACAGGCGCTGGTTCCAAGATGAGGTAAGGCAGGTGAGAGGGATGGAAATTATGTGGAGAAATGAAAATATTGTTCCTAAAGGATGTATCTACACACTGTAAAACTTTAAAACATGTAGAATAAAAGATGGATTTGAAAAAAAATAGTGTACATTTCTTTTGGAATGTCCCTCGTGCTTTCGCATTTAGCGTTTTCTTAAGTACAATAAAGGGATTAAATCATTAACCACGAAAAACATCCCCATACCGTAATACCACCTTCTATGTACTTAAATATTGGCACTACGCATGATGGCAGATAAAGTTCTCAAAGGCATTGCGCCAGACACAAATTCTTCAGTCGGATACCCGCAGGGTACAGCGTGATTCATCACTGCGGATCATTCGTTTCCAGTCATCAGCTGTCCAGTGGCATCGCTCTTTACACCATATCAAACGGCGCTTAGCACTGAGTTCCGAAATGTGTGGGTTATGAAGAGTTGTTCGACCACTGGATCCATTCTTTTAACGCTCCCCCCCCCCCTCCCCCCGCACCTCCTCCAATACAGTCCTTTTGGTAGCCGAACTGCTGGTAGCACTTAGCACGAGTGATTCCTTCCTCTGATTTAACAATTTTTTTTTTTTACAATCACCCTTCACAATGCTTGACGGTCCCTCCCCATGGCCCTGGCCTTCAATACATGAGGTCTATCTGGTCTTGGTTTAGCTGTCGTTCGTTGTTCCTTCGCATTTTCACTTTACAATCATATCACCAACAGTCGACCTGGGCAGCTTTCAGGTTTGAAATGTCTCTGATGGATTTGTTAGTGGGGTGCCACCCAATGAGTAGTCCACAGTAGAAGTTGCTGACCCTCCTGACAGACGCATTCCGCTGCTGCTGCTTCTCCCCGCCTCTTCTAATACAGGCTAGCCCGCATCTACTGACATCGAGTGATCAGTTTCGCATTACATAGATGTAACCGGATACTTTTGATACGATAGTGTGATTGTCCCAGCGCACTTCGGTAAAATCCTCACAAGAGATTTACACGACTCATCAACAACTTTTTTTACCTCAGCGACGAATATTACCACTGAAAATGGCACAAACATACAGCTGACAGTCTATAGAAGAATCACAAAAATATATCACTTTTTCAAACCAACAGCTCATTTCATTGAATCAATACTAGAAATAAGAATAATCTTCGCAAGGATTTAAAGTCTTGTACAAAAAGGTGTGCATTATTCAGGAAAACACATTTCAATAACTTGTCAGCAGCCATAGAAAGCTTAACAACCAATGAAATTAAGTTTAAGAGAAGCCTAAAGGATTTATTGGTGGCCAACTCCATTGATGTATTTCTCAGTAGAACTAACTGATTTGCAGTAATGTGTTCATTGTAAGTAAGTACACTCCTGGAAATGGAAAAAAGAACACATTGACACCGGTGTGTCAGACCCACCATACTTGCTCCGGACACTGCGAGAGGGCTGTACAAGCAATGATCACACGCACGGCACAGCGGACACACCAGGTACCGCGGTGTTGGCCGTCGAATGGCGCTAGCTGCGCAGCATTTGTGCACCGCCGCCGTCAGTGTCAGCCAGTTTGCCGTGGCATACGGAGCTCCATCGCAGTCTTTAACACTGGTAGCATGCCGCGACAGCGTGGACGTGAACCGTATGTGCAGTTGACGGACTTTGAGCGAGGGCGTATAGTGGGCATGCGGGAGGCCGGGTGGACGTACCGCCGAATTGCTCAACACGTGGGGCGTGAGGTCTCCACAGTACATTGATGTTGTCGCCAGTGGTCGGCGGAAGGTGTACGTGCCCGTCGACCTGGGACCGGACCGCAGCGACGCACGGATGCACGCCAAGACCGTAGGATCCTACGCAGTGCCGTAGGGGACCGCACCGCCACTTCCCAGCAAATTAGGGACACTGTTGCTCCTGGGGTATCGGCGAGGACCATTCGCAACCGTCTCCATGAAGCTGGGCTACGGTCCCGCACACCGTTAGGCCGTCTTCCGCTCACGCCCCAACATCGTGCAGCCCGCCTCCAGTGGTGTCGCGACAGGCGTGAATGGAGGGACGAATGGAGACGTGTCGTCTTCAGCGATGAGAGTCGCTTCTGCCTTAGTGCCAATGATGGTCGTATGCGTGTTTGGCGCCGTGCAGGTGAGCGCCACAATCAGGACTGCATACGACCGAGGCACACAGGGCCAACACCCGGCATCATGGTGTGGGGAGCGATCTCCTACACTGGCCGTACACCACTGGTGATCGTCGAGGGGACACTGAATAGTGCACGGTACATCCAAACCGTCATCGAACCCATCGTTCTACCATTCCTAGACCGGCAAGGGAACTTGCTGTTCCAACAGGACAATGCACGTCCGCATGTATCCCGTGCCACCCAACGTGCTCTAGAAGTTGTAAGTCAACTACCCTGGCCAGCAAGATCTCCGGATCTGTCCCCCATTGAGCATGTTTGGGACTGGATGAAGCGTCGTCTCACGCGGTCTGCACGTCCAGCACGAACGCTGGTCCAACTGAGGCGCCAGGTGGAAATGGCATGGCAAGCCGTTCCACAGGACTACATCCAGCATCTCTACGATCGTCTCCAAGGGAGAATAGCAGCCTGCATTGCTGCGAAAGGTGGATATACACTGTACCAGTGCCGACATTGTGCATGCTCTGTTGCCTGTGTCTATGTGCCTGTGGTTCTGTCAGTGTGATCATGTGATGTATCTGACCCCAGGAATGTGTCAATAAAGTTTCCCCTTCCTGGGACAATGAATTCACGGTGTTCTTATTTCAATTTCCAGGAGTGTATTATAGTAGTTGTATTACACGTTTTTTACCTTATAAATAAATAATAAACTGTTTCTATTTTAAATTCAGTGCATTAGTGTTTGTATAATGATTCTTTCATATAGTGTTCATTAAAAAATGACGATCATTCCACTTGAGACGTGTGGAATGGTACTTTAGCTTATTTGTTTGAGTTGTAAATATTTGTCATGTATTATTGTTTTTCCGACATGTTATACATCCTGGAGGACCTCCTCACCACGGATAAATTAGAATGAAAGGAAATCTAATCTAATCTAAAAAAAAAATTAAATTCATTTCTATTTAGACCTGCGGAATAGTTCAGATGTTCAGAAGTGTGTGAATTCCTAAGGCACCAAACTGCTAAGGTCATCGGTCCCTAGACTTACACACTACTTAAACTAACTTATGCTAAGAACAACACAGACACCCATGCCCGAAGGAGGACTCGAACCTCCGGCAGGAGGTGCCGCGCAATCCGTGACGTAGCGCCCGAGACCGCGCGGCCACTCCGCGCGGCTGCGAAATAGTTACGTCGCCAAATTCCTCATATCAAAAACTACGGTGCCAAAACACAGATTAGTTCCACTTAAAATGACTAATTTAACTGTCATATCCTTTCCATCCATCCGCGACATAATTTGGCATTCAGCGGGATTAAGAAATGTTGTTCATGACTGTAAATACGTCGTAATCTATGCAGATTCAGCTTTATCAAGCACACAAAGTTGCATATGACAGATGACACGTATTTGGTTTATACTGTAGAACAGAACAGTTTTCATTGCTTGGTTTTACAACAACCAGTTTACAGTGTAACATTCCACAACGAACGACCAAAGGAAAGTGCATCTACATCTACATCTACATTTATACTCCGCAACACCCAACGGTGTGTAGCGGAGGGCACTTTACGTGCCACTGTCATGACCTCCCTTTCCTGTTCCAGTCACGTATGGTTCGCAGGAAGAACGACTGCCGGAAAGCCTCCATGCGCGCTCGAATCTCTCTAATTTTACATTCGTGATCTCCTCGGGAGGTATAAGTAAGGAGAAGCAATATATTCGATACCTCATCCAGAAACGCACCCTCTCGAAACCTGGACAGCAAGCTACACCGCGATGCAGAGCGCCTCTCTTGCAGAGTCTGCCACTTGAGTTTGCTAAACATCTCCGTAACGCTATCACGCTTACCAAATAACCCTGTGACGAAACGCGCCGCTCTTCTTTGGATCAAGTGTTGTTCGCTTATCTATTGTGTACGAACCATTAATTACCAGCACATTTTCTAACACGCCAGTTACTGCTCAGCTGTTTGAAAATCAAATAACATAGAAGTTTCTAGTCACATTCATTCATAAATTTTGGTAAGGGGAGGATTCAAATGAACAGTGTGAGGTAATGTTGGAACGCGTATATGACGTTAAAACTGACATCTGGTATCAATAAATGTAAGTAACTGACAAGCTCAACACACTAGTGCATAACTGTTATATTTAAATTACTTCCTCCTCTAGTTATTGCGTTTAATAGTAAAGACTTTAAAGAAACTTCCATATTAACATTATTATATCCTACAAAGTGGGAAAGTCCTACAGCATGTAGAATTATTTTGATTTTCTAAATCACTGTGGGCACTAAACTCACGTATTGAAAAACGTTATCTTTTGCTACCTTCCGCACTTTCTGTTGCTCACAGTGAAGCACAGTTTGCACGTGTGATGGTTTAAACCTTTCTGCAGTGATTATAGGCTAGAATTCACAAGAAACTTCCGGGTAAATTAAAACTGTGTGCTGGAGCGTGACTCGAACCTATGATCTTTGCCTTTCGCGGATCTACCGACAGAGTTATCCAATCACGACTGAGGACACGCCCTCGCAGCCTTACTTCCGCCAGTACCTCATCGCCTATCTTCCAAACTTTACAAAAATAGACCCGCAACGTTGCCGGACCAGCACTCCTGGAAGAAAGGATATTGCAGAGACAGGTTTTAACCATAGCCCGGAGATTGTTTACAGAACGAATTTCCAGTCTGCACGGGAATATGCGCTGTATTATGCTATGGATAATATTCACCTGGGCTTCCATGGGAGTGATGGTAGTAATCGAAGGCAATGTGACAAATGTCAACTACGCGAACATTATTGCGGTCCGCCTGCATCACTTACATTGAGTTCTTGCCATTGGACGTAACCGGAGCTGCCGCGCTGAGACAATTTCCGACTGGCGCCACGGGAGGCGCTTTGAAGCTCGCCGCCAACCACAAGCGCGCCCCAATTGGCAATCTCCGCGCCGCCGCCAATGGAATGGACTTCCATGTTGCGGTAAGCAGCAACAACAGGCAGCGACTGTGGCAGCAACGCGGGTTCATGTTGGGCGCTGGCGTACAATAGTTCTAGTACGGATTTCCAGGGTGGCTGTTCGTAGCTACAGTTCGTAGTGAAGTCGCTTATAGCATACGAATAGGGACAAGTGTCGACTAAAGTGCGTGACACTGTGTGTTTACCACAGTGGTTGACAGTGTGGTGCCCAGACTTGTTGACATTGTAGCCGCGCGTGGTAGCCGTGCAGTCTCGGGCGCCTTACCACGGTTCGCGCAGCTCCCCCCGTCGGAGGTTCGAGTCCTCCCTTGAGCATTGGTGTGTGTGTTGTTCTTAGCGTAAATTAGATTAAGTAGTGTTAAGCCTAGGGGCCGATGACGTCAGCAGTTTGGTCCTATAGAACTTACCACAAATTTCCAATTTTGACACTGTATTCAGTAACGAACGCCCTGACATGCCACTGCTTAGTTGCATCTGTCCGCAAGCACATTCAACAAGTTGCTGTACAACTTTAGTTAAATATCTCAGCGCAAAAAAGTGTATATTTGTGTGTCGCACAGTTCCTCTATCCACCTCTGAACGCCTAAACCTAATGCGTAGAGTGCGGCCCTTCTACCCAGACGAACCGTACACATCACTTAATGCGTGGTGTCTTCCCTAAGGCGACGGCATCTACACACAACAAAAACAGTTTTGCATCACCCCGGTTCCCAACACTCCTGAAGACAGACGTTGATTGTGGACATTCTATCAGAGACACAGTCCCTTTGACTGTTCAGTCACTAAACCAGCCCAAAAATGTAAATAACAATGCATGAGCAGCGCCTATTAGACGGAGGGGGTCCGACAGCCGATCAGTTCCAGTCATTCCACCAGGAAGGAGGTACACGACTCTTGTTATCTGTAGTTCAACCATGCCTAGACGGTCAATACCGCGGTTCTATCGCGTCAGCATTGTTATTTTGTGCCAGGAAGGGCTCTCAACAAGGGAAGTGTCCAGGCGTCTCGGAGTGAACCAGAGCGATGTTGTTCGGACATGGAGGAGATACAGAGAGACAGGTACTGTCGATGACATGCCTCGCTCAGGCCGCTCAAGGGCTACTGCTGCAGTGGATGACCACTGCCTACGGATTATGGCTCGGAGCAACCCTGACAGCAACGCCACCGTGTTGAATAATGCTTTTCGTGTAGCTACAGGACGTCGTCTTACGACTCAAACTGTGCGCAATAGGCTGCATGATGCGCAACTTCACTCCCGACGTCCGTGGAGAGGTCCATCTTTGCAACCACAACAACATGCAGCGCAGAACAGATGGGCCCAACAACATGCCGAATGGACCGCTCAGGATTGGCATGACGTTCTCTTCACCGCTGAGTGCCGCATATGCCTTCAACCACATAATCGTCGGAGACGTGTTTGGAGGCAACCCGGGCAGGCTGAACGCCTTAGAAGCTAAGTCCAGCGAGTGCAGCAAGGTACAGGTTCCCTCCTGTTTTGGGTGGGGCAGGCGTACGCCGTTATGCCGCTGGTGGTCATGGAAGACGCCGTAAGGGCTGTAAGATACGTGAATGCCATCCTCCGACCGATAGTGCAACCACATCGGCAGTATATTGGCGAGGTATCCGTCTTCATGGACGACAATTCGCGCTCCCATCGTGTACATCTTGTGAATGACTTCCTTCAGGATAACGACATCGCTCGACTAGAGCGGCCAGAATGTTCTCCAGACATGAACCCTATCGAACATGCCTGGGATGGATTGGAAGGCGCTGTTTATTGACGACGTGACGCACCAATCACTCTGAGGAATCTACGCCGAATCGCCGTTGAGGAGTGGGACAATCCGGACCAACAGCGCCTTGATGAACTTGTGGATAGTTGCCTCGACGAACACAGGCATGCATCAATGCAAGAGAACGTGCTACTGGGTATTAGAGGTACCGGTGTGTGTGGACCAACATCTCTGAAGGTCACGCTGTATGGAAGTACAACATGCAATGTGCGGTTTTCATGACCAATAAAAAGGGTAGGAATAAGGTTGATCTCTATTCCAATTTTCTGTACAATTTCTCGGAACCGAGGTGATGAAAAACTTTTTTTGATGTGTTTACATGAAAAATAACTATCCGTGTCACGAGGTCATAACCGTGCTACAGTGGGTTGAGGAATGTGATAATAAACTCACGCCAGTGTCTTGGCCACCAAATTCGCCTAATCTGAACTGACGGAACACATGTGGCACGGTATCGGGCGCCAGATACGCCTCCAAAACCATTAGCCGTAATCTACGGAAACTGCGTGACCTGTGACTAGATATCTGGTGCTCTACATCTCCGGAAACCTACCAAGGACTTGTGGAATCCATGCCATGCTGTATCGCTGCTTTACTGCGTTCCAAACGTCGACCAACACACTAATATGGAGATGGTGCAACATTACTGATAATTTTTGGAAAAGCAACACAAAGGAGAAACACATAATCTTTGTATGGGGACGTCGGATTTTGTGCAGTGCACGTTCCCAACGAAAGGAGGATATACAGTACGCGACATGGACTCATGTGACGGTCCGTCATAACGTAGCGGGGAAAATAGGATAACGATTGGCACATAGGAGCGAGGTTCGAAAACTGTTACTGGTGACCTTCCTTGGTTGTGTACACTGCCAGAAAAGAAATGCAGCACCCTCAAGGGCAAGGTCGTATTATTGACAAGTGACGTGACAGGTAGTTCATCGCTGTAGGAGTAAATGGTAACAAATTCAGACCAAATGAAACACACATGTCGCACTAAAGGTTGCCAACAGTCGCTACAATACAAAGTGTACAACGACTACCCTGGCCAGCAAGATCGCCAGATCTCTCGCCAACCGAACACATATGGGGGCATCTGAGGCTGGCGACGGAGGCGTGTATTCTAGCATGCAAACGATCATAAAGGCGCTGTGTGGCATCGTGTGATAGATTGTCCCAAACACCTTGCGCCTTTTGATGCAATTCAACAATGGTTCTCGCATGCCATGAAGAACGAGCAAGTTCCCACTTCGCTATGCCCCATACGTGTTAAATTGGTGAGAGATCTTGTGATCTTGTTGCGCAGAAGCCGTATGTGGACGTGCATTATTCTGCTGAAAAACCACATCCCTTTCGAAGATAAGGCAGTACCATGGGGATAACAACATGAAGTTCAAATGGTTCAAATGGCTCGGAGCACCATGGGACTTAACTTCTGAGGTCATCAGTCCCCTAGAACTTAAACCTACTTAAACCTAACTAACCTAAGGACATCACACACATCCACGGCCGAGGCAGGATTCGAACCTGCGACCGTAGACAACATGAAGTAATGAGTGATCGATTTCATATTCATAGATTTCCAGAAGGCTTTTGATACCGCTTCTCACGAGCGACTATTAATCAAATTGCGTGCATATGGAGTATCGTCTCAGTTGTGTGGCTGGATTCGTGATTTCCTCTCAGAGAGGTCACAGTTCGTAATGATAGACGGTAAATCATCGAGTAGAACAGAAGTGATATCTGGTGTTCCGCAAGGTATTGCCACAGGCCCTCTGCTGTTCCTGATGTACATAAATGATCTAGGTGATAATCTGAGCAGGCCCCTTAGACTGTTTGCAGATGACTCTGTAATTTACCATCTAGTAAAATCATCAGACGGTCAATTCCAATTACAAAATGATCTAGAGAGTACGGTGCGAAAAGTGGCAATTGGCACTAAACAAAGAAAAGTGCGAGGTCATCCACATGGGTACTAAAAGAAATCCGATAAATTTTGGGTATACGATAAATCGCACAAACTTAAGGGATGTAAATTCGTCTAAATACCTAGGAATTACAATTACGAGCAACTTAAATTGGAAAGACCACATAGATAATATTGTGGGGAAGGCGAAACAAAGACTGCGCTTTGTTGGTAGAACACTTAGAAGATGCGACAAACCCACTAAAGAGACAGCCTACATTACACTTGTCCGTCCTCTACTGGAATATTGCTGTGCGATGTGGGATCCTTACCAGGTAGGATTGACGGAGGACATCGAAAAAGTGCAAAAAAGGGCAGCTCGTTTCGTGTTATCGCGCAACAGGGGTGAGAGTGTCATTGATATGACACGTGAGTTGGGTTGGCAGTCACTGAAACAAAGGCGGTTTTCTTTGCGGCGAGATCTATTTACGGAAATTTCAGTCACCAACTTTCTCCTCCGAATGCGAAAATATTTTGTTGACACCCACCTACGTAGGGAGAAATGATCATCATAATAAAATAAGAGAAATCAGAGCCCGAACGGAAACTTTTAGGTGTTCCTTTTTCCCACTCGCCATTCGAGAGTGGAATGGTAGAGAAGTAGTATGAAAATGGTTCGATGAACCCTCTGCCAGGCACTTAAGTGTGACTTGTAGAGTAACCATGTAGATGTAGATGTAGATGTAGGTGCGCACTGTAGCGGGCACTGGTTACTTTACCCTGCAGGAACATAAAATATGATCGTATGTTGAAATTGCTGGTCAATCACACCAAGAAACCTGGTGAGGGATCTGCGTGTCATGGGCGAATGAACTTAAGATTAGGCCGTTCACCAGGTCTACGCCGTATACTTGTATGTCCATCCCTCGCGTACGACAAAACCTACTCTCATCAACAGTGCGCCAGTCCACTCTCTAGTTAACTCTTACACGACACTAGAGTAGTCGTGCTTGGTGGTGTTGTGGTGACAGTGACAGCCTGGCAAGAGGCACACGTGGTCGTAACCCTGCTGCAAGTAGGCGTTTCCCAATGACCCCTGATGTCACAGCAGGTGCAGTACGTGCTCAAATTTCGACCCTCGATTATGTTCAGTTGGCCACTGCAGACGTCCAGAGCCAGGTGTGGGAATGTTGCACCGACCATTGTTGAAAGTAGCGATACACAACCCATACATTGTACCTAACATGTGGAGCAATCCGTCGATACGTCCATCCCAGCTTCCCACAATGCGAACGCGTTCAAATGGGTGAAACTGTTCAACATCGTTTGTGGGGCATGGTTGTACGCTAGAACGAATGTTGCAAACTCTTTCCTCCTTTAAACTCAACACATTTACTGCCTGCAGTGTCAGTCAGAGTATGCACAGAGAGGCCTTCTGAGGACCATCTGATCGCCGATGACAGTGACAAATGAATCACTAACACTACAATCCATCTGTATGCACACGGTATGAGAGTCATTTCAAAAGAAATGCACACTGTTTTTTAAAAATACAGTTTTCATTCTGCATGTGTGAAAGTTTTACTGTGTGTAGATACATCCTTCCCGCTTATTTTCAAACTTAGTTCAACCTGTTCCCGTGAGTGGCGCCGTCACAGCATGTCTTCAAGATGGCTGCTACACTTGACGTTAGTCAGAAGCAACGTGCTGTTATAGAAATCCTGTGCTTTGAAGACGAGACAGTGGGAACATCCACAAGAGGTTGAAAAAGGTGTATGGAGATGCTGCTGTCGATCGCAGTACCGTTGGTCGGTGGGCAAGCAGGTTACGTGATGAAACCGGGCACGGCAATATAGAGGATTGTTCTCGCAGCGGCAGGCCTCGTACTGCACACACTCCAGACTATGCGCAGAGAGTTAACGAATTGGTGACTGCCGACAGACGCATCACAGTGAACGAATTTCACGCTACGTTGGGACAGGGGTGGGAAGTGTTTGCAGAATACTGAAAGTGTTGGCGTTAAAAAAGGTTTGTGCCAGGTGGGTTCCTGGGATCTTGACAGTGGCTCACAAAGAAACAAGAAAAACGGTATGCAGGGAGCTTTTGGAACTGTACGAGAATGGTGGAGATGACTTTCTTGGAAGAATTGTGACAGGTGATGAAACATGGCTCCATCATTTTATACAGAGACGAAGAGGCAACCAATGGAGTGGCATCATGCAAATTCACCCAAGAAAAAAAAAATTCAAAACCACACCTTCTGCTGGAGAAATTAAGACTACGGTGTTTTTCGATTCCGAAGGACTCTTGCTTGTGGACATCATGCGAAGTGGAATCACCATAAATTCTGATGCATATGTGGCAACACTGAAGAAACTTCAAACTCGGCTGAGTCGTGTTCGACGACATCGGCAAAAGCAGGTTGTTTTGCTGTTACACGACAATGCACGGCAACATGTCAGTCAAAAAACCATGGAAGCAATCACAAAACTCGGATGGACAACACTTACAGTCCTGACCTGGCTCCATGTGACTATCATCTCTTTGGGAAACTGAAAGACTCTCTTCGTGAAACAAGGCTTGAAGATGATGACTCCCTTGTGCACGCTGCCAAACAGTGGCTCCAACAGGTTGGTCCAGAATTTTACTGTGCATGTATACAGGCGCTGGTTTCAAGATGGCGTAAAGCAGTTGGGAGGGACGGAAATTATGTGGGGAAATGAAAATATTGTTCCTAAAGGATGTATCTACACACTGTAAAACTTTCGCACATGTGGAATAAAAGACGGATTTGGAAAAAAAATAGTGTGCATTTCTTTTGGAGTGACCCTCGTATAAGCTGGTGCCATTGAACACAATCCTTGAGGGAGTTCTATTTTTTTCATGGCGGTGTGTTTATGGGAATATTTAAACTATTCTCCTTACCACAAGTGAGTTATTTATATTCTAGACAATTTCTGCATAATGCGAAATAATTACATTTTTACTTTTTGTCTGTAAACACCTGAAGATGGAACCTAACTTTATAAAACGTCGAGTGTGATGAATAAATTACAGTGAGGTGACAGAAGTCATGGGATAGCAATATGGACACGTACAACTGGCGGTAGTATCTCGTATGCAAGGTAGAAAACGCCAGTGTATTGACGGAGCCGCCATTTGTTCGCAGATGATTAATGTGAAGCGGTTGCCGGTATGATTGTGGGAACAAAACGGGAATTAATAGACTTTGAACGCGGAATGATAGTTGGAGCTAGCCGTGTGGGACATTCCATTTTGCAAATCGTCAGTGAACTCAGTATTCGCGAGATCCACAGTGTCAAGAGTGTGCCGAGAATACCAAATTTCAGGGACTACCACTCACCACGGACAATGCACTGACTGATGGCCTTCACTTAACGACCGAGAGCAACGGCGTTTGCGTACATGATGATGATTATGTTTGGTTTGTGGGCGCTCAACTGCGCGGTTATCAGCGCCCATACAAATTCCCACCCTGTACACAGCCCAATCTCGCCATTTCATGAATGCTGATGAAATGATGAGGATAACACAAACACCCAGTCATCTCGAGGCAGGTGAAATCCCTGACCCCGCCGGGAATAGAACCCGTGACCCCGTGCTCGGGAAGCGAGAACACGACCGCGAGACCATGAGCTGCGGACGTTTGCGTACAGTTGTTGGTGTTAACACACGAGGAACACTGCGCGAAGTAACCGCAGAAATCAATGTGGGACGTACGACGGACATAACCGTTAGGACAGTGCGACGAAATTTGGGGTTAATGGGCTATGGCAGCAAACGACCGACACGAGTGCCTTTGCTGACAGCACGACATCACCTGTAGCGCCTGTCCTGACTCGTGATCACATCAATTGGACCGTAGGTGACTGGTAAAACGTAGCCTGGCAAACGAGTCCCGATTTCAGTTGGTAAGAACTAATGGTAGGGTTCGAGTCTGTCGCAGACCCCACTACTTCATGGACCCAAGTTATTAACAAGAAACTGTACAAGCTGGAGGCGGATCCATAATGCTGTGGGCTGTATTTACATGTAATGGACTGGCTCTTCTGGTCAAAACCGGTCATTAACTGAGATGTTTATGTTTGCCTAATTCAATACCATTTGCAGCCATTCATGGACTTCACGTTCCCAAACGGGGATGGAATTTTTATGAATGACAGTGCGGCATTCACTGGGTCGCAGTTGTTCACGATTGGTTTGAAGAACATTCTGGACAATTCGAACGAGCGATTTGGCCACTCAGACCGCTTGATATGAATCCCGTCGAACATTTATGGGACATGATAAGAGGGGTTCGTGCACAAAATCCTGCACCGGCAACACTTTCGCAATTATGGACGGCTATAGAGACATCATAGTTCACTATCTCTGCAAGGGACTTTCAACGGTTTGTTGAGCCCCTGCCATGTAGAGTTGCTGCACTGCACTGGGCAAAGGAGGTCCGACACGATGTTAGGAGGTATCCCTTGAGTTTTGTCACCTCATTGTATTTTACAGTGGCAGAGACTGAACACAACATTTCTCAATGGTTGGCCTCCACAAATACGTAAATATTACATTACGTGATAACACAGACCAACGCAATTTTTTTTAAACTTTTTTTTGCTTTGAAAGCTGATCTTTATAGATTTTTATGAACTGAAATCTAGGCTTAGTTTTTTTTTGTATCTCCTATAGTTTTCGAGCAATATGCTTTTTATTATACAGGACGGTCCATTGATAGTGACTGCGCCAAATATCTCATGAAATCAGCGTCAAACGAAAAAACTAAAAAGAACAAAACTCGTCCAGCTTGAAGGGGGAAACCAGATGGCGCTATGGTTGGCCCGCTAGATGGCGCTCCCATAGGTCAAACGGATGTCAACTGCATTTGTTTTAGATAGGAACCCCCATTTTTACTGCATATTCGTGTAGGACGTAAAGAAATATGAATGTTTTAGTTGGACCACTTTTTTCGCTTTGTGATATATGGTGCTGTAATAGTCACAAACGTATAAGTACGTGGTATCACGTAACATTCCGCCAGTGCGGACGGTATTTGCTTCATGATACATTACCCGTGTTAAAATGGACGGTTTACCAATTGCGGAAAAGGTCGATATCGTGTTGATGTATGGCTATTGTGATCAAAATACCCAACGGGGCCCGCATCTCGTGGTCGTGCGGTAGCGTTCTCGCTTCCCACGCCCGGGTTCCCGGGTTCGATTCCCGGCGGGGTCAGGGATTTTCTCTGCCTCGTGATGGCTGGGTGTTGTGTGCTGTCCTTAGGTTAGTTAGGTTTAAGTAGTTCTAAGTTCTAGGGGACTGATGACCATAGATGTTAAGTCCCATAGTGCTCAGAGCCATTTGAACCATTTGAACCCAACGGGCGTGTGCTATGTATGCTGCTCGGTATCCTGGACGACATCATCCAAGTGTCCGGACCGTTCGCCGGATAGTTACGTTACTTAAGGAAACAGGAAGTGCTAAGCCACATGTGAAACGTCAATCACGACCTGCAACAAATGAGGATGCCCAAATAGGTGTTTTAGCTGCTGTAGCGGCTAATATCAGTAGCGGACAAACTGCGCGAGAATCGGGAATCTCAAAAACGTCGGTGTTGAGAATGCTACATCAACATCGATTGCACCCGTACCATATTTCTATGCACCAGGAATTGCATGGCGACGACTTTGAACGTCGTGTACACTTCTGCCACTGGGCACAAGAGAAATTACAGGACGATGACAGATTTTTTGCACGCGTTCTATTTAGCGATGAAGCGTCATTCACCAACAGCGGTAACGTAAATCGGCATAATATGCACTATTGGGCAACGGAAAATCCACGTTGGCTGCGACAAGTGGAACATCAGCGACCTTGGTGGGTTAATGTATGGTGCGGTATTATGGGAGGAAGGATAATTGGCCCCCATTTTATCGATGGCAATCGAAATGGTGCAATGTATGCTGATTTCCTACGTAATGTTCCAAACATGTTACTACAAGATGTTTCACTGCATCTCAGAATAGCGATGTATTTCCAACATGACGGATGTCCGGGACATATCTCGCGTGCTGTTGAAGCGGTACTGAATAGCATATTTCATGACAGGTGGATTGGTCGTCGAAGCACCATACCATAGCCCGCACGTTCACTGGATTTGACGTCCCCGGATTTCTTTCTGTGGGGAAAGTTGAAGGATATTTGCTATCGTGATCCACCGACAACGCCTGACAATATGCGTCAGCGCATTGTCAATGCATGTGTGAACATTACGGAAGGCGAACTACTCGCTGTTGAGAGAAATGTCGTTACACATATTGCCAAATGCATTGAGGTTGACGGACATCATTTTGAGCATTTATTGCATTAATGTGGTATTTACAGGTAATCACACTGTAACAGCATGCGTTCTCAGAAATGATAGGTTCACAAAGGTACATGTATCACATTGGAACAACCGAAATAAAATGTTCTAACGCACCTACGTTCTGTATTTTAATTTAAAAAACCTACCTGTTACCAACTGTTCGTCTAAAATTGTGAGCCATATGTTTGTGACTATTACAGAGCCATCTATCACAAAGCGAAAAAAGTGGTCCAACTAAAACATTCCTATTTCTTTACGTACTACACGAATATGTAGTAAAAATGGGGGTTCCTATCTAAAAAAAAAAAAAACACAGTTGATATCCGTTTGAACTATGGCAGCGCCATCTAGCGGGCCAACCCTAGCGCCGTCTGGTTTCCCCCTTCGAGCTAGACATGTTTCGTTCTTTGTGGTTGTTTCGTTTGACGCTTATTTCGTGCGATATTTGGCCCGGTCTCGATCAATGGACCACCTTTTATAGTATAAAAATCCTATGCTATACGGTAAACGGGGAAATTAATGAAACGCTTTGTTACAACATAAGCATTGTTTGTATTTACAGTAAACTTCGTAAAACAATGATACGTGTTAATAGAGGTTTCACTGGTCAGCTGGAATTGGTTTGTATTTTCCTTCTCTTTTTTCTTTCAAGCTTCATGTGTAGCTTTTTCTACAATGAGTCACTTGCTGAACTTCTTGGTGAAGTGACCAACAGTAGTCCCCCATCATGTTGGTGTTCCAGCGGCCTTGGTAGCGTTTTTCCATCACTTTAATGTACTGGTCATAACGCTCTCCTTGCTCCTCACTAACATCTCCCATATTGTCAGGAAAGTAATCAAGGTGGCTGCTCAAAAAGTGAACTTTCAGCCTCATTAAGCATCCAGAAGTTTTAAACTTCTTTAACATTGTAGCTAATATAGAAAGATATTCTGGGTCTTTTTCATGTCCTAAGAACTTTGTAACGACTTGCTTGAATGGTACCCATGTTTCTGTCTCATTTAAGGTCATTGTGGATTCAAAGTTAACATCAAACGTCAATTTTCTAATGTCAGGTCCGACACAGACGCCTTCTTTTAGTTTAGCTTCTGAAAGGTGTGGAAACTTTTCGCAGAGATACTTAAAACATGGTCCATCTTTAGGCAAAGCCTTTACAGACTGTTTCATTAGGCCTAACTTTATAAGTAGAGGTGGTAGGAGTACGTTTTTTTGGATCTACAAAGTTTTTGCATAGAATGTTCTTCTCACCAGGTTTTGAAGACTCCCTCACATGCCAGTTCTTTCTGCACCAGTGTTGGCCCCTAGCCCTACTGTCCCGTTCACACAAGAAACATGGAAATTTGGTAAAGCCACCTTGCTGACCAAGCAGCATTCATGCATGCACTTTTACATCGCCAAATATCATCCAACCGTGAGCAGAATAGCCTATTTTATTTAGCACTATTTCTAGGTTTTCATAGCTTTCTTTCGTATGTACAGAATGTCCAACTGGTGTAGATGCATACATGTTACCATTGTGTAATAAAACAGCCTTTAAACTAGTTTTGGATGAATCAATAAACAGCCTCCAGTCTTCCTTTTTGTATTCAATACCAAACTCATTCATCAAACTGGGGTTGTCTGAGCAGTACTTTAAATCAACTTTTAGCTGAAAAAACTTGGAAAATTGCTGCTCTCTCTTTCTATACATGTGTATTCTGGTTACAACTGCCAATAACTTCTTTTCTTTTAATCTAGAGCCAAGCAATTCAGCTTTTTCTTTCGTTAAGCCCAGATTCCGAACCAAATCGTTAAGCTCGGTCTGAGTCAACAATTTGGGCTCTAGACTTTCTGTATTACAATAGAATTCATCAGCTTTTGGTCGTCTAAATGACATTGTACATCAGAAAATACTTCTGTTGGAATAGACTTTAAATCATCTGGTGGTTCAGGAACCAGCAAATCAACACCATGCCCTATTGGTCGGATGGCAGATGGAAGATTAAGGTAGCTTATTACCTTCTTGTTTTTCGAATTATGACCAGTAATATCAACACTGCAAAAGTAGCAATCATCGGAATGATTTCTTGGCTCCCTCCATATCATAGGAACAGCAAATCTAAAGGGTTTTTTATCCTTTTTGCACCATTTTCTCAGATCTTCAACACACACATAACATACCATATGCGGCGCCCAAAATTTACCTTGAACACCAAGTTTAGATCCAAAGTATGAGAGATAAACCTTTTTCACAAAGTCTGTAATGTTTCTTCGGCCTTTTTTAATCCCAGGTTCACCACAAATAGAACAATAATTGTCAGCAGAGTTTTTACAACCACGATTAGACATTGTACTGAGCACATGTACAGGTAATGGGAAAGTGAGGTTAGGTTGGCAGTAAACAAAACACCATCTGTTAGCACAAAAATAAAATCGACCTTTTTTGACAGCAAACGTTTTTCAGCAGTGCTACCAACGTCATCTACATTTAAAAAAATGGTTCAAATGGCTCTGAGCACTATGGGACTTAACTTCTGAGGTCATCAGTCCCCTAGAACTTAGAACTACTTAAACCTAACTAACCTAAGGACATCACACACACCGATGTCCGAGGCAGGATTCGAACCTGCGGTCGCGCGGTTCCTGACTGTAGCGCCTAGAACCGTCCGGCCACTCCACCCGGCATCTACATTCATTACACCTCCTTTTAAAATTATTTTAACTACATAAAAGCTGTTAATTTCTTTAAAAATTGATTAATTTAATAAATTTAACTGTAAAATGTGAAGCAATGGTGGGCGATACAGTTTTTAAGTATCAAATTCGGATTTCCCACCCTAAAAAACATAAGAATAAGGTATTTACAGTAAAAAAGTTTTTCTATCGTTGGCCTGTGTAATCAATACATTACCGAAAGCTTCTGTTTGATTTACATTGCTCTAAAAGAAAAATTCGGTGTAGGTATTAAAGTCCATGGAGAAGAAATAAAAACGTTGAGGTTTGCCGACGACATTGTAATTCTGTCAGAGACAGCAAAGGACTTGGAAGAGCAGTTGAACGGAATGGACAGTGTCTTGAAAGGAGGATATAAGATGAACATCAACAAAAGCGAAAAGAGGATAATGGAATGTAGTCGAATTAAGTCAGGTGATGCTGAGGGAATTAGATTAGGAAATGAGACACTTAAAGTAGTAAAGGAGTTTTGCTATTTGGGGAGCAAAATAACTGACGATGGTCGAAGTAGAGAGGATATAAAATGTAGACTGGCAATGGCAAGAAAAGCGTTTCTGAAGAAAAGAAATTTGTTAACATCGAGTATAGATTTAAGTGTCAGGAAGTCGTTTCTGAAAGTATTTGTATGGAGTGTAGCCATGTATGGAAGTGAAACATGGACGATAAATAGTTTGGACAAGAAGAGAATAGAAGCTTTCGAAATGTGGTGTTACAGAAGAATGCTGAAGATTAGATAAGTAGATCACATAACTAATGAGGAGGTATTGAATAGAATTGGAGAGAAGAGGAGTTTGTGGCACAACTTGACAAGAAGAAGGGACTGGTTGGTAGGACATGTTCTGAGGCATCAAGGGATCACAAATTTTGCGTTGGAGGGCAGCGTGGAGGGTAAAAATCGTAGAGGGAGACCAAGAGATGAATACACTTACCAGATTCAGAAGGATGTAGGTTGCAGTAAGTACTGGGAGATGAAGAAGCTTGCACAGGATAGAGTAGCGTGGAGAGCTGCATCAAACCAGTCTCAGGACTGAAGACAACAACACAACACATTTAAATAGTAAGGTTGTCGTTGTAGAAAATTTTGTTTACTAGTGTTACAATTCTTTCTGCTCAAATTTTGTTGACAAGTGTTTTTGTGTAGATATAAAATCGTTGTCTTAAAGATATAATTTTACTTTCCGTTACTGTGAGCCGTATAAGATGTAATTAGCTACTCTGTCGATGTAATCACTCTTTAAATCAGGGTGTGTTACTGGCGTGAATAGAGAGAGAAGCATCTCCGCAGGCCTAAGTGACAGTTCGGCCCTGCTTGCAGGTGGACCTTTCTGGCCTGCATTTCGCACCGGCGCGGCCTGTGCCAGGCGTGGCTATTAGGTTAAAAGCGCATGAGAGCGGAGCGGGGGAACTTGTCGAGGCTGGCCTGGGTGAATGAGGAAGCGAGCCACGCTCCCCATTCACTGCATTAGCGCGGCCATTCGCCGCCACCCGACGCGCGCCTAACTTCATTATTTCGGGAAATTGATTCTGCCTCTCTGCAGTCTCTGTACTCGTCTCTTTTTTTCAATGTACCGCGCTCTGCTAAAAGAGAGGGACGCAAATGAAGTGAGTTAAATAACTCACTCTTCAGCTCGCTAACTTAGCGACTTTTCCCGCGTAATAGTCAAAATACAATTTTAAGATCTTCGAAAGCCAATTTTACTGCAGAATTTTAGAGTATTTGCGTCAGACTAAAATATCTGACTTATCATTAACAGACTGTGATAGTTTCGTTAATGATAAAAAGCATGGAAATGTATGTAATTTGCCTGTGATAAAGTCACTCTCTCTCAGGGCACGGAAATATTACGTGATCCCCTGTAAGCGTCGTATACAGTGTTATATCATTTGAGCATTTCAATCCGTAATTTTTAATAGTTGCTTCGTTTTGAAAAGAAGGAAAATTGGGTTACCGTCCCGACGACGACTAGGTCGTTAGAAACGAAGCACATGTTCAGATCGGACAATGATGGGGCAGAGAATTGGAAGTGTCGTTTTCAAAGGAACCATTACAGCATTCGCCTAATATGATTTAGGTCACAGATAAAAAGCCTAAATCTTTCTTGTCGGCCACGACCTTTCACACAGCTCCTCCCGAATCCAGTGTCTCGGTGAATAGTTTGAAGGCGGTATCTCTCGTGTTTCACTACCTATGAGTGATCCCAATGAGCAGGCCTGGAAACAGTTTAATATGCAGAGTGTAAGCCAGGGATTCCCAAAGTGGTCGATATCGACCCCTTGGGTCGATGTCGGGTTCCTAGGGGTCGACATAAACGAAAACTGATTTTCGGGGTCGACGAGGTCGAAAAATCGACCCCTATTAAATTAACACAAGTTCTTATTTAAAACTTTCAAGATAGGTAGGTACTGTATTGTTTATGTTGTGTTACGTGTACTAAGAATAATTAATATTTTTGTAGGAAATAGCATTGTTGTAGTAATGTAAAGTCTCAAGTTCGTACAAGATGAAGAACTCGGCAAGTCTGTGTGGACAAGTTTGTACAAGATAAAGAGTTGGAGCGTACGTCTTTTTATTTTTTTAAATTTTGATGAGAAAATGAAGTCAACTTTACTCACTTAACCAAGTGCAAAGTTTTCCAATTGGTACCTTAGTACTTAGGTATTTTGTATCAATAGGAAAAAACTAAAGATAGTCCCCCTTATTCATAATAGTCTGCTAACTTAAAGCATTGCTATTTCTCACTCTGTCTTCTTCTATTGGCCTAAGTCAGAATGAAAAATAACACTCTGTAGCAGCTGTTTTAAGTTAGCGAACCATTATGAATAAGGGGGTTGATCTTAAAAGTAGGTAATTTGGTCATGGGGGTCTGAGGTAACAGTTCATTTTGGAAAAGGGGTCACTTGTCCAAAATAGTTTGGGGATCCCTGGTGTAAGCCATCACTGTTTACAACATACAGCAGCGGTTTAGGGGAAGCTGAGACGAACAGTTTGCTATAACACTTCTTGTTTTTCAGTAAGCCGGGAAACAGCCTCAAATTGGCCAATAAAAACCACCTAAACTGCAGCGCATGCACGCCGTGCAATGTTGAGAATATCCTCTCGTTCTATTACGCCATCGGTCTAGTCTTTCACTTTCAGATCGTAAAATTGATGTTTTTGTAAATTTTATCGAAAATTTTGTGAATTTTAACAGCATATAAATAACGATTACATCGTTTAGTTTCTCTAGCCTTCTTACTACGAGACGATTGTACTTTTGAAGGTTAAGGGCAGATGAAGGGTAAAATTGCAAAAAAATTCGATTTTTCCTTTACTGCGTAATTTATTAGATAAATTCTTTAAGAATAACATCGCAAAGTTTCATAATACAATTCTGGCTAGAAAAATATTTTTAAAAACTTTGTTTGGGCACCTGCGCCTGCCACGCCCCATCTTTCGATGTTGTGATCCAACCCTTCTCTACGCCAGAAATTTTTTGTGCGTTAATTTTTAATTCACACAATCGAAACAAACTGCAGATGAATCTAGAAGGCTGTGAGAAAGATTATCTTCGGTTGTTCCTTTTTCTGCAACGTGTTTTTTTTTTAATAGTACATGATACAAACAGTATTTCAGTTTTTAATTTTGCGTGTATCAACCTATTTAGCTCGAAATGGGTAGTAACAGTGGATGCATACTCAAAAAAGTGAGGAAATGTCAAATTTCACGTGCAGAAGGTACGGGAAATTTAAATAACAGTTCTGTAGATGCTGCTCCTAAGTGTGAAGAACAATTTCTGACGAAGTCACTGAGCGAAGAAGAAAATTAGTTAAGGAATTGAAGATGCTGTGTACAGTGCCAAAGTCGAGTTTTCCAGTGGATCTAGATGTTATAAAACCAACTTTCAGGTACCTAGCCAATCCTGAACTGCTGAAAAAAATGCGTACATGGGAAAAACAGAATACAAATGAGAGTTACAATCACCTTATATCGATGCGTTGTTCAAAAAGAGTTGTGAAAATAGCTGCATGTGATGCCTGTCTAGCATTCAGTAGTGGAAATGTAGTTGGGGTTAAGTGCCTGCAGAGACTAGGATTCCATTCAGGTGCATTCACAGTGAAGATACTCAGAAGAAGCATCGATGAATCGCGACTGAACAAAGCTCAAGTAGCAGAAGAAACAATGCAAAAATTGGTTATGCGAAGGACTCAGTGGAAGAGACTACTCCACGAAGACGAGGAACAGAATAATGATTATGGATAAGGACAGCATTAGTCACTAGAGTTATAACAATGATGTCAAAAATTTAAATAAATACTTTAAACGCAAACTGCCGTAAACTGACTTTCTTGAGCTATAATTTGCCTTTTCTGAGGAATTATGAAAGCTAACATTCTGAAATTTGGCATAGTACTTAAGAATTACCTACTGAATAATCCCATGCAGCACTTTTCCGTTCTGCGAAAAGTTCTCCTTTAAAACTTGAGAAAACTAGAGCATTATATAAATGATATGCCTTCTAGTATTACAGGTGATTCAAAAATATTTCTGTTTGCTGATGACACCAGCTTGATAGTGAAGGATCTTGTGTGTAATATTAAAACAGTAACAAATAATGTAGTTCATGAGCTAAGTTCGTGGCTTGTGGAAAATAATTTGATGCTAAATCACAGTAAGACTGAGTTTTTACAGTTTCTAACTCACAATTCAACAAGAACCGATATTTTGATCAGACATAATAGGCATATTATAAGCGAGACGGAACAGTTCAAGTTCCTAGGCGTTCGGATAGATAGTAAGCTGTTGTGGGAAGCCCATGTTCAGGATCTTGGCTCAAAAATGGCTCTGAGCACTATGGGACTCAACTGCTGAGGTCATTAGTCCCCTAGAACTTAGAACTAGTTAAACCTAACTAACCTAAGGACATCACAAACATCCATGCCCGAGGCAGGATTCGAACCTGCGACCGTAGCGGTCTCGCGGTTCCAGACTGCAGCGCCTTTAACCGCACGGCCACTTCGGCCGGCTCAGGATCTTGTTCAGAAGCTAAATGCTGCTTTATTTACCATTAGAACAGTATCTGAAATAAGTACACTTCAACACGAAAAGTAGTCTACTTCGCATATTTTCATACGCTTATGTCGTATGGTACTATTTTTTGGGATAATTCTTCTGATTCAAAAAGGGTATTTTTGGCTCAAAAACGGGCTGTTCGAGCTATATGTGGTGTAAGTTCGAGAACCTCTTGTCGAGCCCTATTCAAAAATCTGGGAATTCTGACATTGCCCTCACAGTATATATTTTCTTTAATGTCGTTTGTTGTTAGCAATATTAGCCTATTCCCAAGAGTTAGCAGCTTTCACTCAGTTAATACTAGGCAGAAATCAAATCTGCATGTAGAATGTACTTCCTTGACTCTTGTGCAGAAAGGAGTGCAGTATTCTGCTGCATCCATTTTCAATAAGCTACTACAAGTGCTCAAAAATATTAGCAGTAGCCCAAACTCTTTTAAGTCTAAACTGAAGAGTTTCCTCATGGCTCACTCCTTCTATTCTGTCGAGGAGCTCCTGGAAGAGCTAAAAAATTAAGCAAATTCCAGTGTTACATTGTTGATTTTCTTCATTTAAACTTACGACTTGTAACCTGAATATGTTTTTTTATATATCATTTTATCTGTTTCTAATATCGTGTTATAATTTCATGTATTGACTCGTTCCATGACCATGGAGACTTCTGCTTAGTTTGGTCCCACGGAACAATAAATAAATAAATAAAATCCCAGGTAACACAGAACTGAAAAATTAATCTCAAAGCAACTACGACCTTAAACAAAAATCGGTTCCACACGTTTTATTAGCCTCTTATGCAGATGTAAACTGCGAAATCCTCTTATGCAGATGTAAACTGCGAAATTTGCTTGATTAGTTTAAGAGAAAATGTAGATTATACAAACAATAGTAATTAAAAATTCAAATACTTGTTTTGCAAATCAAACTGCCTTTTCCTGCCTCTAGTTACTTTATTTATCCCATACGTGTTTCGCCTTCTCCTGCTCTAAGGCATCATCAGTGGGATCTGTAACGATACAGTTTTGTTATTTATAGATTATCAAACAGTTCATTTCGCGATTTTTTTGTAAAAAAAGTAATTACTTACGATTTGCAGGAAACGCAGATCAGCAAATCGTTAAGTAATTACTTTTTTTACAAACAATCGCGAAGTGAACTGTTTGATAATCTATAACTAAGAAAACTGTATCGTTATAGACTCCAATGATGATGCCTTAGAACAGGAGAAGGCGAAACGCGTATGGGATAAATAAAGTAACTAGCAGCAGGAAAAGGCAGTTTGATTTTTTTTTCCTTTATTGATTTTCAATTCCCCCCCCCCCCCCCCCCGAAGGGGGCGGGCTGGCAGCAGCTTAGTACGCTGCTCTACTGCCTACAGACATTTTTAAAAACGGAAGAAGAAAAGAAACAAGAAAAACAGGCGAACAAGAAAAACAGACGAGCAGTTTGATTTGCAAAACAAGCATTTATATGCTTGCTGCGGAGGAAGGCCACACAAACAAAGTTGTTAAGAATTCATATCCTTGTAAAATGTATGTCGATGCGCATTTTAAAAAAAAGTTGCACAGTATATTTTGCTGTACGTAATAATCTCAAGTTTTACTATTTTAGCTACAATATTTTTGGAGAAACTTGGTCAGTGCGTCTACCTTTGCCTTACAAGTAAGGTGTCACCACGTAACTGCGGGTATGGTGGCGCCGTCTATTGGCAGAGAGACTGACGCGTGCGCACCGTTTCATGTTGCTTAGCGTCAGTGTGATTTCACGCCAAAGAGAAGGTGATCACACAAGTTATCGTCCACTACGTAACATGCAGGCGAGTAAGCAGGAACAACGAGGAATGGTGCGATTTCTGGCGGCGGAGGGAGTGGGAGGAATGTAATGTATCGATAGACGAAGGCTGTGCATGGTGAGTACAATCTGAGTCGTTCAAGTGTTGTGGAAAGGCGCAAACGATCTCTTGAGGAGCGCGAGTCACTGGAAGACGATGCTCGTCCTGGACAGGGTCATCGTGTCATCACACCGGAAATGGTTGCGGAAGTGAATGCTTTAGTCTTGGACAACTGCAGAATCACCGTGGACGAGATCCATCCGTTACTGGGTATTAGCGTGGGCACTGCCCACACCATAAGGCACCAACAATTGAACTTTCGAAAAATCTGTGCGCAGTGGGTTCCCCACCAACTGACCGCCGAACAGCGCAATAATCGAATGGCGCTGTCTATGAGTCATCTCCAACGTTATCATGAGGAGGAATACGGCTTTCTGTCGCGTATTGTTACAGGTGACGACACGCCGCTCTGGATTAGCCGAGCGGTCTAGGCGCTGTAGTCATGGACTGTGCGGCTGGTCCCGGCGGAGGTTCGAGTCCCCCCTCGGGCATGGGTGTGTATGTGTTTGTCCTTAGCCGGCCGAAGTGGCCGTGCGGTTAAAGGCGCTGCAGTCTGGAACCGCAAGACCGCTAGGGTCGCAGGTTCGAATCCTGCCTCGGGCATGGATGTTTGTGATGTCCTTAGGTTAGTTAGGTTTAACTAGTTCTAATTTCTAGGGGACTAATGACCTCAGCAGTTGAGTCCCATAGTGCTCAGAGCCATTTTGTTTGTCCTTAGGGTAATTTAGGTTAAGTAGTGTGTAAGGTTCAAATGGCTCTGAGCACTATGCGACTTAACTTCTGAGGTCATCAGTCGCCTAGAACTTAGAACTAATTAAACCTAACTAACCTAAGGACATCACACACATCCATGCCCGAGGCAGGATTCGAACCTGCGACCGTAGCGGTCACGCGGTTCCAGACTGAAGCGCCTTTAACCGCACGGCCACACCGGCCGGCTAAGTAGTGTGTAAGCTTATGGACTGATGACCTTAGCAGTCCCATAAGATTTCACACACATTTGAACATTTTTTTGTGACGAAACATGGTGTCACCATTTTGAACCGCAAAGCAAGCGTCAGAGCAAGCAGTGGAAACATGCGACTCCACCACCTCCAAAGAAATCAAAGGCCCTGCACACCTGCTCTAGTAAGGTCATGATGTCTTTCTTTTTTGACCACAAGGGCTTGTCGAGTTCCTGGAACGGGGAACCACCATCAATACCCAGCGCTATCACCCACTTTACAGAACTTTAGACGAGCCATCAAGTCGAAACGTCGAGGCATGTTGTCCAATGGCGTTATCCTCCTGCATGATAATGCCCGCCCACACACAGCCAACGCGATGAAGACGGGCATTGCAGCAGTTTCGGTGGGAAACGCTGTAACATCCACCGTACAGTCCAGACCTTTCACCGTGTGACGACTTTCATGTGTTTGGACCTCTAAAACAAGCTGTTCGCGGACGTCGATTCGCAACGGACGACGAAGTGTGTGACTGGGTCCAGGCCTGGATCCGACAGCAGCCTACTAGCTTCCGCAACAGTTTTGGCGACAATTTTTGAGTATGTGTAATGTGTATAACTACAATTTTGAGTTAATAAAATCGTTACCATTACTTTACACTAGTGACCAAGTTTCAATTGAATTCCCCTTCTATATGTTTATGTACAAGAATGCATTTTGGACTATGTCTCTTCTTAAGTTTAGATCGGACTGGAAATGTAATTCGTTTTTGCACAACGTGTTCAAAAGTCTTGTTTCTTTCATCATCCTCACAGGAAAGGTCCGTTTACTAATGTTAATAGAAGGCAGTGCCGTAAGAGAGCGAGAGGATATTCAGTATCTCGCACGGCATACACGCTCTGTAGCTTACGTGGCTTTTGTAGAAAATTTGAGGTTGTTTCCTGGCTTGATAGACAACAAGTCTCCTGTATCAAATTGTTCGTCTCGATTTCCCTTGCACCACTGCAACACTGTGATACATTGTCAAAAGATGTTGTTTACACCCTGCACATTTAAACATTGCCGTATTTTTCCATAAACAAATCACTGCTAGCAATGAAGGCCCCTTTTAAGTATCCGAAAGTAACCTGAGCCCCAATGGAGTCAAGCGAAATATCTTTCCTTGCTATCAGACTTCCTCTAAACCACTAGTCATTTGTTACATTTCCATAAATTATCAGCATAAATCGCTGTCTAAATTTTAAACGCGCGTTCAAGACTGTAGCAGATAAAAACATTTTACACCATAATATTTATTGCACGATAATCGAAACATGTAATTACTCGAGGAAAATTGTTAGAACTTACATCTTTTGAACATAAAACTTTCACAAATAATTAAGGTTGTTGGGGGTTGTTTGGGGGAAGAGACCAAACAGCGAGGTCATCGGTCTCATCGGATTAGGGAAGGACGGAGAAGGAAGTCGGCTGTGCCCATTGAAAGGAACCATCCCGGCATTTGCCTTCAGCGATTTAGGGAAATCACGGAAAACCTAAATCAGGATGGCCGGACGCGGAATTGAACAGTCGTCCTCACGAATGCGAGTCCAGTGTGCTAACCACTGCGCCACCTCACTCGGTCAATTAAGGTTGTCTTGCTAAATTTGTGGATGTATAATACCACATGATTAAAAATACAAATCGAGTAGAGGAAGTAGAATACAAAAGCGATGATAGATAACGAAGATACACAGTTAAAAACCATCATGAACTCCTCTTGCCTTCCATTATTGGCAGATGTTGGACCAAGACTCCGCTAGGTGCGATGATCTGTGACGCTCATACAGAGGGAAGCGAGCGGCTGCCTGAAGTCCAGACGCCGTTCCACAAGAGAGTGTATTCAGAGTGAAACAGCACTTACACAGGGCGCTGACCAAGCGGGAGAAGCTAGCCAGCACCTCTGGAGGGTGCAGCTGGACAATATTACAGCTCCAGCCAGGCTCCTGCAGGTGCTGGCTAAACGAGAAAGGAAGTCATCTTCACCCATTGGCGATACCCAGCTGCTGCAGACTGTCGTTCCTTTCGGCGTGGGGTCTACTTTTGTTGGAAAAGTACTGACCAGCAGGCTCTCATAGATAACACCCACCAACTCTCCCTCAAAGTCAGAGCTTCACTCTAAGATGTTCTCAGATGCTTACCGAATTTCTCTGTATACGACGATATCGAGGTGTGTACGTGATGCCAAACACCACCGTCTTCATCAGTTGTTAGCTTCGAGGAGGAAACCACCGGAGTGGCTGACGAAGCATCCAGTCACCTTCGAAGGACTTCGACCCCAGTAGCCGCAGATGTCCGCGTCAGTTGGGGACTGTATGCAGTCAATTAGCTGACTTCGCACTGCTGGGTCACCTGCGGAGTGACTATCTTCTGATGGTGGCCAACTTTCTGGTGGGTCTCGTGTACGAGTCTGGGGTAGGGGATGCCCGGCCTAGCTGTCTGCTCATTGGTTCCTGTGGGCCATTCAAATTTTACTTTCCATGTCCACGCTGTACCAAAAACTTCCGCCACTGCCAAAAATAACTAGGCAGCTTCCAATAATAATCAGTCATTAACGCTTACAAGAGCCATGTGCCTCCCTTATGCCAATCCCTCCCCGCCCGCTCCCCAAAATCGGTTTTCCAGTTATAGTGTCCCTTTTGAAATATTCACGCCGATATATTGAGGTAAATATTAAAAGGACTCTGAATAATATTACATGGACATAAACGACAAATTAATTATGAAAATGTATTAAATTAGCTTCAAAGAAAGACTATATCGATTGCA
Source organism: Schistocerca serialis cubense (assembly GCF_023864345.2). NCBI lineage: Eukaryota > Metazoa > Arthropoda > Insecta > Orthoptera > Acrididae > Schistocerca > Schistocerca serialis. Next base: position 154,580,697 of record NC_064645.1, read on the forward strand.
ATGTTATAAAAAGACATTATTTATATTAGATGAGGTCGTAGTGCATCACGTTCTCGAACCAACATTATTATCTTTGTCATTATATATAAGAGAAAAAAGATATTTAAAATCACTTCGAGTCAGATCATTTCTGCTGCTGTATGTAAGGTACGCTTGCGGTAGCTTTTGTTCTATTTGTTCTCGTACGTAGCGAATAATTCAAGTGTGTATTCTGTGCTTTGTGGAAATATATTTACAAAAAGTGAGTGCATTGGGTTACTTAAATAACGTATGCAAACAATTCTTCCTGAATTAATAATTGCAAGAAGTTATGTAGCATTTTGTCAGTCTCTGCGAAGCGAGCGGCGGTGATCTTTGACTGGCAACAATTGGCCGCCATTACGCGGCGTATTTAAATTTATTTTTCTGTGTAACATATCAACACAGTCGGAGCAGAAAGAATCATTTCAAGTTATTCAATTAGCCACAGTGCAAAGCTTCACTAATTTTATATCGTCAAAAAATGCCTACCTTCAAAGATACGATTTATTCTAGGTCAGTGAACTTAGCCTGCATTACATTTCGACGAACGCATTTGAAATAATTTGTAGGGAGCCTGGCGCTCATTTGAAACATAATTTAATATTTATCTTTGGCCACCTAAAAATCAACATATATATAGGGTGTTACAAAGAGATAGGCCAAACTTTCGGGAAACATTCCTCACACACAAAGAAAGAAAATATGTTATGTGGACATGTGTTCGGAAACGCTTACTTTCCATGTTAGAGCTCATTTTATTACTTCTCTTCAAATCACATTAATCATGGAATGGAAACACACAGCAACAGAACGTACCAGCATGACTTCAAACACTTTGTTACAGGAAATGTTCAAAATGTCCTCCGTTAGCGAGGATACATGCATCAACCCTCCGTCGCATGGAATTCCTGATGCGCTGATGTAGCCCTGGAGAATGGCGTATTGTATCACAGCCGTCCACAATACGAGCACGAAAAGTCTTTACATTTGGTACCGGGGTTGCGTACACAAGAGCTTTCAAATGCGCTCATAAATGAAAGTCAAGAGGGTTGAGGTCAGAAGAGCGTGGAGGCCTTGGAATTGGTCCGCCTCTACCAATCCATTGGTCACCGAATCTGTAGTTGAGAAGCGTACGAACACTTCGACTGAAATGTGCAGGAGCTGCATCGGGCATGAACCACATGTTGTGTCGTACTTGTAAAGGCACATGTTCTGGCAGCACAGGCAGAGTATCCCGTATGAAATCATGATAACGTGCTCCATTGAGCGTAGGTGGAAGAAACTAAAATGAGCTCTAACATGGAAATTAAGCGTTTCCGGACACATCCCCACATAACATATTTTCTTTATTTGTGTGTGAGGAATGTTTCCTGAAAGTTTGGCCGTACCTTTTTGCAACACCCTGTATATATGTATACCCTTCCTTGTGTTTCACTTAATAATAATAATAATAATAATAATAATTAATAACCACATCAAAGGAAGGGATAATATACAGTCTGTGGTCTCCTTGGTACCCCTCTTCATATAAGAGGAATTAATGGCAACTGAAATGAAAGATCAGAACTATAAAGTGCTTCGGTTTTATCTACTATCTCTATACACGTCTTTATACCTGTGGTAACCAACCACTAAGGAAACCAATTACCCAGTATCCTTTGTACGATCCCAAATCAAGCTGAACTGAAAAAAAAAAAAAAAACATATGTTATCGTTGGCGTAGTTTTCCTCTCGCTGTAGTCTGCGCAGAAGGAAAGGATATTCATGGTGTAACCTCCCATAGATGTCAAAATCATTAGAGACGAAGCAACGGCTCAGCTTGAACAAGGATGCGACAGGAAATCATCCAAAGCCTTTATGAAGAACCAGTAACCTCTCCCCGCTCAACACACTGACTCTTTAAAGAATCGAGCTCCCATCTAGCAAACAGCTTCTAACGCCTGATTACTTTACAAATGAGTTAATGTTTTAGGTCGTATCTCCTGAATTGTATGTCGTGCAACGATATAATTTTGCTAATACATTCAGTGATATACGTGGATACTATCTGAAAAATCTGCTGAAAATAAAATTAGTAGTAAAGAAGTAATAAATTAATTTGTCATGCCTGAGCTATAGTTTTATTGCAACAACAGCGGAAACGGAGTAAGTCATAAGGAATGTAGTAGGCGACAAGTTACTTTCCTTTTATTATTTTGAGTCGACGAGAAAAACTTTCGAAAATGTTTGAAATTATGTGCAAAGGTTGTTGGGAGTCGTTAAGTGCTCTCATTCTCAAATAGTGGATATTGGGTAATTTGCGTGGCGTGACTTACTCTGCCTAAGTCATATACACAGTTTCTATCTGTAATAATTGATTTATTGTTGGTTGGTTGGGGGAGCGGGGTCCAAACGGCGAGGACATCGGTTCTATCGGATTAGGGAAGGACGGGGAAGGAAGTGGGCGTGCTCTTTCAAAGGAACCATACCGGCATTTGCCTGAAGAGATTTAGAGAAATCAAGGAAAACCTAAATCAGGATGGCCAGACGAGGAGTTTGAACCGTCGTCCTCCTGAATGCGAGTCTAAACCTTTAACGTAAGAGTACCAGGTGTACCGGTATGAAATGAGCGTTTTTTTGTGAAAATGAAACACTAATTTTGAATTGAAAAGTAAAAACATTTTGTTCAAAGTACTGACCATTGCTTTCTATACATTTTGACCACCTTTCTGGCAATTTGTGGACACCAAGCAAATAGAAATGTTCGTCTTTTGAAGCAAACCAATCAGACACCCAATTTTCGACTTCTTCGTAGGAATCGAAGTGTTCCTCAGCCAATGCGTGTCCCATTGATGAAAACAAATGGTAGTCGGAAGGAGCCAAGTCTGGTGAATACGCGGGTGGGGTAACAGCCCCTAGCCAAGTGTTTTGATTGTATCCTGAACCAGTTTTGCTTTGTGTGCAGGTGCATTGTCGTGTAAAAAAAAATTACTTTGCCATGTCTTCTGGCCCATTCTGGTCTTTTTTCGATCAATGCATAGTTCAAATTGATCATTTGTTGTCTGCAGCGATTAGTATTCACAGTTTCACCGGGTTTTAGAAGCTCATGATACACCACACCTTTCTGATCCCACCAAACACAGAGCATTGTCTTCTTGCCGAATCGATCTGGTTTTGCAGTCGATGTTGATGGTTGTCCCGGATTAACCCATGATTTCTCCCCTTTTAGGATTCTTAAAATAAATCCATTTTTCATCGCAAGTAACAATTCGATGCAAAATTAATTTTCTTTCATGTCTTTGAAGCAAAATTTGACAAATGGTTTTTCGGTTTTCCATCTGTCTTTCATTCAATTCATGTGGCAACTATTTTCCACACTTCTGGATCTTTTCCATAGCTTTCAAACGGTCAGAAATGGTTTGTTGTGCAACATTTAGCATTGCTGCCATTTGCTTCTGACTCAAAGTATCATCTTCATCCAATATTGCTTGCAATTCGGCGTCTTCGAACTTTTTTGGTGGTCTTTCACGTTCTTCATTTCTTACATCAAAATCATTATTTATGAACCATTGAAACCATATTTGGCATGTTGCTCTGATAGAGCATGATCACCATATGCCTCTACAAGCATTCGATGCGACTGCAGCACTTTTTTTTTCAAATGAAAGCAAAAAATTAATGCTTTCCGCAAATCATCACTTTCTGGTACGAAATCCGGCATTATTAACACGATGCTAACATATGATGTTGTTTGTTCCATGACTTGATGTATATTAAATATCTTTGACAGATGTCATACCAACCAACAAAAAAAATTAAGGCTCGTTCACAACAAATGTTCTCTATGGACACATTTGCATCTTAACGCTCATTTCGTACCGGTACACCTGGTATACCTCTTCATGAGTAGATTATGGAAGCATTTTAAATTTTTAAATTCATCAATAATTATGTGCAACAGTAAAAATAAAATTTTTGTCGCTCTTGGAAGTCATCACTTAGAGAGCTTGCAACTGGTACCAAGCGACCGGGTGCCCTTTTTAGTCATTAGTAATATAGACATATGTCGTTAATCGCGTCACGCTATGGAAAATCTGAATACGGATGGGCCCACAGAGACTTGAATCCTTATCCTTCCTCGCTCGGGACGACATACTTCCTGCCACGGAGCGTAATTCTTAAGGGAACTGAAAAGCTCCCTCATTTAGATTAATCGCACGCCACTGTTGTGGAACGGGTACCACATTTGGCGCAGACCCGGAGGGTAATGCTGTGTTATTTCTTGCATTGGCGCTGGTCTTATTGGGGGCAGGCTACCAACAGCTGCTGTTGCCAATACGGCTGAGTGCCCGTTGAAGAACATCGTAAAAACCTATCGGGTCGTTTCTCTGTCGAGGTAGAATGTGGTGCAGAACTAAAATATTGAAAAGTCGACTGCTCTCTCAAAGGAAGAGATCTTGGGAAGAAAAACATGACTTTGTAACGTTCCATTCTACGCGGCTAGACAACCAGATTAAAGCAGCACGGAAAAATAATCGAAACGCTTTTAATGCCGCATGCGACTTTTGATGGTGAATGTAAAGGGCTACTGTCGAGAAACAGCAAGTTTTGAAGCTACCTAAGGTTTAACAGAAACCGAGCGAGTCGGGGCGAAGTAGTAAAGACACTTGGCCCCCCCCCAGTTCCCCCACTCCCATCATTACGACTAACCTTCCGTGATTTCCACAAATCCCTTCAAAAAAACCACGGAATGATTCTTTTGGCAAGGAGACGGTACAATTCCTGCCCTAAATTTCTGAACACACGCTACTTCTCAGTCTCTTACGACTTCATCGTCGACCACTACATTTTTACATGCGGCTCCCAAATCCTCTTTTCTTAAATTAATTTCCCAACAATCATCTGGCTGATCGTGTGAACACTCCACTATCGATTCTGGAAAAGTATTTCTACCTGCCGCATTTCCTACTCCACAATCGATATTCCCTCCCATGTAAATGCTCAACCGCTTTTGAGACGTGCTTGGTTGCTCAATTTCCTACTCAAATTTCCTATCTGCTTTTAAAACTGTTGATTAATGTAGACGGTGTGACTTCTGTGTAGCGAAGAAGAAGGAGATATACTGGACTGGCCATGAGGTTGCCTACCTCCTACGTTTAACTAAACGATAAAGCCACCGTGTCTACTAAATTAGCAATCAAAACGACGGATTTCGGGCGGTTATTCGTGTAAAACAACTAACGGTTGGAAACCGATATTTCACCGGGCTAGCACAATCGATTACGGCCTTAAAATGTAAACTACTCTTCAACGAAAATTGGTTTCCAACAGAGGCTTTCGTATTCCGTAAGTTGCATAACATGTAAATATAGCAGCTAAGTCGTTGAACCCTTATCTTTCTTCCCGAAACAAAGGAATTACACATCACAGCACAGAGGTGTACGAAACGTCTCTGACGCACTGCTTGCCTTACGAGACTACTACGATGAAAGTCCGCCTTTATTGGCACTGAAATACTTAAGCCCAGTTGCGAAGTGGCATTTACGTTGTAGACACGAGGAGCAGCTGCGCCCGGCGTACAGAAACTGTCCGGGATCATGTTTCTTAATTTGGATACTGTAGATATATATCTGTACGTTATGTGTATTTCTTTGTACGACTGATTCATAATTTCAAATATGTTTTCACGAGCACATGAGAAAGCAATTCTTTCGATACTTCGCTTCACACAGTTCGTTTATTGTTTTCGTTTCTAATGGAAAATTGGCAAAATGAATATCCGAACAATGTAGTCCTTGTCAGCTAGTAATAACATAGCAACAAATACACACTACAAAAACACTCAAAATAGTCATCCAGACAACACAAACGCACACTCGAAACATCTCGGGGATGAAGGTCGAGAGGCCCTATTTGACTAACTCAACATGTTACCAAACAATGTGGTTAAGATACAGGATTCGCACGCAGGAGAACGGAAGTTCAGATTCTCATAGGACTGAGTTTCTCAGTGATTTCTATAAATTGCTTAGGCATGTGTCGGGAATGTTTGGTTCGAAGACGACATTACCGATTCCTTTCCCCAGTCCGAGCTTGCATGTCCCTAGTGACATCGTCGTCGACGGAACGGCAAATCCTTGATCTTCCTTTCTCGTTTTCCTCAGTACATTTCACAAACACTCCTGAATACTGACACAAAGCTCATATTCGAACAAAAGCGTAGGCACAACTGCACAGAACGGAATAACTGTTTTATACGAAATTCTTTAAAGTTCCGAAACGAATGAACTACTTACCACACGACGGTAAAAATTAGAGGAAGTCTAGCCCATACAGAACAGTACCGACACACTTTCGTACCCCGTACCATCCGCAAATGCAACAGGAAGAGGAAAAATTATACAGTGGCTTGCACAGCACACATTTAGATGCAGACTTCAACGTTATTAATCTCGTGGTGTAATGTCCGCAGCTTGTAGCCTAATAGTTAAGAGTCGCTGAATCTTATGGAAACCTCTCAGGTTAGATTCCCATCAGGGTCGGAGGTTTACTTCGCTGGGGCACTCAATGTTTGTGTTTTCCTAATCATTCCATGTCATTTTCACTTACGCGAAAGTCGCCGGAAGAGCATCAATTAGAAAGACTTGCACTAGGTACCCGAACTACCCTAGACAGGCTCTCCCGGGCAGTAACGTCTTACGATCATTTCCTTTCTTGGTGTAATGGTTGTGTTGTTGAGTTAATAATCACGACTGAGCTTAAGAAAAATTTGACTCCGCTTTTTACATATGAGCTGAGGCAGCAGATTCTGCTTCGAGTACTCGCACTTCGTAGCAGTCACCAATGTCTGTAGTAATTCGTGTCGTTTTCAAGACCGCTGATCCTCTAATATATGCAGATTGAAAAAAATTTAACAACTATTTGTGTCACTGTTAACAGCGATTTGCAACTAGTCGACAATTTTCAAAAACAACTGTACGGATATTACGGGAGAGCTGATCATTTGTTCCAACATCTTTCAATTAGTGCATGATGGTTAGTGGAATTAATAATCTGAAGATGGAGACAGAAGAAGATGGAGGTAAACAAAAGGAAGAAGAGCACAGTTGGTTCAACGAAAAATATAAAGAAAATAATTTATCCGCAGCTCGTGGTCGTGCGGTAGCGTTCTCGCTTCCCGCGCCCGGATTCCCGGGTTCGATTCCCGGCGGGGTCAGGGATTTTCTCTGCCTCGTGGTGACGAGTGTTGTGTGATGTCCTTAGGTTAGTTAGGTTCCAGTAGTTCTAAGTTCTAGGGGACTGATGACCACAGCTGTTAAGTCCCATAGTGCTCGGAGCCATTTGAACCATTTTTTGAAAATAATTTGAAAAAAATGAACGTGGAAGGGAACGGATAGAGTTGACAACTATCATTAACAAATTACGAAAACACGCCTTAGGTGGTACGGAGGCACCATTAGAAGCTGGACAGTAAAAAATCGTCCACCGTGACGACCGACGAGGAAGTCAACCCATTGGCCGTCCCAAGAACGAAAGTCAGACGAAGTCAAGAAGGACGTGCAAGTGTCATGCCTCAGATCCCAGGGAAAGCTCGACAGAACGCTACCAAGCGGGCCTTGTATCAGCGTGGGACACCCGCTAGGAAAGAAGAAGAGGAAACATAAATCATGACAGTCGAATTAGAACTCAAAGCCCGATTCTACCGGATAAGAAAGAATCCTGCCTTCTAGATGGTAGCACAAATCCTCCCATGAAGTTCGCCAGTCTATTCGACGATTGCACAGTCTGTTTTATTGTAGTCCTTCACCTACGAGAAGAATAAGCTGGGTATCGAAATGGGAGATCCTGCTCGAAACAAATGTTTATTCTATGAAAGGTAATAGAATTGTGTGTAGACTTGAACTGTCCTCTGCACCACAACTTCGTTGATTCTAAAAAAGCATTCTACAATATACGCCGAGAATCATTCTAAACTACTGTAAACCGATGTGGAATTACTTACTCTCTCACTGATGTTTTCAGAAATATGTATTAGACTCGAGTTGTTCTATAGGAATAGAAAATGGGAACAGACATTTTTTTAGCATTCTCACAGGCGTCAATAGAGATAGATTTTGTCACTATTCATCTTAATATTAATCATAGATTTCATAATAAGAAAATCTATGGGCAGTGCGAACATAGACATACGTTGGGCTGAGCGATCTAGGCCTGCGAATCTGGATTTCGACGATAACACCGTTCCTCTGACAGGACCAGCACATTTTTTGAATGATTGCCAAGCTAGATTCAATGGCCAGTTCTGTAGACGTAAATATAAATGGTGATACGACAAACAATGTGCATAAAAAGTGGAAATATATCGCCTCAGATTCTACTGCAACTGAAGGTATTACAAGACGCTGATCGATTTACATATCTCGGCAGCCTTATCTCTGACAAAGGTGACGTAGATGAATACATCAGCATCAGAACTGGGGAAGCTATTCCAGTCACCCAATGAATACGATCAATATGGCAGTTAGACTCTATAAGTATGTCCACAATGCTTTGTATGTACTCCTCTGTCATCCTACCGATAGCCACCCACGGATGTGTGACCTGGAAAATGACAGTAAAATCAGCACATAAGCGCAATATCTTTCACCAACGACGTTTGAGGGGAATTTTGAACATCAGTTATGGCGAACACGTTTCAGATGACTGAATGCTGAGAAGAAATGATCTACGCAGCCTAAACAAAATCGTTACTGAAAGAATGGCCGAATGCTGGCAAGAAGTGATCTACACAGACTAAATAAAATCTTTGCTGAAAGAAGACTCAGGCTTGCCGGATATGTTCTATTCATGAAAGATGGAAGAATCCCTAGATCGTCACTGTTTTGGAACCCAACAGATAGATGCAGAAGTAGAAGAAGACCTCATACGCTCGTAAACCTAGAAACGAACTTTTGCAAGTTATATCGGACACAGCTACTAAAAATATTGGCGAACGCTAAGTTTGGAAGTTAAGACAACAGCTTATTGTACTCTCCAAAAAAGTCACTCCACAAATGTCCGAAAGAACAGTCACCGCATACATCAAGCATAATTTGTCGGCGACTGCTCAGACCCATGGAGCCATGATCCAGCAACAGGTGCTCAAGTCAGATAATAAATGTTCGAAAACACCTTCCGCTGAATCATGCTAAAAGTTTTTCGAGCATGTGTAGCCAATGCGCATCTCGTATGGCACACGCACATCCCTCAGCGACCACAGGACACCGACACACCACGCCTCATATATTCAGCGTACTACAACCTGAGCAACCCCTTCCCTCTCTCCCCGGAAATTACTCGCCGCTCCAATTGTGAACTACAGTCCACACATTTACCAGAAACAAGTTCTAGAAGCTGATTTGTTACAGCCTACTCGTACCTAGCACAATAACGATCCGCGAAGAAAAAGTGGCTCTGCGTAAATTGAGGAAAGAAAGAATAGAACTGTTGTTCTAGAGAAGCTCGCTGCTTTGCGCTGCCTATGGAGTGGATGTTTCCGGAACTCAAGTTTCCGTGCCATTTCACTCGGAAACTCCGACTTGCTCCGGTTAGCCACGAAGCGCGCAAGGTCCTGGCCAAAGACACAGAATACCATGGGGAGGCAACAACGCGTTCAGAGTGAAGAAAATTGATCAATGCCTCGCCATGTTTTGTGTGGGCAGAAAGAAAGGGCGTGGTTCATGATAGGGAATAAGGAAATTACGAAATAAATTTTCAGCAGTTAGCGTGTAGAATTAAAGCCAGAAACAATATTACCTGTGAGTACAGCGCACTTGCACTTTGTATAGATCGTCTCCCGACTGCAGAATGCCTATGCAAAACGTGGCAGCTAACAGCACATCGTGGCACATTATGTATCTTTAGTTCAGACAGGTGGATCGAGCTCACTGCCTTTTGTTTGCTTCAAAAGTTTTTTAAATACATTTGGATACAAAAATCGCCAGAAATTATCATATTTGTATGAGCTTTAGATGAATTATATACGCACGGAAAAAGAAATTGGAAAAATATCTACCATTATCTTTTTAATACATGAGGAAAACGTCAAATTCACAGTTGTGTACGTATACAAATTATAAGTCCCTCCCCAAGTTTTTCTGTCTGTAAGAGAAGGCTAACCTCAGGGACCACTGTAGGTATTTTGATACTGGTTTCACTAACAGGTACCGGCCGGGGTGGCCGTGGGGTTCTAGGCGCTACAAAAATGGTTCAAATGGCTCTGAGCACTATGGGACTCAACTGCTGTGGTCATCAGTCCCCTAGAACTTAGAACTACTTAAACCTAACTAACCTAAGGACATCACACACATCCATGCCCGAGGCAGGATTTGAACCTGCGACCGTAGCAGTCGCGCGGTTCCCGACTGCGCGCCTAGAACCGCGAGACCACCGCGGCCGGCCTCTAGGCGCTACAGTCTGGAACCGCGTGACCGCTACGGACGCAGGTTCGAATCCTGCCACGGCCATGGATGTGTGTGATGTCCTTAAGTTAGTTAGGTTTAAGTCGTTCTAAGTTCTAGGGGACTGATGACCTCAGATGTTAAGTCCCATAGTGCTCAGAGCCATTTGAACCATTTGAACCACTAACAGGTAAAACTTATTCACGATGTGACTATGAACTTGGTGTTGTGCTATCCTCATCAACATTTCACCACCATCGACGGGCAAGTCGCCCAATGTGTCCTCAGCTGAACTTGCAACTTGGCGGCCGCGCTTCCCCGTTTCGGGACTCCCAGGCACCAATGCCATACGATCATCTAATTTCATCTCAGCATCAAACGAACTGGGGGACCCTGCATATATACATCATAGATGTCTGAGACTTGAAAACGTCTCTGGAACAATATACGAGATGAGTCAAACGAAAACCTTAAATATTTTTTAAAATATTATTTATTGTGCAGAAGTGGTACAAAACTGTATCGTTTTTCAACATAATCTCCGCCACGCTCAATGCAAGTCCTCCATCGCTTACAAAGTCCATAAATTCCTTTAGAAAAAAATTCTTTTGGTAATCCACGCAACCACTCATGCACCGCGTGGCGTACCTCTTCATCAGAACGGAACTTCGTTCGTCCCACTGCGTCTCTGAGTAGTCCAAACATATGGAAATCACTTGGGGCAAGTTCTGGTTAGTATGGTGGATGAGGAAGACACTCAAAATGCTGGTCTGTGATTGTTGCAACTGTTGTACGGGCAGTATGGGGCCTTGCATTGTCATGTTGCAAAAGGACACCTGCTGACAGCAATCCACGTCGCTTTGATTTGGTTGCAGGCCGTAGATGATTTTTTAGGAGATCTGTGTATGATGCACTGGTGACAGTGGTCCCTCTAGGCATGTAATGCTCCAAAATGACACCTTTTTCGTCCCAAAAGAGAGTCAGCATAAGCTTCCCTGCTGATGATTCTGTTCGAAATTTCTTTGTTTTTGGTGATGAGGCATGGCGCCATTCCTTGCTCGCTCTCTTCGTTTGCGGTTGGTGGAAGTGAACCCAGGTTTCGACCCCAGTAACGATTCTTGCAAGGAAGCCATCACCTTCTCGTTCAAAGCGCCGAAGAAGTTCTTCACAAGCCTCATCATGTCGTTCTCTCATTTCAGGAGTCAGCTGCCGTGGCACCCATCTTGCAGACACTTCGTCAAACTGGAGCGCATCATGGACAATGTGGTGTGCTGACCCTGACTAATGTGTAAACATGCTGCAATGTCATTCAGTGTCACTTGGCGGTTTTCCTTCACAATGGCTTCAACTGCTGCAATAATGTTCTGTGGAGTCACAACTCGTTGTGCCTGACCTGGGCGAGGAGCATCTTCCTCTGAATTCACACCATTTGCGAACTTCCTACTCCATTCGTAGACTTGCTGCTGTGACAAACATGCATCACCGTACTGAACCTTCATTCGTCGGTGAATTTCAATAGGTTTCACACCTTCACTACGCCAAAACCGAATAACAGAACGCTGTTCTTCCCTGGTGCAAGTCGCAAGTGGGGCGGCCATCTTTAAAAAAATGGCTCTGAGCACTATGGGACTCAACATCTGAGGTCATCAGTCCCCTGGAACTTAGAACTACTTAAACCTAACTAACGTAAGGACATCACACACATCCATGGCCGACACAGGATTCGAACCTGCGACCGTAGTGGTCGTGCGGTTCCAGACTGTAGCGCCTAGAACCGCTCCGCCACTGCGGCCGGCCACTATTACACGACCTCGTTCAAACGAATACCTTTAGTATCCGTTACTAACGTCGACTCACCACTTCCAGTCTCAAATGTAACTAACGCTCACGACCGTTACAGCGTGTATTTGAAGCGAACATGATTTGTATCCTCATAGTGGCTTTACTAGCACCACATTTACGCGACTGGCTCAGGTAGATGCCAGGTAGATGTCGTGTTTCTTGACTTCCGCAAGGCGTTTAATACAGTTCCCCACAGTCGTTTAATGAACAAAGTAAGAACATATGGACTATCAGACCAATTGTGTGATTGGATTGATGAGTTCCTAGATAACAGAACGCAGCATGTCATTCTCAATGGACACAAGTCTTCCGAAGTAAGAGTGAGTTCAGGTGTGCCGCAGGGGGGGGGGGGGGGGGGCGTAGGACCGTTGCTATTCAGAATATACATAAATAACATTGTGGATAACATCGGAAGTTCACTGAGGCTTTTTGCGGATGATGCTGTACTATATCGAGGGGTTGTAACAATGGAAAATTGTACTGAAATGCAGGAGGATCTGCAACGAATTGACGCATGGTGCAGGGAATGGCAATTGAATCTCAATAAAGAGGAGTGTAATGTGCTGCGAATACATAGGAAAAAAGGTCCTTTATCATTTTGCTACAATATAGCAGGTCAGCAACTGGAAGCAGATAATTCCATAAATTATCTGGGAGTAGGCATTAGGAGTGATTTAAAATGGAATGACCATATAACATTAATCGTCGGTAAAGCAGATGCCAGACTGAGATTCATTGGAAGAATCCTAAGGAAATGCAATCCGAATACAAAGGAAGTAGGTTAAGTAGGCTTGTTCACCCACTGCTTGAATACTGCTCACCGGTGTGGGATCCGTACCAGATAGGGTTGATAGAAGAGAGAGAAGATCCAGCGGAGACCAGCGCGCTTCGTTACAGGATCATTTAGTCATCGGGAAAGCGTGACGGAGATGACAGATAAACTCCGGTGGAAGACTCTGCAAGAGAGACACTCAGTAGCTCGGTACGGGCCTTTTGTTGAAGTTTCGAGAACATACCTTCACCGAGGAGTCAAGCAGTATATTGCTCCCTCCTACGTATATCTCGCGAAGAGACCATGAGGACAAAATCAGAGCGATTAGAGCCCACACAGAGGCATACCGACAATCTTTCTTTCCACGAACAATACGAGACTGGAATAGAAGGGAGAACAGATAGAGGTACTCAAGGCACTCTCCGCCACACACCTTCAAGTGGCTTGCACAGTATGGATTTAGATGTAGATGTAGACATTATCTTCCGGATAATACGCCTACCAACCTTCGTTTATGTCGCTTAAATCCTTCTTGGTGTTACAATCTTTTCCGTCTGTGTTATACGGCCAAAACATAGTCGGGGAAGTGTATTTGTGTGCGACAGTAACAGTGCCTTTGAGAGAATTTTATCAGCGTTAGCAGAACGGAGAGGAGCATAGCGCCGCGCACGTTGAGTCTGCAAGGACGCACCTGCGGGTCGATGACTGCCTCGGCTTATCCGCAGCTGCGCGAGCGTTGCACTGTGGGGCGAGCGAGAAACTGAAGGAAGTACGGCACGTAAACATGCGCTCAGCGCTGATAAGAGACGCGTCAGCTCGCACGCAGCCGTACTGCTCTGCGTCTTGAGGACGCCACTTCGACCGCCAAACGTGAAGCAAAGTGAAAACATGCTGGACTTGCGTCTACATGCAGTCCTGCCACCCGAGTTAACGACACGACGTGTGTCAGCAGCTGCGTATGAGGATAATAATACACACTACTGGCCATTAAAATTGCTACACCACGAAGATGACGTGCTACAGACGCGAAATTTAACCGACAGGAAGAAGATGCTGCGGTTTGCAAATGATTAGCTTTTCAGAATATTCACACAAGGTTGGCGCCGGTGGCGACACCTACAACGTGCGGACATGAGGAAAGTTTCCAACCGATTTCTCATACACAAACAGCAGTTGACCGGCGTTACCTGGTGAAACGTTGTTGTGATATCTCGTGTAAGGAGGAGAAATGCGTACCATCACGTTTCCGACTCTGATAAAAGTAGGATTGTAGCATATCGCGATGGCGGTTTATCGTATCGCGACATTGCTACTCGCGTTGGTCGAGATCCAATGATTGTTAGCAGAACATGGAATCGGTGGTTTCAGGAGGGTAATACGGAACGCCGTGCTGGATCTCAACGGCCTTGTATCACTAGCAGTCGAGATGACAGACATCGTGCAGCCACGTCTCGATCCCTGAGTCAACAGATGGGGACTTTTGCAAGACAACAACCATCTGCACGAACAGCTCGACAATGTGTGCAGCAGCATGGACTATCAGCTCAGAGACCAGGGCTGCAGTTACCCTTGACGTGCATCACAGACAGGAGCGCCTGCGATGGTGTACTCAACGACGAACCTGGGTGCACGAATGGCAAAACATTATATTTCGGATGAATGCAGTTTCTGTTTACAGAATCATGATGGTCGCATCCGTGTTTGGCGACATCGCGGTGAACGCACTTTGAAAGCGTGTATTTGTCATCGCCATACTGGCGTATCACCCGGCGTGATGGTATGGGGTGCTATTGGTTACACTTCTCGGTCACCTCTTTTTCGCATTGACGGCACTTTGAACAGTGGATGTTACATTTCAGATGTATTACGACACGTGGCTCTACCCTTCATTGGATCTCTGCGAAACCCTACATTACAGCAGGATAATGCACGACCGCATTTTGCAGGTCCTGTGCGGGCCTTTCTGGATACAGAAAATGTTCGACTGCTGCCCTAGCCAGAACATTCTCCAGATCTCTCACCAACTGAAAACGTCTGGTCAATGGTGGCCGAGCAACTGACTCGTCACAATACGCCAGTCACTACTCTTGATGAACTGTGGTATCGTGTTGAAGCTGCATGGGCAGCTATACCTGTACACGCCATCCAAGCTTTGTTTGACTCAATGCCCAGGCGTATCAATGCCTTTATTACGGCCAGAGGTGGTTATTCTGGGTACTGATTTTTCAGGATCTATGCACCCAAATTGTGTGAAAATGTGATCACAAGTCAGTTCTAGTATAATATATTTGTCCAATGAATAACCGTTTATCATCTGCATTTCTTCTTGGTGTAGCAATTTTAATGGCCAGTAGTGTAGTTCCTCAAACGTCTTTGAAATACGTCTGCATATCATCAATTGGTAAAGTGACACGCATTAGACTGCAAAGTTATTCCATGCCAAAAATGTCAAAGTAGTTTTTTTCAAAAAGTTAAATGAAAGACAAAATTGTTCAACTTAGAGTAAAAAAACTGAAGCACACTACAGGTTTGACATCCATAAACCCAACTGTACTGTGTGCCTCAAATTTTACATTGGCCAAACTAGTAGGAGTTTCAACGTACGATACTGTGAACACATGGATGCTCTCAGGCTCAACAACCTGAGTAAGTAAACCTTCGCTACTCACTTGGCCCAAGACGGAAACACAGAGATAAGCATCGGAGAAAACTTACAGATATTACATTTTGTTGAAAAACGAGTGCGGATGAATTTGTTAGAAGAAATGTACAACCACGTTCTCAATAAACCTGACTGCATACTGGACAGTAAAATAGCATAATAAAACAAATTTACCTCCAAAATTTCATAGAACTCCTATAATCTGAAATGATAGAAATAATAACTGACAGAGAGAAAATTTTTCATCGGCCATTACCAGCATCTTACAAACCTCAATAATTAAAATGTGTAACTCCGTAAAATAATCTGTACAAAGTACTACGAAGAAGTGTCTTCGTAGGAAGTGTGCCACATCTGTACACATTTCACGTTCCTTCACAATCAAATCAGCAGCCGGTATAAACAAATGTATCTGCCCGTACTTCAGTTCATTGCTTAGCATGCACTGTAAAAGAAAATCAAACCTCTGTCCTATAATACGTAAAGGAGTGCTTTTCAGAAAGTAAGTACAATGTATAGACAATGTATAAGTGTAAACTGCGTAATCTGGAAAATTACGATATATTTTAGGACGCGAATGCATGGCCTTTTGTAAACTATGCAATCGCAAAAACTTTGTTGTATTTTAGGACACAAATGTAAAATTTGCAAAGAAGTCAACGCCACCATCTGACTATTGGCTCAGGTCCGATCTTGTAACGATACAGTAAATTCATTTCAAAAAAACTTGTGGCTGGTTGCAGTATTTCCTGCAGTGTAATTTACGAGAGCAGATGCGGTGTTCTTTAACCAAAATAATTTCTACAGTACCTATGGCAGTGTTACAGGGCACTTATTGTTTACAATTTACATTAATGATTTATTGAATAGCGTTGGAGGCTACATGAGGCGATTCGCGGACGAAGCTGCTTTCCATAGGAAGTTTGCAACGTCAGAGAACTGTAGTGAAGTGAAGGAAGAACTGCTGAGGATCGACTGTTGGTATGGGGCTAAATGGCTCTGAGCACAATAGGACTTAACAGCTGTGGTCATCAGTCCCCTAGAACTTAGAACTATTTAAACCTAATTAACCTAAGGACAGCACACACATCCACGCCCGAGGCAGGATTCGAACCTGCGACCGTAGCAGTCGCACGGTTCCGAACTGCGCGCCTAGAACCGCGAGACCACCGCGGCCGGCTGGTATGGGGACTGACAGGTGACATCGAACGTGTAAGTAGGCTGTTTATGTTTTCTCTATGTAAGTAGGCTGTTTAGGTTTTTTTATTGGTAACGCCACCTCTGTATGACAATCACTGGCTGTGCTGTGGGCAGTCTGTGTCTGCTTTGCATTGTTGTAATACTCGCCATTGTAGTGTTAGGCAGCTGGCTGTGAACAGCGCGTAGCGTTGCGCAGTTGGAGGTGAGCTGCCAGCAGTGGTGGATGTGGGGAGAGAGATGGCGGAGTTTTGAAATTTGTCATGAACTGATATATTTATATATGATGATATTAAGGTAAATACATTGTTTGTTCTCTATTAATATCTTTCATTTGCTAACTATCCCTATCAGTAGTTAGTGCCTTTAGTAGTTTGAATCTTTTATTTAGCTGGGAGCAGTGGCGCTTGCTGTATTGCAGTAGTGGGAGAAACGAAGATTATTGTGAGGTAAGTGATTTAGTGATTTGTGAAAGGTATAGTTTAATGTTTGTCAGGGCCATTCTTTAGTAGGGAATTTTGAAAGTCAGATTGCGTTGCGCTAAAAATATTGTGTGTTAGGTTAAGCACAGTCATGTAAGAATTGTTGAAAGGGGACGTTTCATATGTCGACCCTTAGCCGAGGATACCTCACTGGAATCTTCTGATTTTTTCTTGTAGTTTGTGTATTTAGTGTAGCTTTTGTTTATTGCTAGCGCGTAATTGTAGAGAGAATCTCCTTTGTAGTTGTAGTTTTCATTGTTGTAGAGTAAAACAGTTGTGGCATGCATGTAGATTTGCACCAAGTATTTCGCAGCTGCAATTAACTAGACATTATTTCCATTGCTACGTTATTTTATTTTGCTCTTCAAATTGTGTTTTTCTGTGTTGTCGTGTGAAATACTGTGACAATAATGGCGTGTGAAAAACGTAATACTAGGCTCCAAAGTAAACTGAGAAATGACAGTGAAGACGAAGGCAGTGTGTTAGCGCCGCAGAGTAATGAATTAACTGATGTTCAAAGTAGTAATTTGGTAATCGTGCATAGGGAAATGGAGCGGGCGGCAAACAATGGCACGGACAGTGAAACAATTAGTGAAGAGGGAAGCATTATCGATCGATCGGTCGGCAACAGCTCGCCTCAGGAATCCGAAATGACAGGACACAATTTCGCAAATACTGTAGATTCAGGTTTTGGGTCATCACCGTTTTCTCAAATAAGTCAAGACACATTTTCTGCTTGTCAAAATGTGAATGTTGTCGGTGCAAATGCACTGCCGAAAAGCGTAGAGAAACAGATTCCAGACACTAATACATTATTATTGCAATTAATGCAACAAATGGAACAAAATCAGAGACAAACACAGCAACAGTTAGACACAGTGGAACAAAATCTCAAAAAGTTAGACACAGTGGAACAAAATCTCAAAAAGTTAGACACAGTGGAACAAAATCTCAAAAAGCTAGACACAATGGAACAAAATCTTCAAAAGTTAGACACCACACTTGAACAAACACGTGAAGATTTAACTAGTGAGTTACATAACATTGAATTGAAATGTCAAAAAGTCTGTAATGAGGTAAAATCACAAATTTGTGAGCATTTCCAACCTATTTTTTCGCGGCATGAAAATGCATTACAGAATCACGAAGCAGCCATAAAAGAACTGCAAATTACACTGACATATATGTCTATTTCTATTCTTTGTAAAGCCTGTACTACAAATGTTATCTGTATTATTATGTTCTTTAATGATGTATTTTGTACCTTTGTAATTGTATTTTCATGTTGTAAATTTATAAAATTGTAATTGTCACCAGTTCATGATATTATTAACTTGTTAGTTACATTTCACTGCACACGTTTCTGTTGGTCATAGTATATGGACAATATGTGAGAAGTAGGGACTGTTAGTGTTTGCACGTGTGTTAATAATTCTGCAAGGGACTGGATAACAGCATTGCTGGTTCTAAGGACAATTCCAAAAACGTTGTGAGTGCACAAGTGGTGGTTTATGGACTTGCTATATTCTCTGCAAGACTCTTTGATGGTGAATGTGCACCTGCACAATCGCAACAGAAGGCTGCTGGCCATCTCTGCAAGGACTACAGTGGGTCTACATCTTTGATGATCCATCAATACCATTATTTCTACAAGGACTGCAGTGGGTCTGCACCTCTGGTGGCCCACCAATACCGTAATCTCTACCAGGACTACAGTGGGTCTGCTCTGTGATGACCTACCTACCAATATTCTTCAAAACGTCGAATGACTCTGCTGTGGGTTTGCTCTGTTGTGGCCCATTACCTGTCTGCATGTCGAGAGTCAGCACTGTCTTTCCATTGGAAGGACAACACTACTTCTTCAAGATTGCATGGAAATCCACTACTTCCGTGTGCATTTTCTTTTACTGCTCAGACTTTGAGAAAAACACTGCTATTCTCCTGTTATGTACGATTAGGACTGTCTTTATGGACTGTGAGAAATTTTAGCTTTTGACCAACATAATATTAATAAGTGTGGGCATTTTATATCTTTGTTACTGTAATTGTGAAAAATTTTTGTCAAATCTGTATTGGCCAGTGCCCAACACCATTTGTAAAAATTTTTGTGGGGAGCATGGGGGCTATGTAAGTAGGCTGTTTATGTTTTCTCTATGTAAGTAGGCTGTTTAGGTTTTTTTATTGGTAACGCCACCTCTGTATGACAATCACTGGCTGTGCTGTGGGCAGTCTGTGTCTGCTTTGCATTGTTGTAATACTCGCCATTGTAGTGTTAGGCAGCTGGCTGTGAACAGCGCGTAGCGTTGCGCAGTTGGAGGTGAGCTGCCAGCAGTGGTGGATGTGGGGAGAGAGATGGCGGAGTTTTGAAATTTGTCATGAACTGATATATTTATATATGATGATATTAAGGTAAATACATTGTTTGTTCTCTATTAATATCTTTCATTTGCTAACTATCCCTATCAGTAGTTAGTGCCTTTAGTAGTTTGAATCTTTTATTTAGCTGGGAGCAGTGGCGCTTGCTGTATTGCAGTAGTGGGAGAAACGAAGATTATTGTGAGGTAAGTGATTTAGTGATTTGTGAAAGGTATAGTTTAATGTTAATTAACCTAAGGACAGCACACACATCCACGCCCGAGGCAGGATTCGAACCTGCGACCGTAGCAGTCGCACGGTTCCGAACTGCGCGCCTAGAACCGCGAGACCACCGCGGCCGGCTGGTATGGGGACTGACAGGTGACATCGAACGTACTGAGCATAAACAGGCGAAGAGTTCCACTGCTGTTCGATTACACTACTGCAGACAAAGCACTGCAAACAGCAATCATTGTAAAATACCTAGGAGTAATCATCCGATGCGACCTTACGTGGCATGGCCACTAAAACTAATGGTACAGGGTGTCTTACAATATTTCCACGATTACAGATTTGTCCTGATTGGTGAGTGTTCATCGGAGGCGAGGGTATCATCTGGAGTGCACCAGGGATGTGTGGTAGGTCCGCTGTTGTTTTCTATCTACATAAATGATTTTTTTGGACAGGGTGGATAGCAATGTGCGGCTGTTTGCTGATGATGCTGTGGTGTACGGGAAGGTGTCGTCGTTGAGTGACTGTAGGAGGATACAAGATGACTTGGACAGGATTTGTGATTGGTGTAAAGAATGGCAGCTAACTCTAAGTATAGATAAATGTAAATTAATGCAGATGAATAAGAAAAAGAATCCTGAAATGTTTTAAAACTCCATTAGTAGTGTAGCGCTTGACACAGTCACGTCGATTAAATATTTGGGGGTAACATTTCAAAGCGATATGAAGTGGGACAAGCATGTAATGGCAGTTGTGGGGAAGGCGGACTTTCGTCTTCGGTTCATTGGTAGAATTTTGGGAAGATGTGGTTCATCTGTAAAGGAGACCGCTTGTTGTTGTTGTTGTGGTCTTCAGTCCTGAGACTGGTTTGATGCAGCTCTCCATGCTACTCTATCCTGTGCAAGCTTCTTCATCTTCCAGTACCTACTGCAACCTACATCCTTCTGAATCTGCTTAGTATATTCATCTCTTGGTCTCCCTCTACGATTTTTACCCTCCACGCTGCCCTCCAATACTAAATTGTTGATTCCTTGATGCCTCAGAACATGTCCTACCAACCGATCCCTTCTTCTGGTCGAGTTGTGCCACAAACTTCTCTTCTCCCCAATCCTATTCAATACTTCTTCATTAGTTATGTGCTCTACCCATCTAATCTTCAGCATTCTTCTGTAGCACCACATTTCGAAAGCTTCTATTCTCTTCTTGTCCAAACTGTTTATCGTCCATGTTTCACTTCCATACATGGCTACACTCCATACAAATACTTTCAGAAATGACTTCCTGACGCTTAAATCTATACTCGAGACCGCTTATAAAACACTAATACGACCTATTCTTGAGTACTGCTCGAGCGTTTGGGATCCCTATCAAGTCGGATTGAGGGAGGACATAGAAGCAATTCAGAGGCGGGCTGCTAGATTTGTTACTGATAGGTTTGCTCATCACGCGAGTGTTACAGAAATGCTTCAGGAACTCGGTTGGGAGTCTCTAGAGGAAAGGAGGCGTTCTTTTCGTGAATCGCTACTGAGGAAATTCAGAGAACCCCCATTTGAGGCTGACTGCAGTACAATTTTACTGCCGCCAACTTAAATTTCGCGGAAAGACCATACAGATAAGATAAGAGAGATTAGGGCTCGTACAGAGGCATATAGCTAGTCATTTTTCCCTCGTTCTGTTTGGGAGTGGAACAGGGAGAGAAGATGCTAGTAGTGGTACGAGGTACCCTCCGCCACGCACCGTATGGTGGATTGCGGACATGTATGTAGATGTAGAATAACGCACGCTAAAAACGAGATACAGCGACGGTGGTGCCGTCTATTAGTAGTGCTGAGTGTCGAGTTTCATCTCATATACAAATCAGTAATCATGTCGTACTGGTCGCAGCAACATCGTGTGTTCGCACTGGAGTTCTATTTTCGCTAGGGCGAATCTGTCGTGCTTATGCTAGGTGTCTTTATATGAATGTGTGGTGTCTGTTCTTTCGGTCAATTCCGAAAGAACAGACACCACACATCGACAGAAAAAATTCGCCTAGATGGGCAACGGAACCACCTTCTTCATGCGAATGCACCAGTACGTCCGACCTTCTGCAGGAATTACGTCTGACCTGCGGCGGGAATCACAGAGTAGCGAGTATGGAGGAAGTGCGCAGGGACTGCGAACAGTTGACGCTCGGTGGGAATATGGGTCGGCCGCCGTGAGGCGTGCGCGATAGTTCGCAAAGTTGCGATAGACAGACACTAGGTCCCCGGTGGCTCAGGGTTTAACGCATCTGTGTTGTAAGCAGGAGATCCCGTGTTCGACTCCCAGTCTGGCACACGTTTTCACTCATCACCGCTAACTCCGCGTAATGTCCCGATGCACCTGTCATCAGTAATCCCTTCCCTTTCCTTTACTTTCTCCCCCTCCACCTTCAATTTACATACAAAGTGTCTTTCCCTAAGCATTTCAAGGTTCAGCAGCGATATCCATTCCTGGTCGTGAAACAAATATTGAATTCTGTAAGATACTTCCGCGCAACTGTCAGTGAATCGAATCGAAAGTTAACCAGACCTTGGAAAACCATCTCAACTCCCGAGAACATCTAACATTCAGAATGAGATTTTCACTCTGCATCGGAGTGTGCGCTGATATGAAACTTCCTGGCAGATTAAAACTGTTTGCCGGGCCGAGACTCAGACTCGGGACCTTTGCCTTTCGCGGGCAAGTGCTCTACCAAATGAGCTACCTAAGCACGACTCACAACCCGTCCTCACAGCTTTATTTCTGCCAGTACCTCGCCTCCTTCCTTCCAAGCTTTACAGAAGATCTCCTGTGAACCTTGTAGAACTAGCACACCTGAAAGAAAAGATATTGCGGAGACATGGCTTAGCCACAGACTGGGGGATGTTTCCAGAATGAGATTTTCACTCTGCAGCGGAGTGTGCGCTGATATGAAACTTCCTGGCAGATTAAAACTGTGTACCGGTCCGAGACTCGAACAGGTTCGCAGGAGAGCTTCTGTAAAGTTTGGAAGGTAGGAAACGAACTACTGGCAGAAGTAAAGCTGTGAGGACGGGACGTGAGTCGTGCTTGGGTAGCTCAGATGGTAGAGCACTTGCCAACGGAAGGCAAAGGTCCCGAGTTCGAGTCTCGGACCGGCACACAGTTTTAATCTGCCAGAAAGTTTCAACATCTAACTTGTGCGTTAACAGTTTACAGGTAATCACTCGTTCGTTGCGAAAACGTGCCCAAACGAAAGGCCGAGAAGCTTGCAACAGTAAAAAGATCTAATTCGCGATGAAATTTCCAGAATTCCTCCAGCACTTACGAATGATGCGTTCAAAAATTGAGTGAAACGCCTCGAGCATTGTGTAGCCGCGCATGGTCGTCATTTGTCCGATATAGTATTTCATAAATAAATTTGAATAAATGATGCACCAAGTGTAAATGTTCTACTATGTTTCGCGATTAGTTCCTGTATTATTCAACTTTGAAATCGTCAAACCATTGTGAAAAACACTGTAGAATAGACAAAGCCAGGCTGAGATTCATTGACAGATTCTTTAGAAAGAATTAATTCATCCATGAAAGAAGTTGTCTTTACAATACTCGTTAAACGATTCTTGAGTATCTTTCATCACCGAGTTCTTTCATCACCGAGCGAGGCGGCGCCGTGGTTCAAATGGCTCTGAGCACTATGGGACTTAACATCGGAGGTCATGTCTCCTAGAACCTAGAACTACTTAAATCTAACTAACCTAAGGACATCACACACATCCATGCCCGAGGCAGGATTCGAACCTGCGATCGTAGCGGTCGCGTAGTTTCGGACTGAAGCACCTAGAACTGCTCGGCCACAGCGGACGGCGGCGCAATGGTTAGCACAATGGACTCGCATTCAGCAGAACGCCAGTTCAAACATGCGTCCGGGTATCCAGATTTAGTTTCTCCGCGATTTCCCTAAATCGCATCAAGCAAATGCCAGGATGGTCCCTTTGAAGGGGCACTGCCGATTTCCTTCGCATCCTTTCCTAATCCGAGCTTGTGCTCCCTCTCCAATGACCTCGTTGCTGACGGGACGTTGAACACTAACCTCCTCCTCTTAAGTATTTTTCAACATTCTGGGACCTTTGCCAAGTAGCTATAACAGAAGATACAATGAAGATCAGCGCGTTTCGTTAAAAGGTCGTTTACTCGGCTCGGAAAAGTTACAGAGAGACTGAACAAACCTCACTGGCAGACGCTACAAAAGAATCTTTGTTAATTGAAGAGAGCTCTGCTAGCGAAATTTCAAAGGGTGCGTTCCGGAAAGAGTTGGGCAACATTGTACTTCCTCCCAAACACATGTAGCCATGTGATTATGGCGATAAAATCAAAGGAATTGGATCTCATCTGGAGCTTCACCGACAATCGTTCCTCCGAAGCGCCATCAGAAGAAGGACACAAGACAGTACTGCCAGATGTACCCTCCGCCACGCTCCGTAATGTGGCTTGCAGAGTAAGCTTGAGCGTTTTCCCCTATCCGCAAAGGCGAAGACGGCACTGAAAGGGTGACAATACCTGCGGACGAGGAACTCTATCCGGCGAGAGATGGCGAATGTGCTAATACGCCAGAAAACAATGGGAGAAATCGTATCATAAGCTATGGTGCAGGATGCACAGAAGCTTTGAATGAAGAGGAAATAAGTCGCGAAAATATATTACTAGCCATTAAAATTGCTACACCAAGAAGAAATGCAGATGATAAACGGGTATTCATTGGAGAAATATATTATACTAGAACTGACATGTGATTACATTTTAACGCAATTTGGGTGCATAGATCCTGAGAAATCAGTACCCAGAACAACCACCTGTGGCCGTAATAACGGCCTTGATACGCCTGGGCATTGAGTCAAATAGAGCTTGAATGGCGTGTACAGGTACGCCTACCCATGCATCTTCAACACGATTCCACAGTTCATCAAGAGTAGTGACTGGCGTATTGTGACGAGCCAGTTGCTCGGCCACCATTGACCGGACGTTTTCAATTGGTGAGAGATCTGGAGAATGTGCTGCAGTCGAACATTTACTGTATCCAGAAAGCCCCATACAGGAGCTGCAACATGCGGTCGTGCATTATCCTGCTGAAATGTAGGGTTTTGCAGGGATCGAATATCGGATAGAGCCACAAATCTGAAATGTAACGTCCACTGTTCAAAGTGCCGTCAATGCGAACAAGAGGTGACCGAGACGTGTAACCAATGGCACCCCATACCATCACGCCGGGTGATACGCCGGTATCGCGATGACGAATACACGCTTCAAATGTGCGTTCACCGCGATGTCGCCGATCACGGATGCGACCATCATGATGCTGTAAACAGAACCTGGATTAATCAAAAAAAAAAATGTTTTGCCATTAGTGCACCCAGGTTCGTCGTTGAGTACACCATCGGAGGCGCTCCTGTCTGTGATGCAGCGTCAAGGGTAACCGCTACTATGGTCTCCGAGCTGATAGTCCATGCTGCTGCAAATGTCGTCGAACTGTTCGTGCAGATGGTTGTTGTCTTGCAAACGTCCCCATCTGTTGACTCAGGGATCGAGACGTGGCTGCACGATCCGTTACAGCCATGCGGATAAGATTACCCTCCTGAAGCCACCGATTCCATATTCTGCTAACAGTCATTGGATCTCGACCAACGGGAGCAGCAGTGTCGCGATACGATAAACCGCAATCGCGATAGGCTACAATCCGACCATTATCAAAGTCGGCAACGTGATGGTACGTATTTCTCCTCCTTACACGAGGCATCACAACAACGTTTCACCAGGCAACGCCGGTCAACTGCTGTTTGTGTAAGAGGAATCGGTTGGAAGTTTTCCTCATGTGAGCACGTTGTAAGTGTAGCCACCGGCGCCAACCTTGTGTGAAGGCTCTGAAAAGCTAATCTTTTGCATATCACAGCATCTTCTTCCTGTCGGTTAAATTTCGCTTCTGTAGCACGTCATCTTCGTGGTGTAGCAATTTTAATGGCCAGTAGTGTAAATAGGGCTATATTGTAAAACTTCCCTAGTACCGTCTGTGCCGCTTTCGTTGGAAATTGTCGTGTCATGGCTTTCCGTGATGTGGGCGCAGCCCCTGCTGCTATCGCCTCCGCCTGCGTCAGGGACGGAAGCCCCACAGGGTGGAAGCCATGTTGGTTGGCGCCGATGTCCCGTGACATCCTGACTCATGTCGCCGGCAGCGTGGAAGAAAAGGCAGGACGAGGGGAGGCCGCGTAGTTCTCTTTTTTATAGGTCGCTGACTGAAAAGGAAAGGGGAATGCTCTTATCATATCGCTCGTGACGAGCAGTACATTTAAGAAAGCGTCTGTGAAATTTTTAACTGGCACCAAAGGCAGGAGGTGTAGTGGCACTCAGCTGACTAAGCGTCACAACTTCCTGTTAGGCCATCTACTCTCTGACCTCTGTTGCTACGGTGTCACGAAAGTAGTGTGATGCAGTCTCACAAACATAGCTTTTAGTGTAATGCTAGTTAACAGACATGATGCGTCGCAACAAATAGCGAAAAATGACTCGGGTGGAAGTATACGATAACAGAAGCAAAAAACGTTCCAGTAAATATGCGGGTGTGAGCCACTACTGATTTCAGCATGATATACAGGATGGTCCATTCATCGTGACCTGGCCAAATATCTCACGAAATATGCGTCAAACGAAAAAACTACAAAGAACGAAACATGTCTAGCTTCAAGGGGGAAACCAGACGGCGATAGGGTTGGCCCGCTAGATGGCGCTGCCATAGATCAAACGGATATCAACTGCGTTTTTTTAAATAGTAACCCCCATTTTTATTACATATTCGTGTAGTACGTAAAGAAATATGAATGTTTTAGTTGGACCACTTTTTTCACTTTGTGATAGATGGCGCTGTAATAGTCACAAACATATGGCTCACAATTTTAGACGAACAGTTGGTAACAGGTAGGTTTCTTAAATTAAAATACAGAACATAGGTGCGTTTGAACATTTTATTTCGGTTGTTCCAATGTGATACATGTACATTTGTCAACTTATCATTTCTGAGAACGCATGCTGTTACAGTGTTATTACCTGTAAATACCATATAAATGCAATAAATGCTCAAAATGATGTCCGTCAACCTCAGTGTATTGGCAATACGTGTAACGACATTCCTCTCACCAGCGAGTAGTTCGCCTTCCGTAATGTTCAATGCGCTGACGCATGTTGTCAGGCGTTGTTGGTGGATCACGATAGCAAATATCCTTCAACTTTCCCCACAAAAAGAAATCCGGGGACGTCAGAACCGGTGAACGTGCAGGCCATGGTATGGTGCTTCGACAACCAATCCACGTGTCATGAAATACCCTATTCAATACCGCTTCAAAGGCACGCGAGCTATGTGCCGGTCATCCATCATGTTGGAAGTACATCGCCATTCTGTCATGCAGTGAAACATCTTGTAGTAACATCGGTAGAACATTACGTAGGAAATCGGCATACACTGCATCATTTACATTGCCATCGATAAAATCCTTCCTCCCATAATACCGCGCCATACATTAACCCGCCAAGGTCGCTGATGTTCCACTTGTCGCAGCCGTCGTGGATTTTCCGTTGCCCAATAGTGCATATTATGCCGGTTTACGTTACCGCTGTTTTTGAATGACGCTTCGTCGCTAAATAGAACGCGTGCAAAAACTCTGTCATCCTCCCGTAATTTCTCTTGTGCCTAGTGGCAGAACTGTGCACGAGGTTCAAAGTGGTCGCCATGCATTTCCTGGGGCATAGAAATATGGTACTGGTGCAATCGATGTTGATGTAGCATTCTCAACACCGACGATTTTCAGATTCCCGATTCTCGCGCAGTTTGTCTGCTACTGATATTAGCCGCTACAGCAGCTAAAAGACCTATTTGGGCATCCTCATTTGCTGCAGGCCGTGATTGACGTTTCACATGTGGCTGAGCACTTCCTGTTTCCTTAAATAACGTAACTATCCGGCGAACGGTCCGGGCTCTTGGATGATGTCGTCCAGGATACCGAGCAGCATACATAGCACACGCCCGTTGGGTATTTTGATCACAATAGCCATACATCAACACGATATCGACATTTTTCCGCAATTGCTAAACGGTCCATTTTAACACGGGTAATGTATCACGAAGCAAATACCGTCCGCACTGGCGGAATGTTATTCGATACCACGTACTTATACGTTTGTTACTATTACAGCACCATCTATCACAAAGCGAAAAAAGTGGTCCAACTAAAACATTCATACTTCTTTACGTACTACACGAATATGTAATCAAAAATGGGGGTGTCCTATTTTAAAAAACGCAGTTGATATTCGTTTGACCTATGGCAGCGCCATGTAGCAGGCCAACCATAGCGCCATCTGGTTTCCCCATTCAAGCTAGACGAGTTTCCTTCTTTGTAGTTTTTTCATTTGATGCTTATTTCTTGAGATATTTGGCCCGGTCATTATCAATGGACCACCCTGTATTTTCCTAGATAGTGCAAATGTATTTGAAATGTAAACTTTCCGAACAAATCTCGTCTAACTGAAACACAATACCCATCACCAATGGTTGGCGAACGTGATACATTTATGACGGGGCGCGGGCACAATTTGTTGCTGATCGTGGACGACATTTAGCTCGACAACATGGTCCAAGTTGGAGAGACCGAGCAGGGCTTCTGCCTTGGCCTCCTGGATTACCTAACCTCAATCTCTCTCGACTTATCAGGCTCCGGTTATATCAGAAATGATGTGTACTGCACTCCCGTCGATATAGCTGCAGAACTGGAGCAACGAATTGTGCAGTCATGTCAAGATTTACGAAATGAACCATGGGCGTTTGAAGGACGACCTCACAATTGCCCTAAATGCGACGACTACATATGGAACATCATATTTAACAGGTGCCAATGTAGAGTGGCTACTAACTGACCCTTAACATAGACAAATGTAATGTATTGCGAAAACAGAGAAAGAAGGATTCTTTATTGTATGATTATATGATAACGGAACAAACACTGGTAGCAGTTACTTCTGTAAAATATCTGGGAGTATGCGTACGGAACGATTTGAAGTGGAATGATCATATAAAATTAATTGTTGGTAAGGCGGGTGCCAGGTTGAGATTCGTTGGGAGGGTCCTTAGAAAATGTAGTCCATCAACAAAGGAGGTGGCTTACAAAACACTCATTCGACCTATACTTGAGTATTGCTGATCAGTGTGGGATCCGTACCAGGTCGGGTTGACAGAGGAGATAGAGAAGATCAAAAGAAAAGCGGCGCGTTTCGTCAAAGGGTTATTTGGTAAGCGTGATAGCGTTACGGAGATGTTTAGCAAACTCAAGTGGCAGACCCTGCAAGAGAGGCGCTCTGCATCGCGGTGTAGCTTGCTGTCCAGGTTTCGAGAGGGTGCGTTTCTGGATGAGGTATCGAATATATTGCTTCCCCCTACTTATACCTCCCGAGGGGATCACGAATGTAAAATTAGAGAGATTCGAGCGCGCACGGAGGCTTTCTGGCAGTCGTTCTTCCCGTGAACCATACGCGACTGGAACAGGAAAGGGAGGTAATGACAGTGGCACGTAAAGTGCCCTCCGCCACGCACAGCTGGGTGGCTTGCGGAGTATAAATGTAGATGTAGATGTAGAGAAAATTGTATCAGGTGAGGTGTTGAAGTAGTACCGTATTTCTTGGTAATGTAGGCCGTTAGTGAAAGTTTAGCTCAATTATATGGAAACTTAATCAAAAAGTTTACTTTTCAAGTAAATTTAAACCATCTAGGACAATATTTCCTGCTGAAGTCAGTGGCGGCTAGCAGTTGTCTTGTAAATGGCTTGGCTGTGGTGCCCAGTTTACGGTAACGCTTTTGGTTCTGTATTCGTACACTTTCAGACGTGTCAGATTTCGCTGTTAATTATGATACACCCTGTATAGACTAAGGTTCGTTCAATGGCGCCACAGAGATCGTCAGTGGGGCTGTGGTTAAATGGTCCAGGAGGCCATACAAGCGTCTCATGTCCGCGCACTGCTCTTCAAACATTCTGACACAATTTAAGAGCGCTGGTTAGTTCACTGAGTTCTGAGGGACGCTAGAGACGGACAAACGATCAAACACGATCGGACAGCAGGTTCCTGCATGAAAAAAGGGGAGGAAGATTAGGATTTAACGTTCCGTCGTTTAGGAAGTCAGCAGACGCGAATATCCGGCACAGTTTGGAGAAAGATAAGGAAGGAAATCGGTCACGTCCTTTTCAAAGAAATCGTCCCAGTATTTGCTTTGAGCTATTTGGGAAAATCAGGAAAACCTACACCTGGATGGCGGGACGAGAATTTGAACCACCGTCCGCTCAAATACGAGTCCAGTGTGATTCTTGTACCGCTCGGTGTTGAGAGACAACTGAAGTAGTGTAAAGGGCCTCATTTTTGCCCCTGAAACATACCCCGCATGAGAGTACATCCACCTGATCGTCGCCATGCATCGCAATTCATCTGTGCTCCCAAAGTTTCCAATCCTTCAAGCGTTGTGTCCCGGAATTCGTGCTGATTCCTGTACCTTTTAGCGTTTGCTCAGCAGAGGTATGCTTGTGGGGTGGTTGCTTCTGTATGGGATGAGGAGGAAGAGGTCGGGAATCGTATGGTTCTTCACCGATAAATGATAACAATCTGACCCGTCTATTCACTGTTATTATCGAAGAAAGTCGACGGCGACCATCATCAATTTTCTGCTGCCCTCGGCAGTTACCTCTGGCGATGCTGATTTTTCACGTGTCGAGGAACCGACCGTACGCCCTTGGCATACTGACCAACCTAAACTTTAGTCGCTGCACGACCACGGAGCTGGCTGGAGTGCTCTGTGGATCGAGGAAAAAAAATGGTTCAAATGGCCCTGAGCACTATGCGACTTAAATGCTGAGGTCATCAGTCCTCTAGAACTTAGAACTGCTTAAACTTAACTAACCCAAGGACAACACACACATCCATGCCCGCGGCAGGATTCGAACCTGCGACCGTAGTAGCAGCGCGGTTCCAGACTGTAGCGCCTAGAACCGCTCGGCCACTCCGGCCGGCCGATCGACAAACCACAAGGGTGCGTGTTGCTCATCCAACGCTCCATCTTCACGGCGACGGTCAGAAAAAAGTGTGATGACTCTCTCTCCTGGAGCTACCTCTTACGCAAATGTTCATAAGAACAATTCGGAGACCCTGATTTCGGACTGTTGTTCGAACAAGGTAGGGCAGTGGCTAATCTGGACAGGTGTACTGGGGTAAAGTGGTCCAAGGCTCTATTAGACAATGAGATTTATGTTTTCTACTGTTTCTCCAAATATTTACAATGAATACTGGAATTTTTCCTTAAAAACATGGCTGCCAATTCCCCGTTCAAATCACGACAAAGAAGAACAACGCAACGTCTGTAGTAAGGTAGTGTCAAAGGATGCTAACCGTAATTGTTTTCTTCCATCTTAATATGAACCTACGACTGATTACGGCACTTTAATATTTACATTCACCTACACTATGTACACTTGCGTATGCACTGACAAGCTGGACCGAGCTTCGGATAGTGTGTTTAATTGTAGTGAGGTCTGTGACTGGCAAGACGATTCATTTCTCAGTTCACAGGAAGGAAAGAGTATTCAACCGGTGACACCTTCAGTCCTAGTAACACACTAGAATCTTCTGTTGTCCTTCCTGTTCATGACACGTTTCGATTTTGCACTAATGAATTACTGAACATACATTTGAGTACTATTGTAAAATAGGAATACAAAACCATTATTTTTCAACGTATGATAATCTATATTGAATCTAGCTGGGAAAAAAGAAGAAATACGTCTGTTTATCATTCTAAAATCGGAAAATAATATTATTTCATGAATGATGGCTTGAGAACACCTCAACAACTTTCTGGGCATAGGTTCACTGTCAGACAGCAGCGAGAATTTCTTGTGAAAACTTCTCAGTTTCCTCTTGAGGAAATGTTCCACTTTACATATTGCAACATAGAGATCTGAGTCGCGAATACGAGTCTGCTCGCCGTTCAGCATGTCACATGTCAATAAAGCAGACCCCATGTTGTAATGTACTAAGTAAAACTTTTCCTCATAAGGAAAATGTGATATTTGTACGAGAAATCCTCGCTGCTCTGACGATGGACCTTAGTCGGAACTAATTATTCCGAAATAAATTCATTCAGAACGAGTGGCTGTTTACAGCTTGCTGTTTAGTCGGTAGACGAACTGTGTGATTACTGACGTCGTGTATGTTCACAATACTGTGAATATTTAATGAATGTCTGGATAATCGTTACACCGCACCTTCAAATGAAAAAACACACCCACGCGCTCATCCACTCGCCCACGTACCTATCAATACTTCCACCCACGCGCATAGATACCGCCTGTAGAGCCATTACAATTTATCTGGTAATGAACGGAAGCTTCATTAACACTCTATAACATCCATTAACGTATTTTCAAATAAAATGTGTTGCGCATTGTAATATTCGGTGCGAGTCCACCCTTAGTAAACCATTAATCTGATAATATGTATGTTTACGTAAGCAAATATTACATACTGGTTTGAGAAAATAACGAGCATAGATTTCCTAATACTGAATGCTCGTTAAATGGGTATCAACAGAACTTATGTCAGTTGCTGTTGTTAGTTCAAAACATATCGTTATACGATGTATATAACAAAGAATGAACTAAAGGGAAGGAAGATTCTTGTTTAACGTTTCGTCGACGACGATGCCGTTATCTGGTGTCCGATTTTTCAGACATATCTGAAAGAACAGACAAAACATGTATATAATTATGGCAAGGTCGGCCAATGATTTCTTCACAGTAGTAAGTAGTGTGTGGATAAGTTGACAGTCTGGGTCTGACAGGAAGCGTGCTAGTGTGGTCCATCCTGTTGCGAAGATTATCGTTTTCAGGAGGCTTTGTAGTCAGAACGTATGCCTAGTAAGCAAGAGACCAGGCTTCGAATCCCAGTCCTGCACAAATTTTCATCTATCCCCATTAATTTAAATCAATGCGCTCTCACAGCCAATGTCTGTAATTCCCTTGTGTCTGAAATGATTGATATAAACCGGGGGCAACCCTAAGTGGATGGCCGGAGGAGTATT
The DNA here is from genome assembly GCF_023864345.2 of Schistocerca serialis cubense. Taxonomy (NCBI): domain Eukaryota; kingdom Metazoa; phylum Arthropoda; class Insecta; order Orthoptera; family Acrididae; genus Schistocerca; species Schistocerca serialis. The sequence continues at coordinate 154,613,818 of NC_064645.1, forward strand.
CGAGTCTTGCTCCTACCGAATCAGATTCAAATGTGATACTTCGCTCGGTAAAGAAAACATCATTTTATTCAGAACTTCTTAAAAGAGTGTTGCATGTGCGGATGTGGTGACTTGTAGTTGGCATGCCACTTTGCCGGCGGTAAATGGTGAGCTTTCCTTACCAGAGACGCTACTTCCCCTGAGTCCACACGAGACTGACTACATACCGTTCCAGTATACGCAAAAGGAAACAACACGGCAATCGGATGAAACTCCCTGGCAGATTAAAACTGTGTGCCGGACCGAGACTCGAACTCGGGACCTTTGACTTTCGCGGGCAAGTGCTCTACCAACTGAGTTACCCAAGCACGACTCACGCCCCGTCCTCACAGCTTTACTTCTGCCAGTACCTCGTCTCCTACCTTCCAAACTTTACAGAAGCTCTCCTGCGAACCTTGCAGAACTAGCACTCCTGAAAGAAAGGATATTGCGGAGACATGGCTTAGCCACAATCTGGGGGATGTTTCCAGAATGAGATTTTCACTCTGCAGCGGAGTGTGCGCTGTACAGCAATCGGATTTTTGAAATTTTTTATATTATGGTATATGTAGTTCAGAGCTCAAATATCAATCTACTGAAGCAGATCGATGCAGCTCTCAAAAATTTTCGAGACGTTTTTCGAGCGCCCTTAACCCTCACGTAAGATCAGTTTTATTCATTAATTGGTTTATTTTTGGATAGGCAGTGTTGCTATATGGAAGAACGTCCGCTTCCCATGTAGGAGTCCTGGCTTCGACTACTTAGTAACGCATATTTTTAACCAAAAGTGTAAGTTCTACGAAGATTTCGCTGAAGTGTAAAATACATGAAGATGGAAAAGAAAATCAGTTGCGCTCGAGACTTGATATTCGCTGGATTGAGTCTCGTTTTCGTCATTATTATTATTATTTATTCAGTTCGAATATCTACGTCATTCAAATACAAAATTCATCAAATATATGCTAATTAACATATACGAGGGTAAGTCAATTATTATCCGCAAAGTAGTTATAAAATTTTATTGTAATCAAATGGGAAACTTACAGGAACATAATTTTTAGACAGTCTCCTTGCGTTTCAACGCACTTGGTCCATCGTTGTGCAAGCTTCCTGATGCCCTCATAGAAGAAGGTTCTCGGTTGAGCTGTGAGCCAAGAATGCACCGCTTCTTTCACTGCTTCGTCCAAGGCAAATCTACGGCCCCTTAATGCCTGTTTGAATGGACCAGAAAAGTGATACTCCGAAGGGACAAGATCGGGGCTATATGGAGGATGATCCAGTACTTCAGATCTGAGTTTCTGGAGCGTTTAAGCAGTGTGGGCAGCAGTATGCGGATGGGCATTGTCGTGCAACAACGCAACGCATTTTGACAGCAATCCTCGGCGTTTGCTTCGAATTGCAGGCTTTAACCTGGCAGTAAGCATTATATCTTAATTACCGACCTTTTGTAAAAGATTGTTAATGAAGATATTTAATTTAAAACAAAAAATTACGAATATTTTTTTTCATCTTTATGTATTTTACATTTCACGGAAATGATCACAGAATATATAACTTTGTTTAAAATTCTTCCAAACCCAGTAACCGGGCCCAGGTCACAATGCCGTCGATTGAGGGTATTAAAGACGCTAAAGAAATGTCCAAGTCGATTTTCCCGAGAATTTTTCAGAGTGACATTCCCACGCTTCGAAAGATTAGTTCTTGTATTGCGGAATTTACTTTCTGTAAATGTGTATATTAAAAAAAATGGATTGCCGTGTTATTTCCTTGTCAGCAAAGAAAAACCCTAGTTAGCACCGGGAATCGAACTTAGTCCCTCTGTGTGCAGTCTGGTTCACTGATTGCACAACTCTGGATGTACATAGAGCTGGACACATCTGTCGCGCCTAAGTTGACGAATATTAATTGTTCAGTTGTTCGTGAGAGACTCCGTTTCATCAATATCAACATGCATAATCTGCAGACCAAGGTGAACTGTATGGCAGAGGGTACTTCCACGTATTACAGTTTCATTCTATTCTATTAGGGTACGCGGCACGAGAAGAATGGCTACTTAAACGTCTCTGAGCGCGCTGTAATTAGTCTAATATTTTCGTCTCGGTCACTAAAGTATTGATAGGCAGCAGGGCATAGTATACTCCTAGGTTCCTCAATTCATTCAGGTTCTTAAAAACTTCTGTCTGCCTCCGTAGCTGAATGGTCAGTGCAGCTAACTGCCATCCGAAGGACTCGGATTCGATTCCCGGTGCTCCCGGCGGTTTCTCTTTGGTGGGGCCCTAGAACAGGGTGCACGCACCCCCGCGAGACCAGCTGTAGGACTACTCGACCGATTAGTAGCGATTCCAAGATCAAGAAACCCAAAAAACACTGAGAGAGTTGTGTGTTGACCACATGCCCCTCAATACCACATCCAATGACGTCATTGACAGAGGGTGACACGGCCTGGAGCCAGAATGCGGAACTTTGTCTTTTTCTGCCTTTTCTTTTAAGTAGACTTTCTATCTGCAAGTAGCTAGTTCAGGTTTTTCAACTATTTCGTGACACTCTCCAGTCAGTTAAACAAACCTGCGGCCATACGTGCTGCCCTTTGAATACGTTTATACCTCTTGTTAAAGTCATTTGGTATGGATCCCTTATATATAGTAGGATGTAGAGGCATATATCACTAAGGGTAAGACAGATACTGCCTACAAGAAAATTAAAGAGAGCTTTGGAGAAAAGAGGACGAATTGCATGAATATCAAGAGCACAGATAGAAACCCAGTACTAAGCAAAGAAGGGAAAGCAGAAAGATGGAAGAAGTATATAGAGGGTCTATAAAAGGGCGATGTTCTTGAGGACAGTATTATAGAAATGGAAGAGAATGTAGATGAAGATGAAATGGGAGATATGATACTGCGTGAAGAGTTTGACAGAGCACTGAAAGATCTAAGTCGAAACAAGGCCCAGGGAGTAGACAACATCCCATTGGAACTAATGACAGCCTTGGGAGAGCCAGGCCTAACAAAACTCTACCATTTAGTGAGCAAGATGTATGAGACAGGAGAAATACCCTCAGACTTCAGGAAGAAAATAATAATTACAATCCCAAAGAATGCAGGTGTTGACAGATGTGAAAATTACCGAACTATCAGTTTAATAAGCCACGGCTGCAAAATACTAACACGAATTCTTTAGAGACGAATGGAAAAACTGGTAGAAGCCGAACTTCGGGGAAGATCAGTTTGGATTCCGTAGAAGTGTTGGAACACGTGAGGCAATACTCACCCTACGACTTATCTTAGAAAATAGATTAAGGAAAGGCGAACCTACGTTTCTAGAATTTGTACACTTAGAGAAAGCTTTTGACAATGTTGAGTGGAATACTCTCTTTCAAATTCTGAAGGTGGCAGGGGTAAAATACAGGGAGCGAAAGGGTATTTACAATTTGTACAGAAACCAGATGGCAGTTATAAGAGTCGAGGGGCATGAAAGGGAAGCAGTGGTTGGGAAGGGAGTGAGACAGGGTTGTAGCCTCTCCCCGATGTTATTCAATCTGTATATTGAGCAAGAAGTAAAGGAAACAAAAGAAAAATACGGAGTAGGTATTAAAATCCGTGGACAAGAAATAAAAACTTTGAGGTTCGCCGATGACATTGTAATTCTGTCAGACACAGCAAAGGACCTGGAAGAGCAGTTGAATGGAATGGACAGTGTCTTGAAAGGAGGATATAAGATGAACATCAACAAAAGCAAAACGAGGATAATGGAATGTAGTCGAATTAAATCGGGTGATGCTGAGGGAATTAGATTAGGAAATGAGACACTTAAAGTAGTAAAGGAGTTTTGCTATTTGGGGAGCAAAATAACTGATGATGGTCGAAGTAGAGAGGATATAAAATGTAGACTGGCAATGGCAAGGAAAGCGTTTCTGAAGAAAAGAAATTTGTTAACATCGAGTTTAGATTTAAATGTCAGGAGGTTTAGACAAGAAGAGAATAGAAGCTTTCGAAATGTGGTGCTACAGAAGAATGCTGAAGATTAGATGTGTAGATCACATAACTAATGAGGAGGTATTGAAGAGAATTGGAGAGAAGAGAAATTTGTGGCACAACTTGACTAGAAGAAGGGATCGGTTGGTAGGGCATATTCTGAGGTATCAAGGGATTACCAATTTAGTATTGGAGGGCAGCGTGGTGGGTAAAAATCGTAGAGGGAGACCAAGGGATGAGTACACTAAACAGATTCAGAAGGATGTAGGTTGCAGTAGGTACTGGGAGATGAAGAAGCATGCACAGGATAGAGTAGCATGGAGAGCTGCATCAAACCAGTCTCTGGACTGAAGATTACAACAACAACAACATTCTAAGATAGGACGTACAAGAGTTCTGTAAGGAGTCCCTTTGGAGACGCCCTATACTTTCCTAGTAATCTGACAGTAAATTGAACTCTGCCCCTGTTTTACCTATGGCTGAACTTAGGCGACCTTCCCATTTCATAATGCTGCAAATTGTTGCCTTGTTGCGGAATGAGAGGAAGACTCCAGAAAATCGGTAGAAGGCACTAATTGTCCCTATATTCAAGAAAGGGAATAGGAAGGATGGCAGAAACTACAGGGGTGCCATACTTATACCACGCTGTGCAAACGTATACGAAAACATCCTGGAGATCAGAATTTGAACATGGGTCGAGAACAAATTGAGAGAGGAACAGCATGGGTTCAGACCTGGGAGATCAACTGTAGACCTCATATTTGCAGTGAGGCAGCTCCAGGAGCATCACTACGAATTTGGCGACGAGCTTGTGATGGCCTTTCTCGATACAGAAAAGGCATCTGACAGCGTCTGTAGAAGAGAAGTCTGGGAAGCACTAGAAATGAAGGGAATGAAAAAACAGGCAACAAGCAGAGTGGAGGAGATGTACTGTGAAAGTCCGAGTTGTATGAAAGAGGTAAATGAAAGGACGGATTGGTTCCAGCAAACAACTGAGATGCGAAGGAAAACGACAGCGAGGAAGACCGGCGGATAGATGGGTGAAAGGTGTGGAGGAGTGTAGTTGAAAAAAGAGGCGAAGACTGGACCTGAGTGAACACAAAAATATCATGGAAAAACAGGACTAGAAGGCGGGGGTTATGTTCAAACAGTCCAAGCCTGCGACTGGAAATTGTTCATGATGATGATGTGGTACTTGTATGAGCTGACCTGCTGTGAATCACCGATACTGAGGTCATAGGATACTATTTATCTTCGCTTATGTACATTTAAAGTAAGTTGAAGATCTTTGCACCACTTTGAAGTCTTACCAAGGTCTGGTTGAATATTTGCGCTGCTTTCCTCAGACAGTACTTCATTAAGTATACATAAAAAAAAGTGTTACATGATCCTGATATCTCGTGCAGGCATGTTGCTATTGTTATCGTTGCTCTTCCAAGAATACCCCTGAATTTTTTTATAAACGTACACACAATTACCATGACCGCTACCTACTGGTAAAGTCCCGCACTCGAACGGACTGCAGCATTTCAGCTGGAAGCAAAGCACCAGTAGTGACGCATTAGAGACGTCTGTAGAACAGTAGAGTGGACATTCATCACGCAAGGAAGGACAGTTGCCACCAGTGATCGGGTTCGCATCATCACCTTACGCGCACAAAGGAAGTTGCTCGACTTGAGCACCGGAGTTAGAGTGATGTGGTGTGGACATGGAATCGGTTTCAATTAACAGGTAACGTTGAAGATAAGCCACACAGGCCATCCGTGTACAACAGGTGCACAGGATGATCGATATATACGAACCGCGCGCTAAGTGCTCCTCCAGAGCTGAATTCAGCTTTCGAAGAGGCTGCAGGACGGTATCGCATCGAACTGTTAGGATGTGATTACATGATGCAAAATCGCCATTCCCGAAGACGTTGCCGACCTTCACTTTTTAGGCTAGGCGCAAATTGAGACGCATATAGCGCGGGTGGCGCGACGCAGCGCAGCGCGCATTTTTGTAACTTCAGAGGTTCAAATCGGACCGCACAAATTGCGACGCGACGCGACTGGGACGCAACACGCGCCTGCGCCAGGTCGCGCGGCGTTGTGGTTGTGGCACAGTTTCTCGCGCAGCGCGTCGCGCGTGCCTCGCTAGCACCGTGGGAAATTTGAGGCAGGGAGCGGAAAAGTAGCCTGGTCATATCCTCACATCGGAACGGCGCACATTAGCAGTGGTAGTATTGCCCATACGATAAATTTTGCCTTAGTGTGTACTAAATTTTATTGCCTTTGGGTTGCGTTCCGATTTCCCCCATTTAAACGCTCCAGCTTTCTTCGTTATTACATTATACTTTTCTGTTATTTATATCTGTATAGTTTTGTTTATCTTCTGTCAAGAAAATTGCATACTTCAGTAACTGATGAGCCATTGGCCGCTGGAACTGTATATATGCCTCCACGAAGTTTTCAGATCGCAAGAAGGGACAGAGGGTAGTGAATAAGGAAGCAAGCAATATTATAAACTCATGTGGTTAAGAAGCAAGGGAAGAAAGTAAAACAAGGTTACTCCTCGCTGCCTAGTATACTGGCAGCCTGGCTAAGCGCAAATTGAGACGCGTACAGCACGTGTGACATGACACGACACTACAGCGCGACACGCACGTGCCGCACGAGTCGCGCTGGCGCAGCGCCTATTGCGACGCGTACACCAAACTCCGCACGCGCCGACTGGCCACGCTCTGCGCTGACTGAACAGAAGCGCGCGCACCCTGCTATCTTTCTCAAACGATTTTACAGAAACTATTCACTGAAAATATTTGATTTTCGCCTTACTTGTAGCGTTATATGTCAGCTTCGCGGCGAAGTGCCCATCATCTCGCTAATGGTCATGCTTATTGAGATGTACACATTTTAGTAAGACACTACGCAAAACTCAAAAAGTTTGCAACGAAAATTAGGGGTCGCTATGATTTTGCATTTGGTGCATATTACACCATATGTTGCTGCGTATAAAATTTAGCTAATATACTTAATTTTTGTTTAGACTTGAGAGGAGGTTTCTATCTGTCCCCGATCTCAAGAAAATGGACCCTATGTAGCGCATTCACTCACGGCCACGGCAATGAAATATTCTTACATCCCTCGTATCTCCTAAACCGCTCGAGACATCGAAACGAGATTTTGGGGAGTGACGATACACGAGGAGGAAAGTACTTTGCCAGTTCGTAAACACACTGAACTTTCTTATCTACGACGATATATCAGAAGTATTTTCTATTTTATTTTTTTCATTCCAGTGACTGTAATTCTGTAAGAGTTATCGACTGCTAGTGAGACAAGAGTTTCCTAGTATGAAAATAAACACGAAATTTCTTCTCTTATGGTACCACAAACAGACACTATGAGGTTTTTAGTCTCCAGTTACTTGTTTAATTAGACACTGTTTCAGAATTCTGTCACAACAGCTGCTGCAAAAAAGAGTTCGTGCAAATTGTATTGTGTTTTGGCAAAAGAAGTACTATCAAACCTGTCAAGAAGAGAAATATGGCCGTTACTCGTAAATGGTGATGCTTCTTGGAATGAAAAACGGTTAACAATTGACACAAACATAAATCGCCAACACTGTTAGAATTTTGGTTGAATCCCATAACCCATCGTATTTTTAACATTGAACGACTGTAATGGAAACTTACCAAAGGGATTTTATTCCTTTTCTTCATCTGAGCAATTTCAAAGTCATCATGAGCGTACCCTTCAGGCGGGATGACACGCACATGCCTGCCTCCTGCTGGTTACCCATCTACGCCTTGCCAAACTGACGATGCGTGATTCGCGGATAAAATAGTGTTATTGATAGAAGTAAACAATTGATACGTGGCGCAACACAATGGTCAGTGTATCGTCAGCAGCTGAGAATAATGCGCGCGACAAGAATGCGGAAGCTAGCCGAGAGTGCTTTGTGAGAGGAAGAGTTCACGTCGTTCGAAAAACATTGTCATGAAAGTAGATCCGCCTTTGTCAGCAATACATTTCAACAAATTAAATATATCAAATCACCACACTCTTTCACGATACTCACACTTTCGTAATAATACCAACCACTGCTTCATTTGTGTAGCCTGTTGTATAATAAGTTTATTAATGCTCATAATGTGTAGCGACCACTGAAATGCTTTATATTGTCGCGACGATCAGATTAAAACATTCTTATTCTTGAGGGCTTCTCGACTGTTTCTAGCTTGCAGTGGAAATGTGGTGTCCACATGTACGTAGTATAATGCCTCTTATTACATCCCTAGCCAAATAATGATAGTGAAACTTATGTACTTCATATCTCGGACGCTTTTTACCAAGAGCACAAAGGGGTCGTACCTGTGGAAATTACGCCTTTTCGACTTTTTGTAACAAATTGTAGAGATATTCCAGCGTAACAGGCAGCAAATATATAACCTTGTTTTACTTTCCTGTCTTGCTTCTAGATCACAGAATTTTAAAACATTCCTTACTTCCTTATTCACTACCCTCACGATGAGTCGTCTGTCCCTCCTTACGTTCTGAAAACATTGTGCAGGCAAAAGATATATTTCCAGTTATTTCCAGTTATTGAACTGTGCATTGTTCTTGACAAAAGAATAAACAAACAAAAAGTATACTGATATGTGTAACTGGTAACTATTATGAATTAACGAAAAGAAATGGAGCGCTTCAACGAAACACTACTCACTGACAATAAAACTCAGTATTGAACCGTGGTAAAAATTGCTGTTTTGAAGAGCGCGCCGCAGCGCGTTGTGTGAAGCAGTGACCCTCCGGTGGCGCCGCTGTGGCAATCGCAGCTTTGGTGTCTCCCTCTGGTGGGAAAGGGGAAAGGCTGTCTGTTCACGTGCATTTAAGGGGCGCTATGAGCTCGCCAGTTGGTCAGTCGGGTCAGTCTGGCTGAGTCTGGAGTCAGTCGGGGGTCAGTCTCTCGTCCCCAGCTTGCTAATCTGTCTCTCGTCCGAATTTGTGGCGCAATGAGATAACTCGACGAGTGGTCGCCCGGTCGGGGGCTTAGTTCCTGCATCTGAGTCTGCGCGTTAGGCCGCCAGTCTGCTCGAGTTGCTCAGGCAACGATCATTGGCGGTTTGATCGATCGGTTGGTCGGTCGCGCACTGAGGCACAAGATGACTTGTCCGCCTTGAGCGTCGACGCATGTGAGGTCGCCACGTGAGTCCAGTGGGCCGCGCCGTATAGTGAGGGGTAGTGGCTTCGCGGCCGACACGAGAGCAACAGGAGTCAAACGAGCTGCGACGCCGTGAGACGGGAGATCGGCGCGCCTTCCTGCGTCCGTTGAAGCGGCTGGCAGCGGACGGATCGGGAGAGCGTTTTGGGGGTGCTGCGCCAGGTCTTCGTCAGAAATCGCAGTTTATTAGAAGTTAAGTGATTGGTGATATGTTGTTTCATTTACTTGTTAAATTCTACTTGTTTTCTTGGTGAGGTCACCAGCCGCTTTGTTTTGGGGTCGTCCCGCCATTCTCCGTTTGCCCACCCGCGGGAAGGTGGTTATTTATGAATTGGGTGGTCCGCTTTTCCCTTGTGGAGTAGGGGCGGGTTACAGCAACCTGCGCTTCGAATTGTTCGGTAATCTCCCTATCAATCTGCCATACGCTAATAGCTGCCTCTGTCATGTTTGTCGGATTCGGTGTGTAACGGCCTAATACCTGAAATACGTTTTTATCTTGCCTATCATCTTGAGAGGCGGTACATGTGTACTGTAGAGCATGTTTGGCCAACTCTGTAGAATTTTATATAAGATTGCATTTCATGGGCTTTCATTTAAATGACCTGTTTAGTATATAAACTTGCCACACTTTCACCGTAAGACTTTCTTAGAAGTTAAAATCAAGTTGCACCTTCGGTGGCAAGTTAATCTTTTAATTTTAGTGTTTTGTACCATTTCCATCCCTCCTATGGGGTGCATAGTTTGTGTGCTTGTGTGAATTGTTAAAACTTTTACTTCAGGTAACCTGTGTGTTTCAGATTTGCACCTGTGTAGTCTTTCAGAGATTGTTGTGAGCGGTCGTGACTACGGCCGTGTCCAAAGGGAGCGACAAGGTTCTGAGCCCGAAACCTCATACACTCAAAAATTTGTTTCTTTCTGCCTCTGAATAAATTGTAACTTGATATTTAGAGGATGCTTTCTGGTTATAATTTTAAATCTGTTTCTTAAAAGAAAAAAAAAACTTTTAGGAATAAAATTCCCATTTGTTGAAAGCAATTTTATTTTGATTACTCCCTGGCAACTAGTTCCACGCTCACATAATGTGATTAAATGTGTTAATGTTCTTGATGAATCGCTAGTAAATAAAGTAAATTCTTAAGAAAAAGTTTTGAAAGTAAATTCACGGTTCAAGTATACCATAATGCTAATTATTCGCACGGGCAGTACATATCCACTTACCATATAGCCATGCCGAAGTAAGCATATGGCAGGACTGCCTTCCCGCTCCCCACCTCATACCTCCCGTTGTGCTCACGTGACGCGCGGTGCGAGAAACTGTGCCTACCACAATGCCGCGCGGCCTGGCGCAGGCGTGCGTCGCGTCCCAGTCGCGTCGCGTCGCAATTTGCGCGATTCCATTTGGACCTGAGATGTTACAAGAACGCGCGCTGCGCCGCACCACACGCGCTATACGCGTCTCAATTTGTGCCTAGCCTACAGGCGGGCAAGAAATCATGCAGAATGCATGCCCGGTGATTGGCGTCGGGTGTTGTTTACGGACGAAACTCGGATCTATTTGTACCCTGATAACTGCAGAGAAAGTATTTGGAGACAACGGGTAATCTCAAAAATGTGCAAGAAGGTGGGTGATGTTCTGGGTTGCCATTATATGTGGTTGTTGAGGGAAATCTCACTGCTCTACAGTATGGAAGGAGATTGTGCAACCATAGTGGGACCGAATCGCCAATATTTTGGTGACAATTTCATCTTGATGGATGATAACTTGCGTGCTCATCGTGCTGTCCTTCAGCATGCAATCGAACATATGTGGAATAGATCGAAACGAGCTGTTTTCCGACGTCGACAATGAACTACCTTTGAAGAGTGGGGCAGTTTCAGTACCATGATGTCATCAATAGTACGGCAAGACGCACTGAAGCCTGCATCCGACCAAGGGGGCGTTCCACCACGTATTGCTCAAGCGATGCAAAATTTTTGTTGATGACGCTAGATAACTGCGTCATTTGCGAAAAGCCTGAGGTCACTATTAATATTGTTTGCAAGGTCATTGAGGTATAGTATGAGCAGCAAGGATTAGAACACGCCTGAAGTTACTTCTGCTTCTGTCGACGACTCTTCATCCAAGATGATTCGTCTTGCCTGTTAAGAAATCTTAAATCCCGTCACACATTTTGCCTGATACTTCATACGGTCGTAATGTTGTTAATAAACTGTTGGTAAGATGCAAGTAAGATACTGTGCGGAAGTCAGGAAATGCTGCACCTTCCTGACTGCCTTGATCCATGGCTTTCAGGATGTCAGAGGAAAGTGTGATCTGGTTTTCGCATAACCGATGTTTCCGATGGCTGGCGCGGAGGGAGTTATTCTATACGAATAGCTCATCAAATCTGAGCATTTCAGCTACTACATTACGAGAGCGTACTGAAATATAATGTTCTGAATGTTTTATGTGACAACTATTAAAGTTCTTTTAAATAAAATAACTGTTATTAACATTCTACAGTGACTATATGGAGGAATACATATGCAGAGATGAAGAAAGCATTAAGAGTTTTCAGTAAAACGTTCGGCGGCAATATGTTTCAGCACGTCTTCGCATATTTGTTAAAGTTACTGATAAAGGGACATGATTCCTCTTTGAAATATAGCTTGGGGCGCTTTGAGAGAAATCTTTGCCATCAGCAACTTTCAAAGATAGGTAGCAAAACAATAACTTAACTAAAGTAACTAACCAGTTACTGAGTATTCAGGTAATCACAGTAATTCGCTATCAGTACACTAGGGCATCTGTTTCCAAAGGGCGCACTGACTGAAAATTCATACTTCCACAGAAACTACCTGTGATTTCCGCGCAGGTTCCAGCTTTCTTAACATCTGAGAGAATAACGTGTACATGGACATGTGAATGACAGTATCAGAACATATACGGCTCACCATTAATGCCATCTACATGAAATTAATATTTACTCTACATAAACAAAGTCACCGAATCACGAGAGTGTTCAGAAAGGAATGCAGGGTAAGGGGAGGTGTAGACCAAGGGTGTCCAACCTTTTAGTTTACCTAGGCCACATTCATAATCAAAACGTCTTCGGTCCCGGGTTCGATCCCCGCCACTGCCTAAATTTTGATAAATAATCAGCATTGGCGGCCGAAGACTTCCGGCATAAGAAGTCAGCCTCATTCTGCCAACGATCTTGTCAAAGAGGGCGGAGGAGCGGATAGAGGTTCAGGGCACTCTCTTGTCCTAGGGGTGGGAAATTGCCCCTAAAGGTGGAAGAATCAGCAATGATCAACGACATGAGGATGCAGAAGGCAATGGAAACCACTGCATTAAAGACACGTAACGCGTATCCACAGGACATGTGGCCTGTAATTGAAGAAGTGTCATGATGATCTCTCCACTGGCAAAAAATTCCGGAATAGTCCCCCATTCGGATCTCCGGGAGGGGACTGCCAAGGGGGAGGGTACCATGAGAAAAAGATTGAATAATCAACGAAAGGATAAAGTTCTACGAGTCGGGGCGTGGAATGTCAGAAGCTTGAACGTGGTAGGGAAACTAGAAAATCTGAAAAGGGAAATGCAAAGGCTTAATCTAGATATAGTAGGGGGTCAGTGAAGTGAAGTGGAAGGAAGACAAGGGTTTTTTGTCAGATGAGTATCGGGTAATATCAACAGCAGCAGAAAATGGTATAACAGGTGTAGGATTCGTTATGAATAGGAAGGTAGGGCAGAGGATGTGTTACTGTGAACAGTTAAGTGACCGGGTTGTTCTAATCAGAATCGACAGCAGACCAACACCGACAACGATAGTTCAGGTATACATGCCGACGTCGCAAGCTGAAGATGAACAGATAGAGAAAGTGTATGAGGATACTGAAAGGATAATGCAGTATGTAAAGGGGGACGAAAATCTAATAGTCATGGGCGACTGGAATGCAGTTGTAGGGGAAGGAGTAGAAGAAAAAGTCACAGGAGAATATGGGCTTGGGAGAAGGAATGAAAGAGGAGAAAGACTAATTGAGTTCTGTAACAAGTTTCAGCTAGTAATAGCGAATACCCTGTTCAAGAATCACAAGAGGAGGAGGTATACTTGGAAAAGGCCGGGAGATACGGGAAGATTTCAATTAGATTACATCATGGTCAGACAGAGATTCCGAAATCAGATACTGGACTGTAAGGCGTACCCAGGAGCAGATATAGACTCAGATAACAATATAGTAGTGATGAAGAGTAGGCTGAAGTTCAAGACATCAATACGCAAAGAAGTGGGATACGGAAGTACTAAGAAATGACGAGATACGTTTGAAGTTCTCTGACGCTATAGATACAGCAATAAGGAAGAGCGCAGTAGGCAGTACAGTTGAAGAGGAATGGACGTCTCTAAAAAGGGCCATCACAGAAGTTGGGAAGGAAAACATAGGTACAAAGAAGGTAGCTGCGAAGAAACCATGGGTAACAGAAGAAATACTTCAGTTGATTGATGAAAGGAGGAAGTACAAACATGTATGGGAAAATCAGGAATACGGAAATACAAGTCGTTGAGGAATGAAATAAATAGGAAGTGCAGGGAAGCTAAGACGAAATGGCTGCAGGAAAAATGTGAAGACATCGAAAAAGATATGATTGTCGGAAGGACAGACTCAGCATACAGGAAAGTCAAAACAACCTTTGGTGACATTAAAAGCAACGGTGGTAGCATTAAGAGTGCAACGGGAATTCCACTGTTAAATGCAGAGGAGAGAGCAGATAGGTGGAAAGAATACATGGAAAGCCTCTATGAGGGTGAAGATTTGACTGATGTGATAGAAGAAGGAACAGGAGTCGATTTAGAAGAGATAGGGGATCCAGTATTAGAATCGGAATTGAAAAGAGCTTTGGAGGACTTACGGTCAAATAAGGCAGAAGGGATAGATAACATTCCATCAGAATTTCTAAAATCATTGGGGGAAGTGGCAACAAAACGACTATTCACGTTGGTGTGTAGAATATATGAGTCTGGCGACATACCATCTGACTTTCGGAAAAGCATCATCCACACAATTCCGAAGACGGCAAGAGCTGACAAGTGCGAGAATTATCGCACAATCAGCTTAACAGCTCATGCATCGAAGCTGCTTACAAGAATAATATACAGAAGAATGGAAAAGAAAATTGAGAAGGCGCTAGGTGACGATCAGTTTGGCTTTAGGAAAAGTAAAGGGACGAGAGAGGCAATTCTGACGTTACGGCTAGTAATGGAAGCAAGGCTAAAGAAAAATCAAGACACTTTCATAGGATTTGTCGACCTGGAAAAAGCGTTCGACAATATAAAATGGTGCAAGCTGTTCGAGACTCTGAAAAAAGTAGGGGTAAGCTATAGGGAGAGACGGGTCATATACAATATGTACAACAACCAAGAGGGAATAATAAGAGTGGACGATCAAGAACGAAGTGCTCGTATTAAGAAGGGTGTAAGACAAGGCTGTAGCCTTTCGCCCCTACTCTTCAATCCGTACATCGAGGAAGCAATGATGGAAATTAAAGAAAGGTTCAGGAGTGGAATTAAAATACAAGGTGAAAGGATATCAATGATACGATTCGCTGATGACATTGCTATCCTGAGTGAAAGTGAAGAAGAATTAAATGATTTGCTGAACGGAATGAACAGTCTAATGAGTACACAGTATGATTTGAGAGTAAATCGGAGAAAGACAAAGGTAATGAGAAGTAGTAGAAATGAGAACAGTGAGAAACTTAACATCAGGATTGATGGTCACGAAGTCAATGAAGTTAAGGAATTCTGCTACTTAGGCAGTAAAATAACCAATGACGGACGGAGCAAGGAGGACATCAAAAGCAGACTCGCTATGGCAAAAAAGGCATTTCTGGCCAAGAGAAGTCTACTAATATCAAATACCGGCCTTAATTTGAGGAAGAAATTTCTGAGGATGTACGTCTGGAGTACAGCATTGTATGGTAGTGAAACATAGACTGTGGGAAAACCGGATCAGAAGAGAATCGAAGCATTTGAGATATGCTGCTATAGACGAATGTTGAAAATTAGGTGGACTGACAAGGTAAGGAATGAGGAGGTTCTACGCAGAATCGGAGAGGAAAGGAATATGTGGAAAACACTGATAAGGAGAAGGGACAGGATGATAGGACATCTGCTAAGACATGAGGGAATGACTTCCATGCTACTAGAGGGAGCTGTAGAGGGCAAAAACTGTAGAGGAAGACAGAGACTGGAATACGTCAAGCAAATAATTGAGGACGTAGGTTGCAAGTGCTACTCTGAGATGAAGAGGTTAGCACAGGAAAGGAATTCGTGACGGGCCGCATCAAACCAGTCAGTAGACTGATGACAAAAAAAAAAAAAAAAAAAAAAAAATGCCACTTTGGGAGGAGACGAGTAATTTTGGGCCGGACATAATACACTCAACAGTAACAGTAATCGCTGAGTACAGAGAGAGAGAGAGAGAGAGAGAGAGAGAGAGAGAGAGAGAGGGGGGGGGGGAAGTGGGTCGGAGGTACTTTTGTTGTAATTTAGAATGTATTAATTTATGATCATTTATTCTAAAACGCAAGACAATTAATTTGACATTTTATATGTGAGATTTCATTAATAATTTTATATAGGGCCTACAGGTAATTAAAAACGATAGAATTAATGTGAAGTTTGAATTTGGATTTGGGAAAGTAACATATCAGCATCAGGTTATATTGAAGTGACTGCAGTTCTGAGATTTTGGTTCTATTTTTACTCTTTGCAGGCTTTACTCTTGAAAATAACTACAAAAAGAGGTATCTGTCTCTAGGTGGGTATGATTTGTAGAAGTCCAAGAAGGATATATTATCAAATTTTTCTTTTAGTTGGATGTCAGACTGCAACTCTATGCATTCTAGATGAAAATTTTCTTGCAATGTATCTTTACTGTCTGTAAAATGTGTCACATAAATAGAAAAATTTTGAACATTTTTTCAAAAATGAAATCGATTTTCACATTCTTACAATTAGAAAAGTATGGCTACGTATTTCATCCCTTCTTTAGGATTGTTTTATCCAACGTGTTGAAATGAAAAAAAAAATGTTGGCATTTACTTGTGCTTTCCACCACAGTTTCGGTTTCGCTTAAAAAGCGTTTATTCTTTGAGACAGTGTACCGATAAGTAGGTTGCTACATTGAAGACGCCTGTTTTAAATTACCTAAATGAGCAGCCAAATCTACCAAAAATGCTAAATCTGCCACCTAGTTAGCGTCACGTTCTGACACAGGTCAATGTGTACCAGCCCATGTGCAACTAGAGAGATCGTCTGGATTAAAAAGATGCGCTAGCATTTCATATTATAATAGTGACATTGAGTGTTAATAGTAGGTATAAGGCTATTTAACAGCTCGAGAAAGAGATGAGAACAATAATTTATAGTCTTTTTCCAATCAGTAAATAATGTGTTGCAGGTCAAATATGTGGTAGTAGACCATTAACCAAGTGCACCGGCATTTCATTCACAAATGAAGAGAAGGAAGATCTGTGTGTAACGTCCAGTCATCGCTAATGCCATTACAGACGGTGCCCATGATTGGACAGTGAGACTGAACGAAGAAAATAGCGTTTTCTGCCCTAACCGTTTTAGGAAAAGGGCATCAAACTGAAATCTAGATGACTGGAAGGCGATCGTTAATAAAATGAAATAGTTACTTCCACTTCCACAGCACGGATCACTATGAACAATACTATTTTTTATTGGTCTTACAGCGGTTATGTTATGGAACCCCGAAATATTTCCGAGTTGTTCGCCGAAAGCCAGTTCTTGAAAGTAAGTGAGCTATTTTTGCGAGGTATTCGACGCCTTTCTTCACCTTTCAAGCAGTATTTCAGTGGTTCTCTCACATGATTCAAACAATCGAGAGACGATTCGTGCAGTTGTTGCTCGTATCTTAGACCAAAGATGATATACACTGCATATGACGTCATTATATTGAAACCCGTGGCAAAGATAAATACACGCCTGAACACGCGTTTGTGTGACGTCAGCACTGTAGTGTTCGCAGCGAACTGATACTGTAATTCTGCTTCACTTTCACCGAAGATAGCAATGTCATCAGCAAATCTTGTCATTGATACCTTTTCACCATGAATTTCAGTCCTACTCTTGAACCTTTCTTTTATTTCCGTCATTGCTTGTTCCATGTACAGACTGAACAGTAGGGGAGAAATGCTACATCCATGTTTTTATATCCTTTTTAATCCGTGCACTTCGTTCTTGGTCTTCCACTCTTATTGTTCCCTCTTGGTTCTTATACATATTGTATATTACCCGTCTTTCTCTACAGCTTACCCCTATTTTTCTCAGAATTTCGAAAATCTTGCACCATTATAGAGCTTCGAACGCTTTTTCATGTTGACAAATCCTATGAACGTGCGTTGATTTTTCTTCAATCTTGTTTCCACTCTCAACTGGGTCAGAACTGCCTCTCTGTTGCCTTTACCTTTCCTAAAGCCAGACTGATCGTCCTCTAAGAGATCCTCTATTTTCTTTTCCATTCTTCTGTATATTATCTTTGACAGCAATTTGGACGCATAAGCTGTTACGCTGACTGTGCCAAAATTCTTGCACTTGCCGGCTCTTTATATCTTCAGATTTGTGTGAATGATGTTTCTTCCAAAAATATGATGGTATTTCGCCAGTCCCACATATTCTACACATCAAGGTGAACTGTCGTTTTGTTGCCCCTTCCCCAACGATTTTAGAAATCCAGACTTAATTGACCGTAAGTTATCCACATCTCTTTTAAATTCTGATTCTAATACTGGATCCCCTACCTCTTCCCTGTCGACACCTGTTCCTTCTTTTGCCACGTCATTTTTTTGCCACGTCATCAGACAAACCCATAAAAAGACGACTTAACCCAAAGACTTGGGCTTTTTTTGTAAATACCTGGGTGTTTCTCAAACCAGGGCCCGGCACATAGTTTTAATTTCCCAGGTACTTTCAAAACAGTGCATGCTCCGCTGCAGAGTGCAATATTCATTCTACACTGAATTATTAAATCCGAATTTATTAGCAAAACAGGTCACAAATACCAAGGTGTACAACTTTGTTTCCGCCGTTTGCCGATAGGTGGCGACAACGGTCAGTAGCGGTCGAAAGAAACAGTTCGCAGACGTCAGGTAGTTAGCTTGGACCTCGGTCAACATAACTTCATTCAAACATTAGTCTATTTGTGTCTGCGTCATAAAGTTGTTCTTAATTGAAAATGTCAGTTTACGAGCCTAATTCTGGCCATTTGCGGGGGTATTACTGTTTTGTTTCAATATGGAGAAAACAGCGGCTGAGTCTCATCGAATGCTCTCAAGTACGTATGGTAAGGACGCTATTAAGGAAGAATGTGTCGTGAGTGGTTTCAACGCTTGAAGAACGGTGATTTTAACGTCGTAGACCGACATAGTGGTGGAAGAGAGAATGTTTTCGAAGATGCAGAATTGGAGACATTGCTGAGTGAAGACTCGCGTCGAACTCAAGAAGAACTGGCACGGTTAGTGGGAGTGACACAGCAAGCCATTTCAAAACGTCTCAAGGCTATGGGCATGATTCAGAAAGAAGGAACTTGGGTCCCATGTGAGCTGAAACCAAGAGACGTTGAACGGCGTTTGTATGTTTGTGAAGAGGTGCTTCAGAGGCAAAAACGGGAGGGATTTCTGCATCTCATTGTTACCGGGGACGAAAAATGTGTTCATTACGATAACCCTAAACTCAAAAAATCATGGGGATATCCCGGCCATGCTTCCACGTCGACGGCCAAACCGAATATTCACGGCTCCAAGATCATGCTCTGCATTTGGTGGGACCAGCTCAGCGTCGTGTACTATGAGGTGTTAAAACCAAGTGAAACAATCACAGGTGCTCGTTATCGAACGCAATTAATGCTTCTGAGCAGAGCATTAAAAGACAAACGGCCGCAATACAGCGAGAGGCACGATAAAGTGATTTTGAAGGACAACCCACGGTCCCACGTTGCAAAAGAGGTCAAAACGTACTTGGAAACGTTAAAATGGGAAGTCCTACCCCACCCGCCGTATTCTCCAGACATTGCTCCCTCTGACTATCACCTGTTTAGATCAATGGCGCATGGACTGGCTGACCAACACTTCCGATCTCACGAAGAAGTCACAAATTGGATCGATTCGTGGATCACTTCGAAAGATGAACAATTTTTTCGACGCGGGATTCGTACACTGTCTGAAAGATGGGAGAAAATAGTGGCCAGCGATGGAAAATACTTTCAATGATATATGTGTAACCCATTTGCTTCATTAAAGCCTCAAATGTTGGGGATAAAACGGCGGAAGCAAAGTTGTACACCTTGCATCTGATCAAAAGTATGTGGACACAAAATAGTGGACAATAATATGGAGTGTCCACCATTCATCCTTATTACGGCTTGAGTTCTGCTGGGGCACTTCCTTTGAGGTGTCCGAATGTTTGTGGAGGAACGACAGTTAGTTCTTTCCCCGGAGCCGAAACCAGAGAGGGTAGTAATGTTGGATACAGAGGCCTGGAACGAATTGGACGTTCTAACACTTTCTAAGGCGCTCCATTCGGTTCAAGTAAGGATTCTGGGTAGGCCAGTCCATTTCAGTAATGTAATTGTCCAGGCACCCCGCTTTAAGACAGGTTTCATTGTCATGCTGATGCAGTCAGCTTCTCAGAACTACAATTAGTGTTCGGTTTCTTCTGCATCTAGTGTTTTCTTAAGAGCTGTGAAGGGACTACACCATATATACTCTATTCATCACAAGAATAAATATAATGTAAACATTACGTCATGTATTCTTCCGCGTTTGCTTCAATCTCATTGGATTTCGTTTCACTTGGAGCGGAAGCCAAGCTGTGACCAGTACAATCAAGGACGATCATAAGGGTACCTTTTATGCTGTGTTACACGCACATGGACTGAACGATAATGCGAGACAACAGCTTTGCCGGTGGATTTTACTTGGACAGCTCTGGGCAGGCAGCTGGTCCATCTAATCTGCAGTGATGTGACCAGCTGCAGTTCAGACGTAAAAGGAGGCTAGCAAAGACACAATATAACCACGAATATCATTTAATTTTTAAAAAGAATGAAATAAAATTTGGCAAAGCTCCAGCACTACCGAGCGGTTCTCAGGTGAACAGACGAGAAGCATAAAATGCTCTCGTTCTCACCTCACATAGTATTCTAATTACAAGCAAGAGTGATGAAAATTCCTAACTTAAACACAGGGTGATTTTTTTTGAGCGAGCTATGTGTGATGCAAAAGGGATTTCACCGTACTGTTGAATACTGTATCCAATGAAGTTATTAATTATAGTCAGTCGTCAGGTAATGTCTTAGCTCCTTCCTTATCCGAATCCGAGAAATACGTCTCAGTTCTTGAACTGTCGTCTGCTGCGTTGATAACGAGTCGATCAACAACAGAGCCGGCCGGGGTGGCCGAGCGGTTCTAGGCGCTACAGTCTGGAACCGCGCGACCCCTACGGTCGCATGTTCAAATGCTGCCTCGGACATGGGTGTGTGTGATGTCCTTAGGTTAGTTAGGTTTAAGTAGTTCTAAGTTCTAGGGGACTGATGACCTCAGAAGTTAAGCCCCATGGTGCTCAGAGCCATTTGAACCATTTCACAACAGAATCCATGAAGCCACTCAAGCGTCACATTTTCTTCTCTGTTCCATATCCGCCAATGTTCGGCAGTGACGCGTGAAAAAGCTGCGTGCGTTGGTTCCAGTATGTCTGGAAGCTTAACAGTCTTGTTAGTTCTCGGGCCAAATCCCTTAACTTGGCTCCAGATCAGTTCTGTTGGGTTCATATTGTAATCGTACAGTGGCAAATGTAAAAGTGCAGCATTTGTATGTTGTGCTCGATGACGTAAAAAGGACTGTTTTCCTTCTTTCTACGACACTTATCTACATCTGTGGGATAAAACAACAGACATAGTCCAAATAAAGAGTATTTGGTTTTTCATTTTTTCCTTCAAAAATTAAACTGTTATGGTTTTTGAATTTAAGCGACCTTTATTAACAGTCTTCATAAAAATCGATGATTAAGAATTTATATTTGAAATGAAAACAGGAATTTCGCGTGCATTATGTAATTAGAAACAAGAATACATGCATTATTCATAAAAAAGGTGATGAATTTTACAATTACGAGATGCAGGTATTTCAAATTGAACGAGAAAAAAAGGCTGTGTCAGGCAAGACTTGAACCAGCTAAATGTGAATTGCAGTTAAGTTACGGATCTACAATACCGATGCCGCTATGCATACAATGTTGGACGTTGTGTCAATTGTATGTAATACTCCCTCGAAAAACTTCAAAGCCGGTTGTCTCTGTGAATTTAGGAAAAACATTAAAAACAACCTATTTTCCGGCACTTTTTAACCGTGTTCCATACACGTGTTTCACTGCGGAACAGTAAGCAACATCATCCATTTCCATACTGCGTATTAGCAGCGCGACAATCGGAGCACAACACTATTTCAATGTCTGAAAGTTTCATTTGACGTAACTCAGTAATAATATATCTGATACATAACTAGGGCTTACTTCCAAGAGCGTAACACCAGTGTACGTGTGCTACGGCTTCTGACCAATTATCGCGTTTGTGTTTATTTACATCAGGTTTATTCTTACGATGAACGGAGTACAGTAACACCGCCTCCTCTGCATTTCAGTGTTGGCACTACACAGTTAAGCACTGACTACAGAATGTGTGGACTGTGAGTATCTGCTCGACTACCGTGCCCCATTCATTTTAACTCCCTATGCACAGTCACTGAGCTAGCTGGTCTGCTGGTAGTGCTTTAGAACTCACGACTGGTTTCTTCTGCTGATTTCACGTAATTTTTCACAGTCACCCTCTGCTGTGGTCGACGGTCCCCGTTTCTCAGTACATGAGGTTTGCCTTCTCTTAGTTCAGATGTGGTTGTTCCTTTACGTTTCCACTTTACAAGCATATCAGTTACAGTTAGTGGTTCCAAGTCGAGTATGTTAATTGTCGGTATAGTAGGTTACAAAAATCGGAACTTTGTTTCCCAGATCGGAGCAATTAAAATAAATAGTCTTTATAAATCCGTGTTTATTTTTGTTATTAACCAGTGACAATTAAGTTACGGTAGTAAATCTAATAGTACCTGTTTAGTAATGAACTTCGTCAACTTTTTTCAACACAACAAATGCTAACTATTAAATTGCTACAACTAATTTTAAATATCTTTAAAATATACTTTTACTATCGAACGTAACAAAGTCACCACAATTTTTCTATATTCCTAGTATGTTTTTCAAGATATCACATCAAATCACAACATACCTAAATGTATTCATAAATTAAGTAATTTGAATGATTGTCATCTAATCTATTAATATGTGTTATTCATTTGTCTTATTAAAATCTACGATATCTGATTATGAAATAATTATATTTTATTAAAATTATATTTTGAATTAGATTTTACAGGTTTAAACAGCTCTTTGTTTTTTATGGCACAATTCCAAAATTCTGTGTATGACAAGAGACTATTTCGTTTCTCAGATCAAACTATATTTGGCTGAGAAATAATTGAAGGGTTTGGTGCAAGGAGGAGGCAGCTCCACTTTTTACAGTTTGTGGCAAATTTTTAAAAAAATCGTTTTAAAAATTCAGTTTTCACCAAAACGAAAAAGTCGTCAGCCTTGTTTTAGTCTATGGGGCATCTAATACTACTGACGAGAATACACACAAATGCATGCACTCAGGTACGTGCAATAGAGTTTTGAATTTTGGAGCTGCCTCCATTGTGCTCCAAAGTGAATGAAAAACTGTTTGTAGGGCCATTTTCTTCATAATTAACCATATTTCGGTTTAAAAAACATTTATTAATAAAGGAAGTACAACATTATTGGCATAATACATTAATTCTACAGTTCTTCTTCAGCCTTCTAGCTCCCCTTCAGTCACCTCAGGATCGTGTGAAGCATCTGACGTCAACTGGTCGTAAAACCACATTTCGTTTTGCCCAACATACTTTCTGGCCATCTCTTTGACATCTTTAAACTTTTGGCCTTCAAGCGGGAGGAGACAATCATAAGCTTGATGAAGGTGGTCCATTGTTATAAGACTCGTAGGTCCTTGGTTGCAAATTTGCGCATTATCGAAGACAGTCATCCCTACGGTAGCACTGCATTGAATAATCCCTTTACCGTTGTATGGCTGTTCACAGAGGAATATTTTGTACTTAGTGATTAAATATTTGCCTCTTTCCTTGTTCGATAATGATACGTAAGCGTTCTTTACAAAAATTTCTTCAACGTGTCAAGAAAGTGGAAAATAAATCTCTGGTCCAATTCAGTGACATGTAACGCGCGATGTTTACACCGGTCTGCTGAACAATACGTAACACAACCTTCTTCCTGCTATTGTTTGGGGAAAGAACGAGGCAGTTCCCGGGGCTGCCTCTGGTTTCATGCAAACTCTGAGTACAGGCAGCTTCAACTGTTGGATTTCTCTGAAACTAGTGGGTGGAGCTGCCTCTTTCTTGCAGCAAACGAAGGGGCTTATTTTTGGTATGTGATAGAATGTTCAACTCAATAGAGCCAAAAAGTGGGGCTGCCTCCTTCTTGCACCAAACCCCTCAATTCTCTCTGTTGCAGCATTTGAAACAGGTACGGATGCCATGAAAAAAAACTTCAGCAAATTAGGGAGATTATAGTTTTCAAGTAAAGTATGCCATTTTTATAGTGTTGTTAAGTTTTTGTTGTGCACTACTGCATTCAGCAGATCTTTGACATTAGAAACATCCTATTAAGATCGTCCATCTGGAAATATGTTTCAATAGTATGTTTTGCAGTAATATTAACAACTGATACGTAAGTTAAAGGGTCATCACGTGGAGAAAGAGGTTTAAATAATTCTAATTTGTTGTCATTAATCTCATACCTTGCCTCTATATAATGTATAACATTTTTATACCAGGAACAGCAAGCTGTTTTTATTCCTGAGGCAGTTTCTATAGATGACATTTTTATTAAATTGCTGCAAGTGATACCTAAAAATTCGTCAGTCCGTTGCCTGAATTTGTTAGTGACTGACGATTGTATCATAGCCTCCGTGACACAGCAGTGTTTCATTTTCAAGACTCAGTACTTAACCTTGTAGGACTTTAAGCGCATGTTAATAGAAAGCGAGGTAAGGTTCTGTTTGCTCATTACTAAAGAAGTTACAGAGAACAAAAGAACACTCGTCATCGCCTAGAGAGATGAAGTATTTCTTCAGTATTTCGTAAGATTTCCGTGTAAGCTCTACAGCGGGAAGCAGTGATAGCCATCGCGTTTTTAGATTTCGCAGGACCGGAGCAAATTCAGACTCATGCATATCGTAAAAATCTTTTAAAACTTTTTCTCTTTTTGCATAGTATGAAAAATGACTCTGAAGCTTAAGAATAAAACTCTCCAAATCAGATTTACTTAAACTCAAAGCAAAACTCATACTCTCGTGTAAAATACGTGCTGGACATACCATTGGATTAATATTATTGTTTTCATTAGATAGCATCTGAAAAACTGAATTATGGCACCCGAACTTAAATTTGCGTTGTCTGCACAAAAACTGGTAAGTGATTTGATATCCACATCGCGTTCCTTGAGACGTGCTTGTCAATTTGTATAAATGGCTAATGCAGTTTCATCTGCGTCTTCGTAAATGCCAATCACGCACGTTTTTAATTCGTTTTCGAGCTATAAAATCAATGGAAATAGTTTTGTTGTACCGTGATTAGAAGTATCTGCAGCAACACTAAACAATGCGCCGCAATGAAGAACTTCTGCCGTTTCTTGAAGTATGTGAAATTGCGCTGACCCTTGTGCTCCCAAGTTTATGTTTTTCTGCAGTTGTTGAATCGCTGAAGAAGATATATCAAGCTTAGCTTCACAGTCCAGAGAATTATATGACAGCGTATGCTTAACGCAATGGTAGGTTTTAGTTACTTCGGTAGCTGTTAAGTTTTTCTTCTTGAGTGCTTATTTTATCAGTACCGTATTCAGAAAAGGTTTTAAAGATTTCGTCATATTTGCACTTCTTTCTTTTTTCAGTGCCACTTTTGTGCTATTCTGTGTCATTTTTGCTACCATGACATATACTGGAATCATTTTACCACAATGTGCAGTGTGTTCTCTGTTATCAGGGACTGGTACGATAAATAAATGGATAATTTTTTGACCAAATATCTTGAAAATAGCAGATAAGTCGCTTTTTCTTTTTTGAAGTGTCTTCGTATCAAAATATGTTACGTAATTACTCATTTTCATGAAGTGCTGAAAAGAAAAAGTTGGTGATTACACACCGCAAGCATATAGCAGATGGACAGAAATATTTATGTATTACCCATCTGTTTTACAATTGCCCATTTAGCTGGGAGCGTTGCGAACTGTTTGCGCTCTCTGCTATTGGTTGTTTCGAATGACGCAACAGCGCTATAATCGTTCTCATTTCAAATTACGCACAATTCCTACACAGCGAATGATGGACGTGCAGGAGATAAACATACACATAAAACTACATTCGTTGTTAATTCTCCTTCTATAGAAAAGTGTGGGAATGTAAGGCTGTTATTTGCCGATCAAATAATTGAGGTGAATATGTGCGAGATAAAATACACTACGAATATTAACGCTACTATACAGACAAAAACTTCCCGAGGGCATTTTTTTCTTTCGTGGATAGCGCTGACGCGGAAACACATCCCCTTGCCCCATAGTTTGTTTCGAGCTGGTCGGCATGATTCGGGGCATATTGTGTCGACTGTCTTTTGTTTTTTATTTGTGCCAATTTCAACGATCTTTTGGTAGCATAACAACAGCCTGACTATGATCTGAAGGCAACGGTATCCATAACACTGCTATTTGCACGTAACATATACCACAGCTGGTAACCGGTATGCAGTTAATAGTTGTTTGTTGTTGTGGTCTTCAGTCCTGAGACTGGTTTGATGCAGCTCTCCATGCTACTGTATGCTGTGCCAGCTTCTTCATCTCCCAGTACATACTGCAACCTACATCCTTCAGAATCTGTTTAGTGTATTCATCTATTGGTCTCCCTCTACGATTTTTACCCTACACGCTGCCCTCCAATACTAAATTGGTGATCCATGGATGCCTCAGAACATGGCCTACCACCCGATCCCTTCTTCTAGTCAAGTTGTGCCACAAACTTCTCTTCTCCCCAATCCTGTTCAATACCTCCTCATTAGTTATATGATCTACCCATCTAATCTTAAGCGTTCTTCTGTAGCATCTCATTTCGAAAGCTTCTATTCACTTATTGTCCAAACTAGTTATCGTCCAAGTTTCACTTCCATATATGGCTACACTCCATACAAATACTTTCAGAAACGACTTCCTGACACTTAAATCTATACTCGATGTTAACAAATTTCTCTTCTTCAGAAACGATTTCCTTGCCATTGCCAGTCTACGTTTGATATCCTCTCTACTTCGACCATCATCAGTTATTTTGCTCCCCAAATAGCAAAACTCCTTCACTACTTTAAGTGTCACATTTCCTAATCTAATTCCCTCAGCATGACCCGACTTAATTCGACTACATTCCATTCTCGTTTTGCCTTTGTTGATGTTCATCTTATACCCTCCTTTCATGACACTGTCCATTCAGTTCAACTGCTCTTCCACGTCCTTTGCTGTCTCTGACAGAATTACAATGTCAACGGCGAACCTCAAAGTTTTTATTTCTTCTCCATGGATTTTAATACCTACTACAAATTTTTCTTTTGTTTCCTTCACTGCTTGCTCAATATACAGATTGAATAACATCGGGGACAGACTACAACACTGTCTCACTCCCTTCCCAACCACTGCTTCCCTTTCGTGTCCCTCGACTCTTATAACTGCCATCTTGCTTCTGTACAAATTGTAAATAGCCTTTCGCTCCCTGTATTTTACCCCTGCCACCTTCAGAATTTGAAAGAGAGTATTCCAGTCAACATTGTCAAAAGCTTTCTCTAAGTCTACAAATGCTAGAAACGTTGGTTTGCCTTTCCTTAATCTAGCTTTTAAGATAAGTCGTAGGATCAGTATTGCCTCACGTGTTCCAGTATTTCTGCGGAATCCAAACTGATCTTCCCCGAGATTGGCTTCTACCAGTTTTTCCATTCGTCTGTAAAGAATTCGCGTTAGTATTTTGCATCCGTGACTTATTAAACTGATAGTTCGGTAATTCTCACATCTGTCAGCACCTGCTTTCTTTGGGATTGGAATTATTATATTCTTCTTGAAGTATGAGGGTATTTCGCCTGTCTCATACATCTTGCTCACCAGATGGTAGAGTTTTGTCAGGACTGGCTCTCCCAAGGCTGTCAGTAGTTCTAATGGAATGTTGTCTACTCCCGGGGCCTTGTTTCGACTCAGGTCTTTCAGTGCTCTGTCAAACTCTTCACGCAGTATCGTATCTCCCATTTCATCTTCACCTACATCCTCTTCCATTCCCATAATATTGTCCTCAAGTACATTGCCCTTGTATAGACTCTCTATATACTCCTTCCACCTTTCTGCTTTCCCTTCTTTGCTTAGAACTGGGTTTCCATCTGAGCTCTTGATATTCATACAAGTCGTTCTCTTATCTCCAAAGGTCTCTTTAATTTTCCTGTAGGCAGTATCTATCTTACCCCCTAGTGAGATAAGCCTCTACATCCTTACATTTGTCCTCTAGCCATCCCTGCTTAGCCATTTTGCACTTCCTGTCGATCTCATTTTTGAGACGTTTGTATTCCTTTTTGCCTGCTTCAGTTACTGCATTTTTAAATTTTCTCCTTTCATCAATTAAATTCAGTATCTCTTGTTACCCAAGGACTTCTACTATCCCTCGTCTTTTTACCTACTAGATCCTCTGCTGCCTTCACTACTTCATCTCTCAAAGCTACCCATTCTTCTTCTACTGTATTTCTTTCCCCTATTCCTCTCAATTGTTCCCTTATGCTCTCCCTGAAACCCTGTACAACCTCTGATTCTTTCAGTTTATCGCCGGCCGGTGTGGCCGTGCGGTTAAAGGCGCTACAGTCTGGAACCGCGTGACCGCTACGGTTGCAGGTTCGAATCCTGCCTCGGGCATGGATGTGTGTGATGTCCTTAGGTTAGTTAGGTTTAATTAGTTCTAAGTTCTAGGCGACTGATGACCTCAGAAGTTAAGTCGCATAGTGCTCAGAGCCATTTGAACCATTTTTTTCAGTTTATCCAGGTCCCATCTCCTTAAATTCCCACCTTTTTGCAGTTTCTTCAGTTTTAATCTACAGGTCATAACCAATAGATTGTGGTCAGAGTCCACATCTGCCCCTGGAAATGTGTTACAATTTAAAACCTGGTTCCTAAATCTCTGTCTTACCATTATATAATCTATCTGAAACCTGTCAGTATCTCCCGGCTTCTTCCATGTATACAACCTTCTTTTATGGTTGTTGACCCAAGTGCTAGCTATGATTAAGTTACGCTCTGTGCAAAATTCTACCAGGCAGCTACCTCCTTCATTTCTTGCCCCCATTCCATATTCACCTACTACGTTTCTTTCTCTTCCTTTTCCTACTATCGAATTGCGGTCACCCATGACTATTAAATTTTCGTCTCCCTTCACTATTTGAAAATTTCTTTTATCTCATCATACATTTCATCAATCTCTTCGTCATCTGCGGAGCTAGTTGGCATATAAACTTGTACTGCTGTGGTAGGCGCGGGCTTCATGTCTATCTTGGCCACAATAATGCGTACACTATGCTGTTTGTAGTAGCTTACCCACAGTCCTATTTTTTTATTCATTATTAAACCTACTCCTGCATTACCCCTATTTGATTTTATATTTATAACCCTGTATCCGCCTGACCAAAAGTCGTGTTCCTCCTGCCAGCGAACTTCACTAACTCCTACTATATCTAACTTTAACCTATCCATTTCCCATTTTAAATTTTCTAACCTACCTGCTCGATTAAGGGATCTGATATTCCACGCTCCGATCCGTAGAACGCCAGTTTTCTTTCTCCTGATAACGACGTACTCCTGTGTAGTCCCCGCCCCGAGATCCGAATGGGGGACGATTTTACCTCCGGAATATTTTACCCAAGAGGACGCCATCATAATTTAACCATACAGTAAAGCTGCATGCCCTCGGGAAAAATTACGGCTGTAGTTTCCCCTTGCTTTCAGCCGTTCGCAGTACCACCACAGCAAGGCCGTTTTGGATAGTGTTACAAGGCCATATCAGTCAATCATCCAGACTGTTGTTCGTGCAACTACTGAAAAAGCTGCTGCCCCTCTTCAGGAACCACACGTTTGTCTGGCCTCTCAACAGATACCCCTCCGTTGTGATTGCACCTACGGTACGGCTATCTGTACCGCTGAGGCACGCAAGCCTCCCCACCAACGGCAAGGTCCATGGTTCTTGGGGGGGAAGTTGATAGTATCGTGATAAAACATTTCTCCTGTCACGTCCCTCCACCACGCGGCGGCAATGTCACCTTTCCCCTCCCCTATCTTCATCCCTGAGTCGGGGGACTTCTTTTCGCGTAAGCAGTGTATGGTCGGCTGCTTTCGTTTAGTTCGGGTGTAAACAATTCTAATCCCGCAATCTGCCGTCGCTAGTTGCAAAAGAAACGGACAATACACTTGTTAGATGATACATTTATAACAGGATGAAATCTTAGCTCGATTGTTAGAAAAGATGTTAATAAGTATACATTTCAGCCTGGAAAAATAGCTATACGTGTGTTGCAATTACGAGTCGCTTAAAGCCTCGCAGAACCATTGAATTCAATTCAGATTCAAAGCAGACACATACCGCTTTAAGAATCAAGTATAATACTCTATTGAAATTAACATGGTGCGTTGCTGAAACATGATTTAATCAAATTTATTTGTGAAACACCTAGTTTCATGCACTGCTCAAGCTTGTGGCAAATTGGAAATGAATATTTCTGTGTGCATCAGTTTAACTTTTAGTCAACTATATCTTCGAACTAGTTATGGGGTAAAAACCTACCGATTAAAACCGAAAACCAGTTTTTTATAATTGACCATCGGGTTTTTCGGTTATTTTTTCTTTTACTTGTAGCCGGTTATTTTATATTTTAAAATAACAGATTGGAAAAAAACAGCCAAAATCATCTTGTCTTGGCTTTGCACCTAAAAATTTTCAGTATTTAAATAAGGTGTTCTTTTTTGTTTTTGAAACGCAATAATGTTTATTCTATTGTCCTGAAATATGGTTACTTTAGGTACTGGGCAAAACAAACAATAGTAGCGTAATAAAAACCCCAACAGATAGAAACAAGGCGCAGTCAAGTGAAACGAGTGCTGGGCACACTTTCGTATCTCACAAGTGTGGTACCGTCGGTAATATGAAAATATATTACCAAGTGCAGTGCGAGTAAGAAGTTCTCAATTTGTTTTTTAAAACAAATTAAAATCTGGACGAAGTACCGAAAACATTTTTGGAAGAGAATATTTTTTTCTTTAAAATCTCGTGATATATAGTACGCAATTTTATAAGCTCGATGGTTTTGTAGAACTTAGCTGCATTCAGAAGATTCTTAGTTAACGTTTCCTTAACGTAACCTGCTTCGCTCAGCTCTTGAGATTGTTGCCTCGCCATCAGATTTGACCTCTATTTCTGTTCTGGACTAAGTAAGCATTAAGTTATTAGTTAATCTATTATTTCTGCCTTTACAGTTCCTTTCTGATCAATATCTATCCATTTAAAAACTTCTTGCAGCAAGATTTTCTGAAGTGATGGGTGGAGATGAAGAGCAGTTCCAACACACGATGATGAGATGTGTTCGGGAAACTTAATGAACGGAAAACATCAGCCAAAAGCTGCCTGTCATCGTGTAGTACCTTCTCTGTTTGTCAGAGACGAACGCACCTACCGACGGAGTATTGCATTTGATGACTTCCTACCCATGTGACCGGAAAATCGACACCTAAAGTTGAAACGCTACGCGTAGTGTTTATTGTAAAATTTGATGTGGGCATTTGTGTAAACTTTTCTGAAATTCTAAACCAAACCAAAAGAATAAAGAATGCCACTCATTTGACAAGAATGTTTCCAGAAATAAATGAATACATCTGTTAGGCCTACTTAGTTTCTTACCTACTTTCCGTGCAATCGTCAGTTATCCTCCATCACAATATACAACCTCAGGAATGTCCCGTGTTAGCTTTTCCTTTCCTTCCTTTTTTTTCATAAAATTGGTCGCTTTACTGTTCAAAAATGTTGAAATGTGTGTGAAATTCTATGGGACTTAACTGCTAAGGTCATCAGTCCCAAAGCTTACACACTAATTAACCTAAATTATCCTAAGGACAAACACACACACCCATGCCCAAGGGAGGACTCGAACCTCCGCCGGGATCAGCCGCACAGTCCATGACTGCAGCGCCTAAGACCGCTCGGCTAATCCCGTGCGGCGGTCGCTTTACTGATAACCTTAAATCTACTGGTAAAAGCATAACAGGAAGATATACAAGTTGACGGCAACAATACAGCTTCTAAAATATACAAAAATGTATTGCGTGCGTACAATATACGTTAGTTTCCGCATAAAAAAACTGGAAGGCGTAAAAAAACGAACATAACTTGTGCCTGTCTCGTGAATGAAATGCAGAGCGGCACACGACAATGGCCGCAGCGGCGCCTCAGCGAAAAGAACGAGACAATGAGATATCTGTATCGCACCATTGTTTTATCGTTGGAACTTTCATGATTTTCGATTGACCCAAAATCGGGACATTCGGCGTCCCGATAGAGGGTGAATCGGGACGTGTCAACAGTCCCCTGAAAATTGGGACGGCCCTCGAGAATCGGGACACCTGTCAACACAAGTCACTGTCGACTTGGGCTGCTTTCGAAAGGTTGAAATGTCCCTGACTGATTTGCTACACAGGTGACAGCACTTCAAGGCCACGTTCATAGTCAGTGAGCTGTCTTAACTGACGCTTGCAGCTGTCGCTGCTACTCTAGTGACAATTTCCTACTCCCGCCTCCTTTTGTACTGGATGCCAGGTACACTCCGCGCCAGATATTTGTAACCATGGGTGACGTCACTGCCGTGGAGCTCGGCTTGCGTAAGCGCACTGAACAGAAAACATTGACCTTCAGTCACTATCAGGCAGCACACTCACTCCTTCCATTTGTCTGTGATCTAGAGAGTGAGAATCATCATAATCATTTTCGCTACCACTATCTACGCCACCTAAACGTATTACTACACTCCTGGAAATGGAAAAAAGAACACATTGACACCGGTGTGTCAGACCCACCATACTTGCTCCGGACACTGCGAGAGGGCTGTACAAGCAATGATCACACGCACGGCACAGCGGACACACCAGGTACCGCGGTGTTGGCCGTCGAATGGCGCTAGCTGCGCAGCATTTGTGCACCGCCGCCGTCAGTGTCAGCCAGTTTGCCGTGGCATACGGAGCTCCATCGCAGTCTTTAACACTGGTAGCATGCCGCGACAGCGTGGACGTGAACCGTATGTGCAGTTGACGGACTTTGAGCGAGGGCGTATAGTGGGCATGCGGGAGGCCGGGTGGACGTACCGCCGAATTGCTCAACACGTGGGGCGTGAGGTCTCCACAGTACATTGATGTTGTCGCCAGTGGTCGGCGGAAGGTGTACGTGCCCGTCGACCTGGGACCGGACCGCAGCGACGCACGGATGCACGCCAAGACCGTAGGATCCTACGCAGTGCCGTAGGGGACCGCACCGCCACTTCCCAGCAAATTAGGGACACTGTTGCTCCTGGGGTATCGGCGAGGACCATTCGCAACCGTCTCCATGAAGCTGGGCTACGGTCCCGCACACCGTTAGGCCGTCTTCCGCTCACGCCCCAACATCGTGCAGCCTGCCTCCAGTGGTGTCGCGACAGGCGTGAATGGAGGGACGAATGGAGACGTGTCGTCTTCAGCGATGAGAGTCGCTTCTGCCTTGGTGCCAATGATGGTCGTATGCGTGTTTGGCGCCGTGCAGGTGAGCGCCACAATCAGGACTGCATACGACCGAGGCACACAGGGCCAACACCCGGCATCATGGTGTGGGGAGCGATCTCCTACACTGGCCGTACACCACTGGTGATCGTCGAGGGGACACTGAACAGTGCACGGTACATCCAAACCGTCATCGAACCCATCGTTCTACCATTCGTAGACCGGCAAGGGAACTTGCTGTTCCAACAGGACAATGCACTTCCGCATGTATCCCGTGCCACCCAACGTGCTCTAGAAGGTGTAAGTCAACTACCCTGGCCAGCAAGATCTCCGGATCTGTCCCCCATTGACCATGTTTGGGACTGGATGAAGCGTCGTCTCACGCGGTCTGCACGTCCAGCACGAACGCTGGTCCAACTGAGGCGCCAGGTGGAAATGGCATGGCAAGCCGTTCCACAGGACTACATCCAGCATCTCTACGATCGTCTCCATGGGAGAATAGCAGCCTGCATTGCTGCGAAAGGTGGATATACACTGTACTAGTGCCGACATTGTGCATGCTCTGTTGCCTGTGCCTATGTGCCTGTGGTTCTGTCAGTGTGATCATGTGATGTATCTGACCCCAGGAATGTGTCAATAAAGTTTCCCCTTCCTGGGACAATGAATTCACGGTGTTCTTATTTCAATTTCCAGGAGTGTATTTCATAGTCGAAGAAGATTTCTTGCTGCACGTATTCTCGCTCAATTTTTTAACGTGTTTGCAAAACAGAATCAGCACATTCTTTCGAAATTGGATTAAATACCTCCTAGCACAAATGTTTCACAGTTGCTACGTTGCAGGGAACATTCCTCGAAGCTACCCAACATTTTCGAACAGGTGACATATATCTGTTGGGTTTAATTCCGGGTGGTAAGAAGGATGGCGTAAAACAACGTGACCATTGTCGACGGAATACTCGACGGTTCCTTGCTTTGTTCTTCGAACTAGCTCATATAGAACAGGTTCCTGCATGTCATCAGTCACCTTCTGATATCGTCTTTCGTAGAATTAGACGTTGCAGCTTTGTTTATTTTAACTTTGTAATATGGAGCGTTGTCGAAATTGGTACTGAGTTAGGTTTTAAACTGGGAATCACATTTTCTGTTAACGACCCTTCATAATTATGTTGGTTCATATGGGTGTGATAATCTCCCGCTGCTTGATTTTACTTACACATGGAAAAACGTATTAAGTATAACGCCATTCTCACCTCCTGCTTGAGTTATTATTAGGTGTTGTCCCTCTGACACTGGTTTGAGTTTTATTTTCAGTCCAAGATTTCCCATTTACGTGTGACGATAAATGAATTTTTCATCTAAGTAAAAATGTTGTAAACAGGTCTCCTAACAACCAGGGATTGGCAAGTAATTTAAGAAGGGATCCTGATACTTTTGAAAACTTTTATCGAGGTCCAGAAGAAAAACCTCATAAACTTTTCTAATTTCTTTATTTTAATTTTCTCTCACATAATAATATGTAATGCAATAGATAGGCATATTATTAAACAGAAATCCAGAAAAGAGCTCGTATTCCTTACTATTTTTTTATTTTAATTTTCACTTTCAAACGAATATGAAATACAATAGAGTGACACCTTTGTATTGAAGAATCCAGAAAAAACATGTTCAGTACTAGCTTTTATTTTAATCATTACTCACAAAATGTGAGATTCAACAGATAGGCATATTCGTAATAAAAAGTCGACGGGAGAAATTACATTTGGGGTCTTGAGTCAGTTTCTTAATGTTAGATTCACGTGAGTAGCAGATGTTGCGAATGTGTCTTCAAGATGGTGGCCATTAATGACGAGCGATATTTGTTCTTCAAAAAATTCATTTTTTAAAATGAAATTTCACAAGAATATGGGGAACCACACACAGTTGCCAGGTATGCGGCTAATTTTTTGCTGTGTTCATATTTTTCTGGGATATGTTTGCTCCAAAATTCTTCAGCGGATGCAGTTTTATATATTTGGAAGGAAATGTGTTCCTGCAAGTCTGTTATCTCCATTTGGAGTAAAGGCTTGGAAAGGCATTATGACTTCGCAGCCACATCCAGTGGCGATTGTAGAAGTCGGTCGAGGGGTGGAGTCTAATGGGGGAAGGAGGGGAGGGGGTTTGGGGGAATGGAATATCGCTTAACAAAAGGAGAGTTTGGGTCCTCTACCGAGAAATTGGTAAAATTTGACGCCTATTCTAAGTTAAAAGATATTTATTGGTTTAGATAGTACGCTATTTTCCACTCTTATTCTTTTGTTAAAATGTGTTTTGAAATACATTGTAACCTATATTGCTACATAATTAATAAAAAAAATGATTGAGTCTGTTGGAGTAATATATTCGCTGATTTCTGAAGTCATTTTATCTAGTAAAATATGATACTCCATGGGGGGGGGGGGGCTATAGCCCCCATAGCCCCCCACCCCCCACCCGTTGCCACCGCCCCTGGCCACATCCATCCATTCTGCCGCTGGAGAAACTTCAAAAGGTGATTTTAAGAATAGCGACAGCTTGTCTATCTCTGAAAAGTCTTGGACTCTTGCTGCAAATGCCTTCTTAAGATCTGACATAAAGTTTGAGAATACTGAAATGTCTACCTCTGAGTTATTTTTATATTAAAAAACTGTTGGAAAATGAAATGTCTTTTTCAAAGATATCCAGCTTGCGACGTAAAGAAGATACACTTGCGGCAAAAACATACTTTTTCTGTCCTAAAAGAACCATGGCCACTTACAGCATAGGGGAACCATACCTAAGAGTGCGCTGTTAATGAATAGCCGTAAATATCTGGGAATGAAATAGAAAAACGAAATAATTTTAGATTTGAATCTATTAACATAAAATTTACAAAGGACCGGGCGTGAGTCGTGCTTCGTTAGCTCAGATAGTAGAGCACTTGTCCGCGAAAGGCAAAGGTCTCGAGTTCGAGTCTCGGTCGGGCACACAGTTTTAATCTGCCAGGAAGTTTCATAAAATTTACATGTTCAGAAAACTATTGCAGCAGAGAGGTAATACTTTTATTGAACTTTTCAAAAATACAAAAAACGGGAAATGCGCACTCTTTCGTTCACCTGCGCTTAAGAGTGCGCAAACCACGCTCAAAGATTACGCATTTAGAAGACGTCACAAATGAACGCCATATCAACCTCAAATGAAGACCACTGTTGGTACCACCATCTCCCGCACTTAATGCACAGTCCTATGGAAACGCCAAACTCTCTAACCACAGCTTTCAGTCTTTTCCTTAAAGCAGACTAGTTCGTACTAAGAGGTTTCTTCATTTTCAATTCCTTGTCTGGCCTCTTTGAGCAGCTCTTCAGTTTAGATGAGCTTCCTGTACGATTTTCACACGTAATTTGAAGTCATTCAGAAACAAAATCTATCCTTCAGACTTCCCATCACACTCAAGAGGTTCAAATTTGCAGTTGTGCCCTAAAGGTAACGCACACACTCTTTGGGGACATTATATGCGCGCTCTTTCGTGCAAAACCAATGATAAAAAGCGAAGTCAAATTTTTGAAAGCCAATAACTTGTTCCGCAAAGTACTGTTGCTTCTAGACAATGCCACTTGTCATCCTAATGAAAATGAACTTCAAGAACAAGATATAAAAGCCATGTTTTTGCCTCCAAATGTCACATCCTAATGTCAGCCTATGGACTAAGGGACCTTAGAGACACTGAAGAGAAACTACCGCAGAAACTTGCTTTCCTCTTTAATTAATGCTATGGACAAGGGAGAAGACATGCTAGAGCAATTGCGCCGTATTAATGTCAAAGACGTAGCTTATGACTTGGCCCAATCTTGGGAGAGTGTTGGAACAAATACAATTTCAAAATCGTGGAAAATTTTGCTACAGGAAAATCTAGACAATTCTCAAGATGATGAAAATCTACAGCAGCAGACCGAACCAGAAAATATTACTCTGCTTTCATTGTTACGAAAAGTTCCGGGATGTGCTGACGCCACAGAAGATGACATAAATGAATGGATTGTCCAAGATGAAGAATTTGAAGTGACAGATGAATAAATAATCAACATGGTAAACGAAAAAGAAGATGAAGAAGCGGGTGTAGTGGAAGAAACTGCGCCAAAGATATCTCACACCGAAGGACACAAGGCCTTAGAAACTGCTTTAAAATATGTAGAGCAACTGGAAGAAACATCGTCTACCGAGGTTTTACTTCTTAACAGACTACGTGGTTTAGCGGCAAAAAAACCGCAAACAGCAGGCAAAAAAAGACAATTACT
This sequence comes from Schistocerca serialis cubense, assembly GCF_023864345.2. Classification (NCBI taxonomy): domain Eukaryota; kingdom Metazoa; phylum Arthropoda; class Insecta; order Orthoptera; family Acrididae; genus Schistocerca; species Schistocerca serialis. The sequence continues at coordinate 154,651,294 of NC_064645.1, forward strand.
AACTTCTTCACACAGTAAATAACTATTCTGTCTAATTTGATTTGTATTGTATTAAATGTTTAACTCATCTGGCTCACTTTAGTTTAATTTTTGTGTTTTTTTTTATTATTTTCCGTGTTATCCGACCTTCCCGCTTATTCGACCTTGCCGTGGCCGGTTTCGGTACGATAATCGAGACTCTACTGTACTAATACGCGTCATATCTTTACTGTACTCACAACGGACACACGTGCCAAACTGAAGGCAACCAAATGTATTAGCGCTGAACATTATCTCTCTACGCATGTGCAGTGGCCACTCAGCAGTTACATTGTAACGGTCGCGAAGCTTTCAGATATGTGGCGCGGAGTATGTGTATATTGTTGGGACTTTAGCATGGAAGTCGGTCACTATTGGGAAGCGCTGAGAAAGAGAGAGAGAGAGATCAAACAAAACGTTACAGACAGTTTGTGAACGTAACTGGTGTCAGGCACAAACACGAGGGCCGCCAGGCGTGAATGGTTAGAGGCGTCACGTAGCAAGCGTTGTAATTATGCCCGGCACGTTACAGGCGACACACAACGTACGAGCCAGAGACAATGGAAACGGCTGCACTGTCGTTTCCTGTTTGCCGGAGGTCTCGAGGTATTAGGCGTCAAAATCACCTTAATTCTTCATCTTTTTCCATTCAAAACTGGGTGAAATTCCATACGGCAATTAATGTAATCACCGATTCCACTTAACTTGGTCCCGGCCAACATCTTGCCTACATCTGCATCTCTATAAACAAATGGGAAATGTGTGGCAGAGAGTATTTACTATTCTATCACTTACTAACGCTACTTCCCTTTCCATTTGCGTGAGTGGCTTGTGAAAAATGATACCCGAAACGTCCCTATGAGGACTGTAATTAGTGTAATATTGCCCTCGCGATCCTACAGGAGCGGGGTTTCTATTACATTCCTAGAGTCATCAGTTAAAGCAGGATCCTGAATCCTTATAAGAGGCACGCACAGGATATTTTGCGTGTATCTACAAGCGTCTACCACTGCAGTTTTTTGCAGTGCTTCGATTTTCTGCTGCGCTTCCGTGACATTCTCCGATGGATCAGCCAAACCTGTGACCAGTCGTGCTGACCTTCTCTGTATGCGTTCAATGTCCACTGTTAGTCTCGTACACTTGAGCCATAATGTAGGATGGATTCTACGATAGTTGTGTAAGCAATCTCTTTTGAATACGGAAGGCATTTTCCTAGTCTTCTACCGACAAATCGAAGTCTACTACCTGCTCTACCTGCGACTGAGCCTACATCATCGTTACAAATCATATCTCTATGAAGTGTTACACGTACATACTTGTACCAGTTGGTTGATTCCAACTGCGTTGATTGTCATTGTAATCGAAGGATAATACGTGTTTTTTGTGAAGGGCACAGTTTTACATTTATGAACGTTTAAAGCTAGTTGCAAGTCTTTGCAACGCTTTGCAAGCTTGTCGCAACGCTTTGGAAGCTTGTCGATATCTATTTGTGCAGCTTTTTTCAAACCGTATTTCATTGTAGACAACAACATCACGTGAAAAAGTTTGAAGTTACTAATGGTATTTCCTGCGAGTTCATTAATGTACATTATGAACAGCAAGGGTCACAGCATACTTCCTCGTGGCACGCCTGATGTTACTTCTACATCTGTAGATGACTCTCCATCCAAGATATCATGTTGCCTCGTCCTTACCAAGAAATCCTCAATCCAGTCACAAATTGCACTACGTTTGTTCTTTCGATAATAAGCGTAACAGTAGTATTGAGTCAAATGGTTTTCGGAAGTAACGAAATGCTCCATCTACCTGACCGTCTTCATCCATGTCTTCCAGGATGTCATGTGCGAAAAGCGCAACTTGGGTTTTGTAATATTTCTGACTTCACAGATATCATATTCAGCAACAAGAAGCTCTTCTTAGAGCAGCTGAGAAGGCAGCAGTGGGAAGATGACGTAATGTGGTGTGAGGTACCGTTGACAGATGGTTTATTTGGTAAGTGTATCGTAGATGGTCGACCTTCTCCGTGATTAGCTGCTATGTTCGGAAGTAGCGCGCCAAAATGATAAACTTTTGTTATTAATATTAGAAAAACTAAACAATCAATTTACCTGCCTTTCATGTAAAATCGTCTCTCAATAACAGACTATCATTCCATTATTTCAAAAGTATTAACTACCAGCAGAATAATAAACGATTGTTAAACAAAAAGGCTGACGAAGCACTTCGGAGGTCATCGGGTAGGGGGCGAAGTGGTTCTGCTGTAAGATCAGAGCTGGACCGGCAGTCTCGGAGGGCAGACATGTTGTCTGCCGCGGTCGGTAACAATTAATATTTAATTGGAAATCTGTAGTTTTTAAATGTAATAGCGCGTTCGGCAGTCTAGGAGATCAGAGATATTGTCTGCCGCGGTCGGTATCAGTTAAGAAAAAAATGGTTCAAATGTATCTAAGCACTATGGGACTTAACATCTGAGGTCATCAGTCCCCTAGACTTAGAACTAGTTAAACCTAACTAACCTAAGGACACCACATCCATCCATGCCCGAGGCAGGATTCGGACCTGCGACCGTAGCAGCAGCGCGGTTCCGGACTGAAGCGCCTAGAACCGCTCGGCCACAGCGGCCGGCATCAGTTAAGAATTTTATAAATCTCTGGTTTTTTGGACATTTATGTTCTTCGGAAATTATTTGTGAGTTATAAAGTGGTTTGTAAATGTAATAGCGCGTTCGGCAGTCTTGGAGGACAGAGATATTGTCTGCCGCGATCGGTATCAGTTAAGAAAAAAATGGTTCAAATGTCTCTAAGCACTATGGGACTTAACATCTGAGGTCAACTGTGTAGTTTCTCGTATTTTGCTAATTAAAAGCGAGTTGCGTCCCTTTTAAAGAAACCAGTTCAATATTTAATTATTTTTACTGACCCAGTTCCTCGCTAACGAACTCACGACCTACTTTCCGTTCTTTGCGCAGGGAACAACTGTAGAATTTAACGCATTCAGGGCGGTGGAAGCAACTGGGCACCTCGTGCACACTGAAATTATAGTACAAATGAGATCAGTGCCTCGTGATCTGTGGTAACACAGATGAGATATGAAGTGAGGAAATTTTCGAGAGAAGGGGTTTAAAATTTTCTTGGGAAGGGGTTTATCACACACACGTAAATCCTTCTCGCCTAATTTCTCTCTCTCTCTCTCTCTCTCTCTCTCTCTCTCTCTCTCTCTCTCCCTCTCCCTCCCTGTTGCACTTGCCGTAGTTTCTCATTATCCATGTATCGGAATTCTTGTTGGCTACTGTGGAGGAGGATATTCTGTTCAAGATACCTTATCTTAATTTTGGATTATTAAAATTAGTTAAATGTCACAACCGTCTTTTGGGATAATGTATACAAAATCGACAAACAAACGGAAATAGATGGACAGATATAAATAATTAATAATTAAATTTGCGTTCGCAAAATATGGACACTGTGTGTGTGATCTGTGTATGGCATCTTATCAAGATTTAATCTGTCAACGTTACATTCGGAATATCCAGACATAAGGTTTTAATGCTTTTGCATTTCAGGTCTCATAATCGAGAGGGTTGTATTTTGATCCACCGCTCGTGGATTTAGCGCCCTAAGCGAACAACCTAATCCACTTTCTCGAAAAACTGAAGTAAAAACTGAAGTAGGCTGTCGAACATAATTAAAAGCTGTCCTACAACTGCCTTACAGGTATTCTGCGATTGCCTTAAACGGTTTCAGACGAATCCGGGGTGATGTTACCCCACGAGAGATTAGCTCACCACCATTTTTACAAGGGTGACCGCGTCTTGTCTGATGAACACGCTAACTGCAAGTCTTTCAACACCATCACAAGCACAGAAATTAAACAAATTCTTTGATTATTGCTTATTCTGGTGCACCGTCGAGGGCAGTATGAATGCGTTTTACCTCTCGTCAACGCCGACGTCTTAAGAAACGGGGCTATCGACTGGGCCATCTTACAACTAAATCTGAGGTGGGAGTGACGGGGAGTTTGACGTGAGGAAAGTGAATAGGCAACTGCCTAAACGTAGACGCAACCTATCCCACGAAAGCCTAATCACTAATTTTGAAGGACCAACGTTAAGTGAGGAATCTAGAGATGTACCAGAACGTATCTCTGCCGAAGGGGCCATGAAGACAAGATCAGACTAATTAGTTGATTACAGCGCGCACAGAGTCGTTTAAGCAATTATTCTTCACATGCTACCTACGCGAATGGAAAGGGAAGGAGCCAAATAACTGGTGCAACGGGAAGTATCCTTCGCCATGCACTTCACAGGGACTTGCAGTGTGTAGATGTAGATCTAGTAAATCAGCTTCTCGTTTTCCAAATTTAATTTGCGTTCTGCATTTATTCTCCTGATTTCACAATGTAAGGCGTCCGTTAACAACCAGAGCTATGGAGACAAATATAGGGCTATTACAAATGATTGAAGCGATTTCATAAATTCACTGTTGCTCCATTCATTGACATATGGTCAGGACACACTACAGATACGTAGAAAAACTCATATAGTTTTGTTCGCACTTCAGGTGCCGCCAGAGCGCTCGAGAGCGCAGTGAGACAAAATGGCGACAGGAGCCGAGAAAGCGTATGTCGTGCTTGAAATGCACTCACATCAGTCAGTCATAACAGTGCAACGACACTTCAGGACGAAGTTCAACAAAGATCCACCAACTGCTAACTCCATTCGGCGATGGTATGCGCAGTTTAAAGCTTCTGGATGCCTCTGTAAGGGGAAATCAACGGGTCGGCCTGCAGTGAGCGAAGAAACGGTTGAACGCGTGCGGGCAAGTTTCACGCGTAGCCCGCGGAAATCGACGAATAAAGCAAGCAGGGAGCTAAACGTACCACAGCCAACGGTTTGGAAAATCTTACGGAAAAGGCTAAAGCAGAAGCCTTACCGTTTACAATTGCTACAAGCCCTGACACCCGATGACAAAGTCAAACGCTTTGAATTTTCGGCGCGGTTGCAACAGCTCATGGAAGAGGATGCTTTCAGTGCGAAACTTGTTTTCAGTGATGAAGCAACATTTTTTCTTAATGGTGAAGTCAACAGACACAATGTGCGAATCTGGGCGGTAGAGAATCCTCACGCATTCGTGCAGCAAATTCGCAATTCACCAAAAGTTAACGTGTTTTGTGCAATCTCACGGTTTAAAGTTTACGGCCCCTTTTTCTTCTGCGAAAAAAACGTTACAGGACACGTGTATCTGGACATGCTGGAAAATTGGCTCATGCCACAACTGGAGACCGACAGCGCCGACTTCATCTTTCAACAGGATGGTGCTCCACCGCACTTCCATCATGTTCGGCATTTCTTAAACAGGAGATTGGAAAACCGATGGATCGGTGGTGGTGGAGATCATGATCAGCAATTCATGTCATGGCCTCCATGCTGTCCCGACTTAACCCCATGCGATTTCTTTCTATGGGGTTATGTGAAAGATTCAGTGTTTAAACCTCCTCTACCAAGAAACGTGCCAGAACTGCGAGCTCGGCTTTCGAACTCATTGATGGGGACATGCTGCGCCGAGTGTGGGAGGAACTTGATTATCGGCTTGATGTCTGCCGAATCACTAAAGGGGCACATATCGAACATTTGTGAATGCCTAAAAAAACTTTTTGAGTTTTTGTATGTGTGTGCAAAGCATTGTGAAAATATCTCAAATGGCTCTGAGCACTATGGAACTCAACTGCTGAGGTCATTAGTCCCCTAGAACTTAGAACTAGTTAAACCTAACTAACCTAAGGACATCACAAACATCCATGCCCGAGGCAGGATTCGAACCTGCGACCGTAGCGGTCTTGCGGTTCCAGACTGCAGCGCCTTTAACCGCACGGCCACTTCGGCCGGCATATCTCAAATAATAAAGTTATTGTAGAGCTGTGAAATCGCTTCAATCATTTGTAATAACCCTGTATATGCACGGTAAGAGGAGGATGGTCCACATTCAGCAAGGAGCAGTTAGAAGGTGCCCGACGTACCATGTGCACGCTGCAGTGTTTACATGTTCCGAGGTTGGCAGGCCTTGTTCTCGTTGTTCGCTTACGAAGTTTACGGCTGCGTCCTGCGTGGAAGTGCGCTATAAAACGTTTTCATAGCGGCTAGCGCACCAGAATATTACTCTCGCAGAGAAAGCTGGCTTACGACGTCATGCATTCAAGTCTTTGTTACAGGACGGGAGAGTCAGGACGCGGCACGGCAATAAAGACGCTTCCGCTAGTCAAGGACGGTTAACTAGCACCCCAGAGACACTGACCTATGAGTTTTGCAGACTAACGAAGAGATCGACGCAATTTACGAGGAGCTGGAAACGGAGCTCTAATATTTTGTACTCCCGCTGCGGAACTTGAATGTTTCTCAACTTCCGTCCCATCGAGTTCGTGAAGGTGTCTCGAACAGTGGAGGTCACGTCTCGATTTCCACCGCTGATATGGATAGACAGTTTGAATATTCTAGTGTCTTGTATATTCTAAATGTCTTATAATGTAATTCATAGAATACGAGCTCTGTTCAAAAAATTCCGGAATTTTGTCCCCAGAATTTTTCTAGGCTTCCCTTTACTTATTGTGTTGGTCTCCTTCGAAATACTCTCCTCCACAATTGATACACAGCCGTTTCCACTTCGGAAGCAGTCTTAGTACGCCTCTTGCTGGATCGCGCGAAGCGCCGTCTGCGAATTTACTTTTATCTTGTCTATCTTTGAAAATCTTCGTCCTTTCAACGGAGTTTTTAACTTCGGAAATGAAAAGCGGTCCGCAGCGGCCAGGTCTAGAGAGCACGGAGAATTAGGCAACACAGTGATTTCGTTTTTTGTGCGGTAGACACGCACCAACACGTTGAACGTGCACGTGCGTTATCGTGATGCATAAGCCATGAATTGCCTCGCCACATTGAAAGGCCGTTTCCTTCTCACAATTTGTCGCAATACGCCCCGATAGTACCATCAATTAACAGTTTGTCCCTGTGGCACGAATTCACGATGAACTAATCCTTGCCCGCATCTCGTGGTCGTGCGGTAGCGTTCTCGCTTCCCACGCCCGGGTTCCCGGGTTCGATTCCCGGCGGGGTCAGGGATTTTCTCTGCCTCGTGATGGCTGGGTGTTGTGTGATGTCCTTAGGTTAGTTAGGTTTAAGTAGTTCTAAGTTCTAGGGGACTGATGACCATAGATGTTAAGTCCCATAGTACTCAGAGCCATTTGAACCATTTGAACTAATCCTTCAAAGTCAAAGAAAACTATCAGCATGGCTTTGACATTTGACCTGACCTGACAAACTTTTTTGGTCTTGGAAAACCTTTCCTGGCCCATTGTGAAGATGGAACCTGGGTCTCAACATCATAACCGTAGACCCACGTCTCATCACGGAACCTGGGTCTGAACATCATAACCGTAAACCCACGTCTCATCACCAGTTACGATTCTCGTAAGAAACATCTCGTTCTCATTTGCACTATCCAAAAGCGCTTCATATTGCAGGACGAAGGTCTTTCTGGTCTTGACTCATGAGCCATGGGACGAACTTGGCGGCAACACAGTGCATTCCAAGATCCTGTGTCAGTATTTCCTGACATGATCCAAATGAAATGTTACAGTCTTCTGCAATCTCTCGGACAGTCAGTTTCCGATTATCACGCACAATTTCGTTGACATTACTGACATGAGCGTCATCCGCAGACGTCGAAGGGCCTCCTGAACGAGAGTCATCCTTAACTTCCGTCCGGCCATTTTTAAACCGTGTGAACTATTTGTACCGCAACGGCCTTGCCGCGGTGGATACACCGGTTCCCGTGAGATCACCGAAGTTAAGCGCTGTCGGGCGCGGTCGGCACTTGGATGGGTGACCATTCAGGCCGCCATGCGCTGTTGCCGTTTTTCGGGGTGCACTCAGCCTCGCGATGCCAATTGAGGAGCTACTCGACCGAATAGTAGCGGCTTCGGTCAAGAATACCATCATAACGACCGGGAGAGCGGTGTGCTGATCCCATGCCCCTCCTATCCGCATCCTCCATATGAGGATGACACGGCGGTCGGATGGTCCCGGTAGGCCACTCGTGGCCTGAAGACAGAGTGAGTGAACCATTCGTAACACCGAGTACGGCTTAAACGCTCATCAACGAAGGCTTCCTGCATCGTTTGGTGTGTCTCTGCAAACGTTTTCTTAAGTTTCACGCAAAATTTAATGCAGATACGTTGCTCCTCTAACTCTGCCATCTCGAAATTCGCGAACTGTGCGACACAACGGTCTACTCAATACAGCACTGAACAATAACTAAGACACATACAACAATGAAACTTCCGGCGGTTACATATTAACCACAGCCGTGTGCAGGGATGCCAACCGCATTTCGCTCCAACACACCAATGGCGCAAAATTACGAATGTTCCGGAATTTTTTGAACAGACTCCGTACATTGAACTGGAAGTGCAGGTGTTGAGAAGTGACTGAATGCATGGTATCTGGAGACTATACGTGTTACAGAATTAATTAAAAAAAAAGTAATTTGAAAGGCGTAGCCATTGTTCTGATGTGACGCATTACTATCTCAGTTTGGTACAGGGGTTGTACAAAAATATGGAAACACCGCGAGAAATGGATGCTTGAACGAAAATGCAGATGCTAGCCAACCTGCACGTTGCGTTGTTGTATTTGATCACGAACGGCACTGGTGCAATGTCTTCAAAACTTTGCAAGTATGAATAGTGGCCAAAACAGTGATCTTTTTGGTTGTGAGTACGTTGTTTCGGAGCGGAATGTATTAAGACAAGGACAGACTGTTGGTGCTCTTATGGTGGGTGCTTCCGCAACCACGGTAGCCAACGTGTCTGATGTTTCAAGAGGCACCATATCGAAGATTTATACCGCAAACAGGGAAAGCGGAAAAACACCGTCAGCTAAGTCACAACGTGAACGACAGTGTGTGTTGAGGAACGTAACAGACGACCACCGAACAGGGCTTGTAACAAAAAATAAGAGGACAAAGCCACTGTGGAACCGAATGTCGCATTCGCGCATCGTATGAGCACCAAAATAACACGAAGGACGCTTCGTAAGCAGGGAATTCCAGAACTACTCATGCAAATGCCTGTAACAGGAAAACGTGGTGCCGAAGCCATAAAAGGTCTACTATGGGGCAATGTAAGAAAGTCATTTGTTCGGATCAGTCTTGTTTCAGATTGTCTCCACCTTCTGACATAGCGAGATTCGGGCACCATATGGTGGTATTCCATGGGGCCCTCACTTACTCTGCAAGGTCGCACTGTGACGGCCCGATTTCGTAATGTAATTCATGAAAAATGACCTGAAACGATTGTCATATGCAGAAGAGATGTGGCAGAATCGATTGTAAAGTAGGGGTGCGCGGAGCGCATTAGCAGTTAGCCGTCGCACTCTGCTACAGGTAGGACGTAAGACTTTAAGCTGGTGGCTGGCTGTGAGAATTTAGTTGTTGGTCTATGGACGCAGCTTAATGTAGTTTATATAAAATGAAGTGATGAGATGATGCTGTAACTCAAAGGTAAAACAGCTGAAACAAATTTGTAAGGTAATAAATTTTTTTCTATTTTGTTTTAAGTATGCAGCAACACCATGTGGATTTCGCTAATTTTGACAGTTCTGATCCTTGAATGTAGGAACCAAGTATTTTCCATCAGATTTTATGGTTCAAATGGCTCTGAGCATTTTCTGCTTTTCCATTATTTTCACTAAACATTTACAAAATTTACGCAATAACATTCGATCTTTGGCAAATACATTTGACAGTTGGCAACAGAAATCAAAACATTGCATTGAAACAAGCGTTCAGTTCATAGTGCTGTGGAAGGTGGTAACAAACCGCAAATTTGCATTCATAAGAAGACGAACACCACCAAAAATGCAACAGGAGCGTAATATGTAAGAAATTGTCCACTCAACCTGTAAGTACAGTTCAAAACATTACTACTTAACAGGAAATACCAACCACCAGAACTGTTTGTAACCTATAGGCACAGTGACAAAAATGTAAATTAAATAGCTAACATATGTACATATTTCAGGCCACTGATGATGCCTTGCAGAAAATAAAGGCGAAACGCGTATGGCACTAAAATTGTGTTTTATTCAGTTGCTATCAGACGGTCCATAAGTAAAAATTATCAATATACCGTAATTTACAAGGTTATTTATTTATCAACCAATCTACTGATATTAATTCTATGAAGCTATTTTACGGCCGGCATTTCACTTCGCTCTGCCAAGACTGAATATTTTGTATGCCTACTGTGGAGAGAACAGAATACCAAGATACATCCGTTGCGACTCTAGAGGTAAGGAAAATTTATTTCATTGTTTATTTGGCTAGGGGATTTGATCAGTTTATTGTACAGGGTGTAAGTTGGCTGTTTAGGTTTTTATGTTGGTAACGCCACGTAGCGCTCTGTATGGAAATCACTGACTGTGCTGTGTGTAATCTGTTGCTGGTTGGAATTGTTGGAATATTCACTATTGTAGTGTTGGGCAGTTGGATGTGAAGAGCGCGTAGCGTTGCGCAGTTGGAGGTGAGCCGCCAGCAGTGGAGGATGTGGAGAGAGAGATGCCAGAGTTTTGAGAACGGACGATCTGGACGTGTGTCCGCCAGAAAAAGGAAATTTGTAAAGATGGATGTCATGAATTGATAGATATATATATGATGACTTTTGAACATTATTAAGGTAAATACATTGTTTGTTCTCTATCAAAATCTTTCATTTGCTAACTATGCCTATCAGTAGTTAGAATCTTTTATATAGCTGGCAGTATTGACGCTCGCTGTATTGCAGTAGTTCGAGTAACGAAGATTTTTGTGAGGTATGTGATTCATGAAAGGTATAGGTTATTGTTAGTCAGGGCCATTCTTTCGTAGGGATTATTGAAAGTCAGATTGCGTTGCGCTAAAAATATTGTGTGTCAGTTTAGTGATGATCAGAATAAGTAAAGAGAAAACTGAGTACGTTGAGTTTTGCTCAGCTGTTTGAAAATTTAATAACGTAAGAGTTTTTCCAGCACTGTCATTCTCTACATTCAAAGGGGAAGTTTCAAGGGCCATAGAACTCGGTGCTCACGAAACGAGTTAAATTTCAGAAAGATTGATTTCATTATGAAAATTGCGTATTGGTTTTGCAGATGAAGTCATTTGCTCAACAACACATCATACATTAAATTTGCGTAAGACAAACATTAAGCATTGCACATTCATTGGCAAACAACAACACAAATTTTTAAAAGAACATTACAGCATTACTGACTAGGATTATGTGATCATTTTGGCTGATCAGATTCATCCCATGGTACAGTGTTTGTTCCACAACGGTGATGCTCTGTTACAAGAGGAGAGGACCTGTGTTCACACAGCTCGCATCGTCCAAGACTGGTTTCGTGAGCACGAGGATGAAATGCCAGATCCCCCCTGGCCACGACAGTTACAAAACCTCAGTATTATTGAGCCTCTGTGGTCTACTTTGCAGAGAAGGGCTCGTGATCCCTATACGCCTCCATTATCGTTAACTGAACTTGACGCTATTTTGCGTGTGGAATGGTATAAGATTCCCTTTAAAATCGTACAAGACCTGTATTTATCCATTCCACGATCACTGGAGGCTCTTTTGAATCCCAACAAACTCCCTGCAAACTATTGGGCATCGTGATGTGTTGTGTTATTGATGCTTCATTATTTTTGTCCAATCCCTGTAACTGACCTGTACCGTCTCGCTGTGTGACGTGACAATTTCAGCGTAATACTGGAATAAACCAGAAGTTGGACGACAGTGAGTGCATGTGTACTGTAATTGCCCTTTCCTGGGTTGGGGACTTTTGCTGAGGACAGATAGCTTTATTGTGCCGCAGTTTTAAATCCACGTAATCAATGTACGTGATGGACGTGTCATAAAATACAAATGTTACACCTATGTTACTAAACGGAAGAAACGGTCACCCAGCCCCAGCGTTAATGATGCAATGGAGGACTCCAACATCGCTAAAAATGAAAAAGAAAGCAACCCCACGAATGAAAAAATCAAAACAGAAGGTAATACTGAGCAATTGTTTTCGTTATGATGACTGAATGGATGCCTGAGGGTCAGACCGTTAATCAGAAATACTACGAAGGAGTTCTAATCAAGCTGAGGGGAAGAGTAGAGAAGAAAAGACCGGATTTGTCGAACAAAGACGCATGGATCCTGCAACAGCACAGTCAGCCCTTAATGCCGTATCTGGGAAACAGTTTTTAGCGGATAATCGCATTCCTGTGTTCGAACACCCTCCGAATTCACCAGACCTGGCCCTCTGTGACTTATCTGTTCCCAACTTGGAAAGAGCACTGAAGGGAACACATTTTGAACCTGTTGAAGAAGTAAAAGCATAAATGGATGACCTACCGCACTGCTTTGAACAATAGAAGAGACACTCACGCTGTATAGATAGGGGAGGGGCATAAGCTGAAGAGGATTAAAGTTGGTTGCAACTTTTTTTGCAGTATATCAGTTTTCTTACACGTCTCGTTATTTGACTGCTACATATTAGCTCAATTGTAATCAGACGTTTGAAGCTGTTTTGTACATAGATGTTCGATTCTTTAAAGACTTGGAGGTGATGGGGGAGGGGGGATTGTTTTACTGTAAGTTGAACGCAGCGATTCAAGACATGTAGTTAAGAAAGGCCTTTCTGTATCGTAAAAAATTGTACAACGAAAACATTGAGGGGAAATTGTCACGCCGGCTGGGGTGGCCGATCGGCTCTAGGCGCTACAGTCTGGATATTAAAAGTTTTTAAATGCGACCAATAGATGACACTGTTGAGATATATCGTTCACGCCGGAGGTTCTAGTCCTCCCTAGGGCATGTGTGTGTGTGTGTGTGTGTGTGTGTGTGTGTGTGTGTGTGTGTGTGTGTGTGTGTGTGTGTGTGCTGTTCTTAGTTTAAGTGAGTTTAAGCAGTGTGTAAGTCTAGGGACCGATGACCTCAGCAGTTTGGTCCCTTAGAAATTCACATACATTTGAACATATGACATGCTGTTGTTTTGAAAAATATCATTTGTTAGTGTAAAAAAGTGGCAGCTCAGAAATAACACAAGAAGTTTGTTTACACCGACCGTGAAAGTGACAATTTCAAAAATGGTTCAAATGGCTCTGGGCACTATGGGACTTAACTTATAAGGTAATCAGTCCCCTAGAACTCAGAACTACTTAAACCTAACTAACCTAAGGACATCACACACATCCATGCCCGAGGCAGGATTCGAACCTGCGGTCGTACTGGTCGCGCGGTTCCAGACTGTAGCGCCTAAAACCGCTAGGCCACTCCGGCCGGCTATTTTATTGTCACGCAGATATCGTTCAGATGTGCTAATGCGAAAACTTTCTGTTTTCGTAATTTTAGTAGATTTTGCCATTCATTAGTAACACGGGAAAAACATCTCGAAATGAGGATACAACGCTACTGGAGCTTTTAGAATCCAGAACATCTGGCATTTTCAGTTGGAACAAGAATAACTGTGAACTGCGGAATAGTTTTGGAGACTTTACGACTTGGGGCTGGGTAAGCCTGCTGTTAGTCAATATTCATGGCGTTTTCTGACTGTCTCCAAACTGAACTTAACTGTTACCTACATCCACATCTATGTCCTTACTAAGCAAGCCACCTTGCGGTGTGTGGCGGATAGTACTTTGTGTACCAGTGTCGCATCCCCCTTTTCTCCACTCGCTTTATTGTTCGCGGGAACAGCGATTGCTGATAAACCTACAACTCTGGTGTTTCATTCGTACTCTTTTCGCGATGTATATGTAGGAGGAAGCAATATGTTGGTTGTAGGAAGTACGCTCTCGGAACTTCAACCGTAGACCATAACGTTAAGTAGAACGCCTCTCTGAGCACGTCCGTGAAGCTTTCGCGCGCACTAAATGAGTCTGTAACGAAACATGGAGCTCTTTTTCGGATCTTCTCTGTTTCACCTACCAGTCCTATCTAGCACGAGCTCCATACAGACGACTAATATTCGAGTATTGGTGGAACGAATGCTTTGTAAGCTACTTAATTTGTTGATGAACTGTATTTCTTAATAATTTTCCAGTGAATTTAAGTCTGGCATCTGCCTTTCGCAATTAATTTTATCTGGTCGTTCCACTTCAGGTCGCTCCGTATGCATAATCCTAGATATTTTTTGGAAGTAACTGCTTCCAGCGACTGCTCTGCAATCTGCAATAAAGGTTCTTTCTGTCTATGTATTCGCAATAAGTTGCATTTGATTATGTTGAGAGTCAACTGCCATTCCCTGCACCAAGCGTCGATCCGCAACAGGTCTTCCTGCGTTTTACTAACACTTTCTGGCGACGCGCTTCCCCTGCATACAACAGTATAATCTGCTAAAAGGCTCATGGAACTTCCAACATCTACTAGGTCATTTACATGTATTGCGCAAAGTAATGGTCCTATAACACTTCCCCAGGGCATGCCCGATGTTACTTGTACGTCTGAATTCTGCCAGTTCAGAATGACATGCTGTGTTCAGTTTGCTAGAAACTGTCCAATCCACTCACACTGTTGATCTAATATTCCACAAGGTCGTATTTTGTTCATTTGGCGGCAGTGTGGAACTGTACCGAATACCTTTCGGAAGTCAACGAACGCGGTATCTACCTAGGTGTCTATATCTACTGCTTTCTCGGTCTCGTGGATGGTCAGAGCTAGCTGGGTGTCACACGATCGTTGTTTTCGGAACCCATAATAGGCGAGTATATTACATGTTCCAAAATCCAACCCATGGTTTCGTGCGTCTGTTCGACGAACCGTCTTGAAAACGGGATTGACCTGTGCTTTTTTCCAATCATTAGGAACGCTTCGCTCGTCAAGAGACCTACGGTATACTGCTGCTAAAAGAGGGGCAAGTTCTTTAGCGTACTCTGTGTAGCATCGAACTGGTATTACGCCAGGTCCAGTGGCCTTTCCTTTGTTGAGCGATTTCAGTTGCTTTTACATCCTTTGGTCACTAATTTCGATATCTGTCAATTTGTCGTTCGTGCGAAAATGTAAAACAGAAACTACTGTGCGATCTTCCTCTGTGAAACAGTTTCGGAAAAAGTCATTTGGTATTTCGGCCTTTTCTGTGTCTTTCTCTGTTTCAGAGCTATTATGATCACACAGTGTCTGGACACATGGCTTCGATCAGAACTTCTCAGGATTTTCTGTCAATTTGGTATCTCACATTTGTGATAGTTGTGGCCATACCTACTGTAGAGTATTGTTGTGCTCAATTCCATCACATGCAGTTTTTCTCACACCGCTAGGTGTGTCATAAGATGCTGTAAAAATACAATTTTCGCTGTGGTGCAGTTTCATAATTGAAAGACGATCACATTTTCCATCCTGCAAGATAACCACTGTCATTTATACCACGATCAGATGATTTTGGCTTTTTGCCATTTTTCAGTACATGCTCCTTTACTCATAGATTTACACCGTCACCATTTGTGAGTATATCTCTATAGACTTACAAAGGATGGCAGTGTAGATTCGCAAATATAGGAGAATGCAACTGAAAATGGCAAACAGCCAAGATCAGTTGACTGTGGTTATATATCAGCCAAGGAGGAAAATCGACTTGTCTTTCAACGACATTGTGGCTGTGGCACCCAAAATGAAACAACATGGTAGTGTGATAACGCCCAAGGAGACGAAATTAGCTGGTTGCATATAATGAGATAAAGTGTTTATAGCGAATACGAAAAAAACCTACACAGGAAAATGACTTCTGTTGACACGGAACAAGGGAAAACATAGTGACCGAACATCTTCAGATATGATGTGTGCAAAGCATCGAACACAACATGGCCGCAGTTGAGTGTACTGATGTAGCACGACTTGCTCACCGCGCGGCGCCTGTCACGCCGATGACGTCATCCCAGTCACGTGACACCAAAATATTCCATTTGCCGCGACAACAGGAGCGCTTTCTCTTCAACAATACAGCTATCTCTAATACAAATGCTTTGATTGTATATTGGTGCTTCGGAAGGCATTAGCGACCAAAGCCATCCCCGAGAGACGGAAATGCTGATTTGAAGATTTAGAAGCAATTTCCGGACGGTTTTCGGATAGAGTCGTTTACTTCAGGTATCAGAACTGCGTTGTTGAGCCCCCTAATACCGCTATTCCACACGCTATTCTGCCTTCATGCGGTTCTGCGGCAGAGGTTGGAAACACGCAGTAACTGGCCGTAAACGGTACGGGAAATCACTGCTTACATTTCCTGGTCGTGTCGGGAGCACTTATTTCTTGCGTCCATTTCGGAATTGCCTACAGTGTTTTATGGTGTAGGAGAGTTAGATGCTGCTCGTGGTAATCTTTTCACCAGATTCGTTGTAATCTTTCCACCAGACGGGAGCAATCTGTTAGAATCAGGAGTAGATTGACAGCACCTTGCTTTGTTCTGTCCGATACTCTCATTCACGGTCACCTACAATTATACTAACGTAACAATACACCAGACAAGCGTTCATTACAGGAGGGGTAGTCATAAAATTTTAAATATCAGATCGAAATAATAAAGTTGCGTAATTAATTTTTGGTTTGTTTGCAGCTACTTTTGTGAGGTCCTTTCTGCGCGTTGACAATGCCGTGCCACAGTACAGTCTACTGAAAAGTGGAGATGGTCTAGACTTTTTTTTTTTCTTTGGATTCTGTAGTAGTGGTGTGTTGCGATATTGTGGCACGGGGATTGCAATGTGTACCAAGACTGCAGACACAACCTGAAGAAAACCATCGTAGCTTAATTTTTTCGAGGTTCTAATCAAATCGTTACGACGACCCCCATTAGCTGGACAAGTTTCCCAATCGATACGCTATTGTTAGATTACAGGATAAATGTAGATAGTCATCACTTTCAGCAACTCGCCACTAAGTATGCGAGTTTCTCATGCTACACCCACAGCTAAGTAATCATTGGAATATCTTAGGAAACTTGCCTTTAAACTGTTAATTCGTCTAGGGCGGGTTTTCTAGAGAATTAGCTGGCTTTTTTTTACATCTACATTGTGTACATTATCTATCCGCTTAATTTTTAGCATAATTCTACAGCACTGCATTTCAAATGACTCGTGCTTTTTTTGCTTTTGGACCGTCTGTACACAATTTTTGTGCCATACGCGTTTCGTCGTCATTCTTTGTAAGGCATCTTCAGTGGTAAGTTCCATTGGTGTTGTTGCTCATGTTGTGTTTTTGTTCCGTTTTTGCCGCTGTTCTTCTTCTTGTAATTGCCATTAGGATTTCTATTTTCCAGACTTGACAGCACTAGGAACTCAACAAGTATCGGAATATTACACGCAGCAGAAGACGACAGAACTACAGAAGTTGAAGAAGTGACTTCTGCTTCTCCTTCTTCAGCCTTCCCACAAGATAACGTTTCATTTCGTACAATACTGCCTTCGAGAAGAGCGATTTCAAAAAGGTTCATGTTCCTTATCAGTATCTGGTACAGGATGAGACATGTGGTTGAAGACATCTTTCTTCGCATGCCTGTATCTCCCGATGTCTGCCTTACTGTGGGAATCTCGTATATTCTTATTTTCTCAGCTGAAGAATTAGTTCATTTCGGGTTGCATGTCAGCAACAGTAGAATATTTGAGGAGATGCCAAATTTTCTACGGCGTCACTTATCTACATCACCGTTACTAACCATCAGCTGTCAATATTAGGTAATTTCAGGGATCTAATGGATACATACGGCAATAAAATTCTGAGACCACATAACTCGATCATTAACAAATTGCTACTCAATCTGTCTACAATAATACCACATCAATTCTGACAGGTAATTCATTGTATTGAAGCAGGAAAAATTAATTTACAAGTCAGAGAACCGTCGATTAATTGAGCGACTGTTTCGGAAGAGCATTTTAGGACTATTAGTGCACAATTGGCTTTTCGTCGAAAATGAAGCAATGACAGATGTCAGCAAATTAATATATTTGTTAATTTTCTCGTGCGCCTCAGGCAGTTTAAGTTTGTGCGTTAATAGCAGTGTTTATCCAGCAACTACGTTAATTAGTCACTTTCCGAACAGAGCAATTCGTCAAAGGCACGAGATATTCGATTATCAGTTGCTGAACCAAGTTAATTAGGTTTGCAATCCACAGGAAAATAGCTGCGAACCTCCAGAAACAATGTGTACCGCGTTTGTAACAGGAATGTTGTGTAAAAACTTCCATTGCTTCGTTAGGTCACTCACAAGTTTTACGAAGACAAAGCAAGATCCCTGTACGCAGATAACACTAAATATCACTTGAGTCTAATGATGGTATTTTTCTTCTGTAAAGTGAATGACAGATATCCTTCCCCCCTTTGCTGTATAATCCTTTATTGTTCCCCATCCCTAATAACATATTTTCTGACAGGTCATTAAACCATAACATGTCTTACTTTCAACACCAAAGTCAATACGTCTTAAAAAATGGTTCAAATGGCTCTGAGCACTATGGGACTTAACATCGATGGTCATCAGTCCCCTAGAACTTAGAACTACTTAAACCTAACTAACCTAAGGACAGCACACAACACCCAGCCATCGCGAGGCAGAGAAAATCCCTGACCCCGCCGGGAATCGAGCCCGGGAACCCGGGCGTGGGAAGCGAGAACGCTACCGCACGACCACGAGATGCGGGCAATACGTCTTAGTGGCGTCACATATATACCAGTTAATTATGCCTCATCTGCCATAAATGCCATTATATTTGAAACTTCCTGGCAGATTAAAACTGTGTGCCCGACCGAGACTCGAACTCGGGACCTTTGCCTTTCGCGGGCAAGTGCTCTACCAACTGAGCTACCGAAGCACGACTCACGTCCGGTACTCACAGCTTTACTTCTGCCAGTACCTCGTCTCCTACCTTCCAAACTTTACAGAAGCTCTCCTGCGAAACATGCAGAACTAGCACTCCTGAAAGAAAGGATATTGCGGAGACATGGCTTAGCCACAGCCTAGGGGATGTTTCCAGAATGAGATTTTCACTCTGCAGCGGAGTGTGCGCTGATATGAAACTTCCTGGCTGATTAAAACTGTGTGCCCGACCGAGACTCGAACTCGGGACCTTTGCCTTTCGCGGGCAAGTGCTCTACCAACTGAGCTACCGAAGCACGACTCACGTCCGGTACTCACAGCTTTACTTCTGCCAGTACCTCGTCTCCTACCTTCCAAACTTTACAGAAGCTCTCCTGCGAAACATGCAGAACTAGCACTCCTGAAAGAAAGGATATTGCGGAGACATGGCTTAGCCACAGCCTAGGGGATGTTTCCAGAATGAGATTTTCACTCTGCAGCGGAGTGTGCGCTGATATGAAACTTCCTGGCAGATTAAAACTGTGTGCCCGACCGAGACTCGAACTCGGGACCTTTGCCTTTCGCGGGCAAGTGCTCTACCAACTGAGCTACCGAAGCACGACTCACGTCCGGTACTCACAGCTTTACTTTTGCCAGTACCTCGTCTCCTACCTTCCAAACTTTACAGAAGCTCTCCTGCGAAACATGCAGAAGTAGCACTCCTGAAAGAAACGATATTGCGGAGACATGGCTTAGCCACAGCCTAGGGGATGTTTCCAGAATGAGATTTTCACTCTGCAGCGGAGTGTGCGCTGATATGAAACTTCCTGGCAGATTAAAACTGTGTGCCCGACCGAGACTCGAACTCGGGACCTTTGCCTTTCGCGGGCAAGTGCTCTACCAACTGAGCTACCGAAGCACGACTCACGTCCGGTACTCACAGCTTTACTTCTGCCAGTACCTCGTCTCCTACCTTCCAAACTTTACAGAAGCTCTCCTGCGAAACATGCAGAACTAGCACTCCTGAAAGAAAGGATATTGCGGAGACATGGCTTAGCCACAGCCTAGGGGATGTTTCCAGAATGAGATTTTCACTCTGCAGCGGAGTGTGCGCTGATATGAAACTTCCTGGCAGATTAAAACTGTGTGCCCGACCGAGACTCGAACTCGGGACCTTTGCCTTTCGCGGGCAAGTGCTCTACCAACTGAGCTACCGAAGCACGACTCACGTCCGGTACTCACAGCTTTACTTTTGCCAGTACCTCGTCTCCTACCTTCCAAACTTTACAGAAGCTCTCCTGCGAAACATGCAGAAGTAGCACTCCTGAAAGAAACGATATTGCGGAGACATGGCTTAGCCACAGCCTAGGGGATGTTTCCAGAATGAGATTTTCACTCTGCAGCGGAGTGTGCGCTGATATGAAACTTCCTGGCAGATTAAAACTGTGTGCCCGACCGAGACTCGAACTCGGGACCTTTGCCTTTCGCGGGCAAGTGCTCTACCAACTGAGCTACCGAAGCACGACTCACGTCCGGTACTCACAGCTTTACTTCTGCCAGTACCTCGTCTCCTACCTTCCAAACTTTACAGAAGCTCTCCTGCGAAACATGCAGAACTAGCACTCCTGAAAGAAAGGATATTGCGGAGACATGGCTTAGCCACAGCCTAGGGGATGTTTCCAGAATGAGATTTTCACTCTGCAGCGGAGTGTGCGCTGATATGAAACTTCCTGGCAGATTAAAACATGGAAACATCCCCTAGGCTGTGGCTAAGCCATGTCTCCGCAATATCCTTTCTTTCAGGAGTGCTAGTTCTGCATGTTTCGCAGGAGAGCTTCTGTAAAGTTTGGAAGGTAGGAGACGAGGTACTGGCAGAAGTAAAGCTGTGAGTACCGGACGTGAGTCGTGCTTCGGTAGCTCAGTTGGTAGAGCACTTGCCCGCGAAAGGCAAAGGTCCCGAGTTCGAGTCTCGGTCGGGCACACAGTTTTAATCTGCCAGGAAGTTTCATATCAGCGCACACTCCGCTGCAGAGTGAAAATCTCATTCTGGAAACATCCCCTAGGCTGTGGCTAAGCCATGTCTCCGCAATATCCTTTCTTTCAGGAGTGCTAGTTCTGCATGTTTCGCAGGAGAGCTTCTGTAAAGTTTGGAAGGTAGGAGACGAGGTACTGGCAGAAGTAAAGCTGTGAGTACCGGACGTGAGTCGTGCTTCGGTAGCTCAGTTGGTAGAGCACTTGCCCGCGAAAGGCAAAGGTCCCGAGTTCGAGTCTCGGTCGGGCACACAGTTTTAATCTGCCAGGAAGTTTCATATCAGCGCACACTCCGCTGCAGAGTGAAAATCTCATTCTGGAGCCATTATATTTGTTTCCCCTTCAATGTTACCCAGGCCTACTTTCTTCACTGCCGATTTAACTACTTCTGAATGTCTTAGCATGGCTCCCACAAAACCAGTCCTTCTTCCGGTAAACGTTTTCCATGATATTTCTCCCTCGTCTGTTGTTTTTAGTCCATCCTCATTTCGTAAGTTATCTGTGAAGTCTTGACAACTTTCTGTACTGCCGCATTTCAACACTTCCAGTTTCTCTTACATGGCTATCGTAGTGTTAGCAATGTACTACCACATAATGTTATAGTCTAAACGCACAATTTTCATACAGCTTTCTTAATTCCACGTCCTACTTGATACAAGAAGATCTACTTTCTGGAAGAAAGTTTTTATTCGTCTGCGTCCGTTTGCTGGTGTTATGTCCCATGTTTCCCGTATAATTCTGCGATATAAGTAGCCGAATTATTTCGATTGTTCTAACTGCGTTTCTCCAAATAATGTTTAACTAACTGATCATTATACAGGAATTAGTATGTACCTTGTCAGTTCCTCGTCACTTCATCCACATTTACGTGACTACCCTGCAGTTCACACTTCAGTGCCCGGCAGAGGGTTGATCGAACCACTCTCGCTCATTTCTCTACCGTTACACTGTCGAGTAACGCTCGGCAAAAATGAACACTTAAATCTTCCCGTGCGAGCTCTGATTTCTCTTATTTTATTAGAAGATCATTTCTCCCTATGTAAGTGAGCGTCAACAAATTTTTTTCGCATTCGTAGAAGAAAGTTTGAGATTGCAATTTCGTGAAAAGATCTCGCCGCAACGAAAACCACCTTTGTTTTAGCGGCTGCCACCCCAATTCGCGTATTATATCCGGGACACTCTCTCCCCTATTTTGCGATAACACGAGGTGCCCTTTTTTGAACCTTTTCGATGTCCTCTGTCAATCCTATCTGGTAAGGATCCATACCGCTCTGCAATACTGTAGCCGACGACGGACAACTGCAGTCTCTTCAGTAGACCTGCCGCACGTTCTAATTGTTCTCCCAATACCTTTCCCACGTTATGTATGTATCGATCCAGGTATTTAATTGACAGCCTTTGGATATGTGTTATTTGCAAAAAGTGTCAGTTGCGTATAGACTCTTCGGTATATCACCATCAAGTATTGAGAACTATATTCGAGTAATCTGTGGACTTCAAAGTATGACAAAGGCCTTTGAGACCTCGTTACAGATACTCGTAAAACGTGATTTTACATCACATGCTTATTTTAGGCCGAGTGAAATACCTTTTCTGACACTGTGAAACCTCCGTACGATTTCCATAATGCAAATATTGTAAAAACTGAGGTAATTATAAAAACCTGTGGACCATGACCGAGACATGAATGTGACATGAAACTGTGGTACATACACCGATGGGCCAAAATGTCACCTCGTGCCGATGTGGAGACGTGACTTCGTCAGGAAAGTATACAAACGACGAATGGGAAATTGTCCTAGCAAATGCGCAAATCCACTGACGTCAGCGACTTCGACAAAGGGTAGATTGTTGTGAACCGACGCCTGGGAACGAGCGTCTCGGAAATGGTGAAGCTGGTAGCACGTTCGCGTGAGTGTCTGTGGAAAGCGACTGGACGCTGAAACCACTAGTAGGCGACAAGGAGTTGGATGTCCAAACCTCACCACAGAAGGTGGAGTACGGATGATTAACCGCTTGGTGAAGCACGATAGGCTGCAGTAAGTGGCAGATACGACAACAGAGTACAACGCTGTTGCAGGTATAAGTGTTTCGGACACTGTTGAGCGTGGACCACCGCAGTAGACATCCTGCTTATGTGATCCCATGTCGGCCCAACGACATCGTCGATTACGATTGTAGCGCGCAGGGGAATATCGAGAGTGGACCTTGGCTCAGCGGGGAAATGGGCCTGGTGAGATGAATCACGTTTCTTGTTACACTAGGTCGATAATCGTGTCCGGATACACCCTCATGCAGCTGAACGGCTGCTGAAAACATATACAGCGTGGTCCATTGATCGTGACCGGGCCGTATATCTCACGAAATAAGCGTCAAACGAAAAAACTGCAAAGAACGAAACTTTTCTAGCTCGAAGGGGGAAACGAAATGGCGCTATGGTTGGCCCGGTAGATGGCGCTGCCATAGGTCAAACGGATATCAACTGCGCTTTTTAAATGTGAACCCCCATTTTTGATTACATATTCGTGTAGTACGTAAAGAAATATCAATGTTTTAGTTGAACCACTTTTTACGCTTTGTGATAGATGGCGCTGTAATAGTCACTACCATATGGCTCAAAATTTTAAACGAACAGTTGGTAACAGGTAGGTTTTCTAAATTAAAATACAGAACGTGGGTACGTTTGGACATTTTATTTCGGTTGTTCCAATGTGACACATGTACCTTTGTGAACTTATCATTTCTGAGAACGCATGCTGTTACAGAGTGATTACCTGCAAATACCATACTAATGCAATAAATGCTCAAAATGATGTCCGTCAACCTCAATGCATTTGGCAATATGTGTAACGACATTCCTCTCAACAGCGAGTAGTTCGCCTTCCATAATGTTCGCACATGCATTGACAATGCGCTGACCCATGTTGTCTGGTGTTGTCGGTGGATCACGATAGCAAATATCCTTCAGCTTTCCCCACAGAAAGAAATCCGGGGTCGTCAGATCCGGTGAACGTGCGGGCCACGGTTTGGTACTTCGACGATCAATCCACCTGTCAAGAAATATGCTATTCAAAATGGTTCAAATGGCTCTAAGGGACTTAACATCTATGGTCATTAGTCCCCTAGAACTTAGAACTACTTAAACCTAACTAACCTAAGGACATCACACAACACCCAGTCATCACGAGGCAGAGAAAATCCCTGACCCCGCCGGGAATCGAACCCGGGAACCCGGGCGTGGGAAGCGAGAACGCTACCGCACGACCACGAGCTGCGGACTACGCTATTCAATACCGCTTCAACCGCACACGAGCTATGTGCCGGACATCCATCATGTTCGGAACTAAATCGCCATTCTGCCATGCAGTGAAGCATCTGGTAGTAACATCGGTAGAACGTTACATAGGAAATCAGCATACATTGCACCATTTCGATTGCCATCGATAAAATGGGAACCAGTTATCCTTCCTCCCATAATGCCGCACCATAAATTAACCCACCAAGGTCGCTGATGTTCCACTTGTCGCAGCCATCGTGGATTTTCCGTTGCCCAATAGTGCATATTGTGCCGATTTACGTTACCGCTGTTGGTGAATGACGCTTCGTCGCTAAGTAGAACGCGTGCAAAAAAATCTGTCATCGTCCCGTAATTTGTCTTGTGCCCAGTGGCAGAACTGTACACGACGTTCAAAGTGGTCGCCATGCAATTCCTGGTGCATGGAAATATGGTACGTGTGCAATCGATGTTGATGTAGCATTCTCAACACCGACGTTTTTGAGATTCCCGATTTTCGCGCAATTTGTCTGCTACTGATGTGCGGATTAATCGCGACAGCAGCTAAAACACCTACTTGGGCATCACCATTTGTTGCAGGTGGTGACTGACGTTTCACATGTGGCTGAACACTTCCTGTTTCCTTAATTAACGTAACTATCCGGCGAACGGTCCGGACACTGGGATGATGTCGTCCAGGATACCGAGCAGCATACATAGCACACGCCCGTTGGGCATTTTGATCACAATAGCCATACATCAACACGATATAGACCTTTTCCGCAATTGGTTAACGGTACATTTTAACACGGGTAATGTATCACGAAGCAAATACCGTTCGCAATGGCGGAATGTTACGTGATACCACGTACTTATACGTTTGTGACTATTACAGCGCCATCTATCACAAAGCGAAAAAAGTGGTCCAACTAAAACATTCATATTCGTTTACCTACTACATGAATATGTAATAAAAAATGGAGGTTCCTATTAAAAAAACCGCAGTTGATATCCGTTTGACCTGTGGCAGCGGCGTCTAGCGGGCCAACCATAGCGCCATCTGGTTTCCCCCTTCAAGCTAGACGAGTTTCATTCGTGGTAGTTTTTTCGCTTGATGCTTATTTGGTGAGAATTTTGGCCCGGTCACTATCAATGGACCACCCTGTATATTCCGTGCGACGCAAATCGGTAGAGACAGTATCACGCTACGGAGAACATTCACCTGAGCTTCAGTGGAACTGTGATACTAGACTAAGCCACCGTGACAGCTGTGGAGTACGTCAACGTTAGGGGAACCACGCCAATGAGTGTGTAGCTAAGGAATAACCTTTAGTTTTTGGACTATTATCAGTAGCGAAAAATCATTTTATGTTTATTTTTATTAACGTAATACATACATGTTCAGAAAACAACAGCAGCAGAGAGACAGTATTTTCATTTAACTTTTGAGAAATTCCGAAAATGGGAAATGCGCACTCTTTCGTTCACATGCGCTTAAGAATATGTAAAACATGCCAAAACGATACGCATTTAGGAAATGTCAAGAATTAACGC
This sequence comes from Schistocerca serialis cubense, assembly GCF_023864345.2. NCBI lineage: Eukaryota > Metazoa > Arthropoda > Insecta > Orthoptera > Acrididae > Schistocerca > Schistocerca serialis. The sequence continues at coordinate 154,677,024 of NC_064645.1, forward strand.
AATACCACCCTCAAATGAAGAGCACTGTTAGAGCCACCGTATCTCACACTTAATGCACTGGATCCAGTCCTCTAAAATTGGCCCACCATACTGCTCGTCACATCCTGGACAGAAAATAGTACCTTTCTTGTAGTACCTGCTTTAAATTTCTAAAAAATATCTCAGTTTGTGGTTTACTGAAACCCGTACCCTGCCTACGTTGCATTCCTTTGGAGTTCGAAACGTAAAATGGTACCTTCTGGAGACATCTTGGACCCAGTACTTACCAGCTGCCTTTGTGTCCATATTGAAGCGGTGGTCCAACTTGTTAGCATCTACGTTCTCGTGTGCCAGTTGCATGAGCTGCTTTCTGATAGTACCGTAGAACCTAGCATAAAGATCCCTTAAGTAGTTTTCTAATTCTTCTTCCATCTCATCGAAGAAGACCCTTTTTAAAGGTCCCAGTGCCGTTAGCCAGTGACGTTGATACAGTGCCCCAAAAGAAAACGCAATCTATAATCGAAATATTTTGAACATAGTCTATGTATTTGTATATTGAACGCTTAACAAGGAAACGCCAAAAACTATGTTCTCTACTCAAAGCTTTTAGTCTTTTCTTTAAGGTAGACTTCTTTGTACCAAGAGCAGCGGCAACCTTTCGTTGGCTTTCTCCATTTTTGATTTATTGTCTGGCATCAGTGAGCAGATCTTCAGTAAAGATGAGCTTCATGTCCGATTTTCGTACATAATTTGAAACAAAACTTATCCTTCAGACTCCACAACAGACGCTATGTGGTACAAATTTGCGGTTGTGCTCTAAAGAGTACGCACGCACGCTCTGGGGACTTTATACGCGCGCTCTTTCGTACAGTAACAGTGATTCCAAGCAAGGTCAACAGATGGCAGCACACGTTAGATTTGCGTAAGATGTGCATGCAGTATGGTAGACTGAAAGCTAGCCTTTCAAATACAGTGAAGATTAAAGCCCACCGATCGTCAGTTCTGCGAATAACTTACGCCAGAATTACATCAAGAAAGCTGAAAAGTGATTACCTGTTTCACTTTGGAAACATGGGGCGTCTTCACACAATTCCTGCGAAATGTTTCTGATGCCAATCTGAACACAACTACGTCAGTGGCGAGCTGATCGGTTTAGCCAACTGTCAGGAACACAAGCTGTTCTCTCTTTGCGACTGCGCACTCTTTGATACATTTACCCTACTGCAGACCACCTTCAGCCCTTCATGCTTGACGTCTCCCGCGACGGCGATGGCATCATTGAGCATGGTAAATGTCCGTGTCACAAGGGCAGAATCACATTGCAGTGCTATAGTGAACTCACGGTGATCTTCGACTCCAAACTCTCCTGTTCCTAACCTGATGGAATACATCTGGGACGTTATCGGAGCCAGCTCCATGCCCACAACCATCGTCTGGTAATCTAGGGGAATTGTGTGACATATGGGCAGAAAACTGGTTCCACATACATCTAGAAACCTATCAAGGACTGTCGAATCCATGCCATGCAGAATCGATGCTGTATTGCGTTCCAAATGTGTATCAGACGCTGCGAAACAGATGGACAATGTTATGACCCATCAATGTATTGCATAAAAGCAAAAATTAGGCCGGTAAGTATAACACGAAGGGTGTGGATCGAATGAGAAACTTGTACTGGTAGCAGAATATAACACGAAGACGAAAGTGACAAACAGGTAAGGGCTGCAAAAAGGTGAAATCCGGATCAGAGACGGTGAAAGGTCACGACAAGGTGTCGATGAACTGCAGAGCCCCTATTCACCAGTATGTGTTCACATTTTTAAATATATTACTTTATTTCTTTATAATACGCGACGGTGTTATTCTGGTCTTCAGTCCATAGGCTGATTTGATGCAGCTCACCAAGCTACAGGATGTAGAGGCTTATCTCACTAGGGGTACAGGAAAATTAAAGAAACCTTTAGAGAAAAGAGAGCCACTTGTATGAATATCAAGAGCTCAGATGGAAACCTAGTTCTAAGCAAAGAAGGGAAAGCAGAAAGGTGGAAGGAGTATATAGAGGATCTATACAAGGGCGATGTACTTGAGGACAATATTATGGAAATGGAAGAGGATGTAGATGAAGATGAAATGGGAGATACGATACTGCGTGAAGATTTTGACAGAGCACTGAAAGACCTGAGTCGAAACAAGGCCCCAGGAGTAGACAACATTCCATTGGAACTACTGACGGCCTTGTGAGAGCCAGTCCTGACAAAACTCTACCATCTGGTGAGCAAGATGTATGAGACAGGCGAAATACCCTCAGACTTCAAGAAGAGTATAATAATTCCAATCCCAAAGAAAGCAGGTGTTGACAGATGTGAAAATTACCGAATAATCAGTTTAATAAGTCACAGCTGCAAAGCACTAACGCGAATTCTTTGCAGACGAATGGAAAAACTGATAGAAGCCGACCTCGGCGAAGATCAGTTCGGATTCCTCAGAAATGTTGGAACACGTGAGGCAATATTGACCCTACGACTTATCTTAGACAATAGATTAAGGAAAGGCAAACCCACATTTCTAGCATTTGTGGACTTAGAGAAAGCTTTTGACAACGTTGACTGGAATACTCTCTTTCAAATTCTAAAGGTGGCAGGGTAAAATACAGGGAGCGAAAGGCTATTTACAATTTGTACAGAAACAAGATGGCAGTTATAAGAGTCGAGGGACATGAAAGGGACGCAGCGGTTGGGAAGGGAGTGAGACAGGGTTGTAGCCTGTCCCCGATGTTATTCAATCTGTACATTGAGCAAGCAGTAAAGAAACAAAAGAAAAAATTCGGAGTAGGTATTAAAGTCCATGGAGAAGAAATAAAAATGTTGAGGTTCGCCGTTGACATTGTAACTCTGTCAGAGACAGCAAAAGACTTGGAAGAGCAGTTGAACGGAATGGACAGTGTCTTGAGGATATAAGATGAACATCAACAAAAGCAAAACGAGGATAATGGAATGTAGTCGAATTAATTCGGGTGATGCTTAGGGAATTAGATTAGGAAATGAGACACTTAAAGTAGTAAAGGAGTTTTGCTATTTGGGGAGCAAAGTAACTGATGATGGTCGAAGTAGAGAGGATATAAAATGTAGACTGACAATGGCAAGGAAAGCGTTTCTGAAGAAGAGAAATTTGTTAACATCGAGTATAGATTTAAGTGTCAGGAAGTCGTTTCTGAAAGTATTTGTATGGAGTGCAGCCATGTATGGAAGTGAAACATGGACGATAAATAGTTTGGACAAGAAGAGAACAGAAGCTTTCGAAATGTGGTGCTACAGAAGAATGCTGAAGATTAGATGGGTAGTTCACATAACTAAAGAGGAGGTATTGAATAGAACTGGGGAGAAGAGGAGTTTGTGGCACAACCTGACAAGAAGAAGGGACCGGTTGGTAGGACATGTTCTGAGGCATCAAGGGATCACAAATTTAGCATTGGAGGGCAGTGTGGAGGGTAAAAATCGTAGAGGGAGACCGAGAGATGAATACACTAAGCAGATTCAGAAGGATATAGGTTGCAGTAAGTACTGGGAGATGAAGAAGCTTGCACAGTAGCATGGAGAGCTGCATGAAACCAGTCTCAGGACTGAAGACAACAACAACAACAACACCAAGCTACGCTCTCCTGCGCAAGCGTCTTCATCTCCGAGTAAATACTGCCACCCACATCCTTCTGAATCTCTTTGCTGTATTCATCTCTTGGTCCCCCTCTATGATTTTTACCCCCCCCCCCCCCCGCCACCCACGCTTCCCTCCAGAACTAAATTGGTGATCCCTTGATGTCTTAGAATGTGTCCTACCAACTGATCCCTTTTCTAGTCAGGTTGAGCCACAAATTTCTTTTCTCCCCAATTCTGTTCAGTACTTCCTTATGTGATCCACCCATCTAATCGTCAGCATTCTTCTGTAGCACCACATTTCAAAAGCTTCTATTCTCATCTTACCTAAGCTGTTTGTCGTCTATATGTCACTTCCATATGTAGTTACGCTCCATAGAAACAACTTGTGAAAACAGTTGAATCTACATTTGATATCAACAAATTTCTTCTACATTTGATATTAACAAATTTCTCTTCTTCAGAAACTTTTTCTTCCTATTGTCATTCTACATTTTATATCCTCTCTACTTCGGCCATCGTCAGTTATTTTGCTACCCAAATAGTAAAACTCATGTACTATTTTCAGAGTGTAGTATTTTAGTTCTAGTATGCCTCTTGCTGTCAGGACTGTTCCCTCAGGATCACCTAATATAATTCTACTGCATTCCATCATCCTTGTTTTACTTTTGTTGATGTTCATCTTATACCCTTCTTTCAAAACACCGTCCATTTCGTCCAACTGCACTTCCAGGTCCTTTGCTGTTCTTGACAGAATTACAATGTAACCAGCAAACTTCAAAGTTTTTATTTTTTCTCCCGAGACTTCAATTCCTAAGCCAAATTTTTCTCTTGTTTCCTTTACTGCTTGCTCAGTGTACAGATTGAAGAACATGGGGGTGTGCTGCAACCCGGTCTCATTCACTTCTCAACCACTGCTTCCCTTTCATGCTCCTCGACTCTTTCAACTGGCATCTGGTTTCTGTACAAAATGTAAATAGCCTTTCGCTCCATGTATTTTACCCCTGCTACCTTCAGAATTTCAGAGTATTCCAGGCAACATTTTCAAAAACTTTCTCTAAGTCTACGAACGTTTGCCTTTCCTTAATTCGTCTTCTGTGAGAAGTCGTAGGATCAGTATTGCCTTGCGCGTTCCTTCATTTCTCCGGAATCAAAACTGATGTTCCCCGAGGTCGGCTTCTACTAGTTTCTCATGCTTCTGTAAAGAATTCGTGGTAGCATTTTGCCACAATGATTTATTAAACTGTTAGTTCGGTAATTTTCACACCTGTCAGCATTTGTTTTCTTGGAAATGGATTATTACATTCGTATTGAACTCTGTCGGTATTTCGCCTGTCTCGTACATCTTAATCAATAGATGGAAGAGTTTTGTCATGATGGCTATTCAAAGGCTGTCAGTAGTTCTAAAGGAATGTTGTCTACTCCCGAGGTCTTCAGATTTGTTTATTACTTTTTGTCTATTTGCAATTGATTTCGAAGCCCTTTATGCACATTAGCTTGGTGGTCAATGTCATACATATCCGCAAGTACGTCGGGCATCGACCATCTTCGGTGTGGCCACGGAAGTAAAACTATTGCACGCTTTACTTTGTACAGACATGAAACTGATCATGACTTATTACACCCCAGGTTAAAAGTAAAATCAGTCACTTCATAAACTCATGAAGCTTTAATCTTCGACTGAAACAAAATTTTGCAACACAGTGCATAAATGACGCACTGTAAAATGCCTTGAGGCCAAATGGAAAAGCCTGATTTATGTATTGCTTAACAGTGGACGTGGAAAACCTAACTCTGGAACATTCGAGGGGACAGAATGGGTTAAATACTAAATCACATACGAAAAATGTATCAGAATGTTTTGAAATATAATAGACGAACATCCTACAAAGACACACAGATACCTAACTAAAATTACCGAAACGAACGTAAAATACAACTATCCAAACAACATTAAGTGAGCTAGGTTATCCGTGACCGCAATACAAACCATCAGGTATCGGATGTTTTCTGGTCTCCGAGTGTTTCGCTTTCTGGGCTATGTGTTTTGATGCGAAGGTGTATCGAAATCGATTTTTGGGTGACTTTTGTTAATTACGTAAAAAACAACTGTGACGTAAGTTCCTAACAGGACACAACAGACCAGAATGAAACAGAAAATGTAAACAGAACGCTTGTTTCAACTTGTAATGCATAAAATGTGGTATAATAAAACAGAATTATAAAGCAAGTGGAGACTTTTGAAGAAGAAACATTAACGTCTGAAGAGAAGAAAGAACTAAGTGCAGACAGAATAGAAATGACTGATTTAGAGGATATGCTACGAAAAATGAAAAACACGAAAACACCAAGAAGCGACAATATACACACCCAACTGATAGAGTAAGCTTCTCTTCTTATGAAATCTTGGTTCCTTCTGCACATCAACAGTAATATTACACAAGGAAAGAAATTCCGAAGAGCTGGAAACTAGCCATAGCAACACAAATATTTAAGAAATAAGGCAGGAGACAGGATGAGAATTATACATGGCATTTCTTTGTTCAACATTGGATATAATATATATTCGAAGATAATGAGATAAAAACTCGCAGTAATTTTAGAAAATATCTAGTTGGAGCAGCAAACTGCGTTCAGGAAGCATAGGTTCTGTTCATCAGACAAATAATTGAAAAGCATGTAGAATTTAATAGAGAAACACATCTGATGCTTGATGAGTAAAGTTCTTCTGCGTGTTGTACCGTGCCATGGTAAGAAACCCTTTAACTTTAAACTTTGAAACCGACGTTTCGACCGTGTTACAGCGGCCATCCTTCGGGAAAGGCTGGTTTTGGAGAAGAAAAGGTGCCTTTATTTATTGCCGGAAATCGTTGTCAATACTTCATACTTGTGAAGTTTATGTTTATTGACTACGTGAAAGCCTTTCACAATGTATATAGGTTAATGTTGGGCAACAATAGATAGGGGAGGTATACTACAACATTTTCTAAGAGTAATTCAACAAATCTACTGAGAATCCAAAACAGACATTGCGGGGAAGAAAGAATGTTAAAATAACAACAAATTTAGGCTTACGACAAGTATGCAGTTAGTCGCCGATACTTTTTAACCTCTGTACTGATGAATATGTTGAGAATATGGTTAGAAGAAATAGAGTCATACGCCTATAACTTTAACTAACGAAATTATTTGATAACAACACTCTTTGCTGGTAACCAACATATACGGGACGAACGAGAATTAACTCCCTATTGAAAATTGTTTATAACTTGTTAATACTTAACTAATTTTCATGAAATTTTTTTACTTACAATTGTAGAATTTATGATGCTTGCTTGTTATGAAGACTGGTCTGATATTTTCGGTGATATCCTGCGGTCAGATGAAGTTGTGTTCTGTGCTGTGGCGTGGCGGATTGTAAACCGACGCAGTTGTTACTACCGGGAAACAGAGGACCCGTGGTTAGTTACTGAACAAGTTTTGGGTCTATATCGTATTCGGAACACAGTGAATGCAGAACTTCTCCTTGATATGCTTGAAAATTATGCACACGGTATTTTATCCACATGGGACGATTACAATGTGCTGATCTTAATGCAAGATGGGGCCCTGTGCGTGGCTCGACACCCATTTTCCACGACGTTGGTTGGAACGTCGTTACTCCCTTGAATAGCCAGCAAGGAGTCCTTACCTAACGCCCTGCAGTTTATTTCTCTGTCGGTGGGCAAAAGAGGGAGTTTATCGCACAAAACCAAAAACTCTTGATGAACCGGGTGAGCGAATTCGACGAGTGCGAAGCCCAGTTTACCCTTTTCTCACATGATATGCTGCAACAGGTAGAGTCTATATTCCTAGATTTCCGAAAAGCATTTGACAGTGTGACCCACTGCAGACTGTTAAAGAAGGTACGAGCGTACGGAATAGCTTCCACATACGTGAGTAGTTCGAAGGCCTCTTAAATAACAAAACCCAATACGTTGTCCTCGACGCGAGTGTTCATCAGAGACAAGGGTATCGCCAGGAGTGCCCCAGTGTAGTGTGATGATAGGCCTGCTGTTATTTTCTGTATATAAATACGATCTGGCTGACAAGGTAAGCAGTAATCTGCGGCTGTTTGCTGATGATACAGGGGTGTACGGGAAGAAGTCGTCGTTGAGTGTCTGTAAGGGGGTACAAGACGACTTACAAGGGGAGGCCGCCAATTGTGAAATTCAGATTCGATTCATACTGCGCATAATAAAAGCTCATGGCCAGAGGTGTAATGTGGCAAAGCACCAAGACGCACTTCTCAGCCGTTGTCGAGAAAATCGACAGTTAAAAGAAACCGTTGCGGTGAAATACTCTCTACGATTAACAGTTTTTTACAGCGTCGTGGCGCAGCGGTAAGTGCTCTGGTTCGTAATCCGAAGATCGCCGGATCGAATCTCGCGCCATGCAACATTTTTTTATTATTTGTTTTTTTGTAATTCAAATATATATATATATATATATATATATATATATATATATATATATATATATCACAAATAATATTCAAGTGGATACAATTTATTGAGAAGTTCGGTGTACACTCGCACATAATTAACAATTAGTGACCAGAAGTAGCTGGAGTATCGCACGAACCAGAGTGATAGTTATCATAGATACATGGAAAGCAGAAAACAGCTCGACATCGAGCACATCTGATAAACGATGCGTTTTCACAAGAACAATTGTTTTTTAAAGTATCTGTTGGGAAACACACCTGACTGACATTCTGAAAAATTGTTCTATCGTTCGTCAGGTTTGATGCATACCACGCGTATCGTATCATATCGGCAAAAATCGGAGAAGACAATTGGTGGTGGACGATGGATTGGATTTATTTCAAGCATATTTATGTGTGTGTGTGTGTGTGTGTGTGTGTGTGTGTGTGTGTACATTTGAATTACAAAAAAACAAACAGTAAAAAAAAGTTGCATGGTACGAAATTCGATCCGGCGACCTTCCGATTACGAACCCGAGCGCTTACCGCTGCGCCACGACGCTGTGGAAAATTATTAAGCGCAGATAGTATTTCACCGCAACAGTTTCTTTTAACTGTCGATTTTCTCGACAACGGCTGAGAAGTGCGTCTTGGTGCTTTACCACATTACACCTCTGGCCATGAGCTTTTATTATGCACAGTATGAATCGAATCTGAATTTCACAATTGGCGGCCTCCCCTTGTTAGACAAAATTTCTAGTTGGTGTGATGAATGGCAGCTGGCGCTAAATGTAGATAAACGTAAATTAATGCAGATGAGTAGGGAAAACAAACCATAATATTCGAATACAGCATTAGCAGTGCGCTGCTTGACACGATCACGTCGATTAAATATCTAGGCTTAACTTTGCAGAACAATAAGAAATGCAATGAGTGTGTAATGATTTTAGTACCGCAGGCGAATGACCGATTTCGGTTTATTGGGAGAATTTTAGGAAAGTGTGGTTCACCTGTGAAGCCCTGTACAGACAAAGACATTTCTTGCGCCATGACTAACGTAGCGAGTAAATTGCTTCGTGTGAACAGTTAACTTGCGTGCCATCTGGCGGCGTGCCACCGCATTGGTAGTAAATGGCATGCAGTCGAACGAAGCTATATTCCACGGCATTAGCCTGCCATTTGAGTGCGTGCGTCTGTTTGTTCTTGATGTCAGTGGTGCACTTTGTGATAATGGAGTGGTCTAAGGAAGCTATAGAAATTCTTATTTAGTCATACAGACACGAAACATGCCTTTATGACACAAAATCACACACGTACCATAACAAACACGTCAGGAAACTCTCGACAAAATAGTTCATTCATTGAAGGAGGTTAGGCTTTCGTCTCATGCTGAAATTATAGCGAAGTTTACGCGCGACGTTTGTGTCAGAAATGAATAAAATAAAAGCTTCGGCAAAGAGTGGTGTGGGATCTGCTGACGTGTATGAAACAACGGTGTGGTATTGTGAGAAACTTTTTTTTTTTTTGGGTAAGGAAAGGAACTTGCAGCGCAAAATTCGCACAAAAAAGCACGGGCTACACTAAAACCGTAACGTCACATTAAGTAATTTTTTACCCTTCAGTTTCCTCTGCAGTTCGTACAGTACGTGAAAAAAATTAACTGATAACTGGTTTGTCTTGGCGAATTTCACAAGATACATTATACAAACATGCACTGTATATGAATAGCTCAGTTGTCTGATGCGTTTAGATTACAATTCCAACATTGTGGGTTTGAACGCCACTGGCGTTCATATTTTTTTCCTTTGTAACTTAAAATTAAATACGTTGTGAAACTGAGTTCGTGGACCATGATCTTTCACGGTGCCTCGTGCTGGCCATAAATATCCAATGACAAAAAGTATAAAGCACACACTGCAAGCTGTGTAGAATTGTTATTATTTTGCAGGATGACTGTCTTATCAGTGAGATCCCAGGGTCTCCCAATGATGTTAGTGAGGATTTTTTAATTATAGAAGAATGTGAAGTTGCGCAAGATGGCCAGCCATTTTAAACAGCATCCTCGTCATCATGTTACAGCAGTCCACGTGGAAGGGATATGATCAAGGGGACAAAAAAGAAGAGATATTACGATAGCACGTCAGGTGACGACAAGAACCACAGCTTGCGGTATTGCACACTCCATCGGTGAAAAAACAATGATGAAACATGAAAGAGTCCACTCCTGGTACGGTTTATGTATTGGTGACTAGGTTATATTACGATCTGAGAACAGTGACAAATTCATGCTTTCATTTTCTTATGTCAACGATGTCATATTCGTCTAATATGATGCTGCAAATGCTTTCTAGTGAGAACCTGATGACGATCAGTCGGTCGAAAGCAACTCAAAGCGGTAATCACGACATTTTTCAAATATTTACGAGCTGTGGGGCAGCACATCCTTAAAAATTTATTTTTTGTTTAACTTGTTTCGATCAAAGGTAATCATCTTCAGATCAAAGCACACATAGTTCCTGTATGGGTACGACGGGTTGCTTACGCAACTAAATATATCTGTAGATCATCAGCTTCGATCGAAACTAGACATCTCAAAAATAGGTTATGTGCAACCGAGACGGCAAAATAAACAATACGTTTTAAATATCAAAAAATTGATAAACCTCTCACGGCGAGATGTCGGCAATAGTGACGATTATGTGGATTGATCGAGCAAGGAACAAAGACTTCTCGCAACGAGTTAACGAGCGGCATAATGCGACTTACTTGAATTTTAAAACTTTTTCCAATCCCAGACGGTGTGTTACAGCAACGAGTGTTAACAATATGAAAGAACAAACAGTGGTGGTTAGAAAACTGGATTTTTTATTGTATTTATGCTCCAGTGAACGTTTCATCCCATACAAAACATTTTCGGATTGGTCTACGAGAAAAAAATACAGCTTTTCATATAAATAGCATGATCCCGATTTAGCAAAATTTGACTAGCAACAAAATATAAAAGAACTTACTTGCAAATTATGGTGTTAAGCTCATAGGATGCCGCGCATGCAAACGTCCCAGCAGGTAACAGCCTTGGTTAGAATTTGAAAAAAAAAATTGAAACTAAAGGGTTTGTTGTATTTGTAAAATTTCCAATTCTTAACGTCATTGGTTTTTTACTTGTAATTCTTGCACTTCATGTGTGAGCTACTGTTTCATGCAAGATGGTGTACGCTATATTCGATCCTCCACAGTGACGCAATTTTATATTTTTTTCTCCTTTATCCTCATAGAATGTTTCACAATTCGTGGTTCAAAATGGCTCTGAGCACTATGGGACTTAACATCTATGGTCATCAGTCCCCTAGAACTTAGAACTACTGAAACCTAACTAACCTAAGGACATCACACAACACCCAGCCATCACGAGGCAGAGAAAATCCCTGACCCCGCCGGGAATCGAACCCGGGAACCCGGGCGTGGGAAGTGAGAACGCTACCGCACGACCACGAGATGCGGGCTCACAATTCATGTTAACACGTTTTAATAGGCTATACAGAAGACTTAGTAGATCAACTTTTACATACACTGAAGAGCCAAAGAAACTGGTACACCGGCGTAATATAGTATAGGACCCCCGCGAACACGCAGAAGTACCGCAACACGATGTGGCACATAGTCGACTAATGTCTGAAGTAGTGTTGGAGGGAACTGACACCATGAACCCTGCAGGGACGTCCATAAATCTGCAAGAATACGAGAGAGTGGAGGTCTCTTCTGAAGAGCACGTTGCAAGGCATCCCAGATATGCTCAATAGTGTTCATGTCTGTGGAGTTTTGTGGCCAGCGAAAGTGTTTAAACTTAGAAGAGTGATTCTAGACCTCTGGGGTGTCGCATTGTCCTGCTGGAATTGCCAAAGTCCGTCGGAATCCACAATGGGCACGAATGGACGCAGATGATGACACACGTTGCTTAAGTACGTGTTGCCTGTCAGTCGTATATAGAGGTATCAGAGGTTCCATATCACTCCAACTGCACGTGGCCCACACCACTACCGAGCCTCCACCAGCTTGAACAGTCTCCTGCTGACATGCAGGGTCCATGAGGTTGTCTCCGCGCCCGTGCACATTCATCCGCTCGATACAATTTGAAACGAGACTCGTCCTAACAGGCAACATGTTTCCAGTCAGCAATAGTCTATGTCGCTGCTGACGGGTCCAGGGGAGGCGTTAAGCTTTGTTTCGTGCAGTCATCACGGGTACACGAGTATGCCTTCGGCTCCGAAAGCTCATATCGATGATGTTTCGTGGAATGGTTCGCACAATGACACTTGTTGATGGCCCAGCACTGAAATCTGCAGCAGTTTGCGGAAGGGTTGTACGTTGAACGATTCTCTTCAGTCGTCGTTGGACCCGGTCTTGCAGGATCTTTTTCCAGCCGCAGCGATGTCGGAGGAATGATGTCTTACCGGTTTCCTGATATTTAGATTCGTGATATTTACGGTACTCTCGTGAAATGGTTGTACGGGAAAATCCCCCCTACATCGCTACCTCGGAGATACTGTGGCCCATCGCTCGTGCGCCGACTATGACACCACGTTGAAACTCATTTAAATCTTGATAACCTACCATTGGTGCAGCAGTAACCGAGCTAACAACTGTGCCAGACACTTGTTGTCTTATATAGGTGTTAACCGACCGTAGGCGGTACTCTGCGTGTTTACATACCTCTGTATTTGAATACGCATGCGTATACCAGTTTCTTTGGCGCTTTAGTGTAGGAACCCATGTCCAGAAACGGAGCGTCAAAGTTATAGACGCCGGCGCGTATAAATGTATGTATGTACAGGGTGATTCCCTGATGATGTTGTCGGCCGGAGTGGCCAAGCCGTTCTAGGCGCTTCAGTTTTGAACCGCGTGACCGCTACGGTCGCAGGTTCGAATCCTGCCTCGGGCATGGATGTGTGTGATGTCTTTAGGTTAGTTAGGTTTAAGTAGTTCTAAGTTCTAGGGGGACTGATGACCTCAGAAGTTAAGTCCCATAGTGCTCAGAGCCATTTGAACCATGATGATGTTACAAACTTTCAAGAATGATGAAGACGGATAAATGTATCAATCTGAAGTAAGGGTCCCTGGTTCTGAACGAAGGAAAAATGACTGCCTATATGCCTCTGTACGAGCCCTAATCTCTCTTATCTTATCTTAGTGGTCTTTCCGCGAAATGTAAGTTGGCAGCAGTAAAATTGTACTGTAGTCAGCCTCAAATGCTGGTTCTCTAAATTTTCTCAGTAGCGATTCACGAAAAGAACGCCTCCTTTCCTCTAGAGACTGCCACCCGAGTTCCTGAAGCATTTCCGTAACCCTCGCGTGATGATCAAACCTACCAGTAACAAATCTAGCAGCCTGCCTCTGAATTGCTTCTATGTCCTCCCTCAATCCGACCTGATAGGGATCCCAAACGCTCGAGCAGTCCTCAAGAATAGGTCGTATTAGTGTTTTATAAGCGGTCTCCCATACAGATGAACCACACATCTTCCCAAAATTCTACTAATGAACCGAAGACGACTATCCGCCTTCCCCACAACTGCCATTACATGCTTGTCCCACTTCATATCGCTCTGCAGTGTTACGCCCAAATATTTAATCGACGTGACTGTATCAAGCGCTACACTACTAATGGAGTATTCAAACATTACAGGATTCTTTTTCCTATTTATCTGCATTTACGTTTATCTATATTTAGAGTTAGTTGCCATTCTTTACACCAATCACAAATCCTGTCCAAGTCATCTTGTATCCTCCTCCAGTCACTAAACGACGACACCTTCCCGTACACCACAGCATCATCAGCAAACAGCCGCAAATTGCTATCCACCCTATCCAAAAGATCATTTGTGTAGATAGAAAACAACAGCGGACCTACCACAAATCCCTGGGGCACTCCAGATGATACCCTCACCTCCGATGAACACTCACCATCGAGGACCTTTTCCGCAATTGGTAAACGGTCCATTTTAACACCGGTAATGTATCACGAAGCAAATACCGTCCGCACTGGCGGGATGGTACGTGATATCACTTACTTATACGTTTGTGACTATTACAGCGCCGTCTATCACAAAGCGAAAACAAGTGGTCCAACTAAAACATTCATATTTCTTTACGTACTACACAAGTATGTAATAAAAAATGGGGGTTCCTATTTTAAAAAACGCAGTTGAGTCCGTTTGACCTATGGCAGAGCCATCTAGCGGGCCAACCATAGCGCCATCTGGTTTCCCCCTTCAAGCTAGACGAGTTTAGTTCTTTGTAGTTTTTTCGTTTGATGCTTATTTCGTGAGATATTTGTGCCGGTCACTATCAATGGACGACCCTGTATATATGGCTCTAGTTTCGCGTACACCAGGGTATAAAAGAGCGTTGCAACGCGGATCTGTCATTTGTAATCAGTTGGTTCATGTGAAGAGGTTTCTGGCGTAATTATGGCCAGACGACGAGAAGTAACAGACTTTGAACGCGGAATATAGTTGGAGCTAGACGTATGGGAAATTCCAGTTCGGAAATCGTTAGGTAATTCTATATTCCAGGATCCACAGCGTCAAGAATGTGCCGAGAATACCAAATTTCAGGAACTGCTTCTCACCACTGACAACATAGTGGCCGACGACCTTCACTTAACGACCGAGAGAAGCGGCGTTTGCGTAGAGTTGTCAGCGCTAACCGAGAACAAACGCTGCGTGAAATAACCGCATAAATAAATGTGTATCCGTTACGAAAGTGCGGTGAAATGTGGCGTTAATAGGTTGTGGCAGCAGACGACCGACGCGAGTGCCTTTGCTAACAGCACGATATCGGCTGCAGCACCTCTCCTGGGTTCATGACCATATCTGTTGGGCCCTAGACGGCTGGAAAACCGTGACCTGGTCAGATGAGTCCCGACTTCAGTTGGTAAGAGCTGACGCTAGGGTTCGAGTGTGGCGCGAACTCTAGTTGTCAACACTGCACTGTGCAAGTTGGTGGTACCTCCATAATGGTGTGGGCTGTGTTTACGTGGAATGGATTGGGTCCTCTCATCCAGTGAATCCATCATTTACTAAGAATGCTATGTTCGGCTACATGGACACCATTTGCAGCTGTTCATGGACTTCATGTTCCCAAACACCGATGGAATTTTGATGGATGACGAGTGCCGTGTCACCGGTCAACAATTGTTTGGTATTGGTTTGAAGGTCTGCCCCCAGTAGCTGAGTGGTCAGCACGACGGACTGTCGTACCAAAGGGCCCGGGTTCGATTCCCGGCTGGGTAGGAGATTTTCTCTGTTCAGGGACTGGGTGGTTGTGTTGTCCTTATCATCATCATCTCATCCCCATCGACACGCAAGTCGCCGAATGTAGCATCAACTCAAAAGACTTGCACCAGGCGACCGGTCTACCCGACGGGAGGTCCTAGCCATACGGCATTGGTCTGAAGAACATTCTCGACTATTCGAGCGAATGATTTGGCCACCCAGATCACCCGACATGAATTCCATCTAACATTTATGGGATATAATCGAGAGGAAAGGATAACGTTCTACGACTCGGGGCGTGGATGTCAGGAACTTGCTCAGTCGAGATATAATAGGGGTCATGGAAGTGAAATGGAAAGAAGACACGTATTTCTGGTCAGATGAGTATAGGGTAATATCAACACCAGCAGGTGTAGGATTCGTTACGAACAGGAAAGTAGGGCAGAGGGTGTGTTACTGTGAACAGTTCAGTGATACAGTTGTTCTTGTCAGAATCGAAAGCAAACCAACGCCAACAGCGATAGCTGAGGTATACATGCCGACTCGCAAGCTGAAGATGAGGAGATAAAGTAGTGCGGCTCGTCCCGGCGGAGGTTCGAGTCCTCCCTCGGGCGTGGGTGTGTGTGTGTGTGTGTGTGTTTGTCCTTAGGATAATTTAGGTTAAGTAGTGTGTAAGCTTAGGGACTGATGACCTTAGCAGTTAAGTCCCATAAGATTTCACACACATTTGAACAATTTTTTTTAGAGAAAGTGTATGAGGCTACTGAAAGGGTAATATAATACATAAAGGGAAATGAAAAGTGAATATAGGCTTGGGACAAGGAATGAAAGAGGAGAAAGACTAACTGAGTTCTGTAATAAATTTCAGCTAGTAATAGCGCCTGCTCTGCTCAAGAATCACGAGAGGAGGAGGTATACTCGGACAAGACTGGGTGATAAGGGGAGACTTCAGTTAGATTACATATGGATTGTAAGGCACATCCAGGAGCAGATATAGACTCAGATCACAATGTAGCAGTGATGAAGAGTAGGCTGAAGTTCAAGAGATTAGTCACGAAGAATCAATACGCAAAGAAGTGGCATGCAGAAGTACTAAGGAATGACTAGATACGCTTGAAGTTCTCTAAGGCTGTAGATACGGCAATAAAGAATACTACAGTAGGCAGTAGAACTGAAGAGCCATCACAGAAGTAGGAAAGAAAAATATAGGTACAAAGAAGGTAACTGTGAAGAAATCTGGGTAACAGAAGAAATACTTAAGCTGATCGATGAAAGAAAGGCGTGCAAAAATGTTCAGGGAAATTCAGCAATACAGAAATACATGTCGCTGAGGAATAAAATATATAGGTGCAGAGAAGCTAAGACAAAATGGCTGCATGAAAAAAAGTGAAGAAATCGAAAAAGAAATGATAGTCGGAAGGACGAACTCAGCATATACGAAAGACAAAACAACCTTCGGTGAAATTAAAAGCAATGGTGGTAAATTAAGGTGGCAACCGGAATTCCGCTGTTTAATACAGAGGAGAGAGCGGATGGCCAGAGGAGAGAGCCGATGGGTAGAAGAGTACATTGAAGGCCTCTGTGAGGGGCAGATTTGTCTGATGTGATAGAAGAAGAAACAGGAGTCGATTTAGAAGAGATAGGGGATCCAGTATTAGAATTTCAGAGAGCTTTGGAGGATTTAAGATCAAATAAGGCAAAAGGGATCGATAAGATTTCGTCATAATTTCTAAAATCTCTAGAGGAAGTGGCACCAAAACGACTTTTCACGTTGGTGTGTAGAATATATGAGCCTTGCAATATTCCGTCTGACTTCCGGAAAAATATCATCCAAACAATTCCGAAGACTACAAGGGCTGACAAGTGCGAGAATTATCACACAGTCAGCTTAACAGCTCATGAATTCAAGTTGCTGGCAGGAATAATACACAGAAGAATGGAAGAGGAGATTGAGGATATGTTAGATGACGGTGAGTTTGACTTTAGGAAAGGTAAAGGCACCAGAGAGGCAATTATGACGCGGTTGATAATGGAAGCTAGACTAAAGAAAAATCAAAACACATTCATAGGATTTGACGACCTAGAAAAAGCGTCTGACAATGTAAAACGGTGCAAGATGTTCGAAATTCTGAGAAAAATAGGGGTAAGCTATAGGACGAGGCGGGTAATACAAAATATGCACAAGAACCAAGAGGGAATAATAATAATGGACGACCAAGAACGAAATGCTCGGATTAAAAAGGGTGTACGACAGGGACGTAGTCTTCGCCCCAACTGTTCAATCTGTACATCGAAGAAGCAATAACGGAAGTAAATGAAAGGTTTAGGAGAGGACTTAAAGTTCAGGGTGAAAGGGAATCAATGATATGATGCGCTTATAGCAGTGCTATCCTGAATGAAAGTGAAAAAGAATTACATGGTCTGCTGAATGGAATGAGTACAGAATATGGATTGAGAGTAAATCGAAGAAAGATTAAAGTAATGAGAAGTAGCAGAAATGAGAACAGCGAGAAAATTAACATTAAGTTTGATGGTCACGAAGAAGATGAAGTTAAGGAATTGTACTACCTACGCAGCAAAATAACCAGTCGCGGATGGAGCAAGGAGGACATAAAAAGCAGACTAGCATTGGCAAAAAGGGCGTTCCTGGCCAAGAAAAGTCTACTGGTACCAAACATAGGCCTTAATTTCAGGAAGAAATTTCTGAGAATATGTGTTTGCAGCACAGTATTCTACGATAGTGAAACATGGTCTGTGGGAAAACCGGAACAGAAGAGAACCGAAGCATTTTAGACGTGGTGCTAGAGACTAATGTTGAAAATTAGATGGACTGATAAGGTATGGAATGAGGAAGTTCTGTTCAAAATGGTTCAAATGGCTCTGAGCACTATGGGACTTAACATCTATGGTCATCAGTCCCCTAGAACTTAGAACTACTTAAACCTAACTAACCTAAGGACATCACACAACACCCAGTCATCACGAGGCAGAGAAAATCCCTGACCCCGCCGGGAATCGAAACCGGGAACCCGGGCGTGGGGAAGTTCTGTGCAGAATCGGAGAGGAAAGGAATGTTTGGAAAACATTGATAAGGAAAAGGGACAGGATGATGGGACATCTGTTAAGACATCAGGAAATAACTTGCATGGTACTAGAGGCAGCTGTAGAGGGCAAAAACCGTAGAGGAAGACGGATATTGGAATACATTCAGCAAATAATTGAGGACGTACGTTTCAAGTGCTATTCTGAGATGAAGAGGTTGGCACAGGAGAAAAATTCGTGGCGGGCTGCAACAAACCAGTCAGAAGACTGATGAATCAAAAAAAATCGAGAGGTAAATTGGTACACAACATCCTGCACCGTCAACTCTTTCGCTATTATGGACAGCTGTAGAGGCAGCAGGCGGGTATTTCTGCAGGGAACTTTTGACAACTCGTTGAATCCATCCCACATCGAGTTGCTGGACTACTCCGGGCAAAAGGAGGTCCGACACGATATTGGAGGTATCCCATGACGTGTCACCTTAGTGCATTACTTGCCTCTGGCGGCAGACGCAAATGTGAAGGGGTTATGATATGCTTGGTGTGTAATATGGCGATCCTCCCCTGTACTAGACTGACGTGGTCGACCGAAATCCTGACAGCGAGTATGCCTAACAAATCTGGTTACTGCACGAGTCTATTAGCCGGGCAAACAGAACCCACGATGTGGCACCTTTCAAACCATGTCAAGTGCTGATACTGCGCTCTCTTTTTAAGAAGGGACGTTGAACAGATGTGCAGAACTATAGAACTACAGGGTGATTCAAAAAGAATACCACAACTTTAGGAATTTAAAACTCTGCAACGACAAAAGGCAGAGCTAAGCACTATCTGTCGGCGAATTAAGGGAGCTATAAAGTTTCATTTAGTTGTACATTTGTTCGCCATTTCAGCCAATAAAGTTTTTGGTCCCTTTTTCTTCGAAGGTGCTACTGTAACTGGACTACAGTATCTGGAGATGTTAGAGAATTGGCTGTTCCCTCAGCTCGAAAAAGAAGCACAACAATTCATATTTCAGCAGGATGGAGCGCCACCACATTGGCACTTATCTGTCCGTAACTACCTGAACGTCAACTACCCGAGGCGATGGATCGGCCGCCAGGCAGCCCGTGACAGAGCACTTCATCACTGGCCTCCAAGAAGCCCTGATCTTACCCCCTGCGATTTTTTCTTATGGGGTTATGTTAAGGATATGGTGTTTCGGCCACCTCTCCCAGCCACCATTGATGATTTTAAACGAGAAATAACAGCAGCTATCCAAACTGTTACGCCTGATATGCTACAGAGAGTGTGGAACGAGTTGGAGTATCGGGTTGATATTGCTCGTGTGTCTGGAGGGGGCCATATTGAACATCTCTGAACTTGTTTTTGAGTGAAAAAAAACCTTTTTAAATACTCTTTGTAATGATGTATAACAGAAGGTTATTTTATGTTTCTTTCATTAAATACACATTTTTAAAGTTGTGGTATTCTTTTTGAATCACCCTGAGATGGCAGTTATAAGAGTCGAGGGACATGAAAGGGAAGCAGTGGTTGGGAAGGGAGTAAGACAGGGTTTTAGCCTCTCCCCGATGTTGTTCAATCTGTATATTGAGCAAGCAGTAAAGGAAACAAAAGAAAAATTCGGAGTAGGTATTAAAATTCATGGAGAAGAAATAAAAACTTTGAGGTTCGCCGATGACATTGTAATTCTGTCAGAGACAGCAAAGGACTTGGAAGAGCAGTTGAATGGAATGGACAGTGTCTTGAAAGGAGGATATAAGATGAACATCAACAAAAGCAAAACAAGGATAATGGTATGTAGTCTAATTAAGTCAGGTGATGCTGAGGGAATTAGATTAGGAAATGAGACACTTAAAGTAGTAAAGGAGTTTTGCTATTTGGGGAGCAAAATAACTGATGATGGTCGAAGTAGAGAGGATATAAAATGTAGGCTGGCAATGGCAAGGAAAGCGTTTCTGAAGAAGAGAAATTTGTTAACATCCAGTATTGATTTAAGTATCAGGAAGTCATTTCTGAAAGTATTCGTATGGAGTGTAGCCATGTATGGAAGTGAAACATGGACGATAAATAGTTTGGACAAGAAGAGAATAGAAGCTTTCGAAATGTGGTGGTACAGAAGAATGCTGAAGATTAGATGGGTAGATCACATAACTAATGAGGAAGTATTGAATAGGATTGGGGAGAAGAGAAATTTGTGGCACAACTTGACCAGAAGAAGGGATCGGTTGGTAGGACATGTTCTGAGGCATCAAGGGATCACCAATTTAGTATTGGAGGGCAGCGTGGAGGGTAAAAATCGTAGAGGGAGACCAAGAGATGAATACACTAAACAGATTCAGAAGGATGTAGGTTGCAGTAGGTACTGGGAGATGAAAAAGCTTGCACAGGATAGAGTAGCATGGAGAGCGGCATCAAACCAGTCTCAGGACTGAAGACCACAACAACAACAACTGTATATCTCTAATGTCGATCAGTTGTAGAATTTTGGAACACGTATTATGTTCGAGTATAATGACTTTTCTGGAGACTAGCAATGTACTCTGTAGAAATCAGCATGGGTTTCGAAAAAGACGATCGTGCGAAACTCAGCTCGCGCTATTCGTCCACGAGACTGAGAGGGCCATAGACACGGGTTCCCAGTTAGATGCTGTGTTTCTTGACTTCCGCAAGGCGTTCGATACAGTTCCCCGCAGTCGTTTAATGAATAAAGTGAGAGCATATGGACTATCAGACCAATTGTGTGATTGGATTGAAGAGATCCTAGATAACAGAACGCAGCACGTCATTCTCAATGGAGAGAAGTCTTCCGAAGTAAGAGTGATTTCAGGTGTGCCGCAGGGGAGTGTCGTAGGACCGTTGCTATTCAGGATATACATAAATGACCTTGTGGATAACATCGGAAGTTCACTGAGGCTTTTTGCGGATGATGCTGTGGCGTATCGAGAGGTTGTAACAATGGAAAATTGTACTGAAATGCAGGAGGATCTGCAGCGAATTGACGCATGGTGCAGGAAATGGCAATTGGATCTCAATGTAGACAAGTGTAATGTGCTGCGAATACATAGAAAGATAGATCCCTTATCATTTAGCTACAAAATAGCAGGTCAGCAACTGGAAGCAGTTAATTCCGTAAATTATCTGGGAGTACGCATTAGGAGTGATTTAAAATGGAATGATCATATAAAGTTTATCGTCGTTAAAGCAGATGCCAGACTTAGATTCATTGCAAGAATCCTAAGGAAATGCGATCCGAAAACAAAGGAAGTAGGTTACAGTACGCTTGTTCGCCCACTGCTTGAATACTGCTCAGCAGTGTGTGATCTGTAGCAGATAGGGTTGCTAGAAGAGAGAGAGAAGATCCAACGGAGAGCAGCGCGCTTCGTTACAGGACCATTTAGTAATCGCGAAAGCGTTACGGAAATGATAGATAAACTCCAGTGGAAGACTCTGCAGGAGAGACGTTCAGTAGCTCGAGAACATACCTTCACCGAGGAGTCAAGCAGTATATGGCTCCCTCCTACGTATATCTCGCGAAGAGACCGTGAGGATAAAATCAGAGAGATTATTAGAGCCCACACAGAGGCATACAGACAATCTTTCTTTCCACGAACAATACGAGACTGGAATAGAAGGGAGAACCGATAGAGGCACTCATAGTATGGTTCAATGGTTCAAATGGCTCTGAGCACTATAGGACTTAACATCTTAGGTCATCAGTCCCCTAGAACTTAGAACTACTTAAACCTAACTAACCTAAGGACATCACACAACACCCAGCCACCACGAGGCAGAGAAAATCCCTGACCCCGCCGGGAATCGAACCCGGGAACCCGGGCGTGGGAAGCGAGAGCGCTACCGCACGACCACGAGATGCGGGCGCACTCAAAGTATCCTCCGCCACACACCGTCAGGTGGCTTGCGGAGTATGGATGTAGATGTAGATGTAGATGTACTTGGCATCTCTCCTTCACAGTTATCACTCATCACCTGAAGCTGTTTAAGCCTCCTACATACGCTGTCACGACTGATAACGGCACCAACCAACAGCGGTGCTGTACTCTGTTAGTCGGTCTAACAGTTACGGAGAACTGCAGTTCTAATTACTTACATACTCGCCGATGGTGTGTGCGGCTGCGAAGTTACATTTGTAATCATACTTGAATTACGTAACCATTACGGCACCTCACCTCAACCTCTCGATACCAGCAATATTCTACTGTGTTTCTGTAAAATAGTTAACATATTTCTGTGACAACATTCGGATGTGATTTCATTAGTGTAGAGGTACCTCGATACATCGCTGTGTATATATTGCAATGCTATTATTCTTATGTGCATTCTTTCTTTTCTCACTATGATCTATGACGTACTTGTAACTCTGATTTTTGGCGCGTAAGCGGTTATTAGAGAGTCAAGCTTTGATCGTCATGTTAAAAAGACGCAAATTGTAGTCAGTGTATGAAATGTGAACTTTAACAGTGAGGAAGATATTTTAATGTATGTTTTATATTGTGAAGTGATGTTTTGGAACGAGTTACGTGATATTGCAACAAAAGTAATAAAAAAGAAGTGTAACTTAAATTCGGAGTGCTGATTACTTTTTTACGTCAGCATTGTCCTAAATTGCAAAAGTTTAATCTTCAAGAACGGTTTATGAAACACATCTATAAAACTTTTTGAATATCGCAGAATAACAATGAGGCCTCTTTGCATCCGAGCTTGGAATCATCTCTACCTATATTTTCGGCGATTGAGCCATGAGTCCACAACGAGACCAGCTTGGGAAACACGAAAAGATGAGTGTCTAGTTTATTCATTATTTCAAGAAATGACTTTATTAACTGTGCTCTAATGACATCTGCCACATAATAAACTTTGTTGTTGCCCGAAAATGCAATATTTAGCAGCGTGAGTAACACTACAATCATAATTAATTTTTGACATTTGTTGTGGTAGGGTTGTTAGACACTGAGGCATGACTATGTCTTTAGCTCCTTCACTTCTTTTGTCAGGTATTGACCTTCGCATAGTACAGGAAGCGAATACCGCACTCGCCCACTTGTTAGTGCGTGCGTGCGTGTGTTGGCTTGCGTTGCGCCAGCTAATCGCTGTCCTTATTGACCAGGGAGGTGTGAAACTAACGCCCTCGGGTGCCAACCGGGCCGCATTATGTGGGCAATATCGGCGCAGGGGTCGGTCTTTTTTACTGCGGCACGCTGGCCGCTGGCCGCTGGCCGCACGCCCTGTAATCAGCGGTGACAGAATTACGCGCGCAATATCGGCCGCGAGCCGAGCGCTAATTTGTAATCATCGGCCGTTTATCGCCCACAACCACCCCACGCAAGTTTTACCCTTGCCGGTCTCCTTAAACGGTTGTGGCAGTTCGCACGCAAAAAGTGAAAGCGGCGATGAGCTTGTAAAATAGTTAATACCAATGCCCACATATGAAAGTGGAGGCAGCAATGCGGCAGATTTGTTATTCTGCGCAAGTGCGAATTCGCCGGAGACGATCCTAATGCGTTTTTGGAGCTATCCGTATTACTGGCACTAAGCCATGATTTAAGGCAAGTTTCTATGCCTAGCATCAGCGGAGTAGACACAGTGTGTCAACCGAAAAGAAAGGGGCAATATTAACTGAATACTGTGAAGAACCAACGCTCATCGCTTCCCACGGCTATTGCATGACGTATGCAGATCAGGGAGAGCAGTAAATATTTTCTGAGTTGGTGGTAAAGGCTATTTCGAATAAAACATTCCACATAACGTGTGTACAATGTTTACTGGATACGATGATACGGCCGGTGTGGTGTAATTACCGGGTGATCAAAAAGTCAGTATAAATTTGCAAACTGGATAAATCACGGAATCATGTAAATAGAGAGGTACAAATTGACACACATGCTTGGAATGACATGGGGTTTTATTAGAACCAAAAGAATTCAAAAGTTTCAAAATTGTCCGACAGATGGCGCTTCACCTGATCAGAATAGCAATAATTAGCATAACAAAGTAAGACAAAGCAAAGATGATGTTCTTTACAGGAAATGTTCAATATGTCCACCATCATTCCTCAACAATAGCTGTAGTCGAGAAATAATGTTGTGAACAGCACTGTAAAGCATGTCCGGAGTTCTGGTGAGGCATTGGCGTCGGATGTTGTCTTTCAGCATCCCTAGAGATGTCGGTCGATCACGATACGCTTGCGACTTCAGGTAACCCCAAAGCCAGTAATCGCACGAACTGAGGTCTGGGGACCTGGGAGGCCAAGCATGACGAAAGTGACGGCTGAGCACACGATCATCACCAAACGACGCGCGCAAGAGATCTTTGACGGGTCTAGCAATATGGGGTGGAGCGCCATCCTGCATAAACATCGTACGCTCTAGCAGGTGTTTATCAGCCAAGCTGGGGAAGATGCGATCCTTTAACATATCGGCGTACCTCTCACCCGTCACGGTAGCAGTTTTGTTCTCCAGCGCCATCTGTCGGACATTTTGTCACCTTTGATTTTTTTTTTTTTTTGGTTCTAATAAAACCCCATGTCATTCCAAGCATGTGTGTCAATTTTTACCTCTTTATCTACACTATTCCGTGGTTTATTACGTTTTCAAATTTATACTGACTTTTTGATCACCCGGTATAATAAACTCGCCGCGCTCTTCTGTTCCACATCGGCTGTTGCAAATGAAAAATGTTTTGTTCGTCATAATATAAGTTCTACGTAATAACATTTGGTTCTGATGTAACGTAACACACACTTTCGGCCACTACTGAAAATTGTTTTGAAAGTATCCGTCGTTTTTCGTACCAATCCTTTTACTTATATTTACTTTACCAGATTTCTTCGTGAGGTTAAGGTTATCGAATTTGGTTTCTCTTTTAGAAATCAACCCCAGGTTCACTAACATGTAATGGAAGTCAGAACCACCTCTTATTCGCACCGACATAACAGATATTGGGGGAAATGACATTCATCAAAACCTGATATGAGAACACAGCTCATCTTAATTGCGACGCTTTTAGGAAAAGCCGTTGAAGCAATCGAAGCAGGAGATCAAAATACTTCGCTTCTGACAACTAGTTTCACATAAAAGATGATGTATCAGTTGTTGTTGTTGTTGTTGTGGTCTTCAGTCCTGAGACTGGTTTCATGCAGCTCTCCATGCTACTCTACCCTGTGCAAGCTTCTTCATCTCCCAGTACCTACTGCAACCTACATCCTTCTGAATCTACTTAATGTGTTCATCTCTTGGTCTCCCTCTACGATTTTTACCCCCCACGCTGTCCTCCAATACTAAATTGGTGATCCCTTGATGCCTCAGAACACGTCGTACCAACCGATCCCTTCTTCTAGTCAAGTTGTGCCACAAACTCCTCTTCTCCCCAATTCCATTCAATACCTCCTCATTAGTTATGTGATCAATCCATCTAATCTTCAGCATTTTTCTGCAGCACCACATTTCGAAAGCTTCTATTCTCTTCTTGTCCAAACTAGTTATCATCCATGCTTTCACTTCCATACATGGCTACAGTCCATACAAATACTTTCAGAAACGACTTCCTGACACTTAAATCTATACTCGATGTTAACAAATTTCTCTTCTTCAGAAACGCTTTCCTTGCCATTGCCAGTCTACATTTTATACCCTCTCTACTTCGATCGTCATCAGTTATTTTGCTCCCCAAACATCAAAACTCCTTTACTACTTTAAGTGTCTCATTTCCTAATCTAATTCCCTCAGCATCACCCGACTTAATTCGACGACATTCCATTATCCTCGTTTTGCTTTTGTTGATGTTCATCTTATATCCTCCTTTCAAGACATTGTCCATTCTTTTCAGCTGCTCTTCCATGCTCTCCCCCATGCTCTCCCCCATGAACCATGGACCTTGCCATTGGTGGGGAGGCTTGCGTGCCTCAGCGATACCGTAGGTGCAACCACAACGGAGGGTTATCTGTTGAGAGGCCAGACAAACGTTTGGTTGCTGAAGAGGGGCAGCAGGCTTTTCACTAGTTGCAGGGGCAACAGTCTGGATGATTGACTGATGTTTATAATGCTTGAAGTGTTTACTGCGGGTATATAGGGTTCAAATGGCTCTGAGCACTATGGGACTTAACATCTGTGGTCATCAGTCCCGTAGAACGTAGAACTACTTAAACCTAACTAACCTAAGGACATCACACACATCCATGCCCGACGCAGGATTCGAACCTGCGACCGTAGCGGTCACGCGGTTCCGGACTGAAGCTCCTAGAACCGCACGGCCACACCGGCCTGCGGTATATAGGGCGTGAACTACATAGTGACATGTACTTCGATGACTATAGTGTTATTGTCCACTGTTTACCAGCTCATAAACTTAGCTTACCAAAATGCCCAAGGAGGAGGAGGAGATTAGTGTTTAACTTCCCGTTTACAACGATGTCATTAGAGACGGAGCACAAGGTCGGATTGTGGAAGAATGGGGAAGGAAATCGGCCGTGCCCTTTCAAAGGAACCATTACGGCACTTGCATGAAGCGATTTAGAGAAATCACGGAAAATCTAAATCAGGATGGCTGGACGCGGGTTTGAAACGTCGTCCTCCCGAATGCGAGTCCAGTGTGCTAACCATTGCGCCACCTCGGTCGGTGAAAATTCCCGAAGATGGAAAGAGAAAGTGTCACTTTTCGGATGATTACACAAGAGGTGTTTTTTTTTGTTTTTTTTTTGTTTTTTTTTGTTTTTGTTTTTTTTTGTCAAGAAAGGGCGTACGGATCAGGAAGCGTTGTGAGATTTGTAGCTGTTCCATCTCAGCAGCCGGTGTTTGTGGCCGAGCGGTTCTAGGCGCTTCAGTCCGGAACCACGCAGCTGCTGCGGTCGCAGGTTCGAATCCTGCCTCGGGCATGGATATGTGTGATGTCTTTAGGTTAGTTAGGTTTAAGTAGTTCTAAGTCTAGGGGACTGATGAATTCAGATGTTAAGTCCCTTAGTGCTTAGAGCCATTTGAACCATTTTGAATCATCTCAGCAACTCACAGACGCAAGCCAGATGTGAGGCATCACATTTCTACGAAGAATCATACAAATAGATTCACCGTAGCATCGGCATGAAAGCCTATTCCTACATCCATGATTATATGATTTTACTTTTTTCCCCATATTTAATAAACGATTTGAGATGTCGAAACGAAATTTTGGGAAATGGTAGTATACAAAGAAGAGAGTATTTTTCCATATGGTTATTACCGAAATTTTATTATCTACAATGTTATTCCACTAACTACAGCCTTTTTCGATTAAAGGATGTAATTATTAAGGGCCGTCTATAGCTGGTGAAAGGAGAAATGCTGTGGTTAGATGGTTCAAATCATCTCAGAGCGTCCCGACGAGGTACCAGCTAGATATGGTAATCCTAATCATAGGCAGCACACTACATATCTCGCGGACACTGTTGGCACGGAAAGTGGGAAAATACCCAGGAAGAATTGCTCGGTGCTGCTGCAGAACTATTATAATGACAGATTATGAAGTTGTCAAACATCATCAATCCTTTAGTTCTCTTGACTGTACCGTAAAACTGAATACCGCAACGTATCCTGACTCCAAAGTCGCCGCAAAGCAGTCCACAGCTAGGTCCAAAGCCACAGCGATTGCTTAAATATTCTCGCGCCACACTCATTTCTACACCCCCATCTCAGAGTGTGCCGACGAGGTCCCAGCTAGATATGGTAATCCCACTCATAGGCAGCCCACTACATATCTCGCGGACACTATTGATGCGGAAAGTGGAAAAATCAAATATTCCAGCGCATACCTAAACCTATTTTATCATTACTACTGCTCTGCAGCTGTATCTAGCTGGCAGTTCATCCGTTCCGATGGTTTTCTTAGCACTTCTGCTCTTCGAAATATGACGGTATCGTCAGAGGTGGAGTCCAAGTGACTGTTTACTATGGGGAAAGCAAGCTATGTACCTTATCGGCGCCCAAAGTGTTGCAGATTTTCTCGGAACGAAACAGTTCGCCTCGAGGGTTGCAGCCGTTCGCCTGCCACGGGCTACACGTGAGTCCACGTCTCCCGCCCTTCGTGCCATTCCCCTTCCCCTCTCAGCGCACTGTAGGGCCCGGAAGAACTCAGACGTCGAGCACTCCCCATTTGGCGTCGCCACCCTGCAACACCGCACCACCACGGCCAGCACTGCAGAATCGGAGCTCTGCTGCATTTTGTAGTAGGCCTACTCCGTTCAGCCTGAGCGAGTCACAGAGATCATTCACGACTGTTGGATCAAAAGCGCTACAGTAGTCGTCACGAAAGAAGGCAGGTCATCTCTGCCACCTGCATTATTGCCAATTGGTAATAATTTCAAATATTAGGAAAAATTTCTAAAAAATATCAGATATCTTTACTTTTAATCAAGAATATGATGAAGTACTTTCCAAAAGAAAATTCTTTTTTTGCGAAAAAAGTAAAAAAGAGTTTTTAAAGAAATACATTTTTTTACTTCAGTCTCAGGGGAAAGTCAGAAACACATATTCGCAGTCAGAAAATGTAGAAACATTCTAAATGCGGAAGATAGGTATGTTACTGTGAAAACGTAGAACTAAAAGTGAAATACCGTCGCCTGTGTAACGAATATCTTCGTCGCTGATTAATTTGCGTTCTGTTTGAAGTTGTAGAACTTTCCAGCGAGAAAACTGTTAAGAAAAGTATAAAATTAATTTTGGTAACATCTGAGACTTCATTACCATATCATGTCACTTACGAACGCGATTTATTTATGAGAGAGTAAACACGTGACCCAACGTAGCGAGCAAGTCCTAACCGCCTCCAGGATTCTGGTTCCAACGGCTCGGCTTAATAGCAGCTAGAAAATTCCCTAACTCCAGAAGAGATTATATATGCAACTGTAACAGAATCTCCGTCACTGCATCCACCACCCTAAACACTAATTAAAATGTTCAGATGTGTGTGAAATCTTATGGGACTTAACTGCTAAGGTCATCAATCCCTAAGCTTACACACTACTTAACCTAAATTATCCTAAGCACAAACACACATACCCATGCCCGAGGCAGGACTCGAACCTCCGCCGGGACCAGCCGCACAGTCCATGACTGCAGCGCCTTAGACCGCTCAAACACCAACTACACTATACAGATGCAGAGCCTATGTGTAGGTAGTTTCAGACTACTATTTCCCTCGGAACCTTCCCAAATATTTTTGCTTGTATGATTTCGCGAGACTCCAGTTCAGATAAACCACTGGCATTTGTCCTCCGTATACTATAAATGCACAATGCGCAAAGCTGTCCCTATTGGAGAGACAATATCCCATCGCTGCACATGAAGTTTTTCTGTTGTTACATTTCCTGAATTTAAACCCGATGTTTCTTAGAAGGCGAGCACTCATGCTAAATTTTGTGTTGTAGTTGGACAGGAACGTTGCTGGCAACAGAATACTGTCCTTTATTATAGTATTCTAACAATGTCTTCTATACCACTTGTTTATTAAAATCGTCCGTTTTAGTAAACGCACTTTCCTCTTCATATCCTTTCGAGGCGAACCGAAGACAGCACTCAGAGCTACAGCTTCTGAAGTTAAGACAATCCTAAAGCAATACACTGCTCTTTGTGAGACTCCATGTCCTTTAGTCGTTAATTTTTATGTTTGGGTAAAGTCTTGCTCCGTAATGAGCAAGTCTGTTGAAATCTGTAGGATGTTAGATATTACATATTTACAGTGGCATGATTTTTCGCATTAATCATAAACGCGACAAAAGATATTTTGAAGCGATGTTGCGACTTCTTTAGGAATCATATGTTTTTAGTTAAGAAGACAATGATTATATTGCCGCGAATTAAAGTGAATGGGACGAGTCTAGTTTCAAATTGTATCGAGCGGATGGACGTGTACGGGTATGGAGACAACTCCATGAATACATGCAAACTACACTGTTCAAGCTAGTGGAGGCTCTGTATTGGTGTGCTGTCGGATTTATATGGGACCCCTGATACGTCTAGATACGACTCTTGACAGGTGAAACGTACGTAAGCCTCCTGTATAATCACCTGCATCCATTCACGTCCATTGTGCATGCCGACGGACTTGGGCAATTCCAACAGGACAGTGCGACACCTCACACGTCCAGAATCGTTACAGAGTGGTTTCAGGAACACTCTTCTGAATTTAAACACTTCCGCTGGCCACGAAACTCCCCAGACACGAACATTATTGAGCATATCTGAAAAGTGTCAAAGCTTCTCATGTTTATAATTAAAGAAGATAATTGCTTTTAAAATTAGTCATTAGTTTATTGCAATATATGAAGTGTGATGGAGGTGAATTATTGTGTCATTAAGCATCAGTAAAGGGCTATGATTCTTCTCTTTGCAAACTTAGTACACTTTGTGCATGAAAGGTATTCTTCTGATGCGTTCCTAGCTGGGAAGCCCGACGACCGGGTGGACACAGGCAGTGACCACGGGTGAGCGGCGGTCGCGCGCCTACGTCGGCACACTTCACAGAGGGCAGGCTAATGTTCTAATGTGTGTGAAATCTTATGGGACTTAACTGCTAAGGTCATCAGTCCCTAAGCTTACACACTACTTAACCTAAATTATCCTAAGGACGAACACACACACCCATGCCCGAGGGAGGACTCGAACCTCCGCCGCGACCAGCCGCACAGTCCATGACTGCAGCGCCTTTAGACCGCTCGGCTAATCCCGCGCGGCAGAGGGCAGGCCCCCAGAGGATTAGCGACAGGCGAAGACGCCGATAACATCAACACGCTGCCAAGGGAAGCCGTGGACAGTCGCACGTGTACCCGAGGCAGCGGAAATTACAAAATTCGATCGAAAAACAGTTTTGTCACGATTCTAGGTAACGCGGACAGAGCGGCGAGTTGAATAGCAACAACACGACTTGGGTGTCCAAGAATCTCAAGTGGCCCGGGGAATTTTGGCCGTTTCCCGCGAGCAGAACACGTGGGAACGTAGCGGCAATACTCAAAGGGAGAAGTCTTGGTTTATTTGTATACTCTGTCTCACACAGAGTATCGCTCTCTCTTATTCGCGGAATGCGACGGCAAGGAGGGAGGAAATTTTGAAAGGGACTTCTTCATTGGCAAGAATCTAATGTTCGCTTTGAAAAATAGTACGAGCTACGCAATTTGCCGAAGGGCGGAGACAAGACGCTGGAGGGGAGCGGCTCTCTCTCTCCAGGTGCGAGGAGTGCACAAGTATTCGCATTCCGAGGAGGCAGGAGTTCACTCTTGACTGCTTCCGATAAGTCGCAAGGATTCTCTTATCGCTTGTCATGAGACAATGCACTTTGGATTCGTCGCAAACATCGTAGAGAGCAAAGTTTGTTAGATCCAAGTAGGCAAGCTTCACTCACTGTGCGCGTTATCAAGAGCTTAACTCAGGATCACATTTTGATTTACATCCGATGATGGTAGTACTGTTAGAACAGTTTTGAGCTTTGCTTAATGCAGTTTCACGTAGGTTAGCGCTTGCAGATGGACGTATACCGTCGTCCAGTAATGATAACTTCCAGTAGCAGGTTTCGGTCACTATTTTCAGCGTAGAGCATGTTACACGCTATCAACTACATCGCTGGCAGAGTCTTGATGCAGCCGCACGCAATCAGCCAACTCCACCGCCACGCCGACTACGCTATGAATATGGTAATACAGAAAACGCTTGCTTTCCTAGCTGCGCATTCTTCTTTCGCTTTCTTCAATTTCTTTGCAATGTGTTAGATGCTCATACAGACGCAAGGCACAGTATTCACCGTTTGCCCGTTAAGAGAGTCATCTGTTCAGCTGTTTTTTTTTATTCCTTCTCATTTATTACACCAGGTCAACCAGTCTCGTGTAATTTATTTATATGTTAAATTAGAATGAAGTCATACAATGCTCATGTTAAAAGGCAAATACCAGGGCAGGCACATTATATAATTCACTTGTTGTGAGCTGTTGGTGCCAATTCAGTTTTATTTGTTGTTTCTTTTTTATAATACTTTCTACAGTATCTGGCGACCCAAATTGTTTTAGTTTTGTTTATCATTATTTGAATAATTTGTGTGTGATTATTAAATGAATTTGAAAAATTTCAATAATTATTGCATGTGCAGTTTAATGCAGTTTCACTGAATAACCCACTTATATGTTGAACAGCACTCCTTGCTTTTCATTTATAGAATTTAAATAAAATTAACACTTCTTTCTCCCTCCCACACGAGGTATCTTGCACATCTTGGATGTATTGCAACGTGCTGTTCCAAAGAGATTCCCAGCCCCTCGTACACTCACGGATTTGTGGTCAGTCCTACGGGATTCCTGATGTCAGTTCCCTTCAGCACCACTTCAGACATTAGTCGAGTCAATGCCACGTCGTGTTGCGGCGCTTCTGCGTGCTTTCGGGGGCCCTACACGATATTAGGCAACTGTGCCAAAACTACGCCATACAGAGTTCTGAAAATTTTTAATAGTGAATTTTTTGATAGCTGTGAAAACACTTGTAAGATTTATAACGAATAACGTGGAGCGCTTAAAAGAGATATTAGGAGGTGAATTATTCATGCATGAGTTACGTATTGCATATGCACCACATTTTTAGTTACAAATCTTACAAGTATTTTGATGTCTATTAAAAATTCGCACTAACAAATTTTGAGAACTACCTATATGCTGTTAGCAATCTGCATGGAGCTAGGAGAAATTATTTTATGCTTTTTAGACCAATATAAAAAGGCGTTATATTAAAAATTTATTGTTATTTAAATAATTGTTTTCTGCGCTTTAGTCTTGTATGTGTGACATTTTCAGCCGATTTCAAACATGTTGAAGAGATTACAGCAAAGACATCTGGTAAATTTCAGGTTTATTTGAATTTCTCTCCAACTGAGTCAACCAATATATTGCTCCCTCCTACATATATCTCGCGTAAAGATCACGAAGGTAAAAATTACAGAGATTGGAGGTCACACGGAGGCTTACGAACAACCGCTCTTCCCGTGAACTATTCACCACTGTAACAGGAGAAGAATGAAATGGCAGTGGTGCACGAAGTACCCTCCGCCACAAGAAAGCGAGTTACTACTCTACTGTCATTCAGTTCTGAGGTACGTTGAAACTTTCAAGTCTCTAGATCATTGGAAAGTTAGGGTAATATCAACTGCAAAATTTGTACCGAGCAGGCAGACAGACAAGAGAGCGAGTTAATGAAAACGTAGTAAAATGAGTAAAGAACCAAATCTCCAGGCGTCCCTGAGTTATGGTTTTATATCACCCCTTCCACGTCCACAGTCGGTCCTAGGAGTGCCAGGGGTTCTTACCGTCACGGTCATTTTTTCCCAAGTTGCAACTGATACGTCCGCCCAGTTTCGTGGAAATTGCTACAGGCGTTACAGAGGTGCACCTACAAAACGAGTTAGTTGGCTCAGACTCTTTCTGCAGCAAGTAATTTAAGTAATTTAAGTAATTTATGCACACTGCGCTGTAGGAGCTGTGACGCAACCTGCAAAGCACATCCCTTCTGCAGGAGCTCCAAGTCGGCAGGCGGTGACCTGCGTTATGCTTCTTTGTCATCCGCCCCCCCCCCCCCGCCCCGCCCCCCCGCTCCCCCCCCCCCCTCTTCTATTGCAGGTAGGTGGACCTTCCCCCACACTCTTGCACTGTCATCTAATTCTGAGGTAAGTTTAAAATTTAAAGTCCCTAACTCATCGGGAAAATAGTTTAAAATCAAATGCAAAATTTCTTACCGAACAGACAGACATACAAGGAAGCGACCTAATAAAAACGTGTTAGTATCACCTATCACCTCTTTCAGTTGAACCAGTGGAAGCTCGCAGAAAGCGATCCTTTGCTGTGTTCTCTGTGATTACCGCTTCAGTAGCACATTTACAAATACGCGGCTGTAAGCATCAACAGTGATAAAGACCTAAAGCACTTCTTCCGACACCACTGAGCATCCAATAAAGTTTGGTGATTATGATGATGTTTGATTTATTGGGGCGCTCAACTGCGCGGTCATCAGCGCCCGTACAAAGTCCCAATTTTTACACAGTCCAATGTTTGACTCAATCCAGTCTAGCAAATGTCACGAATGATAATGATGATTATGATGAAAACAACACAAACACCCAGTCCCCGGGCAGAGAAAATCCCCAACCCGGCCTGGAATCGAACCCGGGACCCCATGATCCAGAGGCAGCAAAGCTAGCCACTAGACCACGAGCTGCGGACAATAAAGTCTGGTGAACACACTCTGCGCAGGTCGTGCGTCGCAGCTTTTCCCAGTTTTGAAACCACGAGCCGAGTCCCGCTGGGAACATGGTTTCAGTCTGTCATGGAGTTGCACAAGCTGCGACATCGTCGCGAAAAAACAGTGACCCGTATGTGTAATAAGTTTCCTTTAATTTACGTCTATAGTCACGAACTGTGTGATAACAGATTACCGGTTTCGGTCTTTAATGACCATCATCAGATCTGTTTCATAAAAACAAAGTCCTAATGTACTGCTGCCATAGTGGCATCGTCAAATGTTAAATGCGGAATCAGCAACAGCATCGTCAAATACATATAGATAACATCACATGCACAAGTCATGTTGTCAGTAGTACTACTGTTTAAAACAGTAGCACTACTGACAACATGCCTGTGGATATTGTATCAGACACAGTCCCTTTGACTGTTCAGAGATGTCACTAAACCCGCCCAAAGATGTTAACAACCATGCATGAGCAGCGCCTATTAGACGGAGGGAGTCCGACAGCCAATCAGTTCCAGTCATTCCACCAGGAAGGAGGTACACGGCTCGTGTTGTCTGTAGTTCAACCATGCCTAGACGGTCAATACCGCGTTTCGATCGCGTCCGCATTTTTACTTTGTGCCAGGATGGACTCTCAACAAGGCAAGTGTCCAGGTGTCTCGGAATGAACCAAAGCGATGTTGTTCTGACATGGAAGAGATACAGAGAGACAGGAATTGTCGATGACATACCTCGCTCAGGCCGCCCAAGTGCTACTACTGCAGTGGATGACCGCTACCTACGGATTATGGCTCGGAGGAACACTGACAGCAACGCCACCATATTGAATAATACTTTTCGTGGAGCCACAGGACGTCGTGATACGACTCAAACTATACGCCATAGGTTGTATGATGTGAAACTTCACTTCCGACGTCCATGGCGAGGTCCATCTTTGCAAAATGTGTTGCGGTACAGATGGGCCCAACAACATGCCGAGTGGACCGCTCAGAATTGGCATCACGTTCTCTTCACCGGTGAGTGTCGCATATGCCTTCAACCACACAATCGTCGGAGACGTGTTTTGGAGGCAACCCGATCAGGCTGAACGCCTTAGACACAACACTGTCCAGCGACTGCAGCAAGGTGGAAGTTAGATGGTGTTTTGGGATGGCATTACGTGGGGCCGACGTACAACGCTGGTAGTCATGGGAGGCGCCATAACGGCTGTACGATACGTGAATGCCATCCTCCGATCGATAGTGCAACCATTTCGACAGAATATTGACGAGATATTCGTCTTCATGGACGACAATTCGCGCCACCATCGTGCACATCTTGTGAATGACTTCCTTCAGGATAACGACATCGCTCGACAAGAGTGGCCAGCATGTTCTCCAAACATGAACCCTATCGAACATAACTGGGATAGATTGAAAAGAGCTGCTTATTGACGACGTGACCCACCAACCGCTCTGAGGGATCTACGCCGAATCGCCGTTGAGGAGAGGAACAATCTGGACCAACAGTGCCTTGATGAACATGTGGATATTATGATGCGACGAACTCGGTGTGTGTGATGTCCTTAGGTTAGTTAGGTTTACGTAGTTCTAAGATCTAGGGGACTGATGACCTCAGAAGTTAAGTCCCATAGTACTCAGAGCCATTTGAACCATTTCAGAGCCTAAACTTTTGGTTTGGTCACCACGTTGGTGCGGGCGTGGAAAGGCCCCATCTCTTTAAAAAAAATGTTGTGGAGAAAAAATAAATAAACTGTAGTATCATTGCCACAGATACTACTACAACGGCGCGCCAACGTAAGGTTCGCAGCTCGTCGTCTGCCGAGCACAGCGCACTCTAGCGGACAGTGCAGCTCGACGGAACTGGAGTGTGCCTCGTTCACTACTTAGCTAGATTTCAACCTAGGCAGACGCACTTTCATAATCGGCCCTCAGCCAGTTCTGTAATGTTTGCGTTGATTCTCTGAGGAGAGCCCATCAGGCTTAGTCCATGAGAATATGTTGTATTAGTTCATGGTATTCCATGTTACGAGATTGTCAGTTCATAGCCGCAGCTGCAGTCCTACAAACTACTGAAGATACGTAATTTCATTGTACTATGTGTTTCTTGAATAATAATCCTCCTCTCTAACAGTGTGTCGTACCACATATTATTGCAACCTGGACTCCTTCAGCACATATCAACTCGGCCTCCTACTTATTTGCATTTAGTAACGAGCTGAAAACACCCACGCGTTCTGAGCCTCTAAACAGTGAGACACCATATAAACGGCACGAGGGAGCTTTGAACACAGTTCGCCTGTTTGGCAGTCCTACACCATGATCACTTACCCAAGACGCCGTTGTAATTTCAGGCTGCTCTTTATTGCACTCCTTGTTCTTGAACCGTTCACTGTTTCTATTTTGCTTTTTGTTCACAGTTCAGTACACCTTCTTCCTGTTTTGATGTTTGATCTGTGTTCACTGTTTGACGGGCTATTCACTGGGCCACCTTATCACTAAATATGAGTGGGGTGCGACGGGGAGTTTCTCTTGTAAGTTATGTACTCTTTTTAAAATTCTTTGCGCTGGACCCCTCAGCTCCCGCTAGGGTTAAATTTGGTGAGCACTGCCATAACGGGCCAGTCTGATCAACGCGGTACTACACTACTGGCCATTAAAATTGCTACACCATGAAGAAATGCAGATGATAAACGGGTATTCATTGGGCAAATATATTATACTAGAACTGACATGTGATTACATTTTCACGCAATTTGGGTGCATAGATCCTGAGAAATCAGTAAGCAGAACAACCACCTCTGGCCGTAATAACGGCCTTGATACGCCTGGCCATTGAGTCAAACAGAGCTTGAATGGTGTGTACAGGTACAGATGCCCATGCAGCTTCAACACGATACCACAGTTCATCAAGAGTAGTGACTGGCGTATCGTAACGAGCCAGTTGCTCGGCCGCCATTGACCAGACGTTTTCAATTGGTGAGAGATCTGGAGAATGTGCTGGCGAGGGCAGTAGTCGAACATTTTCTGTATCCAGAAAGACCCGTACAGGACCTGCAACATGCGGTCGGCCATTATCCTGCTGCAATGCAGGGTTTCACAGGGATCGAATGAAGGGTAGAGCCACGGGTCGTAACACATCTGAAATGTAACGTCCACTGTTCAAAGTGCCGTAAATGCGATCAAGAGTTGACCGACGCGTGTAACCAATGGCACCCCATACCATCACGCCAGGTGATATGCCAGTATGGCGATGACGAATACACGCTTCCAATGTGCGTTCTCCGCGATGTCGCCAAACACGGATGCGACCTTAATGGTGCTGTAAACATGACAATTTGCCATTCGTGCACTCAGGTTCGTCGTTGAGTACACCATCGCAGGCGCTCCTGTCTGTGATGCAGCGTCAAGGGTAACCGCAACCATGGTCTCCGAGCAGTCCATGTCGAACTGTTCGTGCAGATGGTTGTTGTGTTGCAAACAAAAATGGCTCTGAGCACCATGGGACTCAACTGCTGAGGTCATTAGTCCCCTAGAACTTAGAACTAGTTAAACCTAACTAACCTAAGGACATCACAAACATCCATGCCCGAGGCAGGATTCGAACCTGCGACCGTAGCGGTCTTGCGGTTCCAGATTGCAGCGCCTTTAGCCGCACGGCCACTTCGGCCGGCTGTTGTGCTGCAAACGTCCCCATCTGTTACTCAGGGATCGAGACGTGGCTGCACGTTCCGTTACAGCCGTGCGGATAAGACGCCTGTCATCTCGACTGCTAGTGACACGAGGCCGTTGAGAGCCAGCACGGCGTTCCGTAATACCCTCCTGAACACACCAACTGCATATTCTGCTAACAGTCATGGGATCTCGACCAACGCGAGCAGCAATGTCGCGATACGATAAACCGCAATCGCGATAGGCTACAATCGGACCTTTATCAATGTCGGAAACGTGATGGTACGCATTTCTCCTCCTTACACGAGGCATCACAACAACGTTTCACCAGGCAACGCCGGTCAACTGCTGTTTGTGTATGGGAAATCGGTTGGAAACTTTCCTCGTGTCAGCACGTTGTGAGTGTCTCCACCGGCGCCAAGCTTGTGTGAATGCTCTGGAAAGCTAATCATTTGCATAACACAGCATCTTCTTCCTGTCGGTTAAATTTTGCGTCTGTAGCAGGTCATCTTCGTGGCGTAGCAATTGTAATGACCAGTAGTGTAAAAAGGGAGGAAAATCTTGGATGCGTGCCGGACTATAGGGTCAGGCCAGGTGGACGGCCAGCGCTGTGTCTTGGGCCAGTGACCCGGTGAGCCGAGGCGCGGGGCAGACATGTGAGTAGTCCGCGGCGCGAGCGCCGTCTGCCGGCCGTTAGTCGCGCCCGCATCGAGCGGCTACGCAAGGCGTGGCGCGTGCGTGTGCGTGTGTGCGTGTGGAGGTGCGTGCGACCCGCGTGCCCGCTCCGCGCCGTATCGACCGCCGGCGAGCGCCCCCGAGTCCGCCACCCCCGCCGCTCACCGCTCGCTGTCTGCACTTGCCGCACGCCCCACGTCGGGGGCGACGCGTTCCCACACACCCACGACGCCGCCGCCGCCACTCGCACCTCTGCCTGCCCCAGCGCAGAGTCGACCCGGGACCCTCTGCGTAGAGCCGACCTGTGCACTACTCGCGACTCTCGAGCAGCGTACAGCGATTCCGCTTCGACGTCCCGGCACTGCACAGCTGCGATCAAGGGTGCCATTGTCGCCTTTACGATTCGTGGAGTCACTACTTCACTGATACAGTTCACACCTGAGTTAAGACAGGCTATAACTGAAGAAACGAAAATTCAGAAACTGTAAGATGACCATCAGTTTGGCATTCGAGAAGACAGAGACGCTGGAGAGGTACTTCCGACGTCTTAATAAGCTTTGTCGACTTGGGAAAGCGTTCGAAAATGTAAAATGGTGCAAAATACTCAGAAAAATTTGAGTAAGTTATATGGAGAAGAAATAAAAACTTTAAGGTTCGCCGATGACATTGTAGTTCTGTCAGAGGCACCAAAGGACTTGGAAGAGCAGTTGAACAGAATGGGCAGTGTCTTGAAAGGAGGATATAAGATGAACATCAACAAAAGCGAGTCGAATTAAGTCGGCTGATGCTGAGGGAATTAGATTAGGAAATGAGACACTTAAAGTAGTAAAGGAGTTTTGCTATTTGGGGAGCAAAATAACTGATGATGGACGAAGTAGAGAGGATATAAAATGTAGACTGGCAATGGCAAGGAAAGCGTTTCTGAAGAAGGGAAATTTGTTAACATCGAATATAGATTTATGTGTCAGGAAGTCGTTTCTGAAAGTATTTCTGTGGAGTGTAGCCATGTATGGAAGTGAAACATGGACGATAAATAGTTTGGACAAGAAGAGAATAGAAGCTTTCGAAATGTGGTGGTACAGAAGAATGCTGAAGATTAGATGGGTAGATCACATAACTAATGAGGAGGTACTGAATAGAATTGGGGAGAAGAGGAGTTTGTGGCACAACTTGACTAGAAGAAGGGATCGGTTGGTAGGACGTGTTCTGAGGCATCAAGAGATCACCAATTTAGTACTGGAGTGCAGCGTGGAGGGTAAAAATCGTAGAGGGAGACCAAGAGATGAATATAAACAAGATTCAGAAGGATGTAGGCTGCAGTAGGTACTCGGAGATGAAGAAGCTTGCACAGGATAGAGTAGCTTGGAGAGATGCATCAAACCAGTCTCAGGACTGAAGACCACAACAATAACAACATACGGAATACAATACGTATAAGAATGGAGGAGGACTAATTGTATTGGAAGACCACCATCGAAGTGTCGCATTAAGACGAGAGTTATACAAGGATGCACTCTTTCTCTTCTACTGTTCAGTCTCTGTATCTACAAGAAATGACGCAAATACACTGAAGAGCCAAAGAAACTGGTACACCTGCCTAATATCGTGTAGGGTCCCAGCGAACAAGCAGAAGTGCCGCAAATCGACGTGCCATGCACTCGACTAATGCCTGAAGCACTGCTTGAGCGAACTGACGCCATGAATCGTGCAGGACTGTCCATAAATCCGTAACACTACGAGACGGTTGCCGATCTCTTCTGAACAGCACTTTGCAAGGCATCCCAGATATGCTCAATAATGTTCCTGTCTGGGGAATTTGGTGGCCAGCAGAAGTGTGTAAATTCAGAAGAGTGTTCCTGGAGCCACTCTGTAGCAATTCTGGACGTGTGGGGTGTCGCAGTGTCCTGCTGGAGTTATCCAAGTCCGTCAGAATGCGCAATGGGCATGAATGGATGCAGGTGATCAGACAGGATGCTTAAATACGTGTCACCTCTCAGAGTCGTATCTAGACTTATCAGGGTTGCATATCACTCCAACTGCACACGCCCCACACCTTTACGGAGCCTCCACCAGCTCGAACATTCCCCTACTGGTATGCAGAATACATGGAACCATGAGATTGTCTACATACCCGTACAGGTCCACCCGCTCGATACAATTTGAAACGAGACTCGTGCGGCCAAGCAACACTTTTATAGCCATCAACAGTCCAATGTCGCGTGTTGACGGGCCCAGGTGAGGCGCAAATCTCTGTGTCGTTCAGTCTTCAACGGTACACAAGTGGGCCTTCCGCTCCG
Source organism: Schistocerca serialis cubense (assembly GCF_023864345.2). Taxonomy (NCBI): domain Eukaryota; kingdom Metazoa; phylum Arthropoda; class Insecta; order Orthoptera; family Acrididae; genus Schistocerca; species Schistocerca serialis. Next base: position 154,718,332 of record NC_064645.1, read on the forward strand.
AAAGCCCATATTGATGATGTTTCATTGTATGGCTCGCACGCTGACACTTATTGATGGCCAAGCACTGAAACCTGCAGCAATTTGCGGAAGGGTTGCACTTTTGTCACGATGAACGATTCTCTTCAGTCGTCGTTGGTCCCGTTCTTGCAGGGACTTTTTCCGGCCGCATCGATATCGGAGACTTGATGTTTTACCGAATTCCTAATATTCACGATACACCCGTGAAATGGGCGTACGGGAAGATCCCCACTTCAAAAAATGGTTCAAATGGCTCTGTGCACTAAGGGACTTAACTTCTGAGGTCATCAGTCCCCTAGAACTTAGAACTGCTTAAACCTAACTAACCTAAGTACATCACACACATCCATGCGCGAGGCAGAATTCGAACCTCCGCCGGGACTGTTTTCGCTGTTATTTATAATACATACTGTATATTAATATTTTGGAATTGCGTACGTTAATTATAATTTTAAAGGCATGAGGCTCGTAAAATGCCCCGATAGAAAACCAGACAACCCTAATTCCGAATGTTCAGTCTGGCATCTGTCTCTCTTATGCCGTTCCGTACACATAGGACCATAATCTGATAGGGTACTCATGTTTGAAAATTTCAAAAAAATCGAGTTTTGTTTTGCTTAAAATGTTCTCTGGGATGTCTTCTTTATTGTAGCGTTCATCCCAAGTTCGCTAGAAACTCTGTTATCGAGTTACAAGGCGATTTGCAAAAAGTTTCTCCGAAAACTATTCACAGCTGGAAAAGGCGACATCACGGCCAATGTGGCAGGATGTAATTTCAACGACGGCTCAACGGGCATTATGGAAACTACGAAAGTGCTCGAACATGAGATCGCACCAGCCTCTTACAACTTCCCCACCAAAGCGAAAGAGAAGCGTATCGAGCGGATGGCAAACTGCCAAAGAGACCCGCAGGACCATTATGGCCGCGAAGAAGATGGAGGAGGACTTCCTTTTGAATGTGGAGGGATTGCTGTATGGTCCATTTAACGTAAACACAAAAAATGTAAACCAAAATTTTAAACGCGTTTTTTTCGAAACCGTATTTTTCAGATTGGTTGGAAACTTAACTTTAGAACAGTACATACAATTTTGGTCGGAGTTTGATGCCTACATTCTAAAATGATTTCCTTGTCAGCATACGTAGGCTTTCTGCGATGTCTTTAAAAATCGAGACATTTTGTCAACGTGTCGCCATTTTCTAAGAACTTAATATTTTTCAGTTATCCTTTGTATGCTGATAGAAAATGTATTAAAAATCACTTATACAATATTATTTTGGTACATGTACAGTAGGAGGGCTTCGGGAATTCCCACCGATGGAGGATGTTGGCTGCAAGAGGTCCTTCCACGTGGTGCAGCGGTTGCAGAGAGCGTATAATGTGAACACAAAAATTATTTCTGGAAGACAAAAGTGTAAGTAATAAAACTATATAATCAGTACTACTTCTTATTGTACCTGAAAAATCACGAAAATCACCTCTTTTCCATGCGTTCATAGAGGACTACCCCTTAACGAACGTGACTGTGTCCAGTGTGTGTTCGGCAATCGTGCATCCATTTCAATAACGGGTCTCTCCGCTTATTTGTGCACAAAACGTTGTGTTTACGTTGAGCGTCAATTGCCAACCCATGCACCCACCGACGATTTCTTGCAAGTCTTCCTGCATTTCGCTACAATTTTCGAGCGTTGCGACTTCTCGCACAACACTATCATCAGCGAACAGCTTAACTTTCCGTTATCTGTTAGGTCATTTGTGCGTAGCTCAGACGAGCCATGCCATCCACTGCCGATGGCGTAATTTCGATGCAGTATGGAGGTGCGTGGGGTCAACGACCGCTTTCCCGGAGGTTGTCTACCCCCACTTCTCAATCACGTAGTTTCCGAAACGGCATCACGAGGCTGAGTGCACCTCATTCCATTCCTCCCAGGAAGGTAAATCCAGGGCAGTATCGGGAAATCGATCCTGAGTTCTGAACATAGAGGCTGACCACTGAGACACAAAGGCGGATCATTTGTATGGTGAACCAAAATCCACGGATTCGCACGCCACAGCGGCGATACTAACAGTACAAAAATGTAACAAAATTTCGGCCCATGTATAGTTTGTGTAGAATGAAGGCGTACGCACAAAAAGGCAACTTAGCAATATTCTACACACAAGTGATACAAGTATCTTCATTTAAGAATGTTTATCTTTGCTGCACAGTTAGTACAGAGCGTAGTCTTTTGCGAGCCTAGGCTTTATACACTGTTCAAAAGAATGAGGGGAACACGTGTATGCCGTCCGCCATGGCCGAACGGTTCTAGGCGCTTCAGTCCGGAACCGCGCGGCCGCTACGGTCGCAGGTTCGAATCGTGTCTCGGGCATGCATGTGTGTGATGTCCTTAGGTTAGTTAGGTTTAAGTAGTTCTAAGTTCTAGGGGACTGATGACCTCAGATGTTAACTCCCATAGTGCTCAGAGTCGTTTGAACCATTCTGAACCCGTGCATCAATGTCAGGTATGCTAAATCTGTTTTGATACATGTTGTAACTATAGTCTTATTGCATGGCTTGAGACCTTCGCTTTCAATGTATTCAAAATTTAAAATCATTCGCCATCTACTGGCTGAGTTACGCATTATGGCGTCAGTAACCGCTCAGAGTGGGTGAGCATCGGTGACCCGGTGTTTTCTAGTGAGGTACACAGACGGTTGTTCTCATTTGTGGAAGCTTTATTCAACCGAGCAGATGCAATGCGACATTTTAACGTAGTATAAGTTGCTAGGGTAGTCTGTTTGATAAAAAAAAATGGACTTTCAGTCGTGTTGCTGCAGATGTTAATGTCTGTCCAAGTGTTATCCATAAGTTGTGGACACGCTACAGGCAGACAGGTTAGTATATAACGCGAGTGGAACAAAGTCGCCGAAGCATTACAACCCAACGTGAAGACTGATATCTGGCCATCTCTGCACTGCATCTTTGTTCTGATACCGCCAGAGCATTGCGAGACGGTGACAGGAGGGCCGCTGGAGCCACTGTGTCAGATCAGACTTTAATGAAAAGGTGACGAGAAAGTACTTTACGTCCCAGACACCCTGCTGGAGTACCCGCTTGACATGACAATAACTTGCAGCTCGCCCTCGTTTCTGGCAACTGCGTCACTGGTTACACGTGTTATTCGCAGAAAAGTTCCAGATGTCCTCTGATACATGGTGGTGGTCCTGTTCGTGTGCGGGGACCCATGGTCAGCGATACTTGCCAATTATTGTCCAGGAAATCGACAGATTCCCAAGTTGTGGGAAGGCTTCAGTGCTGGCAGCTATACGGTTCTTGCCGTTGTCCGCGTTCGCCTTACCGCCAGGCAGTACATCTAACAGGTGTTCTTGGGCTGTGTGATGGCTTCTGCATATATTTGTGACACTGACTTACTTCTAATGCAAGGGCCTATGTGGCGGGCGTCAGCAGCGGTGTCTTGCGAGGCCTGGACACTGAAGTAATGGAATCGCCGGCCGTGAGTCCCGACCTAAACTTCATCTTGCGTGTGTGGGACATGCTTGACAGAGGTGTTCCCGGCCATCCTGTTGCACCACAAACTCTGCAATTACTCTCATGGGGTCTATTTGAAGAATGGGTACGGATACAACAAGCTGACCTCGTAGACTTACACGGAGCGTTCCGCTTACGTGATAGGCAGAGATAATCGCTCACGGAGGGCATATACGTTATTGAAGCTTTCTAAGTCCAACGAAAAGTTCCCAGGATGACGGGATGAATGACTGCTTCCGCTTTGTTTTCGGCACCTGTCGGACATTTCAGTTTTTTTTTCATGTAAACGATCAAGGATGTTATGACGTTTTGTTGCGCATTTAATTTGCGAAAGATAAAGGTATAATTTGGTAACATACCCAGTCCTCAATTATTGTTCAATAGAATACGATACACACCCAAAGTCATGTTCTCCTAATTCTTTCGAGCAATGTATTTTTTAGTTTCTGGTCTGCGTTGTGCGGTATTTGGCTTCCCTATCGTTATACTAGAATTACGGCAATAGTTATAGAAAACATGTGCACTTATTTGTTACGAACACAGAAATGAGACACAAAAATTATTTCTGAAAGACAAAAGTGTAAGTAATAAAACTACATAATCAAACTTAGTATTACTTTTTACTTTACTTGAAAAATCACGAAAATCACCTTTTTCTCATGCGTTCATAGAGGACTACCTCTTAACGGACGTGACGGCGTCCAGTGTGTGTTCGGCAATCGTGTAACCATTTTTTATTATTCCAGTTTTCGGGAAGTATTTTGCTCTTTAATGTTTATTCTCTTCTTTTCCACGCACTACTTCCTTTCATGCTTTCTGGTTCATCGTCAGCATTGTTTCCCTGTTCTTCACCTACAAACCACCTACGAAAATTAAAAAAAAAAGCCAACACCACACATCTCCTTCTTGATCTACCCCTGCTAATTTTGTGCTAGTTAGTTTCCTTGCAACCGTGCAGATTGCGTTGTCTAATTGTATCATTTGGCACTATACTCAAATCCAGTTTCCGCTCTAGCTTCCTTTCAGTCTATTAGCACCAGTTTGATTGCTAGCAACTTTCATGTCCACCTGACGTAACCGCTAATTATCAGCTTTCACTGAAGTTGCCGCTCTTTCTAAATGTAATATGTGTGTCTAGCATCTACACATTGATAAGTTTTGCAGTTATTTACAGCATTGTTCATTAATTTCAATAATCCAAGACTATGAAACTTACTGCCAGTTTAAAACTGTGTGCCGGACCGAGACTCGGTGTCGGGACCTTTACCTTTCGCGGGCAAGTGCTTTACCATCTGAGCTACCCAAGCCCGACTCACGATCCGTCGACACAGCTTTAGTTCCCCCAGTACCTCGTCTCCTACCTTTCTAAATGTCACAGAAGCTCTCCTCCAGACCTTGCAGAACTAGCACTTGTGGATGAAAGGATATTGCGGAGACATGGCTTAGCCACAGAATGGGAATATTTCCGGAATGAAATTTTCGCTCTGCTGCGGAGTGTGCCCTGATATGAAATTTCCTGACAGATTAGAACTGTGAACCGGGCCGAGACTCGAACTCGAGACCTGCAAGGTTTGCAGGAGAGCTTCTGTGAAGTGTGAAAGGTAGGAGGCACTGGTGGAATTAAAGCTGTGTAGACGGGTGGTGATTCGTTCTTGAGTAGGTCAGATGGTAGAGCAACTGCCACCGAAAGGCAAAGGTCCCGAGTTTGTGTCTCGGACGGGCACTCCGCTACAGAGTGAAAATTTTATTCTGGAACCAACACTATTGTATGATATTTCAACTATGAACACAAACAAAACTTTATTTCTGCAAAAATATACTTATATACTCTTAAACATATGTAATACAGACAGAAAGATTGGATTTATTTTCACCAAATTATCGTCACTTAGATTTAACGACTGCCGCACAAACTTGAAGTATAAGGTCAATATGTTTTTGTGGGTACTGCGAGTCTACATGATTCCACACGCCCTTAACAACATTCCAGAGATGTTCCTCGATTATTATTTGAAATTTCAACTTACATCTGTCCATTTCAATGGAATTATAATCAAGGCTTTGGGACAGCCACACCATATCTTTCAGTGCCTTCTGTTTCTCCTTTGATACAGTGCACTTCTCATAAAATACCGACTGATGTTTTGGGTCATTATTCTATGGTAATGCGAACCGTTTCCCTCTTAAGTGCGACCCAAGTGGTATCGTATTATACTGAAGTGTGGGGTGGTAGTGCTTCTGATTCATACACTCTTCTGTTTTCACAATGTCAGCAGTCCTCTCTCCAGCAAAACAGCCCCAATCATAATGACCCCCCACCGCTTTAACAGTAGGTACAATGCATTGCTGGGTCACCCTTTTTACTTGAGATCGAAGAATAAAGGTCTTCTCCTTCTGGTTCCAAAAATCTCGAAGTTTGATTCAACTGTGAATAACACTTTCCAATGCGCTCCGCGACACATGCCGTAGCTGTCTACCGTCCGGATCCAGTGCATTACTCGCGAGATTTTAAGTTCACACCATGCGACGTAATATCACACAACTTGCAGCCGTCTCACGCTTTGGCATCTCAACAGGTAACATGATGAGACCGAACCAGCAGCAATTAGGGCGTAGGGAATTTTACTGGACGGCAAAGCTCCACTTATTCCAGTTTAGAATCCAGATAAACGCTTGGATTTACCAACGACTTGATTTCAGCTACAGTTGTTCGATGCAGTTTCATCTTTGAGCTGCACTTTAGATTTAGTAAGTTGTTTCCCACAGGTGCCCAGATAGAGTTTTTGAGTGTTTGATTTACTTTTAAGTCAGATTGCACTTCGGGGATCTTTAACCTTTCAAAATTAGATTGTATATCAGAAGCCATTAATTCTAATTTAAGGTCAGATTGCGTATTAGGTGCCACGACCATTATTCCAAGCATATCTGAATACTTTGATAGTAAGATTTTATGCATTTATGTTTTAGAATGTAATTAATGAATAAATTACATTATATATCAATTTTAAACCACCCTTCCCATTCATTTACCCACAAACCGCCTCCATCCACTATAAGTGTGTGGAAAACAGTCAAGGAACACGACATCAAACCGGGCACCGGTACCTCCTGTGTTCTGGGTCTCGTGGACGGCCGGCCGGGGTGACCGAGCGGTTCTAGGCGCTACAGTCTGGAACTGCGCGACCGCTACGGTCGCAGGTTCGAATCCTGCCTCGGGCATGGATGTGTGTGTTGTCCTTAGGTTAGTTAGGTTTAAGTAGTTCTAAGTTCTAAGGGACTGATGACCTCAGAAGTTAAGTCCCATAGTGCTCAGAGCCATTTGAACCGTTTTTTGTCTCGTGGACGAACAGAGCGAGCTGGGCTTTACTCGATCGTTGTTTGCACATTGATTCCCACAGAGCAGGTTTTCGGTCTTGAGAAGTGTCGTTATACGCCAGGGCACGAAAGAAAAGAAAGGAAGATTAGGGGTTAACGTCTAGTTGGCAACGCGGTCTTTTAGAGATGGAACACAAGCTCTGACTGTTTCAAGGATGGAGAAGAAAACCGCCATATTCTTTCAAAGGAACCATACCGGCTTTTCAGGATGAGATTTTCACTCTGTAGCAGAGTGTGCGCTGATATGAAACTTCCTGGCAAATTAAAACTGTGTGCCAGACCGAGACTCGAACTCAGGACCTTTGCCTACCGCGGGCAAGTGCTCTACCATCTGAGCTACCCAAGAACGACTGATGACCCGTCTTCACAGCTTCAATTCTGCCAGTACCTCGTCTCCTACCTTACAAACTTCACAGTAGCTCTTCTGCGATCCTTCCAGAACTAGTACTCCTGGAAGCTCAGATGGTAGAGCACTTGCCCGCGGAAGGTAAAGGTCCCGAGTTCGAGTCTCGGTCCGGCAGACAGTTTTAATCTGCCAGGAAGTTTCATACCGGCTTTTGCCTAGAGCAATTTAGGGAAATCGCGGAAAACTTAAATCACGACGGCCAGACGCGGATTTCACCCCCCCCCCCCCCCCTCCCACCCACCGAATGCGAATCCACTGTGCTGACCATGCGCTAGCCCTCTCGGTAACAGGCGAGCAGTCAGAGAAAGCCCTGTGGGCGTTAATTTGCTGTCTATTCCTGGTCCTCGGCGGCTGTGGGAGGAGACGAGAGCGACCGTGACGGGCGCGGGCGGCTGGGAGAACCACGTGACAGAGTCCGTTGTTCGGCAGGGACAAGGCCGGGCCTGCAGGCGGGGCGGCAGCACGGCTCCCCATCGATCGGTCGGCCGCCTGCTGACCGGGACGCGGCCGCTGTAAACACACCCACAGCCATCCGGCGGGCGGGTTGTTTGTTTCCCCTGGCCTCCAGGCCTCACCGCCACAGAGAGAGACTGAGTCGCTTAGCGACTCAACTAGATGAGCTCACCGGAAAACAAATTTTATTTGCCAGCTTAAAAGAGCACAGTAGAATGCAGCAGGCACTTTGTCTCTGGCGCAGGTCACGGTATGAAGTTGTCCACGTGGAAATAATTGACTGCTCTGCACAATCACATCGGCCATTGCGAGAACCACGATGGTACGAAAAACTTCCAAAGTCTAGCCACGAGTCCGTTGAAAGTGGTATAGGCGACGTACAATATACACTACTGGCCATTAATATTGCTACACCAAGAAGAAATGCAGATGATAAACGGGTATTCATTGGTCAAATATATTATACTAGAACTTGATTACATTTTCACACAATTTGGGTGCATAGATTCTGAGAAATCAGTACCCAGAACAACCACCTCTGGCCGTAATAACGGCCTTCATACGCCTCTGCATTGAGTCAAGCAGAGCTCGGACGGCGTGTACAGGTACAGCTGCCCATGCAGCTTCAACACGATACCACAGTTCATCAAGAGTAGTGACTGGCGTATTGTGACGAGACAGTTGCTCGGCTACCATTGACCAGACGTTTTGAATAGGTGAGAGATCTGGAGAATGTGCTGGCCAGGGCAGCAGTCGAACATTTTCTGTATCCAGAAAGGCCCGTACAGGACCTGCAACATGCGGTCGTGCTGAAATGCAGTGTTTCGCAGGGATCGAATGAAGGATAGAGCCACGGGTTGTAACACATCTGAAATGTAACGTCCACTGTTCAATGTGCCGTCAATGCGAACAAGAGGTGACCGAGACGTGTAACCAATGGCACCCCATACCATCAGGCCGGGTGATACGCAAGTATGTCGATGACAAATACACGCTTCCAATGTGCGTTCACCGCGATGTCGCCTAACACAGATGCGGCCATCGTAATCTGTAAACAGAACCTGGATTCGTCCGAAAAAATGACGTTTTGCTATTCGTGCACCCAGGTTCGTCATTGAGTAAACCATCGCAGGTCTGTCATGCAGCGTCAAGGGTAACCGCAGCCATGGTCTCCGAGCTGATAGTCTATGCTGCTGCAAACGTCGTCGAACTGTTCGTGCAGATTGTTGTCTTGCAAACGTTCCCATCTGTGGACTCAGGGGTCGAGACGTGGCTGCACGATCCGTTACAGCCATGCGGATAAGATGCCTGTCATCTCGACTGCTAGTGATACGAGGCCGTTGGGATCCAGCACGGGGTCCCGTATTACCTTCCTGAACACACCGATTTTATATTCTGCTAACAGTATTGGATCTCTACCAACGCGAGCAGCAATGTCGCGATAGGATAAACCGCAATCGCGGTAGGCTACAATCCGACCTTTATCAAAATGGGAAACGTGATGGTATGCATTTCTCCTCCTTACACGAGGCATCACGACAACGTTTCACCAGGCAACGCCGGTCAACTGCTGTTTGTGTGTGGGAAATCGGTTGGGAACTCTCCTCATGTCAGCACGTTGTAGGTGTCGCCACCGGCGCCAAACTTGTGTGAATGCTCTGAAAAGCTAATCATTTGCATATCACTGCGTCTTCTTCCTGTCGGTTAAATTTCGCGTCTGTAGCACGTCATCTTCGTGGTGTAGCAATATTAATGGCCAGTAGTGTACATGCGTTGGGAAAAAAAGTAGTGGTAGTACTGCTGTAACATGAAAGATGTGCGTCACGTGGCATACCCGCTGACTGTAGCTGGTAGCAGAAGGTCATTCGAATTAGTGCAGTGAGCGGGAGGCCATTTCAAGCGTAGAAGCGTGTTTAGGAAATTCTAACCAAGTGTGTGGATCAAGCGCTGATTCCTATCATTCTTCATGACATTACACGATGCCACAAAGCGAATCCCGTGCAGGAGCTCCTGCGTACGTGTGGGGAGGAAGATACTGGTCCTTCGTACATCCGATTTGAGTTGGTGCGATTACGACCTTTTCGCCAAAATGAACGAACTTCATCTGGGATGCGCCGCAACGCAAGAGAGCAAGAGAGGACATCATCCGTGCCAATGGCGGCTCTTCCGAGAAATTGATAGAGATGCATGCGCTGTCGCCTTCCATCTGTGTGGGGGGAGGTGAGCGAGATTCGGGCCTACTATACTGGGGGCATGTAGTATGGTGAACGTCAGTCAACAAAGTCTGGTATGAATTACACTAAAGAGCCAAAGAAACTGGTACACCTGCCTAATATCGCATAGTGCCCGCAGAAGTGCCGCAACACGAAGTGGCATGGACTCGGCTAATGTCTGAAGTAGTGATGTCTGAAGTTGAGCTGGAGGGAATTGACACCATGAATCATGCAGGGCTGTCCATAAATCCGTAAGAATACGAGGGGTGGAGATATCTTCTGAACAGCACGTTGCTTGGCATCCTAGATATGCTCAATAATGTTCATGTCTGGGGAGTTTGGTGACCAACGGAAATGTTTAAACTCAGAAGATAGTTCCTGGAGCAATTCTGGGTGTGTTGGGTGATGCACTGACGTGCTGGAATTGCCCAAGTCCATCGGAATGCACAATGGATATGAATGGATGCAGATGATCGGACAGGATGCTTACGTACATGTCACCCATCAGATTCGTATCTACACGTATCGGGGGTTCTATATCACCTCACTTGCACACGCCCCACACCATTACAGAGCTTCCACCAGCTTGAACGGTGCCCTGCTGACATCCAGGGTCGTTGGATTCGTGAGCTTGTCTCCATACCCACACACGTCCATCCGCTCCATACAATTTGAAACGAGACTCGTCCGCCCAGACGACGTGATACCAGTCATCAACAGTCCAATGTCGGTGTTGACGGGGCTATGCGAGGCGTAAAGCTTTGTGTCGTGCAGTCGTCAAGGGTGCACGAGTGGGCCTTCGGCTCCGAAAGTCGATATCGATGATGTTTCGTTGAATCGTTCGCGCGCTGACACTTGTTGATGGCCCTACATTGATCTGCAGCAATTTGCGGAAGGGTTGCACTCCTGTCACGTTCAACGATTTTCTTCAGTCGCCGTCTGTGCCGTTCTTGCAGGATCTTTTTCCGGTTGCAGCGAGGTCGGAGATTTGATGTTTATCAGATTGCTGATATTCACGGTACACTCGTGAAACGATCGTACGGGAAAATCCGCACTTCATCACTATCTCGGAGATGCTGTGTCCCATCGGTTGAGCGCCGACTATAGCACCACGTTCAGACTCACTGAAATCTTGATAACCGGCCATTGTAGCAGCAGTAAGCGATCTAACAACCGCGCCAACAGTTGTCTTACATAGGCGTTGCCGACCGAGCGTAGAGCGTATATCTCTGTATTTGAATACGCATGCCTATACCAGCTTCTTTGGCGCTTCAGTGTATAACCGTGTTGCCACTATTTTTTACCCGACCAAAGTTAATGGTCGTTCCTTCCCACTCGAGACTGCAAAGGTAACTCTTTTCTGGATCAACTTAGCGGATCGACACTGAGAACTCCTTCCAATCCGTTCCGTCCAGTTTTCTTTCCGATCTAGTCCACTGAAGTAATCTTGTAACGCTGCTGGATTATTTTGGAGACGCAAACAGTTCAGCTACGTGGCTGTAAGTGGATTTGTGGGTAGCTAATGAACTTTCAACAAATTACTGGATGCCGTTACGGTGCATTCATTACCAACATCATAAAGCACTTAGCAATTCAAAGTTATGGCTTGCACAGAGATCACGTCTGGATTGGATCCTAATATCGATTTACTAGGTTGGCGCGCAACGGAAGTCTTTAGTACACCTCGTATAACTGTGGACCCGTTCGGACGTTCTCGAGGTATTACCAATTGATGTTGGTTTCCTGATGTGAATTGTTGAGTCCATATTGGTAAGGTAGCAGCGAATCTTTAGTGATAGGGTCCCCCTCAGCATTTAGTATGCACAAGGTGGTTTTTAATAATTATATTTGCTAAAGAAAATGTTCCAGCTTCGCGCCTAAAGGTCGGTTGGCCCCCGTTGTTCAGGATCTCCAAGTAGGATTCTGTTTCCCGGCTTATACAGAATCCTCTGACATATGTTGGTGCCATATGACGCGTCCATCTCTCCACTGCTGATCAAGAAAGCGAGTTATGCGTATTAACAGTTGCATCCCAACACAATGTTGCAGTTAGCATATAAAAGTTCGTCCCACATGAGAGGAATGTCACACCATTCTCAGATCGCGAAAACAAATGCCAGCCGAAACTAGTCATTTCATTTGAAATTACTGGTCAATAAATTACACTCCCTAAAAATATGTGAAGCACCTAGAAGACACAGTCAGATGACAGTGTAACTTCGCATACTTGAGCACTACTGGGAAGTATGTGAATGATTGCAGTTCTCTGCGACAGGTAGGACAGGCAGTATATTAGTGATATTCGTGTTTGTTGATGTTACCAGCCCTGGTAGAGACGTGGTATGTTGACTGATCACTGAGAAGGACATGGAGATGTCCACATACTCGCCTGAAACGGTGTTATCAGCGCCTGGCAGAGTTTTAAAGGGCCTTATTGTCGGTGTCCATTTCGCCAGCTGGTCGACCCCTGCAATATCCAGATTTGTGTAGTATTCGCATGTGACAATGGACCGACTATAGACTGCATGGGAATGTGACGGTAGCAATACTCGTCATTAGGACTCTGGTACCACGTCTGACCACCAGAATGGAGGATCGCCATACTGTATGCCAAGCACATTGTGACCCCTTCACATCTTGGTCAGAGGCTAGGAGTAGCCAGACTAGGGAACTAACCTCCCGTGTGTAGATTGCCGTTAACACTCCAACACAAACGGCTCCGTCTAGAGTGGAGCCGCGAGCGGGGAAGCGTGGGCTGCTGGTGAATGGCGTCACAGCGTGTTCAGCGATGAAACGCGGTTCTGCACTGCCCCGGATGACCATTATCGGCGAGTATGGCGGTGAACTCGGGAGAGGGCCCATTCTACCAGTGTTTTGGAGAGGCACAGTGGAGTCACCCTTGGTGTCATGGTGTGGGGAACCATGGGGTACGACTTCAGGACATAGCTGGTAGTGGATGAGGGAACTATGCCCGTCCACATATGCCATGTGTCTCTACGAACTGTGTGTGTGGTGTTCAGGTACTTCCGTGGCCACAAGATTCCCACATCTGGCTCGATAGAACGTATGTGGGATCGTCTCGGATGTCAACAGCATCCCAGTCCCGGTACCCAGGATATCGAGGACTGGTTGCATAAATTGTGGGGCGTCAGCAGAGGATACTCAGCCGTGGCTGGCTCGAGTCATGCTTGTCTTGGGTTTAACCTTGGTTCCAGTCGTGTGGTTTTTCTTCTCCTGCAGTTATCGCGATAATGTTACTGTCATCTCCATGAGTGGCAGCAGCAGCGTCTATCGATACTAGTACTGCCGTACTATCTTTGGTGTGGCGGATATAGTTTCCGGCTGGGCGGTTTGTGACCAGTCGGTCGGTTGGCGTGGAGCAGCAAGGAAGTCTCCGTAGCGCGTACTCTGGCCGCGGCCGCTGGTGGTGTGCACGCGGTGTTGGAGTGTGAGGTGCTGCTTGCGTCGCCCACAGATCATGGACATGAAAGTTGAGTCCTCACCTAACCTACTATCGAGCCTCAACTGTTTACATTTCTTCGTTTGATCCTGGTTGTCGCTTTTGGGACATTCCCGCAAGCAACAACGTGTGTGTATTCATGTCGGCTAAGAGTCCAGCTTTCTTCCTGTGGAGTTTAGCTTAACTCAATTTATTCCCTGTTATTGAAGTTTACCAGCGGTATCTTCTGCCTTGTGGTCGTTGACGTTCCGGTTACCTGCCCTGGTCGTTGGCGTAATTTTCGGTACTGCATTTTGCTTGTCGTGTTGTTGCTGTCCAGCGCGGCGTGTAGTTCGACAGCTGGGGTGTTGTTGGTAGTTGTGGGCGCCAATATTCTGTGTGTCGTTGTAGTGAAATCTTGTGGTCCTTTTGCTGGTTGCGTGGAACGGAACTGATTTTGTTGATTGGTCGGTCAGCTGTCTGTCAGTTGTGTTGCCTTCAGATTAAGAAGTCGTTGGACAGGCTGCTTGTCTCACCTAAACGGGCGTTAGTGTTGCAATCCCAGGCCGACCCTTTGAAACTTCTGAGCGCCGTCCCTTGTGTGTTGCACAGTAATTTCCCTGTCTGGGGCCGGCCGGAGTGGCCGAGCGATTCTAGGCTCTACAGTCTGGAACCGCGCGACCGCTACGGTCGCAGGTTCGAATCCTGCCTTGGGTATGGATGTGTGTGATGTCCTTAGGTTAGTTAGGTTTACGTAGTTCTAAGTTCCAGGGGACTGATGACCTCAGAAGTTAAGTCCCATAGTCTTCAGAGCCATTTGAATTTGAACCCTATCTGGGTTTTAGTTATTTGGTTGATGTGTGGCCTTCAGCCGAGTATCAATATCCCTTAAATTAATGTTCTTGTCTTGCCCTTAAGGCATGAGATTGTTATTCTTTTACATTGGGACTTCAGCAGCATTTTACAAGAGATGTTTTAAGATAAGGCCTTCTGCCTTTTAAATTGGAACTCTTCTTTCTGGGACTTAGGCCGTTAAATTATTTGGTGATGTGCGGGCTTCAGCCAAGTTTTAATATCTCTTAAAATAATGTTCTTCTCTTGCCCTTAAGGCAGAATATTGTTACGCTTTTGTATGCGCCCTTCAGCGGAATTTTGCATGAAATGTTTTTAGATATGGCCTTCTGCCTTTTGATTGAAACTCTTCTTATTGCTTAAATTGCTAAGGCCTTCAGCCTGTTTAGATTGAAGTTTTAGAAAATATTTTTGGATGAAACCTCCAGAAGAGTCTTGTATTTCAATTTCTTGCTTAGGCGTTGTGTCTTGCATTTTGCGTGTGGCCTACAGCCAAGGTTAATCAAAGGAAGTCTATTAAAGTTTTGAGTGTTTTGCATCCTTGCTGTAATATTGTGTGTTGATAAATAAAGTTTGTATGTTGATTGTAACTGACAGAAACTTATTTTGGCCTCTTTCCACAATCTAATCCGCTCTGTCCTGCTAGCCCAGGCATTTCAGATACACCGGCTTTTTGACAACCTTCCCAACCAAATCAGTGCATGCATCCGGGTCAGAGGGGGTGCAGCGTCAAGAACATCGTTCTTGTGAAACACAACTAGCTCTTTACTCGCACGAAGTGTTGAGCGCTATTGACAAGGGATTTCAACTTGATTCCGTATTTCTGGATTTCCGGAAGGCTTTTGACACTGTACCCACACAAGTGGCTTGTAGCGAAATTGCGTCCTTATCGAATATCGTCTCAGTTATATGACTGAATTTGTGATTTCCTGTCAGAGAGGTCACAGTTCGTAGTAACTGACAAAAAGTCATCGAGTAAAACAGAAATGATTTCTGGCGTTCTCCAAGGTAGTATTATAGATCCTTCGCTGTTCCTTATCTACATGAACGATTTGGGAGACAATCGGAGCACCCTTCTTAGGTTGTTTGCAGATGACGCTGTCGTTTATAGACTAGTAACGTCATCAAAAGATCAAAACAAATTGCAAAATGATTTAGAAAAGATACCTGAATGGTGCAAAAATTCGCAGTTGACTCTAAATAATGAAAAGTGTGAGGCCATCCACATGAGTGCTAAAAGGAGTCCTGTAAACTTCGGTTACACGATAAATAATCAAATCTAAAGGCCGTTAATTCAACTAAATACCTAGGAATTACAATTACGAACAACTTAAATTGGAAGAAATACATAGAAAATGCTATGGGAAAGGCTAACGAAAGACTGCGTTTTATTGGCAGGACGCCAAAAAAGTAACAGATTTACTAAATACACGGCCTACACTACACTTGTCCGTCCTCCTTTAGAATACTGCTGCGCAGTGTGGGATCCTTACCAGATAGGACTGACTGAGTACATCGAAAAGGTTCAAAGAAGGGCAGCACGTTTTTTATTATCGCAAAATACGGGAGAGAGTGTCACTGGAACGATACAGGATTTGGGCTGGACATAATTAAAATAAAGGCGTTTTTCGATGCGGAAGAATCTTCTCACAAATCTCCAATCACAAACTTTCTCCTCCGACTGCGAAAATACTTTGTTGACGCTGATCTACATAGGAAGAAACGATCACCATGATAAAATAAGGGAAATTAGATCTCTTCGTTCTTTCCGCGCGCTGTACGAGATTTGAATAATAGAAAATGATTGTGAAGGTAGTACGATGAACCCTCTGCCAGGGACATAAATGTTATTTACAGGGTCCATGTATATGTAGATGTAGACAGAGATAAAAGGGTGCTGTATTTCCTTCATGGTGAGTATGTTCTACATCTTCATGGCGAGTATTCTGCATACAATCCCGTCTTCCAATACGACAACACAACACAGTAGTTCTTACGAAACGTTCAAAATTTAATGCACACTGAACAGAATCAAAACGATGAACAAGTGATCGGCGAGGATAATGTAACGCTTCTCACTGTGTTTGGAGTCTTAAGTGCTCAAATCTCATTTTGTGTAAAATACGTGTGAAGAGAAAGTAGATGGTAGTGAAGTATAAAAAGGTGAGAATGAAGTATAAAAAAAAGGTGTTGAAAGCAGTGTACACAGTAACAGTAGAAAGAGATATCCACTAGAGATGCACAACAGGACGGGAAGGATAAGTATATGATATACACAACCCCTACCCACGAAAATGTATCTGAAAACAAACAAAGTTCTTCAAAGCTATTTTGCAGATGACATGCTGCCATGAAGGCAAAAAAAATCACAAAAGAGCTCACCTGTGTAAATCTATATTCACTAGCAGTGTAATTTGCAGGTGAGCAATCGAATTAAACTAAACAACATGGACTTGTTATAGTTCTTCATGAAATTTGAGTGATATTTAAGAGGAATAAATTTGACCCACAGAAGATGTCACATAGGTGCCGAAACATGTTTGGGTAAGTAAAAAAAGAAATACATTCTGCTTTGCATAATGCGAAGTTTGAAAGACCCAAATTTAATTCGCAAGTACAGAGACAATGTCGAGAGCTCCAACTCGAGCAAGATGACAACAGTCGTGTTCGCACAGCTACCTCCATAAGTTCCTGTTTGGACGAACACTCAAGCACTTGTAAGGGGTCCGCAGGCCCTTACTGCTAGGTTTGCACTCACACAGGTCGACAGGGCAACTATCGATTAGTGTGTCGGGTCGCGAGAGCGAGAGTTGAGTCAAGTCAGTGCGTGTTGTAGGTTCCCGCGAGGCGGGCAGAGCTGAGCAGAAGCCAGCAATTGATAGAAATTACCGACAAAGGGAGTGGCCATCGCCGCGGTTCAACCCCTTTGTGTTAGTATTATACGGGAAAGTGAAAAGTATAATTACTAGTGTGAATCAGTGACATTTTTGTGCCGATATTTGTATTTTCGCGTCTACCGCGCCGGCATTATTTGGATTGCAGTGTTGGATTGCAATGTTGGATACAGTGATTAAAATTTGCTTGTGACGATAATAAATAGCGAGGAAGCCTGTGCTGAGATTAGCCGTTATTAACAGTGTATTGACGAAGGCAGTGGCTGTCTCCTTATCTTTTTGGTTTTTGATAAGAATATAGGTTTTGTTTAGTGAAGCTGTATTTGTTGTTCTTCTTGCCACCAAACAGTACATTATTACAGTATTTGCGAAGGACAAAATGGAATGTAACGACTCCGTAGCAGTCCAATCCGATTGCCAGCCCCATTAGGCACACGGTCACAATTAATTAATATCTATTTGGGCTGCTATCAGGTCCCGAACGAACGGGCTATAACAAAATATAAGGGAGTGTTACACACTGAATCGCTTCTCGACTGCCCCGCTAAATTAAGCGACCTTAACGTCATACGGAAAGTGTCTATTTGAAGCAGTGACTATAATGAAGCAATCAAGTAACTATCTATCAAGGCTAGAGACCGTGTTATAGACTGTTGCCTTGATAACTCCCGTGGGTTAGTAATTTTTTGTCCAGTGTGGTTATCTCACTAGAGAAAAATCTATCCGGTGAGTAAGACGCTCGGCTTTTATTCCGAATTAGTGGGGCGGAGGGGGGGCAGGGGGGGTGGGGGGGGGTCGTGGCTAGTAAAGTACTCAACACTGGCAAGAAGATCAAGATTTTTTGTGGTGTCCCCAAATCGCTGTAAATGAAACCTGAGGTTGTTCCATGCAGATTTCCTTTTCCACCCTTGTTCATATGAAGTAGTTCTGCATCTCCAATGGTTTTTGAGTTCGCCAGGATGCTGAACTCCAACTATCGTCTCTCTTCGATTGTAGACGACATCTTCATCATTTTTCCTTTTCAAAGAAGTAAGACACAATTTGATTAAAAAGTTTCTTGCCTGTCATGCTATTCGTTTTGGAAGCAAAACATTTAGCCGCGCGAAATGGCCGCTCGGTTTGAGGCGTGATGTCACGCGTAGCACGGCCCCTCCCGCCGGAGGTTCGAGTCCTCCCTCGGGCATGGGTGTGTGTGTTGTTCTTAGCATAAGTTAGTTTAAGTAGTGTGTAAGTCTAGGGACCGATGAACTCAGCAGTTTCGTCCCTCAGGAATTCACACACATTTGAACATTTTTGAACGAAAGGTTTATTAAACAAACTTTCAGTGACTTTCAATGGCCGTCTCTGTGTCAGAGAATCTACCAATGGAAGAGCATACTACTTTCAGTAATAAACAAAAGCAATTTAGGCAGATGTTGCTGGAGGTGAATAGACATTGGTAGCCTATTCCCAGGAAGTCTGAAAGAGAAGATACTTCGTTGTTTTAAATGAATCTGATGTTTCGTAGTGTAGTCTAATAGTGTCTCACTTGTAGATTGCCGTAACGTACTGTAATACGCTCCCACGCCTTGACAAGGTACAATTTCTGGAACATTTACTATGGAAGCACGTGGCAACAGCAAGACGTCAGATTTTACTAATATAATACAGCGTAACCGGAGTTTCCGTAAGTGCTTGACAGAACATAACAATAATAACAAATAGGAAAGCATTTCCTAACTTACTGCAAAATTATATTTATTTGGCCACAAGCGGCCTTTCGGCTTCTTAGGCCACCTTCACGTGACAACTGGACGTCAAAAACTCAGATAAAAATGACGTACGATTTACATAGCTATTATTAGTGCAAAAGGTACAAAAATTGTGTATAGTGTTTATAAAGGACAAACATTAATTTTTTTGTTGTCACATAGATATGATTACATTAACGGAAGAAGGAGGGATACATTTAACTGGTGATAAATAATCAACAGTGGTTACAAAACCTTGTGCAAAATCCCCTATGTTGCTAATAGTTAGGATAAACTTTCAAAAAAGTTAACATTTCAGATAACCCTGCAAAAAATTTAAAATCTCGAAACTACACACCTGCATTTTATAATACCAGCATCATTTCAAAAAATTTTGTCAATAGTAAAGACAAACTGCAGCCATTAGCACAGAGTGGTGTGTATAAAATTATGCGCAAGCAGTGTGAAAGAGTATTTAGTGGCCAGTCACACAGAGCTGTGACAATTAGAGTATTGGAACCTGAGAGAAGATGGAGATTAAGGAAGAAAGATTTTACATTTGCTGATAATCTTTCAACAGAAAACCATTCATATAATTTCGACTGTAAAGTTCTATATTTTGTTAACAAAAAGAAAAAAGATAGGTATGGAAATACCGGAAATCAGCAAACACATAACACAGAATACCAGCTTACTATTAAATGGTCAGACTCAGTTTCCTTTTTCCACTTTGTTAAATTAATTTCTCCTTATAAATAGTAGATACAATTGTAAGTTCATTTATTTCTCTTCAGTTGTTAAATGTATCTCCACTTTTTTAAATAATTTACTTGTACGTGACAAAAAATGTAATATTTTTCCTATACGGACACTCTTTGAAATTTTTTCTATCTTCTGTGCAAATAATATTTGTGTAAGTCGCAGCTCACGTTTGTCTGTGTTCTTGACAATCAGTTGTCACCTGACGATGGTCTACGAAGCCGAAAGCGGTTCGTGAGGAAGTAAATATAATTTTGCGGAACATCACGAAGTGTTTTCCTGTGTAATATTAATATAACATAGCTTCCGACATATAAACAATGGGCAATGAAAATTCTTATTAACGCATTAAAGAATCTATAAAGAATCTTAAAAACCATTTTCAGTTCACCAACGAAGGAGTAACTTAGCTGTTCAAAAAAAAAAAAAAAAAAAAAAAATGGCTCTGAGCACTATGGGACTTAACTTCTGCGGTCATCAGTTCCCTAGAACTTAGAACTACTTAAACCTAACTAACCTAAGGACATCACACACATCCATGCCCGAGGCAGGATTCGAACCTGCGAGCGTTGCGGTCTCGCGGTTCCAGACTGTAGCGTCTAGAACCGCTCGGCCACCCCGGCCGGCGTTTAGCTGTTAAGTTTAGAATACTTCAGGACTTTTGTGGGTGAACTTCATGATCACAGACAGCATTATACAAGACAATGAATTACGCTTCTCCTGGCAGAGATAAACGCCGTCCTTTACTTTTCCGACTCAACGGCGAACTTTCTGACTCACGTCTAATGTAAAGATTTAACTATTCTTTTATGTGAACATATACCCAAGGTCAGGGAACACTTGACTGTGGCAGTTAAGGAGGGCTGTTTACAGGAAAATAAATTTTGGTTTTCCAATGTAGTACGTCCATCATTTAATAGTACAGCGTGGTTGCATGAAGTGAAGAAGGCATAAAAAGGTCGAAATATCAGTGACAGAAGCCCGGCCGATCAGGGCAAACCAGGCGAGAGGAAGGAAAGGCTTGCTCTGAGATAAAACAAAAAGGGTAGCGTAACTAATTGCATACTACTCACGAAACGCAAGGATACGTATTCGAGTTCTGTCTTTTATATTATGCTTGTGAGTAGAGAGATTTCGCCATTGATGCATGTTGCCTAGTTTTTTTTCCATATATTCGTTTCTTCATTGATTCTCTGGATAACTTCCTCGCTTCTCGTCTAATCAGATCATACAATCTTCAACATCCTTGTATAGCTCATCATTCTGTTGTTTTCTAGTTTTTTAATAAAACATGAATGTGAGTTGTCTCATCACGAATTAGTTCATATTGAACTGCTAATAATGGATTACACATAAAGTGAATTAAAGGTAATTTAAGACTGGTTGCCGCTTTACATTGTAAATATTGTGTTTTAGTTGCGTCTTTTAAAGTTTTTACTGTCTGTTGTCAACTTCGTAACCAGTTGCGCAGATGTAATAACTACGGCTTCATTATAGCCACACACCGAATCCACAACTTTCTGACGTTATACAGGGTGAAAAGTATTTAAACCGACAAACTCTGGGAGGTTGTAGGGGACATCAAAACAAATATTTTTCCCTAGTGTCATTTTTTCCTATGAGGATTATTTAAGCCAGTGGAGGCCATATTAAGCTCTACAGTTGTTAGTGGCCGTATTCCGATCTTCAGTTGTTAGAGGGCGTATTACGCTCTTCAGTTGTAGGCAACTGCTGTCCACCAGTGTAGTAGTGCATTGTCTCTGTTTACTAATGGAGCGATACACCTGGAGTGAGTACACTGATATGGTTGGTGCGTACTACGTAACGCACACAACGGACGAGCTGCACAGCGGGTTTATCAACAACAATATCCTAATCGCCGTATTCCGCATCATACGACCTTTGCTGCTGTGTACCAACGTGTGCGTGAGACCGGGTTATTTAGCAGATTACCTGGACAGGGACGGCGTCACACAGTACGAACGCTGCAGTTTGAGGAAGCTGTCTTGCAGCATGCCGAGCGGGATCCTTCAATCAGCACTTGTGCAATTGCACGTAACACGGGGACGAATCAGACGAATGTAAGAACAGTCCTTCGACAGCAATTGTTACGTCCATTTCACTTACAGCGTGTCCGCTACCTGCAACCAGTTGATTATCCACCCAGAGCACAGTTTTCGCAGTGTTACCTGGAACAGTGTGAAATGCATCCTACATTTTCATCCTCTATGTTATCTACCGATGAATCAACGTTCGGGTGTGATGGAGTCTTCAGCATGCACAATTCGCATGTTTGGAGTGAGGATAGCCCACATGCCACAGTTACTAGCGCTCATCAAGTGCGGTCCTTCGTTAATGTGTGGGTCGGTGTTGTTGGGGACTGTTTAATTGGGCCGTATCTGCTACCTAGGCCATTAAATGGCAGGCACTATTACAATTTTCTCGCCAGAGCATTGCCAGAATTGCTGGAAGACGTCCCGCTCCCTACAAGATAACGCATATGGTTCCAACATGACGGGGCGCCGGCACATTTCAGTCGTCGTGTGCGTCGATTCCTGGACCGACGGTTCCAAGAAACGTGGATTGGCAGAGGTGGTCCTGTACCATGGCCTGCTCGATCTCCAGATATGTCCCCTCTGGATTTTTTGTGTGGGGAGAGATGCGCAACCTTGTTCACGCAACTCCTGTTGCATCAGAAGAGGATCTGATTGCCCGGATAGTA
Organism: Schistocerca serialis cubense; assembly: GCF_023864345.2. Lineage (NCBI taxonomy): Eukaryota > Metazoa > Arthropoda > Insecta > Orthoptera > Acrididae > Schistocerca > Schistocerca serialis. Next base: position 154,740,721 of record NC_064645.1, read on the forward strand.
GCAGCAGCGGGAACAATTCAGGATACTCCTGTGGTTTTTGCCCATGTCAGACAGAACATGATCCGACGGTGTAACCTTTGTTTACGTGTCAATGGAGGAATTTTTGAAAATCTACTGTAATTGAAATTGGATTGTGTTAATGTGTTGTCTCTTGGTCATAAAAAATGGAAAAGTGGTTGATGGTTTAATTAATTTGCCGCCAGATAAATCTTCCTCTACCGGTTTAAATACTCCTCATAGGTAAAAATGACATTAGGGTGAAATATTTGTTTGGATGTCCCCTACAACCTCCCAGAGTTTGTCGGTTTAAATACTTTTCACCCTGTATATTGCGCTGAAGGCCCTTCTGTTAAAATGAACCAATAAAATACGGCAAAGAAGTATAACGTTGGGAGACTTGCTATCAAGTCTTCGAATGAAGCACTAGTGAAACGATTGAATTCACGACATCCAGTATATGACATTTTCATTTATTTGGAGAGATGCATATGGGGCCTGAAGATGGCACAGTGAAATGATGAAACTGGTAGCCTTCAAAATAAAATAAAATATCTTCAGTTACACGGTTGGTGGAGAATTAATGACATTGAGCGTTACTTAACCAGCCGATGTCCCCTGTCCATGATGGAGCAACAGAGATTTCTATTAAAATGCCTTCCCTGTATAGGAATATACACATTGAATGTACCAGTACAGATTGTTAACACATGGTTGACGACGTATCGAAGTTTCGAACTGGCCTAATGGTAAGGCGACCGCTTGCGATAAGCGGGAAATCCGGGTTTGACTCCTAGTCCGGCACAAATTTTCATCGTCGTCTTTCCATTATACAGCTTCTGGTTATCCATATTCGCAACTGCGAATACATGACATGTATTTCATAACGGCTGTAGTCGCCGCAGTGGCTGCTTCTTCGGACTTGCATGCATGTTTCAGACTTATTGGTCAATTATACAGGGCGGTCCATTGATAGTGACTGCGCCGAATATCTCACGAAATAATGATCAAACGAAAAAACTACAAAGAACAAAATTCGTCTAGCTTGAAGGGGGAAACCAGATGGCGCTATGGTTGGCCCGCTAGATGGCGCTGCCATAGGACAAACGGATATCAACTGCGTTTTTTTAAAAATAGGAAACCCCATTTTTATTACATATTCGTGTAGTACGTAAAGAAATATGGATGTTTTAGGTGGACCACTTTTTTCGCTTCGCGATGGATGGCGCTGTAATATCACAAACGTATAAGTACGTGGTATCACGTAACATCCGCCAGTGCGGACGGTATTTGCTTCGTGATACATTACCCGTGTTAAAATGGACCGTTTACCAATTGCGGAAAAGGTCGATATCGTGTTGATGTATGGCTATTGTGATCAAAATGCCCAACGGGCGTGAGCTATGCTGCTCGGTATCCTGGACGACATCATCCAAGTGTCCGGACCGTTCGCCGGATAGTTACGGTTTTTTAAGGAAACAGGAAGTATTCAGCCACATGTGTAACGAATCGGGAATATCAAAAATGTCGGTGTTGAGAATGCTACATCAACATCGATTGTACCCGTACCGTATTTCTATGTACCAGGAATTGCATGGCGACGACTTTGAACGTCGTGTACAGTTCTGCCACTGGGCACAAGAGAAATTACGGGACGATGACAGATTTTTTGCACGCGTCCTATTTAGCGACGAAGTGTCATTCACCAACAGCGGTAACGTAAACCGGCATAATATGCGCTATTGGGCAATGTAAAATCCACGATGGCTACGACAAGTGGAACATCAGCGACCTTGGCGGGTTAATGGTTGGAGCGGCATTATGGGAGGAACGATAATTGGCCCCCATTTTATCGATGGCAATCTAAATGGTGCAATGTATGATGATTTCCTACGTAATGTTCTACCGATGTTACTACAAGATGTTTCTCTGCATGACAGAATGGCGATGTACTTCCAACATGATGGATGTCCGGCACATAGCTCGCATGCGGTTGAAGCGGTATTGAATAGCATATTTCATGACAGGTGGATTGCTCGTCGGAGCACAACACCATGGCCCGCACGATCACCGGATCTGACGTTCAGGGTTTCTTTCTGTGGGGAAAGTTGAAAGATATTTTCTATCGTGATCCACCGACAACGCCTGACAACATGCGTCAGCGCATTGTTAATGCATGTGCGAACATTACGAAGGCGAACTACTCGCTGATGAGAGAAATGTCGTTACACGTATTGCCAAATGCATTGAGGTTGACGGACATCATTTTGAGCATTTATTGCACTAATGTGGTATTTACAGGTAATCGCACTGTAACAGCATGCGTTCTCAGAAATGATAAGTTCACAAAGGTACATGTATCACATTGGAACAACCGAAATAAAATGTTCAAACGTACCTACGTTCTGTATTTTAATTTAAAAACCTACCTGTTACCAACTGTTCGTCTAAAATTGTGAGCCATATGTTTGTGACTATTACAGCGCCATGTATCACAAAGCGAAAAAAGTGGTCCAACTAAAACATTCATATTTCTTTACGTACTACACGAATATGTAATAAAAAATTAGGGTTCCTATTTAAAATAAACGCAGTTGATATCCGTTTGACCTATGGCAGCGGTATCTAGCGGGCCAACCATAGCGCCATCTGGTTCCCCCTTCAAGCTAGACACTTTTCGTTGTTTGTAGTTTTTTCGTTTGACGCTTATTTCGTGAGATATTTGGCCCGGTCACGATCAGTGGACCACCCTGTACATCGAAGAAGCAATGACGGAATCGCTGATAACATTGTTATCATCAGTGAAAGTGAAGAAGCGCAGGATGCGATGAACTGAAAGAAAAGTCTAATGAGTACAGAATACTGAATGAGAGTAAACAAAAGATAGGCGAAAGTAATGAGAAGTAGCAGAAATGAGAATAGCGATAAGCGTAACATCAGAATTGATGATCACGAAGTAGAAGAAGTTAAGGAATTCTGCTCTCTCTAATGCAAAGTAACAGTTGGTGGACGAAGCAAGCGAGAGTAACAATGCAAAGAGGGCATTACTGGCCAGGAGAAATCTCCTAGCATCAAATACTGGCCTTAATCTGACGCAGAAATTTCTGAGATTTAACTGTTGGAGCACAGCATTGTGTGGAAGTGAATCTGTTGGATTTCGGCCCATGGGGGCATTTAAAGTGTTTGGCGTATACACAATGCATTGACAATTGTTATATCTTACGGAGGTCTCAAAGGAACACTTGGACACGATCCGAAGGAGCCAAGTGAACCTGAAAGAGTGAGCCATTCAGTGTGAAGAGAGGCTGAAGGGTGTAGCACGATGTGTGGTAACTACATGCTGCACTGCCTATGTAAACTACACTTACGCTCATAAATTAAGGATAATTGCAGAATGTAGTGCCACTCAACGTGGCACTACACAAAACTGGCGCTAATAGCATAGGCACATAGGGGACACAGATCTGTAAGTCCACAGTATTGGTGATAAGTTGAGAACACCGTCCCGAAACACATTGTAAGTAGGCTGTTTATGTTTTCTCTATGTAAGTAGGCTGTTTAGGTTTTTATTGGTAACGCCACCTCTATATGAAAATCACTGGCTGTGCTGTGTGCAGTCTGTGGCTGCTTTGCATTGTTGTAATACTCGCCATTGTAGTGTTAGGCAGCTGGCTGTGAACAGCGCATAGCGTTGCGCAGTTGGAGGTGAGCCGCCAGCAGTGGTGGATGTGGGGAGAGAGATGGCGGAGTTTTGTAATTTGTCATGAACTGATATATATATTATGACTTGTGATGATATCAAGGTAAATACATTGTTTGTTCTCTATTAATATCTTTCATTTGCTAACTATCCCTATCAGTAGTTAGTGCCTTCAGTAGTTTGAATCTTTTATTTAGCTGGCAGTAGTGGCGCTCGCTGTATTGCAGTAGCTTGAGCAGCGAAGATTTTTGTGAGGTAAGTGATTTGTGAAAGGTATAGTTTAATGTTAGTCAGGGCCATTCTTTTGTAGGGAATTTTGAAAGTCAGATTGCGTTGCGCTAACAAAATATTGTGTGTCAGTTGAAGGACAGTCGTGTATAATTGTTCAAAGGGGACGTTTCATATGGCGACCCTGCCAGGATACCTCACTGGAATCTTCTGATTTTTTTCTTGTAGTTTGTGTAATTAGTGTAGATTTTGTTTATTGCTAGCGCGTAATTATAGAGAGAATTTCCTTTGTAGTTGCAGTCTTTCATTGTGGTACAGTAAAACAGTTGTAGCATGCATGCAGTTTTACACCAAGTATTTCTCAGCAGCGCGTGCAATTAACTAGATATTTTTTCAGTGTTATGTTAATGTGTTCTCTTATTTTTGCTCTTCAAATTGTGCTTTTCTGTGTTGTCGTGTGAAATATTGTGACAATAATGGCGTGTGAAAAACGTAATACTAGGCTCCAAAGTAAACTGAGAAATGACAGTGAAGACGAAAGCAGTGTGTTAGCGCCGCAGAGTAATGAATTAACAGACATTCAAAGTAGTAATTTGGTAACTGTGCTTAGGGAAATGGAGCGGGCGGCAAACAATGGCGTGGACAGTGAAACAATTAGTGAAGAGGGACGCATTATCGAACGATCGGTCGGCAACAGCTCGCCTCAGGAATCCGAAATGACAGGAAACAATCTCGCAAATACTGTAGATTCAGGTTTTGGTTCCTCACCGTTTTCTCAAATAAGTCAAGACACATTTTCTGCTTGTCAAAATGTGAATGTTGCCGGTGCAAATTCACTGCCGAAAAGCACTGAGGAACATGTTCCAGACACCAGTGCATTGTTATTACAATTAATACAGCAAATGGGACAAACACAGCAAAAGCTTCAAAAGTTAGACACAATGGAACAAAATCTTCGAAAGTTAGACACAGTGGAACAAAATCTTAAAAAGTTAGACACAGTGGAACAAAATCTTAAAAAATTAGACTCATTGGAACAAACTCTTGAACAAACACGTGAAGACTTAACTACTGAGTTACATAACATTGAATCGAAATGTCAAAAAGTCTGTAATGACGTAAAAACACAAATTTGTGAGCATTTTCAACCTATTTTTTCGCGGCATGAAAATGCATTAAAGAATCACGAAGCAGCCATAAAAGAACTGCAAATTATTGTTCATGAAAATCATGAGACCTTGCAAGCTAAATTTGACTCAGTTGCATCTACCGATTCTGTTACGCAACTTGCAAAAACTCAGGATAACTTAAAGGACACAGTAGATTCGATTTCAACACAAATGGACACTCTGAAACTTGGTTCAGAAAAACACACTGAGGAAATGTGTTCATTATCAGAGAAAGTAGTTGAACTTTCGGATCAGCTAAATAATTTATCTACGAAGGTAGATGATAATCTGAATGACGCAAAACCGGTAGTCTTTAATGACACAGAACAGAGCGAACAAATTAGGAAACTGAAACAAAATCTGAATCAAATTGATACGCAACACCAAAGAGAAATCCGGGAAGTACAGGATCAGCTGACACAGGTAATACAAGAATTACGTATTTCAGAAGACACTCGCGCTCCAACACGGGAAGAGGAACTTAGAAATACGCAAAAGCCACAAAATAATAACACAGGGCATTTCGGTAATTATGAAAGAAATTGGCAAGGTACACCGAATTTTGAGATGGAACCGCCGACACGACGTAACTATGACCGAGATGCTACTCGCAGACACGATGATTTTGACTATAAGCTGTTCATTACTACACGTAAATTCAAAACGTTTAAGAATTCTGCCAACGACATTCATCCACAAGCGTGGCTCCATCAATTCTCGCATTGTTTTCCTCCCAACTGGTCGTTAGAACACAGATTAGAATTTATGTGTGGCTACTTGGAGAATGAACCAGCTGTAAGAATGCGATCGGTAATTCACGATTGCCACAGTGAAGGAGAGTTTTATCATGCCTTCCTCTCAGCATATTGGTCTCAAGCCACACAAGACCGTGTAAAACATAGCATCATAATGATGAAACGTTTCGAACAATCTGAATTTTCCAGTCTTGTCAAATATTTTGAAGACATGTTGCACAAGAATCAGTACCTGTCAAACCCATACAGCCCCTCAGAACTCATCCGCATTTGCTTAATCAAACTGCCTGAACATTTACGACATATTATTTTGGCAGGACGTTGCAAAGACGACATTGAAGCATTTCAGGGACTCCTACAAGAATTAGAAATTGACACAGACAGTCGCCGGATGCGAAAACAGGAAAACAATCACTACAGGTCACATATGTCACAATTCCGTGATGACAGAAACAATAACTGGACACGAAAAGGCTATTCTTACAACGCAAATCGTGACCAAAACAGACACCACCCATATGACAACCACTGGCAGAGTAATAATAGTTACAGAGAAAGATCGCATTTCCGTAGTAATAACTATCACAGAGACAATCAGAGAAACAGACAATATGGGAACCAGAACTATTATTGTCAAGGGAGGCAGAATAATTTCAGACGCAACAGTTCAGCACGCAGTTATGATTCAGGGAGAAATTCTCCACCACGTGGCCGACAAGAAAGAAACTGTGTAAACTACCGACAAAACGACAGACCTGAATTCCATCAGAACTGGCGAGCTTCAAACAGGGCAGGGCCTTCCCGTCAAAGTGAATTTGTAGAAGTTAGGTCTCCCAATCCCAATAACAACGCGCGCCAACAAAGAGACAGAAAATGACTCGCACAGCAGGCAGCCGCGTGCGCCAGGTGGCTCAGAGAAAAATAACATAGACGCTAACCTTGAGAGAAATTCCAGTATTCTTCACCGACGTATACCGCCTGATAATTGCGTTGAAGTTGAAACTCTGCGTACTAGGAAGAGTAAAGGTTTACACCATATTTCACATGTAAAACCATTTATTGAGAGATAATCTGCTTTTTAACTTTGTCTTTGCCATAAAACGTTTCACTTCACGTTACTAGTATGCTTTAGAAACTGTTACCATGCAACAATGTTTGAAGTTAAATATCCAGCCAAGAACCAAGAGAAATTATTTAAACAGAAATTACGAATGCATTGTTATTGTGGACAGACGACACAGTGTTATTGTGTGTGTGCATTCTTGCTTGTTTGTTGCACGATTACGTAACGACTATAAGGCTCACATACTTAGAACATTTACCAGTACTGCTAATGAGATTTTAATGCAACATTTTGGTTTACTTGAAAATACATTCCGGATTTAAAGTACTTTCTGTGAGATACCAGATGAGACAATAGTTAGTTTATGTGACAGCTACACGATTTTATCACGACGCTACTAATGAGTGACAATTTACAATGTTGATTTTGCGGTGTTTCTGTTTTATATCTGCACAGTTTTTCTGTATTATTCTGGAAAGTAAAACATGTTTTAGTAGTAACTTTTATGGTATAGCTACAAGGAGACAGCCTTTTCTGTAGCACAACAATACGTTACAGCACAGTACTTTCTTCATCACGGCAATAAGCGTAATAAGTATGATATCTATACGCAAAGCATTTCACTTTGTTTATCATGAGGTCAGTACATTGACTTCTGCAGAACTTAGCTTTGGGGGACGAAACTACGACACTTCCACAGAGATTATCTTACAGCAAGACGCATGTTTAGCGCTACAGGACACGTATTTGAGTGATCAATTTTGTACTAAAAACATTTATTTTCAAAGATATTTGAAACACAATGATACAAAGTTTTTCCATGATACATTTCATTCCATTGCAATAATCTGTAGCACCTGAGGGTATAATTACATTAATCCTCAGGGGGGTACATGCTTACTTTGTGTACCATGTGTTTGGCAAGCACAAGGAACCCTAGCTAATATGGTATTTGCTTATACAACTTTACACATCGGTACCATATTTCTCTAACACACAATTTACACAGCTATCTGATCATTTAACTGAGAGAGACAAACATTTATTTTTACTATATCAGTGACAGATGTTTACGTAATTACACAGTTGGATAACTTCACACTTATGAAACTGTATTTTGTCTGTACTTGGTAAACTGTTCATATTTTTTCGGAACCATTGTGATACTATGAGAGCTTTGAATGATGTATTTGGTAAAGGGATTATGATTTTTAAAGTACGTTTGAGACAGATGACACTTTTGACATGAGCAGAGAATTTTTTTAATTATTGGAGGAAGCTACGACGATTTTGAGATTTGACTGAGGTGTTATGATGTTATTTTTACGACGACGATGTGTATTATGCTGCTGAGGTATGTTTACGATTAATAGGCTGAGGCTATATGAGTTATTTGATTATGCTTCATATTTATAATGACGAAATATTGACGAGTGTCGATGGATTCGTATATGTGTAATAAGGTAAGGAGTAATGAATAGTGGGTAGGGACTCTTGACTTGTGAAAAAGGTTGTTGGAAACCAAGAATCGTACTTTAAGAGTTATGAAATGTGTGTGTATATGCGTGAATGTATTACAATGCAGACGAAAATTTTTTGGACACTGTTATATCAATAGCATTTTGTTTCTACAGATTTGTAACGCAAATTCTTGACCTGTGAAATGTTTTTATGTGAGACTGTCACTGTAGCGGAAACTGCTGTCGTAAATATTTCCGTAAGAAAGCTAAGTGACCACCTGCACGTAATGCGTCGCGGGCACCCACATGGGCGACAGCCGCCCGAAAAAAAAGCCATTAGCCTTCAGCCACACAGGTAGAAAAAAAAAAGGGGGAGGCCATTATAATGACAAGTGCCTTTCTACGAGAGTTGAGAGCTACTAACTTATGAAATGTCACATGACTATTGAATGATATTTTTATGCTTTGGTTTGCGTAATTGCTTATTTCATTTGATACCTGTTTTTCAGCTGTGTTGCAGCATTGCTTTTATAAAATGAAATGCATTTGCTAATGTGAACATTTTCTGTCAACAGATCTATTAAATAATTATTTTATGATCCACATTCTTTAAAAAAAGGAGCACTTGGAAAGGAAAGAACAATAAGAAGGAACTAATAACAGTAACACATAATTTTCTTTTCAAGTACTTGGTAATTTCTTTTGTAGAATAAATTGTGATGCATCACTCTAATGTTAAGATGTGACATAGGTATTAGACATGGCCATTTTAGTGTAATATTTTTTCTGCTTGCGCTATGTCATGTTTAGGTATAAGTTGCTGCTGTTTGCCAGGCATAGTGTTATTGAATTTGACTTTTGCTAATTTATACTGTAGCTTGCTTTGCAATTTTCCATTTTTTTCATTGCTGTTTATAATAATTGTTTTACGTGCTGCTGCATTGCCTCATCCCTTAGTTTAGCATCTGAGCTCAGTAGATTTAAGTTAGCTTAAGAGGGGGTAGCCTCTAAGAGAATGAGTTGCGATGAATTGGAAGAAATGCATTGAGAAAACAGGTTTAGGTAGGATTTTCTTGGAAATAAATGTTGAGGTAAGAGATGTGTGGACATATAAATACAGAAAGCATGCTTAGATAGAATTTTTTTGGTGGAAACAAAGGATGAAATAAGAGGAAAGATATATGAAGTTTTGGGTTGGACTGCAGTACCACATGTTACACTGAAAACAAACCCTGTCCTTTCCCTTTTGTGTTATCCCACTATATGTTTGTGTACCCTTGTGTATTTGTTTTCTTCCTGTCTCTGTGTAGTTTCATATAATTTTTTCTTCTTTTAATATTAAGCTACATTCACTATGATGAGGAATACTGTTATCCTCGAATATAATTGGCATTAATAATATGTTATTTACTTTGTAAAGATATTAGACATTATTCATTCTGTTTAAATGCTTGTGTGAAGTTGATGTTTCGAAAGTTACTCTGATCTTTTATGTATGTACTTATGTCATAATTCCTGTAACACTGACGTATATGTTATTTCCATTCTTTTGTAAAGCCTGTGTTACTACAAATGTTATCTGTATTGTTATGTTCTTTAATGATGTATTTTGTACCTTTGTAATTGTATTTTCATGTTGTAAATTTATAATTGTACAGACACCAGTTCTTCCAATTAAGTTACATTTCACTGCACACGTTTCTGTTGGTCATAGTATGTGGACAATATGTGAGAAGTAGGGACTGTTAGTGTTTGCATGTGTGTAACTAATTCAGCAAGGGACTGGATAACAGCATTGCTGGTTCTAAGGACAATTCCAAAAACTTTGTGAGTGCACAAGTGGTGGTTTATGGACTTGCTATATTCTCCGCAAGACTCTTCGATGGTGAATGTGCACCTGCACAATCGCAACAGATGGCTGCTGGCCATCTCTACAAGGACTACAGTGGGTCTGCACCTCTGGTGGCCCACCAATACCATTATCTCTACAAGGACTACAGTGGGTCTGCACCTCTGGTGGCCCACCAATACCATTATCTCTACAAGGACTACAGTGGGTCTGCACCTCTGGTGGCCCACCAATACCATTATCTCTACAAGGACTACAGTAGGTCTACATCTTTGATGATCCACCAATACCATTATCTCTACAAGGACTACAGTGGGTCTGCACCTCTGGTGGCCCACCAATACCATTATCTCTACAAGGACTACAGTAGGTCTACATCTTTGATGATCCATCAATACCATTATTTCTACAAGGACTGCAGTGGGTCTGCACCTCTGGTGGCCCACCAATACCGTAATCTCTACCAGGACTACAGTGGGTCTGCTCTGTGATGACCTACCTACCAATATTCATCAAAACTTCGACAGACTCTGCAGTGGGTTTGCTCTGTTGTGGCCCATTACCTGTCAGCATGTCGAGAGTCAGCACTGTCTTTCCGTTGGAAGGACAACACTACTTCTTCAAGACTACATGGAAATCCACTACTTCCGTGTGCATTTTCTTTTACTGCTCAGACTTTGAGAAAAACGCTATATTTCACTGTTATGTATGATTAGGACTGTCTTTATGGACTGTGAGAAAATTTGAGCTTTTGACCAACGTTGTATCAATAAGTGTGTGCATTTGATATCTTTGTTATTGTAATTATGAAAAATTTTTTTCAATTCTGTATTGGCCACTGCCCAATCCTATTTGTAAAAATTTTTGTGGGGAGCATGGGGGCTATGTAAGTAGGCTGTTTATGTTTTCTCTATGTAAGTAGGCTGTTTAGGTTTTTATTGGTAACGCCACCTCTATATGAAAATCACTGGCTGTGCTGTGTGCAGTCTGTGGCTGCTTTGCATTGTTGTAATACTCGCCATTGTAGTGTTAGGCAGCTGGCTGTGAACAGCGCGTAGCGTTGCGCAGTTGGAGGTGAGCCGCCAGCATTGGTGGATGTGGGGAGAGAGATGGCGGAGTTTTGTAATTTGTCATGAACTGATATATATATTATGACTTGTGATGATATCAAGGTAAATACATTGTTTGTTCTCTATTAATATCTTTCATTTGCTAACTATCCCTATCAGTAGTTAGTGCCTTCAGTAGTTTGAATCTTTTATTTAGCTGGCAGTAGTGGCGCTCGCTGTATTGCAGTAGCTTGAGCAGCGAAAATTTTTGTGAGGTAAGTGATTTGTGAAAGGTATAGTTTAATGTTAGTCAGGGCCATTCTTTTGTAGGGAATTTTGAAAGTCAGATTGCGTTGCGCTAACAAAATATTGTGTGTCAGTTGAAGGACAGTCGTGTATAATTGTTCAAAGGGCAGAATTGATGATCACGAAGTAGAAGAAGTTAAGGAATTCTGCTCTCTCTAATGCAAAGTAACAGTTGGTGGACGAAGCAAGCGAGAGTAACAATGCAAAGAGGGTATTACTGGCCAGGAGAAATCTCCTAGCATCAAATACTGGCCTTAATCTGACGCAGAAATTTCTGAGATTTAACTGTTGGAGCACAGCATTGTGTGGAAGTGAATCTGTTGGATTTCGGCCCATGGGGGCATTTAAAGTGTTTGGCGTATACACAATGCATTGACAATTGTTATATCTTACGGAGGTCTCTAAGGAACACTTGGACACGATCCGAAGGAGCCAAGTGAACCTGAAAGAGTGAGCCATTCAGTGTGAAGAGAGGCTGAAGGGTGTAGCACGATGTGTGGTAACTACATGCTGCACTGCCTATGTAAACTACACTTACGCTCATAAATTAAGGATAGTTGCAGAATGTAGTGCCACTCAACGTGGCACTACACAAAACTGGCGCTAATAGCATAGGCACATAGGGGACACAGATCTGTAAGTCCACAGTATTGGTGATAAGTTGAGAACACCGTCCCGAAACACATGTGCTAAAAAACGCCACTGTTTCCTGCGCATGTGCTCCGACATCAGTATGGGATATGATCATCATGCACACGTCCACAGGCCGCACAACGGGTTGGCATACTCTGGATAGGGTGGTCGATCAGCTGCTGGGGTATAGTCTCCCATTCATGCACCAGTACCTGTCGGAGCTTCTGAAGTGTCGTATCGGTTGAAGACGTGCAGCGATACGTCGACCGAGAGTATCCCAGACGTTCTCGATGGGGTTTAGGTCTGGAGAACAGGCAGGCCACTCCATTCGCCTGATATCTTCTGTTTCAAGGTACTCCTCCACGATGGCAGCTGGGTGGGGTCGTGTGTTATCCATCAGGAGGAAGGTGGGACCCACTGCACCCCTGAAAAGGCGGAAATACTGGTGCAAAATGACGTCCCAATACAGCTGACCTGTTGCATTTCCTGTGTCAAAGACATGCAGGGGTGTACGTGCACCAATCATAATCCCACGCCAGACCATCAAACCAAGACCTCCAAACAGGTCCCTTTCAACGACATTAAGGGGATGGTATCTGGTTCCTGGTTCACGCCAGATGAAAACCCGGCGAGAATAAAAGTTCAGACTATATCTGGACTCGTCCGTGAACATAACCTGGGACCACTGTTCCAATGACTTGTGTTCTTGACACCAGGCTTTACGGACTCTCCTGTGACCAGGGGTCAGTGGAATACACCTTGCAGGTCTCCGGGCGAATAAACCATGTCAGTTCAGTCGTCTGTAGGCTGTGTGTCTGGAGACAGCTGTTCCACTGGCTGCGGAAAAGTCCCGAGCAAGGCTAGCTGCAGTACTCCATGGTTGTCTGCGGGCACCGATGGTGAGAAATCGGTCTTCTTGTGGTGTTGTACACTGTGGACGTCCCGTAGTGTAGCGCCTGGACACTTTTCCTGTCTGCTGGAATCGTTGCCATAATCTTGAGAACACACTTTGTGGCACGCGGAGGGCCCGTGCTACGATCTGCTGTTTGACCAGCCTCCAGTCGCCCTAGTATTCCACCTCTCATAACGTCATCAATATGTGTTCTTCGAGCCATTTTCAACACAGTCACCATTAGCACGTCTTAAGACTTCTGCACACGTACACGCTGCACTGTACTCTGACATGGACCAAGCGTATGTGGACTGCTGCCAGCGCCACCGTGTGAAGACCGCAGGTCAGATGCACCGCATGGTGATACCACGATGTGATTCAAACCCACAAACCGCCCACCAGAGCGTTGTTTCACCATGTGTCAGCATTATCCTCAATTTATGAGCATGAGTGTAGTTTTACGTAAGAGACAGATGAGAATGAGAGGACAGATGGGCCAATATCTGAACAGGTACTTGTTTTTCGGACATGTTATACGAACTTTTCTTGTACTTTTGAGCAATACTATCTCTTGGAGGAATACGTGTCACTTTTTTTTAACCCCTGTATGTGTAGTTTGGGAGGAACATTATGAGAAGAAGAGCAAAGAAGGAAAATTTCAGACGCCGTCGTGTACGAGAGGTGGAGAGCTTTCCTCCTAAGTCGAGTGACGCAGACAGGGGCTGGAGGGATTACGTACCTTCTTGTTGACGGAGCGGATGAGATCTGCGGCAGTGAAGGCGGGAACGGGAGGCGGCGGGGGCGGCGGCGCCGGCTGCTGCGGGGCGGCAGCGGCGGTGGACGCAGAGGCGGAGGCGGTGGAGGCGGGGCCAGCGGAGGCGGCGGCGGCGCCGGGCGCGGGGGCGGCGGCGTGTCCGCCGTGCGGCGAGGGCAGCTGCGACGTGGAGGCGACGTCGCCGACGGCCACCCACGTGGAGCAGGAGCGCGACGCCGGCTCGAGGCGCGCGTGCGTCGCGTCGCCCCACAGCGCCAGCTCCGACACGGCGCAGCGCGCGGCCGCCGTGCCCTGCGGCGACGGCAGCTGGCTGATGTCGCTCGTGCTGAAGCTGCCGGCAAAGCGGGCCAGGGCACCGGGTCAACAAAGCTTCCCCATCCAGAAACAAACAGCGTTGTTTTCCATATTAATATTCGTGTCTATTGTAATGGATAAAGGTGCCTTCTATCTTCGCCATGTTAAAACTGCCGTTTCCAATCTACGAGGCGTGTTTTTTTAAAAGTGAGGTCTGTTTTGTTGTAAACAGTAGTAGTTCGCGCGCATACCGCAACGAGCGCGTGCGTCGTGTATCGGCTAGAGGGCCAGTATACAGAGAGAGTGGCCATAGGTGAAGTTGCCCGTGATTGGTTGATAGGCTTTGGCGCCATTTTTCTGCCAAACGTCTCTCGCGCTTCCTGTGTCAACACCGACTCAAAGGAAGGCCTCGGCGCTTATTGGTGACGTCGCGTCAGCTAGGCACGGCGAACGCCAAGTCTGTTGCAGGCAGAAACGCCTGGGCGTGCTTATCACTATAAATCTCTTATTTTTGGACAAAATGTTTGGTATTGTTTTGGATTCTGCAGTTTTATTTAGGTGAAAGACTTTCTTACTGTCGTAAAGCTACAAATGAAGATCATAGTTCTGTATTACTGAATCCTGTCGAAACAAACGTAGATCAATATGAGAAGATGCTTTGTCCCATTGCAAGCTTCGGAAATTTTACATTCAAGTAACTATATTTACTTGATCCATTTTGTTATCGAAACTTACCTCAACCCCCTTACAATGAACTCGTTTCTTTTATTTGTTTTCATTTCACATCGTCACTGGAAATGTGAACTAATTTACATGTGTAAATGTCCAACTGTTGGCAGTCATTAGATTACAGTCGTTTTCAACGAAAGGAATTCTAAACAGGAAACAAAATAGCTTCATACATCGAAAATACTGCTGAGCTTAAACTTTTTTAAACATGCACATAAATATTCCCCTCTTACAACTGAAAGGAGAAACTTTATAGGATAAAAAAATTTATTTGATAAAACAAGTATCTCTCTTTTGCCTCTTCTTCTGTCCCCCACGCCATCCCCAAACGTGTACAATCGCAAGATATTTCATTAACATTCAGTGCTCTTCACCCCATAGTCAACCAAGATACCTAAAGAAGAGCGCCAATATGTTCACAGTTTCTTGTAAAAGCAAGCCAGTACAAACGTAACTTCCTCAGATTTACAAATAAGGTAAAGAAGCACGAATTCTGTTGGTGCTGGACCATGAAGTTGTTTTTGTATGTCAATCCTTAAAACAGGTGGAAATTTAAGTTCAGGAGTACACTATTTGTTTAGAAGTGTAATGAATTGCACAATTAATTGATTGCAGAAACCTCTCAGAACAATGTGTGTTGGTCAACTACCGCCAATAGCTTCACAGTTTCCTGTGTCAGAGAAGGAGACACCACCATTATGAGTATGCCTGCAACAGACCTGGAGTTGGCCGTGCCTAGCTGACGTGACGTCACGAACAAGCGCCGAGGCCTTCCTTTGAGTCGGTGTTGCCTATGTTCGCCGTGCTGTTGAGTGGAATTGAAGTTCAGAGGACTTTTGAAAACGATTAAAAGGTATTTGAATTATTGAGAGACTTGTTATGCGTTGTGCATGCATGTTCGAGTTAGTTATATATCGTTTCTAGTACGAAATTAGCGTTTGCGTGCATACTGGTAGCATCACAAGCTTTTCTGAAGCCAATATCTGACAGTCCTTGCTGGAAACGTAAAGTTCCTGTAATTGTTGTGCCATGCTCATTCGACTTTATAGCGTCGAACTTTATTTCGTTCCGAATCAGAACACTACGCATTATTTCGGTTTCAGTATTATTGCCTGACTGTTGACGCAGGCAAGCTGTAAGCACGTTTTCCGCAGTTGTGGTTGCTGAAACATTATTCGTAGTAAATAACTGTAGGTATTCTTGAAGACAGTTTTTAATAGGCCTACTTAGTGTGGGGTAGAAGGGATACGGTTGTTTTCGTTATATTTGGTCGTTATTACAGTAGCCTACGTTTAGCATTACCTGATTTTTGTAATCTTTTTCGTTTGTTATCTACGAGAGGTATTCAGTATATATATATATATGAAAGAAAGTCGTAAGCAGTTGTTTACTTGTGAGGTGCAAAAAGTTTGAAGACCCGACAAGAAGTACTAATACGTCTCACAAGTAAACAACTGCTTACGACTTTCATTCATCTGCCTAATACAGGTACGTTAAATCTTTAGCGTTATACACTTCCGATACAAAACAAATGCTCTACACTATATATTTTTTTATTTACGTTACTTTCATTGCAATATGTCTAGTAAACGAACTATAAAGGAGATAAATGCAAGTAACGAATAATTTTTACAGCCCCTGTATCAGATTTTCCTGTGCTGTACGTATTAGGCTACTATGAGTATATTATAGCTGTAAAGAAAGGCATTTAACGAATGATTTCACCATATTGTCTTGTGCTTTTGATTCGGTGAGTGCGTACTCCACTACTCCACTACTGGCCATTCAAAAGTCCCGCCCGCAGTTTGGCAGGAAAATGGCCGCCGTATCGTCCGGTTGGCCACCCTCTCCCTATACAGCCTCTCTAGTACCGACCAAGCCCCTACCACGCCGTAGCGGGGAAGCGAGGCAACTGTCCCCCAATTGAAGCAGCTGATCGCCGCCATTTGCAGGGATGAATCCTAGTACCAGGGTTGTCATTTCACGTATATGAGACGCAACAAGAGCAAATTGAAGCACAAATTAAACACATGTTTGTTTAAAAAAAGTACTGAGCATTCGAGTCTATTTTAAAAGTATACTTAAATGATTGAAGTTTCCTAATTTCCGAAATACGTCTGCATAGAGACGCGAAATTTAAAAACGTAAGGCTCTTTCCTGACAAGGTGGAGCGAGTTTACATCGAGTTATTTGCATTAGATAATTACATGAAACTTTTAAAGTAGCAGACTGTGCGATTATTGTTTAATTCACGTAATTTTCCTGTCAGGTCCTGTTTGCTTTTTGCCGACTACTGTGTACATTTTGCGCGCTTACTTTTGTTTAGCACAGTATAGTCTACACTCGAATTTTGGTGTGACTAATTGTAATAACCCATATCACTTTAAATACCGTAGGAATTTCATTCGCACATTACTTTTTAACACTGACAGCACCTCTGAAAGTGGTTGAGTTTGCAACATTTAATCAAATATTTGACCATTTACGAAGTATAATCACCACCTGACAACACATGTTAAGTATCTAAACGCAATTACTCGACCTACCTCTGATTCATACTTAATATATATTTGATTGCCTTGGTAACCTGGAAAAGGAACGTTCAAAATTATACACACTGACAGTATTTCCACACTATTTAACCTAGGCCTATATTGCACGACTTCCAGGACACTACACCTTTTTCAAATGAGTTGGAAATCCAAATACTATCGGTACAGCATCGTCCTTCAGTTGACGTCTGTTTACATAATTTTCCATGTAACAATTCTCTTCAAAATGAAGAGTGCGCAGCAAATGATTTGCTGTCGGTTGGAAGTTCTCTCTCCGAGTAGCAACTATCCATTCCGATTTAGAAAATCATTTGTAAGGGGAAACCTAAACAAAAACAAACGCTCATAATGTATTTTTTCTCCATGAAAATACTATATACAAGTAACAGAAAGTAACAAACAACCAGAAATGACTGACCTGTGAAATGTAACATTGTTTCCGTCTTCGTCTTTGCTTCCATTATACTGTTACAATTAAAAGCAGCACATGAACGAACCCTGTTTACGCACTGTTTCCCTGCAAATGGCGGCTTCTATCACGTTCAATGTGGGGACGCGACCCTAGCGCCAATGCTCGGTCTAGTTTTTATTTAGTAAGTCTATGGTACCGACTAGAGAGCCTGTATAGGGAGAGAGTGGCCAACCGGACGATACGGCGGCCATTTTTCTGCCAAACTGCGGGCGGGACTTTTGAATGGCTAGTAGTGGAGTAGTGGAGTACACACTCACCGAATCAAAAGCACAAGACAATATGGCGAAATTATTCGTTAAATGCCTTTCTTTACAGCTATAATATACTCATAGTAGCCTACTACGTACAGCACAGGAAAATTTGATACAGTGGCTGTAAAAATTATTCGTTACTTGCGTTTATCTCCTTTATAGTTCGTTTACTAGACATATTGCAAAGAAAGTAACGTAAATAAAAAAATATAGTGTACAGAATTTGTTATGTATCGGAAGTGCATAATGCTAAAGATCTAACGTACCTGTATTACGTCAGATGAATGAAAGTCGTAAGCAGTTGTTTACTTGTGACATGCAAAAAGTTGTTGTTGATGTTGTTGTGGTCTTCAGTCCTGAGACTGGTTTGATGCAGCTCTCCATGCTACTCTATCCTGTGCAAGCTTCTTCATCTCCCAGTACCTACTGCAGCCTACATCCTTCTGAATATGCATAGTGTATTCATCTCTTGGTCACCCTCTGCGGTTTTTACCCTCCACACTGCCCTCCAATACTAAATTGGTGACTCCTTGATGCCTCAGAACATGTCCTACCAACCGATCCCTTCTTCTAGTCAAGTTGTGCCACACACTCCTCTTCTCCCCAATTCTATTCAATACCTCCTCATTAGTTATGTGATCTACCCATCTAATCTTCAGCATTCTTCTGTAGCACCACATATCAAAAGCTTCTGTTCTTTTCTTGTCTAAACTATTTATCGTCCATGTTTCACTTCCATACATGGCTACACTCAATACAAATACTTTCAGAAACGACTTCCTGACACCAAAATCTACACTTGATGTTAACAAATTTCTCTTCTTCAGAAACGCTTTCCTTGCCATTGCCAGTCTACATTTTATATCCTCTCTACTTCGACCACCATCAGTTATTTTGCTCCCCAAATAGTAGAACTCCTTTACTACTTTAAGTGTCTCATTTCCTAATCAAATTCCCTCAGCATCACCCAACTTAACTCGACTACATTCCATTATCCTCGTTTTGCTTTTGTTGATGTTCATCTTATATCCTCCCTTCAAGACACCACCCATTCCGTTCAACTGCTGTTCCAAGTCCTTTGCTGTCTCTGACAGAATTAGAATGTCATCGGCAAACCTCAAAGTTTTTATTTCTTCGCCATGGATGCAAAAAGTGTGAGACGTATTAGTACTTCTTGTCACGTCTTCAAACTTTATGCATGGCCCAAGAAACAACTGCTTATGACTTTCTAATACCTCTCGTAGATAACAAACAAAAAGATTACAAAAATTAGGTAATGTTAAATGTAGGCTACTGTAATAACGACCAAATATAACAAGAAAACTACCGTATCCATTCTACCCCACAGTAAGTAGGCCTACTAAAAACTGTCTTCATGAGTACCTACAATTATTTACTACGAATAATGTTTCAGCAACCACGACAAAATGAAGACAGAAATCTGGGAAACTTCCTGCCCCAACAGCATTAATGAAATAGTTATAAAAATACAATCAGATTACCTGGAATTACTAACAGTGGCCTAGAAATCAAATTACACTCGTGGAAATCTTCAATACAGTACTGTATATAAAAGAAAGCATCTTATGACACTGAAGGACGTAATTATGACGACTGCAACTTAGCAAAATTCTTACACATTAGATACACAATCCCATTTTAATTCAATGTTTATAAGAATTGTTATATCCTAGCCAGTAATGCCACCCGAGCCCACTGCCAAAAGGTTGGCAGCATCAAAGTCCGGAAGCCGTCCGCATAAGCAGCGCCAGCGAGACAGGAAATCGCCGCAAGTCTGCGCGCGCCACCGCTGGCTTCTGGTTTCTTAAGCGCTAGGACAGTTCTGTATTCGCCGCTCAGTTGTATACTCGCCACCGAATTGTGTACTTGCTAGTCAGTTGTGTGTTCATCGCAGCAGAGTTGTTGTTTGTCGTCAGCCGACGCTGACCTAGCCGCTCCGACTCGAACTAGACAGATCTCTATAGACACGGAGTTCACTATTGTGTTTCTGTATCTTCATCAATAAAGATAAGTACCGACTTTTATTTAATCAGAGTGTTTGGGTTTTCATCTTTCTGTTCACTGTTCCAGCGGACCGGTCGGCCCGCTATTAAAAGTGTGGCGGTGACTTCGTAAGCCGTTTCTACAGCGAATTGTTTGTTGCTACGAACACCGCCACAAAAAGAATAATGTGTTATAATAATTTTCACACAGCCAATTTACAGGTCTGTTTTCAAATTAAACTATGTATATTGCAAGTTGTTTTACATGTAGTACAAAGGGAAAACGACTTCCTTCGCATAGATAAGAGTACTTGGTTGGTTTCCACAAGGCTCCTGTTTGATTTATGTCAGCCCTGTTGACTGCGACTGCCCACTGCTTTCGTTTTTCTTCATTGCGTGGTAATGCTAACATGCGAAATCCACCTTCGCCTCTATTGGAACAACCAAATGCAGCACGACCTGGCATCGTTTACGAACGTCTGCAGAACGAATTACAGATGTCAAAGACAATACTATACAATTACTAACGTGTTTACTTCAAACATGTAGTCCTACCGACTTCATCACAAAACGCTTCATTATTTCAACTCGTATTTAAGATCGCAAACGCTAATTATGTACTAAAAACGATATACAACTAAATCGAACATGCATGCACAACGCATAACAAGTCTCTTAATAATTCAAATACCTTTTAATCGTTTCCAAAAGTCCTCTGAACTTCAACTCAAAAGCACGGCGAACATAGGAAGCGCGAGAGACGTTTGGCGCCATTTTTCTGCCAAAGCTAATCAACCAATCACGGGCAACTTCACCTATGGCCACTCTCTCTGTATACAGGCTCTCTAGTACCGACATACTTCGGGAATAACTGTGCTCAGTTTCAGCTCTGTAGCTAATCTGTACGGTTCTGTTCTGTGCTTTCAAATTGTTTTAAGACCATCAACTCGCCCGCAGCATGTGAGGTTCGCTCAGTGATACGGTTTTTGTCGGCAAGGAACCTGTCTGTTGCAGAAATTCATCGATAGATCTGCGAAGTATACGGTGATACTGTTATGAGTGAAAGCAAAGTGCGTAAGTGGATACGAGAATTCAAAGATGGCCGTAACATTGTTCATGATGAGGACCGCTCCGGTCGCCCTTCTTTGATTACAGACGATTTGGAGCTTCAGTTCGAGGCGAGGATTCGTGACAACAGGCGCTTCACAATAACAGGTCTCTCAAACGAATTTCCCGACGTGTAGAGATCAGTGCTTTACAACATTGTTTCTGAACAGCTGAAGTTTAGGAAACTGTGCTCCCGTTGGGTCCCAAAACTCCTAACAGAGGACCACAAAAACCAAAGATTTGAGTGTGTGATGTCCACAGCTCGTGGTCGTGCGGTAGCGTTCTCGCTTCCCGCGCCCGGGTTCCCGGCGTCGATTCCCGGCGGGGTCAGGGATTTTCTCTGCCTCGTGATGACTGAGTGTTGTGTGATGTCCTTAGGTTAGTTAGGTTTAAGTAGTTCTAAGTTGTAGGGGACTGATGACCATAGATATTAAGTCCCATAGTGCTCAGAGCCATTTGCACCATTTTTTTGAGTGTGTGGTGAAGTTCCTGACCCGTTATCACAAAGAAGCTGACGGCTTCTGATGTCAGATCGAAGCAACAGAGCATGGAATGGAGACACACACACTCGCCTGTAAAGGTGAAGGCCAAACAGACTCTGTCCCAGCGCAAATTCATGGCGTCGGTGTTTTGGGATACGCATGGTGTTTTTTTGGTCGACTTCTTGCAACGAGGAACCACTATCAATGCAGAATCATACTGCCAAACCGTGAGTAAGCTACGCAGAGCGATTCAAAACAAAAGACGCGGCATGCTTACAAAGGGAACTGTCCTTCTCCATGACAATGCAAGACCTCACACTCCAGGTCAGACCCATGATTTATTGGGCAGTTTTGGCTGGGAAGTTTTATACCACCCACCCTAGAGTCCTGACCTTGCACCGAGCGATTACCATCTGTTCCTCCACCTCAAACAACACCTCAGTGGCAACCGGTAACAATGATGACGACGACGTGAAAACGGCAGTGAACTCTTGGTTATCAGAGCAGGCGGCAAGTTTTTATGGTGAGGGTATTTTAGAACTGGTTGAGAGGTATATACGTATTTGAACAAACGGCAACTATGTCAAAAAATAGAGTAAAGTATGTACTTTCTTAAAATAAATTTAGTTTTTTGAAATAACTTTTAGTTGTGTACTTATGTTCAAACGGACCTTACTTAAATATCACGCCTCGTACAATTTTTTTGGGTAGTATTAAGTACAGAATAGAGAAATTTTTTACGCGCATTTACATTATTTGCTAACAAGCTGACATTTCTTAAGAATAATACACACATAAAAAAAAGGATGCCAGACCGAAACTAGTCATAAAATGAAAGAAGTGAAATTTGCAACTTTTGCTAGTATTTCGTTGTACTGAACTTTAAATTGCGCTTTTACTGTATTATATCATTCGGTGTGAATGTACACTATGATCAAAGGGATCTGTAGGATCTGTACTGTGGGGCGGTGGGTGGAAATTTCTTATTGTTGCTGTTCTCAACACAGGCTCTCTAACTACTATGTTGGCAAACAGAAAGTGATTAGCAAAAAGGTGATGCCTGTAATTAAAGTTCACTGTGTCTACTCTGATGGAGAAATGAAATTATTGATCATTGAAGTTCATTACGCTGAGGATTGAGGATGATGTCTGGGATTCATAGAAAATGCAGTTTACTATAACAATTTTCACTGTATTCTGAAAACGACAAAGCATAAAGTTCCAGACAAAAGTTTACCCAAGCAATGCTACTATCAGCTCTTGTACTATCAGAGCTGTTCAGTCTATTGCGTGGATCCTATTATCCCTAGATAACGAAACTGTTCAATAATAGTTATCGATTTAAATGTTCAAAGTGAATGCTTGCCCAAATTTGATGTTAATACTCATCAAACGCCACGCTAGTAATGATAGAAGGTCTGTCCTCCGGCGACACATGAAAATACGACATACGAAAACTGAGAATAAATCACTGAAGTCATTTCGCAATTAACACTTTACCCCAATGCGAACTCATTGTTACGTGCATACCGAGTTACATAATACAGCATCCAAGGCTGTTCCTTGCAACTGCACAGACGCAGTGCGGCTTCCGACATGCAGTGCTTGCTGATAGGAATATAGAAGAGAACTCGGGGCCTGCCTCTAGCTCGCAGCGCTCTTATTTATATAGCCGCGGTGCGGACCGCCGAAAGTGCAGCCGACAGAATTTGCCTTCCTGACTAGCTGCTGGGTCTAGTAGAGCACCACTTCAAGTTACTAAATAATTAATTGGTTCATTCGATGAAGGCCAATGAAGCTCTCAATTTAATTGTGCAGTCAGCACACAGGTAAGTATCTGTAATAAAATTCTGATGTGGCTAGGTTAAATACTTTTGGGGAGAGAATTATTTTAGTTGCACTGCACGCAATAGATAGCTTTGAACTTGCCTTTGGAGAGACGCTAGAGCTATAGTTTTGTAGCTACCTTTTGGAAACTTCTCAAATCTTTGCTATTATAGCGTACCTCCATTCTACCTAAATCTAAACATCCTAACTTTATCTAATCACTTACTTAATCTATCTTACTTTTGAACTTTTAGGATACAAAAAACAGAAAATCATGAATTTCAACCAAAATATTACTTTGTGAGATCCAGCATGCTGTTTCCATTAAATTACAATGAAAAAAGAATCCGAATAAAAATTTTGAAGTTTCTAGCTCCTTCCTGTTGCACCAATGATTTTTACGTAAAATGTTCAAATTTCGAAAACTGTTAAAGTTACTAAACTGAAACTTAACACATTATCATTTTAGCATCATTCCTGACATGCTATTAATTTTTCAGATTATTTACTTTACTTTTAAGGTATTGTGCAACATTCGTGACGTCATAGCTAGTTACAGCGGACTAGGCTGGCACACAGTGGAAAGCATATGAATTCTATATGGCGTGAGTAGGCTGCTTCCCTACAGTACACCCCACTGTAATGCGGAATTGACCACTGATGTCAGGAAAGGCGCAACCCCAGTATAAAAGGAGGCAGTGAGTATTACGTTGTCAATGGAGAATCGGTAAGAGCAGAATGGTTCGGTCAGGAGAGCTCAGTGCCTTAGAACGTGGAGAAGTCATGGGATGTTATCTAAAAAATCCATCAGTGACATTTCAACCCTTCTAAAGGTGCACTCACAAATAAACCAAGATTAGGCGGACATGATACAATGGCGGACAGAGATACTCCAGCAGTGCGGAGGGCAATTGTAAAAAATCACTTCAAATCAGTGGAAGGACTAACTCGAGAATTCCAAACAACTACCACCAGTCCGGCTAGTGCAATTACCGCGAGTATGGAATTAAAAAGAAGGATACGATGGTCGAGCAGCTACTCATAAGCCACACATCTCTGTAGTCAATGGTAAGTGACGCTTGAGGTGGTGCGAAGGGTGACGCCACTGTACAGTGGATCACTGGAATCCAGTGATTTGGAGTGATGAATCACGCTGTACGATGAGGAATTCCGATGGAAGCGTTTGGGTTTTGTGAGTACCTGGAGAACATTACCTCTCTTAATGCGTTGTGCCAACAAAGAGGTTTTTCGGGATTGGAATGTGGTCCCCTTATTGTGTTTAAGGAAACGCTAGAGAGGAAGAATGTAAGCACATTTTATAGCATCATGTACTGCGTATAGTAGACGAACTATTCTGACAAGGGAACCTCCCCATCGCACCCCCCTCAGATTTAGTTATAAGTTGGCACAGTGGATAGGCCTTGAAAAACTGAACACAGATCAATCGAGAAAACAGGAAGAAGTTGTGTGGAACTATGAAAAAAATAAGCAAAATATACAAACCGAGTAGTCCATGGCCAAGATAGGCAACATCACGGATAATGTGAGCTCAGGAACGCCGTGGTCCCGTGGTTAGCGTGAGCAGTTGTGGAATGGTTCAAGTCTTCCGTCAAGTGAAAAGTCTACTTTCTTTATTTCCGCAAAGTTATGATCTGTCCGTTCGTTCATTGACGTCTCTGTTCACTGAAATAAGTTTAGTGTCTGTGTTTTGCGACGCACCGCAAAAGCGTGCGATTAGTAGACGAAAGGACGTGCCTCTCCAATGGGGAACCGCAAACATTTGATCGCAAGGTCATAGGTCAACCGATTCCTCCACAGGAAAACACGTCTGATATATTCTGTACGACACTGGTGACGGCATGTGCGTCACATGACAGGAATATGTTGTCGACCCACCTAACTTGTACACTTGGCGAATGGGTAAAAAGATTCTTCTACCTTGCCCGATTTAGGTTTTCTCGTGGGTGTGATAATCACTCCCAAAAAAGTGATGAAAACGCAAGAGTTTGTCACATAAACTGCAACAAATGAATGCAACAGTTTCACAGTCGCACAGTTTTCCCTGTGATCTGTCAAAACATATGTTTTTAACGTTTTCAAATTTTACCGTGTGTAGACCGTCAAATCCTGCATGCGTCCAAGCAAATCTGAACATGTCCTGGAATTTTGGAGAGTGAAGTTGATTATATATGAGTGCCTGAACTTCGATAATTGAGACAGGATCACGTAAACAATACTGCTCTGTGTACCTGTGCAGCTTCGCAAAATCATAGAATGTTTTAACAAAGTACACTCCTGGAAATGGAAAAAAGAACACATTGACACCGGTGTGTCAGACCCACCATACTTGCTCCGGACACTGCGAGAGGGCTGTACAAGCAATGATCACACGCACGGCACAGCGGACACACCAGGAACCGCGGTGTTGGCCGTCGAATGGCGCTAGCTGCGCAGCATTTGTGCACCGCCGCCGTCAGTGTCAGCCAGTTTGCCGTGGCATACGGAGCTCCATCGCAGTCTTTAACACTGGTAGCATGCCGCGACAGCGTGGACGTGAACCGTATGTGCAGTTGACGGACTTTGAGCGAGGGCGTATAGTGGGCATGCGGGAGGCCGGGTGGACGTACCGCCGAATTGCTCAACACGTGGGGCGTGAGGTCTCCACAGTACATCGATGTTGTCGCCAGTGGTCGGCGGAAGGTGCACGTGCCCGTCGACCTGGGACCGGACCGCAGCGACGCACGGATGCACGCCAAGAGCGTAGGATCCTACGCAGTGCCGTAGGGGACCGCACCGCCACTTCCCAGCAAATTAGGGACACTGTTGCTCCTGGGGTATCGGCGAGGACCATTCGCAACCGTCTCCATGAAGCTGGGCTACGGTCCCGCACACCGTTAGGCCGTCTTCCGCTCACGCCCCAACATCGTGCAGCCCGCCTCCAGTGGTGTCGCGACAGGCGTGAATGGAGGGACGAATGGAGACGTGTCGTCTTCAGCGATGAGAGTCGCTTCTGCCTTGGAGCCAATGATGGTCGTATGCGTGTTTGGCGCCGTGCAGGTGAGCGCCACAATCAGGACTGCATACGACCGAGGCACACAGGGCCAACACCCGGCATCATGGTGTGGGGAGCGATCTCCTACACTGGCCGTACACCACTGGTGATCGTCGAGGGGACACTGAATAGTGCACGGTACATCCAAACCGTCATCGAACCCATCGTTCTACCATTCCTAGACCGGCAAGGGAACTTGCTGTTCCAACAGGACAATGCACGTCCGCATGTATCCCGTGCCACCCAACGTGCTCTAGAAGGTGTAAGTCAACTACCCTGGCCAGCAAGATCTCCGGATCTGTCCTCCATTGAGCATGTTTGGGACTGGATGAAGCGTCGTCTCACGCGGTCTGCACGTCCAGCACGAACGCTGGTCCAACTGAGGCGCCAGGTGGAAATGGCATGGCAAGCCGTTCCACAGGACTACATCCAGCATCTCTACGATCGTCTCCATGGGAGAATAGCAGCCTGCATTGCTGCGAAAGGTGGATATACACTGTACTAGTGCCGACATTGTGCATGCTCTGTTGCCTGTGTCTATGTGCCTGTGGTTCTGTCAGTGTGATCATGTGATGTATCTGACCCCAGGAATGTGTCAATAAAGTTTCCCCTTCCTGGGACAATGAATTCACGGTGTTCTTATTTCAATTTCCAGGAGTGTATTTCACTTGCCGAAAACCAAACACATCTAACGGTTGCACAAGAGGTGTACAACCTGGAGTAATGGTAATCACGTCTACTCCCACACTAAAATTGTACAATGCCTGATCCTTCTGTCCTGTATAGCTGTCAAGGAATAAGGCAAAACTTTGTCCGCGTAAGGAGCAATCACAGGTTCATTAAAGTCTTTCACTAGTCTTTTCTCCATTTTTCCTGACGCACTGCAATTCACAATGACATTCGGCGGACAGATAATAATTGTCTGAAAATAAAAAATGAAAGTTTTTCTTCGAGAGAAGATTCGAACTAAGGTCCTCTCGTTCCGCAGCCGCTCACGCTAACCACGGGACTTTTTTTTTAATATCATTTTGTTCGTTTTCGTTCGTTGTATCTGATCGGGGCGGACGTCGTAAGACACCCTTTTAAGTTCGTTGTTGATCTATTAACTCAGTTTTTTTATTACAGAAGGCGGCTAACCCTCTGACAGAGCACGCTGAGCTACCGTGCTGGCGGACTACGGCGCTCCGGATCTCATGTGTCACTGAAATAGCCTATCTTGCACATGGACTACTCAGTTTGTCTATTTTGCTAATTTTTTTCATAGTTTTGAACAACTTCTTCCTGTTTTCTCGATTTATCTGTGTTCAGTCTTTGAAGGCCTATCGACTGTGCCAACTTATAACTAAATCTGAGGGGGGTGCGATGGGGAGGTTCCCTCGTGAGACGTTGATGGTGTCAGTGTGACAATGTACCGTGTTATAAGTAGTATCTGTGAGGCAATGGTCTGTGGACAATAGCATCCCTGAAACGGATTGGTCTGTCCAGAATCCGTACTTAAGCCAAATGGAATACCTCTGGGATGAGTTAGAAAGTCGACTTCGGCCCAGACCTCAGCGTCCAGCACCAATACCTTCTCTGGCTTCGGTTCTTGAGGACAAAAGGGCTACCATTCCTCCGTAAGCATTTAGATGCCTCACTGAAAGTGTCCGCAGCAGAATTCAACCCATCATAAAGACGAAGGCGGACACAGCCCATATTAATGTCCGGAGACTTTCGATCAGATACTGTACAAAATAATCGCCTTCTGTAAATATTTAGTTATGTAATCAGAAATATGTGGTCAATAGTAGGATGTAGCCTTTGGCGAGGTTATGCCATCATGTGCTTTGTAAAAAAAATGCTATTTTAATCTATAAATAACTAATTAAACTGTAGGGAAAGTTAAGAAGTTGTTAACAAGAAAATATTAAAAACTACTAAAAAAAGAAAGTTTGTACTGCCTATAATCATGCCTCTGAGCGCATACTATCAACAGAAGTCATGCAATGAAGTCGACATACAGGAGCAACATGCGTCAGAAGTACTGGGAAAGTGATTGACAATCAAACTCGAGCGAATCAAGTAAACGTACGAGTAGGGATGCGTAAAGAATGAATGAATAAATAAATGGGTCTAATGACTGAGACATGGAATGTGAAGAGCGAGCTTTGGGTCGTATCTTCTGGTAGGGTGGGGCAGGCAATTGGTACAAACACCGGTGGGGAGCGGGAACTTATCCCAAGACAACGGCTGCTAATCAAAGCGAAAATATTTGCAATAAATATGTTATGATACCAAAAACTTGGTTTTATATTCATATTTCGCATGTCTATTTTGAAGCACCCCCATGAACCATGGACCTTGCCGTTGGTGGGGAGGCTTGCTTGCCTCAACGATACAGATAGCCGTACCGTAGGTGTAACCACAACGGAGGGGTATCTGTTGAGAGGCCAGACAAACATGTGGTTCCTGAAGAGGGGCAGCAGTCTTTTCAGTAGTTGCAGGGGCAACAGTCTGGATGATTGACTGATCTGGCATTGTAACAATAACCAAAACGGCCTTGCTGTGCTGGTACTGCGAACGGCTGAAAGCAAGGGGAAACTACAGCCGTAATTTTTCCCGAGGGCATGCAGCTTTACTGTATGGTTAAATGATGATGGCGTCCTCTTGAGTAAAATATTCCGGAGGTAAAATAGTCCCCCATTCGGATCTCCGGGCGGGGACTACTCAAGAGGACGTCGTTATCAGGAGAAAGAAAACTGGCATTCTACGGATCGGAGCGTGGAATGTCAGATCCCTTAATCGGGCAGGTAGGTTAGAAAATTTAAAAAGGGAAATGGATAGGTTAAAGTTAGATATAGTGGGAATTAGTGAAGTTCGGTGGCAGGAGGAACAAGACTTTTGGTCAGGTGATTACAGGGTTATGAATACAAAATCAAATAGGGGTAATGCAGGAGTAGGTTTAATAATGAATAAAAAAATAGGAGTGCGGGTTAGCTACTACAAACAGCAAAGCGAACGCATTATTGTGGCCAAGATAGACACAAAGCCCATGCCTACTACAGTAGTACAAGTTTATATGCCAACTAGCTCTGCAGATGATGAAGAAATTGATGAAACGTATGACGAGATAAAAGAAATTATTCAGGTAGTGAAGGGAGACGAAAATTTAATAGTCATGGGTGACTGGAATTCGTCAGTAGGAAAAGGGAGAGAAGGAAACATAGTAGGTGAATATGGATTGGGGGGTAGAAATGAAAGAGGAAGCCGCCTTGCAGAATTTTGCACAGAGCATAACTTAATCGTAGCTAACACTTGGTTCAAGAATCATGAAAGAAGGTTGTATACCTGGAAGAATCCTGGAGATACTAAAAGGTATCAGATAGATTATATAATGGTAAGACAGAGATTTAGGAACCAGGTTTTAAATTGTAAGACATTTCCAGGGGCAGATGTGGATTCTGACCACAATCTATTAGTTATGAACTGCAGATTGAAACTGAAGAAACTGCAAAAAAGTGGGAATTTAAGGAGATGGGACCCGGATAAACTGAAAGAACCACAGGTTGTAGAGAGTTTCAGGGAGAGCTTAAGGGAACAATTGACAGGAATGGGGGAAAGAAATACAGTAGAAGAAGAATGGGTAGCTCTGAGGGATGAAGTAGTGAAGGCAGCAGAGGATCAAGTAGGTAAAAAGACGAGGGCTAATAGAAATCCTTGGGTAACAGAAGAAATATTGAATTTAATTGATGAAAGGAGAAAATATAAAAATGCAGTAAATGAAGCAGGCAAAAAGGAATACAAACGTATCAAAAATGAGATCGACAGGAAGTGCAAAATGGCTAAGCAGGGATGGCTAGAGGACAAATGTAAGGATGTAGAGGCTTGTCTCACTAGGGGTAAGATAGATACTGCCTACAGGAAAATTAAAGAGACCTTTGGAGAGAAGAGAACCACTTTATGAATATCAAGAGCTCAGATGGCAACCCAGTTCTAAGCAAAGAAGGGAAGGCAGAAAGGTGGAAGGAGTATATAGAGGGTTTATACAAGGGCGATGTACTTGAGGACAATATTATGGAAATGGAAGAGGATGTAGATGAAGATGAAATGGGAGATAAGATACTGCGTGAAGAGTTTGACAGAGCACTGAAAGACCTGAGTCGAAACAAGGCCCCGGGAGTAGACAACATTCCATTAGAACTACTGATGGCCTTGGGAGAGCCAGTCATGACAAAACTCTACCATCTGGTGAGCAAGATGTATGAGACAGGCGAAATACCCACAGACTTCAAGAAGAATATAATAATTCCAATCCCAAAGAAAGCAGGTGTTGACAGATGCGAAAATTACCGAACTATCAGTTTAATAAGTCACAGCTGCAAAATACTAACGCGAATTCTTTACAGACGAATGGAAAAACTGGTAGAAGCGGACCTCGGGGAAGATCAGTTTGGATTCCGTAGAAATGTTGGAACACGTGAGGCAATACTAACCTTACGACTTATCTTAGAAGAAAGATTAAGAAAAGGCAAACCTACGTTTCTAGCATTTGTAGACTTAGAGAAAGCTTTTGACAACGTAACTGGAATACTCTCTTTCAAAATCTGAAGGTGGCAGGGGTAAAATACAGGGAGCGAAAGGCTATTTACAATTTGTACAGAAACCAGATGGCAGTTATAAGAGTCGAGGAGCATGAAAGGGAAGCAGTGGTTGGGAAAGGAGTGAGACAGGGTTGTAGCCTCTCTCCGATGTTATTCAATCTGTATATTGAGCAAGCAGTAATGGAAACAAAAGAAAAATTCGGAGTAGATATTAAAATTCATGGAGAAGAAGTAAAAACTTTGAGGTTCGCCGATGACATTGTAATTCTGTCAGAGACAGCTAAGGACTTGGAAGAGTAGTTGAACGGAATGGACAGTGTCTTGGAAGGAGGATATAAGATGAACATCAACAAAAGCAAAACGAGGATAATGGAATGTAGTCAAATTAAATCGGGCGATGCTGAGGGGATTAGATTAGGAAATGAGACACTTAAAGCAGTAAAGGAGTTTTGCTATTTAGGGAGTAAAATAACTGATGACGGTCGAAGTAGAGAGGATATAAAATGTAGACTGGCAATGGCAAGGAAAGCGTTTCTGAAGAAGAGAAATTTGTTAACATCGAGTGTAGATTTAAGTGTCAGGAAGTCGTTTCTGAAAGTATTTGTATGGAGTGTAGCCATGTATGGAAGTGAAACATGGACGATAACCAGTTTGGACAAGAAGAGAATAGAAGCTTTCGAAATGTGGTGCTACAGAAGAATGCTGAAGATAAGGTGGGTAGATCACGTAACTAATGAGGAGGTATTGAATAGGATTGGGGAGAAGAGAAGTTTGTGGCACAACTTGACTAGAAGAAGGGATCGGTTGGTAGGACATGTTTTGAGGCATCAAGGGATCACAAATTTAGCATAGGAGGGCAGCGTGGAGGGTAAAAATCGTAGATGGAGACCAAGAGATGAATACACTACGCAGATTCAGAAGGATGTAGGTTGCAGTAGGTACTGCGAGATGAAGAAGCTTGCACAGGACAGAGTAGCATGGAGAGCTGCAGCAAACCAGTCTCAGGACTGAAGACCACAACAACAACAACATTTTGAAGCACAAGTGCTTTCATAGTATCTCCGCACTGTTTCCCAACACTTTTTACTATTTATGATAGAAATAACGCCACATATATGGTACTATCTACAAGGTGTTTCAAGAGACACATCTGCACAGCTATTCCTCTAGGTCAGAGGAACGGTCACTTAGCTCTTTTTCCTTCATTGTTATTTCAGCTCTCCTCAAGAGCACAGCCTGGTGGCGGACAAAACTGTTTTTCAGCTGCATGTTTAACAAATATATAATAAAAAACACGACAAATCATTTAGCTTTAAAAACCATACATAGATGACAATTTGACTAATTTTGAGTGTAGATAAATGATTCACATGAGAGTTTAAATACATAGGGTTGAGGATATTGATGCTCTTACGATATAATGGTGTTGCCGGTGATTTATGAAGAAACTCACAAATCCGATGGAGACGAAAAGAGGTTTGCAGGAATGGGGACCATGAAGAACTGCAGGAGGTATATGTTATTGAGTAGAAGGGAGACAGAATGAAGGAGAAATAGTTGGCTGCGACGATGTAGTATAAGGCTTGGGTGGAGCTTTGTAGGCTGATAGGAAGGTTATATGTCGAGAGGAATTTCATGACGTAAGAGTTTACTGAATTTCCGGCAATTTCATTTTCTTCCATTCTTTTACTCTGAGACATCAGTCTCCTGACAGGTTCTTTTTATGCGGCCAGCCAAGAATTCCTCTCCTGTGCCAACGTATTCATTTCTGAGTAGCACTTGCTCCCTACGTCCTCGTTTATCTGCGGGACGTATTCCAATCTCTGTATTCCACTACAGTTTTTATGCTCTACAGTTTCCTCTAGTACCATGGAGGTTTTTTCATGATATCTTGTCACCCTGTACCTTCCTCTTCTCACTGTTTTCAATACGTTCCTTTCTTCGCCGATTCTTATCTTTTCAGTCCACCTGATTTTCAACATCGTTCTGTAGCACCAATTTCAGACGCTTCGATTCTCTTCTCCACCGGTTTTCACGCAGTCCATGTTTCATTACCACACAATGCTGTGCTCCAGACGTTCATTTCCCAGAAATTTCCCCCGCAAATTAAGGCCTATGTTTGATGCCAGTCGGCTTTTCTTGGTCAAGAATGCTCTCTTTGCCTATGTTAGTCTGCTTTTTATATCCCCCATGGTTCATCCGTCGTGGTTTATTTTGCTTCCAACGAAGCAGAATTCCATGACTTCGTCCCCATCGTGACCAGCTGCTTTGACGTTAAGTTTCTGGCTATTCCCCTTTTCTGCTACTTGTCATTAGTCTCAGTTCATATTCTGTACTCGTTGGACCGCTCATTCCACTCAACATATCCCTTCATTCGTCTTCATGTTCACCGAGGACAGCAATCTCATCCGCGAATCTTGTCATTGATATCTTTTCCTCTTGAATTTTATCCCACACTTGAACCTTTCTTTACTTTCCGTCGTTGTTTCTTCGATGTACAGACTGAACATTAGGGGCGAAATACTGAATCCCTGTCTTACACTTTTTCCAAAGCAAGTACTTCGTTCTTGATCTTCCAATCTAACTCTTCCCTCTTGATTTTAGTGCATATTGTACGAGGCCTGTTCATAAAGTAAGCTCCGATTGATTGCCAAATTGAAACCACAGTGAACATCAGAAATGTTTTACTTGTAACAATTAGCTACACCTTTCAGCTACTTCTCTACGTAGTCGCCGTTCTGACTTAGACTTTTGTCATAGCGTTGTACCAACTTATCAATAGCCTCATCATAGAAGGCAGCCGCCAGTGCTTTCCGCCAATTCACCACGCTGGCCTACACCTCGTTGTCTGTGTCAAAATGTTGTCTTCAAAGACAGCGGTTCATGTGACCAGAGATGAAACTCAGGGGGAGACAATTGCGGACTGTATTGTGGGTAATCTCACATTTCCATTTGAAAACGATGCGGGAGCATCTTCATTGCCCCTGCAGAATGCGGCTGAGAATTGTCTTGAAGAAGAAACAGCACGACAGTTATGTAATGTTAGCTGCATAGCTTCAGGCGAAATTTCTCACCAGGCCCTCGTACTTGGCGGCAGACACTATTTTCTAGACATCTTTACGCACTCACTGCGAGCTCAGAAATGAGAAGAGCGACGTGATGCTAACTGAGGTTATACTAGAGACACTACCCAACACATCTGTGGAAAGCTTTATCGGATTTTCATAGTCGTTTCCATTTCGCGACCGATCGGAGCTTACTTTCTGAACGCCCCTCGTATATCACGTGTCTTTCCCTGCAGCTTCTCAGAATTTAAAACATCTTGCAAAATTTCACATTGTCGAACGCTTTTTCTAGGTCTACAAATCCTTTGAGCGTACTTTTTATAGGTTTTGTTTCCATTATCAAGTGCAAGGCCAGAATAGCCTCTCTGGGGCCTTTGCATTTCCTGAAAGCAAACCGATTGTCACTTAACAGATCCGCAATTTTCTTTTAAATTCTTCTGCGAATTATTCTTTCCAATAGTTTGTGTGGATAAGATGTTAAGCTGATTGCGCGATAGTTTCTTCACTTATCTGCCCTTGTTACCTTCGGAACTGCGTGGATGACATATTTCCGGAAGTTTGGTGCTACGTCACCAGTCTCATGGATTCTACACACCAGTTTGAATATTCGTTTGGTTGCCATTCCCCCGGCGATTTTAGAAATACCAACGGAATGTTATCTTTTATAAATTATAGAGCGCAGCAATCAGTCGTCCTTTTTTTTTTTTTGCAGGTTTTATTTGGCAACATTGATAATGGCTAGGCACGAGCCGAAATGTGGAGTTGCCAGATAAAACCTGCAAAAAAAGGACGATTGATTGCTGCGCCCTATAATTTATAAATCATATCACAGTTGCTGAGTGCACCCACTTTCCTAATGGAAGGTAACCTGAGAAATGTTATCTAGCCCTTCTGTTTTATTTTATTTCAAGTCTTCAAGAGCTCTTTTACATTCTGACTCTAATACTAGGTCCCATAAGTCTCCCTTATAGGCTACAGTTTCTTCTTCTATGAAGCCAAGATTGTGCAAGATGCACTGTCTACTGATTAAGGATTTTGTATTGAGAGCAAATCAAATAAAGAGGAAAATATTGTTAATATTTGCAGCCATTCTTCCTAAGTTGCTACTGCAATATGTTTATCTTGTAGATAACAGATACATATGTTTATCATCATCGGGTCCTAGTAGCTGCGAAGAGATGGTGGCGCTCACCTATAGTGCGCGGGGTGCAGTACATTTGACAACCGTGAGCCCAGTATAACAGAGCTAGTGGGGGAGGACATACGGTGCCACATGTAATTTTACTTACGTTCGAAACAGGCTTATGTCTGTTGAAGTTATTTTCTTGGTCGTGATGCAGCCGCTGGACTGACATTTTTCATTTATTAGTGAGACTTCTGAAGAAGGCTATATTATTATAGCAGAAACCATGGTCAAGGTTT
Source organism: Schistocerca serialis cubense (assembly GCF_023864345.2). Taxonomy (NCBI): domain Eukaryota; kingdom Metazoa; phylum Arthropoda; class Insecta; order Orthoptera; family Acrididae; genus Schistocerca; species Schistocerca serialis. The sequence continues at coordinate 154,776,433 of NC_064645.1, forward strand.
AAAATAAACACATTTTAGCGCAACTTTGGGCTGTTTTTCATTCGAGACAATTTCGTAACGGTTGCTGTTGTCGTTGCCATGATGAAAATAATGACTTTTTAAGAAAATGGCGGGAAGCAATGTTTCTTTGCTAGGGCCGTTAATATTGAGGCACAACTTTTTTGTTATAATACAAGTTCATACATACTGCATTAGGTTTACAAGCAGTAGAGCTGTAGCAAACAATAAACCACTTCCCATACATTTTAAATCACGGAAGTCCATAGGGAAGCACAGCTTTACACAAAGACCATGAGTCGTCTACTTACGCAGGTTTCAAAGACTTTCGCCATGGTTTCGGCTCCTGGGCCAAGCCTAGGGACATGCAACAGAGCACCGAAAACGCAGTAACACTGAAAATGCGTTTTGCAAAGAAAAAAAAGGGAACGTAGAACGTTTTCCATTTCCACTTTTCATGTATCGAACGATCATCAAAACATTTATTTGTCAATATGTATAATTAAATCGTTGTCCCGGAACCTATTGCCAGTTGGATGCTGCGTGTATAATAGGTTCCAGAGCCAACGAAAATTTGATTTTCAACATTTCGCATAATTACTCTGCGAATTTCAAAATATAAAGAGTTATCACAATCTACTCATTGAGAAGCATATCATGTGTTATAAGCTTAACACAAGAAGACAAGTATAGCAGTTAGAAACAGTGTGTGTTGAGACAGGGAAACTGGTGGCGCGCAAATACCCGGGCCATATTCGTCCAGTACTTGAGAATGAGAGTATTTAGCGTATGCCAGCAAACTTCACACGTGAATTCAAACCTCCACGAAACTTTTTCTCGCTGACCCCCCAGACAAAATGATGAAAGGAAAAAAAAAAGTTAATCTCTTTACTACATTTTCGTTAGTCATAATTCAGACTTCAACATTAGGCATGACGTTTTAATTTATTACTTCTTTACTACTAACTTTACTGGCAACACACATTGCAGGCAGTATCTACATATATCGCAAAATGTACCTGCAAAGTTATATTATTGTTCAAGCCATATGACATCATAAACATCGAAAAGTGTGAAAAACTAGCTTTTACTTAAAACGACACGCAATAAAAGTACAGTGTCAGGCATATGCCTTTAATTTATTTCTTCTTTGTCTCAAATGGCTCTGAGCACTATGTGACTTAACATCTGGGGTCATCAGTCCCCTAGAACTTAGAACTACTTAAACCTAACTAACCTAAGGACATCACACACAACCATGCCCGAACCTGCCTCGAGATGACTGGGTGTTTGTGTTGTCGTCATCATTTCATCAGCATTCATGAAGAGTGACGAGACTGGGCTGAGAAAAGGTTGGGAATTTGTACGGGTGAGGATAACCGCGCAGTTGAGCGCCCCACAAACCAAACATCATCATCATCATCCATGCCCAAGGCAGGATTCGAACCTGCGACCGTAGCGGTTGCGCGGTTCCATACTGAAGCGCCTAGAACCGCTCGGCCACAACTATTTCTTCTTAACTGGTAACCCTATTCGCAATGTATTTTGCAGACAGTATCTACATTTATTACTGTGTGCATCTGAAAAATTATGTCATTGTTCGACGCGTACTGGGGTCGGACAAAAGTGTGGAAACACAGTGAGAAATGTGTATTCGAAAATAATGCAGATACTGGCGTACTCTGCGTGCTATGCTGTCTTGATTGATCACCACGACACTTATGCCATGTCGTCAATGCGTTACAACTGTCAGTCAAGATCACAACAGTGTTATGTGTAGTTGTGGATACATTATGTCGCAGCTAAGTGATTTGGAGCGGCATCGGCGTTGCCGCAGTGGAAACACCGGTTCCCGTCAGATCACCGAAGTTGAGCGCTGTCGGGCGTGGCTGGCACTTAGTTGGGTGACCGACCGGGCCGCCATGCGCTGTTGCCATTTTTCGGGGTGCACTCAGCCCTGTGATGCCAATTGAGGAGCTACTCGACCGAATAGTAGCGGTTCCGGTCAAAGAAAACCATCATAACGACCGGGAGAGCAGTGTGCTGACCACACGCCCCTCCTATCCACATTCTCATCTGAGAATGACACGGCGGTCGGGTGGTCCCGATGGGCCGCTTGTGGCTTTCAAGTGAATTGGAAGGTCGGCAAATTATCGATGCTGCTACGGTGTGTGCTTCCGCAATCAACGTAACCCAAGTACTTCGCGTTTTAAGATGCACTATGTCGATGATTTATGCCGCATACAGGGAAAGCAGAAAAGAGTCATCCGCTAAGTCACAGCCCGGACGAAGGAGTACATTGAGTTATCGTGGTAGACGGTCATTGGAGAGGACTGCAACGAAACATAACAGGAAGGCCGCTGCAGCAGTCATTGTTGTTGTGGTCTTCAGTCCTGAGACTGGTTTGATGCAGCTCTCCATGCTACCCTATCCTTTGCAAGCTTCTTCATCTCCCAGTAGTTACTGCAACCCACATCTTTCTGAATCTGCTTAGTGTATTCATCTATCGGTCTCCCTCTACGATTTTTACCCTCCACGCTGCCCTCCAATGCTAAATTTGTGATCCCTTGATGCCTCAGAACACGTCGTACCAACCGATCCCTTCTTTTAGTCAAGTTGTGCCACAAACTCCTCTTCTCTTCAATTCCATTCAATACCTCCTCATTAGTTATGTGATCTATCCATCTAATCCTAAGCATTTTTCTGCAGCACCACATTTCGAAAGCTTCTATTCTCTTCTTGTCCAAACTAGTTATCATCCATGCTTTCACTTCCATACATGGCTACACTCCATACAAATACTTTCAGAAACGACTTCCTGACACTTAAATCTATACTCGATGTTAACAAATTTCTCTTCTTCAGAAACGCTTTCCTTGCCATTGCCAGTCTACACTTTATATCTTCTCTACTTCGACCATCATCAGTTATTTTGCTCCCCAGATAGTAAAACTCCTTTACCACTTTAAGTGTCTCATTTCCTAATCTAATTCCCTCAGCGTCACCCGACTTAATTCGACTATATTCCATTATCCTCGTTTTGCTTTTGTTGATGTTCATCTTATATCCTCCTTTCAAGACACTGTCCATTCCGTTCAACTGCTCTTCCAAGTCCTTTGCTGTCTCTGACATTGTAATTCTGTCATCGGCGAACCTTAAAGTTTTTCTTTCTTCTCCATGGATTTTAATACCTACTCCGAATTTTTCTTTTGTTTCCTTTACTGCTTGCTCAGTATACAGATTGAATAACATCGGGGAGAGGCTACAACCCTGTCTCACTCCCTTCCCAACCACTGCTTCCCTTTCATGCCCCTCGACTATTATAACTGCCATCTGGTTTCTGTACAAATTGAAAATAGCCTTTCACTCCCTGTATTTTACACCTGCCACCTTTAGAATTTGGAAGAGAGTATTCCAGCCAACATTGTCGAAAGCTTTCTCTAAGTCTACAAATGCTAGAAACGTAGGTTTGCCCTTCCCTAATCATTCTTCTAAGATAAGTCGTAAGGTCAGTATTGCCTCACGTGTTCCATTGTTTCTACGGAATCCAAACTGATCTTCCCCGAGGTCCGCTTCTACCAGCTTTTCCATTCGTCTGTAAAGAATTCGCGTTAGCATTTTGCAGCTGTGACTTATTAAACTGATAGTTCGGTAATTTTCACATCTGTAACACCTCCTTTCTTTGGGATTGGAATTATTATATTCCTCTTGAAGTCATAGCAGAACTGAATGTCGCGCTCGCAAACCGTCAATGTCAAATCTACACGAAGGTAGCTCCATAAGCTGGTAATTGCTGGGCCAGCTGGAATTCCAAAACAACTCATCAGTAATTCAAATTCCTGTGACAGGAAAACGTGGTTTCGAAGCCATAATTCCTTTACTACTGAGAAATGGAATACAGCCATTTGGTCGAACAACTCTTCTTACACACTGTTTCCAACTTCGGGCCCAGTTTACTTCCCAAGAGTGAAACATGACGGAGATTTCGTGATGATTTTGGCAGCGATATGGCGGTATTCCATGCGCCCCATGGTTACTCTGCGTGGTCGCACTACAGTCAAGGATTATGCGGCGATTTTGGCTGATCCGGTCCGTCCCATGGTACAGTGTTTGTTCCCGAGAGGTGATGCTGTGTTCCGAGACGACAGGTCCGCTGTTCACACACCTTGTATCATTCAGGGCTGGCTCTGTGAGCACGAGGACGAATTGTCACATCTCCCCTGGCCACCATAGTCGCCATACCTCACTATTATTGAGTCTTTGTGGTCTAATTTGGAGAGAATTTTGCCTGATTGCTATCCATCATCATCGTTACCGGTACTTGCCACTATTTTTCAGGAAGAATGGTGTAAGGTTCCCTTGAAAACCATGTAGGACCTGTATTTATCCTACACCGTATTAAGCATGGTAATGTGCTTTTGCTGTTTCCATATTTTTGTCCCTATATTTTTGTAAATATACGAGGGTCACTCAAAAAGAAATACACACTATTTTTTTTTAAATCCATCTTTTATTCTACATGTTTGAAAGTTTTACGGTGTGTAGACAGATCCTTTAGGAACAATATTTTCTTTTCTCCACACAATTTCGAGCCCTCTCAACTGCCTTATACCATCTTGGAACCAGCGCCTGCATACCCGCACGGTAAAATTCTGGACCAACCTGTTGGAGCTACTGTTTGGCAGTGTGCACAAGGGAGTCATCATCTTCAAACCTTGTTCCAGGAAGAGAGTCTTTCAGTTTCCCAAAGAGATGATAGTAACATGGAGCCAGGTCAGGACTGTAAGGCGGGTTTTTCAGTGTTGTCCATCCGAGTTTTGTGATCGCTTCCATGGTTTTTTGACTGACGTGTGGCCATGAATTGTCGTACAACAGCAAAACATCCTGCTCTTGCCAATGTGGTCGAACACGACTCTGTCACGTTTGAAGTTTCTTCAGTGTCGTCACATATGTATCAGAATATGTGGTGGTTCCACTTGTCATGGTGTCCACAAGCAAGAGTCCTTCGGAATCGAAAAACACCGTAGCAATAACTTTTATAGCAGAAGGTGTGATTTTGAATTTTTTTTCTTGGGTGAATTTGAATGATGCCACTCCATTGATTGCCTCTTCGTCTCTGGTGAAAAATGATGGAGCCGTGTCACAATTCTTCCACGAAATTCATCTCCACCATTCTCGTACTGTTCGAAAAGTTCGCTGCACACCATTTTTCTTGTTTCTTTGTGAGCCACTGTCAACATCTTGGGAACCCACCTGGCACAAACCTTTTTTAACGCCAACACTTTCAGTATTCTGCAAGCACTTCCTTCCCCTATCCCAACGTAGCGTGACAATTCTTTCACTGTGATGCGTCTATCAGCAGTCGCCAATTCGTTAACTCTCTGCACATTTTCTGGAGTGTGTACAGTATGAGGACTGCCACTGCGAGTACAATCCTCAATATTGCCGTGCCCGCTTTCATCACGAAACCTGCTTCCCCACCGACTAACTCTACTGCGATCGACAGCAGCATCTCCATACACCTTTTTCAACTTCTTGTGGATGTTTCCCACTGTCTCGTTTCCACAGCACAGGAATTCTATGACAGCACCTTGCTTCTGACGAACGTCAAATGTAGCAGCCATTTTGAAGACATGCTGTGACGGCGTCACTCACGGGAACAGGTTGAACTAAGTTTGAAAACAAGCGGGAAGGATGTATTTACACACTGTAAAACTTTCACACATGCAGCATGAAAACTGTATTTTTACAAAAATAGTGTGAATTTATTTTGGAGTGACCCTCGTATTTAGTTCAGGAGATATGCGAAGGAAAGTAGCTGTTACTTAAAATTTCGCGCAGCGAAACTTCACCATCAAGCAGGACGTTTTAATTTATCACTTCTTTCCTATAAACTCTGTCCTTAACACACTTTGCAGACAGTTTTGACGTATATCACTAAATTAGCTGCAAAATTATATAACTGTACCTCTCATAATGAGATATGACGTCATAAATATTGGGATGCGTCAAAAACTAATTTGCCCTTAAAATGGAGCGCAAATTAGCGAGACTGTATTTATCCAGTGTTTAGTAATGAGACCACCTAGTGACTTCTAACAAATTTTAAGCACAATGTCAATCCTTTCGTGAACTTTTTCTCGCTTACGTGTCTAAAGACAAATATTAATTACATTACGTGATTTTTAAAGTAATCTGACATTTGTCAGGCATTATTACATATGGTTGGTCGACCATTTAATGAATCGGGGATTTACTGGCTGCAAATTAGATCGGAACTGCTGTCTTGCGGCTGTTTTACTGCATCGCTGTAGCCCATACAGTGACAAGTGGACCGCGTCTACTCATGATCTCCGATTTCATCCAAATGTTTGGTATAACCCTATACAGCATGGATTCTACAAGACCTTAACACGATTCCAGAAGTATATGGCTCCAGAGGTCTACGCACAGGTCAAGCAACTCCCACAAATTACGGCATGGTGGTGTACGGGCAAGCAGCTGGCGCTCGAGAAGTGTTCCATTAGGTACATATCAGGCACATTTGCTGGCCAAGACATCAATGTGAGTTCACTATAATGTCCCTCAAACCACAGTAACACGATTCTGACCTTACAACTGTAGGAAGATGTCATCGCCGTTGGGGGAGATCTATAGGAATCAGCATGGGTTTCGAGAAAGACGATCGTGTGAAACTCAGCTCGCGCTATTCGTCCACGAGCCATAGTCACAGGTTCCCAGGTAGATGCTGTGTTTCTTGACTCCCGCAAGGCGTTTGATACAGTTCCCCACAGTCGATAATGAACAAAGTAAGAGCATATGGACTATCTGACCAATTGTGTGATTGGATTGAAGAGTTCCTACATAAAAGAACGCAGCATGTGATTCTCAATGGAAAGAAGTCTTACGAAGTAAGAGTGATTGCAGATGTGCCGCAGGGGAGTGTCGTAAGACCGTTGCTATTCACAATATGTATAAACGACCTTGTGGATAACATCGGAAGTTCACTGAGGCTTTTTGCGGATGATGCTGCAGTATATCGAGAGGTTGTAACAATGGAAAATTGTGCTGAAATGCAGGAGGATCTGTAACGAATTGGCGCATGGTGCAGGGAATGGAAATTGAATCTCAATGTAGACACGTGTAATATGCTGCGAATACATAGAAAGATAGATCCTTTATCATTTAGCTACAATATAGCATGTCAGCAACTGGAAGCAGTTAATTCTATAAATTATCTGGGAGTAGGCATTAGGAGTGATCTAAAATGGAATGAGCATATAAAATTAATAGTAGGTAGAGCAGATGCCAGAGTGAGATTCATTGGAAGAATCCTAAGGAAATGCAATCCGAAAACAAAGGAAGTAGGTTACAGTACACTTGTTCGCCCACTGCTTGAATACTGCTCACCGGAGTGGGATCCGTTCCAGGTAGGGTTGATAGAAGAGATAGAGAAGATCCAACGGAGAGCAGCGCGCTTCGTTACAGGATCATTTAGTAATCGCGAAAGCTTTACGGAGGTGATAGATAAACTCCAGTGAAAGACTCTGCAAGAAAGACGCTCAGTAGCTCGGTACGGGCTTTTGTTGAAGTTTCGAGAACATACCTTCACCGAGGAGTCAAGCAGTATATTGCTCCCTCCTACGTATATCTCGCGAAGAGACCATGAGGATAAAATTAGAGAGACTAGAGCCCACACAGAGCCATACCGACAATATTTCTTTCCACGAACAATACGAGACTGGAATAGAAGGGAGAACCGGTAGAGGTACTCAAAGCACCCTCCGCCACACACCGTCAGATGGCTGTCGGAGTATGAATGTAGATGTAGATGTAGACTTCACGCATGAAGCGACGCAGGTGGTAAGCAATAACGTTTACATAGTTCAATGCTGTCATGATGCCTTCGATTACCACCACAGATCCCGTGGAGGCCATACTCACTGTACCTAATAACATAATTCTGCCCTCACATGCCTGCACCTGTGGTGCCGTGCGTGGTTCGTGCAGCCATTCTCTAGATGATGACGTGCAGCGACCCAACCATCGATGTGCGATTCATTCGACAGGCGACGCGTTTCTACTGATACACGGTGAAGACTCAGTGATGGTTCAAATGGCTCTGAGCACTATGGGACTTAACTTCTTTGGTCATCAGTCCCCTAGAACTTAGAACCACTTAAACCTAACTAACCTAAGGACATCACACACATCCATGCCCGAGGCAGGATTCGAACCTGCGACCGTAGCTGTCCCGCAGTTCCAAGCTGTAGCGCCTAGAACCGCACGGCCACTTCGAAGACTCAGTGCTGCTGAGTCCGCTGTAATAATAAGTGACGATGTCGTTGGATCAACACAGGAACACGCAGGGGTCGTGTGACGTGGAGCTCCGTGGTCAACAATGAACGGTGTGCTCCGAAACACTTGTGACTGCACCAGCATTTTATTGTGTCGCCACATATGCCACAGGTCGTTGCCTATTGTAACGCCCCAAGGACAGAAAACCCCAATTAACAAAGTTTGTGGTAACTTAAAGTATGGAAGTGAGCCATCTTGGCAGTGACGGCAACTATTGACGATAAAATCTACACTGGTAATATTTTGATTAACACCTATATCAATCAAATACTGAGAATAGTATACAAAAAGGGGAGATAAAAGGAAACGATTATCACAGATTCTTTATCAAACATCTATAGAATAAATTCAAAATCATATGAATGAAGGTTAAATCCAGATAGTAATGCAGTCAAAGAGAATAATTACCATGGAAGAGAGTTGTGGCCGCATCGAAAAGGAAATTCAATGCGACTACAATGCAACTATCAACCGTACACAGGCAGGGTGACGACTCCAGCGAGCGACCAAATGGTGTAAATTGCCCTGAAGATGACCCCATCGCGGGTTGAAACCGGTTGGCGGCTAAATAAATAATGCGATTGTGACTGTCATTTTGAATAATTGGCTCTACGTTTTGTGATGAGCCATGGTCGTCCAATACCGTAGGGCCAACCCGTTATTTCATCGTCCTTCAACCACTTTCCATAGGTGTTCACGACAGTAGTACGCCAACAGGCGATCAGCTTTGCCGTTTCAAAGCTTCTCGTGTCCAGCCGCATCGCCACAAGAATGTCCCCTTTGTCAGACTCGCTTATATCAGCGAAATTCTGCATTTGCGGCCCGTATCTTCGCTATAATGACTATCTACCGCTTACATTCTTTCGTTACTGCGTCACGTGCTCACAATACCACCAGGAGGCAGTCAACTTTGCGGTGGGCAGTGCGAAGTGCATTCAAGTTCTAAGGCCTCCGATTTTTTTTCTAATTAACTACTCACCCGAAATCGATGAAACTGGCGTTACTTCTCGACGTAATCGCCCTGCAGACGTACACATTTTTCACAACGCTGACGCCATGATTCCATGGCAGCGGCGAAGGCTTCTTTGGGAGTCTGTTTTGACCACTGGAAAATCGCTGAGGCAATAGCAGCACGGCTGGTGAATGTGCGGCCACGGAGAGTGTCTTTCATTGTTGGAAAAAGCCAAAAGTCACTAGGAGCCAGGTCAGGTGAGTAGGTAGCATGAGGAATCACTTCGAAGATGTTATCACGAAGAAACTGTTGCGTAACGTTAGCTCGATGCGCGGGTGCGTTGTCTTGGTGAAACAGTACACGTGCAGCCCATCCCGGACGTTTTTGTTGTGGTGCAGGAAGGAATTTGTTATTCAAAACATTTTCGTAGGATGCACCTGTTACCGTAGTGCCCTTTGGAATGCAATGGGTAAGGATTACGCCCTCGCTGTCCCAGAACATGGACACCATCATTTTTTCAGCACTGGCGGTTACCCGAAATTTTTTTGGTGGCGGTGAATCTGTGTGCTTCCATTGAGCTGACTGGGGCTTTGTTTCTGGATTGAAAAATGGCATCCACGTCTCATCCATTGTCACAACCGACGAAAAGAAAGTCCCATTCATGCTGTCGTTGCGCGTCAACATTGCTTGGCAACATGCCACACGGGCAGCCATGTGGTCGTCTGTCAGCATTCGTGGCACCCACCTGGATGACACTTTTCGCATTTTCAGGTCGTCATGCAGGATTGTGTGCACAGAACCCACAGAAATGCCAACTCTGGAGGCAATCTGTTCAACAGTCATTCGGCGATCCCCCAAAACAATTCTCTCCACTTTCTCGATCATGTCGTCAGACCGGCTTGTGCGAGCGCGAGGTTGTTTCGGTTTGTTGTCACACGATGTTCTGCCTTCATTAAACTGTTGCACCCACGAACGCACTTTCGACACATCCATAACTCCATCACCACATGTCTCCTTCAACTGTCAATGAGTTTCAGTTGGTTTCACACCACGCAAATTCAGAAAACGAATGATTGCACGCTGTTCACGTAAGGAAAACGTCGCCACTTTAAGTATTTAAAACAGTTCTCATTCTCGCCGCTGGCAGTAAAATTCCATCTGCCGTACGGTGCTGCCATCTCTGGGACGTATTGACAATGAACGCAGCTTCATTTTAAAACAATGCGCACGTTTCTATCTCTTTCCAGTCTGGAGAAAAAAAATCGGAGGCCTTAGAACTTGAATGCACCTCGTAATAATAATAATAATATTGAGCGTATGGCATTGGTGGCCGGGAGACCCCTCGCGGGGCGGTTCGGCCGCCGCTCCACAAGCTCTTTAACGCCACTATGGCGACTTGCGAGTGAATAAGGATGAAATGCTGATGAAAGACACACAACTGCCAGTCGTCTCGAGGCAGAGAAAATCCCTGACACCGCCGGGAATCGAACCCGGGACCCCGCGCGCGGGAAGCGAGAACGCTACCGCAAGACCACGAGCCGCGGACACGGTGGGTAGTGGACATAATGTTTTGGCTCATCAGTGTAACTTAGCGTACTTTCCATACAGGTGAAAGGCTGCTCCTCCCAAATGCACTAGTGCAACTTGTCATATCCAATTTTATCGTCAGCTAAAGAATCCAATCAAAAAGTTTCAAAATTGCTCTTATCTCGTCGAGCGAAGAAAAGAAATAACATTCCGAGAAGACTGTATAAAAATAATATTCCACTGTAAACCATCAGCTATCCTCGCCAATAATTGGCGAAATTATGCGTTTTGTGAATGTAAAACAAGTTTGTTTTTGTACAGAAACTTTGAAACACCCATGTAATTGTAAAAATAAGGCTTCATAACGTGTGTAGTATGCCGAAAAATTAGTTCTCCCCCTCTCTTTACGATGAATATTATCGCAGCATGTGTAAATCATCAACTGTAAAAATAACAAAAAAAATGGTTCAAATGGCTCTGAGCACTATGGGACTTAACATCTGTGGTCATCAGTCACTTAGAACTACTTAAACCTAACTAACCTAAGGACATCACACACATCCATGCCCGAGGCAGGATTCGAACCTGCGACCGTATCGGTCACGCGGTTCCAGACTGAAGCGCCTAGAACCGAACGGCCAAACCGGCCGCCTAAAAATAACAACAGTATCTAATTTTGTATATGAAGTTCTCCTGTACGCCTTGCAATCCTTTTCTGGAAATTTATTTCCAATCCCATATTAGTTTTGCCTTTCCTTTTCATACCATTTATGAAAATATTAATAAACACAATATACGGAGCGTTATTTCACATTATTTGCCGTGTAAGTAACGCAAAAATTGAAAAAAGGAAAAAGTTTTACGCAGAAGAACTCGACCTCACGACCCTTGGATTATCGTTTTGCGCTCTTACCGCTGCACCGACAGTTGCCTGGAAACGACGCTAGCACATACGGCTCGTGCCTCGCTTGGCCATCTGGAGCTCTCGCTTCTATCGCATTGATTCCTGGCCAAGCCCTGAATGCACCATAAATCTGAACGAAATCTATGATGATGAGCAGGTGCCGTCTGCTTGTGAGCTTCTGTCCGCTGGCGTGCCGCACCCCTCATTCGTCGACACACCTGCCACTGTCCGACGCGGCCCCTCTACCAGGTCCGTGCTGGCCCAGTGCAACAGCTCCGTAGAGCGCTAGCGTGATGTGAACTACCCTCAGCTTGACCCTCCTCGCCCCCCCCCCCCCCCCCCCTCGGTGATAAAACTTTACAACAAGCGTTCCTGTGTTCAGCTGACGGGCCATGCTGTTTAGACTAACAAACGCCTCGGCTGCGCCACATTTACTCACCTCTTCTGCAGTCCGAGGGCAGAGCTGAGGGCGCCACAGCTGCGAATCAGTTCCGTCTCCTCCTCGAACCATAGTATCTCCGGTATGTCAGCAGGCCTGAAAAGGAAAACAGAAAACTGTCACTAGGGTTCCGATTTTATTTTTATCAACATTCAGGCCTTCAAAACCATGCACCAAAATACATGACAAATGAGTAAAAAATCGGCACCTGTAGGTTTATAGTCAATATAGGGCTAATAATTATTTCCCCACATACTACACTACCATGTTGAGAGCGCAATTGCAATATTGAGTATACAGTTTCGATATAAATACAGTGCTCAAATGGCTCTGAGCACTATGGGGCTTAACATCTGAGGTCATCAGTCCCCTACAACTTAGAACTACTTAAACCTAACCTAAGGACATCACACACATCCATGCCGTAGCGGTCGCGCGGTTCCAGACTGCGAATGTAACAGCAAACGATATGACTAATAGTGATACAAGGTACCCTCCGCCATGCACCGTACGGTGGCTTGCAGTGTATGTATGCATATGTAAATGTACATAGAGCTACCGTCTGGAACCGCGCGACCGCTACGGTCGCAGGTTTGAATCCTGCCTCAGGCATGGATGTGTGTGATGTCCTTAGGTTAGTTAGGTTTAAGTAGTTCTAAGTTCTAGGGGACTGATGACCTCAGAAGTTAAGTCCCATAGTGCTCAGAGCCATAGTGCTCAGAGCCATTTGAACTTCAACGCACCGGACGCAGTACATTAGGTGATGTCGCAAATTGCTTCGGCTCATTAGGGCTATAAAAGCTAAACAGCTGTAATCACGTTAGTTTATTTCCACTGAGGTTCCGCACCAGCGCAGATCATCTTTGAAAGCAGTGTCTTCAAATGGCTCTGAGCACTATGGGACTTAACATCTATGGTCAGCAGTCCCCTAGATCTTAGAACTACTTAAACCTAACTAACCTAAGGACATCACACAACAGCCAGCCATCACGAGGCAGAGAAAATCCCTGACCCCGCCGGGAATCGAACCCGGGAACCCGGGCGTGGGAAGCGAGAACGCTACCGCACGAAAGTAGTGTCTTATAGTGGTTGGTACGTAGATGATGTCAGCCATTTCGCGTTATTGATATTAGACCGCGCAGACATAATAAGGGGCAGAGTTGGGCGATTGATCAGTAGTTTACTTAGAAAGTGTAAACTTTGTAATATAAAGGCTTTTTGACCTACAATAAGTATATAAACAGGAACAACGTTTATCATTCAATAGGATTAGTGCCTTCATCATTCATTTATGTTTAGATTGTAATTTATAGAATTAAGAGATCTGCTTCAGGGGGTAGTCAGGCAGGGCCAAATCTTCATTTTAGCGTTTATTATTTTCCGTTGCGCACATTCATTTTGCCGGTCACTGTGGCTGAGCGTTTTTAGGCGCTTCAGTCCGGATCCGCGCTGCTGCTACGGTCGCAGGTTCGAATCCTGCCTCGGGCATGGATGTGTGTGGTGTCCTTAGGTAAGTTAGGTTTAAGTAGTTCTAAGTCTAGTGGACTGATGACCTCAGATGATAAGTCCCCTTAGTACTTAGGGCCATTTGAACCATTTGAACATTCATTTTACACCCGCCTGGAGCAGAATCTTGGACGGAAATGTTAACACTGACCCGCGGGGCATCACGTGAGCTCATGTGAAGAACCGTGAGGCGCGGTAGTGCTTTGACGGTGACCATACATGGTCATACACGAGGCGCAGCACAGCAGTGTCCGAAAGTGACAACGTGGAATGCGGAGCGTGAGCTGCCGCACAGTATAAAGGCGGAGGCGGCGCAGCCCGTGGGGGATTTCAGGACAGACAGCGATCCAAGATTCCAGTGTGTGTAGGGTAGGCCCGGAACCTCGACTTGTAGTATTCGCTTTGGCTCTACTCGCGCTCATCCTCAGCCACGTACCTCGCTCCACTGATTTTGCAGTCAGGTATAGTATACTTTCAATCAAGTTATTATCCAATTTTTGTTCAGATGAGCAATTAAAGATTGTAATTATTCACGTCTTGTCTTTGTTCGATTATTTCCCAACCGAGTACCATAAATCTTTCAAACTTCCAGTTAACTATCTCCACATTAGGTGACTGGGCGGACCTTCTCCAGTCTCTAATGCCACTGAGCGTCTAGACCACTCGCTGGACGCGACAGCTCAATGATTGCTACATAACGAGGACGGTCGCTCAGGCTCGCCGTTCTATGCTATGTGTTCAAAAGTATCCGGACACCCGTAAAAACATACGTTTTTCATATTAGGTGCATTGTGCTGCCACCTACTGCCAGGTACTCCATATCAGGGACCTCAGTAGTCATTAGACATCGCGAGAGAGCAGAACGGGGCGTTCCGCGGAACTCACGGACTTCGAACGTGGTCAGGCGATTGGGTGTCATACGTCTGTATGCGAGATTTTCACACTCCTAAACATACCTAGGTCCACTGTTTCCGATGTGTTGGTGAAGTGTAAACTTGAAGGGACACGTACAGCACAAAAGCGTACAGGCAGACCTCGTCTGTTGACTGACAGAGACCGCACACAGTTGAAGAGGGTCGTAATGTGTAATGGGAAGACATCTACCCAGACCATCACACAGGAATTCCAAATTGCATCAGGATCCACTGCAAGTACTTTGACAGTTAGGCGGGAGGTGAGAAAGCTTGGATTTAATGGTCGAGCGGCTGCTCATAAGCCACACATAAAGCTGGTAAATGGAAACGACGTATCGCCTGGTGCAAGGAGCGTGAATATTGGACGATTGAACAGTGGAAAAACGTTGTGTGGAGTGACGAATCACGATATACAATGTGGCGATCCGATGCCAGGGTCTGGGTAAGGCGTATGCCCGGTGAACGTCATCTGCCAGCGTGTCTAATGGCAACACTAAGATTCGGAGGCGGTGGTGTTATGGTATGGTAGTCTTTCTCTCGGAGGGGGCTTGCACCTCTTGTTGTTTTGCGTGGCACTATCACAGCACAGGCCTACACTGATGCTTTAAGGACCTTCTTGCTTCCTACTGTAGAAGAGCAATTCGAGGGTGGCGATCGCATCTTTCAACACGATTGGGCACCTGTGACGGAGTGGTTACGCGACAAAAACATGCCTGTAATGGACTGGCCTGCATAGTGTCCTGAACTGAACCCTATAGAATACCTTTGGGATGCTTTGGAACACCTACTTAGTGCCAGGCCTCATCGACCGACATCGATACCTCTCCTTGTAATGGTACTTGAATTACGTAACCATTACGGCATCTCACCTCAACCTCTCGATACCAGCAATATTCTACTGTGTTTCTGTAAAGTAGTTAATATATTTCTGAGACAACATTCAGATTTTATTTCATTAATGTAGAGGTACTTTGATACATCGATATGCTTATATTGCAGTGATATTATTCTTATGTGTATTCTTTCTTTCGTCACTATTATCTTTGTTGTACTTGTAACTCTGATTTTTGGGCGTGTAAGCGGTTATTAGGGAGTCAAATCTTGGTCGTCATGTTGAAAAGACGCAAATTGTAGACAGATTATAAAATGTGAACTTTAACACTGAGGAAGATATTTTCAAGTATATTTTATATTTTGAAGTGATGTTTTGTGACTTACGTGATATTGAAACAAAAGTAATAAAAAAGAAGTGTAACTTAAATTCGGAGTGCTGATTACTTTTTTTACATCACCATTGTCCTAACTTTCAAAGGTTTAATCTTCAAGAATGGCTTGTGAAACACATCTATAAAACTTTTGAACATCGCAGAATAACACCTAGGCCTCTTTGCATCCAAGCTTGGAATCATCACTACCTAGATTTTCGATGATTGAGCCATGAGTTCACAACGAGACCAGCTTGGGAAACACCAAAAGATGAGTGCCTAGTTTATCCATTGTTTCATGAAATGACTTTATTAACTGTACTCTAATGACACCTGCCACATCATATAACTTTATTGCTGCCCGAAAATGCAATATTTAGCAGCGTGGTAGGGTTGTTAGATCCTCAATGCAGCACTCCGTGAAGAATGGGCTGCCATTCCCCAAGAAACCTTCCAGCACCTGATTGAACGTATGCCTGCGAGAATGGAAGCTGTCATCAAGGCTAATAGTGGGACAACACCATATTGAATTCCAGCATTGCCGATGGAGGGCGCCACGAACTTGTAAGTCATTTTGAGCCAGGTGTCCGGATACTGTTGATCACATAGTGTATAGTGTTGGCAACTAGACATGGCTGCCAAAACGCATTCTCAAACGCAGCGTTTTTCTCCGCTACCCCGTTCTCATAGATTTACAAGCAGCCGTAAATATTGATGACGCTCATTTTGGCAGCAACAGAGCAACGTGAATTCTGCCAACGTGTGAATCCAGCAACAAGTTGGATAATCTCACTTGAGCGTCGGTGCTTCGAGTAGGAACGATGTGTCAAAGCGATGTAGTGCAAGCTGCATGAGGGGCGATAGATGGCTGGCGGGTCGCGGTCGATTGGGCAAGGTTCGTGCATCACGCTAGCCAGGCGTCACTGCTTTCCGTCGTGTTTGTCACACAATGCGGCAGCGGTCGGTCAGCGACACAGAGCCACAGGTTAGAAAACAAAGGCATCACGCAGCTGAAATCACACGCGACGCTTTGTTGCGTGCGTGCGCCACTTTCCACCTATCTTATCTCGCATAGCTAAACGTGGCGGATATAGCAGTTGCGGCAGTCGCCGTGGGAGATGAATTTGACGCATTACGTTGCGAATCACGTGCCAAAGCTATGTAGCGCAAATTTCACGAAACTGGTTTCATGTATGAGAGCAGAGGCCGGCGGCGGCAGTGTGCGCTTCAGTTTCGTCATTTTCTCAATACCGGAGTCATCTCTGAAACGAAAACTTTGGCAGCTGAACGAATAGTGGCGAAGTTAATACTTGTCGGAATCAGATAGATACAGAAGAAAAGAAAGAACAGACGTGTTTGGATTCTTGATTAGGTACAAAAAATGTCACCCCGTTTGCTCAGCGAGTTACTAAAAGGAATTGTTGTGGGACACTCGAGAAGATATTTCAGTTATCTGAGAATGTCACCAGAACAGCTCACGTTGTTTTTTAAAAAGTATTAATGACACGACAAGAAATAAACGTACTATGATGTGCGAAATATTGTCGCCAGAATACTGTCTTTTTTTGGCTAGAGAGGATTCGTATTCATCTTTACAGTAAATGTTTCTTCTGTTCCACAGCCAGATATTATTCTCGCTTATGCGTTTCTAAGTGAATGAATTTCACGGAGCAGCTCTGATATCATCCGTCCATCCATGTTCAGGTCGCGTACGACTGCGTCAGAGAGGCAATTCTGACGTTGCGGTTGGTAATGGAAGCAAGACTAAAGAAAAATCAAGACACGTTCATAGGAATTGTCGACCTGGGAAAAGCGTTCGACAATGTAAAATGGTGCAAGATGTTCGACATTCCCAGAAAAATAGCGGTAAGCTCTAGGGAGAGAAGGGTAATATGCAATATGTACAAAAGCCAAGAGGGAATAATAAGAGTGGACGACCAAGAACGAAGTGTTCGAAATAAAAAGAATGTAAGAAAGGGAGGTAGTCTTTTGCCCCTACTGTTCAATCTGTGCATCGAAGAAGCAATGATGGATATAAGAGAAAGATTCAGGAGTGGGATTAAAATTCGAGGTGAAAGGATGTCAATGAAACGAGTCGCTGATGACATTGCTATCCTGAGTGAAAGTGAAGAATTACATGATCTGCTGAATGAAATGTACAGTCTGATGAGTACACAGTATGGTTTGAGAGTAAATCGGAGAAATACGAAGGTAATGATAAGTAGTAGAAATGAGAACAGCGAGAAACTTAACATCAGGATTGATGGTCACGAAGTCAATGAAGTTAAGGAATTCTGCTACCTAGGCAGCAAAATAACCAGTGACGGACGGAGAAAGGAGGACATCAAAAGCAGACTAGCAATGCCAAAAAGGGCATTCCTGGCCAAGAGAAGTCTACTCGTATCAAATATGGACCTTAAATTGAGGAAGAAATTTCTGAGAATGTACGCTTGGAGCACAGCATTGTACGGTAGTGCAACAAGGACAGTGGTAAGACCGGAACAGAAGAAATCGAAGCATTTCAGATGTGGTGCTACAGACGAATGCAGAAAATTACATGGATTGATAAAGTAAGGAATGAGAAGGTTCTGCGCAGAATAGGAGAGGACAGGAATATGTGGCAAACACTGTTAAGGAGAACTGACAGGATGATGGAACATGTGCTAAGACATGAGGGAATGACTTCCATGGTACTAGAGGGCGCTGCAGAGGGATAATATTGTAGAGGAAGATAGAGATTGGAATATATCCAGCAAATAAATGAGGAAATAGGTAACAAGTGCTACTCTGAAATGAAGAGGTTGGCACAGCAGAGGGATTCGTGGCAGGTGGCATTTAACCAGTCAGAAGACTAAACAAACAAAAAAACGACCGCTTCAAGTGCAGCAACATGTCTCTGCTTCTCTTTACAGTCAATGTCATTAAAATCCATAAATATCTACGCATGGCGTAGATGTCCAAGACGAACAAATGGTTCAACTGGCTCTAAGCACTATGGGACTTAACATCTGAGGTCAGCAGTCCCCTACACTCAGAACTACTTAAACCTAACTAACCTAAGGACATCATTCACATCCATGTCCGAAGCAGGATTCGAACCTGCGACCGTAGCAGCAGCGCGGTTCCGGACTGAAGCGCCTAGAACCGTTCTGCCACCAAGACGAACAATCAGGTCTGTTTCCAGTTTTATATTTAACTTTTCTAACATGCTACTGACGCAATACTTAACCTTAAACTAGGCGCCATTATTAGTTTCGTGTCGCCAAAGTTGGAACAACCCGGAACTTGAAAGTTCCTGGCAACCCGGAACTTTTTAGTTTCGACAGCGAGTTGTGCAAATGCGCGTCGTGCATGCGCAATGAACAGTAGTGCAGTTCCGAAACTTGGTTTCGCAACTTCGTGTAAACTAACCTTTGGGTGCATCGTGACAGAATGGCAGGATATCACAAGTTGTTGTAATCGACATAGAATGTGTTTATGCTACGATATCTCTCCGAGGTCAGTATTTTACAATGAAGAGCCAGAAAAACTGATACACCTGCCTAATATCGTCTAGGGCTCTCGCGAGTACACAGAAGTGCTGCAACAAGACGTGGCATGGACTGGACTAATGTCTGAAGTACTGCTGGAGAGAATTGAGATTGTGAATCCTACAGGGCTCTCCATAAATCCGTAGGAGTACAAAGGGGTGAAGGTCTCTTCTGAACAGCAAGTTGCAAGGCATCCCAGATGTTCATGTCTGGGGAGTTTGGTGGCCAGCGGAAATGATTACTTCAGAAGAGTGTTCCTGGAGCCACTCCGTAGCAATTCTGGACGTGTGGGGTGTCACATTGTCCTATTGGAATTGCCCAATGCACAATGACATGAATGGATACAGGTGATCAGACAGGATGCTTACTACGTGTCACCTGTCAGAGTCGTATCTAGACATACCAGGGGTCATATATCACTCCAAATGCAAACTCCCCACACCATTACAGAGCCTCCACCAGCTTACAGTCCCCTGCTGACATGCAGGGTCCATGGATTCATGAGGTTATCTCCACGACCGTGCACGTCCATCCACTCGATACAATTTGAAACGAGACTCGCGCAACAAGGCAACATATTTTCAGTCATTAACAATCCAATGTCGTTGTTGACGGGCCCAGGCGAGGCGTAAAGTTTTGCGTTCTGCAGTCATCAAGGGTACACGGATGGGCCTTCAGTTCTTATTACAACAAAAAAATGGTTCAAATGGCACTGAGCACTTTGGGACTTAACATCTATGGTCATCAGTCCCCTAGAACTTAGAACTACTTAAACCTAACCAGCCTAAGGACATCACACAACACCCAGTCATCACGAGGCAGAGAAAATCCCTGACCCCGCCGGGAATCGCACCCGGGAGCCAGGGCGTGGGAAGCGAGAACGTACAACATTTCCGGAGACGGAATATATCCAGTGCAAGAATCAACGTGGGTTTCTAAAACAACGATCGTTTGAAATCTAGCTCGCTCTGTTCATCCGTGAGACCAGAAGCATATATACACTCCTGGAAATTGAAATAAGAACACCGTGAATTCAATGCCCCAGGAGGGGGAAACTTTATTGACACATTCCTGGGGTCAGATACATCACATGATCACACTGACAGAACCACAGGCACATAGACACAGGCAACAGAGCATGCACAATGTCGGCACTAGTACAGTGTATATCCACCTTTCGCAGCAATGCAGGCTGCTATTCTCCCATGGAGACGATCGTAGAGATGCTAGATGTAGTCCTGTGGAACGGCTTGCCATGCCATTTCCACCTGGCGCCTCAGTTGGACCAGCGTTCGTGCTGGACGTGCAGACCGCGTGAGACGACGCTTCATCCAGTCCCAAACATGCTCAATGGGGGACAGATCCGGAGATCTTGCTGGCCAGGGTAGTTGACTTACGCCTTCTAGAGCACGTTGGGTGGCACGGGATACATGCGGACGTGCATTGTCCTGTTGGAACAGCAAGTTCCCTTGCCGGTCTAGGAATGGTAGAACGATGGGTTCGATGACGGTTTGGATGTACCGTGCACTATTCAGTGTCCCCTCGACGATCACCAGTGGTGTACGGCCAGTGTAGGAGATCGCTCCCCACACCATGATGCCGGGTGTTGGCCCTGTGTGCCTCGGTCGTATGCAGTCCTGATTGTGGCGCTCACCTGCACGGCGCCAAACACGCATACGACCATCATTGGCACCAAGGCAGAAGCGACTCTCATCGCTGAAGACGACACGTCTCCATTCGTCCCTCCATTCACGCCTGTCGCGACACCACGGAGGCGGGCTGCACGATGTTGGGGCGTGAGCGGAAGACGGCCTAACAGTGTGTGGGACCGTAGCCCAGCTTCATGGAGACGGTTGCGAATGGTCCTCGCCGATACCCCAGGAGCAACAGTGTCCCTAATTTGCTGGGAAGTGGCGGTGCGGTCCCCTACGGCACTGCGTAGGATCCTACGGTCTTGGCGTGCATCCGTGCGTCGCTGCGGTCCGGTCCCAGGTCGACGGGCACGTGCACCTTCCGCCGACCACTGGCGACAACATCGATGTACTGAGGAGACCTCACGCCCCACGTGTTGAGCAATTCGGCGGTACGTCCACCCGGCCTCCCGCATGCCCACTATACGCCCACGCTCAAAGTCCGTCAGCTGCACATACGGTTCACGTCCATGCTGTCGTGGCATGCTACCAGTGTTAAAGACTGCGATGGAGCTCCGTATGCCACGGCAAACTGGCTGACACTGACGGCGGAGGTGCACAAATGCTGCTCAGCTAGCGCCATTCGACGGCCAACACCGCGGTTCCTGGTGTGTCCGCTGTGCCGTGCGTGTGAACATTGCTTGTACAGCCCTCTCGCAGTGTCCGGAGCAAGTATGGTGGGTCTGACACACCGGTGTCAATGTGTTCTTTTTTCCATTTCCAGGAGTGTATATACAATATATACAAGCTAGACGATATTAGGCAGGTGCATCAGTTTTTCTGGCTCTTCATTGTAAAATACTGACCTCGGAGAGATATCGTAGCATAAACACATTCTATGTCGATTACAACAACTTGTGATATCCTGCCATTCTGTCACGATGCACCCAAAGGTTAGTTTACACGAAGTTGCGAAACCAATACATATATACAATATATACAAGCATATGGGATAGGTTTCCAAAGTTGAGAACTGCTCGAAGGCTTCGTCAGTAACAGAGCCCAATATGTTGTCCTCGAAGGCAAGTGTTCATCAGAGACTAGGGTAACACCAGGAGTGCCCCAGGTAAGTACGATAGGACCACTATTATTCACTGTATAGATAAATCATCTTGCGGACAGCTTGGGTAGCGATCTGCGGTTATTTGCTGAAGATGCTGTGATCGACGGGAAAGTGTTGAAGTAGTGTGACTGTATACAGATGACTTAAAAATATTTTCTAGTAGGTGTGAAGAATGGTAGCCAGCTCTAAGTGAACAAAAATGTACGTAAATGTGGATGAGCAGGAGAAACAAACCCGTCATGTTCGGATACAGCATTAGTAGTGTCCTACTTGACACAGTTACGTCCTTTAAATATCTGGGCGTATCGCTGCGAAGCGCTACGAAACGGAACGAGCACGTGAGGAGTGTGGTAGAGAGGGTGAATGGTCGACCTCGGGTTCTTGGGAGAATTTTGGGAATGTGTGGTTCATCTGTAAAGGAGACCGCATACAGCACTGCTCAAGTGTTTGTGGTCCTTTTCAGGTCGGTCTGAATGAAGACGTCGAAGCAATTCAAAGCATAGCTATTAGATTTATTACCGATAAGTTTGATCAACACACAAATGTTACAGAGATGCTTCGGGAACTCAAAAAGGAATCACTGGAAGGATCGACCAACACTACTGAGAAAATTTAGAGAATCGACATTTGGAGCTGATATACACACATCAAAAAAAGGTTTGCTTCACCCCAGTTTCCAGAACTCCTGAAGATTGACTGTATTGACTGTGGATATTGTATCAGTCCCTTTGACTGTTCAGAGATGTCACTAAACCCGCCCAAAGGTGTAAACAACCATGCATGAGCAGCGCCTATTAGACGGACGGGGTCCGCTCTTCAAATGGTTCAAATAGCTCTGAGCACTATGGGACTCAACATCTTAGGTCATAAATCCCCTAGAACTTAGAACTACTTAAACCTAACTAACCTAAGGACGTCACACGCACCCATGCCCGAGGCAGGATCCGAACCTGCGACCGTAGCGGTCCCGCGGTTCCGGACTGCAGCGCCAGAACCGCACGGCCACCGCGGCCGGCGAGGGGGTCCGCCAGTGGATCAGTTCCAGTCACTCCACCAGGAAGGAGGTACACGGCTCGTGTTATCTGTAGTTCAACCATGCCTAGACGGTCAATACCGCGGTTCGAGCGCGTCCGCATTTTTACTTTGTGCTAGGAAGCGTTCTCAACAAGGGAAGTGTCCAGGCGTCCCGGAGTGAACCAAAGCGATGTTGTTCGGACATGGAGGAGATACAGTGAGACAGGAACTGTCGATGTCATGCCTCGCTCAGGCCGCTCAAGGGCTACTACTGCAGTGGATGACCGCTACCTACGGATTATGGCTCGGAGAAACCCTGACAGCAACGCCACCATGTTGAATAATGCTTTTCGTGCAGCCACAGGACGTCGTGTTACGACTCAAACTGTGCGCAATACACTATATGATGCGCATCTTCACTTCCGATGTCCATGGCGAGATCCATCTTTGCAACCACGATACCATGCAGCGCGGTACAGATGGGTCCAACAACACGCCGAATGAACCGCTCAGGATTGGCATCACGTCCTCTTCACCGATGTATGTCGCATTTGCCTTCAACCAGACAATCGTCGTAGGCGTGACTGGAGGCAACCCGGTCACGCTGAACGCCTTACACACACTGTCCAGCGAGTGCAGCAAGGTGCTGCTTTGGCGTGGCACTATGCACTCCGCACTATGCATGAAAGGCGCCTTAACTGCTGTACGACACGTGAATGCCATCTTCCGAGCGATAGTGCAACCATTTCGGCAGCATATTGGCGAGGCATTCGTCTTCATGGACGACAATTCGCGCCCCCATCGTGCACATCTTGTGAATGACTTCCTTCAGGATAACGACATCGCTGCACTAGAGTGGCTAGCATGTTCTCCAGACGTGAACCCTATTGAACACGCCTGTATCGATTGAAAAGGGCTGTTTATGGATGACGTGACCCACCAACCACTCTGAGGGTCCTACACCGAATCGCCGTTGACGAGTGGGACAATCTGGACCAACAGTACCTTGATGAACTTGCGGATAGTGTGCCACGACGAATACAGGCATGCATCTATGCAATAGGACGTGCTACTGGGTATTAGATGTACCGGTGTGAACAGCAATCTGGACCGTCACCTCTGGAGGTCTCGCTGTATGGTGGTACAACATTTAATGTATGATTTTCATGAGCAATAAAAAGGGCGGAAATGATGTTTATGTTGATCTCTATTCAAATAATTTTATGTACAGGTTCCGGAACTCTCGGAACCGAGGTGATGCCAAACTTTTTTTGATTGTATCTCGCGTAAGGACCCGCAAGATACGAGAAATTAGGGCTCATGCGAAGGCACATAGTCATTTTTTCCTCGCTCTGTTTACGAGTGGAACACTAAAGCAAGTGACTAGCAGTAGTACAGGGTACCCTACGCCAAGGACCGTACGGTGGCTTGCAGAGTATGTGTGTGTAGATGTATGTAGACAGATAGCTGTAGGCATGATTTGTATGATTTCATGACTGCAGAACAATCACTGGAAGCAGTTAAGCAGTTACCTCCATAAAATATTTAGGAGCATGCATACAGATCGATTTAAAGTGGAATGACTTTCTAACTGCAGGAAGGACAGTTGCGAGACTGACATTCATTGAAGAATTCTCGTGAAGTTTAGATTGTCAGGTTGCATAGCAGATAGGGTTGATAGAGGAAAAAGAAAAGCTCCAAAGAAGAGTGGCGCGTTTCCTTACAGGTACATTTAGTAAGCACTAAAGTGTCATGGAGAGATCGCCAATTCCAGTGGCAGACACTGCAGTAGAGACGTTCTGCGTCGTTTGTGGTTTACTGTTTAAGTTCCGAGACCGTACGTTCCTAGAAGAATCAACAAATACAGGACGTCTAATGGGGAATAGTCAATATTGAGGAATATGGCAGGAACGATCATTCGAAACAAAAAAGCTCAGTAACAATGGACTCTAAAATGCTTACATTAATAGCTACGAGAATTTGTTCAGTAGAAGCGATGTGTTTTACAACAACGAAGATGAACAAGTGCTTATAGCTCTTCAAGTATGGACTTGAGAGCCCCTGTTTACTGGACTTTTTTTCCTTTTTCTGATCCCTACTACCAGCTCTCAAAATATGGAAAGGAAGAGTTTGCAGTACAAGAGATTTGTTTGACCGTATTAAAGATGAAGAAGTGTTGATAAGTCGGAATTTTAGAGTGCATGTTCAGAAGATTTGTTTTCTTCAAATGATCGTTCCTTTCACATCCCTCACTATTCAGCATTCCTCCTAGGACAGCTTTTATATTGTTTCCTCCTCTATATATATCACGAAAAGACCATGAAGTTAAAGTCAGAAATATTCTAGCTCACGCAGAATCTTTCCCGCAATTGTTCTTCCCGCGAACCAGTGACAGTTGTACTCAAAGTGCTCTCCGCCATACACCACAAGGTGTCCTTCGGCGTATAGAGTATAGTCATTAGAGCTCATACGGAAGTTTATAGCCAGTTGTTTCCGTAGGCGCACCGTTCGCGGCAGGAACAGGAAAGACGGAAACCATAATGGTTGGAGAAGTACCCTCCGCCACACACCGCAAGATGGCTTGCGCTGTATGGATACAAACTAAAATGCGGAAGCATTGTGACGCATTTGTCGTCGCTGCAGGAAGAGCTCACCATAACGTTGGCATTCAGAGCACCATTACGCAAGAGGAAAGTCGGCCAGCGCTTCATCAGTAAACCCATTCCTGTGACAGTGCCGGAAAAACAAACCTGAGACAGAAACGAGCAGTGGTAGCAGTTGTAATACGATAGATACTCATTCATACATCACACACATACATGTAGATTCAGATTATACACTCACACAACAATTTTTATTGTTGTTTGGCCACTGGAGAACATTTTCCCAGAAATATATTAAAAATAGTTCAAATCCCTACGGCTGCGACCGAGGTTTCCGGGAGTTTGCCCGTGTTTCTAAACCTAATCTGTAATCCATAGTACTATCTCCCGCACATTCCGAAATTGGAATCCTTGCCCCTCTGTCACAGCCGATGCCCTAAAAGGCTGTGACTTCAAACAGCTCAATCCTCACCTTGAAGCACAGAATAATAATAATAAATAACAGGTTTCCGTGACTGTTCCAATGGACTGTCTTCCAACACAGTGCTGGCGTCAGAAGGGATACACATCTGCGTGCAGGTAGCGAGTAAATGGGGAATTTTATAGCTGCCGTACTGCGTGACACGGGCAGTCAGCGTACGTAACCAAACAGTCGTGCAGATTGCAGGACTGCTGGTGAGGCCGCCAGTGGGCGTTTATCTTAAGGCTCCCTGCGTTTCCGGGAAGTGGTCTGCCGTAGAGCTAAATCCGGCTCCTTTCCAAACAGCAAGCAGCGGACGTGGCGTTACGAGGTGTCTGCGCGCAGGTCGGGAAACGTCATCCATTAAGGTCTTCACTACACTACCACACGTTCTGGGAACTGTCTGACAGTATCCTTTGTCACAGCCTGCAGAACGAATCTGCAGAACCGTGTGCACTGATTTGAAACTTTTTAGCAGGTTAACTGTATACCGGAGCGGGATTCGAACCTCGGACCTTTGCCTTTTGCGGCAAGTGCTCTACCGACTGACCTATCCAAGCACGACTCATCCTGCCATCATAGCTTTACCACCTCCCCCCCCCTCCCCCCAGTACCTCACTTCAAATAAGCGCACGCTCTCCTTTTATCCTGCCAGGATGTTTGAAACTGCCGTTATTTGTTCATTATAAAATATTAACATGATCTCATCTGTCACTTAAACGTTCCTGTCTCGACTATAGTTCGTTTCACAGACGCTACTTCTTCCAAAGCCAACAACTGTTGTCTATGGAATATATCGTATACGGACACAAGTTTGGTTATACCGGGTGATCAAAAAGTCAGTATAAATTTGAAAACTGAATAAATCACGGAATAATGTAGATAGAGAGGTACAAATTGACACACATGCTTGGAATGACATGGGTTTTTATTAGAACAAAAAAATACAAAAGTTCAAAAATGCCCGACAGATGGCGCTTAAGCTGATCGGAATAGCAATAATTAGCATAACAAAGTAAGACAAAGCAAATGGTTGAAATGGTTCTGAGCACTATAGGACTCAACTGTTGTTGTCATTAGCCCCCTAGAACTTAGAACTACTTAAACCTAACTAACCTAAGGACATCACACACACCCATGCCCGAGGCAGGATTCGAACCTGCGACCGTAGCAGCAGCGCGGCTCCGGACTGGAGCGCCTAGAACCGCACGGCCACCGCGGCCGGCTAAGACAAAGCAAAGATGATGTTCTTTGCAGGAAATGCTCAATATGTCCACCATAGTTCCTCAACAATAGCTGTAGTCGAGGAATAATGTTGTGAACAGCACTGTAAAGCATGTCCGGAGTTATGGTGAGGCATTGGCGTCGGATGTTGTCTTTCAGCATCCCTAGAGATGTCGGTCGATCACGATACACTTGCGACTTCAGGTAACCCCAAAACCAATAATCGCACGGACTGAGGTCTGGGGACATGGCAGGTCAAGCATGACGAAAGTGGCGGCTGAGCACACGATCATCACCAAACGACGCGCGCAAGAGATCTTTCAGGCGTCTAGCAATATGGGGTGGAGCGCAATCCTGCATTAACATCGTACGTTCCAGCAGGTGTTTATCAGCCAGGCTGGGGATGAAGCGATTCTTAAACATATCGGCGTACCTCTCACCCGTCACGGTGGCAGTTACTGACGCTTTGCTGTCCAGCGCCATCTGCGGACATTTTGTGAACTTTGTTTTTTTTTGTTCTAATAAAACCCCATGTCATTCCAAGCATGTGTGACAATTTTTACCTCTCTATCTACATTATTCCGTGGTTTATTAAGTTTTCAAATTTAGACTGACTGTTTGATCACCCGGTACTTCTACCTCGCGTAGTGGCATTTAACGTGGTGTTAGTCCAAAAGCTGCCATTTTTACAGTTTCTATTCTAGCAGGTTAACTAGTTTATTTTCTTATCTGTACAAAACTTCATCATAAACTTGGAATAATTTCTAAAACAAAATAAAATAAAAATTAATCTACACTCATTTTATATCCACTAAATATTTTCTTCAACCACCCACAATTCATACTTCTCACTCTTTTCAAGCAGCTGTTCACCAATAGGTTTTGAGGATGATGTCCTTGAACACCGTCACACGTCTTATTTCCTGCAAAGTATAACGATCGATGGCTGACGATCTGTGGCTACTACTTGTACTTGACTTTCGTTTTTTATTTAAAGTTTATGTGAGAATATTTTATACGTCAAGAAGGCTTAAATGCCGTAGCTCACACAAAGCTAATCATGCAGGTACTTTTAATTTGTTTTAAAACGGATTTGGAAAAAAAAACAATGGAATATATTAACAAAAATCAAATTTTGAGATAACTGTTGGTTTCAGGGCAGCTGATTCAAGCACTCTCTCCTCCATAAAAAGGTTGGCCACCAAAGGAGACCGGGGGCTACTCATGGCGACACCGTCAGTCTGTTCAAAATATTCAAAAATTCACATACTAAGAGTTATGTTGCTGTTATGCGGTGTACGCTGTACATGTTCATAACACAATAAATATGCGACCTTGACCATTGGTTCCCTGACACAATACAATCGGTTGTGGACCCACTATCGCCTGTTTCAATGTGACCCAAAAGGTTTGAGAAACCCTGTAAAGGAGTGTGAGGAGGAACTGTGTTAGCTTGCTCTAACTCGGGACTAGTTGATTATTGGCCGTGGAAAGATGCTCGTAATTTGGATTGTACTGAAGAAAGTTTGATTTCGCTGTTATTATGATGAAATGGAGTGTTTCGTCTATGTCAAAATGACACGGATAGTTTTTTGTTGTATTGAATTAACAGCCAAAAAGGAACCTTGCCTTTTATTCAAGAAACTGACAAAATTCCGGGCCACTATTAACTCCAGGACAATAGAAGTAATCGTCCTCTAGACTACGCTCCCGAAGTAAAGTATCTGCATCCATTAATTGAATGTACTCCTCCCACAACTAATTCAAGGTGCAGAATGGAAGATGTCTGCTCTAAAACTCCTTCATTCAGTAACTGTCTTTAATAATATGATTGTCGTGGCTGGGGACATTTCAAGTGGAACCTCACGCCTTCGTGTTACACCTGCACTGTAACACTCCTTAATTAGTTTTGTGTCTTCCGAGTCTCTAATGCGTGGCTATAATCATCCTTAGATGCCTCCTTCAGTTCCCAAATTGCTTCAAATGTGCTACGGGGTGGTTATATTTTCCTCATATTTCCCAGGAAAAATATTTAGTGGTACAGACCACCAAATAATTTTCATATTATGGTCCACCGAGTTACAAAGCTCACTGCTTCCATTAGGGTTATAATATACAACTGGCCATTAAAATTGCTACACCATGTAGATAACTTGCTACACACGCGAAATTTAACCGACAGGAAGAAGATGCTGTGATATGCGTATGATTAGGTTTTCATAGCATTCACACAAGGTTCGCGCCGGTGGCCGTTATTACGGCCAGAAGTGGTTGTTCTGTGTACTGATTTCTCAGGATCTCTGCACCCAAATTGCGTGAAAATGTAATCACATGTCAGTTCTAGTATGATATATTCTAGTATGCTATATTTATCATCTGCATTTCTTCTTGGTGTAGCAATTTTAATGGCCAATAGTGTAGAATGGCGGGTGTCATTATTGCTTAGGTGGACGACTGCGCACCAGGGGATGGCATGATGATGGCGCGTTGTACCGAAGCGAATAGCTAGTAGCGAAAGAGTTCGGCTCCAGACTAAAATAAATAATTTTGCTGATTGTGTTTATTGCTGTTGCAACTGACAGTGTGTCGGGAATATGTAATCTTGAAAATCACCCCTCGATGATGGGTGACTGATGTTTAGAAACGATGGCTGTCTCTCCACATCACCGGTAATTGAAAAATTTCGGACGCAACTTCCCGCGCGCGGAACTGAGGGGAAATGAACATCGCAGGCCGCACGCGACTGGGGCGAGGCAAATCGCCATCCTGCCGGCCGCCTCGCGTCACACCCCGGGGGCGGCAATTTCCTGCCCGTGGGAGGCGCGGCCGGCGTCCAGCCGTGACGTCACGGCCCCAGCAGGCGTCTGGTCGCAGCCAAGTGGTTGCACGTGCCCTGGCTGCGCCGTCGGTCGTTAGATCTGCACCACCGCCGCGACAGCAAATGGCGAAAGTTTAATTAATGTGCGTATGGTTGAAGATAACGCAAACCACGTGCTCTCAAACATACACGGATGCTGCAGAAGCAGCAAATAAATCTGCGTACAAGGTGCTTAAGGGGAAACACTGACTAAACAGGAATGCAACCTTTAGGTTAGATATTTTTTATTTTATTATTTATTGCCCAGTTATACAGGATGTTGCAAAAAGGTACGGCCAAGCTTTCAGGAAACATTCCTCACACACAAATAAAGAAAAGATGTTATGTGGAAATGTGTCCGGAAACGCTTAATTTCCATGTTAGAGCTCATTTTAGTTTCGTGCACCTACGCTCAATGGAGCACGTTATCATGATTTCATACCTGTGCTGCTAGTACACGTGCCTTTACAAGTACGACACAACATGTGGTTCATGCACGATGGAGCTCCTGCACATTTGAGTCGAAGTGTTTGTACGCTGCAGTCTGGAACCGTAAGACCGCTACGGTCGCAGGTTCGAATCCTGCCTCGGGCATGGATGTTTGTGATGTCCTTAGGTTGGTTAGGTTTAACTAGTTCTAAGTTCTAGGGGACTAATGACCTCAGCTGTTGAGTCCCATAGTGCTCAGAGCCATTTGAACCATTTGTTCCTACGCTTCTCAACAACAGATTCGGTGACCGATGGACTGGTAGAGGCGGACCAATTCCATGGCCTCCACGCTCTCCCGACCTCAACTCTCTTGACTTTCATTTATGGTGGCATTTGAAAGCTCTTGTCTACGCAATCCCGGTACCAAATGTAGAGATTCTTCGTGCTCGTATTGTGGACGGCTTTGATACAATACGCCATTCTCCAGGGCGGCATCAGCGCATCAGGGATTCAAATGGCTCTGAGCACTATGCGACTCAACTGCTGAGGTCATCAGTCGCCTAGAACTTAGAACTAATTAAACCTAACTAACCTAAGGACAGCACACAACACCCAGCCATCACGAGGCAGAGATCAGGGATTCCATGCGACGGAGGGTGGATGCCTGTATCCTCGCTAACGGAGGACATTTTGAACATTTCT
Source organism: Schistocerca serialis cubense (assembly GCF_023864345.2). Lineage (NCBI taxonomy): Eukaryota > Metazoa > Arthropoda > Insecta > Orthoptera > Acrididae > Schistocerca > Schistocerca serialis. Next base: position 154,807,808 of record NC_064645.1, read on the forward strand.
TGTAACAAAGTATTTGAAGTCACGCTGGTTCGTTCTGTTGCTGTGTGTTTCCATTCCATGATTAAAGTGATTTGAAGAGAAGTAATAAAATGAGCTCTAACATGGAAAGTAAGCGTTTCCGGACACATGTCCACATAACATATTTTCTTTCTTTGTGTGTGAGGAATGTTTCCTGAAAGTTTAGCCGTACCTTATTGTAACACCCTGTACGCCTGTCAACTGATGTTTAAAACTGGTCATACATCTTACAATTTTCGTTTTCCATCTTTTTAAAGTTTTCTTTTGTTTTATCTACAACATTTACAAAGAATGACACTTCTTAAAATAACAATAATTTAAGGTTAAAATATATATAAAATTTTGTTGTTTTTTAAGAAGAATATAAAAAGATGATAGGATAGAGGAGAGATTTGTTAGTACCATCACCGAATGTGACTGACGGTGAATACATCGGAATGGTTTCTTCGAGCCGTTGACCGCCAGTCACACACACAGACACAGACACACAGACACACACACACACACACACACACACACACACACACACACACACACACAAATGGTTATTAGTAGAGAAATAATGTTGCTTATCCTATTTATTACTAATCCTATGAATTAACTGCTTTAGGTGTCCATCCATGTACAGCATTTGATGATTTCTTGGCTAGATCGGCAGCACCTTATGCTTATTTACTGTCACATCTCAGCTTTCTCCTCCTGTTCCTCCTCATTGTCACTATTTTCGCTGTCCACCCTTTGGAGATTGTTGTTACGCTGCACATGGGCATGTCTGTAATGTCGTGTCCGCATGTACTCTTCATGTGTTTTTGAAATACTGTTTGTCAGCGCGTTTAAATGTGCCCATTGTTCTTCGTCTCTTATTGCTGTGTATATAACTATGTCTGTATGTGTGTAGTCTAAGTGTATGTCTACTGTTCGCGTATTGCCCGCGGAAAAGGACTGTGTTCTGGGGAGCTTTCTTCCCCGCATGTGCATGTAGGTGTCTGCCTCAGACTCACGCGGTTTAAGTGCGTGGGATGAAGTCCGTGTACGGTTAAGAAATGTACCATACCGCGGCTGGGATCGATATGTCTCATTCTCAACCGCTCCCTTATGCCAGGGAGGAAGTCGTGCAGTCTACGTCCCTTATCACTTACATCTCACTCACCTTGCCATGTATCCAACCGCCAACTTTTAAGGTGACGTATCGTCTCTATCGGCACACCGGTTATTGTGTGTACCTTATCTAGTCTCCCCACCTTTAACCAGTACCTTACAGCTCTGTATTTGATCGTGATATCTATGGGGCATATTCCGAGCACCACACACAGTGCATCCGCTGAGGTGGTACCGAAGGCTCCAGATAGCCTAAGTAGGACACTTCTCTGCCCTCGTCTGACCGATGCTTTGTTGGTGACCACGTTCAGTCTAGGTTCAAAAATGGCTCTGAGCACTATGGGACTTAACATCTGTGGTCATCAGTCCCCTAGAACTTAGAACTACTTAAACCTAACTAACCTAAGGACATCACACACATCCATGCCCGAGGCAGGATTCGAACCTGCGACCGTAGCAGTCGCGCGGTTCCAGACTGAGCGCCTAGAACCGCGAGACCACCGCGGCCGGCTCAGTCTAGGTGCCCACGTGCTAGTACTGATTCGAAGAGCGCACAGTGATACGTCCGTATGACTGGTAGAGGTAGTCTGTACTGTTTTGAATTTAGCCTCACCAGTTTGTGTAGCATTTTTTCTGCTTCTTCTGTTGTTACCCTCATGTGTTCGTGGAAATTCAATTTTTCATCTACGTGTAGCCCAAGATAGCGTGTAACGTGTGCTCGTATGATGTTTGTGTCCGCAAGTTTAACCGAAGGATTCCTTTGGAGTGATCCTTCAATAAAGTGTATTCGGCTATCCTGAGTTTGTTGTTGAGACACCACTGGGTAATTGTTTGTAGTATTCCACTGGCTTTATCTTCTAACTGGGCTCTGTTGTTTGCAGTGACTACAACTAATATGTCATCTGCGTAGGCGACAATCCCGTCTCACCTGATATCCCCACCCAGAAGATGTAGGAGGGGTTCGATTGTTATGCCCCAGAAGATGGGGCCGCAGATCGACCCTTGAGGAAAGCCTTTGGTAATTCTTTTAATTAGGTTAGATAACAGTCCAACTAAGGGAGGCACTGTACTCAGGTGTTCCCTCGACGACAGAAGTCGGATCATGTAGATACGGTTCGCCTAAAGACTGTCGAAACCATGCACAAAACTGACGCCGGTACCGCTCACTTACCGCTGGAGGCTGTTAAACTGTACCACAATGATACTGATTGCCACTGTGGATTGCGAGTCTTGCAGCAAGTGTTTGGGCATTTCAGCTCCCCCTGGAAGGACACAGAGCCACCCTAAATCTAAGTTGGATGTGGTTCTTCTAAGGACGACGGGAGCATACAGTACTACCGCCAGAGGGTTATCTCGCCATTCTGAGAATGTGTCCCGTTGAGCTCTCATTGTGCAGTGTACACATAGTGTGTAGTGGGGAGATCACTCTGTTGTAGAAATAATTCAAAAGCCATGATCGCTTAAATACTGTTTACTGGATAACCGGTTTCAACACACTACAGGTGCCATCATAGGAACTGAATGTAGCTTAACATTTATAAACCATGTGTCTAGCCCCAACTACCAGTCGACGTTTAGTCTACACTACCGGCCATTAAAATTGCTACACCACGAAGATGACGTGCTACAGACGCGAAATTTAACCGACAGGAAGAAGATGCTGTGAGATGCAAATGAATAGCTTTTCAGAGTATTCATGCAAGGTAGGCGCGGTGGCGACATCTACAACGTGCTGACATGAGGAAAGTTTCCAACCAATTTCTCATACACAAACAGCAGTCGACCGGCGTTGCCTGGTGAAACGTTGTTGTGATGCCTCGTGTAAGGAGGAGAAATGAGTACCATCACGTTTCCGACTCTGATAAAGGTAGGATTGTAGCATATCACGATTGCGGTTTATCGTATCGCGACATTGCTGCTCCCGTTGGTCGAGATCCAATGGCTGTTAGCAGAATATGGAATCGGTGGGTTCAGGAGGGTAATACGGAACGCCGTGCTGGATCCCAACGGCCTCGTATCACTAGCAGTCGCGATGACAGGCATCTTATCCGCATGGCTGGGACGGATCGTGCACCCACGTCGCGATCCCTGAGTCAACAGATGGCGACGTTTCCAAGACAACAACCAACCGCACGAACAGTTCTACGACGTTTGCAGCAGCATGGACTATCAGCTCGGAGACCATGGCTGCGCTTACCCTTGACGTTGCATCGCAGACAGGGGCGCCTCCGATGGTGTACTCAACGACGAACCTGGGTGCACGAATGTCAAAACGTCATTTTTTCGGGTAAATTCAGATTCTGTTTACAGCATCCGTGTTTGGCGACATCGCGGTGAACGCACATTGGATGCGACTATATAAATACAACTATTCTAAGAGACCCCTTGACTAAACAAAAGACTTCTGAAGAGATTAATAAGGAATTAGTTAGGATAAAGAATAATCAAACAGAAGACATTGATGGCAAATGGGAACTTATAAAAGACACATTAAATAATGCATGTAAAAACACAATGGCGACCAAACACGACAACATGAAAAAGAAGTGGATGACAGAGAAGATATTACAATTGATGGAACAAAGAAGAATACTTAAAAATAGAGATGAAAGTGAGTATAAAAGATTACATGCAGAAATACGAAAAGAAACACGGCGAGCAAAAGAAGAATGGTACAAGGAACAATGCTCTGAAATTGAGAGTTATGAAACAAGACATGATAGTTTCAACTTACACAAAAAAGTTAAAGATTTAGCTGGACTTAATAAAAAGAAAAGTACAAGTTTATTGTTAGATAAAAATGACAAAATAATTCCTGATGTTAAAGGTAAACTGGACAGGTGGACAGAATATGTCAAAGAACTATTTGAAGATACAAGAAAAGATCAAAAATTTTATGATAACATGATCGGAGAACGAGGACCAAGCATATCGAAAGAAGAAATATTACATGTTATCAACAAATCAAAGACAGGAAAAGCCCCTGGACCGGATAAGATACCAAATGACATCCTGAAACTCATAGGAATAGACCATATAGATATATTTGTACAATTGTTTAATGATATTTATAATTCGGGAATTATTCCTATGGATTGGTTGACATCTACCTTTGTTACATTACCCAAAAAGGCTAATGCCAAAACTTGTAATGATCACCGTACAATAAGCTTAATGAGTCACACCTTAAAGATATTTCTAAAAGTTATACACCAACGAATATACAAAAAAGTAGAAGAAGGTATAAGTGAAACACAATTCGGTTTTAGAAGTTCCCTCGGTACAAGAGAAGCATTGTTTGCTTTTAACATATTAGCGCAACGATGTATGGAGGTTAACCAGCCACTATATGTGTGCTTCCTGGATTATAATAAAGCATTTGACAAATTTCGTCATGATCATCTCATAGAATTGTTAGAAAAGAAAACACTTGATAAGAAAGACATCCGCATTATATATAACCTCTACTACAATCAAACCGCAACCGTGAAGGTAGAAAATGAGTTATCGAATGATATAGAAATAAAGAAGGGTGTGAGACAAGGTTGCGTTCTCTCACCCTTATTGTTTAATATGTATTCAGAAGACATAATCTAGGCAGCTCTATCAGATGAAATAGCTGGCATTAAAGTGAATGGGCTAAACATTAACAATGTTAGGTTTGCTGATGACACTGCACTACTAGCTGGAAACCTCAAAGATCTACAATTACTTCTTGACAAAGTCGCAGAAAAAAGTGAAGAATTTGGCTTGACTCTTAACGTAAGCAAGACTAAGTTCATGGTGATATCTAAAACACACCAACAAGAAAATCTTACAATCAATAGGGAAAGAGTCGATCAAGTACGTAAATTTAAATATCTCGGAACAATTGTAAATGAGGAGATTGAAAGCTCAGAAGAAATTAAATCGAGAATAGGACAGGCCAGAAGTATCTTTAATAAGATGAAAAATGCATTCTGTTCGAGAGACATTTGTTTAAACACAAAAATGAGGTTGCTAAGATGCTATGTATTCTCAAAATTATTATACGGAATGGAAGCGTGGACATTGAAAAATAAGGACATGAACAGTTTAGAAGCTTTTGAAATGTGGGCATATAGAAGAATACTTAGAATTAGTTGGGTGTCGAGGATTACTAATCAAGATGCCCTAAGAAGAATGGGAAAGGAAAAAGAATTAATTAAAATTATTAAAGTAAGGAAGCTACAATATTTAGGCCATGTTATCAGGGGAGTAAATTACAAAATATTGCAAATAATACTAGAAGGAAAAATTTGTGGGAAGAGAACGAGGGGTAGAAGACGGACATCCTGGATTGACAATTTAAAAAATTGGTACAACTGTTCAACGTCAGAACTCCTTAGATCAGCCAAATCAAGATCAGAAATTGCCATGATGACAGCCAACCTTCTTAGAGGAGACGGCACATGAAAAAAAAAAAAAAAAAAAAAAAAAAATTCGTCATCGCCATACTGGCGTATCACCCGGCGTGATGGTATGGGGTGCCACTGGTTACACGTTTCGGTCACCTCTTGTTCGCATTAACGGCGCTTTGAACAGTGGACGTTACATTTCAGATGTGTTACGACCTGTGGCTCTAACCTTCATTCGATCCCTGCGAAACGCTACATTTCAGCAGGATAATGCACGACCGCATGTTGCAGGTCCTGTACGGGCCTTTCTGGATACAGAAAATGTTCGACTGCTGCCCTGGCCAGCACATTCTCCAGATCTCTCACCAAGTGAAAACGTCTGGTCAATGGTGGCCGAGATTGTCTCGTCAGAATACGCCAGTCACTACTCTTGATGAACTGTGGTATGGTGTTGAAGCTGCATGGGCAGCTGTACCTGTACACGCCATCCAAGCTCTGTTTGACTCAATGTCCAGGCGAATAAGGCCATTACGGCCAGAGGTGGTTGTTCTGGGTACTGATTTCTCAGGATCTATGCATCCAAATTGCGTAAAAATGTAATCACATGTCAGTTCTAGTATAATATATTTGTCCATTTCTTCTTGGTGTAGCAATTTTAATGGGCAGTGGTGTATTAATTCCCGTCGTGGGCCGTAGTCACGACGGAAGCCTTTCAAGATGAATCAGCTGAGTTCAAATTTCAGCTCCGCCAATACATTGTCCTTTTATACCTTGTGTACGTGATGCTACCGCCATCTGCGTATGTGCAAATCGCTGTCCACCTAAGTGCAACATGAGTTGTGTACACGTTGCTTGTTTTTCCGATGAAGGGAAAAGAGTAGCAAAATGGCAAGGACGCGAGCGCTGAAATGCAAGTTATTTCGCCCGAAGGTCGAGGAAACAGTGAATTTCAGGCTCCGCTGGTTCTTCCGCTGGGCGCACCTGTAATGGGCCGGGGAAATGGCTGTCCCTCTCAGGGAAGGCGTCCGCTGTCGTCGCGACCCGTTAATGGCTTCCGCCGCGCGGGGCAAATTGGATAGCCGCAGGACGCGGCGACACGAGAGGAGGCGGGGGCGCTCTCGTTACGCCTGCCGGCCCCTCGTCGCCGCTCGTATTTCTGCACTCGCCTGACTGATCTCTCATCCCGGAGCGGGAACCACTGTAACCAGGTTAAACTGCGCGGCGCGGATGCCAAATGAATCGGCTCTCGATGATACTACGTAAGTACCTATTTCGCTCTCTGATCGTCGTTAACAGGTTCCTCAATTTTCTGTTCATTTCTTCGCAATATTATTGGGTGCTTGAGCGGTTAAAGCTAACTATGTAGCTTTCGGATACTGCTTGAGCCGGCGCCTCGAATAAACCTGCGGGCTCTGTGGGCGGCGCTTTTAACATCGACACCAATGAAGAACGTGCAGGCCGCCGACCAATGAAGACCGCCAGGACGGTGTAATAAGCGGGGGCACCTGGACACCAGTCTTCAAGTCGAGATTACTAGCCGGCCGGCGTGGCCGAGCGTTTCTAGGCGCTTCAGTTTGGAACCGCGCGACCGCTACGGTCGCAGGTTCCAATCCTGCCTCGGGCATGGATGTGTGTGATGTCCTTAGGTTGGTTAGGTTTAAGTAGTTCTAAGTTCTAGGGGACTGATGACCTGAGATGTTAAGTCCCATAGTGCTCAGAGCCATTTGAACCTTTCGAGATTACTTCCGTGTCGCTAGATGGTGCCGAACGTTACACCGAGTTCTTAACAGATAGCTCTACCGAAAAAATGGTTCAAATGGCTCTGAGCACTGTGGGACTTCTGAGGTCATCAGTCCCCTAGAACTTAGAAATACTTAAACCTAACCAACCTAAGGACATCACACACATCCATGCCCGAGGCAGGATTCGAACCTGCGACTGTAGCGGTCACGCGGTTCCTGACTGTAGCGCCTAGAACCGCTCGGCCACCCCGGCCGGCTAGCTCTCCCGAAAAACATTCAGTGTGCATAGATTATAGACACTGACGTCTGCCACTACTTGTCAACAGTCTTTTTTTTTGTGGTTTTAGGGCGCACAGTTACAGTGTTCATTAACACCCAGACTAAATTATGAATGCACTGCGAGGCATAATGTTAAACAGCAACCAAAAAGGACAACACTATAAAGGGCACATTAACAGGCAAGGGATTAAAAGAAAACAGCATAATCAAATGTCCTTAGACAGGTTTGTCAAGTGGATAAAACGAAGAACGCGAGCAGCTGCTCCTGGGTCATCCGCTAAAATTTCATCCAGAGTACATGGCAGGCCAAGATCAATGCGCAGTGTATTAAAATTCGGACGGGACGTTAAAATGTGGCATATCGTCAGCAATTGCCCACATGGGCAGAACGACGCCGGCGCAGCTGTCAGCAGATGGCGGTGGCTGAACCGGCAGTGCTGAATCCGTAACCGGGCCAAAACGACCTCCTCCCGCCGAGAAGGGCGTGAAGAGGTCGTCCTATCCGTGGGGAGAGGTTTCAAGGCCCGGAGCTTGTTTCCAGTAAGTGGTCAACAGTCTAGCATCTCTTCACCAAAAAGTTGAGTACACTATATTTATCAGGTTACCTTCCATTCAGAAGGCTGTTGCACGCAGCGACTGTTATATTGACTTGTAAATAATAGATTTCAGCTATCAGTCGTCCTTTTTAAATTTTATTGGCAGATATAGATTTCAGCTAGAAACTAGCCATTTTCGATGCACTATCATTTTTGATCAATGCATGTAATGTCTGTTGGTCGGGCTTCATCCACAGTTCATTGAATACTCAGTGAACTGTGGATGAAGCCCGACCAACAGGCATATATTTATTTAAAGTGCACTTCTGTCGACTAATCTTTTGCTTGCCTGTCCGATTTCCTACGGCGACAGACCCTTTGGCCACCTTCCACCCGTTTATCACTATCAGTGAGAATGTAACATTTGGCTCCTCAGAACATAACTATTATCGACTCGCATCGTAACAGGCTATGCGGTAGCTTTTGAATTATCCGCTGTATCTTTCTTCGGAATTGTGAGGATGATTTTTTCCGAAAGTCGGATGGTATGTCTCGTGTACACTACACCCAAACTTGAACAGTAGTTTGGTTTCCACTTCCCCCCAACCATGACAGAAATTCCAAAGGGTTCTTATCTACGACTTCTACCTTATTTGATTGTGAGGCTAAAGGTCTGTTAAACTCTGACTGTAATACTGGTTCGTTCACAGGGGTTGGACAAAAAAATGGAAACACCGCGGGAAATGCATACTTAAATAAAAGCCTGGAGGTTGCGCTGTTGTACGAGTATTTGGCTAGCAACGGTACCCTTGCAATGTCCTCAGTATGTTGCAGATGTCAATCGTGTCTAGACAGTGTTTTGGGTAGTTAACAGTGCATTACTTCGGAGCAACGTCAACACGAAGAATCGGCATATAGTTGGTACTCTTATGGTGAGGGCTTCCGTAACAGAGCTAGCCACAGTGTTTGGCGTTTCAAGACGCACCATATCGAAGATCTATACCGCATTCAGGGAAAGAGAAGATATCAGAACGGTTACGTCAGCGTGTGTTGAGTGCTCGTGACAGATGAGATTGTGACGAAAACTAAAGATGACAACAGCTGCAAAAGTAACTGTAGAGCTGAATTTCCCACTAGCGAATCGTGTCAGAGCGAGCTGCAATTCCAAATCTACTTAACTCCACTTAAAATGTCCACAATAGGAAAACGCGGTACCGAATCCATAAAGCCTGGACTATAGAGCAATGGAAGAAGGTCATTTGGTTCGGATGAGTCTTGTTTCGCACTGTTTCCAACTTGGTTTGTGATGATGCGGCAGCAACATCGTGGTGCTGTACGGCCACAATGGTTACTCTGCAAGACCGCATTACTCTCAATGTTTATGTGAAAATTTTGGCTCATCAGGTCCATTCCATGTTTATTACTCAATGGTGATGCGCGTCCAAGACGTTGTTGACACAGCTCGCATCGTCCAGGGCCGGTTTTGCTAGCACGAAGATGAATTCAACAATTTGGGTAACATTTTTGGGAAACAGCGATCTTGAAAGCTAAATAAAATTAGTGAAAAAACAGTATGGATTGCGATGGTTATTTTATTTAAAATGACCAGTTTCGGCCTAGTCTTAGACCATCTACAGAACAGACCGGCAGTTCCAGCGACGAAGGTCTACCTACTGTTCTGAACATCGTCAACTTCAGTTGATGGTGCTATTCTGTAGATGGTCTAAGACTAGGCCGCAACGGATCATTTTAAATAAAAATAAAATAACCATCGCGATCTAGAATGTTTTTTCACTACTTTTATGTAGATAAATTGTCACATTTCCCCTGGCGATCAGTCACCAGATCTCATCATTACTGAGCCTTTGTGATCTACTTTGGAGAGAAGGGTGCATGATTGCTACCTGAACTTGCCACTATTTTGGAAAAAGAGTGATGTAGGCCTAAGGATGCGTATTTATCGATTCCGAGACGACGGAAGCTATTTTGAATATCAACTTGTCCGTCCTCTGTATATCATCCTTTCCACCTATCCGCTCTGTCATCTACATTAACAGTAGAGTTCCTCTTTTAATACTGACTATTTTTCTTTTAATGTCACCGAAAGTGGTTCAAATGGCTCTGAGCACTAGGGGACTTAACATCTGAGGTCATCAGTCCCCTAGAACTTAAAACTACTTAAACCTAACTAACCTAAGGACATCATACACATCCATGTCCGAGGCAGGATTCGAACCTGCGACCGTATCGGGCGCGCGGTTCCAGACTGAAGCCCCTAGAACCGCTCGGCCACAGCGGCCGGCACCGAAAGTGGTTTTTTACCTTTCTTACCCTAAATCTGTCCTTCCGACGACCATTTCTCTATCTAAACACTATATTATCTGTGTGGTTCTGATACAAACACGAAAGGGGGGGGGGGAGGGAGGTTTCTGACGCATCTGTGTAGTTCTGAAGATGATCCAGTGAGATCGATACGAGCCACGTATTAAAAAAAGCTGTAACTGCGGCTGAAAAATAAACTATATATTAACTTGTTTTAAATATCAGCACTCTTGCTGTTCTCTCGTGTCAGCTACAGTATTTCTCTGTTTCTCCTCAGGAGTTCACACTAGACACCATGAGGGCCTGAATGCGGCTGGCACCTGGGTGGGCGATGTGTACCGGTCGCTGGGCCGCGCAGTCATGGTGCAGCTATGTCACGAATGACGAAATGGACTTGTTTGCAGCAGTGCAAATATTCGCACGTACAGTTCTACCACCTCAGGAGCAACAGGGAATGTCCGATAAGAGAAATGTTTAGCAAACTGAGCAAGACAATAACGCGTTGGTGCATTTTTAGCCCTTAGACAAGCAGTTATTCGGTTTGGCACTGACCGACAGAGTTGTTAGATGTCCTGCTGAGGGTTATCGTGCCAAATTCTGACCAATTGCCACGTTAGTGCGTCCAAATCCCGAGGTTGTGGCGGGGCCGCGCCCGTAATGCTCCAAACGTTCTCAACTGGGGAGAGATCTGGCTATCTTGCTGGCCAAGGTAGGTCTTCACGAGCACTAAGACCAGAAGTAGATGATGATGATGTGTGACGACGGCCTCCCGTCGGGTAGACCGTTCGCCTGGTGCATGTCTTTCGATCTGACGCCACTTCGGCGACTTGCGCGTCGATGGGGATGAAATAATGATGATTAGGACAACACAACACCCAGTCCCTGAGCGAAGAAAGTCTCCGACCGAGCCGGGAATCGAACCCGGGCCCGTAGGATTGACATTGCGTCAGCTACCGGCGGCGGACCAGAAGTAGAAACTCTCGCCGTCCTCGGGCGAGCATTATCTTTCTGAAATGTAACCGCAGGACGGATTAACATGAAGAGCAACAAAACGGGGCATAGAATATCGTAGACGTATCGCTATGCTGTAAGGGTGCCGTGTATAACAACCAAAGGGTCCTGCTATGAAATTAAATACCAGCCCATACCATCACTCCTGGCTGTCGTGCTCTATGATGAGCGACATGGTTGATACCCCACTGTTACCCAGGATGCCGTCATCGGGGGGAAGCGGGGCTTATCACTGAAGACAATTGTGGCCGAAGACGTTTCTGCAGACGCCCCAGACAACGATACATACGGTCTGATAACCACGGTTTGGGGTACCATTTCTTTTCGTACCAGGACCTCTCTGGTTGCCAGCTGCGGCGTCCTTACAGCACAGTGGTACATCGACGATATTCTGCGCCCTGTTTTGTTGCCCTTCATGGCAAGTGAATTAGTCAACCAGTTGCAATAAGCAATGTTCAAAGTATTGACCTTCATGGCAAGCCTACATTTCAGCAAGATAATGCCTGCCAGTATACGGCGAGAGTTTTTACTGCTTGTCTTTGAAACGTAACAACCCACTAAGACCGACTTAACGCATACATTTTCCAAATTAATTCGGGATCACTCATGTAAATAAAAAAGGTCGTAATATGTAATATATGCCTTAATAAATTTATACCAACAAAAATAATTACTACATTATATTTACCTTAAAGTGTAGAAGTTCTGTAAATGAAGGGAACATTTTCCATGAAGGGAGCCTCTAGTAGTTAATAAAAAATATAAATGCATTATTGTAATTACGTATTCGAGAAGTTATTCTCGAATAAAATAACAGACATGTACTAATGTCGTAGCGTACATACTGTTCTGGTGCAGACATACGTTTATATATGTATTTTCAGTTTTTATATGTCAATTTTAATTGTTAATTAATCAAAAAATGATTCTAAACAATGCTGAGGATTGTTCGGGATTGTTTGGATTATATATTTAGGGGTAGCCATATTGGCGTAGGAAAGTCAGTCTCGCTTTGGTTTTTGAGCAGTGAGCCTATAGCTGCTTCTTTTGTGTTTGTAAGTATTGCTTGCCTTTGTAATGGAGCTTTAATTTTGTTTTGAAAGTATAATAAATATATTGAAACATAATACAAAATTAGTTTTTAATTTAACTTTTTCGAAGTTAAATGTTACAGTTACTGAAAACTTAGGAGTTTAGCTGCGGCAGATCGTCAGAAAGGACGAGTGCACAAACCCCAATATAAATGTTTAACCTAAGAATCGTTGCGTTTTATCTTCGGGCCTGCAAAACCATACCTTTGCCAGCAAGGTGGCAGGATCTCAACCCAACTGAGAGCGTTTGGAGATTTATGGGCGGGCCGTCCAACTAATTCGGTATTTTGACCATCTAACGCGCCAATTGGACAGAATCTGTCAATCAATGCCAAGCGGAATAACTGCTGCTTTTTCTTAGAGTGTAATAATTTGTCCATAATCAATTACAGGAATCTCGGGGTCGTTACCAGGGTATTTAAATCTTGGTTGTTATGAGACGAACGGAACTGTCAGGCTGACTTGGATGAGAGCAGTAGTGCATTTTACAGGCAGTGTTCAAGCTGCCATCGGCATGGCGAAAGAAGTACTGCAGCCAGCTGGCAACATGTAGTGGCACCGCGAAAGTGGCAGACGGCCGTGCTGGAGACGGCTGGCCACACCTCCCTGCGGTGCGTATGAGCAAAGCCTTCTAGATACAAGGCCTACGCACAGCGCCCATATTGGCACGTGACGCCACAAACTGTTGGCCATCTTCATCACCAGTCGGCAGTCCTGTTGGCGTGTATGTTGTGTTGAAAGTGTGTGACACGTGGAAGTGACATATGTTTCATACAGTATTCGCCTACAGTTCTTCGAAGTATGGGATACAAGTGCTGCGTTCCCATTTACCAGGGAAATTATAAATCCCAAAAAGGCATGAAAGTGCACATGTTTCGATTTCCCAAATGTATGAAGTTGAGAAATCGCTGAATTGCAGCTATTCCCAGACAGGAATTTGTGTCTACGCATCATTCAAGGGTAAGTAAATGACAAAAAAATTGTAACGTGTTATTTGTTTCCATTGCACCACATTTGCCAATAGTTTTTAAAAGCAGTTATGTATCATGTCCAAGTATCATTTGTTTCTTAATTCTGGACCATTGCTGCGAGGTTAATACGAAGCTGGCTCTGAAATGTCTCTCATTAATGCAACTATTGTCACACAGATATGTTTAGTCTTCCTTATCATTCCTACCAGATTAATGAGTTTCCAGTACTTTTATTTGGAAGAACTACAGAATGATTTTGTTCAGTTTCAGCTATTCGGAAATAATTTCAATTTGAGTAAACTACCTTAGAAAATTGCTTTAATGAATTCAGTTTTCGACAGATTAAGCAGTATAGAAAGCAGAATTTCGAGGTAGGTGCATTATGATTAAATTGACAGCATTCTGTGACACGAATTTCAATCAAGCATATAGGAGAAACAATCTTTTCATGTTTAAGGTTCTAAAGTTCTGGAGAAACAAGGAAATAAAATATTTTTCGGGTTTTTTGATTTATTAAACATTATGTCAGGAGGTGCTCCAATTCGTCGAATGATTTGAGTTTCGTGTGAGATCAGCAGATTTTGAAGTGGAGAGGAAAATATACGAAACTAACCAGGGAAACAAATTCCTGAATTCTGTAGGAGCTCCAGCTGCTTTATTTAAAACCGAAAACGTCTGCTTGTTGTTGCATATTGCCGATTTTTTACTGCGAGAAAGCGTAGCTCCTGAAGTAAAAAGACAGGATTTAAAATTACAGTTTGTATTCAAGCCTAGAAACGCGTATTTAAGACAAATCGTCAAAATAATTTTACATCTTCAAAAACATAGGGCAGTTTTGTTCCGTTACTTTACACAATAATATAAATTTCCATACTTTTATTACCAGGACATGTAGGAGAGGAAAGCACGAGAATCCCTATGCAGTCTCAGTTCTAAAACTCGTAAAGTTCGTATAGCTGCAGAGTGCTTAACAGGAGCGTTCCGATACAGACCCGGCCATCAGTATGTGACGTCACAAGTGTGCGCGCAGGCCTGTAGTCTAGGTGGTGTTGATATGAGGCGGGCAGAGCCGTCACGATCACAAATGTTTTCCTTCTTGTCTTGCCAAAAGGTGTCAGTGCAAGGTGATCTCCTTGCGTCCTACAGAACTATGTCGCTGGTCGGGGCCAAGCTCTCAATTGGCTGCTCATATTCTTCCCCTGCCAATCCAGTTATTGCAGTGCTTGTCGAGATGTGGTAGTAGAGTGCTTGCTTAATACAAGAACACACGCCAGATGCTTTGTTGACTGAACCTGTAATGACGCATTATTCAGGACACTGAAGTAAAGAAAGAGAAAAGAAAATTTTTTTTTGCCTTCATTTATATTGATGAAAAGCACTCTAATCATTACAATATCTCCACACCGACTCGCTACTACCACATCTCAACAAGAACTGACTACTGCCACATCTCGACAAGCAGTCTTCACTACGACATCTCAGCAAGCACTCACTACTACGAGTTCTCAACAAGCACTGCCCTCCGCTACTTCTCAATAATCACTGCCAGTGGAGGCGGCGAAACAAAAACTCTCTGGCGCTGTGGCTCAGTGCAGCCACCTTTCAAATCTTCCTCACAAATCTCTCGTCAGGAGAGCTCCATATTCCTGGATATTCTAACAGCGTTTGACACAGTGTGAACAAATAAGACTCGTGAACAAATAAGGCAGAAGGGATATACAGGGTGGTCCATTGATAGTGACCGGGCCAAATATCCCACGAAATAAGCATCAAACGAAAAAGCTACAAAGAACGAAACTCGTCTAGCTTGAAGGGGGAAACCAGAAGGCGCTATGGTTGGCCCGCTAGATGGCGCTGCCACAGGTCGAACGAATACCATCCGCGTTTTTTTAAATAGGAACCTCCATTTTTTAAAAATATTCTTGTAGTAAGAAAGAAATATGAAGGGACAGATGTAGACTCTGACCACAATGTATTAGTTATGAACTGTATATTTAAACTGAAGAAACTGCAAGAAGGTAGGAATTTAAGGAGATAGGATATGCATAAACTGAAAGAACCAGAGGATGGACAGAGTTTCAGAGAGAGCATTAGAAAACAACTGACAACTACAGGTGAAAGAAATACAGTAGAAGAAAAATGGGTAGCTTTGAGAGATGAAATATTGAAGGCAGCAGAGGATCAAGTAGGTAAAAAGACGAGCTCTACTAGGAATCCTTAGGTAACAGAAGAGATATTGAGTTTAATTGATGGAAAGATAAAATATAAAAATGAAGAAAATGAACCAAGCGAAAAGGAATACAAATGTCTCAAAAATGAGATCGACAGGAAGTGCGAAATGGCTAAGCTAGGATAGCTACAGGAAAAATTCAAGGACGTAGATGCTTATATAACTAGGGGTAAGATAGATACTGCCTAAAGGATAATTAAAAGACCTTTGGAGAATAGAGAACCATGTGTATGAATATGAAGAGCTCAGATCGAAAACCAGTCTTAAGCATGGGAAAGCAGAAAGATGGAAGGAGGGTATAGAGCTTATATACAAGTGCGATGTACTTGAGGGCTATATTATGGAACTGGAAGAGATCAAAGATGAAATGGGACATATGATACTTAGTGAAGAATTTAACAGAGCACTGAAAGACCTATGTAAAAAAAGATCCCTGGAGTAGACAACATTCCATTAAGACTAGTGATAGCATTGGGAGAGCCAGCTATGACAAAACTCTACCATCTGGTGAGTACGATGCATAAGAGAGGCGAAATACCCCCAGACTTCAAGAAGAATATAATAACACCAATCCCAAAGAAAGCAGGTGTCGACAGGTGTGAAAATTACAGAACTATCACTTTAATAATTTAAGGCTGCAAAATACTAACACGAATTCTTTGCAAACGAATGGAAAAACTGTTAGAAGCCGACCTCGGGGAAGATCAGCTTGGATTCCGTACAAACGTTGGAACACACGAGGCAATACTAACCCTATTATCATACAAGATAGATTAAGGAAAGACAAACCTACATTTCTAGCATTTGTAGACTTAGAGAAAGCTTTTGACAATGTAGACTGGAATAGTCTCAAATTCTGAAGATGGCAGGGGTGAAATACAGGGAGCGAAAAGCTATATAAATTTCTATAGAAACCAGATGGCAATTTTAAGAGTCGAGGGGCATGAAAGGGAAGCAATGGTTGAGAAGGGGGTGAGACAGTGTTGTAGCCTATCCCTGGTGTTATTCAATCTGTATATTGAGCAAGCAGTAAAGGAAACAAAAGAAAAATTTGGAGTAGGAGTTAAATCCATGGAGAAGAAATAAAAACTTTGTTGTTTTCCGATGACACTGTAATTCTCTCAGAGACAGCAAAGGATCTGGAAGAGCAGCTGAACGGAATGGACAATCTCTTGAAAGGAGGATATACGATGAACATCAAAAAAAGCAAAACAAGGATAATGGAATGTAGTCGAATTAAATCAGGTGACGCTGAGGGAATCAGATGAGGAAATGAGACACTTAAAGTAGTAGATAAGTTTTAGTTCAAATGTTCAAATTTTAATTGTGAGTCTCCGGTCCCGGGTTCGATCCCCGCCACTGTCTAATTTTTGATAAATAATCAGCATTGGCGGCCGAAGACTTCCGGCATAAGAAGTCTGCCTCATTCTGCCAACACCCTTGTCAAAGAGGGCGGAGGAGCGGATAGAAGTTCAGGGCACTCACTTGTCCTAGGGGTGGAAAATTGCCCCTAAAGGCGGAAGAATCAGCAATGATCAACGACATGAGGATGCACAAGGCAATGGAAACCACTGCATTAAAGACACGTAACGTGTATCCACAGGACATGTGGCCTGTAATTGAAGAAGTGTCATGATGATCTCTCCATTGGCAAAAGATTCCGGAATAGTCCCCCATTCGGATCTCCGGGAGGGGACTGCCAAGGGGGAGGTTACCATGAGAAAAAGATTGAATAATCAACGAAAGGATAACGTTCTACGAGACGGGGCGTGGAATGTCAGAAGCTTGAACGTGGCAGGGAAACTAGAAAATCTGAAAAGGGAAATGCAAAGGCTCAATCTAGATATAGTAGAGGTCAGTGAAGTGAAGTGGAAGGAAGACAAGGATTTCTGGTCAGATGAGTATCGGGTAATATCAACAGCAGCAGAAAATGGTATAACAGGTGTAGGATTCGTTATGAATAGGAAGGTAGGGCAGAGGGTGTGTTACTGTGAACAGTTCAGTGACCGGGTTGTCCTAATCAGAATCGACAGCAGACCAACACCGACAACGATAGTTCAGGTATACATGCCGACGTCGCAAGCTGAAGATGAACAGATACAGAAAGTGTATGAGGATGTTGAAAGGGTAATGCAGTATGTAAAGGGGGACGAAAATCTAATAGTCATGGGCGACTGGAATGCAGTTGTAGGGGAAGGAGTAGAAGTAAAGGTTACAGGAGAATATGGGCTTGGGACAAGGAATGAAAGAGGAGAAACACTAATTGAGTTCTGTAACAAGTTTCAGCTAGTAATAGCGAATACCCTGTTCAAGAATCACAAGAGGAGAAGGTATACTTGGAAAAGGCCGGGAGATACGGGAAGATTTCAATTAGATTACATCATGGTCAGACAGAGATTCCGAAATCAGATACTGGATTGTAAGGCGTACCCAGGAGCAGATATAGACTCAGATCACAATATAGTAGTGATGAAGAGTAGGCTGAAGTTCAAGACATTAGTCAGGAAGAATCAATACGTAAAGAAGTGGGATACGGAAGTACTAAGGAATGACGAGATACGTTTGAAGTTCTCTAACGCTATAGATACAGCAATAAGGAATAGCGCAGTAGGCAGTACAGTTGAAGAGGAATGGACATCTCTAAAAAGGGCCATCACAGAAGTTGGGAACGAAAACATAGGTACAAAGAAGGTAGCTGCGAAGAAACCATGGGTAACAGAAGAAATACTTCAGTTGATTGATGAAAGGAGGAAGTACAAACATGTTCCGGGAAAATCAGGAATACAGAAATACAAGTCGCTGAGGAATGAAATAAATAGGAAGTGCTATGAAGCTAAGACCAAATGGCTGCAGAAAAAATGTGAAGACATCGAAAAAGATATGATTGTCGGAAGGACAGACTCAGCATACAGAAAAGTCAAAACAACCTTTGGTGACATTAAAAGCAACGGTGGTAACATTAAGAGTGCAACGGGAATTCCACTGTTAAATGCAGAGGAGAGAGCAGATAGGTGGAAAGAATACATTGAAAGCCTCTATGAGGGTGAAGATTTGTCTGATGTGATAGAAGAAGAAACAGGAGTCGATTTAGAAGAGATAGGGGATCCAGTATTAGAATCGGAATTTAAAAGAGCTTTGGAGGACTTACGGTCAAATAAGGCAGAAGGGATAGATAACATTCCATCAGAATTTCTAAAATCATTGGGGGAAGTGGCAACAAAACGACTATTCACGTTGGTGTGTAGAATATATGAGTCTGGCGATATACCATCTCACTTTCGGAAAAGCATCATCCACACAATTCCGAAGACGGCAAGAGCTGACAAGTGCGAGAATTATCGCACAATCAGCTTAACAGCTCATGCATCGAAGCTGCTTACAAAAATAATATACAGAAGAATGGAAAATAAAATTGAGAATGCGCTAGGTGACGATCAGTTTGGCTTTAGGAAAAGTAAAGGGACGAGAGAGGCAATTCTGACGTTACGGCTAATAATGGAAGCAAGGCTAAAGAAAAATGAAGACAGTTTCATAGGATTTGTCGACCTGGAAAAAGCGTTCGACAATAAAAAATGGTGCAAGCTGTTCGAGATTCTGAAAAAAGTAGGGGTAAGCTATAGGGAGAGACGGTCATATACAATATGTACAACAACCAAGAGGGAATAATAAGAGTGGACGATCAAGAACGAAGTGCTCGTATTAAGAAGGGTGTAAGACAAGGCTGTAGCCTTTCGCCCCTACTCTTCAATCTATACATCGAGGAAGCAATGATGGAAATAAAAGAAAGGTTCAGGAGTGGAATTAAAATACAAGGTGAAAGGATATCAATGATACGATTCGCTGATGACATTGCTATCCTGAGTGAAAGTGAAGAAGAATTAAATGATCTGCTGAACGGAATGAATAGTCTAATGAGTACACAGTATGGTTTGAGAGTAAATCGGAGAAAGACGAAGGTAATGAGAAGTAGTAGAAATGAGAACAGCGAGAAACTTAACATCAGGATTGATGGTCACGAAGTCAATGAAGTTAAGGAATTCTGCTACCTAGGAAGTAAAATAACCAATGACGGACGGAGCAAGGAGGACTTCAAAAGCAGACTCGCTATGGGAAAAAAGGCATTTCTGGGCAAGAGAAGTCTACTAATATCAAATACCGGCCTTAATTTGAGGAAGAAATTTCTGAGGATGTACGTCTGGAGTACAGCATAGTATGGTCGTGAAACATGGACTGTGGGAAAACCGGAACAGAAGAGAATCGACGCATTTGAAATGTGGTGCTATAGACGAATGTTGAAAATTAGATGGACTGATAAGGTAAGGAATGAGGAGGTTCTACGCAGAATCGGAGAGGAAAGGAATATGTGGAAAACACTGATAAGGAGAAGGGACAGGATGATAGGACATCTGCTAAGAGATGAGGGAATGGATTCTATGGTACTAGAGGGAGCTGTAGAGGGCAAAAACTGTAGAGGAAGACAGAGATTGGAATACGTCAAGCAAATAATTGAGGACGTAAGTTGCAAGTGCATACTCTGAGATGAAGAGGTTAGGACAGGAAAGGAATTCGTGGCGGGCCGCATCAAACCAGTCAGTAGACTGATGACCAAAAAAAATTTGTGTGAAATCTTATGGGACTTAACTGCTAAGGTCATCAGTCCCTAAGCTCACACACTACGTAACCTAAATTATCCTAAGGACAAACACACACACACACACACACACACACACACACAGACACACACACACACACACACACACACACACACACACACACACACACACCCATGCCCGAGGGAGGACTCGAACCTCCGCCGGGACCAGCCGCACAGTCCATGACTGCAGCGCCCTAGACCGCGCGGCTAAGTTTTAGTATTTGGGGAACAAAATAACTGATGATTGTCGAAGTAGAGAGGATATAAAATGGCAAGGAAAGCGTTTCTGAAGAAGAGAAATTTATTAACATCGAGTATAGATTTAAGTGGCAGGAAACCTTTTCTGAAAGTATTCGTATGGAGTGTAGCCATGTACGGAAGTGAACGTGGACGATAAATAGTTTAGACAAGAAAAGAATAGAAGCTTTCGAAATGTGTGCTACAGAAGAACGCTGAAAATTAGATGGGTCGATCATGTAACTAATGAGGAGATACTGAATAGAACTGGGGAGTAGAGGAATTTGTGGCACAACTTGACTGGAAGAAGGGATCGGTTGGTAGGACACATTCGGAGGCATCAAGGGATCACCAATTTAGTGCCGAAGGGAAGCGTGGAGGGTAAAAATCGTACATGGAGACCAAGAGATGAATACACTAAGCAGATTCAGAAGGATGTAGGTTGTAGTTGTTACTCGGAGATGAAGAATCTTGCACAGGAGAGAGTAACAAGGAGAGCTGCATCAAACCAGTCTCTGGACAGAAGACCACAACAACAACAACTAGTTAAGCACAGCTGAATACCCTGAGGGAAAGTTGGCTGTCAATGAACACACTCAAAATGATGTCTTTGCTTTCTACTGTTTCGCCACAGTAATGCAGTACTAAACAAATATTTTCGCCTAAATTGCACGTAGGAAGCCCCACTTGCTCTATGTCAGACGACTTAATTCCATAGACACACACGCAACATCACAGTTATATACAACAGGTGCAAATACAGAATCACAAAGTAACTGCTTAGACAGATAATCTATTTCTCTTACTGGCCTGAACTGATGTATATTACCAAGGCTGTTCGGAAAGCAAGGTCCGATCGGGCGCGAAATGGAAACCACAGTAACAATCATAAAAAGCTTTGCACACATGTGTTGGGCGGTGTCTCTAGTATATCTGTCGATCGCGTTGCGTCGCTCTTCTCAGTTCTGAGCGCACAGTGAGCACGTAAAGATGCCTAGAAAACAGTGTCTCCCGCCTGGTGGGAGATTTCGCCTGATGTTATGCAACCCACACAAAAAAACTGTAATGCATTTCCTTCTTTCTACCATTTCTCGGCCGTACTCTGCAGGTGCGATGAAGGAGTTACTGCAGCGTTTTCGATAGGAACGTTTGATCACCCACAATACAGCCTGTATTTGTCTCCCTCTGGGTATCATCTCTGCTCACATTAACCGCTGGCTATGAAGACAACATTTTGGCACAGACAACGAGCTTAGACGAGCATAGAGAATTGGCGGAAAGCACTGACGGCTGCCTTCTATGACGAGGGTATCTGAAAGTTGGTACAACGCACGACAAATGTCTAAGCCGGGGCAACGACTACGTAGAGAAGTAACTTGAAGATGTAGCTAACTGTTGAAAATAAAATTCACACATCAAATAAAAGTTTTGCGTCACCCCGGTTCCCAGAACTACTGAAGATAGACGTTGACTGTGGATATTGTATTACAGACACAGTACCTTTGACAGTTCAGAGATGTCACTAAACCCGCCCAAAGATGTAAACAACCATGCATGAGCAGCGCCTATTAGAAGGAGGGGATCCGACAGCCGATCAGTTCCACTCATTCCACCAGGAATGAGGTACACGGCTCGTGTTGTCTGTAGTTCAACCATACCTATATGGTGAATACCGCGCTTCGATCGCGTCCGCATTGTTACTTTGTGCCAGGAAGGGCTCTCAGCACTGGAAGCGTCCAGGCGTCCCATTCGTGCACATCTTATGAATGACTTCCTTCAGGATAACGACATCAGCATACAATGTGTATGCTAAGATTTTAAATAGAGGACTTAAAAACATAGCTGAAGCAGTGCTGTATGAGGAAGAAATGGGTTTTAGGAAAGGACGCTCCACAATAGATGCAGTTTTTATTCTACAGCAAATAGTAGAAAAACGGAGAGAGTATAATGTTCATTGACTCCAAAAAAGCTTTTGACAGTGTCAATAGACAGAAACTTTGGGAAATATAGACGAATCGTGGATATCCAAAACATCTAGTAAATGCCATAAAAAGTTTATATCAAGACACGAATATCATTCTAGATCTCAATGGT
The DNA here is from genome assembly GCF_023864345.2 of Schistocerca serialis cubense. NCBI lineage: Eukaryota > Metazoa > Arthropoda > Insecta > Orthoptera > Acrididae > Schistocerca > Schistocerca serialis. The sequence continues at coordinate 154,830,467 of NC_064645.1, forward strand.
AAAGCAACTAATGAGATACCAACTAACAAAGGGGTATGACAAGACTGCTTCATCTCTCCAACTTTGTTCAACATCTACATTAATGAAATAATACATATATGGAAATCAGAATTTCAGAACGGCATCTACCTAGACAGGAACATCCTTTTAAATAATTTACTATATGCCGCCCCCTCCCATGAACCATGGACCTTGCCGTTGGTAGGGAGGCTTGCGTGCCTCAGCGATACAAATAGCCGTACCGTAGGTACAACCACAACGGACGGGTATTTGTTGAGAGGCCAGACAAACGTGTGGTTCCTGAAGAGGGGCAGCAGCCTTTCCAGTAGTTGCAAGGGCAACAGTCTGCATGATTGACTGATCTGGCCTTGTAACAATAACCAAAGCGGCCTTGCTGTGCTGGTACTGCGAACGGCTGAAAGCAAGGAGAAACTACGGCCGTAATTTTTCCCGAGGGCATGCAGCTTTACTGTATGATTAAATGATGATGGCGTCCTCTTGGGTAAAATATTCCGGAGGTAAAATAGTCCCCCATTCGAATCTCCGGGCGGGCACTACTCAAGAGGATGTCGTTATCAGGAGAAAGAAAACTGGCGATCTACGGATCGGAGCGTGGAATGTCAGGTCCCTTAATCGGGCAGGTAGGTTAGAAAATTTGAAAAGGGAAATGGATAGGTTAAAGTTAGATATAGTGGGAATTAGGGAAGTTCGGTGGCAGGAGGAACAAGACTTCTGGTCAGGTGACTACAGGGTTATAAACACAAAGTCAAATAGGGGTAATGCAGGAGTAGGTTTAATAATGAATATGAAAATAAGAACGCGGGTAAGCTACTACAAACAGCTTAGTGAACGCATTATTGTGGCCAAGATAGATACGAAGCCCACACCTACTACAGTAGTACAAGTTTATATGCCAACTAGCTCTGCAGATGACGAAGAAATTGAAGAAATGTATGATGAAATAAAAGAAATTATTCAGATAGTGAAGGGAGACGAAAATTTAATAGTCATGGGTGACTGGAATTCGAGTGTAGGAAAAGGGAGAGAAGGAAACGTAGTAGGTGAATATGGATTGGGGCTAAGAAATGAAAGAGGAAGCCGTCTGGTAAAATTTTGCACAGAGCACAACTTAATCATAGCTAACACTTGGTTTAAGAATCATGATACAAGGTTGTATACATGGAGGAACTCTGGAGATACTAAAAGGTATCAGATAGATTACATAATGGTAAGACAGAGATTTAGGAACCAGGTTTTAAATTGTAAGACATTTCCAGGGGCAGATGTGGACTCTGACCACAATCTATTGGTTATGACCTGTAGATTAAAACTGAAGAAACTGCAAAAAGGTGGGAATTTAAGGAGGTGGGACCTGGATAAACTGAAAGAACCAGAGGTTGTACAGAGTTTCAGGGGAGCATAAGGGAACAATTGACAGGAATGGGGGAAACAAATACAGTAGAAGAAGAATGGGCAGCTTTGAGGGATGAAGTAGTGAAGGCAGCAGAGGATCAAGTAGGTAAAAAGACGAGGGCTAGTAGAAATCCTTGGGTAACAGAAGAAATATTGAATTTAATTGATGAAAGGAGAAAATATAAAAATGCAGTAAATGAAGCAGGCAAAAAGGAAAACAAACGCCTCAAAAATGAGATCGACAGGAAGTGCAACATGGCTAAGCAGGGATGGCTAGAGGACAAATGTAAGGATGTAGAGGCTTGTCTCACTAGGGGTAAGATAGATACTGCCTACAGGAAAATTAAAGAGACCTTTGGAGATAAGAGAACCGCTTGCATAAACATCAAGAGCTCAGATGGAAACCCAGTTCTAAGCAAAGAAGGGAAAGCAGAAAGCTGGAAGGAGTATATAGAGGGTCTATACAAGGGCGATGTACTTGAGGACAATATTATGGAAATGGAAGAGGATGTAGATGAAGATGAAATGGGAGATACGATACTGTGTGAAGAGTTTGACAGAGCACTGAAAGACCTGAGTCGAAACAAGGCCCCCGGAGTAGACAACATTTCATTGGAACTACTGACGGCCTTGGGAGAGCCAGTCCTGACAAAACTCTACCATCTGGTGAGCAAGATGTATGAAACAGGCGAAATACCCTCAGACTTCAAGAAGAATATAATAATTCCAATCCAAAAGAAAGCAGGTGTTGACAGATGTGAAAATTACCAAACTATCAGTTTAATAAGTCACAGCTGCAAAATACTAACTCGAATTCTTTACAGACGAATGGAAAAACTAGTAGAAGCCGACCTCGGGGAAGATCAGTTTGGATTCCGTAGAAATACTGGAACACGTGAGGCAATACTGACCTTACGACTTATCTTAGAAGAAAGATTAAGGAAAGGCAAACCTACGTTTCTAGCATTTGTAGACTTAGAAAAAGCTTTTGACAATGTTGACTGGAATACTCTCTTTCAAATTCTAGAGGTGGCAGGGGTAAAATACAGGGAGCGAAAGGCTATTTACAATTTGTACAGAAACCAGATGGCAGTTATAAGAGTGGAGGGGCATGAAAGGGAAGCAGTGGTTGGGAAGGGAGTGAGACAGGGTTGTAGCCTTTCCCCAATGTTATTCAATCTGTATATTGAGCAAGCAGTAAAGGAAACAAAAGAAAAATTCGGAGTAGGTATTAAAATCCATGGAGAAGAAATAAAAACTTTGAGGTTCGCCGATGACATTGTAATGCTGTCAGAGACAGCAAAGGACTTGGAAGAGCAGTTGAACGGAATGGATGGTGTCTTGAAGGGAGGATATAAGATGAACATCAACAAAAGCAAAACGAGGATAATGGAATGTAGTCGAATTAAGTCGGGTGATGTTGAGGGTATTAGATTAGGAAATGAGACACTTAAAGTAGTAAAGGAGTTTTGCTATTTGGGGAGCAAAATAACTGATGATGGTCGAAGTAGAGAGGATATAAAATGTAGACTGGCAATGACAAGGAAAGCGTTTCTGAAGAAGAGAAATTTGTTAACATCGAGTATAGATTTAAGTGTCAGGAAGTCATTTCTGAAAGTATTTGTATGGAGTGTAGCCATGTATGGAAGTGAAACATGGACGGTAAATAGTTTGGACAAGAAGAGAATAGAAGCTTTCGAAATGTGGTGCTACAGAAGAATGCTGAAGATTAGATGGGTAGATCACATAACTAATGAGGAGGTACTGAATAGGATTGGGGAGAAGAGGAGTTTGTGGCACAACTTGACCAGAAGAAGGGATCGGTTGGTAGGACATGTTCTGAGGCATCAAGGGATCACCAATTTAGTATTGGAGGGCAGCGTGGAGGGTACAAATCGTAGGGGGAGACCAAGAGATGAATACACTAAGCAGATTCAGAAGGATGTAGGTTGCAGTAGGTACTGGGAGATGAAGAAGCTTGCACAGGACAGAGTAGCATGGAGAGCTGCATCAAACCAGTCTCAGGACTCAAGACCACAATAACAACAACTATATGCCGATGATGCAGTGATCCTAGCAGGTAATGAAGATGACCTTCAGAACGGAATCTACTTGATAAAACAAATAAGTGCAAAATTTAACACGGAAATTTCAAAAGAAAGTACTGAGACAATGACCTTCATGGGGAAAGAACCAATCAGAACTAAAATAGTGACAGATCAGAAGATTTTAGCGCAAGTAAAGCATTTCAATTATCTCAGATGTGGAATGACATATGGCACAGCAGAGATATTGAAATTAAGCTTAGTAAATTCAGCCGGGTATGTGGAACAATTAACAGAAGCCTAAAACCAAAACCAGGAAACACACTCAAATGAAATTTTACAAAACTGTTGCAGTTCCCACATTGTTCTATGGAAGTGAGACATGGGTGATAACCAAGAAGCAAGAAAGCCGGAGATGTGTTAAAGATTACAGAAGAGAAGACAGGATAAGAAATCAAGATATTAGAGAACTGCAATCTTTATCGTCAATGATAAAATTCGAGATTGCAGAAGAAAATGGAACGAACATCTACAAAGAATGGAGAGTGAGAGACTTCCCTTAAAGGCAACAAAATACAAGTGCCATGGGAGAAGAGACAGAGGAAGACCCCCAACAGAGATGGGTACCGTAACAGGCATTTCCTGCTTAATATCTGAAGAGAAGATGACATGAAATGCCTGGGTCTACACCCATGATGTGCTTGGAGAACCAGCGCCCTTGAAGACACTCTGTCTTTCGAAATGTTCCTTGATGGTGCGAATTTGGGGGTTATACGGTATTGGCTAGGGGTCGGTTTTCCCCTGGGTAGATAATGTTAGTGGAGGCGGCGGCAATGATGATGTAACTTTATGTTTGTATATGAAAGCATATGACTATCGCCTGAATTGGCGATGGATGGCGGTGATTGGTGCTCTCTGGTCAGGGTTATCATCCCTTCCCAGAGAGTTGATGAGTTAGTGCGGTGATGCATTTGATGATTCATAGAATTTTAATGATTTTTGTTTTATGAGGTGATAGAATGAGGGCTGTCCTAACATTGCTCTAATCTCCTCATTGCTCGAGAACCACGGAGCGTCTGCAACGATTCGGAAGGCCTTGTTTTGGATAATTTCCAACTGTTTGAGGTTGGTGTCTGCTGCCATGCTCCACGCTTCTGATGCGTAGAGCATGGCTGGCAGGATGATGGTTTTCCAAATTTTGAGTTTGGCAGGTACTGTGAGTCCCCTGCCTTTTAGGAGTGGATATAACTGATAGAGCCGGGTGGAGCCCTTGTTTCTAGCCTCTCTGATGTGGTGGGTGAATGTTAGGTTTTTATCCAGCTTTAGCCATAGGTAGGTAACTACTTCTTTCCAGGGTAGTACCTGGTCGTTGTGAGTGATGTTCACTATGGGGCGTTTGATTTTGTAGCTGAATAAGATTGTCTGGCATTTGTCTGCATTGATTTTTATTTTCCACAGATTGCACCACTTTGTCACTTTGTCTAGGTGGCGTTGTAGGCGGTAGGCTAGATAGTTGATGTTTCTGCCACTGTGGTATAATGCAGTGTCATCTGCATACAGGGAAATATTACTGCCCGGCTCCTTTGGAAGATCGTTGGTGTATAGTAGATATAGGAGGGGGCCAAGCACAGATCCCTGTGGGACACCCGCTTCTATTTGTTTTAGATCGCTGTTTGCTCCATCTACTGTAGAGCAAAATTTCCTTTCTACCAGGAATGAATGTACTATTTTAAGCAGGTGAAGTGGGCAATTCATCTTCGACAGTTTGTATAGCAGACCGCCATGCCAAACCCGGTCGAACGCTTTTTCAATGTCCAGGAAAATGACAGCTGTGCTATTACCCTGGCTCTTCTCTGTGCAGACGTGCTCCACCAGACGAATGGCTTGTTGTGCTATGCCCAGCACGAAATCCAAATTGTTCAGGGATAAGGATATTGTTGGCAGATAGGAATTGTAGCAGGGAGTTTTGGATGAGGATTTCAAGTAACTTAGACAGGTGGTTGAGCAGGGAGATAGGTCGATAGTTTTGGGGGAATATGTGATCTTTATTTGGTTTTGGGATTGAGATTACTTTAGCAACCTTCCAGGTTGGATGAAGATTTACTTAAAGCAAATATAGTGATAAGCTGTTATACCGAACTGTCTTCCGATTACCCAATACACGTCGACGTAAACTGGCCCAGATTAACGTGTTACTACGCCCTAAGTTCAAATATAACAGGAACCAACATCACAGAGCCTGGGTACTACATTAGAACTGAAAACATTAGAACTGATTACCGAACTTAAAGAGTGGGGCGAAACATTGGACTGCGAGAAAATTCTGCGTTACGATGTAAAATTTAATATAGTATTTGGATTTATTGTTATTGTTTGAAATATATGGTTGAGTTTCAACATACCTCACTGCCATTTACGTTTACATGAAGTCTCAAACGCAATGTTTGGGCCTCGTGAACACTTCACAAAAATTGAAAATACCCAAGAACGTTGACAGACTGCATCATTGTGTTGCATCCACATGTTGCCGAGATTGTTTAGAGTACTCTGCAGAAATTTTCGTGGGAAGTCCTTACATGTCCTCCATAAAGTCCCGATCCCTCCCCATGCGATTTCCATATTTTCTTGAGCCCTGAAGAAACACATTCGTGGCCGTCGATTTGCATTGAACGAAGTGATTCACGCCTTGATAGAGTCAAGGTTCCTAGGGCAGAGGTAAAAGCAGACATGCTTCCATGAAGGCATTAATACACTACTGGCCATTAAAATAGCTACACCACGAAGATAACGTGCTACAGACGCGAAATTTAGCCGTCAGGAAGAAGATGCTGTGGTACGCAAATGATTAGCTTTTCAGAGCATTCACACAAGGTTGGCGCCGGTGGCGACACCTACAACGTGCTGACATGAGGAAAGTTTCCAACCGATTTCCCATACTCAATTAGCACTTGACCGGCGTTGCCTGGTCAAACGTTGTTGCGATACCTCGTGTAAGGCGAAGTGCTTACCATCACGTTTCCGACTTTGATAAAGGTCGGATTGTAGCCTATCGCGGTTGCGGTTCATCATATCGCGACATTGCTACTCGCGTTGGTCGAGATCCAATGACTGTTAGCAGAATATGGAATCGGTAGGTTCAGGAGAGTAAAACGGAACGTCGTGCTGGGTCCCTGAGTCAACAGATGGGGACGTTTGCAAGACAACAACCATCTGCACCAACAGTTCGATGACGTTTGCAGCAGCATGGACTAACAGCTCGGAGACCATGGCTGCGGTTACCCTTGACGCTGCATCACAGGCAGGAGCGCCTGCGATGGTGTACTCAACGACGAACCTGGGTGCACGAATGGCAAAACGTCATTTTTTCGGATGAATCCAGGTTCTGTTTACAGCATCATGATGTTCGCATCTGTGTTTGCCGACATCGCGGTGAACGCACATTGGAAGCGTGTATTCGTCATCGCCATAGTGGCGTATCACCCGGCGTGAAGGTATGGGGTGCCATTGGTTACACGTATCAGTCACCTCTTGTTCGCATTGACGGCACTTTGAACAGTGGACGTTACATATCAGATGTGTTACGACCCGTGGCTCTACCCTTCTTTCGATCCCTGCGAAACCCTAGATTTCAGCAGGATAATGCACGACCGCATGTTGCAGGTCCTGTACGGCCCTTTCTGGATACAGAAAATGATCGACTGCTGCCATGGCCAGCACATTCTCCAGATCCCTCACCAAGTGAAAACGTCTGGTCAATGGTGGCTGAGCAACTGGCTCGTCACAATACGCCAGTCACTACTCCTGACGTACTGTGGTATCCTGTTGAAGCTGCATGGGCAGTTGTACCTGTACACGCCATCCAAGCTCTGTTTGACTCAATGCCCAGGCGTATCAAGGACGTTGCTACGGCCAGAGGTGGTTGTTCTGGGTGCTGATTTCTCAGGATCTATGCACTCAAATTGCGTGAAAATGTAATCACATGTCACTTCTAGTATAATATATTTGTTCAATGAATACCCGTTCATCATCTGCATTTCTTTGTGGTGTAGTAATTTTAATGGCCAGTAGTGTAAATGCATACCTCGCAAGGTTGCCAACTTAGTTTTAATGGCGAATTTATTGATGCTTAATGCAGGGTTTCCTTCTCAGCAGCATCGAAAGCTCTTTTATTAATCTGTTACTGTCTCAATTACGGCTGTGGAGTTTATTAATCTGTGACGAATTACATATACCTGGTGAAAATCTGTTTTGAGCAGGACCTTTTATTTCGAAAGCCAGATTAATATTCATCCAACAGTCAAGAGTATATGGTGTTCAGTTAGCTTTATTTTTACGAGGTGACAGTTGCTGTTTAATGGATACCCCCGGTACTTAGTCTCGTCGGCTTTCCTGCCCCCACCCCACATCCGGTGACCTCCATACACCTGCCGCTCCCCTGTATGACACAGTTTGTCGGCGCCTACACTGGGTGTGAGCTGGCGCTCTGTGTATTCGCCGCAGGGCTTCCGCGCTCGCTCCGGCCGTGAGAGCTGGAGCAGTGTGGTCCTCCCCTCCTTCCAGTAATACCCAGCGAGCAGTTTCGCCATCGACCCTCGGCGCGGTGATTAATTAAGGAGCGTGCAGACCTTCCGGGCAACGGGGCGCGGGTGAATAATTAACGAAAATCCGCCCCCGGGGCTCCACAGTACTCGGCGATTACGCCCGCGCACGTCCCTGGTTGGACTCTACGTATTTGCACTTGTTTGCCGGCACGTGAGAACGTGCGGTGGAATTTTCAGGACTACCTCTCGTTCCCTGTTTCGTTGCTATGGTGCAGCCGGTGGATTCGACTGATCTACATCAGCATCTACATCTATACTCCGCAAGCCACCTGACGGTGTGTGGCGTAGGGTAACTTCAGTATCTCGATCAGTTCTCCCTCCTATTCCAGTCTCGTATTGTTCGTGGAAAGAAAGATAGTCGGTATGCCTCTGTGTGGGCTCTAATCTCTCAGATTTTATCCTCATGGTCTCTTCGCGAGATATACGTAGGAGGGAGCATACAATGCTTGACTCCTCTGTGGAGGCATGTTCTCGAAACTTCAACAAAAGCCCGTAGGTATGCCTCTGTGTGGGCTCTAATCTCTCAGATTTTATCCTCATGGTCTCTTCGCGAGATATACGTAGGAGGGAGCATACAATGCTTGACTCCTCGGTGAAGGTATGTTCTCGAAACTTCAACAAAAGCCCGTACCGAGCTACTGAGAGTCTCTCTTGCAGAGTCTTCCCCTGGAATCTATCTATCATCTCAGTTACGCTTTCGCGATTGCTAAATGATCCTGTAACGAAGCGCGCTGCTCTCCGTTGGATCTTCTTTATCTCTTCTATCAACCCTGTCTGGTACGGATCCCATACCGGTGAGCAGTATTCAAGCAGTGGGCGAACAAGTATACTGTAACCTCCGGACTGCATTTCCCTAGCATTCTTCAAATGAATCTTAGTCTGGCATGTGCTTTGCCGACGACTAATTTTATATGGTCATTCCATTTTAAATCACTCCTAATGCCTACTCCCAGATAGTTTATGGAATTAACTGCTTCCAGTTGCTGACATGCTATATTGTAGCTAAATGATAAAGGGTCTATCTTTCTATGTATTCGCAGCGCATTACACTTGTCTACATTGAGATTCAATTGTCATTCCCTGCACCATGCGTCAGTTCGCTGCAGATCCTCCTGCATTTCAGTACAATTTTCCATTGTTACAAACTCTCGATATACTACAGCATCATCCGCAAAAAGCCTCAGTGGACTTCCGATGTTATCCACAAGGGCATTTATATATACTGTGAATAACAATGGTCCTACGACACTCCCTTGAGGCACACCTGAAATCACTCTTACTTCGGGAGACTTCTCTCCATTGAGAATGACATGCAGTGTTCTGTTATCTAGGAACTCTTCAATCCAATTACACAGTTGGTCTGATAGTCCATATGCTCTTACTTTGTTCATTAAACGACTGTGGGGAACTGTATCAAACGGCTTGTGCAAGTCAAGAAACACGGCATCTACCTGGGAACTCGTGTCTATGGCCCTCTGAGTCTCGTGGACGAATAGCGCGAGCTGGGTTTCACAAGATCGTCTTTTCCGAAACCCATGCTGATTCCTACAGAGTAGATGTGACAAGCGAAGACCCTACACGAACATCATTCAAGCATGTTGTCTGAAGCATGCGCATGTAAGTCAAGTCCTACGATACTTGCAGTATAAGAGGTAATCATCAAGTGTTATTTAACACCTCAAAAATAGAGTAACGTAATTAATTTTTTGTCTCTGTTCAGATACACGTCTGCAATCTTTGCACACGCTGAAGTCCCGGGCCTGAGTGAAGTAGGTCGTCTCTAGAGAAGCCAGAATGAAACGGAGGAGGAGGAGGAGGAGATTAGTGTTTAACGTCCCGTCGACAACGAGGTCATTAGAGACGGAGCGCAAGCTCGGGTGAGGAAAGGATGGGGAAGGAAATCGGCCGTGCCCTTTCACAGGAACCATCCCGGCATTTGCCTGAAGCGATTTAGGGAAATCACCAGAATGAAACGGTGCAGGTAAGTTATGGACTACCGTACTCCAGTTAGTATTCTGCATTTACTGCGGAACAACACTGCGACAAACCATGCTGATTGGTGAAAGTGTATTATAACAATGTAAAGTCATGTGACAGTTTATAAATTTCTTGTGGTTGGGGTCCACACTCAAATAAAATTTCGTAAGAGATGGTGATATGGCGCGCGCCGCTGTCCTGTGATCTTGTTTAGAGCGCGCGCTATAATCCATTATAGTTTGCTGTTCTGGTGCGGGTGGCGCTCCGGTGGTGATTTGCTGTTACGTCGCTGGCGTGTGTTTGCGGTGGCCGGCGGAAAGAGAGATGGTAGTCGGTGAAGTTCGCTCTGCCTGATCTGCTGGTGACTAGCGTTAAGGTTGTTGTACCTCGCAATATGAGCAGAGTGGTCTGGGGCGGAGGCGACCCGCTAGCCATGCGGTGGTGATTAATTGGTGTACTTGTTCTGCCTGCCTGTCTGATGTGGAGGTCCGGTGGGGTCCTGTGATACTCTGGCCCGGTGACAACTAGTTGCTGAATTTTGGAGTCGTCTGCCAGGTTAGGGTGTGGGCTCGGTTGGCTCGTCAGATTTTCCGCTGGAAGCTCCAGCAGCGGTTTCTGAACTTCATTCTGATGCGGGACGGCGTTGTTGGAAGTTTGGCTGTGTGTGTGTGTGTGTGTGTGTGTGGCACGTTACGAAATTTGTTGGTACTAATTTGTTTCCTCAACTGGAGCATCTTTTGGTTATCCCGCTGAGTGGGTCGTTGCCCACCCGGTTTGCTCAGCGTTACCTTTGGTGGTGCCTGTTTGTTCCTTTTTGAAGGAATTCACGGAGTTGTGTTCATGTCTGGTATATTTGGCATTTGATGTGTTAGGTAAAGTCTGCCCAAGAAAGGCGGTTTTGGACAGTATATGCATAGTGAATTACTGCTGCTTGGTATATGTGGTCTTCTGAGACCTGAACAACACGATATCGTCAATTTGGTTTGTGTAACAGCATTTGCCGGCCGGAGTGGCCGTGCGGTTCTAGGCGCTGCAGTCTGGAACCGAGCGACCGCTACCGTAGCAGGTTCGAATCCTGCCTCGGGCATGGATGTGTGTGAAGTCCTTAGGTTAGTTAGGTTTAATTAGTTCTAAGTTCTAGGCGACTGATGACCTCAGAAGTTAAGTCGCATAGTGCTCAGAGCCATTTGAACCATTTCTTGTAACAGCATTTAGTGGTATGTTCTGTATTTTTATCTCACTGTGTTATTATTAACTTGGTGGAATAGTCGCATCTGCTGTCGTTAAGGCACTTCTAAGACTGTGGTTTGACTATTCATCTGCGCTTGGCTTTTATTGTTTTGTTTTAAGAAGCGAGAATTGTTTATTAAGATTTGTGTGTGTTGGCTTCCGGCACTTGTTAAGAGCGCCCGAGTTAACGACGCCGTGGTTATGATGTGCTGTCGGGATGTTATATTGTTATTTGATTTTTTAATTTTATCTTGTGTTGATACTATCTGTCGCGTGTTACAGAACATATCCTAGGTGCGTAAGTGGTGGGCAGCTGTGGGAGGCATGTCGGGGAGCTCTCAGCGGTTTATTTCGGGGACCGGTTTTGGTGGGAAGGCTCCGAAGTGTTGAGAGCTCGCTCGCCTGTGATTGCGTTGGGAGTTGCCCTCGCCCTTTGGTTGCATTAAATTATTATTTTGTTATTATATTTATTGGTTGTGCGTTGCACTTCTTTGATTTCATGGTGCCAAGTGCCATTATCTTTCTCTAGGTTTTTTTATATAAATGATTTTAAATTTTATTGCCAAGTTAACTTATTATTGGATTTTGTTTCTTGGGTAAACTCTAAAAGCACTATTGTAAAAGATTCTTTGATTTTATGGTGGCAAGCCGCCGTCATTGTTTCTTAAAGCTGATTCTTTTAACCATTTATTAAGTTCTGAAAGTTGAAACACGTATGTAACATAGCAGCGATGGCGAGGCATTGTAGCATCTGTGACCAGAGAGTATGCGCTTGACCGCGCGAGTGTTGCGAGCGGTTCTCTGTCAGTAGTAGTCGTTGCGAGTCTGTCAGTAGCAGTCGTTGCGAATCGGTCAGTCAGTCGTTGCGAGTCTGTCAGTAGCAGTCGTTGCGAGTCGGTCAGTCAGTCGTTGCGAGTCTGTAGCTCTGTCTAGTTGAGAGCAGTACTCAGTCTGTAGTCGTCATGCAGAGCGGTCGGTCAGTAGTAGCAGCCCAGTGCGGTTGTGTGATGTAGGCGGTCGGCAACACTGGTCAAGATGAGGAATAAGGTATACTGTTAATTAATATAATCATTAGATAATGAAAAATTTTATTTATTGTAATTATTCTCCAACAAGTCTCCCAATAATAATTTTTTATTTCAAAAGCATTTTCTCAAAAATTTAATTTTTTATTGAACTCAAGATTTCGTTGCACTTCCCATTTCATTCCACTTCTTTTGAAGAAAAATTCCAGTAAAATCACAAAAAAAGAGAATATTATTATTTGCAATGCAGTTCCTCCAAGCGGTGCGCAACAACAACAGCAGATATGTGACATTGATTTATTCTGAGGTAAGACTTTAATTCTGATTGTTTTACACAGGGCCAAAGACCGATATTTCGGTTTAATTGAATTTTCTTGTCACTGAATGGACTTTAATTTTTTGAAGGATTTATATTTGAGTCAGATTGCGTATTTCACATTTTTGTTGCCATTGTCAGTACATTTCATTGTGGGCAGGTTACGCTTAGAGCAATGTCCATTAGCATTCATAATTAAATATTGTTCATTACTTCTAAATTTTTGTGGGGAGGTTACACTTGGCTCCCATTTGTATTAAGTATTGCTTTATTTTCTTTTTAAATTTTCGGTGGGGAGGTTACACTTGGCGACACCCAGTCCAGGATCGAATTTCGTTGAGAGTCTTTTGAGCAACAGTCAGATATCTGCTCTTGTTTGCTTAGATATAATTAGGATTTGGCGCAACGCTTTTATTAACTTGTGACTTTCTTTTTACAGGTCAACGGCAATTCTTTGCTCTATTGTATTTGTGTGTTGCCTTTGCATTTGTGCTTATTTGTTTTTGAATAATTGTGACTATTGTAAAAATGCCGCGAAAGACTGTGAATAGTGTATCGCGAGGTATTTTGAATGAAATTACCGACTTAAACAGCGTGACCGATAGTAATTATGACACGCAGTGTGATGATGACAATCCTGCGTTCACTAACAATCAGTGCATTCCAACTACTAATGATGACTTTCACCTTAATGATGAACAAACGAACTCAATTGTCTCGTCTGTTAACTTGACGACAATTGATGACGCAGAATGCTCTATAGTAATGAGCGCTGCCGAGCCTAACACACCCGGTTTGAAAAATTCTCGTGAAAGTGGTCAGTGTACCGAAAATACGACGGACTCGAGTGAGAAACCTTTTTGTAAATTACAGAATGACCAAATGGTCACGCAAAACAAGACAATTCCAGATCCACCACTAAACAGCACAGAGAGTATAAACGCTAATTTTGGCCTTGATCGATTTTTGGCACTAGTGTTGCAACTAATTAACCAAATGATAGAAAAGCAAGACAACAGTCGTAAAGAGTTACAACAACTATTTAGTGAACGGAACAAGAAACTAGACAAACTTATTGAACGGACCGGACAACAGAGTGAAAGTTTCGACAACCATTACAAACAACTTAGCGAAACAATTGATGAAAGTTTCAAACTGACGAACGAAAAACAAGACGACCTTAAAGAACAGAACAAACAAGTTAGTGAGCAGATTACAGCTGTTACCGTGCAATGTCGGGACAATAAAGTACATTTACGTGAGGATACTGAGGCTTGTGCTAAAAACAGTAATAAAGAAGTTGGCACTGTTGCACAGGAATTAAGTAGCACACGTGTAGGCACAACAGAATCACATAAAGACGAGATTATTGGAGTCACCGAACAATGTTCAGCGAACGAAACACAGGTACACGAAATTAATGCAATCACTGAACAATGCCCTAAAAACGCAGTACAGATTTGCGACGAAGTTAATTTAGAGTCAGTGGAAGTTTCACACACTGCGAATACGGAAGTCAATTATAAGAGTGAACGACAGAACAACCAAAATGTCGAAAGTGTTACAGTAACAGAGTTGAAAACTATTTCAGTCACCAATACGTCACAGAATCCGCCACGTTGCGAGCATTTGCCTGACTCACGCAGCGTGTATAATGTGAGCAATTTACAGCAACTACGCGACGTAAAATCCGAAAAGCCACGCGACTTAAAATCTGAAAAGCTACGCAACTTGAAATCCGAAATGACACAGACGAACAGATTTACACACAAACCTGAACGTGTTATTAAACTGAGTGACGAGAACGTAGATTTCGAGCAATTTGAATTTGTAAGAAAATGTAAGGAATTTAATAATGGCAGAGCACAGATACACGATTTGCACTGTATACGACAATTTATTTTTGTACATTCACCGCTATTACCTGTAATGCAAAAGCTAGTTTTGAACCAGATGCGACAATTTATTTTTGCATTTTTATCAGCATTGCCTATAATGCAGAAATTAGAATTAGCAAGAATTCAGCGATTTGCTTTTGGAATTTTACCGCTATTGCGTGCAACGCAAAGGCTAAAATTTAGTTGCAGTGCGTAATAAACCTCAGGGGATTCATTACGCTTTAATGAATATGTGCCGTAGCGAGCATAGGGCCCCGAGCTGTAGTAGTGCTGTTTCATCTTTAGTTTTCTGCACTGCTGCCTTCTCTTCTACTATCCTTTATATCTATCAAAACTGCTCTTTAACTATTGCTCTACGTAGTATTAAGAAACGAGTAATGAAAACCGGATATGACAAATCTTTACCGAATGTGACAATTTTCATTAGGCACTCCAGAATCACGAGAACTTAAATAACAGTTAAAAATCGTAATCATCAGTATGTGTAAAATTAACAGCAAACGCATTTTTTTGTAACAATAGACGTTTTTCACCACAACAGCATGAAAGTCAGCCGCTTAGTATACGTAACCAACAATGCAGTCTACAAGGTCAACCAAACTTTAATGTTTCGCCGCGTGCACGTATAGTCCCAGCTCTAACAAATAGTAACGCACGGCAGCAAAGAAATAACTACGTACAGACAACACACTATTTCAACTCGTATCGCAATGCGCCGTATAGGAATTACTATCAGGACAGACGTAAAAAGAATGATGAGCACAATTCGCAGCGTACATTTAATAACAGTCGATCTTTTCAGCAGCAAGAACATCAACAAGAACATATTATCATGAATGAAACAGACAATAGGTGTCATCCATAGCGTAACACGTCAGTAAGAAATAACAGAACAGTTCGTATAGTGGATATGCCACAACATTCTCCCGTAAATAATAACACGTACGATAGATTTTAACCAGATACAGCACAGATTGCATATTACAGTAACGCAAACATTACTTTTGACACGCAGAATTTTGCTCACGAGAATGTTATTTGAAACATGCTTTGTTGAATGCACCACTATTATCGCACCCAGATCTTACTAGAAATTTTTCCATTGCCACCGACAGTTCCAACACCGCCTTAGGCGTACATATTTTCCAGGAAATTGAAGAAGATGGTTCTATAGTAATTAAAAACATCGCATTTGCAAGTCGCATTTTGTCACCTGCTGAACGAAATTACTCCGTTACAGAACTTGAAACATTATGTGTTGTATGGGCTTTTACGAGATTTAGGCACTTTCTTTATGGCAGACATACCACAGTTTACACAGATCACAGAGCGATACAATTTTTACTTTCAGCCAAATTTACTCACGATAGATTAAGTAGATGGAAACTGTATTTACAGGAATTTAATTTTACGATTGTTCACATTCCCGGTACACAAAATGTTATAGCAGACGCACTATCGCGTTCTCTCGGCAACAATCAGCAAGACGTAGCAACCAACTTCTGCAAAACAAATTTCAGTGTCATGTACATTCAGCAAGTTGCATTTGAAAACTTTATTTCATCGTCATTACAGGACATAGCAAAGGAGCAAAATAAAGACAATGTGTGGAAAGAAATTAAACACCTTTGGCTAGATAAGAAAAATGTTACGATTAGGAACCACTACACTGTACGCAATGACATTCTGTTTCGCCGCTCTCATCCTGACAGCAACAATTGGTTATTATGCATTCCTGACGAACTGGTTAACAAATTAATCTGGTACACTCATTTAAGTTACGCACATTACGGAGCAAGAAAATGTTTTCTTATACTGAGACAGAACTGTTATTTTACCAACATGGAAAAACGTATACGACGAGTTTTAGCGTTTTGTAAAATTTGCCAGAAAGCTAAATCAGACACCACTTCACATATTCCTCCGTTATATCACATTATACCTGTTAAATTAAGACACATGGCCGCAGTAGATATTTTTGGTCCGATTCCCAGAACTAACAGAGGTTTTTGCTACATATTTGTCGCTGTTGAGCTCACTTCAAAATTTGTTACTTTCACTCCATTACGCAAAGCTACTGCTAAAACTGTTTCGAAAGCATTTGTAAAACATTTTCTATCTCAGGTAGGGCATGTAATGAAAGTAATTTCTGACAATGGATCTCAATTTCGTAGTAGCGTATGGACACGCATGTTACGAGCTAGAAACATTTCTCCGATCTATATATCCAAGTACCACGCTTCTTCGAACCCCTGTGAAAGATTAATGAAGGAAATTGGTAAACTGTGTAGAATATACTGCCACAAAAGACATATTGATTGGGATACACACATACTCTCATTCCAAGATGTAATTAATTCCATTCCAAATGAATCCACTATGCTATCTCCGTCTGTTACACTGAAAAACGTTGAACCACCGAACAAAATTAAAGAATTAATAGAATTTCCCAAAAGTCGTCGCCTACGACACCACGAAATAATTGACATTGCGCGGAAGAACATCAAACGTGCCGCAGAGCGCCGGAGAAGACAGCAAAAACAGGTTTGTAAACGCCGAGACTTTCACGTTGGACAGAAAATATTAGTGCGTACACACTATTTATCCAGCAAATTAAAAGGTAAGTGCAGTAAATTTGAACTTCTATACGCAGGTCCATATCGGATTCGCAGCATCCCTCACCCCAATGTTGTACACGTCGAAACTTTGAGAACCAGAAAATCGAAAGGCAATCACCATATATCAAACATTAAACCGTTTATTGAGTGAAACCACTGTATGATTCAACACACTATGATGCCATTTACTAAAGCAATTATATTTATGTGACTACTTATTGATGATTATCGTATTTTTTCTTGGCAAGTGCCCGGCAAGGTAAGGTTAGCAGGTCGCTCTTCTTGTCGTTACACATCAGACCGTGCATATTTTTCCAGATGAATTTACACATTTACGACTATTTCAGCAGTTATATTTATGTGACTACTTATTGATGATTATCGTATTTTTTCTTGGCAAGTGCCCGGCAAGGTAAGGTTAGCAGGTCGCTCTTCTTGTCGTTACACATCAGACCGTGCATATTTTTCCAGATGAATTTACACATTTACGACTATTTCTGCAATTATATTTATGTGACTACTTATTGATGATTATCGTATTTTTTCTTGGCAAGTGCCCGGCAAGGTAAGGTTAGCAGGTCGCTCTTCTTGTCGTTACACATCAGACCGTGCACATTTTCCATTTTTTTGTATATGACTGTACTCCAGTTTTGTTTGTATGCACTATGAAATAGTTAAGATATAACACACACCAGTCGACTTTGACATTTTTTTGTTGCCATATGACACCTCAAGATCGTGAATGTTTAACATTTTTTTTTGCTACTGCATTGTATTATTCTGTGTACATTTTTGCATCTGAACACTGTCAACGTCTTTAACCTATTACGTTTTCTGTCATGTTATGCTGTATGGTTAATTGTGTCACCATAAACCAGTCATTATTTAGTGGGTATATGATTTAAATGCAAGACATTAATCTCTGTTCATCAATTTCAGAAAGAAATGATGCGTGTAAGAAATAAATTCAACAGAAATGGGAATTTCACATACGGAATAAACGAAAGAAGATGCAATAACTTTATGAGGAAGAGTAAATGGATCAGGATTAACAGGCATTAACAAGAATATACTATACTCATCGAAGAATAGCAGTCTTAACTAATTTTTTCTTTCAGAATACGGGGTGATTGATGCAGGCTGTCAGACTGAACTACACATCTTAGTTTTAGTGATGAAATATGCTAGAGATAAGGAATAGTTATGAAATGAGTAATGAAGTGATTTTTTGCAGATGATAATGAATACTGATGAATAATGATGAAGGAAATGGTATTATGAATAATGAAGTTTTTCTTTACAGGTGATGATAATGGTGAAGTTATGATGATATGGATAATGAAGTTTTTTTTTTACAGATGAGGATAATGTTGAAGTAATGTATTTATGCTACGTAGTTATTTAAGTATTTGTTGCAGTTTGCTTTGACAGCAGGTGTTACATTGCATAGTAGGATGACTGAAAGTTTTGGAAAGGACAGCTATGGAACACATTTTTATACACACTTCACTGCCTGTTAATTCGAAGTTCACTACTTTTCAGCATAGTGTGCGTTTCTTCTTTCAGGTCAATAATCCGTTTTTGTATTTTTTTCCAGGAGAAGTTTTTCATGACACTTACTAAACCTGTTACTTATTATACCTGTTCTAGTACTTGCATTTTTATTTTTTACCCATTTGTGTTTATCACTTCTAAATGTGATCACATGTACTGCCTTGTTACATAATCTTGCTACAGCTGACTCATGACGAATGACGTTACCTATCCTCATTTGTTGCAATAGGTCAAAAGCAAATAGTGTTATGTTTCAGCAATTAATTATCGATCCCAACGCAATGCATTGCTAACAAAAAAAAAAAAAAAAAAAAAAAAATATAAAATGTATTAACAGTCCCAAATAGTGATACCAGTTTGAGAAAATTCTGAATAATACTGATTAGCTCTGAATAGTACGTCACTTGAGTAATGACCTCTTAATGAGACTATATTCAAAATAATGCTTTGTCACTAGCTAATAACTGCCACTGTCTATTATAATGATACTACGTATAATGCCTGTGATTATTAATGATTTGCCTGTAATTAACTGATTTTAATAATGACTTTGTAATGGTCTGAATACTACTGAAGGAGGAACACTGTTTATTGTAATGTTACCACTTATAATGCTTGTGATTACTAATGATTTGACTGTAATTAACTGATTTTAATAATGACTTTGTAATGGTCTGAATACTACTGAAGGAGGAACACTGTTTATTGTAATGTTACCACTTATAATGCTTGTGATTACTAATGATTTGACTGTAATTAACTGATTTTAATAATGCCTTTGTAATGATCTGAATACTACTGAATGAGGAACACTGTTTATTGTAATGAGTACTTGTAATGCCCATGATTATTAATGCTATGACTGTAATTAACTGATTTTTAATAATGACTTCGTAATAATCTGAATAATACTGAATGATGATTTTATTCAATACTTGCTGGCCACTGAGTGCCAATAATTAATGTCACTCCACGAATTGTTATTAATTATGCCATTGATTAGCTCTTGTTTCCAATGTTGATACTTTGTAATTTGAAATGAATGTGACTGTTTAATAATGCTTTGTAATTAGGAGAAGGCTAATAATTCTTAATATATTGGAATTTCAAATGATTAATTAACGATGCCATACTTTGTTGTTGGAAATGAATGTGACTGTTTCATAATGCTTTGTAATTAGGAAAAGACTAATGATTCTTAATAGATTGGAATGACACATAATTAATTAACTATGGTACTGTTTAATAATGCTTTGTAATTAATTAAGGCTACAAATGATTAATTAATTAACTGTAATTAGACAAATGATTAATTAACGACAAATGATTAATTGACTGTAATTATACAAATGATTAATTAACTGTAATTAGACAAATGATTAATTAATGACAAATGATTAATTAACTGTAATTAGGAAAAGGCTAATGATTCTTAATTACACTCTGTAACTGGAAAAGAATGCGATTATTTAATAATGCTTTGTAACTAGGAAAAGAAGATTACTGATTCTATGTACAACAATTAATGAACATTTTTCTGTAATACTACATACTTGGTACAGAAATGTTCAATAACTGGGCTATGAATGCCACAAACTACTAATTAAGTCTGTAATTGTCAATATTATGTGACTTAATGTCCTTCACCTTATGAGCTAACTACCCTGAATTACTGCAATGTCCATTTGTCCTGTTTATCCTAGTGATCATGGAGCACTATCTTTGGTTTTGCACTAATTCTACGTTGGTGTGCCTTGTAAGAGTGTGGTGTTGACACGACATGCTGTCCACCACCGTGAGCAATGAAGACGTTATTATGGTCCCACTGTTTGGTGTACCTAATGTACTGCCAAAATGAAAACATGGAACATTACTACGACAGTTCAGTGTCTTTGCTACACTGATAAATTCTGATGGGAAAAGATCTTCAAGTTGTGTCACTTGGTGTTGTACTTCTGTGGAAAGATATGGACTTTCAGAGCAGCTGTGTGCAATCTAAAGTGCTACAACCATGATGCAATCCTTCCCTTTCCTATCCTGATTCTTGTCACATAAAGAAAAAATTTTTTGGTAACATCATTTATGTTCATAGGTTATACATTTTTCGATTCGCTGAACTCCAATGCGAGTACACTTATGTCACTTGTCAACATAATATTTTTTTGCCAGTCTGTTTATTTGTTCTGAATATGCTAAAGAATTTTTTCAGTGCCTGTGCACTTTATCTGTCAAATAATTTGTATATACTTTTCTGATGTGCTACTATGTTTTGTACTCACATTTTGTCTTTGTCTGATATATTTTGTACTTAGTCCGTGTGCACAACATATACTTTATGTACTACATCTAATTATTCTTGCCAGTCTGTTTATTTGTTCTGCATATGCTAAAGAATTTTTTTTTTCAGTGCCTGTGCACTTTGTTATCTGTCAAATAATTTGTATATACATTTTTCTGATTTGCTACTATGTTTTGTACTCACATTTTGTCTTTGTCTGATATATTTTGTACTTAGTGCGTGTGCACAACATTTAAATATTCTGTAAGTTGTAGAATTTTGTTAATTAAAGAAAAATTTTGCCGCACTTGGCAAGTCCAAATGACTCACCATCGCTGCCAAATTTTTGCCCCCCCAGTGGAGGGTTATGAAACACGTATGTAACATAGCAGCGATGGCGAGGCATTGTAGCATCTGTGACCAGAGAGTATGCGCTTGACCGCGCGAGTGTTGCGAGCGGTTCTCTGTCAGTAGTAGTCGTTGCGAGTCTGTCAGTAGCAGTCGTTGCGAATCGGTCAGTCAGTCGTTGCGAGTCTGTCAGTAGCAGTCGTTGCGAGTCGGTCAGTCAGTCGTTGCGAGTCTGTAGCTCTGTCTAGTTGAGAGCAGTACTCAGTCTGTAGTCGTCATGCAGAGCGGTCGGTCAGTAGTAGCAGCCCAGTGCGGTTGTGTGATGTAGGCGGTCGGCAACACTGGTCAAGATGAGGAATAAGGTATACTGTTAATTAATATAATCATTAGATAATGAAAAATTTTATTTATTGTAATTATTCTCCAACAAGTCTCCCAATAATAATTTTTTATTTCAAAAGCATTTTCTCAAAAATTTAATTTTTTATTGAACTCAAGATTTCGTTGCACTTCCCATTTCATTCCACTTCTTTTGAAGAAAAATTCCAGTAAAATCACAAAAAAAGAGAATATTATTATTTGCAATGCAGTTCCTCCAAGCGGTGCGCAACAACAACAGCAGATATGTGACATTGATTTATTCTGAGGTAAGACTTTAATTCTGATTGTTTTACACAGGGCCAAAGACCGATATTTCGGTTTAATTGAATTTTCTTGTCACTGAATGGACTTTAATTTTTTGAAGGATTTATATTTGAGTCAGATTGCGTATTTCACATTTTTGTTGCCATTGTCAGTACATTTCATTGTGGGCAGGTTACGCTTAGAGCAATGTCCATCAGCATTTCTAATTAGCATCGTCCTTTCTTTAAAAATTTTGTGGGGAGGTTACACTTGGCTCCCCATTTCTATTAAGTATTGTCCATTTTCTTTCTTTAAAAATTACGGTGGGGAGGTTACAAAGTTATATGAATTTGTTGTTATTTAAAAGAGTTTAGTGTTGGCAATTTAATAAATTGTGTACAGAGTCTACTGTTTGGATATTATTGGGTGGACATCCTTGGATAGCTGTCCTATAAGAACACACATTCCAGATGGAAAAAAATATTTATTTTCACAATTGTAATTTCGGCCCTATGCCTTTATCAAGTGGTATGCTTGAAAACCTAATAAAAAGCAGTGTGTATACATACAGGGTGATTCCGTAATGATGTTGCTTTCAGGGATGATGGAGAAGGTTAAATGCATCAATCTGAAGTAAGAGAACCTGGTCTGGAAATGGCCTAGTTTAAATTATAAGCGAAAATCACTTTGGTCGTTTCGACAGCGAAATGCAGGAGGAGGAAATCAGATTCTAACTTCCCGTCGACAGCTAGGTCATTAGAGAAGGAGAAGAAGTTCCGAGCATAAAAAGATAGAGAAGGAAATCGGCCGTGCTCTTTTCAAAGGAACCATCCCAGCAAACCTACCTGTCCTCCCAAATGAGAGTCCAGTGGTGGAATACATGTACTGGTACATTTCAGACCCATATTTATAGATTTTTTTTCTTGTTTTGGTCCATACTACCACCTCTGAAAGTTGTCCACCGTACAATCTTAGCAACAACAGAACCGGTTCTTGTATTACACTGTCAGATATACTAGAACGGTTTTCCATTTTAACTTTAGACTCGATCGTTCCCGGGCCCTTACCTCAGATTGATACATTTACCCTTCTCCATCATCCCTGAAAGTATGTAACACCATCAAAGAGTCAGCTTCTTTAATACCAGGCGAATTCGGAAAGTGAGGTCCGATTAGGTGCGAAATGGAAACCACTTTCAAAATCCGACGGAACTTTGCGCAGATGTGTTGGGCAATGTCTTTAGTGTGCCTGTCGACCGCTTCACGTAGCTCTTTTCAGGTCAAAGCGCAAAGTGATCACCTATAAATGTCTAAAACAACAGCGTCTCCCACAAAGCATGTAGATCTGGTGAGAGATTTCGCCTAAAGCTATGCAGCCCACATAACATAAATGCCATGCATTTCTTTTTTCAAGACAATTTTCAGCCGCATAGCGGAGTTTTCGATGGGAGGTGTTTGATCACCCACAATACAGCCCTTAATTGTCTCCCTCCGTTGTTCATCTCTGCTCACATGAACCGCTGGCTACGAAGACAACATTTTGGCACAAACAACGAAAGGCAGACCAGCGTAGAGAATTGGCAAAAAGCACAGGCGGCTGCTTCCCGTGACGAGGGTACTGGAAAGTTTGTATAACGCGACGACAAATGTAAGTCGGAGCAGCGACTATGTAGAGAGGTAGCTGGAAGGTGTGGCTAACTGTTGCGAATAACAAATTTTTCATTTTAAGTGTGATTTTCATTTCGCGACCGATCGGACCTTACTTTTCGAATAGCCCTCGCAGCACTAACAGCATGCAATACATATGGCAGTTCTCACGAAAAATTGTCAAAAATAACACGTTACTTACACTGTGCTTTAGCATGTGTCAGAATTTAAAAATCTTCTGATATATCTATAAAAGTCATCGTCATATCTGTGTCATAATAAATACTTTTTTCATTCCAGACTTTGTATCATATTACTATACTCTAATATATAATCCCGAATTTTGGAAACCAATTTAGAAATGCTACTGAGGTAGGAAAGTAAGATCTCTGAGGAGAGCAAAAATATGACCTCTGAATACGCTTTCCCGCCAGTTATCTCAGTTTTCATGTGAGCAGTGTACACAAATATGGTTTGATGGGATCCGTGTTCCGAGGGTTCTCTCCTTCTTGACGTTATCTTCTTGCTCGTTTCGGTGGGAGCCTGCCTTCTACCCTGCCGTCTTATTTTCCTGTGAAATGACCGCTGTTATGTTGGTTCACAAACAGGGTTTATTATCCTAATTACAAATCGGTTTAACTTCCGGCCGATAATGAATTCATAGAATCTGATAATAACATGTATTGACTCTGTTCTGTTACGTGTAAAAAAAAAGTTCTGTTCGATACATAGATCTCCCTAGGCATCGAGTCCCACGATCATGGAATTTCGCCTTGAGGGAGCTCCATGGCACGCCGCACCGCTCTGCAGACCCTGATAGCCTGCCTACCCTGACGTCACGAGCAGCCGTCCGACCTCCGCGGAATAACTCTAACCTAAATCACCACTTATTGAATTTTCCCATTTTGAGAGTACTTGTTGCAATTTACTTTTTATTTGTATTCCTTTTCTCAATAAATCTTCACACCAATCCAAACAGAATCTAATTTTCTTTTCCCTGTACATATTATTACTTATAGCGAGTTTTCCGCGACACAACTCTCAGGAACACACCTTGCAATCTCAGCTTAGCAGTAACGATTAATATCACCGACTCCCACTGACGACCATGCGCATGTATAACCCGACAGTGTTAAAGAAGTGAACAATGGTAACAGCTTATATAATTTACGCCATCTTCACTACATACGTTGATCCTCGCTTGTTTAATATGGTTCCATTCTTATAGTTAAAGGACCCAGCATACAGACACGACGCTAACATGTACCTGTGTTAGAAGATTTTTAGATTTTGACATGCACTAAAGTACGGTAACGTATTATTTTTGACACTTTTTCGTAATATAAATGTCACGTGTATAGCATGATGATAGTGTCATTATATATTTCTCTATATAAACTGCTGGAAAAAAATAGTACATCCTTTTAGAGGTTTCCAATTAGCTCAAGATTCATTGTTGCTGTAGTGCATATGGAGCACATGAAATGATTGCATTTAGAGAGCAACAGCGCAAGCGGTTCTGAGGTACCAGGTATCGAACCATGCTGAAATTTTGGAAATTTGTGCTAAGTTCCTATGGGACCAAACTGTTGAGGTCATCGGTCCCTAGAGCCGGCCGCAGTGGCCGAGCGGTTCTAGTCGCTACAGTCTGGAACCGCGCGACCGCTATGGTCGCAGGTTCGAATCCTGCCTCGGGCATGGATGTGTGTGATCACCTTAGGTTAGTTAGGCTGAAGTAGTTCTAAGTTCTAGGGGACTAATGACCTCAGCAGTTAAGTCCCATAGTGCTCAGAGCAATTTGAACCATTTTTTTCATCGGTCCCTAGGCTCACACACTGCTTAATATAACTTACCCTAACTTACGCTAAGGAGAAACACACATCTATGGCTGAGTGAGGACTCGAACCTCCTACCGGAAAAGCCGCGCGGACCGTGGTAAGGCGCCTCAGACAGCGCGGCTACCTCGCGCGGCGACCCATGCTGAAACACCCAAATTAGCACGCGGTGTAGCCTCCACGGGCGACAATGCAGGTGCTAACTCTGGAGTCCAGTCGACCGTACTGATGGCGAATACTGTCCTGGGATACATTATGCCACACCTACCCGACCTGTTCTGTAAGGGATCTTGGTTGATGAGTCGCATGAGTCACTTCTCGTCCTATGATATCCCACACCTGCTCGATCGGCGACACGTCCGGAGATCGTTACGGCCAGGGATGTTGCTGTAAGTCTTGCACAGAACGTTCAGTATCACGGGCAGAGTGTCGGCGACCATTATCCTGAATGAGATTTTCACTCTGTAGCGGAGTGTGCGCTGATATGAGACTTCCTGGCAGATTAAAACTGTGTGCCGGACCGAGACTCGATCTCGGGACCTTTGCCTTTCGCGGGCAAGTACTGTACCATCATTCTATCTACCCAAGTACGACTCACGACCCGTCCTCATAGCTTCAATTCTACCAGTACCTCGTCTCATAGCTTCCAAACTTCACAGAAGCTCTTCTGCGAACCTTGCAGAACTAGCACTCCTGGAAGAAAGGATATTGCGGAGACATGGCTTAGCCACAGCCTGGGGGATGTTTCCAGAATGAGATTTTCACTCTGCAGCGGAGTTGGAACAACAGATCACCTTCGTGTTGCAAAAACGGCAAAAGAACGAGTCTAACACCTGCTCGATCGGACGCAAGTCCGTACATCGTGTTGGCTACGGACGTTCAGTATTAGGGGCAGTGTTTGCGAGCATTGTCCTGTTGAAACAACCTGTCACCTTCCTGTTGTAAGACGAGCAAAAGAATGAGTCTAAAAGAATTCTGCACGTACCGAGTGTTGGTTAACATCCCCTCCACAAACACAAAAGCTGAACGAGAGTTTTAATTTATCGCAACCCAGACCGTATTGGGCCTGGAGTGCGTTGGACGAGTGCCCTCGAGGAGACTGTGCTTACCAGGTCTACGTCGTAACCGCAAAAGGCCACCACTTTCGTGCAGGCAGAATCTGCTTTCATCGTTGAAGATCACGGCGCGCCATTCCATCTTCTATGTGATCCTCTGACGGCAGCAGTTTAGTCGTGCATGTCGATGCTGTGAAGTGAGTGGAAGGCGGGCTACAGGTGTGCGTGTCCGAAGTCCCGTTGCTAACAACTAGTTCGCTACAGTTCTTGTTGACATGTCTGGGCTGTGGTAGCTGTCCTTACAATACGACGATCGTGGGGGCGGGGAGGGGGGGGGGGGCAGCGTCTGTGTTGCATGGACGTTCAGACCTCGTCTACGGTTGTCAGAACGTTCACGTGACGACTCATACCAACATCGTACCACAACTGACGCAGCATGTCCAGCTCGTGTGGCAATTCTACGAAAGGGCCATCCCGCCGCTCAGAGGGTCACTATTTGACACCTTTCAATTTCGATCTGTTGGCTGTAGGAAGCACGAGTGAGTTTCCATGGCATCGTTGCCTGCTTGCTTCACACTTCTGCACCACGCTGAGCCTTCTCGGTGTGAGCATTCCGTATAAAAGTGTATACACAGATGGCGCTCCGGTGGCTATGCCACTACGCTATCTGTTTGCGGACGACAGTGAAACCATTATCATTACATCCACAATCCCCCAGGCGACATACGCCGTCATCGGATAAAAATCGACGTCGTCTTTCCAGGTTCACTATTTTATTTCCCCAGCAGTCTAAACAAGATGCATCCAGAAAGTAAGTTCTGATGACTGATAAAGAAAACAAAAACCGCTAATTACGAAATATTTATATAGATTCACTGGCTAATTCTCAACATAGCCGCCACAATTGTTGAGACCTACGAGGTGTGACAATAAAGTAATGAGACTTATTTTCTTTGCAAGACGTGGCAACCCTGCAGGCTTGCAAAGGCACAATATCTTTGACCTTGGTCATTAAGCTGCTTCTAGTCCGAGCGGCACATCGATGCAACTGCTCACGCGTTAGTTGTGCTGTAATCAGTTAACACATGTGTGTCTCTCGTCACAGAAATGAAACCACATAATACTGCGCAACAGTATGCCATTTCTTTTTGCGTTAAATTGGGTGAAAACGCGACGACAACTTACGGTAAGCTTCAGAAGGCTTTTAGAGAGGAGGTTATATCAAGGGCTCAAGTTTTTCGTTGACATAAAATGTTTAGTCAAGGCAGAACGAATGTTGAAGATGAAGACAGCAGTGGACGACCATCAACCTCACGGATGGATGTCAACTTGGCCAGGAAAAATGATTGCAGAAGAACTGAGCATCAATCGAGAAACGGTTCGTCTAATAATAATTGAAGATCTTGATATGAGAAAGATTTGTGCAAAAATGGTCCCCAGAAATCTAACACCACAACAGCGAGAAACACAGAAAAATGTGGTAGCCGATCTGTTAGAGAAAACGGAAACCAATCCAGAATTGTGGAGCTGTGTTATCACTGGTGATGAAAGCTGCTTTTTCAATATTATCCAGAGATAAAACGCCATCGTTTGCAATGGTGCTCAAAGGGGGCACCCCGACCAAAAAAAGCTCGCATGTCAAAGTCACAAGTGAAATGAATGCTTGTGTACTTCTTTGATTCCAGGGGAATTGTTCATAAAGAGTGGCTGCCTCCTGGACAAACAGTTAACCAATATTACTACAAAGAAATTTTAGAAAGACTTCATAAAAGAGTTCTTTGTGTCCGTGCCAACATTGCTGATAATTGGATTCTGCATCACGATAATGCGCCATCCCATACTGCTCTGTCAGTACAGCAATTTGTAACCTCAAAACAAATTTCAGTACTACCACAGCCATCTTATTCACCAGATATCGTTCCGTGCAACTTTTTTCTATTTCCAAGAGTCAAAACGGCGGCCAGGGGATACCATTTACAAACAACACAAGATTTCCAAAAAGTTGTGATGAGGGTCTTGGAGGATATTACAGAAGATGAGTTCCAGAAATGTTACCATGAATGGTAGAAGCGCTGGAAAAAGTGTGTGCCATCAGAAGGGAACCACTTTGAAGGGTGCAACAGTAAACTTGACTAAAAAGGTAAGCAACATTTTTTTCACATCAGTCTCATTACTTTATTGTCGCACCTCGTATACTAAATTGGTGGACCATCAGTTGTACGCCCAGGTTACAGGAGTCCGAAGCCAGCGTCTGGAGCCACGAAGTCACTTCATTCGTTGTGGAACTTTTTCCCCACAGAAGGCTTCATGAGACAGAAGAGATGAAAGTCAGTTGGGGCGAGGTCGGGGCTGTAGAGTGGATGCTCGAAAATCTCCCATCCAAACTGATTCAACACATTTCGTGTGGCATTGGCGGTATGGGGTCTTGCATTGTCATGCAGAAGCGTAATACCTCTAGTCAAGCCCCTACGTGACATTCTTCGCCAAGTCAGTAATGTTTCGGGAAATATGTTGCGTTGAGGTATGAATACGCAGAGAAGGGCTAACATCAAGTTTCAGGGCTTGATTCCTTCGGCGTCATAAATAAAAATTTACCCCTCGCACTTCCAGAATCTAAAAATTTAGTCAGTCATGATAATGAAAGCGAAGAAGAGACTGCGACAGAACAGCAAGATTTTTGGAGCTGTTATTAGTTTGCGAAAGGTCTCTCACTTCAAAGGTCCAAAGTTATGCATCATCCTGTGAGTTCACTGTCAACCTACTGTTTAGGAAGCACTGTACAAAAATAACCACTAATAGAGACGAAAGAACAGCTCATACCAATAAGGGTGAATGCCAGGACTGCGCGCTTCCACCGTAGTTGTTCAGAAGGATTAACGTATTAAGACAAAGGACGAAAGTAATTTGATTAAACAGGGGAAGGCCACATCGCAAACTATTTGTTGATTATATTGCTTCATTAACAGATTCAGGAAAGAAAACTAATTCTGAATCTTCTATAAGCTGCACTGAAACAGTAATTACACATATAATGTGAACGCTGATAACGCAAACATTTTAGCAGATATTACACTCAGAATATCCCGAATCGATCAGACGAAACAGCTTCGGCCTTTAGGAGACCTCATTTCCGGAGGAGACAAATGTATTCCTAAACTATAAACCGGGTAGTCCTTGTGAAACTGCATTCCAGGAAAATGGGAAATTCTTTGAAGCTCGTCACTATAGTGCAGTTTCGTAAATCATTTGGTTGGAATGTACTCTTCAGCAGACAAGAGTTAAAAATATTGCAAAAAAGGTATACATCAGATAAGAGCGACCGAAGTGTGCATACTGACGAAAGTTATCAAAGCTAGAGGCCGAGAAAAACAAGATGCTTTGAAATAAAGCTGTTTGTGCTGTTTACTGCATTTCAATCCCTTTACGTAATAGGAAATAGAAACATTTTACAATAAATATTCCAAGAATCGTTCTCTCCATCCTTTTTCAAATACAAATTCAAACGTCCTTTTCACGTATCAAGAAGGCTTTCGCAAGAGTATTGGGATGTATCTTCAAGGGTTTTTCAACATTTTCGTGCGCTGTCCCGTGAATCAAACAAAATTGTGACCATTTGTACCGCCCTGCATTGTTTACTTTCAGTATTTTATATTGGTCTCATTTCGTACTGGTCTCACATATTTGAGCTATGTTCTGAGACGCACAAGCAACTTGTAAGCAGTGTCTTTCGTAGCCTGAGTGCATTTTGCCAGTAACCTCCAAATGAACCGAAATACGCGTACTGCCTTACCTAGAACTGGGCTTATGTTCGATTTCGAAAAAAATGGCTCTAAGCACTATGGGACTAGACATCTGAGGTCATCAGTCGCCTAGACTTAGAACTACTTACACCTAACTAACCTAAGGACATCACACACATCCATGTCCGAGGCAGGATTCGAGCCTGCGACCGTAGCAGCAGCAGCACGGTTCCCGACTGAAGCGCTTAGAACCGCTCGACCACAGCGGCCGGCTCGATTTCGACACCTCACAGTAATCCTATTTGGTATGGGTGGCATACAATTAAACTGGAATCATGACATGGGAAATGTTGAGGTAGCGAAACAAAGACTGCCTTTTACTGGCAGAACACTTAGAAGATGCAACAAATATGCTTAAGAGACTGCCTACACTAGGCCTGTCCGTGGCTTCGCGTATGGGATCCTTACCAGATAGGTTAGATGGAGCACACAGAAGAGTAGCTCGTTTTGTAGTATCACGAAGTAGGAGACAGTGTTGTGACAAGCACGTTGGGGTGGCAGTAATTAAACCAAAGACGTTTACGATGCGGCGAGATCTTTTCACGAAATTCAATCGCCAACTTCATCCTCCGAATGCCAATATTTTTTAGTCTCTCCTACACAGGGAGAAACGACGAATATATATATATATCAACAGCTCTAAAGAAAGATAAAAAAATTAATACCAAAAATCTAAAAGAATATCAAGACATAATTAAATTTAACAATCTTAATTCACCTACTGTCCACGGCGTTGCCGCAGTGGTAACAACGGTTCCCGTCAGATCACCGATGTTAAGCGCTGTCGGGCTGGGGTAGCACTTGGATGGGTGACCATCCGGTCTGCCGAGCGCTGTTGGCAAGCGGGGTGCACTCAGCCCTTGTGAGGCAAACTGAGGAGCTACTTGACTGAGAAGTAGCGGATCCGGGAGTGTGTGTGCTGACCACGTGCCCCTCAACATCCGCATCCAGCGACGCCTTTGGGCTGAGGATGACAAGGCGGTCGGTCGGTACCGTTGGGCCTTCCAAGGCCTGTTCGGACGGAGTTAACGTTAATTCACTCACTAAATTTAAAGAAAGAGGAGCAGCCATATTTGACGATCCTCAAAAGGAATCATTACATACCAGTGCCATGATTTAGGTTTCTTTTTTCCTATGTGTATTCGAGAATGGAACGGTCGAGAAGACCGAAATTGTTTCTGTCAACCCTCTGCTAAACTGCAAATAAATGGTTCAAATGCCTCTGGGCACTATGGGACTTAACTGCTAAGGTAATCACTCCCGTAGAACTTAGAACTACTTAAACCTAACTAAACTAAGGGCAGCACACACATCCATGCCCGAGGCAGGATTCGAACCTGCGACCGTAGCGGTCGCGCGGTTCCGGACTGTAGCGCCTAGAACCACTCGGCCACCCCGGACGGCGCTAAGCTGCAGAATAATCATGCAGATGTAGATGTAGATGTACCTACGAATTTATACATCCAGGTATTTACATAAGTTGGCTGATTCTAATTGTAAATCACTGATACTGTTGTAAATCACTGATACTGTTGTAAGGAATGTTATTCTGGCGGAGTTCACATAAACTGTGCAGTGGACAGCGTGCAGTCACACCACTATCACAGCGAAGTTTCGCGCATAGCGTTGTTTCGCTGCCACTCATGATCAGGATCTCGAGAACTGGAGGCCAGAGAAATTCTCGACGCCAAGCGTCGTCTTCCCACTCCGCTCCCTGCACGCGGTTACCTGCACGGCCGGTGATCCTTCGGCAAGCATCTCTTTACCCCTGCCGGCGTAAAGTTGCAGGGGATAATGCGTTTCCGAACCGGCAGCGGAGGGAGAAAGCGGCGCCGTGACGTCTGCCCGGCGAGTGAGGCCGGGGTCCTTGACCTTTCTC
This sequence comes from Schistocerca serialis cubense, assembly GCF_023864345.2. Classification (NCBI taxonomy): domain Eukaryota; kingdom Metazoa; phylum Arthropoda; class Insecta; order Orthoptera; family Acrididae; genus Schistocerca; species Schistocerca serialis. The sequence continues at coordinate 154,862,609 of NC_064645.1, forward strand.
GCCTCGCGGGACCCCTCGACCTATTCCGCGCCGCCCCTCCGCTGATTCTAGCCGAGTGCCACTCTCTTCGTGCTCCGGACTTTTACCGCCCCCCTGTTTCCTTCCTTCCTTTCTTCCTTCCCGCCTTCCTTCGCTCGTTTCTTTGCTCTTCCCGCCCTATCTCCTGGTGCTGGGGCGGGTGTGTTCCAACTCTGCAGCATCTCGCAGCGACGCGTCCGGGGACCCGTACTCACAGCGGGACTGTTTTTCTATACAAACGTCGCAGCGGTGCCATCCCATCTGAACTTGCCACGACACCCATGACCTATCTCCTCAGCCGTCGCAGTTTTACTAGCACACCCATACTTCTAATTTATTTATTTGCCGTCTGTTTTAACCGTGGTTCCTGTGTCACAAAATGTCATTCCTGGAAGAAGAAAAAAGCTCTCAAACAGTCAACAATGCTTCGGGATAGAACAATCGTGTGAGGCATAACTAGCTTCAATTACACACCGTATCTCGCAACTAGTAGTTCGATGTACACTACTGGCCACTAAAATTGCTACACCAAGAAGAAATGCAGATGTTATACGGGTATTCATTGGACAAATATATTATACTAGAAGTGACATGTGACTACATTTTCATGCAATATGGGTGCATAGATCCTGAGAAATCCGTACCCAGAATAACCACCTCTGGCCGTAATAACGGCCTTGATACGCCTGGCAGCTTGGATGGCGTTTACAGGTACAGCTGCCCATGCAGCTTCAACACGATACCACAGTTCATCAAGTGACTGGCGTATTGTGACGAGCCAGTTGCTCGGCCACCATTGACCAGACGTTTCCAGTTGATGAGAGATCGGGAGAAAGTGCTGGCCAGGGCAGCAGTCGATCATTTTCTGTATCCAGAAAGGCCCGTACAGGACCTGCAACACGCGGTCGTGCATTATCCTGCTGAAATGTAGGGTTTCGTTGGGATCGAATGAAGGGTAGAGCCACGGGTCGTAACACATCTGAAATGTAACGTCCACTGTTCGAAGTACCGTCAATGCGAACAAGAAGTGACCGAGACGTGTAACCAGTGGCACCCCATACCATCACGCCGGGAGATACGCCTGCATGGCGATGACGAATATACGCTTCCAATGTGCATTCACAGCGATGTAGCCAAACACGGATGCGACCATAACGATGCTATAAACAGAACCTGGAATCATCCTAAAAAATGACATTTTGCCATTCGTGCACCCAGGTTCGTCGTTGAGTACACCATAGCAGGCGCTCCTGTCTGTGATGCAGCGTCAAGGGTAACCACAGCCACCGTCTCCGAGCTGATATTCCATGCTGCTGCAAACGTTGTCGAACTGTTCGTGCAGATGGTTGTTGTCTTGCGAACGTCCCCATCTGTTGACTCAGGGATCGAGACGTGGCTGCACGATCCGTTACAGCGATGCGGATAAGATGCCTGTCATCTCGACTGCTAGTGATACGAGGTCGTTAGCGTCCAGCCCGGCGTTCCGTATTACCCTCCTGAACCCACCGATTACATATTCTGCTAACAGTCGTTGGATCTCGACCAACGCGAGCAGCATCGTCGCGATACGATAAACCGCAATCGCGATAGTCTACAATACGACCTTTATCAAATTCGGAAACATGATGGTACGCATTTCTCCTCCTTACACGAGGCATCACAACAACGTTTCATCAGGCAACGCCAGTCAACTGCTGTTTGTGTATCAGAAACCGGTTGGAAACTTTCCTCATGTCAGAAAGTTGTAGGTGTCGCCACCGGCGCCAACTTTGTGTGAACGCTCTGAAAAGCTAATCATTTGCGTATCACAGCATATTCTTGCTGTCGGTTAAATTTCGCGTCTGTAGCACGTCATCCTCGTGGTGTAGCAATTTTAATGGCCAGTAGTGTAGTAGTTCGAAGTACTCAAGTAGAGTTCATCTGCAGCTTTTCGAAGGGCTTCTACACTGTATTACTCCGCAAGGCCAACAAGTTACCTGGTGACAGTGGCAACACCGTCAGATTTACGCCAGAGGAACTGGGAGGAGAGGTACAGGGATTGGTCAAAATTACGGAACACCAAAAACACAACATGGATAATACTGTATAGAAGAGCACTGGCGTAAAACAGCTTCGTGTCGTCTCGGAATGGGTAAATACAGGTCCTGTACGGTTTTCAAGGGAATTATGTACCATCCTTCCTGAAAAACAGTGGCAGGTTCAGGAAACGTTGGTGGAGGTGGATAGCTATCAAACGCTCTTCTCTCCAAAGTAGACCACAAAGGCCCAATAATATCGAGATCTGTTGATTGCATGGCCAGGGTAGATTCGATAATTCATCTTCGTGTTGGCAAAACCAGTTCTGAAAGTCGAGAACTGTGTGTCGTTCTGGAGAATAGCATCACTATTGGGGAACAAACGTCGCATCACGAGATGGTATAATCAGCCAAAATGGTCACAAAATCCTTGAACTGAAACATTTATAGACAGCCAAGACGGTCACATAATAGTCGAATTGATACATTTCTAGACGATGTTCCTAGTCACGAAGTTTTGTTAAACTTAAGCTTCAAAATTTTAAACCAAGTTACAGAAAAGATCTTAGAAACGTGTCGGCTTCTGAAAGTAACGGAAAATGGGGATGAATAGTATAAACCAGTAGTAGGGCGAGTAACAGTAAAAAGTTGCCTTTATTAGGTTCCTCACTGTGTTACCCGTAACTGTATTACGTCCATTACTTTACAGATTGTTACGAGTTACTCTGCTTATCAAGGGATCTAGAGCGCCTTCTTCCTAGCATATCGAAGCTTCATGAGTCTCAGAAGAACATCCACGATTCCGAATCAGATCTATCTGGCTGGAATGTTACCTTTCGGCAGTCCTTTTTTTCGCCGATTTTGTGCGATTTTTCTTTCGAGCGTACAGCGTACAAATCTCATATCTCTTCCTCATATGGTCCATACTAACTTCCTCTGGACGATAAACGGTTCAAAATCCAAAAGTGGACTACTATAAAATAATGTCCTAAAATTCATTGTACAGCGCGCTCTCGGTGAGACACAGTCGCAGCTAAAGAAAAGCGCCGCCTGCGGCATCTGGTCTGTTGAGCATCCGCCGCAGTCCTGGATCTGGGGATAAATTACGAAAAATCCGGCGACATACGCCACACGCGAAGGGACCCGCTCTCCGGGCAGATCTGAGAGACTACATCCGACGGGCGGTGTCCGCACGTTAAAGGTACATGAAGGGTCTGAGATCGGCAGGTCGGATTCGTCAAAAATATCTGCGGAACTGGGACGCCGTTGTGGCTCGTCGCAGAAATCCTTTCGTGTGTAATCAGCTAAAGTGTCACGATCCAAAAAGCACGTCTCCGCATACGTTCGACGTCTTCTGTCATACCTACTTAATAACGACTCCAAACTCTTGAGAAATAGTCTACAGTTTATCGAAAGACCATCCTGTTTGCGATTTCCGCTCGTTGCACTTTCCCAAAACCCATCCAACAAATCTAAATATTCCATTATGTTTCCTAATCCCACTTGTTCGCCCCAGAACATATAGGTTCCTAATATTGCCCCTAATTATTTAGATTCCACGGACTCCAGATGTTCGCCATTAATCTTCTAATGGAATACTATTGAATTCCTCGTCTGTAATAGGCTGTGTCTTCCATTTATTTACATTTAGAGACAAGTGCCGTTCCTTACAGCAAGTGGAAATTTTTCCAAGTATTCCCCCATTTCCTTATCATCGTCCAATGACAAAACTTGCCCGTAGACATTAACGTCCTTAGTGAGGATCTCCAATACCTACGTGATATATTGTTTATGTGTACTGATAACACCAGTGGTCCTCTTACGTGGCGCTTCTTTGGGACACATTCAAGTTGACTTTCAATCTTTTCAACATTCGACATGCAATGTAAGATACTGGCTTTCTCTGTCAGATTTGGTTCCATGGGGAAGCAGTTGTGTCCAGCGACTGTATTCATTTCACGTAGTAAAGGGTACAGCAATCAGTCTCAAATGATGTATACTGCATATCTAAATTTCGGTCACTGTGTGGCCATGTTCAGTGCAGTAAAAGTCAAACATCAAAACCACTTGAATATGAACACAATCTCAACTGGACTGTTGATGTCTTGAGGTGCGAACTAGATATGTAACAAACAATATTTGCGATTGATTGCTGTAACTTTTTATTAATGATACTAGATTCTACTAGTATAAACTTCTTCGAGCCAGTCATGTCTGTCTGTCAACACACTCAGTACGATCGCATCCTCGTCATCAAGCGATATATGGTATTACTCAGAAAGGCGAACTGGTTACCCGTCTGCAGCAGAAAGTAACATAGTCATGTGACAGTGCAGTCACGTTCCAATTCAAAGCAACGTGCGCTGTCACTTCGCAGCACGAGAGCGAAAAGTGGCCGCGAAAAGTGATCACAAAACCGATAGTGGAAAATACCGAGGCAACTTGCTGTTAAAGTTTTTAAATTTACTGACAACGGGAAAGACAGAGAAGACGCCGTAAGATGCAAGTAAATGTCGACGAGCAAAAGTTAAGTAAGTCAGTAGTGTGCAAAGGAAGAAGGGATGCGAAGGGCCGAAACAGAATACGCAAAACGCACACATCACATATTTCATTTATGACACAGAAAATATGTTATTAGACAGTAATTTCTGTGATACTATGAACAACAGAAGGAGATATCGTATTTGCAAAACCTGCACAGCTTTTGTCACACAAACCTGGGCTTCCAGGCTACCAAGGATATTCTGACAAAAACTAGTTTATTTACGCCAGTGGTTCCAAATCTTTCTGAGACAATTATCCCTGAGTACAACCAAGTATTAGCTAGTATCTCTCCTCCTCCCCCCCCACCTCCTCCAGTCATAATGAACATCAGCATGTGACTGAACTTAAAAATGAAAAACAGTTTTGTCTGAACGCTTTTACTTTTAAAATGACGAAAGATAAATGATATTTAGTTTTTTTGGATGTTTTACTAAACCACGAACTAATGAGTCATTTAGACAACAGGTACTGCCGGTTTATAGAATGATAAAACTATTTCCAGCGTGTCACTAGTGCTACTTACAACTACTTCTCGGAAAAGACCGTCAAGTTTCCACATTGAGGTTACGTACTTGTTACATAACATGCTTCTTCTGCATCACACCTATCCATAGTTATACGTGCTCCAGCTACACCCTGCACCTCCATTTAAAACCAACCAAGTTAAAACGTGTGCACTATACTAAGTCTGTAAATTACTTGACTACCGGAGTCCTTACTTCGGAGGAAGCGAAAATTGGAAGACTTTAGGCTGTCAGTGCTTTGTATCTCATGACTTTCAGTAATAATAAAAATATTGTGTAGGTCCCGCAGCAGTGCGGTAACCATCACATAGTTACTGTTGTGCTGTCAATTAGTGCACTTATTTTTTGCAAAGTGAATAACGAAGCAATTTATGATCCGTTATGGGAACTACCTGCAACTCGGAAACGGCATTTTCATTAAATATTTAAGCATATGTGTTGTATAATGTCTCAATTTTAATCTTATAGAAGCATGGTATGAAGTGCAAAGTCTGTGTATAGTGAGGAGAGTATGTGATTGTGGTATCACGTATTGATACCCCCACAGAGGCATCATAGTTGGCAATGGAACAGCAAGTTACCCATCTGAGGCGCATAGCAATCACATGGGATCTGGCGGACCCAATGGTGCGTGCCGGATGAGCCACGCCTCCAGCGGCTCCGTACCACGAGTCCTCTCTGCCGCCATGATGCAGGACAGCCAGAGGCAGTGGTACAGCCCACTCTCACTTGGAGCCTCATCTCTATGGCACCATCGTCTGTGCTTAGCACAGCAAACCTCAACCTCCTTGCTCTTATATGAGCTGAGCACTAACTCTTGCTGCATTATTTGTAATGAATCTTCGTACACTTGGAGAAACACAATTTAACTAAATCTTCTGTTTGTTGTATCAACTTCTTCGTTAATCATTTTTGTTCCTGTCCAACTTTCCTATGATAACAGCTGCTGCACCAATCTGTACCCCACCTCTGCTTACCATTGTGAATGAAGTCGTACGAAATATGGTTCAAATGGCTCTAAGCACTATAGGACTCAACATCTGAGGTCATCAGTCCCCTAGACTTAGAACTACTTAAACCTAACTAACCTAAGGACATCACACACATCCATGCCCGAGGCAGGATTCGAACCAGCGACCGTAGCAACAGCGCAGTTCTGGACTGAAGCGCCTAGAACTGCTCGGCTACAGCGGCCGGCGTTCAAAATAGTGATGAAGAAGATGATCATAGTTTCGTTTCACACCACATTGTGTCATGTAGTAATTCTAATATTTAAGAAATATAGAAATTGGTAAATTGTGTAATCAGTATTACAGTCTTACGAAAAGTAATAATAATAATAATGATCTTTTGAAAATAATTTAGATCTATGGCCTAAACACTATTGAACCCTTTTGGTTTTTTTTTTTTTTTTTTACCTCTCAGAGAATTTCATTTTCCTCCTTGGCCGGTAATTACAGGCAGGTTCGAAACCACTGCTTTAGATGAACCATGGATTCGTACATGCTGTAAATAAATTATCGAAGGTGATAATGCGCGAGGAGTAGTGCCACGCAAAGTTTCATTTTGTTGCGATTGCCGCTTCCCGTTTCGTGTTCACCTTTCCTCCGTAACCGTAACAGGAAAATTTCGCCCTATCTCATAGAAACGGACAGAAAAGAGACAAGCAAAGCGAAACTTTCGATACCAATTAAGAAGCACAAACGTTTCTCTATGCGTTCCATTCACTAAAGTTTCCAAGTAACTGGCTCAGTTCCTACTGCCGCCGTACCATCAAAGCCTAAATCATTGTAAATAGGCTGTTTAGGTTTTTATGTTGGTAACGCCACGTAGCGCTCTGTATGAAAATCTCTGACTGCGCTGTGTGCAGTCTCTGGCTGGTTAGACTCATCGTTGGAATATTTGCCAGCGTAGCGTTGCGCAGTTGGATGTGAGCCGCCAGTAGTGGTGGATGTGGGGAGAGAGATGCCAGTTCTGAGAGGGTACTATGAGCGGACGATCTGGACGTGTGTCCGTCAGAAAAAGGAAATTTGTAAGACTGGATGTCATGAACTGATATAACTTTTGAACACTATTAAGGTAAATACATTGTTTGTTCTCTACCAAATCATTCATTTGCTAACTATTCCTATCAGTAGCTAGTGCCTTCAGTAGTTAGAATCTTTTATTTAGCTGGCAGTATTGGCGCTCGCTTTATTGCAGTAGTTCGAGTAACGAAGATTCTTGTGAGGTAAGTGATTCATGAAAGGTATATGTTATTGTTAGTCAGGGCCATTCTTTTGTAGGGATTATTGAATGTCAGACTGCGTTACGCCAAAAATATTAGTGATGATAAGAATAAGTAAAGACAGAACTGTCTTAAGTTCAGTTTTGCTCAGCTGTTTGAAAATCAAATAACGTAAGAGTTCTTCCAGCACTGTCATTCTTTACATACAAAGGGGAAGTTTCATCATATAGAACTGTTCTGCAATGTTGCAAAAAATAAAATCTGTGGTCGTAATACTTCAAGCATTTCAATCTCTAGCCCGACAAAATAATGCCTGATGCTTTCACTGCTACTAAAAATACGTCGTATGCCACCTAGCCTGGATAAAGGCTTTCGACGTAACACTACTTCGGCTACATACGCTTCAATTTCGCTGTTTTTTTATATTCAAGATGGTTTTCAGTTGGACCCACAAGGTTGAGTGCACCTGATTGTAGAACTTTCCACCAGCGAAGAAATTCAGGTGGTCACAGGGTTGTGATCCGGGACCTCGACGACAGAAACAAAAATTATTTAGCACTAGAAGATTTTACCGTTGTGGCATTAAAATACTTGAAATTACGTGTCTCACAATAAGTGTATGACGGCTATTGGAGTAGAGATATTTTGAAGAACGAATCGCCGTAGATACGAACGAAGATTCGGTATTATCATCCGCGTCTGAAACAACAGACGAAGTATCAACAGAGACAGCAGTGAAAAATATCAACATCATCCGAGAAGGTGGTTCTACAGATACTACCAGCAAAGTATCGTAGCACCCAATATACACAGGTTGTCTCTCATAAGAGTCGTCAAGCACGTTTTCAATGGTGTTTCGACAGATGTTTGCAATTTCGTTTTTGCACTGCGTAGCTGGAATCGCTCCAAACAAATACTGCTCGCCCCGTCTCTCATGCGATGCCCAGTGTCAACAGAAAGCGTCGGTGTGTTTCCCATTACAAATAAAACTTTTTAAATCGGACTTTTACGATCCAATTCGATAGAGCGCTCCCACATTAATCTAGTGCGATATTCGTTTTATCCATATGTATTAACAGGGACAGTAAAAACCAAAGAACAAACAGCAGTCCGGCAGGGACGCAGTAGCTCTGCTTGCTTGTCGGTAGCAGTCAACGTGGGTCAAGGCAGTGCTGCTGCAGTACTGGTTATTATTCGTGTCTTAGTGTCCCTGTTAATATACACAGACGAAAAGAATGTAGCAGTAGACTAATCTGGAACTCCTCTATCTACTGAGCACGTAAATATCAGCATCAAAAATGGTTTTGTTTGTAACGTGAAAGAAACCGACGCTTTCCGTCGACAATGGGCGTCGCATGAAAGTTATGACGAGCAATGTCTTTTTCGGCTGACTGCAGCTACACAACGCGCAGGAGAAATTGCAAATACGAGGGGCGTTTGAAAAGTCCGTGCAAAAATAAAAAACTACTTACGTGTTTGGGGTCAACCTTTTTTTATTTTTCGACATAGTCTGCTTTTAGACTTATACATTTCGTCCAACGTTCTTCCAATTTCTTGATCAATTCCGAATAATAGGAACTGTCCAAGTCTGCAAAATAGCTATTAGTTGCTGCAATCACCTCCACGTTTAAATAAAATCTTTGTGCCGCCAGCCATTTCTTCAAATTGGATAACAAATAGTAGTCCGAGCGAGCCAAGTCTGGAGAATAGGGGGGATGTGAAACGAGTTGGAATCCTATTTCCATTAATTTTGCGACCACAGCTGCTGAGGTGTGTGATGTTGCATTTCGTGATGGAAAAGGACCTTTTTGCGGTCCAATCGCTGGTGTTTTTCTTGCAGCTCGGTTTTCAAACGGTCCAATAACGATAAATAATATTCACCTGTAATAGTTTTACCCTTTTCCAGATAGTCTATGAGGGTTACCCTTGCGAATCCCGAAAGACAGTCACCATAACCATTTCGGCCGAAGGAATGGTCTTCGCCTTTTTTGGTTCAGATTCTCCCTTGGCAACCCATTGTTTACATTTTTGTTTGGTCTCAGGAGTACAGCAAGGTACCCATGTTTCATCCACAGTGACGAAACACTGCTTAAAGACCTGCGGATTCTTCCTGAACAGCTGCAAACCATCCTTGCAACACTTCACACGATTCCGTTTTTGGTCAAGCGTGAGCAATCGCGGAACCCATCTTGCGGATAGCTTTCTCATGTCCAAATGTTTATGCAAAATATTATTTACCCGTTCATTCGAGATGCCCACAGCACTAGCAATCTCACGCACCTTAACTCTTGCGTCATCCATTACCATATCATGGATTTTATCAATGATTTATGGAGTCGTAACCTCCACAGGGCGTCCAGAACGTTCAGCATCACTTGTGATCATATGGCCACTCCGAAATATTTGAAACCACTTACAAACTGTTCTAATCGAAGGTACAGAGTCACCGTAATGTTTATCAAGCTTCTCTTTATTCTCCCGAGGCGTTTTGCCTTTCATAAAGTAATGTTTAATCACCACACTAAATTCTTTTTCGTCCATTTTTTGACAACCACTCGACTTCCTTGATTCACACGAATGCCAAACACAAAGAAATAGACCAATATGACTGAAACTTGGTGTGTGTTCTTTCCGAAGATGCTACTAACTAAATATGACCTCGATATGAAACGACGGTGCCATCTCTCGAACTTTGCACGGACTTTCATACGCTCCTCACCTGAAACGCCAGAGATAATGCGCCTAACGACTCTTAGGAGAGACATTCTGTATATTTATTTTGTCTTTCAACCATTATGCTAAATATCCCATCATTTTTTTTTTTTTTTTTTTTTTTTTTTTTTTTTTTTTGCATCTGTGACAGAAATATTTCTTTCGCGATATTTCGGCTGTTAGCCTTACGACCTTAACCTCCAAGATGAATCGGTGAGCGTACAAGAGTGCCTGCTTATTCTCTGACATGCTAAAACCACGTAATGCGAAGCTGTGCTGTGGAGTATTGCTCTTGCGTCACTGATAATACAATCACCACACAGCGCAAGTCATAGTAATAACTATGCGTCTAACAAAAGATAAAGGTAATGGTGCAAGCGCAGTGATTATCAGGTAGGTGGTTATTTATGGCAGTAGACGGCAGATATTGGAATGTCATGGAGGGAGGAATCGGAGTAAAAATTCCATTGAAAGTCCAGACGTGAAAGAAGTTGTTTCCAACAACTGTCGAGATGGAAGCTCTTCTCTCGGTTGAGCAGATTTTCTGTCTGTCGTATTCCTACAGCTTCCTTGACCACCGAATCCCAATACGATGAGGCTCGGGCCGGAATTTTGACCTTTCTGTGATCCCTGCGTTGGTCAATGGAAATACAATGTTCAGTCACCGCAAATTTGTTGGGCTGCAGAAGGCTGGAGTTTCCGATGTACTGTTCTTGAGCGTACGTGATATTTATCGTAGATACCTTATACCAAAGTGACAACGAATTTCATTCATACCTGGATTTCATAGAAGCAGGTCATCTTCCACAAACCAAGACGTGTTGTGTCTTGATCGGTGGACGGAAGATATCCATTTTATGCTTCCTAATTCTTGCAGTTTTGGAAGAAACATTTCCCACGAAAAGTATCGCTGCCCCGGATGCGGGTCCGAAATATCTGCGTCTACTTCTGCATCTACATGGATACTGTACAATGCCTGGCAGAAGGTTCATCGAACCACCTCGACAATAATTCTCTGTTATTCCAATCTCGAACAGTGCGCGGAAAAAACAAACTCCTATATATTTCAAAATCTTGTAGATGGCTGCACATTTAGAGACCGTGAATACAATTGAAAGAAAATCAGCCCTCGGTCACTATTTTTAACAAATTAACCTGCTAGCAGTGTCGAAACCAGGTTAATTTGTTAAAAATAGTGACCGAGGGCTGATTTTCTTTCAATTGTCCTATATATTTCCATGCACGCTCTGATTTCCCTTATATTATTGTGATGATCGCTTATCAATGTGTAGGTCGGCGTCAACAAAATATTTTCGCATTTGGGGGCGAAGGTGATTGAAATCACGCACGAAGATTCCGCCGCAACGAAAAACGCCTTTGTTTTAATGATGTTTACCCGAAATCCTTTTCATGTCCGTGATACTCTCTCCCCTATTCCGGGATAATACGAGAAGTGCTGCTCTTCTTTGAACTTTCTCGATGTACTCCATTGATCCCATCTGGTAAGGATCCCAGATCGCGTAGCAGTAGTCCAAAAGAGGACGGACAAGTGTAGTGTAGGCAGTCTCTTTAGTAGATCTGTTGCATCGTCTAAGTGTTTTGCCAGTGAAACGCAGTCTTTGGTTCGCCTTCCTCACAACATGCTTTATGTGTTTTCTCCTATTTAACTTGTTAGTAATTGTAATTCCTAGGTACGTAGTTGAATTTTCGGATATCACTGATTTATCGTGTAGCCCAAATTTAACGAGTTCCTTGCAGCACTCATGTGGATGACCTCACACTATACATTAATTAGAGTCAATTGCCAATTTTCTCACCATTCAGATATCTTTACTAAATCGTTTTGCAATTTGTTTTGATCTTCTTACGACTTTGCAAGACGATAATTGACAGCATCATCTCCAAACAACTTAAGACGGCTGGTCAAATTGTCTCCTAAATCGTTTACGTAGATAAAGAACAGCATAGGGCCATTAACACCACGTTGGGGAACGCTAGAAATCACTTTCGTTTTCCTAGATGACTTTCCGTCATTTACTACGAACTGTGAACTCTCTGACAGGAATTCAGGAATCCAGTCACAGGACTGAGACGGTATTCCATAAGCACGCAATTTCACTACAAGCTGCATGTGTGGTAGTGTCAAAAGCCTTCGCGAAATATAAAAATACGAAATCGATCTGAAATTCCTTGTCAATAGCACTCAACGCTTCGTGCCAGTAAAGAGCGAGTTGTCTTTCACAAGAACGTTGTTTTCAAAAACCATGTTGACTGTGTGTTTTAAACCGATCCCTTCGAGGTCATTCGGAATATATGTTCCAAAATTCTACTGCATATAGACGCTAATGATACGGGCCTGTAACTTAGTAGATTACTCTGTAAGTAGGCTGTTTAGGTTTTCTTATTGGTAACGCCACGTAGTGCTCTGTACGAAAATCACTGGCTGTGCTGTGTGCAGTCTGTGGCTAGTGTGCATTGTTGTGTATTGGGCAGCTGGATGTTAACAGCGCGTAGCGTTGCGCAGTTGGAGGTGAGCCGCCAGCAGTGGTGGATGTGGGGAGAGAGATGGCGGAATTCTGAAATTTGTAACACTGGTTGTCATGAACTGCTGTATATATTATGACCTTTCAACACTATTAAGGTAAATACATTGTTTGTTATCTATTAAAATATTTCATTTGCTAACTATGCCTATCAGTAGTTAGTGCCTTCAGTAGTTTGAATCTTTTATTTAGCTGGCAGTAGTGGCGCTGGCTTTATTGCAGTAGCTCGAGTAACCAAGATTTTTGTGAGGTAAGTGATTTGTGAAACGTATAGGTTAATGTTAGTCAGCGCCATTCTTTTGTATGGATTTTTGAAAGTCAGATTGCGTTGCGCTAAAAATACTGTGTGTCAGTTTAAGCACAGTCAGGTATAATTTTTCTAAGGGGACGTTTCATATGTCGACCCTTAGCCGAGGATACCTCACTGGAATCTTCTGATTTTTTTCTTGTAGTTTGTGTAATTAGTGTAGCTTTTGTTTATTGCCAGCGCGTAATTATAGAGAGAATTTCCATTGTAGTTGTAGTTTTTCATTGTTGTACAGTAAAACAGTTGTGGCATGCATGTAGATTTGCACCAAGTATTTCGCAGCTGAGCTTGCAATTAAGTAGACATTATTTCCATTGCTATGTTATTTTATTTTGCTCTTCAAATTGTGCTTTTCTGTGTTATCGTGTGAAATATTGTGACAATAATGGCGTGTGAAAAACGTAATACTAGGCTCCAAAGTAAACTGAGAAATGACAGTGAAAACGAAAGCAGTGTGTTAGCGCCACCGAGTAATGAATTAACTGATGTTCAAAGTAGTAATTTGGTAATTGTGTATAGGGAAATGGAGCGGGCTGCAAACAATGGTGTAGACAGTGAAACAATTAGTGAAAAGGGAAGCATTATCGATCGATCGGTCGGCAACAGCTCGCCTCAGGAATCCGAAATGACAGGACACAATTTCGCAAATACAGTAGATTCAGGTTTTGCGTCCTCACCGTTTTCTCAAATAAGTCAAGACACATTTTCTGCTTTTCAAACTGCGAATATTGCCGGTTCAAATGCATTGCCGAACAGCACTGAGGAACATGTTTCAGACACCAGCGCATTGTTATTACAATTAATGCAACAAATGGGACAAAAGCTTCAAAAGTTAGACACAATGGAACAAAATCTTCAAAAGTTAGACATAATGGAACAACACCAGAGACAAACACAGCAACAGTTAGACACAATGGAACAAAATCTTCAAACGTTAGACACAGTGGAACAAAATCTTAAAAAGTTAGACACCACGCTTGAACAAACACGTGAAGATTTAACTACTGAGTTACATAACATCGAATCGAAATGTCAAAAAGGCTGTAATGACGTAAAAACACAAATTTGTGAGCATTTCCAACCTATTTTTTCGCGTCATGAAAATGCATTACAGAATCACGAAGCAGCCATAAAAGAACTGCAAACTATTGTTCATGAAAATCACGACAACTTGCAAGCTAAAATTGACTCAGTTGCATCTACCGATTCGGTTATGCAACTTGCAAAAACTAAAGAAAACTTAAAGGACAGAGTAGATATGATTTCAACACAAATGGACACTCTGAAACTTGGTTCAGAAAAACACACTGAGGAAATAAGTACACTATCAGAGAAAGTAGCGGAACTTTCGGATCAGTTCACTAACTTATCTACGAAGGTAGATGATAATCTGAATGACGCAAGACCGGTAGTCTTTAATGACACAGAAGAGTACGAACAAATTAGGAAATTCAAACAAAATCAGAATCAAATTAATACACAACACCAAAGAGAAATCCGGGAGGTACAAGATCAGCTGACACAGGTAATACAAGAATTACGTATTTCAGAGGACACTCGCGCTCCAACACAGGAAGAGGGACTTAGAAATACGGAAAAGCCGCAAAATAATAACACAGGGCATTTCGGAAGTTATGAAAGAAATTGGCAAGGTGCACCAAATTTTGAAATGGAACTGCTGAAACGACGCAACAATGACCGACATGATGATTTTGACTATAAGCTGTTCATTACTACACGCAAATTCAAAACATTTAAGAATTCTGACAACGACATTCATCCACAAGCATGGCTGCATCAATTCTCTCATTGTTTTCCTCCCAACTGGTCGTTAGAACACAGATTAGAATTTATGTGTGGCTACCTAGAGAATGAACCAGCTGTAAGAATGCGATCGGTCATTCACGACTGTCACAGTGAAGGAGAATTTTATCATGCTTTCCTCTCAGCATATTGGTCTCAAGCTACACAAGACCGAGTAAAACATAGCATCATAATGATGAAACATTTCGAACAATCTGAATTTTCCAGTCTTGTGAAATATTTTGAAGACATGTTGCACAAGAATCAGTACCTGACAAACCCATACAGCCCCTCAGAACTCATCCGCATTTGCTTAATCAAATTACCTGAACATTTACGACATATTATTTTAGCAGGACGTTGCAAAGAAGACATTGAAGCTTTTCAGGGACTCCTACAAGAATTAGAAATTGACACAGACAGTCGCCGGATGCGAAAACAGGAAAACAATCACTACAGGTCACATACGTCACAATTCCGTGACGACAGAAATAATAACTGGACACGACAAGGCTATTCTCACAACGCAAATCGTGACCAAAACAGACACCACCCATATGACAACCACTGTCAGAGTAATAATAGTTACAGAGAAAGATCGCATTTCTGTAGTAATAAATATGACAGAGACAATCATAGAAACAGACAATATGGTAACCAGAACTATTATTATCAAGGGAGACAGAATACTTTCAGACGCAACAGTTCAGCGTGCAGTTACGATTCAGGGAGAAATTATCCACCACATGACCGACAAACAAGAAACTATGTAAACTACCGACAAAACGACACACCTGAATTCCATCAGAACTGGCGAGCTTCAAACAGGGCAGGACCTTCTCGTCAAGGCGAATTTGTAGAAGTTAGGTCTCCTAATCCCAATAACGGCGCGCGCCAACAAAGAAACAGACAATGATTCGCACCGCAGGCAGCCACCTGCGCCGGCTGGCTCAGGGAAAAATAACATACACGCTAACCTTGAGAAAAAATTTCAGTATTCTTTACCGACGTATACCAAATGACAATTGCATTCAAGTTCAAACTCTGAGTACTATGAAGAGTAAAGGATTTCACCACACTTCACATGTAAAACCGTTTATTGAAAGATAATCTGCTTTTGAACTTAGTCTTTGCTATAAAATTTTTCACTTTACATTACTAGTATGCTTGTCAGACTTAGAATATGTTAACATGCAACAAAGTTTGAAGTTAAATATCCAGTCAAGAACCAAGAGAACTTATTGAAACAGAAATTACAAATGCAGTGTTATAGTGAACAGATGTCACAGTGTTATTGTGTGTGTACATTCTTGCTTGTTAGTTGCACGATTACGTAAGGACTATAAGGCTTACATTCTTAGAACATATACTGGTACTACTAATGAGATTTTAATGCAACATTTTGGTTTAGTTGAAAAGACATTCTTTATTTGAAGTACTACTGTACTGTACTACAGTGGTTAGTTTATGTGACAGCTACACGATTTTATCACGACGCTACTAATGAGTGACAATTTACAATGTTGCTTTTGCGGTGTATCTGTTTTATATCTGCACAGTTTTCTGAATTCTTCTGGAAAGTAAAACATGTATTAGTAGTAACTTTTGTGGTATAGCTACAATGAGACAGCCTTTTCTGTAGCACAACAATACGTTACATTATAGAACTTTCTTGATCACGGTCAGGTACGTAATAACTACGATATCTTTACGCAAAGCATTTCACTTTTGTGTATCGTGAGGTAAGTACATTGACTTCTGCAGAACTTAGCTTTCGGAGGACGATAACTACGACACTTCCACAGAGATTATGTTGCAACAAGAAGCACAGTTTAGCGCTACAGTACACGTATTTGAGTGATTAATTTTATACTTAAAACATTTATTTTTAAAGATTTTTGAATTGCAAAGAAAGTTTTCCGTGATACATTTCATTCCATTGCTGTAATCTGTAACACCTGAGGGTATAATTACGTTAATCCTCAGGGGGGTACACGCTTACTTTGTGTACCATGTGTCTGGCAAGCACAAGGAGCCCTAGCTAATATGGTATTTGCTTATAAAACTTCACAAATCGGTACCATATTTCTCTAAGACAAAATTACACAGCTATCTGATCATTTAACTGAGAGACAAACATTTTTTTTTTTTTACTACATCAGTGACACATGTTTACGCAATTACACAGTTGGATAATTTCATACTTATGAAATTGTATTTTGTCTGCACTTTGTGGACTGTTCGTATTTTTTTGGACCCATTGTGATATTATGAGAGCTTTGAATGATGTATTTGGTATGGGATCATGATTTTTAAAGTACGTTTGAGGCAGATGACACTTTTGATATGAGCAGAGAATTTTTTTTAGGTTTTGAAATTATTGGAGGAAGCTATGACGATTTTGAGAGTTGACTGAGGTGTTATGATATTATTACGATGACGATGTGTATTATGCTGCTGAGGTATGTTTATGATCAGTAAGCTGATGCTATATGAGTTATTTGATTATGCTACGTATCTGTTATGATGAAATATTGTAGAAGTGTCGACGAATAAGGTAAGGAATAATGAGTAGTGGTTAGGGACTCTGGTTCGTGAAAAAGGTTGTTGGAAACCAAGAATCGTACTTTAAGAGTTATGAAATGTGTGTAAATGCGTGAATGTATCACAATGCCGGCGAAAATTTTTTGGACACTGTTATATTCATAAGATTTTGTTTCTACACATTTGTAACGCAAATTCTCGACCTGTGAAATTTTTATATGAGACTGTCACTGTAGCAAACTGCTGTCGTAAATATTTCAGAAAGAAAGGTAAGTGACCTTGCCGTAATGTGATTTGAGCGCCCAGCTGTGAGATAGTCGTCTGACAAAAAAAAGGCATTAGGTGGAAAAAAAAGGAGAGAGGCCATTATCCTCGCTATTGACATTTCTTTGTCGAAAGCATCGCAAATATGACACGCTCAAACTTGAAAACATATGATTATACTGTGCTCTTAATTTATGATGTTTACTAAAATGCCTAATGAAACGATGAGAAACATTTCACGGCTATTGTCGTGCTAGTTGAGAGAAATGCCATATGGCTTGCTTTATGTATTTATTAACTCATTTTGTTTAATATCTAGTTTCTAGCTGCACTGCAGCGTTGGTTAAAATAAAATTTTATAAATGTACTAATATAAATATTTTCTGTCTACAGATCGAGTAAATAATATTTTTTTCAAAAAAATGAGGGAGCACAAAAAGACATTTACCTTCACAGGAACTGCATTCATAATTTTCTTTTCAAGTAGTTGGTAATTTATTTTGTAGAATAAGTTGTGGTGCACCACTTTAATTACATAGACATTAAGATGTGATTATACATTTCCCTTATCTGCGTTGTTGTCTTTAGTGTACTATTTTTTCTGCTTGAGCTTTGTCATGTTTAGGTATAAGTTCTTGCATTTGCTGCTGCTGCTTCCCAGACATAGTGCTATTAAATTTGACTCTGTATTACTCTGTTAAGCCAGTTTTACTAATGATTTATTTTTATTGTTTGCTGCACATTGCGTTACATTAGTTGTAATATTGCAATTGCTCTGCTAATTTAGATTTAATGCTGCTAGCTTTGCCAATTTGCATTTTTTTCCATTGCTGTTTGTGTTAATTGTTTTGTGCTGCTGCATTGCCTCGTCCCTTAGTTTAGCATCTGAGCTCAGTAGATTTAAGTTAGCTTAAAATGGGGTAGGCTATATGTGAGAACGAGTTGTGATGAATTGGAAGAAATGCATTGAGAAGCTATAAGAAAATGGTTTGGCCAAAAAAAGAATTTTGAAAGAGGATGTGAACAGAATGCAGAAAGCATGCTTGAATAGGATTTTTTTTGGTGGAAACAAATGTTGAAATAAGGGGAAAGATCTACAGAACGAAGCTTTGGGTTGGACTGCAGTACCAAATGTTACACTGAAAACAAACCCTGTCCTTTCCTCCTGTGTTATTCTGCTATGTGTTTGTGTACTCTTGTTTATTTGTGTTTTTCCTGTCTTTATGTGTTTAGCTTATACGATTTATGTTGTAGAATTTTTCTAGCCCTAAGCTACATTCACTATGATGAGGAATACTGTTACCCTCAAATATAATTTGCATTAATAATATGTTATTTACTTCATAAAGATGTTTAGACATTATTTATCTGTTCTGTTTTATTGCTCATGTGTGAAGTTGATGTTTCAAAAGTTATTCTGATCTTTTATGTATGTACTTATGTCATAATTCTTGTAACACTGATGTACACGTTTATTTCTATTCTTTTGTAAAGCCTGTTTTACTACAAATCTTATCTGTATTGTTATGTTCTTTAATGATGTATTTTGTACCTTTGTTATCGTATTCTTATGTTATAAAATAGTAATTGACACCAGTTCATCAAATTAAGTAATTTGTAAGTTACATTTCACTGCACACGTTTCTGTTGGTCATAGAATATGGACAATATGCGAGAAGTAGGGACTGATAGTGTTTGCACGTGTGTTAATAATTCAGCAAGGGACTGGATAACAGCATTGCTGGTTCTAACGACAATTCCAAAAACTTTGTGAGTGCACAAGTGGTGGTTATGGACTTGCAATATTATCCGCAATACTCTTCAATGGTAATTGTGCACCTGCACAGTCACAACAGATGGCTGCTGGCCATCTCTACAAGGACTACAGTGGGTCTGCATCTTTGATGATTCACCAATACCATTATTTCTACAAGGACTACAGTGGGTCTACACCTTTGCTGACTCACCAATACCATTATTTCTACAAGGACTGCAGTGGGTCTGCACCTCTGGTGGCCCACCAGTACCGTAATCTCTACCAGGACTACAGTGGGTCTGCTCTGTGATGACCTACCTACCAATATTCTTCAAACCTTCGAATGACTCTGCTGTGGGTTTGCTCTGTTGTGGCCCATTACCTGCATGTCAAGAGTCAGTACTGTCTTTCTGTTGGAGCGACAGCACTCCTTCTTCAAGACTGCATGGAAATCCATTACTTCTGTGTGCATTTTCTTTTACTGCTCAGACTTTGAGAAAAACTGCAATTTCACTGTGATGAATGATCAGGACTGTCTTTATGAACTGTGAGTAAATTTTAGCTTTTGGCCAACCTTGTATCAATAAGTGTGTGCATATGATTTCTTTGTTATTGTAATTGTGAAAAATTTTTTCACAAATATGTATTGGCCAGTGCCCAAAACAATTTGTAAAATTTTTTGTGGGGAGCGTGGGGGCTATGTAAGTAGGCTGTTTAGGTTTTCTTATTGGTAACGCCACGTAGTGCTCTGTATGAAAATCACTGGCTGTGCTGTGTGCAGTCTGTGGCTAGTTTGCATTGTTGTCTGCCATTGTAGTATTGGGCAGCTGGATGTTAACAGCGCGTAGCATTGCGCAGCTGGAGGTGAGCCGCCAGCAGTGGTGGATGTGGGGAGAGAGATGGCGGAGTTCTGAAATTTGTAACACTGGTTGTCATGAACTGCTGTATATATTATGACCTTTCAACACTATTAAGGTAAATACATTGTTTGTTCTCTATTAAAATATTTCATTTGCTAACTATGCCTATCAGTAGTTAGTGCCTTCAGTAGTTTGAATCTTTTATTTAGCTGGCAGTAGTGGCGCTGGCTTTATTGCAGTAGCTCGAGTAACCAAGATTTTTGTGAGGTAAGTGATTTGTGAAACGTATAGGTTAATGTTAGTCAGGGTCATTCTTTTGTATGGATTTTTGAAAGTCAGATTGCGTTGCGCTAAAAATATTGTGTGTCAGTTTAAGCACAGTCAGGTATAATTTTTCTAAGGGGACGTTTCAACTCCTACTACCACTCTTGAATACTGGTGTGACCTGTGCAACTTTCCAGTCTTTAGGTACGGATCGTTCGTCTAGCGACCGGTTGTATTTGATTGTTCAGTATGGAGCTATTGCGTGAGCACATTGTGAAAGAAACCTTAATGGTATACAGTCCGGACCAGAAGAGTTGCTTTTGTTAAGTGATTTAAGTTGCTTCACTACTCCGAGGATACCTAGTTAGATATGATGAAATAGTCGCGTCATAGCCATTCACAAAAACTGAAGGCGCCAAATATGACACTTAGCACTGAATGCACAATTATTACTGACACCAACGAACAACCAGAACAGAACTGTTCTCCTGGACGGAGAGAACAGCTGTTTATAAGACATCGAATATTCCAGAGTACAGGTATCCATATAGACATAATCCAGAATACACGATAGGAAGACATTTCTAGAACCTTTCAGAGTGACAAATTCTAAATAACAAATACTTGCATTCTGCGCTTTGGATCACCGCGCCGAACACTACGCCACGCTGCAAGCAGCACAGATCGAGGGAGCGCTTGCTCCCCTGGTGAAACAGCGACCCGCTGTGTCGGCTGGCGCCGACTGCAACTACCTGGATCTAAAGTTCGTCAGTGGTCCTCTGAATGGCGGCATTGGCGGATCTTCGCGCTGTGGTCGTGTTGGTTACATCCACTTGACTATGATGAGCATCGAAGATAGCCCCTCCTGTTGAAGCTTCGCGATCTTCTATTGGGTCTTCAGTTTCCTTGAAACTCCATCGCCGATCTGCGCCTCTGTACTACTCGTATAGTAGGGATGCAGTAGGGATGCATACGGAGGAAAGAGACGATGTCTCCGTTTTGTATTCTTGATGAAGGGCCACAATAATTGACAAAGTTCAGATGATTCAGATTCCAATAATAAACCGATAAGCTATAACTTTTCTCTTAAAATCGATTGTGAGGTAGAAAACAGAACAGGATATAGTTGTGTGCACAATTTTCGTTCAACACAATATGTCTAACGGTTTGAAGGCCCTGCTATCGTAGTTAAAACTGACTGACGGAAAGAAAATGAAACCGCACATTTTCACAGCACAGCATTTTCTTTCTTTCAGTCGGTTTTGACAAAACTTCTACAATGTTGTTTAAGAAAGCGTCAGTGTGAATTTTTATTAGAGAACTGCGTAAAATTTGAAGTACATTGGCCAAGAACTTTTCGAGACTTTTGATAACTTTCCACGTTATACATTAGATGTAAATTTATAAATTATGCGTATTAGAAATATATAGCACATGTTCATCTGATTGTTTGTTAGAGAATCATGTAAAAATTTAATGTACTTGTAAATCGATCAAGAACTTTTCGAGGTTTTCCCTTAAAAGTTTCCCCTTTTTGTAGTATATACAGGGTGTTTTACAATTCATGTTACATGCTTCTAGAGGTTGCAGAGGGACTTCGTAGATCACGTTTTACATACTCTACAATATCGAGTAAAAATTTGAATCAGATCGGCAAGAACTTTCTGAAAATTTTTGGCAACAACGCTGAAAAACAACCTGTTTTTACGTATTAGTACAGATATATACGAGGTGCATTCAAGTTCTAAGGCCTCCGATTTTTTTTCTAATTAACTACTCACCCGAAATCGATGAAACTGGCGTTACTTCTCGACGTAATCGCCCTGCAGACGTACACATTTTGCACAACGCTGACGCCATGATTCCATGGCAGCGGCGAAGGCTTCTTTAGGAGTCTGTTTTGACCATTGGAAAATCGCTGAGGCAATAGCAGCACGGCTGGTGAATGTGCGGCCACGGAGAGTGTCTTTCATTGTTGGAAAAAGCCTAAAGTCACTAGGAGCCAGGTCAGGTGAGTAGGGAGCATGAGGAATCACTTCAAAGTTGTTATCACGAAGAAACTGTTGCGTAACGTTAGCTCGATGTGCGGGTGCGTTGTCTTGGTGAAACAGCACACGCGCAGCCCTTCCCGGACGTTTGTGTTGCAGTGCAGGAAGGAATTTGTTCTTCAAAACATTTTCGTAGGATGCACCTATTACCATAGTGCCCTCTGGAACGCAATGGGTAAGGATTATGCCCTCGCTGTCCCAGAACATGGACACCATCATTTTTTCAGCACTGGCGGTTACCCGAAATTTTTTTGGTGGCGGTGAATCTGTCTGCTTCCATTGAGCTGACTGGCGCTTTGTTTCTGGATTGAAAAATGGCATCCACGTCTCATCCATTGTCACAACCGACGATAAGAAAGTCCCATTCATGCTGTCGTTGCGCGTCAACATTGCTTGGCAACATGCCACACGGGCAGCCATGTGGTCGTCTGTCAGCATTCGTGGCACCCACCTGGATGACACTTTTCGCATTTTCAGGTCGTCATGCAGGATTGTGTGCACAGAACCCACAGAAATGCCAACTCTGGAGGCGATCTGTTCAACAGTCATTCGGCGATCCCCCAAAACAATTCTCTCCACTTTCTCGATCATGTCGTCAGACCGGCTTGTGCGAGCCCGAGGTTGTTTTGGCTTGTTGTCACACGATGTTCTGCCTTCATTAAACTGTCGCACCCATGAACACACTTTCGACACATCCATAACTCCATCACCACATGTCTCCTACAACTGTCGATGAATTTCAATTGGTTTCACACCACGCAAATTCAGAAAACGAATGATTGCACGCTGTTCAAGTAAGGAAAACGTCGCCATTTTAAGTATTTAAAACAGTTCTCATTCTCGCCGCTGGCGGTAAAATTCCATTTGCTGTATGGTGCTGCCATCTCTGGGACGTATTGACAATGAACGTGGCCTCATTTTAAAACAATGCGCATGTTTCTATCTCTTTCCAGTCCAGAGAAAAATAATTGGAGGCCTTATAACTTGAATGCACCTCGTACTTACATACAAATTTCTGTTGCACCTGAAGGTGGGTCAGAGGCCACAGAACCAGATTGTGTTAGACTTCAGTAATAAAAAATTTTGCGCAACTGTAGCGGAAGTTTCAATTTGAGCTATATATGACAATTATGTAAAAATTGGAAGTTAACTTGTCAAAAACTAGAGATTTTTGGATATCTCCTTGCGAATGTTGATTAGAGCATCGTCAAGTACCTTTACAAATTTTTAATAACGATATTAAATAATGACTTGTCTTTATATAGTAGTATAGATTAACTGAGTAGTCCAGATGCAAAAGCCGCTAACTGCCTGATAAGCGAAACGAGATAATCGCGAAAAACTCGTCCCATCCAAACTATTAAAGTAAAAACTTCATTTCTTTTCTAAAAATAAGTAAAAAGATAGATTACACGGTATTAATGGCTGAAATCTGTGATTGTTTTATACGTTAAAGTATTAAGTAAAATATTGACTTTGTGGTTTTTGCACCCCGATTTATGCAGTTAGCGGGTTTTGCAAACGTATCGAGCCAATTACGAAACAAATACTCGTTTGCAAAATCCGCTATTTGGTGATATGTTAGGAGTGACAGAAAGGTGGAATTTAATTACTGCGAATATGAACACAATACGTCTTACTTCAAAGAGAAGTCTGAAAATTCAATAAAACTGGCATTTAAAAATACGGAGGTGACATTATTTTACCACGAAAAACTGACTTACTTAACGCCAAAAAGAAAACAGATATGAATGTTCAACATTAGGTTAAAAAAATACAACATTGCATTTTTGACTTCATATGAAACTGTAGAAAATAAACTTCAAGTTGCATCTTAGTTAAACATCGAGAGAATCGTACTAAATAATAAAACTGGAAAAAAGTTGCATCTTAGTTAAAACAGCGACAGAAAGTTCTAGAAAATGAAATTGGCTGAAAATTGCTTTTAAGTGACATCGACCTCAACACCGCCTAGCAACTCAAAATCGCTTCCGGCTTCTTCTGAGGACTGGCAGCGGCAGGAGAGATTCTAGGAGTGCCCTTCTGCCCGCCTAACACCTCGGTGTAGAATTTGAGTTTGTCGTTGGTAGTCTGGTCTTCGCCAAAGTGGAGCCCCAAGAGCTTTTTGATGTCTGTGAAAGTTCTACACCAGCTGTGATTGGTGTTGGGCCGTTTCCTTTGCTGAAGTTTTTCCTCTCTTCAGGATGCTCTTCCCCTTTCCAGCTTCAAAGTTGTAGAAGGGGTCTCCTTGATTTAGCTATTTGTGAACACGATCTTTTCAAAGGCTTTTTGAATCTGGAAATGCCAGTTGCCAGTAACTTTCAGTAATCCGTCCACATGTGTCCCGATAGCTTTGTGGTCAGAGTGACGGATTGCCCGGGTTCGATTCCCGGCTGGGTCGTAGATTTTCTCCGCTCCGGGACTGGGTGTTGTGTTGTCTTCATCATCATTTCATCCCCATGCGGCGCGCAGGTCGTCCAATGTGGCGTCGAATGTAGTAAGATCTGCACCAAGGCGGCCGGAACTACCCCGCAAAGGGCCTCCCGGCCAATGGCGCCAAACGCTCATTTAATTTTTTTCATAACGATTAGTGTCAACTTAGTTTTCATTGTATAACATCGCTTTAATAATACTTTTCACATTCTTACCTTTCTATTTTGGAAATTTTTTTTTCCAATGATCAGGGCGCCTCTTCGGAGGGGGGGGGGGGGGGGGGGGGACCGTCGGTCGCCCTCGGTCTCGTTCTAGTCATTTGCAACTACCACGATGGGTTCAACTTCTTTCAGAATTCCTACTATTTCAATGACTCCCACTCCGTTTGTACCATCTTACGCATTTAAACTGTCCACAAAATCACTTATTTTTTTCAAAACAACTAATTCAAATACGCGAACAAACATCCTAATGATCAGTTAGACTGTGCTTACCGGCATATATTTCGGCAACGCATCGGCAGCGGGAGCTTCATTGTTGCGAAAGCGTTCGCTACAGCGCAGCCAACCTAACTCTGAATAAGAAGAATACCCCTTCCAATCGTAACAAACTGAAAGATAATTTCGAATGTGTGGATTGGTAAGTCAAATATCTGTTCACGTTCTTTGCATCTGGACATGGCGCGGCGACTGCCATGTCTGTTGAACTGGGCTGGTTTTGCAAACGTTGTGTATGTAGCTGGATTTGTACCCGAGGACAACGTGCAGTTAACGGCTTCTGCAAACGAGCAAGATTTTCTGCAGCCATTTTCAACGGTTTATAGTGGGTAATGCTCTGAATAAGAAGAATACCCCTTCCAATCGTAACAAACTTTGAATGTGTGGATTGGTAAGTCTAATATCTGTTGACGTTCTTTGCATCTGGACATGGCGCGGCGACTGCCATGTCTGTTGAACTGGGCTGGTTTTGCAAACGTTGTGTATGTAGCTGGCTTTGCACCCGAGGACAACGTGCAGTTAACGGCTTCTGCAAACGAGCACGATTTTCTACAGCCATTTTCAACGGTTTATAGTGGGTATTGCACCCTGAAACATATTCCATCGTAGCCGCGCGGGGTAGCCGAGCGGTCTGGGGTGTCTTCTTACGGTCCCCGTGGCTCCCCCCGTCGGAGGTTCGAGTCCTCCCTCGGGCATGGGTGTGTGTGTCGTCCTCAACTGTTTCGTCCCATAATAATAATAATGAGCGTATGGCATTGGTGGCCGTGAGACCCCTCGCGGGGCGGTTCGGCCGCCGCTCCACAAGTTCTTTAACGCCACTACGGCGACTTGCGAGTGAATGACGATGAAAGACACACAACATTTAGTCATCTCAAGGCAGAGAAAATCCCTACCCCCGCCGGGAATCGAACCCGGGACCCCGTGCGCGGGAAGCGAGAACGCTACCGCAAGACCACGACCCGCGGACTTTGGTCCCATAAGACCTTACCACAAATTTCCTATTCCATCGTGTAGGCGCTGAAAAAAATCTATTCGGTAGTGTGTTCAACTCAAAGTCGACAAAAAATGCATTCAGCGGCTTTTGCATCTGGGCTACTCAATTATAGTAATTTACATACTTCTAGTGTCATAATACGTTTGATTTAACAGAAATTAATTTTCAGTTTAATATATAAGAAACTATCAGCCTCGATTGCGGTAATGAAACCAACCTTTACCCAGGTTTCAGCTAAAATAATTGAGCCTTCTTCAGGAGATATACCTGAATCCATTATTTGTCTCAGAGGGCATGGTCTGGAAATAAAACTAAAACAGCCTGAATAGGCTCCCGAGGCCCACCGCACGGCGTGCATGGAAACGAGGCGCACGCCAGAGCTTAAGTCTTGGTGTTGACTTGGTACTTATGTACCGCATCTTTGAAATGTGACTACGCCCTCTTAGACGAATTATAGATTCAGGTATATCTTCTGAAGAATGCTCAATTATTTGGGCTGAAACCTAGGTAAAGGTTGGTTTCATTACCGCAATCGAGGCTGATAGTTTCTTATATATTAGATTATCACGATTGCTGACTGTGCTGCTATGTTGAAAGTACAATAATTTTCAATGTATTGCTTTACAGCAAAAATTTAATGGCTGAGTTTTAACATTTTATAATTTAATAACCTTTAATTTTAAAGACCTATCTATTATTTCAAATTTCAGTATATTAGTTGCAATGTTTCATTTTATTAAACAGATTAGTCCATTCCTTTTGATTAACAAATAAGGAAACTAGATTTCTAACTCCCATTCTCTGTACAACGTTAAATTTCATTCATGAAAGCTCTGATTGGTCAGACTTTCGTACGCGTTATATAAAATTCACTAAAGTATGTCTGAAGTACAATGTAGAATCTAAATCCTGTATGTAAGTTACGGGTCGACTGACATAAAGCTCCGGTGTGTGTTGCCAGAACATCGACACCCTTTGTGACCAACAGGACACCGCACTACTCGATATAGTATACTGTTCCACGCATGTAATTATCTTACAGCCTCCTACTATGAATTTTACAAAACATTTGAAGTCATTAAAGACTAAACAGTTTCTCAGCTGAAAGAAACCAACAGAAGCGATGAAGCATCCTGAATTCGCTAAAAATTTCAGTATCCTCGAAAACAACAGAAGACGGAAATCAGGCTGCATGGGAGTAGACTGAGCCTCTATACAACGCGATTGCTATACATGTAGTAGCTGTATCACGGCGCTTGGTACTGGTGGTGGTGGAGGTGTGTGTGTGTGTGTGTGTGTGTGTGTGTGTGTGTGTGTGCGTGCCTGCAGGACGGATCGGCGTGGTGGCAGTGGTACCTGACCTTTTGAACTGCGGAAAACGGTTCGGTTCGCACCTTAGCCGTGCGAGAACAGTCACGCCGCGCCGCTGCACACGCAGACTTAACGCGGCTATTTTGGGCCGACGTCCAGAGTTACCGCCTTTACGGGAGCCAGCCTTTGTAGCTGGCCGTCCTTTTAACGCTGCCGCTGTCACGCCTTTTTGACTTTTCTCTCCTTTCATCTCGCCGTCTTTCTCACCTGCTCTGTCGTGTCGGGCGAAAGATCACAGACAGGAGTCCCAGGCTTCATAGAATTTAAACGTTCGTTGCCACTTCGAAGAGCATTTCCTCTCAGATAAATGTTGAAGTCTCGATGTGAAAGGCGTATCAGAATGAAATACTGTCGATTTTCGAGTATTATGATTCCTTGTAATCGGTCCATCTACGACCACCTACCACCGAAAAATCGTGACATGGCACATTTCGGAAGTACATATCTACGAGAGGACTTCAATAAGTACAGGGGTTGGAAATACCAAAAACATAACATATTCCGTTGCTAATACGGTGTAAAAACCACAATGGAATTCACAACTGTAACCAGTCTTATCGGAATAGACAAATGCATGGACCGCGCTGCTGCTACGGTCGCAGGTTCGAATCCTTCCTCGGGCATGAATGTGTATGATGCCGTTAGGTTAGTAAGGGTTTAAGTAGTCCTAAATATAGGGGACTGATGACCTCAGATGTTAAGTCCCATAGTGCTTAGAGCCATTTGAACCATTTAAATTTGAACAAGTGCAGGGTCTAAATGGTTTCCAAGGGAATCTTATACGTTTCTTCCTTGAAAATTGTGGCTAGTTCAGGTAGAGATAACGAAGGTGTATAGAGATAACGCGCCTTTTCTACAAAGGAGACCACAAAGACTCAATAATGTTGAGCCCTGGCAACAGTGGTGCCCAGGGGAAATGCCACAATTCATTCTGGTGCCCACAAAACGAGTCCTGGATGATGCGGGCTGTGTGAACAGGAACGTAGCATCACCGTTGGGGAAAAATAAACATTGCACCATGGAACGGACCTGCTTAGCCAAAATATTTGCATCTTTGGCAGTAATACGCCTTTTCAGAGTAAATATGGCACGCATTAAACATCACGATATGGCTATCCAAAACATCGCCGAACCCTTGACATCTTTCACGGCTGGGATGAAAACTCGATCAAAACATGGAAACAGTGTGCTCATCAGATGAAATGACATTCTTCCGTCGTTGCATAGTTCAGGTTTTCTGGCTTCGACAAAGTGTTTCCCTGTTACGGGCATTTGCATCACTGAATAGTGGCTTTGCGATTCCAGCACTCCCTGCAATTCTCAACTTATGAAGTTTGTAAGAGGTCCGAGCAGATGTAATTTCGCGCGCTGCCTGCGATACGCAAGGTATAAGAGAATCTCAGACCACAGAGCAGTGTTGACTGCAGTAGGAACTGTGTAGCAGTAGCAGTAAGTTGTTGCTAGCGAGCAATCTGGTGTATCGTGTTGGCTGGGCCGGTCGTGGTGCAGCTATGCCGGAGTCTGAGCATTATTGTATAAGGTAAAAAAGCAGCCTCGCGCATATGTAGTATTGTTATCTCAAGTCCCATGTAAATGTTTTAAAAAAGTCCTAATAATAATCTTTCTCATAAAAATAACTTTTAACAACCATTCATTTCAATTTAAACAATTTACTAATTTCTCCAATCCATGATCATCCCGATTATTGCAAAAGAAAAATCAGTTGTTTCCTTTCATAAATGACAAATCTATCGGCCAGCATTGCACAGGGCTGTGCCAGAAAAATTTATTGTAAGAGCAGATATATGTGCGTTATCCGGTGACTTCATTGAGGTAAGAATTTTTTTTTTTTTTTTTTTTTATTCAGAATGAACTTTAAGGGCCATGACGCAGCACTGCTGACGTCCAAAATGTACCAGGTTAAATTCACAGTCAATTATTGAAAAGTTATAAGTGAGCGACTATTTAATTGAGAGGTTAGTTACATTGTATTATTACCAGGTTACTGAATTTATTTTTTGTTGGGACGTTACACTGAATGTGAACGACATAATTATATTTTTTACTGTTGAGAGGTTTAGGAATTTTTCTGTTTTGAGGTTACACTAAATGATGATATTATTTATAATATTTATTTCATTTTGTGGGGAGGTTACAAGCTATCTTAGTGCCGTTTTGGTACTGAGAGCACTGGCAAGCGAGATATTCAGTTCTGTAGAAACTTTTGCAGCTGTCCTGCATCGGGCATGGATGTGTGTAATGTCCTTAGGTTAGTTAGGTTTAAGTAGTTCTAAGTTCTAGGGGACTGATGACCTCAGATGTTAAGTCCCATAGTGCTCAGAGCCGTTTCTTTTTTCTTCAGTGACCGTAGGTCAGGATCACTCAACGCGCACTTTCGTCCGCACTGTGACTTAAATCATGATGTCTTCCCGATTTCTTCGTATGCGGTACAAATCTTCGATGGGTGCCTCTTCAAACACCAAACATTTCTGCTACCTTAGTTACGGAAGCACCCGCGAGAAGAGCACCATTCGTCCACGTTCGAATTCACTTAGCTCCGTCATAATACACTCACAGCTGCACAGAACACCGTTCTGACACAGAACAGTTTTCTGATCACGACTGACGCTTGCAACGCATTAAGGACGTTGCACAGGCTCAATCCATTGTCCAACACAACAGCACAACTTGCAGGCTCGTTTAGCATGCGTATTTCTATTGAAACATGCACTTCTCGCCGTGTTTCTACATTTCTGTCCAACATCCGAAGATTACACATTAATATGGCAGGCCAAGTAACGTGTGACTGCTGTTCTGAACGTGAAAGCGTCTCAAACATGTGACGCTACTTTTTAACACAGTCACCGAGAATCTGCAAGCAAAGGGTAGGAACGTTCTACCAATCATTTAAATCCCCGACGATAGAAATCCACCTCTCAGTTATGGAGCCCTTCGACAGCACTCATATCTTATTTTTGTATGTCCATCCTTCTGAATGGATGGTTTGAGGGACTTAAGCCGTTCAATTATGAAATGGAACACTACAGCCGTCTTTTCTGACATAGCCCCGCAGGCGTTAGCTGGGATAGATACCGGAGAAAACATCAGACAACGCCCGAAGGCCAATACATTGAATACGTGAAAGTTGAGTGGACTTTCTATAATAAAATCTTTTTTTTACCTTTAAAATTTTACAACTTCATTAACTTTATTTTTGAATAGTAAGTGAACATTCCTTATCATGAGCAACAAGAACCTCAATATGGTTTCTTAATGAAAGTTCCTGAAGTATTATTCTAAAAGATCAAAGAACAACTTTCAGAATCAATTTACAACGCCTAAAACTCAAAATCCCTTTTTAAGCAAAGGAAAAAAATACAAAGCTCCACAGTCCACAAAGATTCTAACGCCACATGGCAATACCAAATTTTCCTAGATATCTCCCGAGATCTCTAAGGGCTATAAAATATTGAACACAAAATTTTAATTAAGACAACAATTTAAATGCAGTAAAATCTGATTACTATCAACGTACACTCAAACCCCGTAGCCTCTACGATTCGCACAGTATCGCAAAATATTTTTCAAACACTTTATACCATAACCTCCCTATATGTGATGCATGCTACACCCAACGAATTATGACAAATAATTAAACATATGTGTTATAATGAACCATGTATGTAAATCTTTTCCTTTCAGAATAAATAAAAAAAACATACAAATCAAATCTTAAGCTCAGTGGTTACATCCGTTAAAAACGTATACACTGTTCATATCTTTTGATTTCGTCGTGGTCATGCGCTGTTGTGCTCTCCTTCAGGATCACATACGGCACTGGAAAGATTTTCCACGACGTACAAAACGTTTACACGGCGCAACCAACTTACACAAATTGCACACTGGGATTATACGTCGATATGGATGCGACTCGCAAATCTTAAAACGGGCGAAGGAGTAGATGCGGTACTACTGAACACTTCGACTATACCGCACCGCACCAAACAGCAGTACGGTGGGGCAAACAAGAGACAAATCAACAACTGTTGCAAAGCAACCCTAGCAAAGGCAGTAAGAGAATATTTGGGAGTTTAAACTCTCGGTAGGGCCACACAAAACCACAGAATGACGTTCCGAGCTAAATTAGGAAAATACTATCGGCGATTTCACCACGACAAGTAGAACTGTAAAATACCATAAGAAGTGAATAGCAATTAACACGATTCAGAAGCGTCCGACTGAAAAGCTCCACAGTCAATCAAACACTTAACAATGCCCCCAACCGATCGGCTCTAGGCGCTACAGTCTGGAACCGCGCGACCGCTACGGTCGCAGGTTCGAATCCTGCCTCGGGCATGGATGTGTGTGATGTCCTTACGTTAGTTAGGTTTAAGTAGTTCTAAGTTCTAGGGGACTGATGACCTCAGAAGTTAAGTCCCATAGTGCTCAGAGCCATTTAGTACCTCCAAAGTTCACTCGTGGGCACTACAAGTGTGTCGAATTACTCGTTATAACTGTAGGTAACAGTTCAATACGCTGGAGGACCGACGTAGGTTTCTTCATAAGATAAGCAATGATTCGATCCCTCTCTTGGACCCACCTTCGATCCAAAACAGTCATTCACCCTAAAGCAGCTAAAGTAGATGACAATGCCGCTCCCATGCAGCGCTCTAACTGGAGACTGCAGTACCGAAGCACAGCTTACACCATTCACAAGTCTGATGTACGTGCCACCAAATAGAATTCTTATGTTCACCTCATGCACCAAACTCGGCGTAATTCTTCGTCGGAATCCAAGGACAGCCCTTGAAAGACTACACGATGGTCGCCATCGGGGCAACACTGGCCCTCCACACTTGGATCTTCGTGCCCACGGCGCTCCGTCCCCAACCGACTGCTTCCACGGGGCCCACCGACCAAGCTTCCTTGCCCTCCGACACCCACGTCGCACCGAGCGAGGTGGCGCAGTGGTTAGCACACTGGACTCGCATTCGGGAGGACGACGGTTCAATCCCGTCTCCAGCCATCCTGATTTAGGTTTTCCGTGATTTCCCTAAATCGTTTCAGGCAAATGCCGGGATGGTTCCTTTGAAAGGGCACGGCCGATTTCCTTCCCAATCCTTCCCTAACCCGAGCTTGCGCTCCGTCTCTAATGACCTCGTTGTCGACGGGATATTAAAGGCTAATCACCACCACCACCCACGTCGCTCCTCACGCACAGCCCAGAGCTAACTCCCAGCAACCCCACTTCTTCCTCGTTCTGTCGCCTCGCCGCGCGCGGGAAGCCAACTCGCCAAAGATATGCAGCGACCAGAGACTCCAATCCGATCTCGATATTGACATCGCGGCGAGTACTGAGAAGGCGGGTGGTTTCAAAAAAACAAAAAAAAAAAAAAATTAAATAGCGAGCCGTACCGGCTCACTTTCGATGTTATTTATTATATGGCTACCAGTTTCGGAGCTTCAGTACACAATCTTCAGGCCTTAACTGACGCTGAGGGGGTTAACACAGATCGTATACGAGATTCCATTAGTGTCCAACATCT
Organism: Schistocerca serialis cubense; assembly: GCF_023864345.2. Classification (NCBI taxonomy): domain Eukaryota; kingdom Metazoa; phylum Arthropoda; class Insecta; order Orthoptera; family Acrididae; genus Schistocerca; species Schistocerca serialis. The sequence continues at coordinate 154,895,879 of NC_064645.1, forward strand.
GTGAACTGGTTTTCGCAGACTATCTGTAACAACCATGATCTGTTGCTAGTTGACGGTTCCTAGTCCCGTACAGATTGCTAATCTCATACATCTAGCCCTGAAAGTTTGTAATAGGTACGCAAATATTAAAAAAGATTTGAAACAAAAAACCTGAGACACATGCGGTAGGTAATAGTGAGGAGGTGACCTATTCATGCATCAGTTATGAATTACATGTGCTCCACGTGTAAGTAGGCTGTTTATGTTTTCTTATTGGCAACGTTACGTAGCGCTCTGTATGAAAATCACTGGCTGTGCTGTGTGCAGTCTGTGGCTAGTTTGCATTGTTGTCTGCCATTGTAGTGTTGGGCAGCTGGATGTGAACAGAGCGTAGCGTTGCGCAGTTGGAGGTAAGCCGAGAGCAGTGGTGGATGTGGACAGAGAAATGGCGGAGTTTTGAAATTTGTAAGACTGGATGTCATGAACTGCTATGTATATTATAATTTTTCAACACTATTAAGGTAAATACATTGTTTGTTCTCTATTAAAATCTTTCATTTGCTAACTATGCCTATCAGTAGTTAGTGCCTTCCGTAGCTTGAATCTTTTATTTAGCTGGCAGTAGTGGCGCTCGCTGTATTGCAGTAGTTCGAGTAACGAAGATTTTTGTGAGGTAAGTGATCTGTGAAAGGTATAGGTTAATGTTAGTCGGGGCCATTCTTTTGTAGGGATTATTGAAAGTCAGATTGCGTTACGCTAAAAATATTGTGTGTCAGTTTAAACACAGTCATGTATAATTTTTTCTAACTGGAAGTTTCACACGCTTTTCGTTTTAAATCAGAATTTTCGTAGCTGCTGAAAATTCACAATCACAAATTTTCAGCACTATCTATATCGGGTTAGGAATCTGTATGGGACTAGGAGAAATTATTGTATACTTTTAGTCCGATTTAGGAACTGCTTGTCTTTGAAAAAAAGTCATTTTTAATTCAATAATAATTTTATCCTTTTTAATCTTGTGTGTGTAAATTTTTTCAATCGATCTGAAACATTTCAACAGGGATATGTCGTTAGTTTCAGACATTTCAGTTTCTCTTCACGTGACTCAACCAATATATTGATTCTTCCTATGTACGTCCCCCGAATAGAGCGCGAAGATAAAATTTAGACAGATTCGATTTCAGCCGGAGACTTCGTAGCAATCGTTCTTCCAGTGAAAGAGGGGAAAACAGATGTGTTAATTTTACACTGTCATCCACTTCTGAGCTATGGTGAAAGTTCAAAGTCTCTAGCTCACCGGGAAACGACAGCGTATCCTTCGCCACACACCAGACAAGAGGGAAAATTGATGCTGCATTGACACTGTCCAGGCCGGCGGGAGTGGCCGAGTGGTTCTAGGCGCTACAGCCTGGAACCGCGCAACCGCTACGGTCGCAGGTTCGAATCCTGCCTCGGGCATGGATGTGAGTGATGTCCTTAGGTTAGTTAGGTTTAAGTAGTTCTAAGTTCTAGGGGACTGATGAGCTCAGAACTTGAGTCTCATAGTGCTCAGAGCCATTTGAACCATTTGACACTGCCCAAACGATGTTTAAAATATCGTCTCTTGTTCAACGGGAAGTTGGCTTAAAAGCAGCTGCAAAATTTGTGTCGAACAGACAAGCAGACAAGAAAGCTACCTAACAAAAAAGTGGTGAAAAAAATACAGAACCAAAATGAATAAATATTGTCAGTGTCTGCCTACATCCGTTTGCTCGCTTAGAGCGTCCCGTGTCACAAAATCATCACGTCACGTGTAAAACCCGACGGCATAAGTTCCGTTGGACTGGGCATATACGATTTGAATTGTTTGTTTTGACGGTTGCTCTCTGGTGCTCCAATTACTTTCGTTCCGGAGTTTATTTTTCCTCGGCTGTACTGACTCACCGCAACGTTACGACGCTGCAGCCGTATCCACCAACACTCGCATCTGGAGAGTTAATTGATGCTCTACTGGCCGAAGGACGAAGAGGAGGTGGAAGCAGCAAATAAGAACAGCTGTTGGTAGCCGCTGAAATTAATGGCGGCCTCGGAAGATACGCGGCAGGCGGAAGATAAGCAGGCTGACTTGGGTCAGAGGGGCGCAGGGAGGGGTAATTGCCCCCGCAGCGGACTGGCAGCAATTTGCCGGATCGCCTCGTCCCATATTAGGGTCGCCCGGAAAGAGCGGTGGCACTGTTTTCTCTGGGTACCATCGCACGCTGCAGCAGACATCTAGCTACTGTCCCAAAACTTGGATCCAGAATCTCGTTATGACGAATTTCGTGAGTGGCATTTCTCTCACATAATTTTAGCTAATTCGTAGTTAGCGGACCATTTCAAGACAACGCACTGTTTGACACAACACACTATTTGACCCAAAAATACCTATGAGGTTAACTGGACTTAATGTTACGTACATATCAATGATGGAACAATGCACATTTGATGACTGTTATTCCAATTACACATACGCATAGCTGAGATGGTTTTTGGACACGGTGATGGTCTGATCCTAGAACGAAATCGATCGTCTCCAATAAAATATACCGCTACATCTGTGTGTTGCATAGTGTAGTTCCCAGCACTCTAATCTCTCCCACTGTACAAATACTTCTCGAATAAAAATTACTGCAATCCATCTTGGGCCGGCCGGTGTGGCCGTGCGGTTCTAAGCGCGTCAGTTTGGAACCGCGTGACCGCTACGGTCGCAGGTTCGAATCCTGCCTCGGGCGTGGATGTGAGTGATGTCCTTAGGTTAGTTAGGTTTAAGTAGTTCTAAGTTCTAGGGGACTTATGACCACAGCAGTTGAGTCCCATAGTGCTCAGAGCCATTTCAACCATTTGAATCCATCTTGGCCTGATGGTTCAGCAACCTCATTATTGCTACTATTTGAAAAACAGTCTTAGATTGCACAATGTTCTTTTTTATGTCAAGAACGACGATTTTGGCACGGGTGGGGCATCATCAGGTTATATGAAAAAAAAAGTAAGGGGAGAACGGCATTACAATTAATCCGGCGTGATCCTGTGCTGGACTGTTATAAAAGTAAAACATGAACCGAATAAAATTATAAAGCAAAACATAATGCAACTCACGTTAAAAATAAAATATTTTCTGCCAAATTAGCATCAGTCAGAATAAAACATTCTAAAAGGCATCCTATACAGAAAAATATTAAAAATTAGTAAATAGAAGTACAGAGATGAGGCAGCAGTAGAGAACAAAAGAGAAACCAAAGAGTGCGTATTACCTTATGGAGGTGACGAAAGCCGTAGCAGCGCAGATCAGCACCACACTTGCAAACTGTAAACACAGCTTTACACTACAACTGCGTCGGAAACCCGTCCGTATTCACACACTGCATACATATGAAAGATAGGTCTAGCAAAAGATTGGGCTACTGGTAAAGACAAGCGCAATGTGGCACTGTCGTCCTGTGCACAGCGTAATGAAACCGTAAAATTCAAATAGTAATCGACAAATTGAAAAATAAATGAAAACGTAATAGGGCATATGGGGGTATAGACATGCAAGACGTACTAGATCTAAAACTATGTGAGCCGTGCTCACTCCCAACTATGCGTTTTCGTGAACTTGTGTTTGGTTTCCCGCCCTTGTTGCGGTTACGTCGTCGTTCTTCTTCCTTCTATATGTGGCAGCAGCGATGTGTATCGATATTTGCACCGTGTACCATCTTTGGTTTTCTGCACATAGTTTCCGGCTAGGGGGTCTGCAGTGAATCGGTCGGTTGCTGCGGACCAGGGAAGTTATCTCCGTGCAGTGCAGTCGGCTGGGTCTGCTGGCGGTCCCTGCGCAGTGTCGGAGCGTATGTGGAGCTGTCTGATCGCCACGAGCTTCGTGGCTCACCGACCCAGGACGTCAAAGTTGAGTAGTGGTTTCAACTACCCAAGCCACGCCCATTCATGTTGTCCATTCATGTTGTGTGGTTCGTTTCGGTCGTACGCTGTTGGAGAGGTTTTCCTGTGAGCAACACCGAGTGCTTCTATTGCTGAAATTTAGCCGCCATGCGGTGCAATTAATTATACTGGTTGACTACAATTCAAGTGCACCAGCAGAATTTTCTGCCTTGTGGCCGACAATGTTTTGGTTACCTACCCTGGCCGCTGACGCAAATTCAGGCAGTGTTCCTTTCGGGTGAAGTTAACTATATTACTGTATTTCAGATTCAAGTGTACCAACGGAATTTTCTGCCTTGTGGCCGTTAGTGTTCCGGTTACCTGCCCTGGCCACTAACGTAATTTCAGGCAGTGTTCTTTCCACACCTGTTGTCGCTGTCCAACACGGTGTGTAGTTTTGTCAGCTTAATACATACATACATTTGATTGTAGATAATTACGTCTCTAACATTTTGTGTTTGAGTTCTCATGTACCGATTGGTGGCAACCGGTCAGTCCGTGGCTGTCACTTGGTTGGGTTACCGACAGATCAAGTGTAGTTGGGCTCACTACCTGTCTCACCTAAGTGACCAAGCGCAGACCGACCCCCTGGAGACTTCTCAGTGCCGTTGTATTTAATCTCTGGTGTTTAATTGTCTGTTTATAATATATTATAGCCAATGCTTTGAAAGAAAATTTTTATACATATAAATTAATTATTTTATTTGCAACTTTAACTGCAATTTACGTTGTTGATTTTTAAGATTTCTTGATTGAAGGCTTTCAGCCATGCAGGAATTGCATTTTTTGGTTGTAAATGTGTTATTAAATTACAATAAATTGCAATTTTAAAGTGAAACTGACCCCAACCTTATTTGGCTCTTTCCACAATCCTAATCACCTGTTCTGCCCAGCGGGTTCAGTGGACGTATCATTTTGTGCAAAGCCCCAGAAAACACTTATGCTCAAATGACACTGGACTCGCATTCGGGAGGACTACGGTTCAATCCCGCATCCGGCCATCCTGATTTAGGTTTTGCGTAATTTCCCTAAATCGCTCCAGGCAAATGTTGGGATGGTTCCTTTGAAAGGGCACGGCCGACTTCCTTCCCCGTCCTTCCCCAATCCGATGAGACCGATGACCTCGCTGTCCGGTCTCCTCCCCCAAAACATCCCTATGCTCAAATGCACTGTAAAAGAATAATGAAGTAAAATACGTAGAGCAATAAAATAAAGATTAGACTACAAATATACGGCTAAAAGGTAACAATGCTAAAAAGAGAACTATCTATTTTACTTCTTTGTTCTTTTGTACTACCTTTGTGCATAAGCGTTTTATATGTCTCGGTGCATAACTTTGGATGTAGCATCACCTGCACTGTGTATATTCCCATGTTTTTAGTTATTTCTCAATTTGTCAATTACTATTTCAATTTTATGCTGTTATCACACTGTGCACCCGATGGCTGCTCCACATGGCGTCTGTCATTACTATTAGTCCATTATTTTGCTTGAGTTCCTGTCATTTATATGTAGTTTCTACGTGACTAAGGAAGGGCCTCCGGCGCCGTCCTAGTTTACTGCAGTGTTTACAATTTACGAGCGTGGTATTGTTCGGTGCCTCTCGTCACTTCCACAAGGTAATACGCATTTTTTCGGTTTCTCCTTCGTTCTCTACTCATGCCTGACCCCGCTATTTTTAATATTTTTTCTGTTTAGGGTGCCTTTTAGAAGGTTCTTTTTCTGTGTTATATCTTTTCTGACGGATCCTTTTTGGCAGAAAATGTCTGATTCTTTAACGTGGGTTACATTTCGCTTCACTTTGTAACTCTATTCCATTGGTGTTTGAAGGCTATTTTGCTTTTATAACAGTACAGAATAGGACCACTACCGATTAATGGTAAAGTCGCCCTCTCCCTTATATTTTCTGATAACCGGTGATGATCTGTCCGGACGAAACGCGACGTTCTTGAGTTAGTTAAGAACTCTGTGCAACCTACGCCTGTTTTTCAAGTAGTTGCAATAATAACGTTTCTGTAACACCACGCCAAGATGTAATGGAACAATTTTTATTCGAGAAATATTTGTAGAGCGATTACAGTGCTGAGAACTACATTATGTAACACACAGTTGCAACTGCATATGTTATTAGAGACGACCGATTTCGGTCTAGGATCAGACCATTATAGGATCCGAAAACCATCTCAGCTATGTAATTGCTTAACTGGAATAGCAGCCAACGTGGAGACCATTCCCAGGGCCCGCATCTCGTGGTCGTGCGGTAGCGTTGTCGCTTCCCACGCCCAGGTTCCCGGGTTCGATTCCCGGCGGGGTCAGGGATTTTCTCTGCCTCGTGATGGCTGGGTGTTGTGTGCTGTCCTTAGGTTAGTTAGGTTTAAGTAGTTCTAAGTTCTAGGGGACTGATGACCTAAGATGTTGAGTCCCATAGTGCTCAGAGCCATTTTGAACCATTCCCAGGGGCCTTCCCGATGAGGATTGCCGTCTTGCCGCCGCCGCCGCTACGAGGCGATGTGCTGTACCGATCCAACGTCTGCTGCGGACATCACACGGCGAATGACCATGAAGAATGGCGAGCTGATTCATTCCATCTCCCCTCCCACCTGAGCCATGTCGACGCCCAGTGAAATCGCAGCTGAGATTTGTAATTTTATGTAGAAAAAGTACCCTAATAAAAGCTGATATTTCGTGTTTCAATTCTTCTTCTTCCGTGTCCGGATGCACCAATTGTATCTTCCCTTCCCAGTAATTAGCAACGTAGATTGCTTTGTCATTGACTTTCAAAATATCATCTTTAGTGCATGTTATAGACATGTCTGGGCAAATCAGTAGGTGGTCCAAGTCCTGTATTGCTCCGCATTCACACCTATCGCTATCACTGTAACCCCATTTAAATAGGTTTGATTTGCACCCAGTTACTCCAGTGCGCAGCCGGTTTAATGACCTCCAAGTTGTAAAAGGTAGTTGAAATCCAGCAGATCCCTCCTCAAGCAGTTTCATATTGGAGTGTGGCACCATTTCTTTCCAGAGAGATAGTCGCCTTGCGACGGGCTTGGTCGCGAGCTCTTCAGTAGTTTCCATGAAACTCCTGCGGGATTTCAGCCGGACACGTTGTTTTCGGTGCATATACATCGGGTGTTTTGGGCTGTTTCAATGATCTAAACAATCTGTTCCATTCGCTTCTGGTTCAAATGGCTCTGAGCACTATGCGACTTCTGAGGTCATCAGTCGCCTAGACCTTAGAACTAATTAAACCTAACTAACCTAAGGACATCACACACATCCTTGCCCGAGGCAGGATTCGAACCTGCGACCGTAGCGGTCGCTCGGTTCCAGACTGTAGCGCCTAGAACCGCACGGCCACTCCGGCCGGCCATTCGCTTATCAATCCCTTGATCTCATAGCCTTTCGCTGATCTCCTTCATTTAATTATTGATGTCAATTAATCATTGGCACCAAATTTGGGTGGTGGGGGATCTCATTAGTAATTTGCACACTGTATCACAGAGTTTTGAATGGTTCATTGCATTTTGGCGCCCGACGCACGAAGATCTCGTTAGTAATTTGCCTACTATATCATACCACATAGTTTTTAAAGATTCAGTACATTTTGGCTTCGAACATGGGGCGACTTCATTAGTAATTTTCATGCTATATGTCATGTCACAGAGTTTTGAAGAACTCTACAGGAGAGACAAACGCAGACCGATTACTAGGCGCCTGCAGGCAGGCAACCCCTTGAAACCCCTCAGACCTGTATGTGGCCATCAGGTACTAGGATAGACCTGGCTGCGTGTCCCACGGACGGGTAGGGGATCGGTCGATGAGTGGCTTGTCTCTGTACTGAAACATTTTTAAAGTACTCAACAAACATGCGCGTGTGGCACCGAGGAAGTTGCCGAACTGGGGAGTCTTACTGGGACTATTTCTCGTTGTACTCTTGTGCGTGTCAGTGTCTTTCAACTTGATAACTCTACCCGCTCTTATGCAAAAGTGGTCTTGATAATCAGACACACAGACGCATAGTGTGGTCTGTAAGGGTTCAGTTTTTACTGACTGAGTTACGGAAACCCTAAAAATTAAAATCTTCTCGTTTCTCAAGCTGCGTCACTTCGAATAGTACACTCGAGGTTTTGACAGCTGTCTCTGCCTTCGTCAACATAAGGAAAGACGACTGGTGGCTGAATCAGCTGTCAACAAGGAAAATGACACAAACACAACAACAACATTAGATACAGACTCTTGACACAAGGAGTATAGCTCCTAAAATGGATAAATAACACAATTATAAGAAAAGCAAACATAGCATGTGATTGGTTCATGTATATAAACTGCATTTTAAATATGATAACCAAATAATGTAAAGGAGAACGACTAATATAAGGAACGAGACAATCATTAAATGTAAAGAATACGCCATACGGCGAGGCGAGGTTCGAAGTATAAGTTCCGCGGCTCCCCTCCCATCTAAGGCACCGGTCATGCACACAAACACAAATACAACACAACAGCACACATACAACACGTGGAACTTCATGTAGTTATAGCAACACAAATAACGCAGTGGGTATGCCCTACATACGCATTTAAAAATGTGATTAAGGGTGTTTATAAATGAATAACGGGGTTTTAACGCTTTATAATATTTATAACGTTAAACTTACAGTTATAAATGACAAGTCAAACGAAAGAGCAACTCAAACAGTTGTGTCTGGCACCAGTGCGCATGCGCAGCACACATTGTTTACGCCGCAGTCCGTTAGACAGCAATAGTAGCGAAGATGGCGACTAGTGAACATAAAGTGTTTTGTGTTTTGCAGTTTGCAAAGACCGAATCTGTAGTTATTGTGCAACGTGCATTCCGGCTGAAGTTTGGTTGTGATCCTCCAAGTGATAATAGATGGTATCATCAATTTGAAGATACCGGCTGCCTTTGTAAAGGGAAGAGCACGGGATGACCAAGAGTTAGTGAAGAGACTATTGAGCGAGTGAGAGACTCGTTCACTCGAAGCGCAAAGAAATCAGTCCAGAAGGCTAGTCGTGAACTACAAGTTCCTGTGTCGACTGTTTGGAAAGTTTTAAGAAAACACATACCATTTACAGTTATTACAGGCTCTAAAGCCGGCAGACCATGGATTACGTGCCAACTTCGCAGCGAAATGTTGTTTCATGACGATGAAGATTTTCTAGATCATGTTGTCTTCAGTGATGAATCGACCTTTCACCTTAGCAGACATGTTCACACACACAAAGTGCGCATCTGGGGCTCAGAAAATCCTCACAAGGTGGCACAAAGTGACTGTTTTTGTGACGTATCCCGTCAGAAAGTTTATGGGCCTTTCTTTTTTGGTGAAACTACTGTAACTGGCACACTGGCACTTGATACACTAGAGAAATGGCTCTTCCCTCAATTGGAAGAAGATGAGCCAGAGAACTTCATTTTCAGCAAGATAGTGCGCCACCTCCCTGGCATGGCGAAGTACGCGATTGGTTGAACTTCACTGTACCCAAGTGCTGGATAGGCCGCAAGGGGCCCAATGACAGGGCTTGCTTTACATGGCCTCCACGTTCACCCGACCTAACGCCATGCGATTTTTTCCTTTGGCACTTCATCAAGGATCGTGTGTACGTGCCTCCGCTACCAGCAGACCTCCCTGAATTAAGAAACCGGACTGAAGCAGCAGTTGCTACAATCACTGAAGACACACTTATCAACGGTTGGGAAGAGCTCGGCTATAGACTTGATGTGTGCCGTGTGACAAATGGTGCTCACATTGAAAAAATACAGGACACCTTGAACGATTAAAGATAGGACATTTATATTCACAGACATGTACATTAGTATGTTCTGCGGAAATGATTAGCATTTCAGTCACCTCGGTTCGGCATGTGTCCTATTGCCTAGCAGGCACAGGGTCCGCCATTGGTCCTGATAACTTGTTTCATGTGTGATGAGATCGATGCGTATAAGGCGCGAATAGCGTCCTGTGGTATAGCCCTCCATGTTACATTCACCTGGTTGCAAAGTTCACCTGTGGTGGTTGGCATTGGGTCAATGTGCTGCATCCGTTTAACCATATGCCACACATTTTCGATTGGTGTCAAGTCTGGTGATCTGGCGGGCCGGGGCAAAAGGCTGACATCCTGTGACACCAAGAAGGCGCATGTTCGTGCGGCAACATGTGGTCGTGCATTACCTTGGGAAAAATGGAGTCTGGAGTGTTGTGCAGAAATAGCAGACTGGTGAGGCCGAGCGGTTCTAGGCGCTTCAGTCTGGAACCGCGCGACCGCTGCGGCCGCAAGGTTCGAATCCTGCCTCGGGCATGGATGTGTGTGATGTCCTTAGGTTAGTTAGGTTTAAGTAGTTCTAAGTCCTAGGCGATGACCTCAGATGTTAAGTCCCATAGTGCTCAGAGCGATTTGAACCATTTGATTTTTTGTGCAGAAACGGTATAGGTACGGGTTGCAGGATGTAATTCACGTAGGTCACACGGGTCACGGTGTTCTGGACACGCACCAACTGTAATTTCTGGTTGTACCCAGTAGCACCCCAAACCATTAGCCCTTGATTTGGCGCTGTATGTCTTGTGTGAATGCTGTCACCGTGATGCCGCTCCCCCTGTCTGCGGGGAACCAACATGTGCTCATCATTTTCAAATAAACAGAACCTCTATTAGTCCGAAAACACTATCTGACGACATTCCTGTCCCCAGTGATGTCGTTCCATACGAAATTGCCGTCTAGTACGAGATGCATTCAAGTTCTAAGGCCTCCGATTTTTTTTTCTAATTAACTACTCACCCGAAATCGATGAAACTGGCGTTACTTCTCGACGTAATCGCCCTGCAGACGTACAAATTTTTCACAACGCAGACGCCATGATTCCATGGCAGCGGCGAAGGCTTCTTTAGGAGTTTGGAAAATCGCTGAGGCAATAGCAGCACGGCTGGTGAATGTGCGGCCACGGAGAGTGTCTTTCATGGTTGGAAAAAGCCAAAAGTCACTAGGAGCCAGGTCAGGTGAGTAGGGAGCATGAGGAATCACTTCAAAGTTGTTATCACGAAGAAACTGTTGCGTAACGTTAGCTCGATGTGCGGGTGCGTTGTCTTGGTGAAACATCACACGCGCAGCCATTCCCGGACGTTTTTGTTGCAGTGCAGGAAGGAATTTATTCTTCAAAACATTTTCGTAGGATGCACCTGTTACCGTAGTGCCCTTTGGAATGCAATGGGTAAGGATTACGCCCTCGTTGTCCCAGAACATGGACACTATCATTTTTTCAGCACTGGCGGTTACACGAAATTTTTTTGGTGACGGTGAATCTGTGTGCTTCCATTGAGCTGACTGGCGCTTTGTTTCTGGATTGAAAAATGGCATCCACGTCTCACCCATTGTCACAACCGACGATAAGAAAGTCCCATTCATGCTGTCGTTGCGCGTCAACATTGCTTGGCAACATGCCACATGGGCAGCAATGTGGTCGTCCGTCAGCATTAGTGGCACCCACCTGGATGACACTTTCCGCATTTTCAGGTCGTCATGCACGATTGCGTGCATAGAACCCACAGAAATGCCAACTCTGGAGGCGATCTGTTCAACAGTCATTCGGCGATCCCCCAAAACAATTCTCTCCACTTTCTCGATCATGTCGTCAGACCGGCTTATGCGAGCCAGAGGTTGTTTCGGCTTGTTGTCACACGATGTTCTGCCTTCATTAAACTGTCGCACCCTGGAACGCACTTTCGACACATCCATAACTCCATCACCCATGTCTCCTTCATCTGTCGATGAATTTCAATTGGTTTCACACCACGCAAATTCAGAAAACGAATGATTGCGCGCTGTTCAAGTAAGGAAAACGTCGCCATTTTAAGTATTTAAAACAGTTCTCATTCTCGCCGCTGGGGGTAAAATTCCATCTGTCGTACGGTGCTGCCATCTCTGGGACGTATTGACAATGAACGCAGCCTCATTTTAAAACAATGCGCATGTTTCTATCTCTTTCCAGTCCGGAGAAAAAAAATTGGAGGCCTTAGAACTTGAATGCACCTCGTAGTGTTACAGTGTTCCGCTCTTGCGCCAGAGCCGAGGAGGGCACAGATCTATCCTGCAATGCAGTTCGGTTGAGGTGTCGATCTTCTCGGGGAGGGGGGGGGGGGGGGTCTGGGTGGTGCGAGCTGACCCATCTCGTCGTGTTCCACGGCCTTCCGCGAAGCATCCCTCACACACCCGTGGCACTGCGGAAAAACTTCGTTCCACACGAGCAGCAATTTCCTGGGTGGAGTATCACATTCTCTCATCCCAATAATGCGCCCTATTTCAGACTCCCATGATTTGACGATACGGTTCGCACATACGTTTGCGAGGCGTCCTACACGTCTGCTCAAGTCACAATGATCCATTACCTTCGGTTTATAGTGACAAAGAGAGCCGCAGGCAAATCATACCGATAAGTGATGTTGAGCCGCGTTAACGATGTTGACCTTGAACCCAGGGGGTTGATATTGTTCAAACGCCAATCATTTCTGCATAAGTTAGCACATGTCCTGTGAATATGAATGCCCTATCTCTAGTCGTTCAAGTTGTTTTGTTTGTCCTGAAAATGTTTGTTGTTTCTTGGCCAGCAGAAACAAATACACAGAGTCGCTCTTGATGTATTTCATTCAGTAATGTAAGAAAACATAATTTTGTACACTACTTCAGGTGTGAAAGGCTCGATGATTCCCACCTGGAATGGCAACGTGAAGCATAATGTTATACTTTGTTTTAATAGTAAAAAAGAAAATAAAAATAAAAAATTGCTGCTCATCCATTTCCTGTTTCTATTATTTCCTTCTAACTTACCCTCTCCCCAATGTTATTCAATCTGTATATTGAGCAAGCAGTAAAGGAAACAAAATAAAAATTTGGAGTAGGTATTAAAATCCATGGAGAAGAAATAAAAACTTTGAGGTTTGCCGATGACATTCTAATTCTGTCAGAGACAGCAAAGGACTTGGAACAGCAGTTGAACGGAATGGATGGTGTCTTGAAGGGAGGATATAAGATGAACATCAACAAAAGCAAAACGAGGATAATGGAATGTAGTCGAGTTAAGTCGGGTGATGCTGAGGGAATTTGATTAGGAAATGAGACACTTAAAGTAGTAAAGGAGTTCTACTATTTGGGGAGAAAAATAACTGATGGTGGTCGAAGTAGAGAGGATATAAAATGTAGACTGGCAATGGCAAGGACAGCGTTTCTGAAGAAGAGAAATTTCTTAACATCGAGTATAGATTTAAGTGTCAGAAAGTCGTTTCTGAAAGTATTTGTATGGAGTGTAGCCATGAATGGAAGTGAAACATGGACGATAAATAGTTTGGACAAGAAGAGAATAGAAGCTTTCGAAATGTGGTGCTACAGAAGAATGCTGAAGATTAGATGGGTAGATCACATAACTAATGAGGAGGTACTGAATAGAATTGAGGAAAAGAGGAGTTTGTGGCACAACTTGACTAGAAGAAGGGATCGGTTGGTAGGACATGGTCTGGGCATCAAGGGATCACAAATTTAGTATTGGAAGGCAGCGTGGAGGGTAAAAATCGTATAGGGAGACCAAGAGATGAATACACTAAGCAGATTTAGAAGGATCTAGGTTGCAGTATGTAATGGGAGATGAAGAAGCTTGCACAGGATGGAGTAGCATGGAGAGCTGCAACAAACCAGCCTCAGAACTGAAGACCACAACAGCAACAACAAATGACACTTATTATTTTAACATTTAGTTTCCTATAACTAATTAATTTTCTTTGTAAATCTTTGTTGTTATCCTTATTTTATGACTCAAAAGAAATTTTGCTAGTAATGTGTATTATGTACGACCTGCCTTTTAAAATATCAGGCACAGGTCTCTAAATATGCAATGAAGGAAAAGAAGTGAAATGTAGAAAGCGGTAAGAGAGGAGTGTACTCCTGAGGTTCTCGGTAGCATCTGACGCTCCCTCGATGGAGACGTGATTTGTGGTGTTGGATGTCTTCCAATCGACAAAAAGATCAAGATCGGGATGAATGCTACTGGCAGAGGGGAAAACATGGTAAGATCAGGGAAATAAAATGGGAAAACATCGAACATAAACGACAACACTTGGCGGTTTGATGTCTGGCAGTGGGAGTGGGACGAAAGTGACAACTTTTTCCGGAACGTCGGTGTCTGGTTGAGCCGGCTGGTGTGGCCGGGCGGTTCTAGGCGCTTCAGTCTGGAACCGCGCGACCGCCACTGTTGCAGGTTCGAGTCCTGCCTCGGACATGGATGTGTGTGATGTCCTTAAGTCAGTTAGGTTTAAGTAGTTCAAAGTTCTAGGGGATTCGTGACCACAGATGTTAAGTCCCATAGTTTTCAGATACATTTGAACCTTGTCTGGTTGTGGGTGACTTTCTGCGGACGGCGCCTGCCGATGGGGTCAACATGGATCCCCTGAACACATCGTGCTGTCTGCGAGCATTACTCACGCGTACGGCGAAACATAACAGGAACCACAAGAGAAACAACACTACTACACACCCTCAGGGACTCACACAAATGTTATAGACATGTCTGGGAAAATCAGTAGGTGGTCCAAGTCCTGTATTGCTCCGCATTCACACCTATCGCTATCACTGTAACCCCATTTAAATACGTTTGATTTGCACCCAGTTACTCCAGTGCGCAGCCGGTTTAATGACCTCCAAGTTGTAAAAGGTAGTTGAAATCCTGCAGATCCCTCCTCAAGTAGTTCCATATTGGAGTGTGGCACCATTTCTTTCCAGAGAGATAGTCGCCTTGCGACGGGCTTGGTGGCGAGCTCTTCAGTAGTTTCCATGAAACTCCTGCGGGATTTCAGCCGGACACGTTGTTTTCGGTGCATATACATCGGGTGTTTTGGGCTGTTTCAATGATCTAAACAATCTGTTCCATTCGCTTCTGGTTCAAATGGCTCTGAGCACTATGCGACTTCTGAGGTCATCAGTCGCCTAGACCTTAGAACTAATTAAACCTAACTAACCTAAGGACATCACACACATCCTTGCCCGAGGCAGGATTCGAACCTGCGACCGTAGCAGCAGCGCGGTTCCGGACTGAAGCTCCTAGAATCTGCCACAACGGCCAGCAAATTTTTTTTCACTCTCTCAGTTTGAAGATACGTAGAATCTACATGTATTATGTTGTAAGAGGTCCGAGCAGATGTAATTTCGATGTATTGCTCATGCGCTGCCTGCGATATGCAAGGTCTCTTTAGGTGTTGACTGCAGTAGGAACCGTGTAGCTGTAGCAGTAAGTTGTTGCTAGTCTGGAGTCTGCTCTGGTCTGGTCCGGTGTATCGTGTTGGCTGACCCGGTCGCGGTGCAGCGATGCCGGAGACTGAGTATTATTGTAGAAGGTAAAAAGCAGTCTCACGCATATGTAGTAATGTTATCTCAAGTGCTATGTAAATGTTTTAAAAATCTCGCAATAATAATCTTGCTCATAAAAAGTAACTTTTAACAACCATTCATTTCAATTTAAAGAATTTACTAATTTCTCCCATCCATGATCATCCCGATTATTGCAATAGAAAAATCAGTTGCTTCCTTTCATAAATGACAGATAGGTCGGGCAGCATTGCACAGAGCTGTGCCGGAAAAATTTATTGTAAGAGCAGATACATCTGGCGACTTCATTGAGGTAAAAATTTTTCCTTTTTTTATTCAGAATGATCTTTCAGGGCCATGACGCAGCACTACTGCCGTCCAAAATTTGCCAGGTTAAATTCACAGTGAATTAAATGTAAACGAATTTTGTGTGGAGGTTAATGTGAAAAGAATTTTGTAGGGAGGTTATAAATGTAAATGAATTTTGTGGGGAGGTTACAATGTAAATAGGCAACTAAAAGAAAACTTTGTCCGTCCACCGTTCACTTATTTTGTAGGAAAACGAAAACTGTTGAATACTACAAAATATCACCAGTATTATCCTATTGATCCTAATTTTTTGGATCTCTGCTCAAAAATTGTGCAATCGGGAATAATTTCACTATTTGGGTTTTACCAGTAGTAAGTGCTAAAGAGTGAATACTGAAGTTGACGAACTCTGTTTTTCGTTCATTTGTCCGTTTTCAAATGTTACAAGCTGATGAAGACGCGTTACAGAGATAGCAGATCGACTACTTCCTATTTTTATTGTACACTATAAACGAATTGCTGTTAAGTTTTTAATTTATTACTGTTTCCATAATTTCCTTCCTTTTTTGTGATTTCATAGAAACGGCAGACAAATCTTTAATCTTTTAAAGAAAATGAAGGATTGTACTTTACTACTACGTCACTTCGTAAAAATATTTCTAGATTAGGGTTGGTGCCATTCTCCAATTAAACGCATGTCCAGCGACGACAGTTAGAAACTACCGTTTAGGCCAGGGTGGAGCAAGTTTTTGTATCTCCATCCTTTTGAATGGAGGTCTGGGGGACTACGGCCATTCACTACTGCAAAAAAAATGAAAACCTACAGCCGTCCTTATGATGTCATTTATTGTGTAGCTGCCAGTTTCGGCCCTTCAGTGCACCATCTTCAGGCCTTAGTTGATGTTGAAGTGCTTATCACGATGGTATCGTATATATGGATCTCGATAACCCCTTCAGCATCAACTAAGACCTGAAGATGGTGCACTTAAGCGCCGAAACTGGTAGCTGCACAATAAATGACATCATGAGGAGTGCTGTAGTTGTTTCATTTTCTTACAAAGGTGAGAGCAAGTCCTGTACACTGCACATACACGTAAACAGTAAGACACAACACACGGCAACGGGGACAGTATTGTCTCAGCAATGGTGTACTAATTCTTATCCCATGAGTTTGTTGCTCGCTTCTGTTGGCATTGTTATTAAAATAGCAAAATGATCACTGACCGCTTTTCCCATTTCCTACAATAAAGCATTATTTCAAACCAATGCAAATTTTACGAATAAGAATTACTCCTTCTTTAAAAAATGTTTACTTGAAAACAAAAATTTTAGCTCTGCTGCTATTGCTAAATAATATTTCAATTTTTTACTCGGTTATTAGTAAAAAATAGAAAGTATTTGTTATAACTGAGACCAAAAAAATACGGAAAACTAACAATTATTCAGAACTAAAATACCGGTATCCGTCTTTAACCTGTTGTTTTTCCCCATTCCTAGGTGGGGATCGTTGGTTCCTGCTAAGCAAGCTGAGTGGAACACTGTAGCCTGCACAAAACTTATTAGATGGCGGGCTATAGTAGTCAAAATGCAGCATGAAAAAAAAGAAGTTCGAATGTTTTATTCTAAGTGACGCGGCTTGAAAACCGAGCACCTTTTATTCAGGCGCGCCACTGCGAAAGACTAAGGCAGTGGTTCTCAAAGTGTGCTCCAGGGCGCACTGGTGCGCCCTAGAACATTTACCGGTGCGCCCTGTAATATTTTAGGGAAACATATGACCAAATATAAAAGAACGTACAGCTACTCAATTTTATCCATTTCATGACGGGTATAACATGGAACGAGTCCTTAAGTTTTGTCGAATAGTTCAGTTTGTTTAAGGAAATAACGTGGCTTATTCTCCTTTTAGTGTCGACAGTATTCGGAACGTTTCATGCCGACTGCCTTCTCTCTTCCATTGCTGCTAATCTTAGCTATCTAACAATAGCGGCTGTTTGGGAACTGGACAAAGGTATTTCAAAATAATGAGTGACGATAAAGCCATTGCTGGCCCACCGACGTCATCACTTACACCACCGAGAAGTGTAAGGAATTCTAGGGAAAGTGTAATTCGCAGTGGGGCGAGAAAAATAATTATTCTGTTGACAGAATGCTGCGGTCTGGAGGAACAGAATGGTCAGATAATTGTCACATTGCTGCAATCATAACAATTGCAGTGGTGGGAGTGATTAATTCGTTTAATAATGAATGTAACTGTATTTATAAATGTAACACTTTATCCATAGTAAAGTGTGGTGTGGCCAATACAGTAACTTATTTAATACGCTGTAAAATATTTGCAGTCCAAGACCGCAACCAATCGACTGCAAGTTGCTTACAACATAATGCTTCATGGTCGTTCATAATTAATAAATACCTCAAATGTCATTTTCTTCAACTACTTGCACTACAACTGCATAGCAGCCTTACCTTAATTTCACAATTTTTGATAGAAATAATGCGCTTTTAGCGATCCCTTTTTATTTTTGTGTGGAAAATGTAACTATCTTAGTCGCTAGTCGGTACAAGGCGCAGACGCATCCGTGGATGACCAGCACTGGTCGTGAAATTTTCCTGTAGGCGCCGTGCAAATTATTTTCGAACGCTTCGTTCCGTGCCTTCTTTCCATAACAAAACTGTGCGACACTTGTGTCGCTCTTAAAGTTTGTAAATAAACACTGAATAATTCACAGTGTTGTCAAGCGTTAACGGAAATCTGGTCAGATCCAAACGTTCAGAATCAGGAGAAAACGGATATTTGATGACTGACGGATTTTTCCGACGGAAACTCTTACAGATATTATCTGGTCGTGTCGTGCTTTTGTTTCGCAGTTGATTTGCCTATAGACGTTTTCCTTTTATGATGGTAGCCATGCTGAAATTCAGCCTTTTGCGCTATGCATGTGATCACAATGTGCCCATAGAATTCTGAGGGTTCTGTGTCGTTCTCAACGACTGCGAACCTATTCCGCCTAACTCCGAGTGGCGCTGTAACAGCGCGTAAGAAGTGAATTCCCTATTATTGTTATTATTGGCCATTATGACCTACTTAGGCAACGTGACAGTGTATCAAAAAATTATAAATAACATCCGCAACCAGTCACCTTGTAATAATATTTTATTGAAAAGTATGCATTTCTGTTGTCAATAGAATATTACTGTAAAAAGAAACTGGGAGAGGAAATTATCTATGAAAGTTGCTTATTATTTGACCTGGAGCTGCCCGTGACTAAAATAATTTCATTTCATGTTCTTTGCTACAGATGAATAGCACATGTGAGTATGATCGTCATTGTTCATGAAGCCTTGCTACTTCTGAGCGTCACTTCCACTGCAGTTTAGTGATACAGCGGATCCATTACAGAAACTTCGATCAGGGTTAACGGAACTTGAAAATTATCGTTGGCAGCACTGTTAACCCATGGTGGCACAAGAATCCAGGCCCAGAAGGAAAACTCGTTTCCATTGTCGTGCGCTTGACGTTATCGCAGAGATTTCAAGTGACTTGTCAGTGAGGTGTTATTAGCGTACGTGGGGCTCGTGTTTTGTGTACAGCGTACTGATTATTTTCAAATGGCTAGAAGTGAATCAAATGGTTCAAATGGCTCTGAGCACTATGCGAGTTAACTTCTGAGGTCATCAGTCGCCTAGAACTTAGAACTAATTAAACCTAACTAACCTAAGGACATCACACACATCCATGCCCGAGGCAGGATTCGAACCTGCGACCGTAGCGGTCGCTCGGCTCCAGACTGTAGCGCCTAGAACAGCACGGCCACTCCGGCCGGCATAGAAGTGAATCATATATGCAAAATACAATCAAATTAAATGGACAGACTTCTGAAAAACAAGCAAGCCGCAGAAGAATCCGATTCTGGAAGTGAACAAACGCTACGTGCAAGTAAGAAAGCAAAACAGCGACCTACTCGTAAGTACAATGAAAGCTACTTAATCTGTGGTTTCAGTTGGAGTGGGAGTGAAGATAATCCTATCGTATTATGCTTTGTATGTGGGTATAAAATGGCAAATGAGTCTCTGCTTCCTAGTAAAGTGAGTAGTTTAAAACAATGCATTCACATTTGCAAGATAAACCTGTAAGCTATTTCAAAAGATTGTCTGAACATCAAACATGGGCAGCAAATTCTTTTAAATGTGTAATGTCTGTTTCTGATAAAGCTCTGATCGCTTCCTACCAAATCTCTGAACTAATAGCAAAGAGTTTGAAAGCTCATTCTCACTTATTTTGCCTGCTTGCAAAAAAATGGTCATGACAATACTAGGAAATGAAGCAGCTATGAAAATAAGCAAGATTCCTTTGTCAGATGATACAGTTCACAGGCGTATTATAGTAATGTCTACTGATATTGAGAAAAATAAAGTCAAGCACTCAAACATTGCATTGCAAGTTGATGAATCGACAGACATTACCAGCCAATCCCAACTCTTAGCATTTGTCCGTTTCATTAATCAAGATCAAATAGTAAATCAGTTTCTCTTTTGCAAAGAATTAAGTGTGTTTACTAACGGTGGGGACGTTTTCGACATTTTATTTTATCTTAATTAGTGGCAGTTAACATGGAAGTCGTGTGTAGGCATTTGTACAGATAGCAATGGTAGGCTGTGTTAAGGGCCTTATTTCTTTTGTAAAAAAACAAAATGATGTTATCGTAACTCACTGCTTTCTTCGTAGGGAGGACGTAATAGCAAAAACATTGGGACAAAAACTGAGAGAAGTCTTAGAGCAAATTGTTCAGATGGTAAATTTTATTAAAACAAGACCTGTCAAAACCCGTTTATTCGAAAAACTTTGTATCGATATGGAGTCAGAACACAGACTATTGCTTTTACACATGGAAGTCAGGCGGTTGTCGAGGGGGAAAGTACTTACCCGTGTGCATGAGCATGACAAGAACTTCTCGTGTTTTTCGAATAAATGAAACATTTACATATTTGAAACCTCCTTCGGAGTGAATTTTGGATTGCCAGATTGCAATATTTGGCTGATATATTTCAGCAGTTCAGTATTTTGAACACTAGCATGCAAGGTAAAGAAGTAAATATCCTCACATCTACCGACAAAGTTAAAGTGTTACACAGAAAACTACAAATATGGAAAAGAAAAGCTTAAATATTTTCAACATTTCGCGGCCCTGTCAGCAACTATAGAAATATTAATTTTAACTTTTAAAAACCAACAGCCTCTGTTGCTAAGTTTACCTAGATTTAGGTTTCAGTCGGGATAACCCAACCTTCTTCAGAATAAAAGTAACTACTGTTTGTTCATAGTTCCAGTACAGCACTCGTGGCTGCCGCATTGCGGTCGCGAAGTGGGGCCGAGGCAGTTTCAGATAAGTTTTTACAGTCTGACGATAATTTATGGATTTATAGTTTTAGCTTGACGATGTCCACTATGGACACACGGTAGTTACTTTTATTCTGAAGAAGGTTGTGTTATCCCGACTGAAACCTGGGTAAATCTAGGTAAACTTTGCAACTGAGGCTGTTGGTTTTTAAAAGTTAAAAGAAAAACTGTTCAAGTTAATTTGGAAATGTTCCCGTTGGTAAGAAGCCACATGCATAAATGAAATACTTTCAATAGTAGTAGATGATTTAATAAGTTTAGGAGAGACACGGAGTTCATATTTTCCATCCATCAACACTGAACAGAACGACTGGATTCGAAACCCATTCATGAAAACTTCAGGTGATTTCGGCTTAACATTTAACAGAAGAGGAAGAACTGGCAGCTATATCTGCTGATCATAGACTGATGATTAAGCATAACGAGTTGTCTCTTGAATCCTCCTTGATTTCTACAAAAGAAGAATATGTGTAGATATCTAAAAAGGCTTTGAACGTTTTACTTCAATTTTCGACGTCATAATTATGTGTATCAAGGTTTTCTGCCCTCACCACAATTAAATGTAAAAAGAGAGGAACTGTTTACGGTATTGACGAGGAAATGAGAGTCTGTCTTTATATCCACAAACAACGAAGAAAAAAATGGTTCAAATAGCTCTCAGAACTATGGGACTTAACTGCTGTGGTCATAAGTCCCCTAGAACTTAAAACTACTTAAACCTAACTACCGTAAGGACATCACACACATCCATGCGCGAGACAGGATTCGAACCTGCGGCCGTAGTGGTCACGCGGTACCAGACTGTAGCGCCTAGAACCGCTCGGCCGGCAAACACCGAAGAAATCGCGAGGACACATCAGGCTCATGTTTCTCATAAATACTAGAAAGAATAGGCGTAAGGTACGTTTCAGTTGTCGTGAATTGCGACTTTTCTATATAATTTGAATAAATCGATAGTCTTATTGCATTATTTAATATCAATACGTTTGACTTATTGTTTGTGCTGCCTTTCGTCTCGGCAGGATAGGATGCAACACGGCGCTCGGCCGTCGGATTTGAGTGACAATCGTGCTACATGAATCTCTCAAATTTTTATACAAAAATTATTCGTTCATATTGTGATAATGTATGCCTTTTTTATTAATATATGTTGTAGTCTGGATGCAAAATTAAAAATAAACTGACTTAATTGTTATTTTATCACGGTACTAGCTGACGCGGCGAACTCTGTTCCGCCTTAAAGCCAATAAATAATCAGATTTTGGATGTTAAGTTCAATTTTTTGTTAGGAAATACAAATAAAAAATGAAGTATTTCAATGATTCTTTATTCTTTATGTTTTTTGGTGCATAGCTTCCACTCTTCAATTAAGTACCTTGAAATACACGACATTTTTTGTTTTATTATCAGAAGCAAGAACAAACAACGCAGATAGTCTTCCGACCCCTGATCATGCCACATATAACTGATCATGTGAAAAACATGGATATTCCAGATTTAAACCACAAACTTTCAAGGATTGGCCTTGTGATTTGTTAATGGTCATGGCGAATGCAAGACGGATCGGAAATTGAAGTCTTTTAAACTCAGGTGGCGGAGTCAATAATGTCAATTTCACTTTCCCACTAAGGCAGCACAATCCGTACGTTTCTCAGGAAAACTTCAATGCGCCACAATACTCGTAAACAACGTCCATCGGCCCAATGCAAACGCAAGGATGCAAGCAGTAATCAGTGCTGCAATCGTTTCTAAACGCTGCTCGATTCAAATCATCACGTGATAAATCTCTTCTTCTGCGTCGAAAATTATCCACATGTTGATCTCTGTTGTTCGCTCGACGATTTCGCATTGCCAACCGAGCTGTTTCACGGGCTGCCTCACTTTGCTCTTGTGATTGAGAAAAAAAATGGTTCAAATGGCTCTGAGCACTATGGGACTTCAACTTCTGAGGTCATCAGTCCCCTAGAACTTAAAACTACTTAAACCTAACTAACCTAAGGACATCACACACATCCATTCCCGAGGCAGGATTCGAACCTGCGACCGTAGCGGTCGCGCGGTTCCCGACTGTAGCGCCTAGAACAGCTCGGCCACTTCGGCCGGCTGCGATTGAGAATCACGAAGTCGAGCCATACTAACGCGGCGCTCTTCACGGGCAATTTGTTGTTCTTCTTCAGTCCTTTCATTCGCAATGTTTTGTATCCTTCTTGCATTACGGCTTTGTCGAGAAATATTCGATCGTCTTGGTAGCGCCATTGTTAATGATGATTCAAAGAAAATACAAATTATTTCTTTAAATTCTTAATTAATGATATATACTGATACTTAACCATAGACGTTTAGCTCTCATTTGAGTTTTGTTATTCCATGTCAGATGCGTTTTTGTTATACCACGTTTTATAGTGACGTTTAGCTGACATTTGCGTTTTCTTACTCCATGCCAGATGCGTTTTTGTTGTACCACGTTTTATAGTGGTCGAACGGGATAAAAAGTATCCTATGTCCGTCTCCTGGTTCTAAGCTACCTCTCCTCCAATTTTCAGCCAAATCGGCCCAGCCGTTCTTGAGTTATAAATAGCGTAACTAACACGACTTTCTTTTATATATATATATATATTAAAAAAGATGCTGTGACTTACCAAACGGGAAAGCGCTGGTAGATAGACACAATAAAAAACACACAAGCACACACACACAGACACACACACACACACACACACACACACACACACACACACACACACACACACACACAAATATCAAGCTTTCGCAACCCACGGTTGCTTCATCAGGAAAGAGGGAAGGCGAGGGAAAGACGAAAGGATGTGGGTTTTAAGGGAGGGGGTAAGGAGTCATTCCAATCCTGGAATCGGAAAGACTTACCTTAGGGGGAAAAAGGGACAGGTATACACTCGCGCACACACACACACACACACACACACACATATCCATCCGCACATATACAGACACAAGAAGGCCTTTAGATGTGTTTGCTTATGTCTGTATATGTGCGGATGGATTTGTGTGTGTGTGTGTGTGTGTGTGTGTGGGCGCGAGTGTATACCTGTACCTTTTTCCCCCTAAGGTAAGTCTTTCTGCTTCCAGGATTGGAATGACTCCTTACCCTCTCCCTTAAAACCCATATCCTTTCGTCTTCCCTCTCCTTCCCTCTTTGGTGATAAGCAACCGTGGGTTGCGAAAGCTTGATATTTGTGTGTGTGTTTTTTTATTGTGTCTGTCTACCAGCGCTTTCCCGTTTGGTAAGTCACAGCATCTTTTTTTAATATATTTTTCCCATGTGGAATGTTTCTTTCTATTATATATATATATATATATATATATATATATATATATATATATATATATATAATTTCCTGTATTGACTGTTGTAAAATATTACTCAAGAATTTGTATATAGTGCACTCACAATTATTTGCGGCCTTTTAAATGCGCCCGAAGCTCAAAGAGTTTGAAAACACTGCTGTAAGGACACACACACACACAAAAAAATCCGTTGCCTTACTTGTAGTTTTCGAGACGATAATTGAAACTTTACGACTACCCATGTTAACAGAGATGAACCGAGTGCAGTTGACGTAAATACTAGTATCACGTCTGTGTGAAATCATCGCACAGTTAGGTTTGCTTCTTTATTACAAAGAGCGGAGCTTTAATTTCCGCTACGAGCGAGCGTGACAGGCTATTAATCGGCCCCGCCTCGCGGCGTGCGGCGGCTGCAGCCTTTGCGATCGAGCGCCGCGCTGCGGATATTCGCTCAAAGGCACACCTGCCCGGCCTTTGAGGCTCCGGTTCAGCCGGCGGGCAATTAATTTCGAGTGCACTGTCGGCCCCGGCGAAGCTGCTACTCGCCGCCCGCCGGCTGCAGCGGCCGCCGCCGCTTTGTGGCCTACCAGGCAGCCGATCTGACTCCGCAAGTCACTCGCCCGTGGGCTCTGTGTGTCTGTGTGTGTGTGTGTGTGTGTGTGTGTGTGTGTGTGTGTGTGTGTGGGTGGGTGTGAGCCCGTTTCACGCCCCCAGGCTGTCGCTTGACGTCACACCGCGCGATCAATGGCAGCCGCGCGCTGTCAATAGCCACAACACGGCCGGGATCGAACCAGAGGCGCTTCCGGCGCCGGTCCGTTCCCGGCGTTGCAGCCCGGGCTTTCGAAAGGCGGGGAAAACAGCTCAGGAACGCTGGGCGTATCGCCATCCTGCTAATTACCGTCCTTGTGGCATCATAATCGCTTTCGCAGAGTGCAATTTGATCTGCTGAATCGGGCCATATACTCAAGATTAATGGAATATGCTGAAAACAGGAATCATTAAAGCAGGACAGCAAAATATGGGATATGTCTACAGGGAAAAGGTAAAAAAAACCATGGGTCACACAAGAAATTATTCGAATGGAAAAACTGGTAGAAGCGGACCTCGGCGAAGATAAGTTAGGATTCCGTCGAAATGTTAGAACACGTGAGGCAATACTCACCCTACGACTTATGTTAGAAAATAGACTAAGGAAATGCAAACCTACGTTCCTAGCATTTGTAGACTTAGAGAAAGCTTTTGACAATGTTGACTGGACTACTCTCTTTCAAATTCTGAAGGTGGCAGGGGTAAAATACAGGGAGCGGAAGGCTATTTACAATTTGTACAGAAACCAGATGGCAGTTATAAGAGTCGAGGGACATGAAATGGAAGCAGTGGTTGGGAAGGGAGTGAGACAGGGTTGTAGCCTCTCCCCGGTGCTATTCAATCTGTATATTGAGCAAGCAGTAAAGGCAACAACAGAAAAGTTTGGAGTAGGTATTAAAATCCATCGAGAAGGAATAAAAACTTTGAGGTTTACCGATGACTCTGTAATTCTGTCAGAGACAGCAAAGGACGTGGAAGAGCAGTTGAACGGAATGGACAGTGTCTTGAAAGGAGGGTATAAGATGAACATCAACAAAAGCAAAACGAGGATAATGGAATGTAGTCGAATTAAGTCGGGTGATGTTGAGGGAATTAGATTAGGAAATGAGACCCTGAAAGTAGTAAAGGAGTTTTGCTACTTGGGGAGCAAAATAACTGATGATGGTCGAAGTAGAGAGGATATAAAATGTAGACTGGCAATGGCAAGGAAAGCGTTTCTGAAGAAGAGAAATTTGTTAACATCGAGCATAGTTTTAAGTGTCAGGAAGTCGTTTCAGAAAGTATTTGTATGGAGTGTAGCCATGTATTGAAGCGAAACATGGACGATAAATAGTTTAGACAAGAAGAGAATAGAAGCTTTCGAAATGTGATGCTACAGAAGAATGCTGAAGATTAGATGGGTAGATCACGCAACTAATGAGGATGTATTGAATCGAATTGGGGAGAAGAGGAGTTTGTGGCACAACTTGACAAGAAGAAGGGACCGGTTGGTAGGACATGTTCTGAGGCATCAAGGGATCACAAATTTAGCATTGGAGGGCAGTGTGGAGGGTAAAAATCGTAGAGGGAGACCAAGAGATGAATACACGAAGCAGATTCAGTAGGATGTAGGCTGCAGTAGGTACTGGGAGATGAAGCTTGCACAGGATAGAGTAACATGGAGAGCTGCATCAAACCAGTCTCAGGACTGAAGACCACAACAACAACAACAACTTGGAGAAAAACAAGAGCAATGAAGGTGCAAGAAAGATATACCGAAGGTCCAATGATGAACTGTGAAGAGAAACAGAGCAGGCTAGGAAAAAATGGCTAAAAGAAGAATGTGATGCAATTGAAGAATTGGACAGGAAGGGGCGATACGACTTACTATACTACAGAGTAAAGACTATGACATGGGCATAAAACAGGGCAGGAACTGCTACTATGGAAATTTTGAGTAAAGACGAAGAGGTAGTGTCCTCCAGAGATGGGAATAATATGTAAAAGAGCTGTATGACACAAATAGCAAACCAGAAACTCTGGAACTAGAATCACACAACAGTGTAAGTGAAGACGAGAAAGGACTAACCATCATAATGGAAGAAGTAAAGTCTGTCATAGCTGCAATGAAAAATGGCAAAGCGGTAGGTACAGATACGATACGGGGAGAAATATTAAAATGCTTGAACCAAGATGGAATAAGATAAATATTCAGGTTATGTAATAAAATATATGACAGTGGTGAATGGCCTGAGGACTTTCTGACATCAGTAATGATTCCATTACCGAAAAAAACAAGGAACCAAGAAACGCAGCAAGCAGACGACAATCAGCCTCATTTCATATGCAGCCAAAGTGATGTTAAGAATAGTTAATAAAAGACTTGAAAAAGTAATGGAGGAGAATCTTGGCGAGGAACAGTTTGGCGTTAGACGGAATACGGACACCAGAGATGCAACAGGGCTCCTACGAATCTTGAGAGATAGGTTTATTGAAAAAGGAAGAGACCTATATATGTGCTTCATCGATCTAGAAAAGGCATTCGACAATGTGGTTTGGGACAAGCTGGCGACTATAATGAGGTAAAAGAGAGTGGACTGGAAAACCAGAAGACTTTTAAACTCCTTATATCATAATCAAAAAGTTTCAATTAAAGTGAGAGGAGAAAGTACAAACTGGATCAGACTAGGAGAAGGAGTAAGACAGGAATGCTATCTGTCACGTACCCTTTTCAACCTCTACTTGGAAAATATGATTGAGCAATGCTCATTAGATGACAAAGGCATAGAAATTGGAGGAAGAAGAGTACGGTGTTTAAGGTTTTCTGATGACATGGTCCTTCTAGCCACAGGGGAAAAAGAATTACAGGATTTGGTGGACACCATTGAAACTAACGGAAAAAATTAACACAAATAAAACAAAAGTATTAGCACTAGGAGGAAATAAGGAAATAAAAATTATTCTGAATGGAGAAATACTAGAACAGGTGCAAAATTTTAAGTATCTTGGAAGCAGGATAGACACCGACTGGAAGTGCACAACAGAAATTAAAACAAGGACAGCAATGGCAAAAGAGGCGTTTTATAAGAAAAGGAGAATTTTCTGCGGCGGTCTGGACAGAAAATTCAGGAAGAGACTCATAAAATGTCTTGTATGGGTGTTCTTCTATATGGCGCTGAAACATGGACTATGAGGAAGAAAGACAGAGAAAGGCTGGAGGCTGCTGAGACTTGGACATGGCAGAGGATGGAAAGAATAGGTTGGATGGACACTGTAAAAAATGAAGAGGTACTGAGAAGAGTGGGAGAGAAAAGACAGTTACTAGATGTAACAAAGAGAAGAAAAAGAAACTGGATTGGGCATATATTAAGAAAGAACAACGGACTGATAAAAACAGTTTTAGGTTATGTAGAAGGGAAAAGGAAGGGAGGAATGAAGAGATTCCAGATACTGGATGACATGATGGACGTACAACATACAGCAGCCTTAAGAAGGAAGCAATGGATCGCAGGAAATGGAGAGGCAAAGGACCTGCTAATATAACAGATAACTCATGATGATGATGACTCAAGATTGTTGAGATAGGGGTAATCGTATAAAGTCGAATTCACACTCGGCGTCACAGTATCGTGTTCACACAGTCCGTCACGTCAATTCAGGTCACGTGATCTCAACTCGCACGGCAGTCAAAAAATGGTTCAAATGGCTCTGAGCACTATGGGACTCAACTGAGGTCATTAGTCCCCTAGAACTTAGAACTAGTTAAACCTAACTAACGTAAGGACATCACACACATCCATGCCCGAGGCAGGATTCGAACCTGCTACCGTAGCGGTCTCGCGGTTCCAGACTGCAGCGCCTAGAACCGCGCGGCCACTTCGGCCGGCTCGTACGGCAGTCCTCAGCTGTTTTGTCGCGGGAATTACGGTCTTCGCAAGATGATTCTCAACTGTTTTTAAGAGGAAAGTGCACATACGCTACGCATAGCTCACATACCTGGATGCTAGAGTCCACATTTGTACGAAAATGACACTTTATAGGACTCATGTGGTTTGCAGCTTGTACGTACGTATAAGCGTGTTTATTAGGGAGTAAGACAGAACTGGAACAAAAACGCAAAAAATGCAGCGTGGATCCGACAAACGATATCAAGACGATAAATCTGCATTTTACACTGAAGCGACAAAGAAACTGGTACGCCTGCCTAATATATTGCGTGGCCCCGGCGAGCACGAAAAAATGCCGCAACGCGACACGGGATGGTTCAAAAGGTTCTGAGCACTATGGGACTTAACATCTGAGGTCATCAGTCCTCTAGACTCAGAGCTACTTAACCCTAACTAACGTAAGGACATCACACACGCCGGCCGAAGTGGCCGTGCGGTTAAAGGCGCTGCAGTCTGGAACCGCAAGACCGCTACGGTCGCAGGTTCGAATCCTGCCTCGGGCATGGATGTTTGTGATGTCCTTAGGTTAGTTAGGTTTAACTAGTTCTAAGTTCTAGGGGACTAATGACCTCGGTAGTTGAGTCCCATAGTGCTCAGAGCCATTTGAACCATTTGAACATCACACACATCCACACCAGAGGCAGGATTCGAACCTGTGACCGTAGCAGCAGCGCGGTTTGGACTGAAGGGCCTAGAACCGTTCGGCCACAGCGGCCGGCACATGGCATGGACTCGACTAATGTCTGAAGTAGTGCTGGAGTGAACTGACACCATGACTCTTGCAGGGCTGTCCATAAACCCGTAAGAGTACAACGGGGTGGAGATCTCTTCAGAACAGCACGCTGCTAGGCATACTACATATACTCAATAGTTTCCATGACTGGGGAGTTCGGTGGCCAACGGAAGTGTTTAAAGTCAGAAGAGTGTTCCTGGAGCAACTCTGTAGCAATTCTGGACGCGTGCGGTGTCGTATTGTCCTGCTGGAATTACCCAATGGACATGGATTGATGCAGGTGGTTAGACAGGATGCTTACGTATGTGTCACCTGTCAGAGTCGTATCTAGACGTATTAGGGGTCCCATATCACTGCAACGGCACACGTACCACACCATTACAGAGCCTCCGCCAACCAGCTTGAAGCGTCCCCTGCTGACATGCAGGCAACATGTTTCCAGTCATCAACAGTCCAGTATCGGTGTTGACGGGTCAAAATGGTTCAAATGACTGAGCACTATGGGACTTAACATCTGAGGTCATCAGTCACCTAGAACTTAGAACTACCTAAACCTAACCAACCTAAGGACATCACACAAATCCATGCCCGAGGCGGGATTCGAGCCTGCGACTGTAGCTGTCGCGTGGTTCCAGACTGAAGCGCCTAGAACCGCTCGGCCACACCGGCCGGCGTTGACGGGTCCAGGCGAGGCGTAAAGCTTTGTGTCGTGCAGTCATGTTGAATGGTACTCACGTTGACGCTTGTTGATGGCCCGGCATTGCAATCTGCAGCAGTTTGCATAAGGGTTGTACTTGTGTCACGTTCAACGATTCTGTTCAGTCATCGTTGATCCCGTTCTTGCAGGATCTTTTTCGGGTCGCAGTGATGTCGGAGATTTGATGTTTTACCGGATTCTTGATATTCACGGTACACTCGTGAAATGGTCGTACAGGAAAATCGCCACTTCATCGCTGCCTCGGAAATGCTGTGTCCCACAGCTCGTGCGCCGACTGTAACATCATGTTCAAACTCACTTAAATCTTGTTAACCTGGCATTATAGCAGTAGTAACCGATCTAACTGCGCGAGGCACTTGTCTTAAATACGCGTTGCCGATCGCAGCGCCGTATTAGCTTGCTTACATATCTCTGTATTTGAATACGCATCCCTACACTAGTTTCTTTGGCGCTTCGGTTTCTACATATTTTAGAATATAGAAGCACCAATTTTTTTATTTGCTACGTCAAATTGCACCCAGAATTACTAAATGGATTACAATGTTACGACCTGCCATCACACCCCGTGATGGCTAGCAATATCTCCCTCAATGCCTTTCCCTTCAAGAATTATAGGTTTTATTTACATTTTGTATTGGGCTTATCATGTTCAAGTGCCTTATCTGTACTGGGGTTAGCTACTAACCACTGATATATGCAGAATTTTTTCATACACAATCCACAGAGTTATGTAACATAATATGAGCCTGCCACAAATACATATTTATACAAACTTCACAAAAGAAAAGCATTTCGTCACTGCTGCATTGTCTGAAGGTTTCAGTCCATTTCTTTATCAATCATTACAAACACCTGACAACGTGCAAATAAATTCCACTTACATCAATCTGATTCTATCCGCAGTACTTTCTTCAATTAACTTGCAGCCAGACTACTGTCCATTTCATTGCCTAATATTGTCTACCGGCCTCTGGAAAATCAATTTTATAAATGTAGTAGAGGCACGTTATTCAGAAGTGCTATTGAAAATACATTTTTGGCACATGATAATTACAGCACATATGTGAGAAGGTTTAAGATGTTTAGAAATTAGACCTTGTAAGTATGCTGTTTAGGTTTTTATGTTGGTAACGCCACGTAGCGCTCTGTATGAAAATCACTGACTGTGCTGTGTGCGGTCTGTGGCTGGTTGGACTCATTGTTGAAATACTCACTAGTGTAGTGTTGGGCAGTTGGATGTGAACAGCGCGTAGCGTTGAGCAGTTGCAGGTGAGCCGCCAGCAGTGGTGGATGTGGAGAGAGAGATGCCAGAGTTTTGAGAGGTTGCTGTAAGCGGACGATCTGGACGTGTGTCCGCCAGAAAAAGGAAATTTTTAAAGATGGATGTTGTGAATTGACAGATAGATATATATATGATGACTTTTGAACACTATTAAGGTAAATACATTGTTTGTTCTCTATCAAAATCTTTCATTTGCTAGCTATGCCTATCTGTAGTTAGTGCCTTCGGTAGCTAGAATCTTTTATTTAGCTGGCAGTACTGGCGCTCACTGTATTGCAGTAGTTCGAGTAACGAAAATTTTTGTGAGGTAAGTGATTCATGAAAGGTATAGGTTATTGTTAGTCAGGGCCATTCTTTTGTAGGGATTATTGAAAGTCAGATTGCCTTGCTTTAAAAAAAATATTGTGTGTCAGTTTAGTGATGATCAGAATAAGTAAAGAGAGAACTGTCTGAGTACATTCAGTTTTAGTGAGCTGTCTTTGTATCAAATAAAGTAGAAGTTTACCAGCACAGTCATTCATGTCATACAATTCAGACTACTGCTCACTACTTTCGCCGTTCATTATAAAATCATAAATTTTCACGAAAAAAACAATGATACGTAATAATTTACAACAAATAGCAAAAATAACGAGTAACGACGACTTAGAATAACAACTAACATCAGCTACAAAAAGTACGACGAAACGAAGTATGAAGAACGAGCGCACGGCTCTGTAGCGGGAGGAAATGAGCTTGGGAGTCACGTGATTAACGACAGACGATGACGTCAGCTGTCGAAAGTTTCTTCCCGAGAAACCTTGACGGTGCCGTGACGTGATGTGATGCGACGCGACGGCCACTGTTAATTCACCTTAAGTCGCTGCGGCTGTGAGCGTTTAAACACTTACGGGAGATTTGTGACAATGGAAATGTTACACTGCTGGTCACTAAAATTATAATACTGGAAAAATGGTTCCCATTCCATGCTGGGCGCCTGGCACAACAACAGGTTATGAATTTCTTGAAATGAAAAAATCTGATGATGCGCCAAAAGGGCGAAACGCGTCATTTCCTTTAAGTAAAAAAGATTCTGCAACTAAGACTATTTCAAGAGATTATAACACGGTGTTTACGGCATGCAACAGAAATCGACAAGACATAAAATGTACTCCATACATTTTAAGCTACATAGATCGACTGATGTGTGTGTTTCATCGAACCTCAAAGCAATTGTCGATTAGACATAAAATATACTCAATACATTTTAAGCGGAATAGATCGACTGATGTGTCTGTTTCATCGAACTTCAGAGCAATTGGTAATGTCAAAGGTGGGCAGCTCTGTGTTTTAGCTACAGTACCCTCCAATCGCCTACTCATTTAATCACGTGTTCTTTCTATTGTGTTGTTTCGCTCTCTTTGTTATTGCTCGCATAACAACTAATATATTGATAAAGGGATGAGATAAAATATGTTGCTATGAAAAGAGCTCTGAAATACTTTTTAGGGATGCTGTGCTGTGACTTTCTTTGGATCATTAATCTTCAACAAAACAAAATATATTATGTTCTTATTATTAAAAGGAACATTGTTTCGTTACTGTAACTCGCTATAAAGTTCAATATATCTCTCTTTCTTTACAGTTATTGAAAAGGTTACTGAAAATTATTTCGTTATCAATACTGATGATACAGTAAGCAATGTTTGTTCAACATCAAAATTTTGCAGTGGATTTTTGTTAACATTAAAACACCAATAAGTACCACGACTAACACGAGAACATGAAACTATTATCAGAGAGAAAATGTTTTACTATAATGTTTGCCAGACCAGAACTACGTACAGCAAGATTTCTTTTATGTTATGAAGGGAAATTATCTTTTTGCACTGTTAATAATATAACGTCATCCGCAACCCGCGTTCACCTGTAAAAACAAATCATAAAATCAGCTGCTCCGCCCTGCAATCCCGAAAGCTGAAGGAAATAATTTTAGTTCACTATTACCTGTCCGCTTCTTTGCGGTATGATTGGTTTCATTTAATGCAGTTTGAATGCTCCGCGGCAGCGGCTCGTTCGTTTGTAGCGCAGCTCTGCACCGCGGATAATATTTAAATAGCTGAAAATGTCTTAAAAGGATGGGATAAAATACCAGTCAAGTTTATTACAAATCATAATGCAAGTTTCCACTAAGTAACTCTATTCAAAACATTTAGACAGATTAAATTCTTACACACATTTACAAATCAATGCCTAATGGCGTCCTTCTCTGAGTCTTGACAAAAGGAGGCTACACAAGCGTACAATACAGGGTGATTCAAAAAGAATACCACAATTTTAAAAATGTGTATTTAATGAAAGAAACATAATATAACCTTCTGTTATACATCATTACAAAGAGTATTTAAAAAGGTTTTTTTTCACTCAAAAACAAGTTTAGAGACGTTCAATATGGCCCCCTCCAGACACTCGAGCAATATCAACCCGATACTCCAACTCGTTCCACACTCTCTGTAGCATATCAGGCGTAACAGTTTGGATAGCTGCTGTTATTTCTCATTTCAAATCATCAATGGTGGCTGGGAGAGGTGGCCGAAACACCATATCCTTAACATACCCCCATAAGAAAAAATCGCAGGGGGTAAGATCAGGGCTTCTTGGAGGCCAGTGATGAAGGGAACAGCCAATTCTCTAACATCTCCAGATACTGTAGTCCAGTTACAGTAGCACCTTCGAAGAAAAAGGGACCAAAGACTTTATTGGCTGAAATGGCACAGAAAACGTTCACCTTAGGCGAGTCACGTTCATACTGAGTTGTTTCCCGCGGATTCTCAGTGCCCCATATACAGACATTGTGACGGTTGACTTTCCCGTTAGTGTGGAAAGTTGCTACATCACTAAACACAATCTTTGAAACGAAAGATTCATCTGTTTCCATTTGAGCAAGGATAAAAATCACAGAAATCGATTCTTTTAATCTTATCAGCTGCAGACAGTGCTTGAACCAATTTCAGAGAATAAGGTTTCATAACTAACCTTTTTCGTAGGACTCTCCATACAGTTGATTGTGGAATTTGCAGCTCTCTGCTAGCTCTGCGAGTCGATTTTCCTGGGCTGCGAACAAATGCTTGCTGGATGCGTGCTACATTTTCATCACTCGTTCTCGGCCGTCCAGAACTTTTCCCTTTGCACAAACACCCATTCTCTGTAAATTGTTTATACCAACGTTTAATACACCACCTATCAGGAGGTTTAACACCATACTTCGTTCGAAATGCACGCTGAACAACTGTCGTCGATTCACTTCTGCCGTACTCAATAACGCAAAAAGCTTTCTGTTGAGCGGTCGCCATCTTAGCATCAACTGACGCTGACGCCTAGTCAACAGCGCCTCAAGCGAACAAATGTACAACTAAATGAAACTTTATTGCTCCCTTAATTCGCCGACAGATAGTGCTTAGATCTGCCTTTTGTCGTTGCAGAGTTTTAAATTCCTAAAGTTGTGGTATTCTTTTTGAATCACCCTGTATAGCGTCACAGACTCTTCCTACTCACGTAACTCCAAAAGACGACAGAGAAATTAATGCTCGGTCACTACTGTTTATACTCGTTTAATACATTTACATCTTTGTTTGATATTTAGTAAGTATCGTCTGTGGCGGTTCCAGTACGCGCCGACAGAGATATTATCTTTAAAAAATCGATACATAATTCTATACAAGTATAAAACACGACTTTATTACATAAAGTTCACACAATCATTGTCCATATATAAATAAAATACCAATCATCCAGTTCAATTTTTTTTTTTTCTTTTTTTTTTACCACATATATGTGTTTTGCCAGCATTCGCACAACAAGCGAAATTTCGTTATTTGTTATCCTTCTCTGAATATATGTTAAGATGATAATCAACAGCCTTCAGATTGTAGCATATTTTCTTTTACTGGAAGACCAATGTGGATTCAAAACAAGGAGACCTTGTATAGATAATAAACTCTAAGACAAAGAAAGACGCACCACGGAATTATCGGAATGGGACGGAAATTGATAGATGTAATGCGCCTGTACAGACGAACAAATAATTACAATTTCGGAAAAACTGGATAATTTATTCAAGAGAAACAGCTTCACAAGCTGAGCAAGTACTAACATGTTGGTCCACTTCTGTCATTTGAGCAAGCATTTATTCGACTTGTCATTGATTGACAGAGTTGTTGTTAGGGGTTGTCGTGCCAAATTCTATCCAATCGACGCGTTAGATCGTCAAACTCTCGAGGTGGTTGAAGGGACCTGTCCGTAATGCTCCTAGGGTTCTCAATTCGGGAGAGATCAGGGGACCTTGTTGGTCAGCGTAGGGTTTGGTAAGAACGGAGACAAGCGGTAGAATCTCTCGCCGTGTGCGGGCTGGCATTATCTTGATAAAATGTCAACCCAGCATGGCTTGTCACGAAGGATAACAAAATGGAGCGTAGAAAATCGTCGACCTACCGCTGTGCTGCAAGGATGCCGCCGATGACAACAAAGGTGCCTTGCTATACAAAGAAATGGCTATCCAGACATTACTCCTGGCTGTCGGGCTGTATGGCGGGTGAGGTTGGTATCCCAACACTTTCCGGGCGTCTCGAGACAACGTCTTCGGTGGTCATCGGGACTCAGTTCGTAGCAGGGCTCATCACTAAAGACAATTGTGGCCGTAAATGAGATTCCAGGCAGAAGTCGTGTATGGAGGCGCCCCAGACAGCGGTGGTATACCAAACCGAGTGTCACCTGTCATACGGTCCGATAACGAGGGTTCATGGTCTGGGATGCCATGTCTTTTCATACCAGGACCACTTTGGCTGTCATCTGCACCTCCCTTACACCGCAGCGGTCATTCGACGACATTCTACGACCCGTTTTGTTGCCCTTCATGTCAAGCCATTCTGAAATTAAACTTCATAAAGACCCGTCCGCACACGGCAAGAGTTTCTACTGCTTGTCTTCGGGCTTGCCAAACCCTACCTTAGCTAGTGCGGTCGCCGGATCTCGCCACAATGGAGAACGTTTGAATTTTGTGCGATATCGCTCAGGAGGACATCAAACAACTCTCTCATTCAGTGCCAAGCAGAATAACTGGTTGCACAAGGGCTAGAGATGGACCCAAGCGTTATTGACTTGCTCAATTTTTGAAGCCCTTTCTCTTGAATAAATCATCCAATTTTTCTGTAGTTGTAATCATTCCTTTGTCTGTAAAAGTACATGACAGCTATCGATTTCCGTCCCATTCGGATAATTCCTTAATGGTACGTAGTTTTTATGTCTTAGAGTGTATGTTTAGCGCAAAACAGGTACCGTACAGAAAATTTAACTTAAGAATCTATTTCGCCTGTATTGATTACACAAAAGCTTTTGATACGGTAGACATGGAGGAGTTGTGGAGCATAATAAAGAAGGAATGGATACACGAAATACCTGACTAAAGTTATTGAAGGCATGTACGCAAAGATAAAAATTGTTTTAGATGTGGGATACATTTTAACGGAAGAAATTCTAACAAATCAAGGAGAACTCCAAGGTTGCATCCTAACCGCGGGACTGCTACGGTCGCAGGTTCGAATCCTGCCTCGGGCATGGGTGTGTGTGATGTCCTTAGGTTAGTTAGGTTTAAGTAGTTCTAAGATCTAGGGGACTTATGACCCAAGATGTTGAGTCCCATAGTGCTCAGAGCCATTTTTGAAGGTTGCATCCTCTTCAGTAAACATGTATCGGTGACATAATTAGGATCTCGAAAGGAACATCTGTACCCTGGAATAAAATTGAATAACAATGTCTACATAATTACTATACTTTCCGGAGATGATCATTTCATCCTGTAGGACGATGAAGGTTAAACCTCAGAAATCATAACACATGCTAAATACTATTCGGAAAAGTTATACTTTACGATTATCTAGAACAAAAACAAAAGTTATGGCATAGCAAGGAAAGTACCCTATTAGAGCACAGATCATAGCTATCAGAGCAAGTTTCAAGCTTCACTTACCCTGGTTTTCAACTTTTAACGACGTTGACGGAGTAAAGAAAAGGCTTCATCGATTTCATTCTGCATGCACGAAATCTATTGGACTATTCATTACGCCGCGAAAAGTTGAAAAGCACACAGCAGATTTTCGATTAGTTAATTTAAACAATGTTTATTAACAAATGACTGTTCTTTATTTTGGTTAAAATCAAACGATTTAATTCAAAGAGATTTTATTTACAAAAAAGTCAATATTTCTAAAAATCCTCGAACTGGTTCACTACCTACACTGATGTAGATTAGGTATCTCTCTTCTTTTGTACAGATTCGGGTTGACTATCACTTATAGTGCGTGCCGCAGTTTGTCTCAATTCAATATGCCTCGAGTGAATTGCTGAAGTCTAGGAGTTTTGTAATATTATCCGACAAAATTTTTTTGCAATATAGTTAAATATATGCTCAAAAACTACCCCCATGTATCACTTCTCTATCACCTTTTCTTCTGCCCAAAAAAACTGACAAGAAAACCCATTTTTTAAGGTCGTTTCAGTGATATTACCGCTTAAACTCTGGCACGAGGGAGCGCTTGCTGTGGGGGCTAACTGCGAGGCCGGTAAGTTCATACGCGCCGCCGTACCGGGGCCCCTGGGACAGCGGTGACTTCGGGACAGCTGTGACGTCACGGGGTCCGGCCGGGCCGAGGCACGCGGCACTGCGACCTCCGTCCCTAGCTGGAGATTACACGCGTAGCCCGCAGACTACCCTCGTTAAGATAGTCTACACGAGAACCCACAAAAACGAGCTGCAGGGAGGGTCGCGATGTGCGTCTAGATCTGTACGCAATATACTAGGATAGCTGGCGCCAAGGGCAAGTGTTGCCAGATACAATTTACAGACAATCGGGACAAGTGGTTTAAAAAGTCGAGGCACCACGACCTAAACATTGGGACAAAAAATGATTTTTCACGCAATTTGGGTGCATAGATCCTGAGAAATCAGTACCCAGAACAACAACCTCTGGCCGCAATAACGGCATTGATGCTCCTGGGCATTGAGTCAAACAGAGCTTGGATGGCGTGTACAGGTACAGCTGCCCATACAGCTTCAACACGATACCACAGTTCATCAAGAGTAGTGACTGGCGTATTGTAACGAGCCAGTTGCTGGGCCACCATAGACCAGACGTTTTCAATTGGTGAGAGATCTGGAGAATGTGCTGGCCAGGGCAGCAGTCGAACATTTTCTGTAGCCAGAAAGGCCCGTACAGGACCTGCAACATGCCGTCGTGCATTATCCTGCTGTAATGTAGGGTTTCGCAGGGATCGAATGAAGGGTAGAGCCACGGGTCGTAACACATCTGAAATGCAACGTCCACTGTTCAAAGTGCCGTCAATGCGAACAAGAGTTGACCGACGCGTGTAACCAATGGCACTTCGTACCACCACACCGGGTGATACGCCAGTATGGCGATGACGAATACACGCTTCCAATGTGCGTTCATTGCGATGCCAAACACGGATGCGACCATCATGATGCTGTAAACAGAACCAGGATTGATCCGAAAAAATGACGTTTTGCCATTCGTGCACCCAGGTTCGTCGTTGAGTACACAATCGCAGGCGCTCCTTCCTCTGATGCAGCGTCAAGGGTAACCGCAACCATGGTCTCTGAGCTGATAGTCCATGCTGCTGCAAACGTCGTCGAACTGCTCGTGCAGATGGTTGTTGTATTTCAAACGTCCCCATCTGTTGACTCAGGGATCGAGACGTGGCTGCACGATCCGTTACAGCCATGCGGATAAGATGCCTGTCATCTCGACTGCTAGTGACACGAGGCCGTTGGGATCCAGCACGGCGTTCCGTATTACCCTCCTGAACCCACCGATTCCGTAGTTTGCTAACAGTCATTGGATCTCGACCAACGCGAGCAGCAATGTCGCGATACGATAAACCGCAATCGCGATAGGCTACAATCCGACCTTTATCAAAGTCGGAAACGTGATGGTACGCATTTCTCCTCCTTACACAAGGCATCACAACGTTTCACCAAGCAACGCCGGTCAACTGCTGGTAGTGTATGTGAAATCGGTTGGAAACTTCGCTCATGTCAGCACGTTGTAGGTGTCGCCACCGGCGCCAACCTAGTGTGAATGCTCTGAAAAGCTAATCATTTGCATATTACAGCATCTTCTTCCTGTCGGCTAAATTTCGCGTCTGTAACACGTCATCTTTGTGCTGTAGCAATTTTATTGTCCAGTAGTGTATTTTCACACATGTTCATAGTGCCACATCTCCTAACCTATGTCGAACAATGATATAGTTTTGCAGATTTTTTGGTGCGCCTCGCCACGAACTCTTCTCCTGTGCCAAACTTCTCATCTCAGAGTAGCACTTGCAACCTACGTCCACAATTATTTGCTGAATGTATTCCAATCTCCCGTCTTCCTCTACAGTTTTCACCTTCTACTGCTCCTCTAGTACCATGGAAGTTATTCACTGATGTCTTGACAGGTGACCGCCCATTCTGTCCCTTCTTCTTGCCAGTGTTTTCCAATTCTGCGAACCTCCTCATTCCTTAGCTTATCAGTTCACCTAATTTTCTACATTCTTCTGTAGCGACACATCTTAAGTGCTTCGAGTCTCTTCTGTTTCGTTTTTCCCACAGTCCTTGTATCACTGCCAAACAATGCTGTACAATCTCAGAAATTTCTTCCTCAAATAATGCCTATATTTAACATTAGTAGACTTCTCTTGGCCACGAATGCCCTTTCTGCCAGTGCTAGTCTGCTTTTTTTTTATGTCTTCCTTGCTCCGACCGTCATGGGTTACATTGCTGCACACACAGCAGGAGTCCGTAACATCATCTACTTTGTCACCATCAATCCTGATGTCAAGATTCTCGCTTCCTTATTTCTGTAATTTCCCATTACTTTCGTCTTTGTTCGATTTACTCTCAATTCATTTTCTGTACTCATTAGGCTGTCCATTTCATTCAACAGAGCCTCTAATTCCTCTTCACTTTCACTGTGGACAGCAATTTCATCAGCGAATCTTATCCTTATCCTTTCACCTTGAATTTTAATCCCGCTCTTGAAGCTTTCTTTTATTTCCGTCATTGCTTCTTCGATGTATAGACTGAAGAATAGGGGCAAACGTCTGTCTCCGTGTCTCAAACCCCGATGTATAGATTGAACAGTAACCGCAAAAGACTACATCCCTTCTTTGCACCCTTTTTAATTAGAGTAATTCCTCCTTGGTCATCCACTCTTATTATTCCCTCTTGGCACTTGTACATATTGTATATTACCTGTCTTTCTCTGGAGTCTACCCCTATTTTCCTCAAAATTTTAACGTATTGTACTGTTTTACACTGTGGAACGCTTTCTCCACATCGACAAATCCTGTGAACGTGTGTTGATTGTTCTCCAGTCTTGCTTCCATTATCAGCCGCAAAGTCAGAATTGCCACTTTATCTTTCCTAAAGCCAAACTGATCCTCAATTCTCTTTTTTGTTCTTCTGTACATTATTTTTGTCATGAACTTGGATGCACGAGCTGTTAAGCCGATTGCGCGGTAATTCTCGCACTTGTCAGATCTTGGCGTCTTCGTACAGGCTTTTGTTTGTTTGGTTAGAACAGCTCAGTGTCGGTTAGACCGTCAGTGAGAGAGCACTTCGATTTCCTGCTGCTAATAAGGCGAGTACACCGTTCGGTTGTTACACATTTTTACGAGCTTGGCTCTGAGCACTATGGGACTCAACTGCCGTGGTCATTAGTCCCCTAGAACTTAGAACTAGTTAAACCTAACTAACCTAAGGACATCACAAACATCCATGCCCGAGGCAGGATTCGAACCTGCGACCGTAGCGGTCTTGCGGTTCCAGACTGCAGCGCCTTTAACCGCACGGCCACTTCGGCCGGCTTTACGAGCTTCAAACAGGTACAACTTATTTTCAGTTATCTGGGTAGTTACTATTTTATTTTTGTAATTTCTTGCGTGTTTGAGTGCCTACTAGACACAACCTTTTATTTTAATAACAGTGTAGTGTACAGTATCGCCGTTGCTATCGACCCTCGTATCGTACAGGCTTTTGTTTGTTTGGTTAGAACAGCTCAGTGTCGGTTAGAC
Organism: Schistocerca serialis cubense; assembly: GCF_023864345.2. NCBI lineage: Eukaryota > Metazoa > Arthropoda > Insecta > Orthoptera > Acrididae > Schistocerca > Schistocerca serialis. Next base: position 154,937,546 of record NC_064645.1, read on the forward strand.
CGTCAGTGAGAGAGCACTTCGATTTCCTGCTGCTAATAAGGCGAGTACACCGTTCGCTTGTAGGGTAAACATAGTCATGTGTAGGGACTGTGGTTGTTGTGAGCGGACGCAAGGAGAATTGGCCACTCTTCGGGGGCAGGTGGAGGCTTTGTCTGTTAGGCTCATCGAGCTCGAGGCGCAGGCGTCGGCTCGTAGTGGCGTTGGGGCAACTGTGGTGAGACCTATACCTACTTCGGTGGCCTTGGAATCGCATGGAACCCCTGATGTCGCTGCGTCTTCCGGCAGTGAGCATCTTACCGGTCAGCCATCACTCCAGGGTGAATGGCGGACAGTGGTGGGCTCGCGCGTGCCTGGCCGAAAGGCGAAGGTGGGATCTGGCCGCGTGGCAGCTGCCTTACCCCTTTCCAACAGGTACGGGGTGCTTCCTAGTGGTGATGACATCGTTTCCGAGCCACCACAGGATGCCTCGCCTGTTGGGCCAGTGGCCGATTCTCCGGCAAGGTCCCGACAGTCACAGAGGGCGGGCCTATTAGTTATAGGGAGCTCCAACGTTAGGCGGGTTATGGAGCCCCTTAGGAAAATAGCGGGTAGGTCGGGGAAGAATGCCAGTGTGCACTCGGTGTGCTTGCCGGGGGGTCTCGTCCGTAATGTGGAGGAGGCCCTTCCGGCAGCTATTGAACGCACTGGGTGTGACCGGCTGCAGATAGTAGCACATGTCGGAACGAATGACGCCTGCCGCTTGGGTTCTGAGGCCATCCTTGGTTCCTTCCGGCGGCTGGCTGATTTGGTGAAGACAACCAGCATCGCACGCGGAGTGCAAGCTGAGCTTAATATCTGCAGCATAGTGCCCAGAGTCGATCGCGGTCCTCTGGTTTGGAGCCGTGTGGAGGGTCTAAACCAGAGGCTCAGACGACTCTGCGACTATAATGGTTGCAAATTCATCGACCTCCGTTATTGGGTGGAGAACTGTAGGGCCCCCCTAGACAGGTCAGGCGTGCACTACACACCGGAAGCAGCTACTAGGGTAGCAGAGTACGTGTGGCGTGCACACGGGGGTTTTTTAGGTTAGAGGGACCCCCCCTTGGGCGAAACGATAAAATACCTGACGGCTTACCAGAGAGGACATTATCATCGTTGATAAAGAACGTCCGTCCTCAGAGACCAAAAACAGGAAAAGTCAACGTAATATTGGTAAACTGCAGGAGTATCCAGGGCAAGGTTCCTGAATTAGTATCTCTTATTGAAGGAAATAGTGCGCATATAGTATTAGGAACGGAAAGTTGGTTAAAACCGGAAGTGAACAGTAACGAAATCCTAGACACAGAATGGAATATATACCGCAAGGATAGGAGAAACGCCAATGGTGGAGGAGTATTTATAGCAGTAAAGAATTCAATAATATCCAGTGAAGTTATTAGCGAATGCGAATGTGAAATAATCTGGGTTAAGTTAAGTATCAAAGGTGGGTCAGATATGATAGTCGGATGCTTCTATAGACCGCCTGCATCAGCAACCGTAGTAGTTGAGCGCCTCAGAGAGAACCTGCAGAACGTCGTGAAGAAGTTTCGTGATCATACTATTGTAATAGGGGGAGACTTCAATCTACCAGGTATAGAATGGGATAGTCACACAATCAGAACTGGAGCCAGGGACAGAGACTCTTGTGACATTATCCTGACTGCCTTGTCCGAGAATTACTTCGAGCAGATAGTTAGAGAACCAACTCGTGAAGCTAACGTTTTAGACCTCATAGCAACAAATAGACCGGAACTTTTCGACTCCGTGAATGTAGAAGAGGGTATCAGTGATCATAAGTCAGTGGTTGCATCAATGGCTACAAGTGTAATAAGAAATGCCAAGAAAGGAAGGAAAATATATTTGCTTAACAAGAGTGATAGGGCACAAATCGCAGAATATCTGAGTGACCACCATCAAACGTTCATTTCTGAGGAAGAGGATGTGGAACAAAAATGGAAAAAATTCAGAAACATCGTCCAGTACGCCTTAGATAAGTTCGTACCGACTAAGGTCCAAAGCGAGGGGAAAGATCCACCGTGGTATAACAATCATGTACGAAAGGTACTACGGAAACAAAGAAAGCTTCATCATAGGTTTAAGAGTAGTCGAATCATAGCTGATAAGGAAAAGCTGAACGAAGCGAAAAAGAGCGTAAAGAGAGCAATGAGAGAAGCATTCAACGAATTCGAACATAAAACATTGGCAAACAATCTAAACAAGAACCCTAAAAAGTTTTGGTCATATGTAAAATCGGTAAGCGGATCTAAATCCCCTATTCAGTCACTCGTTGACCACGATGGCACCGAAACAGAGGACGACCGAAGAAAGGCAGAAATACTGAATTCAGTGTTCCGAAACTGTTTCACTGCGGAAAATCGTAACACGGTCCCTGACTTCAGCCGTCGCACGGACGCCAAAATGGAAAATATTGAAATAAACGATATCGGAATTGAAAAACAACTGCTATCACTTAGTAGCGGAAAAGCATCCGGACCAGACGAGATACCCTTAAGATTCTACAGTGATTATGCTAAAGAACTTGCCCCCTTTCTATCAGCAATTTATCGTAGATCGCTGGAAGAACGTAAAGTACCTAGCGACTGGAAGAAAGCGCAGGTCGTTCCCATTTTCAAGAAGGGTCATAAATCAGATGCGAATAATTATAGGCCTATTTCGCTTACGTCAATCTGTTGTAGAATAATGGAACATGTTTTGTGTTCTCGTATTATGACGTTCTTAGATAATACAAATCTCCTTCATCATAACCAACATGGATTCCGCAAACAGAGATCATGTGAAACTCAGCTCGCCCTATTTGCCCAAGAAATTCACAGTGCCGTAGACACTGGCGAGCAGATTGATGCCGTATTCCTGGACTTCAGGAAGGCATTTGATACGGTTCCGCACTTACGTTTAGTGAAAAAAATACGAGCTTACGGAATATCGGACCAGGTTTGTGATTGGATTCAGGATTTCCTAGAAGAAAGAACACAACATGTCATTCTTAACGGTTCAAAATCTGCAGATGTAGAGGTAATTTCGGGAGTACCGCAGGGAAGCGTGATAGGACCTTTATTGTTTACAATATACATAGATGACTTAGTTGACAACATCGGTAGCTCCGTGAGGCTATTTGCAGATGACACGGTTGTCTACAAGAAAGTAGCAACATCAGAAGACTCGTACGTACTCCAGGAGGACCTGCAGAGGATTAATGCATGGTGCGACAGCTGGCAGCTTTCCCTAAACGTAGATAAATGTAATATAATGCGCATACATAGGGGCAGAAATCCATTCCAGTACGATTATGCCATAGGTGGTAAATCATTGGAAGCGGTAACGACCGTAAAATACTTAGGAGTTACTATCCGGAGCGATCTGAAGTGGAATGATCACATAAAACAAATAGTGGGAAAAGCAGGCGCCAGGTTGAGATTCATAGGAAGAATTCTAAGAAAATGTGACTCATCGACGAAAGAAGTAGCTTACAAAACGCTTGTTCGTCCGATTCTTGAGTATTGCTCATCAGTATGGGACCCTTACCAGGTTGGATTAATAGAAGAGATAGACATGATCCAGCGAAAAGCAGCGCGATTCGTCATGGGGACATTTAGTCAGCGCGAGAGCGTTACGGAGATGCTGAACAAGCTCCAGTGGCGGACACTTCAAGAAAGGCGTTACGCAATACGGAGAGGTTTATTATCGAAATTACGAGAGAGCACATTCCGGGAAGAGATGGGCAACATATTACTACCGCCCACATATATCTCGCGTAATGATCACAACGAAAAGATCCGAGAAATTAGAGCAAATACGGAGACTTACAAGCAGTCGTTCTTCCCACGCACAATTCGTGAATGGAACAGGGAAGGGGGGATCAGATAGTGGTACAATAAGTACCCTCCGCCACACACCGTAAGGTGGCTCGCGGAGTATAGATGTAGATGTAGATGTAGATGTAGAAATTGTGTGGGTGATGCTTTTCCGAAAGTCAGATAACATGTCGCCAGACTCATACACTCTACACACCAATGTGAGTAGTCGCTTTGATGCCACTGCCCCCCACCCCCAGTAATTTTAGAAATTCTGATTGAATGCTATCTAACCCTTCTGCCTTATTTGATCTTAAGTCCTCTGAAGTTCTCTTAAATTCTGATTCTAATACAGGATCCCTTATCTCTTCTAAATCGGTTCCTGTTTCTTCTTCAATCACATCAGACAAATCTTCTCCCTCATAGAGGCCTTCAGTGTACTACTTCCACCTATACGCTCTCTCCTCTGAATGTAACAGTGAAAATCTTATTGCACGAATAATGATACCGCCCTTACATTCAATTTCAACTTTGGTTGTTTTGACTTTTCCGACATTCACTTCCTCTTCGATATCTTCATATTTTTCATGCAGCCATTTCGTCTCGGCTTCCCCGCACTTTTTATTTATTTCATTCTGAAGTGACTTGTGCTGTATTTCTGTATTCCTGAAATTCCCCAAACATTTTTATACTTCTTTCTTTCTTCTGCTCCCCATGGTTCCTTCGCTGTTACCTGTCTTATACGTCTGTTTTTCTTTCCTGCTTCTGAGACTGTCCTTTTTGGAGATGTCCATTCCTCTTTAATTGAACCTCCTGCTGAGTATTCATTAGCTGTGTCTATAGCCCAAGAGATCTTCATTTCTTAGTACTTCCGTGTCTCACCTCTCTGCGCACTGATACCTCCTGACTAGTTTCTTAAACTTCAGCCCATGATGTAATCTAACTGAAATCTTACCGTATCTCCAGGTCTTTTTGAAATATACCTCCTCATCTTGTGATTCTTGCACAGAGTATATTCTACTTCTAGCTGAAATTAATTGGAGAACTCACTCTGTCTCCTCTCTCATTCAAACTAACAAGCCCATGTCTTCCCGTAGCCCATTTTTCTAGTGGATACTGAGAAAAAAAATGTGTTGGGAATAGCGTTAGTAGTAGTAATAAACTAAAACGTCATTACTCAAAAATACTGAGCTGTGCGTCAATAGTACCACCTATAACGTGGCAATACAAATTCCTTACTCGCTTGAGCACAAGCCAATAAGGTGTTTAAACTTTAATAAACTCCTAACATGCGGAATCAACAGATAAATATGCGCGGCGCGGACGAGAGTTGCTCTCGCCGTGTAGCCTCACACGTTTTGCAGGTGTCTTAACACAAGCATAACAGAAATAAAACAGTCTTCAAGATATATCTCTGCGCGCACGAGCTGCAAGGTAGCTGTTGTTCAGACGGCTGTAGACGCCAAGTCAAGTATTCTGGAGGTGCGGCGGTCAGAATCGATCAGGATATCATGGAATCGCTAATCTCAAGTGTGCTAATGGGTAACACATTGGAGAATTGATAGGAGCTGTGAGATCCATGCCATTAATCACTCTAACTTGTAACGGAGCAAGGACATGCATTGTTATATGCATCGCTGTACATATGCAGCATAAACAAAGATTGCGATATTTTGCAAAAAAATGAAATCGTTCTGACATCCATGAAACTTTCTTCTAGAAAAAATCCTAAATATAATAAAACCAAGAATTATGGGTCAAATATGAAGAAACATGCACACAATAAAGAAATGTATGCTTTCCGTTTCTTAAAAAAATAAAAATAAAAAATAAAACCATACTTCCAAACGTATCATGAACCGATGTTTAGGCTTGCTAGTGGAGGTACTTACGGATCTGTTCTTCTCAAGCAGCCTATAACGTAAGCGATACAGTGTATTTCAAGCTGACGGAATGGATTGTGGGCACATTAGTAAAGATATCTTTCTAAAATTTGGCTGAATTGCTCCACAAGGCTAACTTTTTAAATTGTAATTTTTTCTTTAGTTACTGCAAAAAAGATGACCAAAACTACATATTTGTTTCAAACCCTCACCATTTTAATATTTTTGCAAATTTCCAAAAACTCTGCTTTTACTTCGTGCAGTATATCCTGCAGATTAATGAAATTGTTTCTTTTTTGATTTGACATAAGGTCTGCAGATTGCAAGACTTCCATAATGGATAAACCTCATTTTGGACAGAGCAACTTATCGGATGGGGGGCTCAGTGGTGACATTTTCTTTAAAAAAAAAAAATCAGAGAATGTTGTCCAAGAATCCCTGTTTATAAAACGCTATATCCTGACTGCCGACTGACTGACTACCACCGCCCAAACCAAACCACTAAGGACCGAAACTTGAAATTTGCAGAAGGTGTGGATCTTACATTGTAGGCGTTGCTCAAAAAGGGATTTTTCGAAATTCCAACCCTTAGAGGTGAAATAAGGGATGCAGGGTTTACATGAAAAATTTCGCTATTAAAGCATTTTTGAAGCTAGACCTACCAAAATTGGAAGGGCCGGGGTAGCCGAGCCGTTCTAGGCGCTACAGTTTGGAATATTGATATTTGGTGTCTCTGTCAGAAATAAAGAAATACTTGTTTCTGGATTTTTGGAAATTTTACGCTGTGGGTATGAAATAGTGGGTGGAAGCTTATCTTGAAAATATATCATTATTAAAGAAGTAATAAAGTGCTTTTAAAGTCACATCTATGAATACTGGTATATGTCTTCTCGGTTACAAATAAAAAATACGTGTTTCATTCTTTTTGGAAACTGAACCCGTAGGGGGGTGAAATAGAGGATGAGATTTTTATGAAAAATTTAATTATGAAAGTATTTTAAAGTTAGATCTTTGAACACTGGTGTCTGGCTTCTCTCTTGGATATGAAAAAATACGTGTTTCACTGTTTTTGGAAATTAAACCTCGAAGAAGATGAAATAGAGTCAGACTGATCCTCGGCCTATTATCGCCTAGTCCAAACCGCTAACGATAGAAACTTAAAGTTTGGAGAGGGTGTGTATCTTACAGTGTACGTATTGTTTAAGAGGGGATTATCCGAAATTAAACTCCTGCGGGGGTGAAATAGGGGATGAAAGGCTTCAGAAAGCATAATAATTTGCTTTCTCAGTAAGAAAATGAAAAATACCTTTGTATTTTAGCATTTGTGAAATTAACCAACAAGGGGGTAAAAGAAAGGTTGAAAGAATTTGAAAATAAATAACTACTAAAGAACCACTAACGGATTTTTAAGGCTGCGTCTATGACAACTGGTATTTGACTTCTTGGTTGTTGTTGTTGTTGTTGTTGTGGTCTTCAGTCCAGAGACCGATTTGATGCAGCTCTCCATGCTACTCTATCCTGTGCAAGCTTCTTCATCTCCCAGTACCTACTGCAATCTACATCCTTCTGAATCTGTTTAGTGTATTCATCTCTTGGTCTCCCTCTACGATTTTTACCCTCCACGCTGACCTCCAATACTAAACTGGTGGTCCCTTGATGCCTCATAATATGCCCTACCAACCGATCCCTTCTTCTAGTCAAGTTGTGCCGCAAATTTCTCTTCTTTCCAATTCTCGTCAATACCTCCTCTTTAGTTATGTGATCTACCCATCTAATCTTCAGCATTATTCTGTAGCACCACATTTCGAAAGCTTCTATTCTCTTCTTGTTTAAACTATTTATCGTCCACATTTCACTTCCATACATGGCTGCACTCCATACAAATACTTTCAGAAACGACTTCCTGACACTTAAATCTATACTCGATCTTAACAAATTTCTCTTCTTCAGAAACGCTTTCCTTGCCATTGCCAGTCTACATTTTATTTCCTCTCTACTTTGACCATCATTAGTTATTTTTCTCCCCAAATAGCATAACTCATTTACTACTTTAAGTGTCTCATTTCCTAATCTAATTCCCCAGCATCACCCGATTTATTTCGACTACATTCCATATCCTCGTTTTCCTTTTGTTGATGTTCATGTTATATCCTCCTTTGAAGACACTGTCCATTCAGTTCAGCTGCTCTTCCAGGTCCTTTGCTGTCTGACAGACTTACAATGTCATCGGCGAACCTCAAAGTTTTTATTTCTTCTCCTATTACGAATTTTTATTTTGTTTCCTTTACTGCTTGCTCAATATACAGATTGAATGACATCGGGTGTAGGCTACAACCCTGTCTCACTCGCTCGCCCCCCCCCCCCCAAAAAAAACAAAAAAACGGCGCTTTAGTGTTTCTGGAAATCCAGCAGCTAAGGAGATGAAAATTTTTAAGAAAGTATTTCGTTATGTTAAAAAAAATGTAAAGCTAAATTTATAAAAATTGGTGTTTCAGTTCTCGGTTAGAAATAAAGAAATATTTGTTATGGGATGAAAGTTACTATGAAAATATCTCCACAAGAATGCAGGAGGCATGATTAACAAAAACTTTGGACTCCCGCTACCAGAATCACTTTTTGGTCAGAAGTACATTGGGAAAAGACCATAAGGCCTCAGTTAGCGTTAAAAGCTTAGAAGGTGTTTCAGTTTGTGAAAAATTTAAAATTCGATTACATAAAAGCAAGAAATCTCTGCAGGCCATGCAGTTTACGTGAGCAAAGCAGAGGGCGCTAAGCTAGTCAATAAATAATGAGCAAAAAAATTTACGTTGATTGCTTCATTAGTTTCTCCAAAAAAATTGTAAAAATCATTTATTTTATAGGCTGACTAAGGAGAATGGACCTTTAATACACCTAGTTAAATGTAGCTTCATTCAAATTGCTTGGATTTAATGAATTTCGATATAGATACGTATTCTACAATCTACACTCCTGGAAATGGAAAAAAGAACACATTGACACCGGTGTGTCAGACCCACCATACTTGCTCCGGACGCTGCGAGAGTGCTGTACAAGCAATGATCACACGCACGGCACAGCGGACACACCAGGAACCGCGGTGTTGGCCGTCGAATGGCGCTAGCTGCGCAGCATTTGTGCACCGCCGCCGTCAGTGTCAGCCAGTTTGCCGTGGCATACGGAGCTCCACCGCAGTCTTTAACACTGGTAGCATGCCGCGACAGCGTGGACGTGAACCTTATGTGCAGTTGACGGACTTTGAGCGAGGGCGTATAGTGGGCATGCGGGAGGCATCCACAGTACATCGATGTTGTCGCCAGTGGTCGGCGGAAGGTGCACGCGCCCGTCGACCTGGGACCGGACCGCAGCGACGCACGGATGCACGCCAAGACCGTAGGATCCTACGCAGTGCCGTAGGGGACCGCACCGCCACTTCCCAGCAAATTAGGGACACTGTTGCTCCTGGGGTATCGGCGAGGACCATTCGCAACCGTCTCCATGAAGCTGGGCTACGGTCCCGCACACCGTTAGGCCTTCTTCCGCTCACGCCCCAACATCGTGCAGCCCGCCTCCAGTGGTGTCGCGACAGGCGTGAATGGAGGGACGAATGGTGACGTGTCGTCTTCAGCGATGAGAGTCGCTTCTGCCTTGGTGCCAATGATGGTCGTATGCGTGTTTGGCGCCGTGCAGGTGAGAGCCACAATCAGGACTGCATACGACCGAGGCACACAGGGCCAACACCCGGCATCATGGTGTGGGGAGCGATCTCCTACACTGGCCGTACACCACTGGTGATCGTCGAGGGGACACTGAATAGTGCACGGTACATCCAAACCGTCATCGAACCCATCGTTCTACCATTCCTAGACCGGCAAGGGAACTTGCTGTTCCAACAGGACAATGCACGTCCGCATGTATCCCGTGCCACGCAACGTGCTCTAGAAGGTGTAAGTCAACTACCCTGGCCAGCAAGATCTCCGGATCTGTCCCCCATTGAGCATGTTTGGGACTGGATGAAGCGTCGTCTCACGCGGTCTGCACGTCCAGCACGAACGCTGGTCCAACTGAGGCGCCAGGTGGAAATGGCATGGCAAGCCGTTCCACAGGACTACATCCAGCATCTCTACGATCGTCTCCATGGGAGAATAGCAGCCTGCATTGCTGCGAAAGGTGGATATACACTGTACTAGTGCCGACATTGTGCATGCTCTGTTGCCTGTGTCTATGTGCCTGTGGTTCTGTCAGTGTGATCATGTGATGTATCTGACCCCAGGAATGTATCAATAAAGTTTCCCCTTCCTGGGACAATGAATTCACGGTGTTCTTATTTCAATTTCCAGGAGTGTACTTACGAATCGTATTTCGTCTGACTGATTGGATTGAGTGTGTCGACAGGTGTTGTCCAGACACTTAAGTCACCTTTTTCCAGTGTTCTGTTTCTCAGTACAAACGAAAGCAACGAACAAGTGGAGTGACGCGAGGCGCGGTTCAGCGAAGTCGCGGCCACTCAGTACGTGAGAGGAAGGCAGAAAGTGAAACTGTTCTTTTCGTTTTCGAAACTTGCAGTTCGAGCACGCGCTGAGACGTTCCATCAGTTTTTCGGCTGAATGGGACTTACTCTGCGGACAATATACTTTGTTGGTTACGCTATTTACGCGTTCAGACTCTTACTTCGGAACTTTTCACGCAGTCGACCGTTTTTGAAGTGGACAAGAATTATATCCCAAATTGTTACCAGAACGCAGAAGTCGGCACATTTGGCGGCCCGCGTATAGCTTATGCGGGGTATGTTATAATGCCTCTCGTGACGTCTAGTGGCCATTACGGAGACGTGTCCGCAAACTTTTGATCAGATAGTGTAATCAAGTTGATCAAAGGGCCTAGCTACGTTATCCTACATCCAGTTCTTATCATTACCGTCGTAATTACTTGAACAATGAAATGAGTACGTAGTACGCTTATATAGATCTTCGGGTAAGCAGAAATACTACGATAAAACTGATAGCAGTAGAAAGAACAGCGAGTTGGCTTTTATTAAAACTGGTGGCAATACAGCAAAAGAAACAATAATTCTATCTAGGAAGGAACTTCCTCTGGAGATATTCTATGTGAGTAAGATATGAAAAATACTTTCTCGCAGGCGAATAATTTGTTTTTTAATATAAAATATTTTTTAAGCCACATATTCTTGCATGCTGATATCTAAGTATGGTACAGTATACGCTTGTCGATAATTTCAATTCTCAGTGTGAGTATAGTGCGTCCCGATAATGCTTTGTCAGTTTTAGGTTAATGTATAAGCCCAGCAGATAATTGTTCAACAGAAAGTAGCTGTTTCCCCTCATATTTATATTCTGGACAGCCGCCATTCACCTACACCCATCACTCTCCAGTTTAATATTCACGAGATTTTATTGGCGTTTGCGCTACCACACATCCATGAATTCAAATGGCACTGAGCACTATGGGACTCAACTGCTGAGGTCATTAGTCTCCATCCATGAATTAAATGCAACATTACTCTGTAGCAAAGACAGTGTGTAGAGACTATTGTATAAACTACACTCAGCATCCATCTCTCACACTTCAGACTTTGGATATCTCAGCCGATAATTACAACGCGCAACATTAAAATTATAACAGTAATTAAAAATATCCGCTGAGAGAACAAATAGCCCTGGTATACGGAGTGCTACTGTAATTCAAAAGATTTATATTGCTTTTAAATAAGCAATGTGTGGACTCACCGTTCCAGTCACTGTTCTGTAAGCATATTAGCTTCTCAAATCAGAATTCAGCGCAGTGGTCACTGTATGAAATTAAAAACTCCGGCCACGGAATGCATAATGGACGACAGCCTAGTTCCATCAATTTGATTAAACGACTTTGCTCGTAACTGTTCACATTCTATAGACAGTGAAACGGACCATTTACACAAGGCCAGATAGATATCAACTCGGAGAATAATAACATGTCTACAGGTCGAATCTAGAAGACAGGCGAAATTTACCTCTCACAATCTACCGGCCGTCTTTCACTTCCTTCACGCGTTTCACTTAAGTTCACTGGTCTCTAAAAATTCGAGAAAAATCTAATATACAGAAATAACTCAGAAAAGTGGAACAGTTGATAGGAAATTGGAGTATATTCATACCATAATGTGTGGCACGAAACTCCGTGCTAGTCTGTTTACGACATATACTCACAACATACAGCTGAATATTGTAAACAGGGCGCCAGTTGCTGCTGTGAGAATCAGATCGTACAACTGGGGCAGCCAAAGCAGTCAGATTACTTCGATGTTGCGAATATCGGACGAAATGGCAAACCGGAGGCGAGACAAAGGCACCACTGAAGAGTGTAGAACGTAGTTTTAGAAGTCTAACAGCCGCCCGAAGTGGCCGTGCGGTTAAAGGCGCTGCAGTCTGGAACCGCAAGACCGCTACGGTCGCAGGTTCGAATCCTGCCTCGGGCATGGATGTTTGTGATGTCCTTAGGTTAGTTAGGTTTAACTAGTTCTAAGTTCTAGGGGACTAATAACCTCAGCAGTTGAGTCCCATAGTGCTCAGAGCCATTTGAACCATTTTTTGAAGTCTAACAGTTGCAAAGAGCCGATGATCGATATTTGCTGATGTGGACTCGAATGAAAAACAACCCAATCTCTCACAACTATGAAAACGGTAGCTAGTGAGGAGCTGGCAGTGGTAAGGCGCCGGTTAGGTTAGGTTAGGTAAGGTTAGGTTAGGTTAGATTAAGTCACAAAAACATAACGCGGCACCCAGCAAAGATATTTTATTTGACAAGTTGAGCAACTGTTCTTATGACTTTTCTTTTAATACGTGAAATTTGACAAACTCAGTTGAATGCAGCTATTTATAATAGTCGAAGAAAATCAGCAATAAACATTTAGTAATTTGAATCGTGACACTGCGCAGAGGTTGACTACAATTAGTTAACACCTGTAAGCACCAAATTACAACAAGCAACCTGCAAATATAAAAACAATGTGAAATACAACATTTATGTAAATCATAGCAAGATTACTTGTGCTCTGACAGATAGGCAGCGGTTGTTTTATTAAAGACGTCGAGATAGGCAGTCAAACGTGGAAGTAGGTACAACACAATTTTCAGCCAACAGAGAATGTACCAATGTACATTGGCGATGTATTGGCTTAAGAAGGAACAAAATCATGACGTGCTAAATTTAATAGGAATACTGACCACAAGAAGCAGCAAATTCAGAATCAGATCAACCATCTATGGCAGAAACGATGGTATGATACCCAAATAGCGAGGCGTACCTATGGGTTTCTGCCAAATATAAAACAGAGACAGAATCCCTCAAGAGGCCCGATACACTTCTTAACTGGTCATGGGCCCTACACCATCTACTGGCATCGAATTGGGAGAAGATAGAGATCCGAGTGTGCCAGTGGAGGAGAAGGTACGCAGAAAAATACTACCTGGATCTCTCCGCTGTATGTCGATGTTGATGATACTGACAGCAACTGCATCAAAATGGTTCAAACGGCTCTAAGCACTATGGGACTTTACATCTGAGGCCATCAGTCCCCTAGACTTAGAACTATTTAAACCTAACTAACCTAAGGATATCACACACATCCATGTCCGTGGCAGGATTCGAACCTGCGACCGTAGCAGCAGCGCGGTTCCGGACTGAAGCGCCTAGAACCGCTCAGGATCAACCCAAGGAGATACTGCGTTGCGAGACAGAATGGCATAACTTGGACATTTGCCGACGCTGCTTCAAGAAAGGTTGGGGTAGCTCGTTACCTTATCAATCAGCCCCCGTTTACAGCGCTACGAGGGGCTGCGACAGAAGATCGAGAAGGAATGCAGCAAAGGCAGCTGAGGTCAACAGTTGCGGCAGAAGAACTACTAAAGCCGCATGCACAACCATCGTAAGAACACCTACGGTCGCAGGTTCGAATCCTGCCTCGGGCATGGATGTGTGTGATGTCCTTAGGTTAGTTAGGTTTAAGTAGTTCTAAATTCCAGGGGACTGATGATCTGAGAAGTTACGTCCACTAGTACTCAGAGCCATTTGAACCATTTAATCGTGCGATTAGCTAATTTCGACTAAGTATCATTATCAAATACATTTGTAACATCTGTATTTCATGTCATTTTCAAATCACTCTTAATTGCAATTCAAAAGTAGCCATATTCTGCATGAGCTATTGAGCTGATTGTTAGATAATTCTCGCACTTGTTGGCTCTTGATACCTTCGTAATTATGTGGATAATGTTATTTCGAAAGACATATGGTATATCGTCAGTTTTATACATTCTACACACCTACACAAATAGTCATCTTGTTGCCACTTCCCCAAATGGTTTTAGAAATTTCGATCGAATGTTATTATCGCTTCTGCCTTATTCGATCTTAAGTCGTACAAAGCTCTTTTAAATTCAGATTCTAATACTGAAACCCCTTCCCTTCCCTGCCGACTCCTGTTTCTTCTGTCACCCCATCAGTCAAGTCTTTCCCTCGTGGAGGCCTTCAGTGTCCTTTCCATCTATTCGCTCTCTCGTCTGTACTGGACAGTGGAATGCGCATTGCACCCTGAATGTGGCAATTGTTTAGCTCACTATTTGTAATTATTGTTGTTCTGGTGAAAGACGTTTGGAAATGTGTAAAGCTCCATCTCTGACAATATTAATATTATGATTCATAACAAAAAAAGAAAGAAATCGAAATTTATTACTCTTCCTGTCAATCACGAAAAATCACATTCTCTTGTATCTGACTGCGACTATAAAATATTTTTCTAACATTTCCTAACAATTAACACAATAACGCTCCTGCACGCAACAGACAACTTACCTCGTCTTGCCTCTGCAACTGCATGAATATTCTGTATCCAGCAACATGCTTAAATAGTCAAAAGAAATACTGCGATCCATGTAGAGTGCAACGCATGGTCACAACTACCGCCATTTTGTTTTGCATAGAAATTGAATAATCAAGGCCGGTCGCGGTGGTCTCGCGGTTCTAGGCGCTCAGTCCGGAACCGCGCGACTGCTACGGTCGCAGGTTCGAATCCTACCTCGGGCATGGATGTGTGTGATGTCCTTAGGTTAGTTAGGTTTAAGTAGTTCTAAGTTCTAGGGGACTGATGACCACAAATGTTAAGTCCCATAGTACTCAGAGCCATTTGAATTTCTTTTTGAATAATCAGGAGGGGTTTGGTCAACAAGCCTTAAGCGGTGTAAAACGAATGAAAGAAACCAATAAAAACTTTTAATTTACTCTATACTGAAAACTGACATTTAAACACAGAGAAACGTTATTCGGACCTTTCCTTTTCTTCGACAGGCTGATTACCAACAACTTTAGTCAT
Organism: Schistocerca serialis cubense; assembly: GCF_023864345.2. Classification (NCBI taxonomy): domain Eukaryota; kingdom Metazoa; phylum Arthropoda; class Insecta; order Orthoptera; family Acrididae; genus Schistocerca; species Schistocerca serialis. The sequence goes on from NC_064645.1 coordinate 154,952,623, forward strand.
CATACGATGCGTATAATCAATAATCACATATCTGGTCACAACAAAGATATGAATATTACTCTCAAAGTATACATACACAAATCTGATAAAATCCCTCCAGTGCGGAAGGGAGCAACAGCTATGAGCAGCAAAAAGTCAAATTACCAAAAATCCTCAATGAATACCGAAGTCTCCTCCTGCGCTGCTAGCACGGTCACGGCAGGCTGCGACCCGCGTCCGATTGCCCTTAACAAATTTTCGCTCGCTACCAGTCCTGATGATAATATCTGAGACTCAGAGATTATGCACACCACAGCAGAATCAATGGACAACTTTCCAAAGAAATATTAACATCCAACTTTGAAATGTTACCGCCCTTGCTTTAAATTTCAGCGAAGGTTTTTTTGCTAAGTTCGTCCTTCCGACAATATTTCTGTTTCGATTTCTTCACATTTTTCACGTAGCCATCTCACTTCAGCTTCCCTGCACTTCCTGTTTATTTTCTTCCTAAGTGACTTGTATTTCTGTATTCCTGAATTTCCCTGGAAATTTTTATATTTCCTTCTTTCGTCGCTCAACCTTTTTTTCTGTTATCCATGGTTTTTTCGCTGTTACGTTCCTTGTACCTACGGTTTTCTTTCCAACTTATGTGAGCGTGCATTTCAGAGATATCCATTTCTCTTCAACTGAGCTGCCTATTGAGCTATTTGTTATCAGAGTATCTATAACCTCAAAGAAATCCAAGCGTATCTCTTTATTCCTTAATACTTCCGTATCCCACTTCTTTGCGCATTGATTCTTCCTGACTAAGTTTCTTAAACTTCAACCGTTCATCACTAGTAAATTATGATCTGACTCTATATCTACTTGGGGCTGCGTGCGCCTTATAATCTAATATATGATTTCTTGAATATCTCATTCCTGAATCCCTGACTGACCATCTAATCTAACTGAAATCTTCCTATATCGCTCCGTCTCCGGCGTTTTCCAAGTTAACCTCCCTGCTCTGCTTACAGATGTGTTGACTACGTGTTTAGTCATGCTTGACGGTTTTTTTTTTAATTTGCATCCTGTGTTAACTGAAGTGTTTTATTATTTGAATTAGTAAGACCTGTATTCATATTGTGCTTTATTGAATTTATATGAAGCAGAAGCTGCACGTAATGCCATGTGGCGAACCTTAAATGAAAATTGCTTAAATTTGAAATATTTGACATATTTATCAAAATAAAGTAGAGGGTGAAGTCTGTCTACAAAATCGTTATTTATTATTGAAATACACAGTTTAGGAATTTATTTCTTAAAAATAATGTCACATGAATGTTGTCCAGCATGACTGCGGCACTCCTTTAAACAATTAACAAAACGATGGTTCGACGTGTAGACTCTAGGATGGCTGACACTTCGCTAAGAATGTTTTCCTTTACTTGCTCTAGGTAAGTCAGATTATTGACATAAAGTTACATTTGACATATTCCCATAAGAAAAAAAATCTATGGGGGTCAAATCTGGACTGCCTGGGGGCCAATTTATGTCACACTTCCTGGAGATCATTCTGCCAGGGAAAAATCACGAACTCGCAGTGTAGAGGATTTGGATGTGTGTGCTGTGACTCCGTCTTACTGAAACCACATTCTTTGATTGCAGCCAGGAAAGTTTTGCAATTCAGGCACCAAAACGTCATTCAACATCGTCGCATAACGTCATTCAACATCGTCGCATAACGTTCCGAATTCACTGTAACTGCACGACAGTTCTCGTCCTCGAAAAAGTACGGGCCAATTATTCCTCGAGCCGGCATCGCAGCCCATACAGTAACTTTTCTTGAATGAAGGGGTTTCTCATGCTTCTGTCTAGGATTCGTTGCATTCCAGTAACGGCAATTATGCTTATTGACGTGACCGTTCAGGTGAAAATGAGCCTCGTCAAAAACTTGATGTTTTTAAATGAAGGGCAATCAGTCACATCATTAATAAACCACAGCCTGTGTCTGCCATACTGAAGCTTTAATACTTGCTCGAACTGGATTTCCTAAGGGTGCAGTTTAAGGTATTGTTACACAATTAGATGCATTGATGATCCACCCACCTGTAAAGAACTTGCACACTTACAAATGGAGAGGTTAGGATCGTCACAAACAGACAGACTTACACTCTCCACGGATTCATCCGTTCTTGATGACCTCGGTGGTCCGGATTTCGGTTTGGACAGTGTTGAACCGGTCACCTCAAACGTTTTGAACCATTTCCGAATAAAGGGGAAACTTGGAGCATCATTTACATTATGCAGCCCACGATTACTACGAAATTTCCTCCATGCTACACGAACCTCCGTTTTTGTAACATGTTTTCGTAAAATTTTTTGCTCCGTATCGACTAAATTCCTAAGGGCCAAGCAAGTGATGGACGTAACCCCCTCTCTCATCCAGTTTGTTGCGCATCCACACAGAGCTATCTTTTGAGACACCCCGTATCAACGGCATTCCAACTTCTGTGGTTCCCATTTTAGAGATATCCATTCGTCTTCAACTGAACTACCTATTGAGCTATTCATTTTTACATGTACTTGGGCTTGTCAAATCTCACCTTTTAAAGCAAATTCATAACATACTTAAGTTTTTTTTTAAAAATAAACTGCTCTTACTGGATGAAGTGCTTTTTGCTGAAACATTTCTAAAGGCAAGATCGCTTAAATATTTCTTTATTTAAAACAACCGGTTCCGGCAGACTTTGCTGTCATCTGCGGATCTTGAAAAGTCTTTTTGTTATGAAACTTATTCATTTTAAGTTGGGCCTAACGCCAAGAAGTCAGTGTATGAAAACCAGCACGTGTCAACTTGGCATGAGATCCAGCTTAAAATGAATGCGTTTCATAACAAAAGGAGTTCTTAAGATCTGAAGATGACAGCAAAGTCTTTCGAAACCGATTATTTTAAATGAAGAAATGTTTATGTTATCTTAGCTATAGAAGGTTTTTAGCAAGTGAGACAGATAGCTTCTTGTGTCTTATCAAAATGAGAAAATTCAATGGAATTTCTTTTTTCATATTACCACTTCCAGCTCCTCGCTCGCCAGCGCATTTCTACCACCATAGCGACAACTACAACAACAACAACAATTACAACAAGAGAACAGAGCTCCTACATATAGTACCGATATGTCCAGGGTACGACCACCCTATTTTTTGTGTGTGTGTGTGTGTGTGTGTGTGTGTGTGTGTGTACAGGGTGGACCATTGATCGTGACCGGCCCAAAAATCTCACGAAGTAAACGTCAAACGAAAAAACTACAAAGAACGAAACTCGTCTAGCTTGAAGGGGAAATCCAGATGGCGCTATGGTTGCCCCGCTAGATGGCGCTGCCATAGGTCAAACGGACATCAACTGCGTTTTTTTGAACAGGAACCCCCATTTTTTATTTCATATTCGTGTAGTACGTAAAGAAATACGAATGTTTTAGTTGGACCACTTTTTTCGCTTTGTGATATATGGCGCTGTGATAGTCACAAACATATGGCTCACAATTGGTAACAGTAGGTTTTTTAAATTAAAATACAGAACGTAGGTACGTTTGAACATTTTATTTTGGTAGTTCCAATGTGATACACGTACCTTTGTAAACTTATCATTTCTGAGAACGCATGTTGTTATACAACATTAATGCAATAAATGCTGAAAATGATGTCCGTCAACCTCAATGCATTTGGCAATACCTGTAACGACATTCCTCTCGACAGCGAGTAGTTCGCCTTCCGTAATGTTCGCACATGCAGTGACAATGAGCTGACGCATGTTGTCAGACGTTGTCGGTGGATCACGATAGCAAATATCCTTCAACTTTCCCCACAGAAAGAAATCTGGGGACGTCAGATCCGGTGAACGTGCGGGCCATGGTATGGTGCTTCGACGACCAATCCACCTGTCATGAAATACGCTATTCAATACTGCTTCAAACGCACGCGAGCTATGTGCCGGACATCCATCACGTTGGAAGTACATCGCCATTCTGTCATGCAGTGAAAGATCTTGTAGTAACATCGGTAGAACATTGCGTAGGAAATCAGCATACACTGCACCATTTAGATTGCCATCGATAAAATGGGGGCCAATTATCCTTCCTCCCATAATGCCTCACCATACATTAACCGGCCAAAGTCGCTGATGTTCCACTTGTCTCAGCCATCGTGGATTTTCCGTTGCCTAATAGTGCATATTATGAAACTTCCTGGCAGATTAAAACTGTGTGCCCGACCGAGGCTCGAACTCGGGACCTTTGCCTTTCGCGGGCAAGTGCTCTACCATCTGAGCTACCGAAGCACGACACACGCCTGGTACTCACAGCTTTACTTCTGCGAGTATCTCGTCTCTTACCTTCCAAACTTTACAGAAGCTCTCCTGCGAATGGCATATTATGCCGGTTTACGTTACCGCTATTGGTCAATGACGCTTCGTCGCTAAATAGAACGCGTGCAAAAAATCTGCCATCGTCCCGTAATTTCTCTTGTGCCCAGTGGCAGAACTATACACGACGTTCAAAGTCGTCGCCATGCAATTCCTGGTGCACAGAAATACGGTACGGGTGCAATCGATGTGGATGTAGCATTCTCAACACCGACGTTTTTGAGATTCCCGATTCTCGCGCAATTTGTCTACTATTGATGTCCGGATTAACCACGACAGCGGCTAAAACACCTACTTGGGCATCATCATTTGTTACAGGCCGTGGTTGACGTTTCACATGTGGCTGAACACTTTCTGTTTCCTTAAATAATGTAACTATCCGGCGAACGGTCCGGACACTTGAATGATGTCGTCCAGGATACCGAGCAGCGTACATAGCATACGCCCGTTGTACATTATGATCAGAATAGCCATACATCAACACGATATCGACCTTTTCCGCAATTGGTAAACGGTCGATTTTAACGCGGGTAATGTATCACGAAGCAAATACCGTCCGCACTGGCGGGATGTTACGTGATACCACGTACTTATACGTTTGTGACTATTACAGCGTCATCTATCACAAAGCGAAAGAAGTGGTCCAACTAAAAAATTCATATTTCTTTACGTACTACACGAATATGGAATAAAAAATGTGGGTTCCTATTTAAAAAAGCGCAGTTGATGTCCGTGTGACCTATGGCAGCGCCATCTAGCGGGCCAACCATTGCACCATCTGTTTTCCCCCTTCAAGCTAGACAAGTTTCGTTCTTTGTAGTTTTCTCGTTTGATGCTTATTTCGTGAGATATTTGGCCTGGTCACTATTAATATACCACTATATATAGTGACCGGGCCAAATATCTCACGAAATAAGCATCAAACGAGAAAACTACAAAGAACGAAACTTGTCTAGCTTGAAGGGGGAAAACAGATGGCGCTGCCATAGGTCACACGGACATCAACTGCGCTTTTTTAAATAGGAACCCACACACACACACACACACACACACACACACACACACACACACACACATATATATATATATATATATATATATATATATATATATATATATATATATGTGTGTGTGTGTGTTGGGTGAAGGGGGTATAGGAAGGCTGTAACAGAATCCACCTGAGCTCACTGGGAACCCAACCCGAGCTACAGAGAAGTAATGCCTCAGGAAGTGTTAAGTGCTAGGAATTGTAATAGAAGGCTTACGCTTGCATACAGTAGACAGGTTCAAGCGGATGCGGGTTGCCGCGGTTACGCAAAGGTGAAGGATACCAATCACATAGAGCTGCATCAGATTTGTTTTGAGACTGACTGGAACGACAACAACAACAACATCATGGAGATCTGACTCGTGTTAGTACAGTCTCCGTACTCGTGTCCTTTGTGGATCCTGCGAGACGGGCTGCCGCGTGGTTCCGTAACAGGCGGCCTTGCAGTCTGGGAGCGCCGCCTTTGATGTCTGCTGCGTCCTGTGCAGCGTTGAGTCACGGCCCACAAGGTCGAGGTCAGGGGGCCGGATCTGGCTATGACCTTGACTGCTGGTGGCCGGCGGCGCGTCACCAGTTCCCAGGCGTTCCACCATCCGAGCGGAGCTGGCTTACTGAGCTCTCGATTCACTTCACTTCCCACTCACAGTGGGATTTACGAAACCTTCGTGGGTTACCAGCCGAGTCGTGTTGTAGCAACGTTTCGACGGGTTTCCTTCCCATCACCTTCAGACGACGATCATCACTGAAATTCGTGGACGGTGTCTGCATTCCTACGAGGCGTGTTTTTTTAAAGTAAGTACCGTTTTGAAATTAAAAAAAAGACGTGCTAAGATATCTCAATAATTTTATTTTTACATGAAAGCCTGTACCTTAATCTATGCACTGACGCCTTTACAATCTGATTCTTCCTTGTTTACGTTGTGTACTGAGTGTTTAAGGGGGGTAGGACGTCAAACGGGACGACTTGGAGCATGAGAGACACCACAGGATATTTTAATTTCCGCTGTCTATACTTTTAAAAATAAATTCATAAAACTTTGTCAGAATGACGAGAAAGGATTCAGGATTTGCACTTATAGTAGCGGAAGTTCAAAAATATAAGAAAATAATTTATTTTTTTGACATTTGTATTTCACCTTTTTTCCACTTACCATTGGCTGCATTTGTTGCTATAGGTACACTTTTCTTCGTAAGTAAGGGAAATTCTTCGATGAATTTTGCACAGCATACAAACCATACTTACAGGTGTACGAAACTCTTTTCCAAATCTATTAAAAACTGTGATAAAAATTGATATAATTAACTACAAAATTTGAGTTTTTTTCTAAACATGAAATTTAAAATATAACAGCACATTCATTTTTTCATAAATTAAATAATTTCTAGAGTTTTATACACCTGTAAGTATGGTTTGTATGCTGTACAAAATTCATCGAAGCATCTCCCTTACTTATGAAGAAACGTCTACCTATTGCAACAAATGCAGCCAATAGAAGTGAAAAAATGATGAACTTTCACATGTAAAAAATATTTATTTTGTTATGTTTTTGAACTTCCAGTGCTATGATAAAGAATCTGAATCCTTCCTGGTCATGCTGACGAGGTTTTATGAATTTATTCGTAAAAGTATAGACACTGGAAATTAAAATGTCCTGTGGTGCCTCTCTGCTCCAAGACGGCCCGTTTGACGTCCTACCCCCCTTAAGGTGCCTCCGATAATCGTGAGTCCAGCCGACTGTGAAGTACGCGCTGTTATAAGATTTCTTAGTGGTAAAGGCCTAAAAGCGATCGATATTCATCGTGAGATCTGTGCAGTTTACGGAGAAAACATTATGAGTGATGGAACGGTAAAAATGTGGGTGAGAGCATTTAAAGATAGCCGCACAACTGTCCATGATGAACAACGGAGTGGGCGACCTTCGGTCGTTAATGAAAGTTTGGTGCAGGAAGTGGACAATAACGTGAGAGAAAACAGACGCTTTACGATTTCCTCTTTGCTTGATGACTTTCCTAATGTTTCTCGCAGTGTTTTGTATGGCATTGTGACCGAGCACTTGAATTACCGATAATTGTGCGCACGTTGAGTACCGAAAATGTTGACGGATGTGCACAAAACCAAACGTTTAGACAGTGCATTGACTCTCCTTCAGCGGTACCACAACGACGATGATGATTTCTTAAGCCAAACTGTTACGGGCGATGAAAAATGGGTGGCCTACGTCGCACCAGAATCAAAGCAACAGTCCATGGAAGTTGAGCAAGGGCATCGTTTTGCTGCAAGACAATGCCCGTCCGCATGTGGCGAATCAGACCAAAGATCTCATCACATCTTTTCGATGGGAATCTCTAGATCAGCCTCCGTGCAGCCCCGATCTTGCGCCCAGTGACTACCATCTGTTCCTGCACTTGAAGAAACACCTGGGCGGTCATCGTATTCAAGACGATGACGAAGTCAAAACAGTGGTAATGCAGTGGGTAACAAGTCAGGCGGCAGACTTCTATGAGGAGGGCATTCAAAAACTGGTACAACGTTATGACAAGTGCCTCAATATTGACGGAAATTGTGTAGAAAAGTAGATTAAGGTACAGGCTTTCATGTGAAAATAAAATTGAGATATCTTAGCACGTCTTTTTTTAATTTAAAAACGGTACTTACTTAAAAAACACTCCTCGTATATACAATGAGATTTTCATAACACTTCGCGTATTCGGCCAAACCTCCACTTTGTACAATATTCTTGCCATTTCAACAACAACAGTTTCCGAAGCGTATACGCGGTGTTTCAGGAGGAATAGCAAATGTTCCAGCAGGTGATGGTATAAAGTATAATGAAACATTCCGTACAACGTGTGTCGTATTTACAAAGATACACCTGTTGCAATATGCAGGGTTGAACAAAAATACAGAAACACCGGGAGAAATGCACGCTTGAACGTAAATCCAGATCCTAACCAAGACTGCAGGAGGCGCTGTTGCATTTGTCCCAGAACGGCAGCTGTGCAATGTCCTCAATACGCTTCGAGTGTCACTCGGGGTCAGATCACTGTTCCGTGTAGCTGTGAGTGTATTATGTCGGAGCTCCGTGAATTGGAACGAGCGCAAATTGTTGGTTCTTGCATGATGGGTATGTCTGAAACCAAAAGCCGTCGTGTTTGTGAACCGTGAAAATTTACTTTCAAAATCTTTTCTTAAAGAATTTACTTTATTTTATAGCGATTTATCAAGAAAATTAACACACTGTGTGAGGGTGGAAGTAGTTGCCACGGAGTAACTGATGGAAACAAATTAAACTTCAACCATTGGAAATATTATTCATAAAAGCCTTCTCAAAAAGATTTAAAATTTATAAGTAGAAAAGCACCCTCGAAATATCAAGTTACAATTTAACAAATGTGAATTTTATTCCTAAAAGATTTAGGAAACCAGTTTTAAAATTATAAGCAGAAAAGCACCCTCGAAATATCAAGTTACTTCTTTTTTTTTTTTTTTTTTTTTTTTTTTGTTTTTTTTGTTACAGTAGGAGCCTTCGGGCCAAGAAGCTTCCGCTCCCTTTAAACACGGCCGTAGTCACGACCGCTCACAACGACCTCTGAAAAACTACACTGGTGCAAATCTGCAACACACCCGAATACTTTAAACTAAAATTTTAACAACTAACACAATTAACTATGCAACCCCGTAAGAGGGATGGAAATGGTACAAACACTCACACTAAGAACTTATTTTCCACCAAAAGTGCAATTTGTTTTTAAAAGGGCTCATGCGATGGAAGGGTGGCAACTGTATAAAAATGACCATTTAAATAAAACCCATGAAATTCAGACTTACATAAGGTGTACAACATGCTCTACATTACACATATACCGCCTCGCAAGATGATAGGCAAGATAAAAACATATTTCAGGAATTCGGCCCTTACCTTAATTCTATAAATTCGTTAACACCGAATCCGACAAACATGACAGAGGCAGCTATTAACGTATGGCAGACCGACAGACAGACAGACAAACTGCCTAACAAGAACGAGCAAGCTTGGAACGAGAGACTGACCGAGAAAACAAGTAGAATTTAACAAGTAACTGAAACAACATATCACGGATCACTTAACTTCTAATAACTGCGATTTCTGGCGAAGACCTCGCGCAGCACCCCCAAAACGCTCTCCCGAACCTTCCGCTGCCAGCCGCTTCAACGGACGCAGGAAGGCGCGCCGATCTCCCGTCTCACGGCGTCGCAGCTCGCACCGGCCAGACCAATGTCGTGGGTTGACTCCTGTTGCTCTCCTCGGCCGCGAAGCCACTACCCCTCGCCATACGGCGCGGCCCACTGACGTGGCGACCTCACATGCGCCGACGCTCAAGACGGACAAGTCATCCTGTGTCCCAGTGCGCGACCGACCAACCGATCGATCCGACCGCCAATGACCATTGCCCTGAACAACTCGACCAGACTGGCGGCCTAACACATACTAGCACTCCGGACAACAGACAGACAGACACTGACTGTCCCACACTGATCCGGCTGACCAACTAACCAGACTCGCCGAGACTGACAGACTGACACTTCTCAGACTGACTGACTGCTCCCCTGCGGAGTTCATAGCGCCCCTTAAATGCACGTGAACAGACAACTTTTCCGCTTTCCCACCAGAGGGAGGCACCAAAGCTGCGATTACCACAGCGGCGCCACCGCCAGAAACGGAGGGTGACTGCTTCACACAACGCGCTACGGCGCGCTCTTCAAAACAGCAAATTTTTACCACGGCTCACTTTGGTGTTTCAAGACGCACCGTATCGAAGATTTATATCGCACACGGGAAAAGCGGAAAAACATCATCCTCTAAATTACAACGCGGACTTAAGTGTGTGTTTAGTGGTCGTGAGAGGTTGTGACAAAAATAAAAACTGCAGAACTGAATTTCCCACTCGAGAATCGTGTCAGCACCGAAACAACCGAAAGAAGCTCCACAAGCAGGGAATGCAGGGCGATCTGAAGATGCAAAACGACTCATCAGTGATGCAACACACGTAATAGGAAAAGCCGCAGCTACAGAAACTGGACTGGAGGAATAGGAGAGCGTCATTTGGTTGGATGAGTCTCCTTCCGCACTATTTCCAAAATCCGGCCGAGCGTATGTCGCAAAAGTGAAACACGGCAGGGGTGTTCGGTGATGATTTGGGCACCCATACCGTGGTATTCCATGTGAACTAGTTATTAATTTTTATGCCCTTTAACTGTCAATTTTTCCCTTTTTATTTGAGCAATGGCTATATTTTTGTATGATATAATCTGAGTGAGAGCACCTGCGACATGCGTTATTTATTCTTAAGCACTGAATCTTAATTTTTTTTCTTAAGAACTGTGGCATGCTCCACCCTCTCTGCATGAAGACATGGTTACCGGACAAGGTAATAGTGTATTCTGTTTCAACTGCAAAATGGTAGCGAGTTCAAGTTGAGTGTGTTGCTCCTTTCATGGTGACGTTTGGTGGGAAGATAATTAAATTAAAGAAGACGCCGACAATTAGTCACGTTGAATTTTAAATTGTTACCGTTTGCTTTTTCGGCACCAATTTTTAATATATAAAAGCAGTACCGATTGGACAACCTTGATTAATCATAATCCAATTTTCACTCTGCAGCGGAGTGTGCACTTATATGAATCTTCCTGGCAGACTGAAACAGGGTACCGGTCCGAGACTCGAACTCAGGACCTTTACCTTTCGAGGGCAAATATTCTACTGGGTCGTGAGTCGTGCTTGGATTGTCGGTAAAAAGCACTTTCCAGGGAAAGGCAAAGGTCCCGAGTTGAGTCTCGGTCCGGTACGCAGTTTTAAAGTGCCAGGGAGCTTGATTCATTATGTTAGGAATTCTCTGGAGTCTTAAAATTACTGCTATATTTGCTCCATTATTTTATTTGTAAAACTCGCATCTTTCCTGCACGCTCGCCATTCCATTCCAAATGTCAGTTTTATCAATACTTTACGCGCACTTTCAATGGTCGTCGGCCGTCGATCTCTTCACTACTACCGCCAGACTCAAACTGACGTCGGCATGAATGTATGTGATGTCCTTAGAAGTTAAGTCCCATAGTGCTCAGAGCCATTTGAACCAAACTGATTTCACGTCCCTTCCGCCGGGTTCTTCTACTTGCGTCGCACGCTGTGGTCATGTGAAAAGGACACACGACTTGTCATCAGCAAAACATGCGCTTTTAAGTTCTCGTCAAAAAAGTGCAATACCCTTTCGGACGACTCCTTTTCCAGGTGGCAGTGCTTTTATAAACAAATAGCTACATGAAAGGGGCACTGAGTTCAGGGAAGAATTTACACATACTGAATTTTTATTATCTGTTCGTAATAAAAATGTGAGGTCATGAGGTCACATTTCAGGTCTCCGAGGATATGACCATCTTACACTAATAGAACAGTTTTGAAAGTTTTCTTCGCTAGTGCCAAAGTACTTCTGATATCTTCCTTCGTACAGTCATCATGTGTTACCTTGTTGTAGCTATTGTGTTGTTGTTGTTGATGTGGGCTTCAAACAAAAGACTGGTTTGGTGCAGCTCTCCAAGCTGTTCTGTTCCGTGCAATCCTCATCTCTCCACAACTACTACAGCTTACATCGTTTTGAATCTGACTGCATTCAATCAAGTCTTCCTTCCACTCCCTCCCATCTCCTCACAATTACACTTCTTTCCATTACCAAACTGACGACACCTTGATGTTTTACGATGTCTCCTATCAACCGACCCTTTCTTTTGTTCAAGTTGTGCATTAAATTTCTTTTCATCCTTGTATTGTCTTAGTTCCTAAAACAAGAATTTTTCCACTTCTGCGTTGTTCTTAATTTTGATTTTAAATAAATTTTTATTCTCCTTTCTATTACTCTTCATCATCTTTATCGTATTTATCTTTAAGGCATATTGTTCTAATGGTGATTTCCACTGCAATCAACAGGATTTCTAAGCCTTACACCTGACTACTTCATATCACTTCAATAATCCTTGTTAAGTTTGACTTCCGGCTGCCCATATCTACACCTCCCATTGCACTTACTTCTTGGAACAGAGAACTGTATCTGTCGTTTGAAAGCCAATGAAATGCGTATATTTAAATCATTTCCGTCGTTCCGCTCTAGTTGCGAAGACGAGAATTGGTATTCGAACTGACTGCCCCGCGATGCGGCAGCCAAACAGATTACGCGAATATATCCGATCTCATTTAACATTCATGAAATCCTCCGCTTTCCAATACCGCAGTCGAAAATACACAATAATAAACGTGATGTACAATCGGAAGGCCGCTCCGAATGAGAAACAGAATACCACCTGGACCTGATAGCTTTCAGCATTGGAAAATTGGAATGAAACTTTAATTCTGTAGCAGAATACGTGCTGTTGTGAATCTATTTGACAGAGTAGATGTAAGATACTATTGTGTATCTAATGTTATCGACGTTGATAGGACTTTTAAATCTAAAACTCTTTTCATTGGGCGCTGGGCCTATTTTTCATGAGGCCCTTTTTGTCGACGATGCGAATCAAGCTGGGAATGTTAAAGAGTTTCTCTATAGTTTAGAAGGATGGAAGACAGTGGATGAAGTATGGTAGTTTTGTGTCGTCCCTTGAGCGCACCAATGTGTCTGAGGTGATAGAGAATTGTTCCCAGAAAACAAAAGTGTTGTAATTTTCATCTGAGGACCATCCGGTGAGTCGAGAGCCGTTGGGAAGCGCGGTGCACTCAGCCCTTGTGAGGCAAACTGAGAGGCTACTCGATTGAGAAGTAGCGGCTCCGGTTTCGGAAACTGACATATGGCCGGGAGAGCAATGTGCTGACAACATGGCCCTCCATATCCGCATCCAGTGACGTCTGTCGGTGAGGATGACACGGCGGCCGGTCGGTACCGTTGGGCCTTCATTTTTAGTTTAGTTTTTCATCTCAGGAAAGAGTCTGTTTTACATGCTGGTATCGTCTTCATAAAAGTGTAATGGAAACTGTCATGGAAAGGCGACTGCCTAGGCGAGATCCTGTTGTTTAAATTGAGCAAATATATATTCCAGGAAGACTATGTAATAATTCTGATGCCTTCTTTGGATATCCGACATAGGGGACCATGAGAATAAGATAAAACAGATTAAAGCACTTACCGAGGCATATATAAACTCGAATGGCGCAGGGTAGCTTGATAGGTGCCGACGCAGTATCACCACGTTTGTGGCCGTTGGACTGGCATTTCAGATAGAATCTACTGCAGGTGTTTCAGCTGCAAAATGTTGTAGATTAAGGGACAGGCAGAAGGCAACAAACGTAACAGAAAGGCAGAGATTCAACAAGATGTCCCTCCAAAAATTCGACAGGCACTTTTTCTGAGGTTTTAGGCAGATTTATTCAATTTAATTTTTGCAATGCGTAGCTGGAGTTAGCCCAAACAAATAGTGCTCGTGATGTGTTTCATGCGACGCTCAGAATGGAAGGAAAGGTTCGCTTTTTTGTAGTGTAAGATGGCTATTTGATTTTTTTGATGATGTTATTGGATGTTTTAATATTTGTAAAGGAAAATTATATATTTGAAGAACTGTGGTCAGAGGAACAGTTGCTAGGCAACAGTATCTGCATCTCCGATGGCACCACTGTGGAGTCGTAGAATCTTTGACAGTCAGTAGTGGGTAGCTGCGGTGTGCAGCAGGTGGGGATTCGTTGAGTGTACTGTGCAATGCATGGACGGACTTTTGGAACTGTCTGAGTTGCAGATTTATTACGAGGAGGAATCATGACTCAGAACATTGGTTGCATAGCATTCGGACATAGAAAAGATTTCGAAATTGATAACAAGATATTATTTGATGAGGTAAGAAGTTTATTTTTATTTTCTTGGACTTGTGTCGTTGGTCACAGCCAAGTTTTTGATAATTATTCTATTGATTGATCTTCTGAGTTAATTTACTGTACCACGGAAGTTCTTAGATTAAATGAATTTTCATATTAGAGTCTCTAATTGTATTCTTTGATAAGTTCCTTACAGACAGAAATTTCATAACTTAAAGATTGAGTCAAGTGTTTTATTGGCATTCTGTGTCAAGATTATGAACCCAATTTCCCTGGACCAACTGTAGTTAGTTTTTTAGCAGAATTTTTTTCTTTTAGCTGTTGCGGAGGTTTGCCGTGTTGCTGCTTCTGCTAGTACTTCATTTTGCAGTTTAGATTCATGCTATGTGATTGTTTCGTTTCCTTGCGCAATGGAGCTTCTGTCAGTGTCTTAATTTTACCTTTGTCATATGTCACTCTAGAAATTTTCGTGGGTTTCGGGTTACCTTCTGACAGGTCGAATTTACAGTTTGCTTTGTTTTCTACACAGTTATGTCTTTTTCCCAACAGTTCGCCCTGACGAAGCCTATTAAGAGCGAAATTATTGGTTTGCTTATTTATTTGCTTATGAATGTGATAAGTTTTCACACACGCAGGATTATTTCCAATTTCATGTAAGTGGTGTGGTTTTGAGCTCAGTAACACATTTAGGTTGTCAGTTCACATTCCCAGGTTTGTATTTACGTTTTCACACACCCGAGTAAAGGCTACTTAGTTACAGTAGTTACAAACAAACTTGAGCCGTGCGTGGCTCGTGTTCCCACCATCATGTATTTTACACCCTGTTTTTAACGTACTTCCACCTCACTACGTTAATTTAAATTATTACTGTCACTGAGTTGCTGCTTTGCCTGACCGTCAGCGGCGTTAGTAGCGCGTATCGATATATCTCCTCTCGTAGTATCTTTGCTCGAGTGCTATTACTTCCCGGGCGTTGTCTGTCGTATGGGAGTTCGGGGTCGCGAGTTCGGGTCTGCCAGTCAGTTGGAACGCGTCTGGAGCGCAGTCCGGTCCTGCCAGTCGGGCATTTGCAATGCGGCACTATTGCAGTCGGGTTGGAGCAGCAGTGACGTCTGCGTCCACATGGCTCGCCCGACCATTGCCGCCCCGAATCACTCGAGCCGGGCCACGGTCTTGGTGGATCGTCGGTCGGTCATCCTACCGGACGACGCGTTTTGACTCGCCGATCGTTCATGAGTCGGCTGTGTGTGTGTGTGTGTGTGTGTGTGTGTGTGTGTGTGTGTGTGTGTGTGTATGTGTGTGTGTGTGCGTGTGTGCATCGACTCCCGACTTGTCATCGTGCGTGTTTAGTTACTGTTGCGTATCGTTCAGGTCTTCGTGCAAGTGTTTGTCAGGTTGTGTGTGTAGTTGGTGTTATTTCCACTGATGACTATTTGAAGTGATCGGCATCCTGAGAGGAGTCGGTCGGTTGTTGCGGACGAGGGAAGTTATCTCCGCTCGGTGCAGTCAGCTGGGTCCGCTGGCAGCCCCTGCTCAGTGTCGGAGCGTGTGCGGAGCTCTCCGATCGCTACGAGCTTCGTGGTTCGCCGACTCAGGACGTCAAAGTTGAGTAGCGGTTTCAACTACCCAAGCCACGTCCATTCATGTTGTGATGGTTTGTTTCGGTGGTTTGGTGTTGGGGAGGTTCTCCTGTGAGCAACACCGAGTGTTTTTACTGCTGAAATTTAGCAGCCATGCGGTGCAATTTACTATTTTGGTTGACTACAATTTGAGTGCCAGCGGGATTTTGTGCCTTGTGGCCCTTAGTATTCCGGTTACCTGCCCTGGCCACTAACGTAATTTCAGACAGCGTCCTTTCCTCACCTGTTGTCGCTCTCCAACGTAGTGTGTAATTTCGACAGCTAATACATACTCCATTGTGGATTATCACGATTGTAACCATTTCTGTTTGAGTTCTCATGTACTGATTGATAGAAAGGAAGTCGCTGTGTCGGTCAGTCCGTGGGCGTCCCCTGGTTGGGTTCCGATGGATCAAGTGTAGTTGGGCTCACCACCTGTCTCGCCTAAGTGAACGAGGGCAGACCGACCTCCCTGGAGGCTTCTGAGTGCCACCAGTGTTTAATTATCTGTTTTCAGCTGATTACAATTTAAGGCATATGGTTATTTTTTTCTTTTTTCTGAAAAGTTTTGCAATATTAATTCTTTTATTTATCTTTCAAGCTTAAACATTGCGGCCTTCTGCCTTTAAAAGATTATGGTAATATATTTTAAAATTTTGAAACTTAATTGTGTCCTTCAGCCATTGGTATTGCACCTTGCATATATTTGTTCTATCTACTTTGCTGTGATGTTTTATTAATTATTTCATTGCTATCTTAATTGGATTTTTGTCTTGTTGATATGTTAAGATTTCTAGTTTGGAGGCCTTCAGCTGTGAAAAAGTTGCATTCGGTAAAGGTCCGGCTATGTGCCGCTTTGGTTGTAAAATTGTTATTAAATTACAATAAATTACAATTAGAAGATGAACTGACCCGAACCTTATTTGGCTCTGTCCACAACCCTAACTACCTGTTTTGCCCATCGGATTTAGCGGGCGTATCAAAACTGATTTTAAAGCGTAATTTTATGTGCTCATTTGACAGAGCGCTCCAATAGTCTAGTGCAGGGGTTCCCAAACTTTCCCTCTGACAGAACACGTTGAGAATCCTGGTAGTGTGATGGAATTCCTCGTATATTTGGAATGTTAATAATTTTTTTTAAAAAAATGAGAAGAACTTGTTTCATTGATTGATGACTTCAATTTTAAATCAAAGCAAAAAAAACAGAAATCATAATGAAATTTTCAAAATATTAGTATAGTCAATATGAAGCAAAGAAAAACGTCATGCTGTTAATAGCTTCTGGCAGAGAACTCATTCACTTCCATCAGTGTTATGCGAAATACAGTTTGGGAAAGCGTGGTCTAGTGCGACATTCAAATGTTTCAAATGGCTCTAAGCACTATAGGACTTAACATCTGAGGCCATCAGTCCCCTAGACTTAGAACTACTTTAAACTAAGAACATCACACACATCCATGCCCGAGGCAGGATTCGAACCTGTGACCGTAGCAGCTGCACGGTTCCGGACTGAAGCGCCTAGAACCGCTCGGTCACAACGGCGAGCCGCGCGATATTCGTTTTATCGATATATTAACAGGAACAGTAAACCACGAAGAGTATCCAGTACTCCAGCAGCCGATGGCATCGTCCTGGCGCTCCTCAGTATAGGTGAAAGTGGTCAGCGTACGTAGGCACAGGTGATGGGACTGACACACGACAGCAGGACTTTAGCAATCGCATAACAATGCCTTCAGTGATTTGCTCGATGGGACATAGCTTTCGAGCTGCCCTAGAATGGGATGTCTAGCGGATTGGCAACGCGCTTACGTAAATCCGCTTCAGCACAATTACCGGAAACTGGAATTACGTAACTGTTTTCGTTCGCTCGCCGCGGTGCTCCGGTCGCGTTTACGTAACGCCGGCGTGCGGTAGGCACAGCGAACGCTGCTATGTCCTAGCCGCCCCGAACCCATCTGCAGCCGTGGGTCCTGTTGCGTAATAGCCCCTGCGAGCTGGATTAGCGGCAACCCGCGACGCCGATCTCCCAGCGGGCGGCCGCAGCGCCGGAGACAGTCGCTTTGTCAACGCGGCTTTTAATGTAAGAGGTGTGAAAACACCTGAAGCGACGTTTACATGGATTCTGTATGTTTCTCGAACGTAGTGTCTGCAGTACTACCCGAGAAAGTACACTACTGGCCATTAAAATGCTACACCACGAAGATGACGTGCGGCAGACGCGAAATTTAACCGACAGGAAGAAGATGTTGTGATATGCAAATGATTAGCTTTTCAGAGCATTCACACAAGGTTGGCGCTGGTAGCGACACCTACAACGTGCTGACATGGGGAAGTTTCCAACCGATTTCTCACACACAAACAGCAGTTGCCTGGTGAAACGTTGTTGTGATGCCTCGTGTAAGGAGAATAAATGCGTACCATCACGTTTCCGACTTTGATAAAGGTGGGGTTGTAGCCTATCGCGATTGCCGTTTATCGTATCGCGACATTGCTGCTCGCGTTGGTCGAGATCCAATGACTGTTAGCAGAATATGGAATCGGTGGGTTCAGGCGGGTAATACTGAACGCCGTGCTGGATCCCAACGGCCTCGTATCACTAGCAGTCGAGATGACAGGCATCTTATCCGCATGGCTATAACGGATCGTGCAGCCACGTCTCGATCCCTGAGTCAACAGATGGTGACGTTTGCAAGACAACAACCATCTGGAGGAACAGTTCGACGACGTTTGCAGCAGCATGGACTATCAGCTCGGAGACCGCGGCTGCGGTTACCCTTGACGCTGCGTCACACACAGGAGCGCCTGCGATGGTTTACTCAATGACGAACCTGGGTGCACGAATGGCAAAACGTCATTTTTTCGGATCAATCCAGGTTCAGTTTGCAGGATTATGATGGTCGCATCCGTGTTTGGCGACATCGCGGTGAACACACATTGGAAGCGTGTATTCGTCATCGCCATACTGGCGTATCCCCGGCGTGATGGTATGGGGTGCCATTGGTTACACGTCTCGGTCACCTCTTGTTCGTGTTGACGGCACTTTGAACAGTGGACATTTCAGATGTGTTACGACCCGTGATTCTAGCCTTCATTCGATCCCTGCGAAACCCTACATTTCAGCAGGATAATGCACGACCGCATGTTGCAGGTCCCGTACGGGCCTTTCTGGATACAGAAAATGTTCGACTGCTGCCCTGGCCAGCACATTCTCCAGATCTGCCACCAATTGAAATCGTCTGGTCAATGGTGGCCGAGCAACTGGCTCGTCACAATACGCCAGTCACTATTGTTGATGAACTGTGGTATCGTGTTGAAGCTGCATGGGCAGCTGTACCTGTACACGCCATCCAAGCTCTGTTTGGCTCAATGCCCAGGCGTATCAAGGCGGTTATTACGGCCAGAGGTGGTTGTTCTGGGTACTGATTTCTCAGGATCTACGCACCCAAATTGCGTGAAAATGTAATGACATGTCAGTTCTAGTATAATAAATATGTCCAATGAATACCCGTCTGTCATCTGCATTTCTTTTTGGTGTAGCAATTTTAATGGCCAGTAGTGTATTTCGTCATTTGCGAAAAACTGATAGCCTATACCGTGCAGCATACACATGGATAGAAAGATGTGGTGTTGTCTTTCACCAGTAGTCTGGATTTTTATACTTAGTGTAGTCCTGGGAAGTCGGGAAGGCTGCTTTCTCCTTGCAAACCAAGACTGTTTCACTGGGATAGCAGGTGCTGTTACAGTGGAAATATGGAAACTGTCCAGAGAATGAACGAGCCCCAATCCCCTATAGCAGTACGAAGAAGATAAATGTCTTATTGTTCATAAACACTGCTGGCCACTGAAATTCTAACAGCGTGTCCAAACGTCAAACTGGTGTCATGTGCGCTAAATGCTTGGATAGGCAAATGATTAGCATTTCATTGCATCTGCCCAAGGCAGGTAGGAGTAATACCGCCTACAGTCTCGATGTAAGGAAACGTATTTCTCATTCTGAAGTCGTAGTAAAGCATTATGTGGTATCATGTGCCAGCACCACGTCATGGGCGTCAACTGATGAACGAAGAGCTAGATGCAAGCGAGGAGGAAGCAGGTTTAGCGAACTGGGTAACACAAGAAGAGATAAATATAGCACTAAAGAAAATGACACCTGGTAAAGCAGCTGGCTGTGACGACCTTCTTCCAGAATTCTTGAAGAACCTCGGGCCAAAGGGAAGAGCATGGCTGTCTTCTCTTTTCTCTAATATCATATATACCGGCCGGTTACCAAAGCAATGGAAAAACGCACAAGTCATAGCCATCCAGAAACCAGGGAAAACAGGAGAGAATGCTAAAGATTATAGACCGATATCTTTATTGTGCACCACTTACAAGCTGTTTGAACGAGTCATCCTAGGCAGAATAGAAAGTAAAATAGAAGCTGCTCTTCCCCCAGAGCAAGGCGGTTTTCGAAAAGGAAGAGATTGTTGCGACCAAGTTCTCGCCCTAACCACTTTCATTGAAAGAGGTTACCAAAACAAAAAGAAAACGGGCATGGTATTATTAGATCTCACCTCAGCATACGACACCGTATGGACAAAAGCGATACTGTATAAACTGTCAAAAGTCGTGAAATGCAAGAAGATCATAGATCTAGTCAGAAATATGTTGATAAACAGGAGATTCAAGGTATCTCTGAATGGGAAAACAAGCAGCTACAGGACACTACAAAATGGTCTCCCCCAAGGGTCTGTGCTGGCTCCATGCCTTTTCAATTTATACATAGCGGACATCCCAAACCTGGAATCTCGTTCTTTTATGTATGCAGATGACATCGCTATCGCGGCTCACGCCAACACTTTCGAAGAACTGGAAGAAATTTTAAACAGGGATCTGGAACGACTACAACAATATTATGACAACTGACACCTTAAAGTAAATCCGACTAAATCCGTGGCATCAATAATGCACTTGTGTAACAAAGATGCAAATCGTGAGCTAAAAGTGCAAATAAAAGGTAAATTGTTGAAAAACGATAGAACGCCAAAATATCTGGGTGTTAAGCTAGATCGCACTCTCACATATAAGAGCCACCTGTACGAAGTCGCCCAAAAAATGAAAACAAGAAACAACATCATAATGAAACTGGCAGGAACAACCTGGGGATGTTCCACTGAAACTCTACGCACATCAGCACTGGCACTTCTGTATAGTGTAGCGGAATATTGCGCACCCGTCTGGGCCCGCAGTAGGCATGTCAGATATATTGATGTGCAACTTAACGAGACAACGAGGCTCATAACAGGAACAGTAAGACCCACCCCGAAACCTTGGCTGCCCGTCCTTGCCAATATCGAACCACCCTCGATTAGACGTGAAAGAGCAATCCAGAGGTACAAAGAAAAGTTCAGGGACCTACCTCCTCCCCCTGACAGATTGATGTCAAGAAATCCCTTCTGGAAAGAACTCAAACAACAGATTGATATCGATAACCTGTGGAAACAGCAATGGCAGGAAAGCAAAGTGAATAACAGTTTCCTTATTGAGGACCCATCTCAACGAGTTCCAGGCTTCCAACTCCAACGTAGAGTGTGGGTAACTCTAAATCGTCTGCGGACAGGTGTTGGTCGGTGCGGATATTTGTTGAAAAAGTGGGGTTTCTCCCAGGACCCCAATTGTGAGTGCGGAGAGAGTCAAACCATGCAGCAAATAGTTGAGTGCGACGTACACGGACTTAAGGGAGGAAATCTGATGGACATACATGTGATAAGTGACCAAGCACTTTTGTGGCTGGAAACCCTGAAAATTTTATTGTAAATCATTGTTAATGTTAATTTAAATTTTTATGTTGATGTTTTTAAGTGTATCACGCTTTGCCTGTAGCTGAACGAGAAATAAAAAAAGGGGCGTCATAGCAACAGAGTTGCAAGTTTCCGTGAGATGCCGATAGCAGTCGTGCGGGGCCCACAGGATCCAATGAAGCCCGCCCTCTGAGCTACGCCTCCAGCCGCTCAGTAGCACTAGCGTCCCTGGCACCGCAATATAGGACTGCTGGCAGCATCCACCCTGCCCACTCGCTCTTGGAGCTTCTTTCTGCTGACAGTGGTAGCTGGACTCTATTTCTTATTACATCAGCTGTAATGAGTCTTCATACATTTGGAGAAATGTAAGTTACTTGTTCACTAATCATTTCTGCTCCCGTTCAGATTTGCTGCCGGCCGTGGTGGCCGAGCGGTTCTAGGCGCTCCAGTCTGGAACCGCGCCACTGCTACGGTCGTAGGTTCGAATCCTGCCTCGGGCATGGATGTGTGTGTTGTCCTTAGGTTAGTTAGGTTTAAGCAGTTCTAAGTTCTAGGGGACTGCTGACCTCAGATGTTAAGTCCCATAGTGCTCAGAGGCATTTGAACCATTTTGAACCAGATTTGCTACGATGCACCACTCTGAAGCCCACTTCTCCTTACCGTCGTGGGCAAATTGGTACACAACACGTTGTCCACATCTACATCTACATGATTACTCTGCTATACACAATAAAGAGCCTGGCAGAGAGTTCAATGAATCAACTTCATGCTGTTTCTCTACGGTTCCACTCTCGAACGGCACGCGGGAAAAGCGAGCACTTAAATTTTTCTGGGCGAGCCCTGATTTGTCTTATTTTATCGTGATGATCATTTCTCCCTATGTAGGTGGGTGCCAACAGAATCTTTTCGCAATCGGAGGAGAAAACAGGTGATTGAAGTTTCATGAGAAGATCCCGTCGCAACGAAAAACGACTTTGTTTTAATGATTGCCACTCCAGTTCATGTATCATGTCTGTGACACTACCTCCCCTATTTCGCGATAATACAAAACGAGTCTAACATTCTGCGTGGTGTCGTGTCTGTTCTAAGTCGTATCTCCATACCACTTTCGCGCAACGACGCTCTGAGCGTGTTTTTTAGGGAATTGACTAGTTTGAACCTGGGACCTGTTGCTGGTAAGGAGACGCCAGACCACACATGACATGTAAAGTTCAGAAGAGTTCAGTAAGGCTAGCGATGATATAACCAAATACTTAATGATTTCAGCGTCAGCTCCACTGCACTCCCTGTAAAACAATCTTAATACTAACTAAATTTAGTGGAAGGGGTTCAAGGCTTTCCTATTTTTAGTTAGCTAGTAAAATAACGTCGAAAAAGCAGTTAAGTTTCCCATTGGAAATTTTATTCTACTCACAAAACATTGTTTATAAATTGCGCTATTGATAAAAGGAAATGTTTTAATACAGGATGATAAAAACCAACTGCGTTCAACAAAAATGTGAACGAATATTCCCTGAGTAGGTTTCCAAGTTCTACAATGGATCGAAGGATGACCTATGCCATATCACATCTATAATCTAGGTTTAAATTAAGTTTCACAAAAGAGAAAACTATCAAAATGGTCTACAGTGACCCTCAATTATCTTTAATTACTTGCGTAATTTGTCGTAAATTACAGTGGCTGATGTGGCTTCTCAATAATTGTATAACAGAAAAGTCATCGCGTTTCAGATTTTAACTTACGTAGCAAATGTGAATACCATGAGCTTCAATTGACGATCGAGACTAGTATTACGTAAAAAGGGGATGTAACAGATGAGACTTCTGCAGTTCTGAGTGAAGCCTTATGCGCTCAAAAATGCGGCATCGCGTGCGTTCATTACCTTTTCAGTGTTCGTCAGGGGGCGGCGGGCAGCACAGCTCCGCTCACCTCGCCGTCTCGGAAGCAACTCTCCTCTAACTTCTCCTTATTGCAATTTACCGAAGTTGGTCACTCTCACTATCCTTATGTGGCATTGGTTTATTCCCCATATGTAATGGTTCATCCTTGTTTTTACCTATTTATTGATTTAGAGTTTTAGTCTGTTGTAGTTATCCAAGGGCATGTATCATCTCCCAAGGTAACTGGCGAAAGCTTAGGGGAGGTTTTCGCTGCCCTGGTCTGCCACAGGTCTGGCGCACCTCTCCTAATGACCGACAGACCTATGCGCCGGTGTTAGAAAAGGCCGAGCCATCTCATATGGCTCTGCCGACGGTTCGAGGCCGGAGCTGTAAAACAATGACAACTTCGTTGTATGTATCTTACTTTTTGAAACACACCTCGCTTTATTCTGATGGCTGATAACATTTAAGTTCGGAACTTACTCCGCACTGACGTTTTGATATTTAATCAATCCTCTGTCGAGCACCGTGGCCCGTTTTGATCTTAAATATCATGTAATGTGAACTGCTATCAGTTAAAGACTTAGTAAGCGCAATGGTTCATGTTTTTTAATTACAGTTTGTAACGTCACCGGTTTTTCTAGTTGATAGTTGATAGATTAGTATTGATCCGCCCTGGCTAAAACTCGGCGATAGTCGGCAGAGCGATGACGACGATATAAAAAACAGTGCTGAACTGAACTCTCGACGTGTGCGTGATATTTACTTCACCAGTTGTGACCAATATTACGCTACTCGTCGTAATTAACTAGTTTATATTCGATGGTTTAACAGTTGCTATTAAAATATTAATTATAAATTCAATTCAGTTCCACCGACACCAACTTCCCCATAGTTTGGTTGTAATTTCAAATCTCTAATAAGTCGTATCAATGCGATTGCTTCCTAACGTCAAAGAGTTTCTCTATATGCGCCGAGGGCTTCAGTCAAATATTATCGCAGCACGCAAAAGATCACAGTTATGTCTCTAAACAATTTTGTAATTTGGAATCACAAATGCGTAAATTGGCACCAAAAGGTGGTTTATTTCACAATAACAATCACTTCCTAACAAGGCCGTGAGGAAGAAGCTTTCCCAGGTGGTGGTGGTGGGGGGGGGGGGGGAAGGGGGGGGGGGAATTTATAAATTATCTGCTTTAAAACTGTTGCCAAGTTCCAGAGTCTATTTGCATTTACGAATGCAGTTAATTGTCTATCACTGTTCAATGGCTAACTAGAGTTGAGTTCGAGTTATCTAATTAAAAAGTTCACTTCAGTCTAATATAAGGTAGTCCTCTATCTGAATTCTAAACGATGTTATAGTTGAAGTCAATGCTTCGTTTCACTGCGTCATAGTAGACTGCAATTATCAATCCTCGGAAAACAATCTAACCGCGCCTACATATACGAGTCGGTCAGTCGGGGTCAGTCTGGTCAGTCTGGGTGAGTCTGGAGTCAGTCTGGGGTCAGTCTCTTGTCCCCAGCTTGCTAGTCTGTCTCTCGTCAGAATTTGTGGCGCAGTGAGAGAACTCAACCACTGGTCGCCCGGTCGGGGGCTTAGTTCCTGCATCTGAGTCTGCGTTTTAGGCCGCCAGTCTGCTCGAGTTGCTCAGGCAACGGTCATTGGCGGTTGGATCGATCGGTTGGTCGGTCGCGCACTGAGAAACAAGATGAGTTGTCCGCCTTGAGCGTCGGCGCATGTGAGGTCGCCACGTGAGTCCAGTGGGCCGCGTTGTATAGCGAGGGGTAGTTGCTTCGCGGCCGACACGAGAGCAACAGGAGTCAACCCACGACATCGGTCTAGCCGGTGCGAGCTGCGACGCCGTGAGACGGGAGATCGGCGCGCCTTCCTGCGTCCGTTGAAGCGGCTGGCAGCGGACGGTTGGGGAGAGCGTTTTGGGGGTGATGCGCCAGGTCTTCGCCAGAAATCGCAGTTTATTAGAAGCTAAGTGATTGGTGATATGTTGTTTCATTTACTTGTTAAATTCTACTTGTTTTCTTGGTGAGGTCACCAGCCGCTTTGTTTTGTGGTCGTCGCACCATTCTTCTCAGTTTGCCCACTCGCGGGAAGGTGGTTGTTTATGAATTGAGTGGTCCGTTTTTCCCTTGTGGAGTAGGAGCGGGTTAGAGCAACCTGCGTTTCGGGTTGTTCGGTAATCGCCCTATCAATGCGTTAATAGCTGCCTCTGTCAGGTTTATCGGATTTGGTGCGTTAACGAATTTATTGCTTGGAGTGTATTGGCCTAATTCCTGAAATGTGTTTTTATCTTGCCTATCATCTTGAGAGGCGGTATATGTGTAATGTAGAGTATGTTTGGCCAACCTTGTATAATTTTATGTGAGATTGCATTTCATGGGCTTTTATTTAAATGGTCATTTTAGTATATAAGGTTGCCACCCTTCCACCGTAAGACTTTTCTTAGAAGTTAATCTTTTAATTTTAGTGTTTTGCACCATTTCCATCCCTCCTACGGGGTGCATAGTTTGTGTGCTTGTGTGAATTGTTAAAGCTTCTACTTTAAGGTCATCTGGTGTGTTGCAGATTTGCACCTGTGTAGTCTTACAGAGGTTGTTGTGAGCGGTCGTGACTACGGCCGTGTCAAAAGGGAGCGGCAAGGTTCTCAGCCCGAAAGCTCATACACTCAAAAATTTGTTTCTTTCTGCCTCTGAATAAATTTTAATTTGATATTTAGAGTTTGTTTTCTACTTATAATTATAAATCTGTTTCTTAAAAAAAGCCTTTAGAAATAAAATTCCCATTTGTTAAAAGCAATTTCATTTTGATTTCATCAGTTACTCCCTGGCAACTACTTCCACGCTCACACAGTGTGATTAAAGTAAGTTCTTAAGAAAAGGTTTTGAAAGTAAATTCGTGGTCCAGCCTCAATTAGAGAATTTCATAGAGGAGCGTAAGCTATACCATGTTTACTTGTCGTCTTGCAAGTGGATTGCAGCACAGGAAAATTTTAAAGTTAACGTTGCAGAAAATCGATTACAAATCCCGTTTTAGGTTTATGAAAAGACGTAAATTGGAGGTGCTCTCGCCTTCGAGGAGCGGGGGCTCGTGACATCGCAAAGATTTTCTGAGCCGGTTTTCCGGCCGGGTTCCGCTCCAGAAAGGCTTAGCAGACGGCACGGCGCCTCTTCCGCCCCCTCGCCTCCTGCCGCCATTGTGTTCCAGCGCTCCTCGGATGTCGAGAAGGCTCCGCCACCGGAGATCGCTTCGCTGATTGTTTTTCGAGCCGTCCGGAAGCAGGGATTAATGCAGAGGAGCCCTTTCCCTGTAAAAGCCCTGCACTGAGATGTGTCGGTAAACGGCGGCAGGGTTCACCTCTTCGCTAAATGAGGAAAGAGGATGAAGGGGAAGAAATGTAGGGGAACTCATCTCCACCGTCTGGCTGAAACGGAGACGCCGGCCATTATGACATTTTCGAGACGCGGTATAAGCTCTAGGGTAAAAGGATTACCGCGGTACAAAGGAGGATAATGTAAAAGCATAATAGAAAACGATCTTCAACCGGCACTGTCATTCGTTAGAATATTTTTACAATAGATTAACTTCTCATGGTTGGGATTCGCAGTCATACAATATTTCTGAAAAGACAGCATAGTCGCCTTTGACTGCATAAAATATATATTATTACGATTGCATTTTCGCCCTTAGGGCAAACTGCAAAAGTTACCTAAACACAAAAAAATTCAAAAATGAAGCACAGGGTGTATATACATAATTAAGCAAATATAAATGAAAAGTAGCCTTGACATTTCATTGTATCCGAAGAATGTGATTTATTGTATCAATCTACTTCAAAAGTGATTCATAGAACTGTACAGTTATTTTGGACACTTACCGAAAACGTTTTAAGCAATTTCGATGGAACAGTATACGTATTTATTTAGTCGTGTTTGCTGTAATAGAACTTGGTTGAAGTATGCATCCTGTATTTATTAACAGATGACACATGTATTATCCTCTATTATGTTATAAATAAGTATTCCCATCCTATCCTACTGCCCCTACAATCATAGCACTATTTAGAAAGCTGTATGATGTCGACAGATGAAAAGACTTTACGATATAAAGCTTATCAGTTGTATCCTTGGTATGCGCTATCTTTGCTAGGTGCACAGGCAGTATCTTTAGTAAATACACTCCTGGAAATTGAAATAAGAACACCGTGAATTCATTGGCCCAGGAAGGGGAAACTTTATTGACACATTCCTGGGGTCAGATACATCACATGATCACACTGACAGAACCACAGGCACATAGACACAGGCAACAGAGCATGCACAATGTCAGCACTAGTACAGTGTATATCCACCTTTCGCAGCAATGCAGGCTGCTATTCTCCCATGGAGACGATCGTAGAGATGCTGGATGTACTCCTGTGGAACGGCTTGCCATGCCATTTCCACCTGGCGCCTCAGTTGGACCAGCGTTCGTGCTGGACGTGCAGACTGCGTGAGACGACGCTTCATCCAGTCCCAAACATGCTCAACGGGGGACAGATCCGGAGATCTTGCTGGCCAGGGTAGTTGACTCACACCTTCTAGAGCACGTTGGGTGGCACGGGATACATGCGGACGTGCATTGTACTGTTGGAACAGCAAGTTCCCTTGCCGGTCTAGGAATGGTAGAACGATGGGTTCGATGACGGTTTGGATGTACCGTGCACTATTCAGTGTCCCCTCGACGATCACCAGTGGTGTACGGCCAGTGTAGGAGATCGCTCCCCACACCATGATGCCGGGTGTTGGCTCTGTGTGCCTCGGTCGTATGCAGTCCTGATTGAGGCGCTCACCTGCACGGCGCCAAACACGCATACGACCATCATTGGCACCAAGGCAGAAGCGACTCTCATCGCTGAAGACGACACGTCTCCATTCGTCCCTCCATTCACCCCTGTCGCGACACCACTGGAGGCGGGCTGCACGATGTTGGGGCGTGAGCGGAAGACGGCCTAACGGTGTGCGGGACCGTAGCCCAGCTTCATGGAGACGGTTGCGAATGGTCCTCGCCGATACCCCAGGAGCAACAGTGTCCCTAATTTGCTGGGAAGTGGCGGTGTGGTCCCCTACGGCACTGCGTAGGATCCTACGGTCTTGGCGTGCATCCGTGCGTCGATGCGGTCCGGTCCCAGGTCGACGGGCACGTGCACCTTCCACCGACCACTGGCGACAACATCGATGTACTGTGGAGACCTCACGCCCCACGTGTTGAGCAATTCGGCGGTACGTCCATCCGGCCTCCCGCATGCCCACTATACGCCCTCGCTCAAAGTCCGTCAACTGCACATACGGTTCACGTCCACGCTGTCGCGGCATGCTACCAGTGTTAAAGACTGCGATGGAGCTCCGTATGCCACGGCAAACTGGCTGACACTGACGGCGGCGGTGCACAAATGCTGCGCAGCTAGCGCCATTCGACGGCCAACACCGCGGTTCCTGGTGTGTCCGCTGTGCCGTGCGTGTGATCATTACTTGTACAGCCCTCTCGCAGTGTCCGGGGCAAGTATGGTGGGTCTGACACACCGGTGTCAATGTGTTCTTTTTTCCATTTCCAGGAGTGTATATTTTCGCTCCAACAGACTTAGCTCCTCGTGTTGTCAGTGCAAAAATGGTTCAAATGGCTCTGAGCACTATGGGACTTAACTTCTAAGGTCATCAGTCCCCTAAACTTAGAACTACTTAGACTTAACTAACCTAAGGACATCACACACATCCATGCCCGAGGCAGGATTCGAACCTGCGACCGTAGCTTGTTGTCTGTGCACCTGAGATTGTATGTGTGTGTGATAGATTATTAGAACGATAGTAATATTGACAGTTCACTACATATCTTAGCAGCATTTTACGATGTAATAAGTGTCGTACTCATCGGATCTTGTGGGTCTCTCACAATAAAAAGGCTGCATTTTGACGACGGCGTGTACTCATGTCAGATAGTCTTATATTTTGACAGAATGTAAGTTGTGTACATTTCTCACCAGTTTTTATAATTACGCTACTATTTTAATGAAACGTTTGCTTAATTATGTATGTATATCCTGTGCTTCATTTTTGTATTTTTGTTTTGTTTTTAGGTAACTTTTGCAGTGTTATTTGAAAATGGCCCTAAGGCCGAAATTGCAATCGTAAAAATAAATATTTCATACAGTCAACGGTGACTATGATGTCTTTTAAGAAATTTTTACAGTACTTTATCCTTGGTAATTAGCTTATTGAAATAGATTTTGAAGAAGATAGTTTTTCATACAGACATTTTGTATGGACACAACGCATGGAAAATTTGTCGACACGGCTCTACTCCTTTTCGTTGACGGGAATGAAAACTCACCCCATGAGCACCTTGACCGAACACTATGAATCTGATATCCACTTGACACGTTAGGGCAGCGGTTGGGTTGCGAGCGGTAAGGTGCTGGTACACGTTAAATAACATTTTATTTAATTTTAACAGTAGCCAATTTTTCCCCCTGTATGTTAAAAACATCAAAACAAGAGAATTCCTGCAAAACTACAAGTGGTCTAGCGGTTCTAGGCGCTCAGTCCGGAACCGCGCGACTGATACGGTCGCAGGTTCGAATCCTGCCTCGGGCATGGATGTGTGTGATGTCCTTAGGTTAGTTAGGTTTAAGTAGTTCTACGTTCTAGGGACTGATGACCACAGATGTTAAGTCCCATAGTGCTCAGAGCCATTAAAAAAAAACTACAACCCATTGGCTCAGCTAATAAAATTTCATAGATTAAAACAGAGACCAGTTTCATCACAAAGGAAAGGTCAAGTGGTCACATACAGTGTAAAGCGGAATTGACCAACGGATGTCACCAGTGACGAACCCACCACTACTGAAGGAAGAAGGGAATATTCTGTTGTCATTAGAGAAACAGCAATAGCGGAATGGGCCGGTCATAAGAACTCAGTGACTTCGAACGTGGAGCAAATGATACCTGAGTAACAGTTTCAACAGGGTCATCTCAACCTTTCTCAGGCTGCCCAAGTCGACTGTGGATTGTGAAGTGGAAACGTGAAGGATCAACCACAGTTAAACCAACACCACGTACGGTACACGCATTGTGGACTGACGGAGGAAGGTTGTTGTAAAAAAAATCGAATGAAATCAGCGGAAGGAATCACTCATGAGTTCCAAACTGCTACTAGCAATGCAGGTATAGCGTCCCCATGGATACTCTTGACAACTAAATATAAAACATTCAAACAATAAGGATTTTTGTTAAAATAAAAGTGAAATATTATTCTGCTAGTAGAAACAGTGACGCCCGAAAACCTCAAACCACACACACACATGAAATCTGTAATTATGTACATTTAGTAAATACACCGAAGCGCCAAAGAAACTGGTATAGGCATGCGTATTCAAATACAGAGACACGTAAACAGGCAGAATACGGCGCTGCGGTCGGCGACGCCTATATAAGACAAAAAGTGTCTGGTGCAGTTGCTGGATCGGTTACTGCTGTTGCAATGGTCGGTTATCAAGATTTAAGTGAGTCTGAACGTGGTGTTATAGTCGATGCACGAGCGATGGGACACAGCATATCCGAGGTAGCGATGAAGTGCGGATTTTCCCTTCTGACCATTTCATGGGTGTACCGTGAATATCAGGAATCCGGTAAAACATCAAATCTCCGACATCGCAGCGGCCGGCAAAAGATCCTGCAAGAACGCGACCAACGACGACTGAGGAGAATCGTTCAACATGACAGAAGTGCAACCCTTCCGCAAACTGCTGCAGATTTCAATGGTGGGCCATCACCTCGTGTCAGCGTGCGAACAATATAACATCATCGATATGGGCTTTCGGAGCCGAAGGCTCACTCGTGTACCCTTGATCACTGCACGACGCCAAGATTTATGCCTTACCTGGGCCCGTCAACACCGACATTGGACTGTTGATGTCTGGAAATATGTTGCCTGAACGGACAAGTCTCGTTTCAAATTGCATCGAGCGGACGGACTTGTACGGATATGGAGACAACTTCATGAATCCATGGACCCTACGTGTCAGCAGGGGAATGTTCAAGCTGGTGTAGGCTCTGTAATGTTGTGGGGCGTTTGCAGTTGGAGTGATATGGAAGCCCTGATACGTCTAGATACGACTCTGACGGGTGACATGTACGTAGGCATCCTGTCTGGTCACCTGTATCCATTCATGTCCACTGTGCATTGCGACGGACTTGGGCAGTTCCAGCAGGACAATGCGACACCCCACACGTGCAGAATTGCTACAGAGTGGCTCCAGGAACACTGTTCTGAGTTTAAACATTTCCGCTGGCCACCAAACTCCCCAGACATGAACATATTCGGGATGCCTCGCAACGTGTGTTCATAAGAGATCTCGACCCCCTTGTAGTCTTACGGATTTATGGACAGCCCTGCAAGATTCATGGTGTCAGTTCCCTCCAGCACCACTTAAGACATTATTCGAGTCCCTGCCACGTCGTGTTGCGACAGTTCTGCGTGCACACGGTGGCCCTACACGATATTATGCAGATCTACCAGTTTCTTTCACTCTTCAGTGTATTTCGTTTATGATTGCTGAAGACTATGACAAGAATATGTATAGAAGAAGCCAACATGCTATCATTTAATGTATGTAATCGTGCAATGAGATCGCTCTGGATTCTGTTCCTTTTGCTCACTCTTGCTATTGTTTGGTCTTCTTGTTCGCATGCTATTGATCTAATTAATCGATATGAGTAACAGTGAATTGCTGTACTCAGGTATGTTATTCTGCTTAACTTGCTTCATTCGGAAGCAGAGACATAGCAGTAAATGTGTTTACATTTTTCATTTATAGAAATGTAATTCCCATTTGACACATTCTGGAGTTTTCATCATTTTTAGCACAGAGACGAACGTAACATCTCTGGTCTCCTTGTTGTCCGCCATTACGGGGAAATTTTAATTTTCAGTAACTGTTTATGAAACAGCGCAGATTAAAGCGCACAGACATTCCACAGGAGTTCTGACATCTATCACAGATATTTTTCTGAATAAGGTATAGAGGTGATGTGAGTAAAAGGTCCAGAATCGATAGTGGTGGGGCTCAAGGCTTGAGGTAAAATAATGAATTCTCTGCTTATGCTGTTGTAAAAGTGAAAGATGTTGAGCCGTAACAACATTACTGATTCAAGGGGGATATTTTGTGGTGTCTAATTCATACTTATGCGCACATAGGTACAGCCGCATAATGTCACGAGATTGTTATTCTTGCATGAACAACCTTATTATTTGCACTTGTACCGGATTACTTTTAAAGACTTAAGTTCCAATTACTTTCAGTGTATAAAATACTGAGTACAACAGTGGATAGATATTATTTCTGTGGCCTACGTGTAATAAAAAAGTGTACCAACAAGAACTCCCACAATTACTTTCACGTTTATAGATGAGGTAGTAAATTTTCTGATCTTAAAGAGTGTGCAACCTTTAAACATTTATAACGCAGACCACGTGCAAAAACATTTTGTGTCTATAACAATAATGATTTATCCTTCCAAAACACACTAAGTAACTAACTAACAGATTGCCTCCAAAAAAGTCCCCGATGATTTTCTGGTTGAAGGCATATGCGACACTCATCGGTGAAGAGAATGTGATGCCAGTCCTGAGCAGTCCATTCGGCATTTTGTTGGACCCATCTGTACCGCACTGCATGGCGTCGTAGTTGCAAAGATGAACCTCTCCATGGACGTCGGGAGTGAAGTTGCCCATCATGCAGCCTATTGCGCAGGGTTTTAGCTGTAACACAACATCCTGTGGCTGCACGAAGGGCCGGCCGCTGTGGCCGAGCGGTTCTAGGCGCTTCAGTCCGGAACCGCGCGACTGTACGTTCGCAGGTTCGAATCCTGCCTCGAGCATGGATGTGTGTGATGTCCTTAGGTTAGTTAGGTTTAAGTAGTTCTACGTTCTAGGGGACTGATGACCTCAGATGTTAAGTCCCATTGTGCTCAGAACAATTTGAACCATTTTGCTGCACGAAAAGCATTAGTCAACATGGTGGCGTTGCTGTCAGTGTTCCTCCAAACCATAATCCGTAGGTAGCGGTCGGCCGCTGCAGTAGTAGCCCTTTGATGACTTAGCGAGGTATGTCATCGACAGTTCCTGTCTCTCTGTATCTTCTCCATGTCCGAATAACATCGCTTTGGTTCACTCCGAGACGCCTGGACACTTCCCTTGTTGAGAGCCCTTCTTGGCACAAAGTAACAATGCGGACGCAATCGAACCGCGGTATTTCTTTACCAATCCATCTTCCCTCCGCACACCTTCTCTTGTGGGTGGCGGAGAGAATGTGAATGCTCCTCAGCAGTGCGGGTTTTTAGGATGCATTGTGGTTAAAAACAATCCCTGAAAATTGAAAGACCTACAGATGATATTTCTGGAAAAGTAGCTTCGATGTGGCGATAATGATTTCCGTGGAAATTGTGCGTCGTTATTATGCTGGATAGAGACGTTAGTGCTTGTGTGTAATGGTGTGTGTATGATGTTGAGAGGCCTACTGACAGTTTCCTGTTTGGCAGGTGGATGCACCTGGGTTGTAAGAATGAAAGAGGAAATGAGATAGAGGTAGGAGCTGTCACTGAGGGTGAAATAAATTGGCATGTGAAGTGTTGGTCCGAGGATTGGAATAAAAGAACTGGATTTGGCTGTGTGATGTTGGGTACTGCGAGTAGTAGCGTTAGAAGGTACGCGTTCTATAACTAAACAAAGATATCTGCGGGAGAAAGTGAAACGGGACTAGTTCTATGAGAGGGAGGAGCACACCACAGAACTGCAGAAACGCCTTAACAAATCTGTATTTGCAGTTCGAGTGTTAGCTGACATAGGCGACATAAAAATGGGAAAGCGTGCATACTTTGTCTACTTTCATTGCATAATGTCATATGGTATAATATTTTGGGGTAACTCTTCAAGTCAAACTAAAGTTTTCAGAGTCCAAAAGCGTGTAATACGTATTATTTGTGGAGTAAATTCACGGACGTCATGTAGAAACCTCTTCAAAGAACTGGATATACTAACTACTGCCTCTCAGTATATTTACTCCTTAATGAAATTTGTCCTAAATAATATATCTCTTTTTCCAACAAACAGCTCAGTTCGTACATACAATACCAGGAACAAAAATGATCTGCACAAGGACTTAAAAGCACTTACTTTAGTTCAAAAATGGGTCCACTACACAGGAACACTCATCTTCAATAATTTGCCAGCAAACATAAAAAATTTAATTACAAATAAAGATCAGTTTAAAAGGAGCCTGAAAGACTTACTAGTGGCCAACTCCTTCTACTCCATTGACGAATTTTTTAATAGAAGCAAATGATGTATTGTATATATTCATACTATTAGTGTTGTTATTTCAGCTTTAAAAAAAAAGAAACAAGAAAAAAATTGACATGTTCCACATCCACGAGGATCTCCTCAGCACGGATCTATGGAACGAAAAACTGATCTAATCTAATCTAATCTAGATTGTGGCAGTCGCATTCAGGTGAAGTACGAAAAGGGCAACCAGCGCAATGTGTTGCAGGATACGGGGTTGCTGAGCAATGTGGATAATCTGCAAGACAGTTGTCTCAAAGCGAATCATATCACCAGGGTTAGAGGAGGATTGCTTCGATGGACTGTTGTGTTGTTGTGAACAGTAATTTCCTATTTTTTGGGAGGAGGTTTCGCATTATATTAGGTTGGTGCGTAGATTCGTAGCGTTTTTATTCTTCATGTTGATATTTGCATGTTGTCATTTTTTATTTGTAGTACACAGTCGCTAATTGAGTCTACGTGTTGACCTTTAGAGACTGGAGCTGTGGACGCAAGAAAAGGGAGTGGCAAATGGAGAAATAGGAAAGTTTCCGACATATTCATCTGTTTGAGTTGGACAGATGGGTGACAGTAGCGCAGGCAGCCAGAAACATCTGCGGCGTGCATAGGGTTAATGTGATTGGAAAGAGCAAGGCAAGAAAAGGAGTCTTTCGTTTTATGGAGGACCATTTTGAAGTCAGTGATTCTCCACGTTCAGAAAAACCTTCGCGGTTTGATGAGCATCGCTTAAGTGGCTCCGGAACGCCCTATACTTGCAATGTTAAAATAACGCTTATAAATTACATCTTTCCTCACAAAGTATTTGAGGTAGCAAGTTGAACTTTTTACAGATTATTTATTGGAATATGGGCTACAACTTAACACAGGGATTTTACAAAATTTTAGTTCACTTATTAAAGCTGATTTTTTTCAATTGTAATGAAAATTCACAACATTTTTTTGCAATTTTTTATTTATATATTCAAAAATATACAGTTTTTTGGAAAAAGGCTGTGTTAAATTATGCAGAAGGTACTGTGTAACATTTACTGAAAGTTTGAAACAAATATGTTTGGAAGATTCTTAGAAAACATGTAATTAGTGTGAGAAAATAAAAGTTTTGGGAATCGAGCGACAAAGATTGGATTAACTTTTTAGTGCATTCCAGGTCCATAGGATGGATTATCTTCATCCTCTGCAAACTCCTCCTCCAGCTTCCTCTTGTTCCTCCTCCTGTTTACTCTTGCTTGTATTTCTAGACTCTTTACAGCCCTGTCTGCAGCCCGAAGGCGTTCCTTGTCTAAAGCAAGCATCGCTCGTTGTTGTGTTCGTAGATTTTGCTACCATTTTCT
The DNA here is from genome assembly GCF_023864345.2 of Schistocerca serialis cubense. Classification (NCBI taxonomy): domain Eukaryota; kingdom Metazoa; phylum Arthropoda; class Insecta; order Orthoptera; family Acrididae; genus Schistocerca; species Schistocerca serialis. The sequence goes on from NC_064645.1 coordinate 154,988,877, forward strand.
TCAGTTGCAGTTACTGCAACACTGTTCCAAAAGGTGGTCATGTATGAACACTTATCACATTTCAGTTGTATTTCACTAGCAAGTCCTACGTGCTTTATTATGAAGAGTTCCAGACCAACTTCACTACAATGAATACATCTTACACAGTTTGAAGAAATTCCTTTGAGAACCGACATATCAAATATTTCATTCACATCCGATTCGCCCATAAAACATTCATAGTTTTCACTCATTGAACCAAGCTTCTTCTGTGAAGTATTTTCTTTCCCACTTTGACTGCTATGGGCAGGTGTACTTGAGAGGTTAGGTTCACTCACTTGGTTATCGTCTTTATTGTTTACAGTAATAACACATACCTTTGGCTTTCCAACATTTCTCCTTTTCTTAAAAGCCTTCAGAGGATTTCTAATAACTTTATTTTTACTCATTATTATACTTCAACAAAACAGAGACTCAAGAAACAGAATTAATTACGAATATTTTCGAGATAACGACAGAGTAAATAAACATGAAACAATCGACAATCACACCAGCGATATATATTGAACCATCACAGGTTAGCCACAACACATACTTTATCTCACATCACTAAAATGTACCTGATGAACACGGACGTTAATAATAACACCATTTGACAGCAGTTTAACAACGCCACAGTGGGTCATGCCCATGTAGAACACATTTAAAAAAAAAAATTAAAAATAGTTGTAGTCTTCGGAATTGAATAAATTATATATCTATTAAAAGGTAATAGTCTGCAGATTCAGAAAACGCAAAAAAGTAAAAATTGAACTTTTCATGATTTTGAGCCTTTCCGGAGCCCCTTAAAGCTTGATGAAGGTCATTTAAATGCACTGATCCACGTGTGTGCCACACCTCTGCTTCCTCGTCTCCAATTGACTCCTGAATAAGACCGACCATTCCCACCCTGTACCGTTACTGGCGACGTGAAAAGGTGCCTTTACTAAAATACGGAAAAGCAAGGAATGTTTGAGCATGAACAAACCAGCAATTCCTCATACAAAGATCTGCGCGCATCCACAAAAGATAATTTTATGCATCTGGTGGAGCAGTGACGGTGTGGTGTGCGGCGAATTGCTTTCCTCAGGTGTAACCATCACTGCTGACGTTTGCTGTCAACAGCTGAGACACTTTGCAGACACAGTCCAAGAACAACGATCAGGAAGACCGCATGAAGTAATGCTACTCCACGATAATACCCACCCACGTTCTGCTAGTCTGATAAGAAAACGCTAGACAGGAGTTGGGTCGGCAAGTTATTCCGCGCGCACGTTATTCACCTGATCTTGCGCCCTCAGTTTTTCACATTTTCCACTGTCTGTGGAGCAACCGTCTATGAACTTCTTTTCACGACGAAAATGCACTCCGAACATGGCTCGACGAGTTCTTCGCCACAAAACCGTGTGATTTCTACAGTTGCGGAATCGAAAAGCTACCCAGCGTCGGCAGACTGTTGTAGAAGTCTGTGTTACGTGTATCTGTTGCGTTTATTAAACGTATGGGAAAGCACTACGAACTTACGCACCAATCCAATAGTCGCAGGAAGAGACTGACAAGGCGAGGCCGCCAATTGTGAAACTCAGATCCGATTCATACTGCGCATAATAAAAGCCCATGGCCAGAGGTGTAATGTGGCAAAGCACCAAGATGCACTTCTCAGCCGTTCTCGAGAAAATCGAGTTAAGAGAAACCGTTGCGGTGAAATACTCTCTACGATTAACAATTTTCTACAGCGTCGTGGCGCAGCGGTAAGCGCTCGGGTTCGTAATCCGAAGGTCGCCGGATCGAATCTCGCGCCATGCAACCTTTTTATTTTTAGTATATTTCTTTTTTGTAATTCAAATATATATATATATATATATATATATATATATATATATATATATATATATATATATTTCACAAATGTTATTAATTGTCTTCATACTGTTAACCACGTATAGTTAACGGAAGACGTAGAAACGATATTCCGAAACGAATACGTATAGCGTAAGTCAAACGATCGAATTAGAATAGAGACCCCACGAACACAAATTTGCTGTGGCAGGTATGAAATATAAACTCCGTTACTCGCTCGTTACACTTGGAGGACAGATGTTGAATGGGCCGAAACGAGCCGCCGCATAACAGCGTAGTTGCCTGCTAACTTCGAAAGAAGGTAGATGCGGTCCCTAGCGCAAGTTATAACATCGTCGAAAATCAGTGCAGACGGGAGAGCTTTGGTACACCCAGTTAAAAAAAAACGGAAAAATGGAGGCGGAACAATTGGAGAGCGATCCGCCTTCACCAATATGCATAAGCAATTCATTAATATATATATATATATATATATATATATATATATATATATATATTTGAATTACAAAAAACTAATAATAAAAAAATTGCATGGCGCGAGATTCGATCCGGCGACCTTTGGAATACGAACCCGAGAGCTTACCGCTGCGCCACGACGCTGTAGAAAATTGTTAATCGTACAGAGTATTTCACCGTAACGGTTTGTTTTAACTGTCGATTTTCTTGACAACGGCTGAGAAGTGCATCTTGGTGCTGTGCCACATTACACCTCTGGTCATGAGCTTTTATTATGCGCAGTATGAATCGAATCTGAATTTCACAATTGGCGGCCTCCCCTTGTGAGTAGGGTAAATTACAACTATTACATTTCGGTGGAGATTGCAAGGTAGGACACTTTTTTTTACACGGCAAAGTAATTTCATTCCTGGGTTAGGTTAGTGGTTTTCAAATGTCCTCGGCTGCCCCACCAGCCCCCTCTCCCCTCTCGTTACAAACTTCTAGGATTTGTATTGAGTGGAAAATACCGTCTCCGTGTTACAGCTACTTGAAAACATGTTTGCTAGGTAGGAATGCAACAGGATGGTCATGAAAGGCGAGGGGCGGGGGCGCTTACGTCAGACTGGCTGATGTCAGTCGAAATCGGTCCTACCTCTCTAACCTTGTTCGAGCCTCATTCACATGTCTCTGAGCGTCAGAAAAACATGGTTGAGTGCACATTCGCAGAATACACCGACATGATCCTTCCGGGTGGCGAAGCTCACGGTAAAGGAAGAGCTGCTCGTACCCTTTGTCACGATCGTTATCCACAACGCATGACACCATCGCATACCCTTTTCACCACAATTACGCATCGACTTCGAAAAAGAGATACCTTCATCGCCAGCAAGCGTGGCTGTGGCGCTCCACGAAGGCGACCGAATACTCGAAGTGGAAGAGGCTGTAGTGCATCATGCTGAAGAGAAGCCGTCAACTAGTACACGAGTAATTTCTTTGGTTATTAATGAGTGCAATTGAAGGCCAAGTGATGTACTTGGTCGCACCTAATCAATTACTTGTAAAAGTGGTCGCGTTATCAACATGTTTTCAAAGGGTTGTAAACGAAAACGGTACTTTTCCGGACGTGGGTTCCTGTTCCTTTTGTATCGGGAATTTCCGAACACGCTGTATATCGTCCAGTAGTGATCGCAAAGAGACAAGATTACACTACGTACAGAGTGCGCAGAGGTGTGTTAAGCAATCATTCTACCCGTTCTCCATCCATACGTCAACTGAACGCGAAGGAGCCCTAATAACTGATACTTTGTGAACTACCGTCTCGCATGCACTTCGCTGTGCTTTTGCAGAGTACAGTCGTAGAATCTACATCTACATCTACATGGATACTCTGCAAATCACATTTACGAGCCTGGCATAGGGTTCATCGAACCACCTGCAAAAATCTCTATTATTCCAATGTTGTATAGCGTGCGGAAAGAATTAACACCTATGTCTTTCCGTACGAGCTCTGATTTCCCTTATTCTATCGTGGTGATCATTCCTCCCTATGTAGGTCGGTGTCAACAAAATACAGGTTGATTCAAAAAGAATACCATAACTTTAGGAATTTAAAACTCTGCAACGACAAAAGGCAGAGCTAAGCACTATCTGTTGGCGAATTAAGGGAGCTATAAAGTTTCATTTAGTTGTACATTTGTTCGCTTGAGGCGCTGTTGACTAGGCGTCAGCGTCAGTTGATGCTAAGATGGCGACCTCTCAACAGAAAGCTTTTTGTGTTATTGAGTACGGCAGAAGTGAATCGACGACAGTTGTTCAGCGTGCATTTCGAACAAAGTATGGTGTTAAACCTCCTGATAGGTAGTGTATCAAACGTTGGTATAAACAGTTTAGAGAATGGGTGTTTGTGCAAAGGGAAAAGTTGTGGACGGCCGAGAACGAGTGATGAAAATGTAGCACGCATCCAGCAAGCATTTGTTCGCAGCCCAGGAAAATCGACTCGCAGAGCTAGCAGAGAGCTGCAAATTCCACAATCAACTGTATGGAGAGTCCTACGAAAAAGGTTAGTTATGAAACCTGAACGTCAACTACCCGAGGCGATGGATCGGCCGCCAGACAGCCCGTGACAGAGCACTTCATCACTGGCCTCCAAGAAGCCCTGATCTTACCCCCTGCGATTTTTTCTTATGGGGGTATGTTAAGGATATGGTGTTTCGGCCACCTCTCCCAGCCACCACTGATGATTTGAAACGAGAAATAACAGCAGCTATCCAAAATGTTACGCCTGATATGCTACAGAGAGTGTGGAACGAGTTGGAGTATCGGGTTTATATTGCTCGTGCGTCTGGAGGGGGCCATATTGAACATCTCTGAACTTGTTTTTAAGTGAAAAAAAACCTTTTTAAATACTCTTTGTAATGATGTATAACAGAAGGTTATATTATGTTTCTTTCATTAAATACACATTTTTAAAGTTGTGGTATTCTTTTTGAATCACCCTGTATTTTCGCATTCGGAGGAGAAAGTTGGTGATTGGAATTTCGTGAGAAGATTCCGTCGCAACGAAAAACGCATTTGTTTTAATGATTTCCAGCCCAAATTTCGCAATAATACAAAACGTGCTGCCTTTCTTTGAACTTTTTCGATGTACCCCGTCAGTCCTATCTGGTAAGGATCCCATACCGCGCAGCAGTATTCTGAAAGAGGACGAACAAGCGTAGTGGAGGCAGCCTCCTTAGTAGGTCTTTTACATTTTCGAATTGTCCTGCCAATAAAACGTAGTCTTTGGTTAGCCTTCCCCACAACATTTTCTATGTGTTCCTTCCAATTTAAGTTGTTCGTAATTGTAATCCTAGGTATTTAGTTGAATTTACCGCTTTTAGATTAGACTGATTTATCGTCTAACCGAAGTTTAACGAGTTCCTTCTAGCACTCATGTGGATGACCTCACACTTTTCGTTATTCAGCGTCTAGTGCCACTTTTCACACCATTAAGATATTTATTCCATATCGTTTTGCAGTTTGTTTTGATCTTCTGATGACTTTATTAGTCGATAAACGGCATCGTCATCTGCAAACAACCGAAGACGGCTGCTCAGATTGTGTCCCAAATCGTTTATATACATAAGCAACAGCAAAGGGCCTATAACACTACCTTGGGGAACGCCATAAATCACTTCTGTTTTACACGATGACTTTCCGTCGATTACTATGAACTGTGACCTCTCTGACATGAAATCACAAATCCAGTCACATAACTGAGACGATATTCCATAAGCACGCAGTTTCAGTACAAGCCGCGTGTGTGGTACAGTGTCAAAAGCCTTCCGGAAGTCCAGAAATACGGAATCGATGTGAAATCCCTTGTCAGTAGCACTCAACAGTTCATGTGAATAAAGAGCTAGTTGTGTTTCACAGGGACGATGTTTTCTAAACCTATGTTGACTGTGTGTGAATAGACAGTTTTCTTCGAGGTAATTCGTAATGTTCGAACACAACATATGTTCCAAAATCCTGCTACATATCGACGTTAACGACATGGGCCTGTAATTTAGGGGTTACTCATACTACCTTTCTTGAATATTGGTGTGACCTGTGCAACTTTCCAGTCTTTGGGTACGGATCTTTCGTCGAGCGAACGGTTGTATATGATTGTTAAGTATGGAGCTAATGCATCAGCATACGCCGAAAGACGACGGGTTTGCCATTCCGTCACATGCCATCACTTGTTTTTAGGTTATGCCTGTGGTGTAATCCAGTGGCACCCACGCAGGCCTTCTCCAAGGGTTGGACAGAAGTACGGAAACACCACAAGAAACGCGTGCCTGAATATGAATGCGGATGCTGGCCAAGCCTGCGGCTTGGGCTGTTGTATTTGACCACGAATGCCAACTGTGCGATGTCACTCAACACGTTTTAATTGTCAGTCGTGGTCAGAAAAGTGCTCTGCGTAGTTGTGGATGCATTGCGTCGCAGCTAAGTGAATTCGAAGTTGGCAAACTGTTGCTGATAGTATGGTGGGTGCTTCCGTAACAAAGGGAAACGAACTGTCTGCTGTCTCAAGAGGCATCAAATATTTATACTGCCTGCAGGGAAAGCGGAAAAACACCATCCGCTAAGCCACAATGAGGACGAAGGTGTGTGTTGAGTGATCATGACAAACGGTCATTGGAGAGGATTGTGGCGAAAAATAAGAGGATAACAGCTGAAAAAGTCACAGCAGAAGTTAACGTTGTAAGTAGGATGTTTAGGTTTTTATGTTGGTAACGCCACGTTGCGCTCTGTATTAAAATCGCTGACTGCGCTGTGTGCAGTCTGTGGCTGGTTGGACTCGTTGTTCGAAGTTATCCGCCAGTCTAGTGTTGAGCAGTTGGATGTGAACAGCCCGTAGCGTTGGGCAGTTGGAGGTGAGCCGCCAGCAGTGGTGGATGTGGAGAGAGAGATGACGGAGTTCTGAGATATTAATATGAGGGAGCGATCTGGACATCTGTTCGACAGAAAAAGTAAATTTGTTAAACTGGATGTCACGAATTTATGTATATGTTGTTGTTGTGGTCTTCAGTCCTGAGACTGGTTTGATGCAGCTCTCCATGCTATTCTATCCTGTGCAAGCTGCTTCATCTCCCAGTACCTACTGCACCCTACATCCTTCTGAATCTCCTTAGTGTATTCATTTCTTGGTCTCCCTCTACGATTTTTATCCTCCACGCTGCCCTCCAATAATAAACTGGTGATCCCTTGATGCCTCAGAACATGTCTTACCAACCGATCCCTTCTTCTAGTCAAGTTGTGCCACAAACTCCTCTTCTCCCCAATTCTAGTCAATACCTTTTCATTAGTTATGTAATCTACCCATCTAATCTTCAGCATTCTTCTGTAGCACCACAAGCTTCTATTCTCTTCTGGTCCCAACTATTTATCGTCCATGTTTCACTTCCATACATGGCTACACTCCATACAAATACTTTCAGAAACGAATTCCTGACACTTAAATCTATACTCGATGTTAACAAATTTCTCTTCTTCAGAAACGCTTTCCTTGCCATTGCCAGTCTACATTTCATATCCTCTCTATTTCAACCATCATCAGTTATTTTTCTCCTCAAACAGCAAAACTCCTTTACTACTTTAAGGGTCTCATTTCCTAATCTAATTCCGGCAGCATCACCCGGTTTAATTCGACTACATTCCATTATCCTCGTTTTGCTTTTCTTATATCCTCCTTTCAAGACATTGTCCATTCCGTTCAACTGCACTTCCTAAGTCCTTTGCTGTCTGTGACAGAATTACAATGTTATCGGCGAGCCTTAAAGTTTTTATTTCTTCTCCATGGGTTTTAATATTTACTCCGAATTTTTCTTTTGTTTCGTTTACTGCTTGATCAATATACAGATTGAATAACATCGGGGAGAGGCTACAACCCTGTCTCACTCCCTTCCCAACCACTGCTTCCCTTTCATGTCCCTCGACTCTTATAACTGCCATCTGCTTTCTGTACAAATTGTAAATAGCCTTTCGCTCCCTGTGTTTTACCCCTGCCACCTTCAGAATTTGAGAGTATTCCAGTCAACATTGTCAAAAGCTTTCTCTAAGTATATATATATATATATATATATATATATATATATATATATATATATATATATAATGACTTTTGAACACTATTAGGGTAAATACATTGTTTGTTCTCTGTCTAAATCTTTCATTTGCTAACTACATGTCTATCAGTAGTTAGTGCCTTCAGCATTTAGAATCTTTTATTTAGCTGGCAGTATTGGCGTTCGCTGTATTGCAGTAGTTCGAGTAATGAAGATCTTTGCGAGGTAAATGATTCATGAAGGGTACAGGTTATTGTTAGTCAGGGCTGTTTTTTGTAGGGATTATTGAAAGTGAGATTGCGTTGCGCTAAAATATTGTGTGTCAGTTTAGTAATGATCAGAATAAGCAAAGAGAAAACTGTCTGAGTACGTTCAGTTTTACTCAGCTGTTTCAGTATCAAATAACGTACAAGTTTACCAGCACAGTCATTCTTTTCATTCAGAGGGGAAGTTTCAATGTCTCATTCTCGAACCCTGTCAGCACCAAAACAATATGGACGGAGTTCCGTAACCACGGAACTGCCGGGCGAGGTGGAATTCCTAAACCTCTCATCAATGGTGCGAATGCCCTTAACAGGAAAACACGGTGCCAAAGCCATGGAGCAATGGAAGAGACTCAATTGGCCGGATGAGTCTCATTTCATATTGTTTCCAACACCCGGGCGTGTTTACGTTCCAAAAGTGAAACATGAGGGGGAGTGCGGCGACGATTTAGGCAAGGTGCACTACTGATCAAGGAATATGTGACAATTATGGCTGATCGAGTCCATCTCATGACACACTGTATGTTCTGCAAGGGCGATGTGTTCCAAGATGAGAGGGGCCCTGTTCACACATTCCGAACCGTCCAGACCTGTTTACATAAACACTGGGATGAACTGTCTCATCTTCCCCGGCCAACACCGTCACCAGATCTGAATATTATTGAGCCTTTGGGGTCTACTTTGGAGACAGAAATTAGTGGTCCCTATTCACCTCTATTATCGTTACCTGAACTTAGCGCTATTTTGCAAGAAGAAGGGTACAAGAGTCACTTGAAAACTTGTATTTGCCCATTCTGAGACGAGTTGATGCTGTTTTGAACGTCGACGGGTTTCCTGCACCTGACTAGGCACTGTAATGTGTAGTGTTTTTAGTGTTTCCATATTTTTGTCCAACCTCTGCACTTACCACTAATACTGGAGCAGTGACGCAAGCGGCGCAATGCCAGGCCCGATCATGCAGCGAAGCCACAAAACAGCGCGTGCATCTAACTCGCTGTACCACAAAGAGGGGAGGTGCTACAAGTAACCTCGACAGGAGGAAGAGAAACGGTCGCAGGTCAGCAAGCTCAGGCGCATCTCCGCACGAACCCAATGCTTAGTGCCGGGTTTCGAGAGGAGTTGTCGCCTCAGCTGGTGCAAGGTGACCATGTACTCGGAAACCTCAGATGTCACCTTTCCTTTTCATTAACGCATAAATGATTAAAATCTTTAGGCAGAGTGAATTAAATGTAACTGTACATACTTCACGGATGTAACATATGCATCAAAATAAGCGTTAGTGTTAAATAAAGAATTGTGCGAAATTGCTTTATTTCTGAGTTACTCAATATATTTGTGCGACACAAGCAATAAAAATTGAAACTTTAATTTCTCCAGTACTTCGTCTCCTACCTTCCAAACTTCACAGAAGCTCTCCTGCATACCTCGCAGAACTAGCATTCCTGGAAGAAAGGATATTGCGGAGACATTGCTTATCCACATCCTGGGGGATGTTTCGAGAATAAGATTTTCACTTTGTAGCAGAGTGTGCGGTGATATGAAACTTCCTGGCAGATTAAAACTGTGTGCCGGACCGAGGCTCGAACTCGGGACCTTTGCCTTTCGCGGGCAAGTGCTCTACCAACTGAGCTACCCAAGCACGACTGACGACTCGCGAAAGGCGAAGGTCCCGAGTTCGAGTCTCGGTACGGCACACAGTTTTAATCTGCCAGGAAGTTTCATATCAGCGCACACTACGCTGCAGAGTGAAAATTTCATTCTGGGAACGAAAATTAATTCTGCTCAGAAAGCAACGACATGATAAGGGACTCAAAATTCAACACAACTGCATACTGTAAGTTTACCCCGGAGCATGTTCAAAATGATATTCACATAGACGACGATAGGGACGTCCTCGACATCTTACCACTCTCGGTTCCATTCATCCTATTCTACACGTTTGAACAGCCGTTTTCCATTCTCTGGTGTAGTTGTGCTACATTCTCAGTTGGAACACTATACGCGAGTCACCATACACGATCTCCTTGAGGCGGCCCCAAAGGTAGAAGTACATGGGGTTAAGATCCAGAGATCTGATGGGCCAACCAACTGGTCCTGCACGACCTATCAAGTTACCACGATGCGGAACGCCGAGATAAACTCTTGCCTCCCAAGTGAAATGTGCAGCGGCACTGTCTTTCATAAACCGTGAGTTGGTTCGTGTAGCGAGTGGGACATCATGAAGCAGAGCATCCAATTCATGTTCCAAAAACTGTCGATACACTGAGCCACTATGGCGCTGTGGAATAACATGCGGTCCGAGTAACTGATTGTTCAATATACCACACCAGATGAACTGCGAAGCGATTTTGATATCCTCGTCTGTAATTACGCGAGGAATTCCGCGCGCTCACGCATGGATGTATTGAGCTTGACGATACCCGCATGGGTAAAGAGGCTCTTATCACCTGACAGTGGGTCAGCAGCATGGGGCTTGAGTAACCATAGACAGAAACCGTGACGTCTAGAGTAGTCTACGGCTGTCAGCTTCTGCACCATCTACAGGGAAAATGGGTGGAATTGCTGTCTCCGGAGCAGTTGGCGGGTGCTTATGGTCGGATGTTGATGTACTATTTCCATGATCTTCTCAACACCCACACCATCCATTTGAGGCTGACCTAATCCGATGCATGCCCATCCACAGCTGTGGAAGTCTCCTGATTTGGTATTCTTCTGTTTGGAAACATTTCCGTATACCGTCGTCTTGGTGTTCGTGCGGTACCTTCTCCTGCTCCGTAAAGGAGGTGGATGTCCGCGTATTCATCGTTCGAGTAGGCCATCGTACCGTACACAACGACTGCAGTCTATGAACTACCGACAGAATGAATGTAAGTAGTACGACTATTGTCGCTACCCTACAACAGCGCCATAGAGTGTAACAGGTCACACCGGAGTCTATTGAACAAAGTCATTTTGTGCCAGAATCAGCGGAGCAGCGTGAAGACGTGTACAAACCAACAGCAATCAGTCGATATGCAGGCGAACACGACACGCTAAAAACCTGTACTGGACCATCATGTCATGCCTACCACAAATGACAAAACTTTTTTCAGACAAAACTTTACTTAACATTGAACTCTTTTTAGGATCCACACGTTACTCGCAAAACGTGTGTACAATTACTTTTGAATCACCTTGTATAAATAAGTTTGCTCCTGAACTCAGTGCCCTTTTGATGCAGCCCTTTATTATGAAAGTACCGTAAGGAAAACAAATTTTCCAGAGTATTACGCTCACGTGAAAGGTGTGAGATTTGTTGCTTTGCTACTGTCGACGTCTGCGGGCTCTTCACGCGACTACTGCTTACGACGCTGGTGGACGCAGCCAAGCGAAGCGACGCCAACTTAGTGTGGGTCAAACGGTGGTAGTGTTGAAGGGGTCGACGAATGACGTTGTGGGAGTGTGTGCGAAACATTGAGAAAATGAAAATTTGGGACAGAATATCGAGGGTGCAAGAAGACGCAATTACGGCAAGTAAAATAATGAAACAGTTGTATTTGCCAATGTGTCTGACTTGATTAACCCAAGTGATGTATCAGAACTAGCTTTACGTATTAACATTTGAAGTGAAAATTAGTAATTTGTAACTGGAAAACGAATAATTGTGGGCGTCTTCTTTCATTTAACCATTTTCCCACAAGGAGCGACAATTCAACTAGGGTTCGTCTCCATCTTGAAGGTGAAACATTGCACATTATTGGCATGCTCTGGAAACCTTATCTTTAAGTGTAGAAGGCGAATCAAGACACATTTAGTCAAATCAGATGAACCAAAAATTAAAATCGTTGCGGAAATAAAAGTAAAACTGTCAATTACAGGGTCATTAACATCACGGAACAGGCCTTATACGACAGAACCAACATTCAAAAGTAGTGCACTTAATTAACTATGTTACTGACAGTTAACTGTCCATGAGATTGATGTCGTTATAGTGCCAACTGACTATGCAGCAGTTGTTTTACACTGGTTTGAATAGAAATAAAGGGTGTGCATCAGTTGAACTTTGTACTAACAACTTCAAAAATATACAGGTGCCACCGATGTGATAAAAATGTGAACGCCACGGGAGAAAACTTTATCTGACACCCAAGTGCAAGGAAAACTTATCAAACGGTATAGAAGGGAAACACGATCCCTATCAAACATTTGGACTTGGCACACTTCCTTTGCGGAAACGGGTACTGGACTTCATAAACAGGGGACGGGTCGTCCATATGTCTAAGACGCCAAAGTTATGACAGACGAGACGGAGGAAATCGCTGCTTATTGTGGCCAAAGGGAGGGAAATGCCACGATCGACAGTGCACAAAATCTTACCTCAGAACCCATGTCTTTATTTCTAGTTCTTCAGTAACTAAAGCCGATGGACAAACCTCGGTACAGTCTGTAGTGGATATGCTAACCGAGACTGACGCTAACAGTAACTCCTTGGAAAATGATTTTTTGAGATAGACCTGTACATCTTTATCTGTATTTCACCTTAACGAGGTGTGCCAGAGAGTAATTCTGGTACTAGCATCATTTTCCCCATTTCCTGATCTACTCGAGAAGTTGTGTGGGAAGGGCGACCGTTGATAACTTTCTTTATGAGCTCTAATTTCTCTAATTTTTTCGTCGCTGTTTCCTCTTCTTCGAACGTACGCTCTCGGAATTTCAACAGTAACACACTATGTGATACACGCCTCTCCCTTAGCGACTGTCACTGGAGTTTTCTGGACATCTTCATAAACCTCTCAAGCCTGCTAAACTATTAAAGCGACGAAACGCGCCGCTCTTCATTCGATCTCTGTGTCTTCTCTTGATCAGACTTCGCACTGATAAGTAATACTCAAATTTAATCGAGCAAGTCTTTTGTAAGCCAAAGAGTGGATGACTTATATTTCTTTAAGATTCTTACAACTGAAAGGCTGATTCGTATTCGGGGTAGGAACATGTAAGTTTCAATCTGTTATTCAGTATTATGCCTTTCCATCTATACAGGCTCTATTTTAGTTCTTGGTTCCCCAATCGTCACTGTTTTGCGGCGCTTCTTATATTTTTCACGGCAACTAGTCCGACCGCAGATAGAATTTTAGCTAAGATAGTTCTTGTTAGTACCTACTGCCTTATGCTTGTAAGCATTTGTAATAAAAATTCGCCGGCCGGAGTGACTGAGCGGTTCTAGGCGCTACAGTCTGAAACCACGCGACCGCTACGGTTGCAGGTTCGAATCTTGCCTCGGACATGGATGTGTGTGATGTCCTTAGGATAGTTAGGTTTAAGTAGTTCTAAGTTCTACGGGACTGATGACCTCAGAAGTTAAGTCCCATAGTGCTCAGAGCCATTTGAACCATTTGAATAAAAATTCGTAGTGTCATTTGTTTTTTGTTTTCATTAATACTGCACCTGACGATGGGGGTCCATTAGCGCAAAACTGGTCGTGATATTGGAAAATTAAAAGCCGCTTACAATCGAAATGGTTTATATCTATATTTAGTGGTTTATATGTAAACACCACAAATGATTTTTTTTCGTGTTTTTACGTACCGTGAAGGGAATGCGCAGTATGTGAGTGGCTATGTACAGTATTTCATGTATCGAGCAGCTTCCATTCCGCTGCTGTCCAGTCCCACAGATAATCTCTGGTTAGTTAATGTCTGCGAACTTGTGCGCCTGAAACTGACTAGAGAGGGAAACAAAGGTTGTCTTAGGTAGTCTGTGCTGTAATGTCAAATATGTTAGCTTTTCCAAAGGAGTCTCCTAATTTTTTTCTTACCCATGAATCAGAGCGTTTCCCACTTTGTGACATTGGTAGCTCTCTCTAGAACATTCGAGCAAATTCCCTTCTCGACAGATCAGTGCCCTTCCCGCTTCTTTAACAGTTGGTGTTTGGGGCCCCAAATCCTGTGAAGAAATTTTTAAAAAAACGTCATAACACGAGGGATCCTGGCGCTAAAATGGTAAGACCTGTTGTTCCTCTGGAACAGAGATTAAGGTGTTATAATTCTCTTAGTGCGGTCAAGTGTTCCGTAATAGGAGAATTTCGTTGTAGAGAATCGATGAAATAAATTTACGAGAGAAACATGTGGATAAACTGTTGGCTTTTTTCGCGATTGAGGTGGCCGTGTGCAGTTAGCAGTGTATTATGTTAATTCTGCTAGAAGTGCCATCTCGATTGGATTCATTTTCAGTGTCTCTGAATAATCTTAAATTCGTGCCTGTGGACCACTTGTGGCACATTCATTACATAAATTACGTGAATGTGCCACCCCAACACATTGCTCTCAGCAGTCAATTGAATGTAAAAGCTACTATTGTGCGATTTAACTTGTGCATCATGGGAGTGTATTTTATATCTGAAGCACCGTTACACGTGCAGTTTCACTGCCACATATCGAAGCTTCGGAACTGGTGGGCTCCCATGTCCACTCATGTAGTTCCTATGCTAGGGGAATATAACGTCTCTTGCCTGTTTTGAGTCGTGTGTGAATCAGACAAAATATTAATGCAAGATTGTCTTCCACTTCCCCCTTATCTGACCACCGTCTTCCTCGTCCTCTCATAAGCTTGTGCCTCCTTTGCAATTAATTTCCTTCCAGTAATTTGTCTCAATGAGGGACTGTGATCTTATTGTGTGTTACATTGTTCATAGAAAGTGTTATGTCGTGCCCAACAATAAATTTCGCCAATTCATAAAATCCTTTTGGCAAGAACAGTTCTACCTCTAGTCACTTCATCTCCGCCTTCAAACAGTGGCTCCTCATGAAAAGACTAACAGAAAAGGTTGTAAAACGGTTTTATGTTCAGATAATCCAAACCATCCCCATGTGTAGTCAGTTTCGATCAAAGGGAGCATTTCCGTTCCGCTTAATTCAGATCAGGGTTCCTTGATAATTTAAAACTCCAACGGCCTGCAGTAATATTCAGAAAACTAGCTACCACTCATTTTTCAAAAATAACTGACCATTTACTCAATGAATCTCAGCCTGGTTTTATGTGGTCGTTGCACTTTAGGTCGCTCCGGAAGGTCTGTGCTGCGTATTTTACGGTTGTTACTACTACCAGTTACCTATCGTCAATACCTTAGTCGAACAATAATGGCTCTTGAAATTTTAAACATTGTTATAGGCTGAAGTCCAGCAACCGTACGTTAACGTAATTACAGAATGTACGTATAGCCACCTCGGCTGCTTAAAATTGTTGACAAATTGACCATGGTTTCGACAGCTGTAAGGCGGTCTTCATTAGAATAAAAATTACATAGGATTACCTAGAAAATATAATGACGTGGCTCAATAATACAATATAATTAATAGGATTAATACTGTACAAGCAGTCTACTTAACATGTAATCACACATAGGTGAAAAACATCTGAGCAAAAAAGCTCTTGTCAAATTGAAATAATCGCAAGAATAAAAATTAAACTGTAAAAATGTAATATGTTTGTCAATTTAAACAAAATGTTCCAGCGAAATACAATGGCAGTCACAAGGTCGCCTAGAGCCAAACAAGCCAAACAACTACATCAAACCGCCGCTCCTGTCAGACTAGACGGCTAACAGGCAAAGGCAGCCACGAGTTGGACACAAAAACAGATTCGCGCCATCTAGCAAGAAGTGATGGAATTACAGACAAGAGCAACTGAGGCACTGTATAGACAATTTAACATTACAGGCAATAACAGGAATCAGTGCATGAAAATTACAGCACACCGTAACGGTCTTATTTTTTAAATGAAATATAGCTCAAATGTACATAAAAAGTGTGCAACTGGAAAGGAAAACGACGTTTAAGAGTCTACATTGAGGAGAGTATCGCCATTCAGACCATTTTTAATTAGCGGCTCTATACCTTGAAAAATGTTTTTGTTGTGTAATTGCAGCTGTTCGTTTAGAATGAGACCGTCTCTCAGAGATAGGTGCTTAAAAATCTCTAGCTCTTCTAGGATGTTAAGCTTCAAACCTTTTTTCTCCGAGTGCAAGATCTGGACGTCTTTTACATCTTTACGATTATGCCCTGTGATTAACAAATGGTCAGCGAAATTTGAACTGTGAACATTGGTTTCTTTTTTGCCGAGAAGGTGTTCCTTGAATCTTGTCGCAATAACTCGATCTGTTTGGCCTATGTAATAGGCAGGACAATTGCCGCAAATAATTTTATAGACACCAGAATTGTGCAGAGGAGAATGCGAAGGTTTCAAGTTATGTATGATATTACTTTTTAAAGAATTATTCGTGGAGAAGGCTACTCTACAGTTATATTTATTTTGATGTAAACACTGTAGTCTGTAAGAAATTGGACCCAGAAATGGTATGGAGAAAATTATTTTTCTTTTCATTAGGTTCGTCATTAGAAAGGCCTAGGGTAGTGATTCTCTTATTGGTTTTCCTACTAAAAATATTATCTACTTTAGAAGGATCGTAGCCATTATTGGCAGCCACAGTTTTAATCAGATTGATTTCAGAATCGAGATTTTCAGAATAAAGGGGTGTGGAAATGGCTCTATGAGTAGCTGAATGAAAGAAGGCCATCATATGAGAATGCGGGTGTACTGACGTGAGTGGAATAGTTTGATCAGAAGTCGTTTCTTTGCGGAAGATATTGAAGCTCACATCATCGACGTATCTAGCGCATGAAAGAATGCCTACAGCTGACGCTGAAAAATTACTGAAAAATTTTATTTCTAAAGAATTAATGAACACATCTGCAAGGATTCCTGCTAAGGTGTTCCTCTTTGAAACGCCGTCTAATTGCTGATATATTTTCCAATTAAATTCAAAATAATTGTATTTTACTATAATACGAAGTAAGTTCATAAAGTCGGTGATTTGTCCATCAGATAAATATTTTTTGAAAGAACGTAAATTATTTTCTACTATGCCGAAGGCTTCGAGTACCCGCACATTTGTGTAAAGATTTTTAATGTCAAATGAAATTAATTTCGTATTTCTATCACAGTGAACGTCTTTAATTTTACTAACTAAATCTTGACTATTAGAAACAGAAAAATTGCTATGGAAAACGAAAGATTTTTTCAATATATCTTGCAAGAATTTGGCTAAGTTGTGATATCCACTGTTCGTACTATTGGAAATTGGGCGGATCGGATGGCCTTTTTTTTATGGACTTTAAACTAAGCTCGTAACTTAGGCGGTAGCGGATTCATGTTCATTAACTGCTTTTTATGGAAAGGTTTACGAACAGCTTTGGCATCGATAATAGTGGTTCTGACTTCTTTCTGCAAAGTTGGTGTGGGGTCCTAACGTAGCTTGGAAATAACGTTTCCCTGAAAGAACTGTAGAGGTTTTGCAACATATTCTTGTTTGCTAGCAATGACAATGGTATTACCCTTATCTGTCTTCGTTACCAAAGCGTCTTCTTCTACAAGCTTGGTATTTATAGTTTTAATTAGTTTGTTACCAGAATAACAATATTACGAGAATTGTTTAGGTTTTTGCTGACAATATTGCAAACATCACGTGCTACTCTAATCTGACGGGAACTGTCTATTTTTACACTGTCTAGGCCTGATTTTAAATCAACAAGATACCTGGATACCTGAGGCATGACATTATACTTTAAGCCTTTCTCCAGTAGCGACATCTCAGCTTTTGTAAAATTAATGTCAGTCTTATTTTGCAAAAACTGAGATGTCGCTACGGAATTTTATATATGCCAGGCTTCCTAAGCCCAGAATCATCTTTCACAGAGCCGAGTAGTGCCCTAATCTTGGAAGGTGGACGGAGCACACCCTTGATGTTAAACTCCTCAAAATTCTTCCAATCTTAAACAATATGCCGCGAACTGCCACGTAACAATGTCGGCGCTGTACATGATAAGGACCTGGTGTGGATAAATATTTGAGCACTACGATAGACAAGTTATGTCGGAGATGATGTGATGGTGGTCTGATATTTTTTTCTGGCGTTGTGATGTATGTTTTTCTGTTACACGTGTCTCGGTCATGTAAAAATTATCGATTTCATCTTGTAGTTCTCTGCCTTTCGCTACCAGGAATCGGGTAGCAATTTTGCAACGAACTGAGAATTATGGCAAGTCGTACACGAAAACGGCTTTAGATTTCCGCCTGTTTCAAGCTCTGCAAAAAGAAATTACGCGAAATATCATAAGCAGAGTCTATTGGATTGAGAGGCCGGCAAGATCAGAGTCGGCAGAAAATATTCCTGAACTCTCGGTTACGACTCACACGTTGATAAGTGAAAGAGCTTGGTAGAGACGCGGCAGTGTGTGGGATTTCAGTTTCCAATTAGTGGATTAGCAGAATGGACGTGACGTGAAACACCGCCCGTTCATTAGCACAGCGACTCATTCGCCGGCCCCCACCCTTGCTCCTTCCCCCCTTCCCGCGTCACCACCCCTCCCCCCCTACACCCCCACCCATGCTGTCGGCGTACGGCGTGTATCGACTCCATCCTTCGTGTATGTGTGTGTGTGTGTGTGTGTGTGTGTGTGTGCGTTTTCGCGTCGCTGATTGATAGTGTTACGTGCAGAACATTGCACCACGACCCCACTTGGTGAACATCCATTTAGAGCTTGTATATCTTTCACGAAGGGGCTTTACAAAATGAGATACGCTGCTAGCACTGAAGATTTCACAGCGTTATTTCTCAGGCGGCTGCGTAAGTGAATAGACCGTTTCGAACAGTAACGCTAATTAATCTGCCGTCCCATGAACTTCAAGCGGTTGTGGTGTGTATAATGTGCGCCTAACAGTTTCGTGAATGACACGTGTAGATACTAGATAGTATCAGAAATTACAAACTTATGAGACAGTTTTGTCACGAAAAATTCTTACAAACAATTTAGCTGAAAAAGCATAAGTCCGCACCTTCCATTTGCGCAGCAGAGAGGCAAAAAGAGAAATTAATGTAACAGTAGCGACCTGCACCAGATTCGCACAGGTAGCACCGAGTGTCTATAGCAGGACGAGTTCATTATAAAATGTACTGAGGAGCGAGATAATGCATGACGCTCTCGATCAGGGTTAAGGCACACCTGGCTTTCAGAAGGACCTCCACTGGATTCTTGAATGCATATCGTCTTCAGTCCTTTAACTGTTCTAGTCTTTGAGAAGGAGTCGACCATTTTCTAGGCATTTTTATTCACAGACAAAACGAAATCAAAATGTAATAAGTTGGCGCCTAGATCACAAAGCCAACACAACAAATTCGCTTCTCCTAGCGAAGAAGTCAAATACAGATGAAACCTATCGGAAGAAGCAAAGCGATTTCGTTAAGCTTTTAATTCAGAAAGCGAAATCGGTATATCCATATATCCTAGCCAAGTAAATTCAGTGCTAGTTTATGTTTCTTAAAGATAAGATTGCGGCACTTAGTTCCATCACTGACGTGAACTTCCGAAAATATTTCTGTCACCGAGGTAAAAGAAAAAAAAAAAAAAAAAAAAAAACAGTACCGTCTATTGGTTCTTTGGTGTTCTATGAAACTAACTGCGACCTCTATTGGTTCTTTAATGTAGTATGCCATGATGATCATGTCACAGAGGGAAACATCAGAACTGCTAAGCTGAGCCGACTCCTAAAACTTTAAATTAATATACTTGCTTTTTCCATTACGCGATTTTGATAAAATAAAGCCTATTTGTTAGCCAAAGCTACACTCAAGTTACCTGTGAAACCCCCATGAAAATTGGTCTAGTACTTTTGGAGATTAGCGTTTTCAAACAGAGACACAGTCTTATTGTATTCTGCTGCAATCAGTTTTTGGCAAATATTTTCAATGTTCGGACCTGCCGGTTTTACATTTTTACTATTAGTATACACATAGATATAGATGGAATGGATATAACTTTTCAAAACGTGCTAACCTGAAATATTAGGGAGTGAAACTTGACCGCACACTTACGAATATGCAACACTGTGAGAGGGGAAAAAAAGGAATTATGCACATATTACAAAAGCTGTCCAAAAGTAGATGGGGACCATAACCCACAGTTCTTTGTACGTGTGCTTGACTTTGTGTTTTTTCACACTCCAGTATGTATTCTCAGACCGGAGAAACACTGCTCATGAAAAATAAGCAGATGTAGCCCTGAATGAGAAAGGATGTATCAGTACACTGTGTTTTCGTCATACCTGAGGAAAATCTACCAACTTATGACTGTAGCTTGTCCAGAAGGAAGGAGAACGGCTGCAGAGATCGAAAAAGAAAAGCAAGAGGCAGATCTTATACACAATATATTTGGACACATTCCTCAGGCTCTGACATCAACCCCAGGATCATCCGATAGACGCTGAGTAACACTGCGGCGGAACTCGTCTCCAACAGATTCACATAATAATCCAAAGTAGGAATTTTTCTGTACGTTTCGAACTCCGAGGCAACGGCCTTGCCGCAGTGGATACACCGGTTCCCGTGAGATCACCGAAGTTACGCGCTGTCGGGCGTGGTCGGCACTTGGATGGGTGACCATCCAGGCCGCCATGCGCTGTTGCCATTTTTCGGGGTGCACTCAGTCTCCTGATGCCAATTGAGGAGCTACTCGACCGATTAGTAGCGGCTTCGGACAAGAATACCATCATAACGACAGGGAGAGCGGTGTGCTAACTCCACGCCCCCCCTATCCGCATTCTCCACTGCGGATGACACGGCGGTCGGATGGTACCGGTAGGCCACTCGTGGCCTGAAGGTGGAGTGCTTTTTTCGAACTCCGGTATACCATTTGGAAAGTGCTGAATCACCTACGGACTGGTGTATCCCCTTGCAAAGAAAATTATCACGAAATGGGGCTACACTAATGAACGCTGTGAATGTGGCGAACTGCAAGATCCATCCTACCTGCAAATCCACCGAAAGTTGGATAAAGTGTGCACGTTAGAGCAGCAGACGACAAGGCTATTCAGGCTGCGAATTTGTGATTTTGGAATGTGAATTCCTGGAAAGGACACCATTTCATTCCAATATGACATATTATAGTATGGGAGCTTTAAATAAGTAACGCAATACGTTTATTACTAACCAATCTCTCGGCTACAAAACCTTATGTATTAAACATGATCTCCGTTCAATGTGACGGCCTTCCGACACTGTACTGGGAGGATCTTGTATGCCCGCATGGTACCATTCTACTGGTCGATGTCGGAGCCATCGTCTTGCTGCGTCAGTAGCCTCCGCGTCATCCACAACATACTGCGTCCCGGGGAGTGCAGTCTTCATTAGGTTGGGAGGTGCTAACTCCGTGGTGTAGAGTGGATGAGGAAGAAAAGTCCAGTGAAGTTTTGTGGGCTCCACTCGGGTGTGCAGACTTGTGTGAGGTCTTGCGTTGTCACGGAGAGGGAGAAGTTCGTTTACATTTTTGTAGGAAAAAACGCGCTGAAGTCGTTTCTTCAGTTTCCTGAGTGTAGCACAATAAGCTTCAGAGATGATAATTGCATGATGAGGGAGGATATCAAAGGCCGCTGGACCTTTTGGGATACCAGTTCGATTTTACGCAGAGTAGGCGCCCCACTTCCTGCAGCGGTGTACCGCAGGTCTCTAGAAGAGCGTAGCATTTTAAAAGATTGGAAAAGGGCACAGGTCATCCCCGTTTTCAAGAAGGGACGTCAAACAGATGTGCAGAACTACGGACCTATATCTATAGCGTCGATCAGTTGTAGAATTTTGGCCGGCCCGTGTGGCCGAGTGGCTCTAGACGCTTCAGACTGGAACCGCGCGACCGCTACGGTCGCAGGTTCGAATCCTGCCTCGGGCATGGATGTGTGTGATGTCCTTAGGTTAGTTCGGTTTAAGTAGTTCCAAGTTCTAGTGGACAGATGACCTCAGATGTTATGTCCCATAGTGCTCAGAACCATTTGAACCTTTCCCTTAACCGCATTCCAGTCCCTTTCTCTATCTCTTCAACTTGCGACGCCGGCATAAATACCTGAACTATTGTTGTTGGTGTTGATTTGCTGTCGATTCTGACGAAAACAATCCTAACAGTGAACTGTTCACAGTAAAACGTGCTCTGTCCTACCTTCCTATTCATATCGAATCCTACTCCCATTATACCATTATGAAATTCACTCAGTTTAATAGTAAAGGAAAAAAGGGGAGAGCTCAAGAAAAGAGTAAACAGCAAGGAACCAGCAAAGGATGGACGACGAAATGCGAGTAAACAACTCTCTAGTCTGCTTGTGAGACATTGGAGGCGAGCGGCGGTCATATTAATTCAGGCGAGTAGTTGCCCAGATGCAGGGAACAGAGTCTCACGACCAATTACTGCAGATGCGTCACTCTCATCCTTGGGATAAGCGTCTCGGCGCATTTTTATCTCTACCCATTCTGTTCCGGGGAATTATGGAAAACACCGTTTAACGTGTAGAAATTCCATATTCCGATCTTCATAGCGCCTAAATACAGAGATTGGAAAAGGATATGTAAGCACGGCGAGAAATGCATGCTTGAACATAAATGCAGATAAATAAATCAATCATCTGAACATAAATACAAATGCTGTTCAAGCATACTGGCCGCGCTACTGTATCTGACCACAGACAGCACCTGTGCAATGTCCTCAATAGATTGCAAGTATCAGTCTTGGTCAGATCAGACTTCTGTGTAGTTACGAGTGTATTATGTGGGAGTTAAGTGAATTCAAAAAGGGGGAAATTGTTGGTGCTCGAATAGTGGGTGCTTCTGTACCCCACATAGCCCAACTGGAAAGAGGCACTTTATTTATTTATTTCTCAGTCACAAGTCTTCTCGACTCGTTTCATGCGGTCCGTCACGAATTCCTCTCCTGTGCCAACCTCTTCATCTCAGGGTAGCGCTTGCAACTTACGTCCTCGGGTTATTTGCTGGATGTCTTCCAATCTCTGTACTCCTCTGCAGCTCTTACCATTTACAGCGAGCGAGGTGGTGCAGTGGTTAGCACGCTGGACTCGCATTCGGAAGGACGACGGTTCAATCCCGCGTGTGGCCATCCTGATTTAGGTTTTCCGTGATTTCCCTAAATCACTCCAGGCAAATGCCGGGATGGTTCCTTTGAAAGGGCACGGCCGACTTCCTTCCCCGTCCTTCCCTAATCCGATGAGACCGATGACCTTGCTGTTTGGTCTCTTCCCCTAAACAATCCAATCCATTACCATTTACAGCCCCCTCTGGTACCATGGAAGTTATTCCAATACGTTTTAACACATGTCCTATCATCCTATTCCCTTCAATTTGTCAGTGTTTTGGATTTATTCCTTTCCGATTCCGCGCACAACCTCTTCATTCGTTACCTGATCATGTCAACCAATTTTAGACATTCGTCTGAACCACCACCTGTCAAATGCTTTGATTCTCTTCTGTTCCGGCTTTTCCCACAGTCCATGTTTCACCAATCATACAATGCTGTGTCCAGACGTACATTATCAGAAATTTCTTCCTCAAATTAAGGCCTAGGTCTGATTCTAGTAGACTTCTCTTGCCCAGGAATACCCTTTTTTCTAGTGCTGCTCTGCTTTTGATGTCCTCCTTGCTCCTTCCGACATTGGTTAATTTGCTGCCTAGATTGTACAATTCCCTAAATTCATCTACTGCTTGACCACCAATCCTGATGTTAATTTTCTCGCTGACTTCATTTCTGCTACTTCTCATCACTTCCTTCTTCGATTCACTCTCAATCCACATTCTTTGCTCATTGGACTGTTCATTCCATTCGCCAGATAATGTAATTCTTCTTCACTTTCACTGAGGATAGCGATATCAGCGAATCATACCACTGTTGTCCCTTCACCTTGAATTCTAATCGCACCCTTGTACATTTCTTTTATTTCCATCATTGCTTCTTCGATGTATGGATTGAACAGTAGGGGCGAGACACTAAATCTCTGTCTTACACCCTTTTTAATCCGAGCACTTCGTCGTTGGTCTCCCACTCTTATTATTCCCTCTTGGCTCCCGTACATGTTTTACATTACCCGTCTCTCCCTATAGCTTATCCCCATTTTCCTAAGAATTTTGAACATCTTGCACCATTTGACGTTGTCGAACGCTTTTTCAATGTCATGTCTTGATTATTCTTTAGTCTTGATTTCATTATCAGTCTAACGTCAGATTTGTCTCTCTGGTGGCTTTACCTGTCCTAAAGCCGAAGTGATCGTCACGTTACACATCCCCAGTTCTCTTTTCCATTCTTCTAAATGTTACACTTGTCAGAAGCTTGCATGCATGATCTGTTATACTGATAGTACGATAATTTGCACACTTCTCAGCTCTTGCAGTCTTCGGAATTGTGTGGATGATATTTTTCCGAAATATCAAATGGTTCAAATGGCTCTGAGTACTATGGGACTTAACATCTGTGGTCATCAGTCCCCTAGAACTTAGAACTACTTAAACCTAACTAACCTAAGGACATCACACACATCCATGCCCGAGGCAGGATTCGAACCTGCGACCGTAGCGGTCACGCGGTTCCAGACTGAAGCGCCTAGAACCGTCCGAAATATCGCCAGACTCATACATTATACACAATTGTTACCACTGCCTTCAATTACTTTAGAAATTCTGACGTAGTGCTATCCATGCCTTCTGCTTTATTTGATCTTAAGACTACCAGAGTTGTTTTAAATTACGATTCTAATACTGGATCCCGTATCTCGTCTAAATCGAGACCAGTTTCTTTTTCTATCCTATCAGACAAACCTTCTCCCTCGTAGAGGTCTTTAATGCGCTCTTTCCACCTATTCGCTCTTTACTCTGCATTTAACACTGGAATTCCCGTTGCACTCTTAATGTTACCACTCCTGCTTTCAATTTCACCGAAGGTTGTTTTGACTTTCCTATATAGTGACTTAGTCCTCCCAACAATCATTTCTTTTTCTATTTCTTCACATTTTTCATGCAGCCATTTCGTCTTAGCCTCCCTGCACTTCCTGTTTATTTCATTTCTCAGCGCCTTGTGTTCTTGAATTTCCCTGAACGGTTTTTGTTCTTCCTTTTTTCATCGACCAGCTGAAGTATTTCTCCTGTTACCCATGGTTTCTTCGCAGTTACCTTCTTTGCACGTGTGGTTTTCCTTCTAACTTCTATAGTTCCCCTAAATAGAGATATCGATTCCTCTTCAACTGTCTGCCTATTGAGTTATTCCTTATTGCAGTATCAACAGCCTTAGAGAAGTTCAAGCGTGCCTCTTCTACTTCTGTATCTCATTTCTTTGCGTATTGATTCTTCCTGACTAATCTCTTAAACCTCAGCCTACTCTTCGTTACTACTGCATTGTGATCTGAGTCTATATGTTCTTCTGGGAGCGCCTTGCAATCCAGTATGTGTTTTCGAAACCTATGTCTAACTCAAATCATCCCATATCACCTGCCCTTTTCCCAGTATATCTCCCCCTCTTGTGTTTCTTTAGCAGAGCATTCGCTATTACTAGCTGAAATTTATTACAGAACTTAGTCAGTCTTTATCCTCTCTCATTCCTTGTCCCAAGCACATATTCTCCGCTAACACTTTCATCTACTCCTTCCCTTATAACCGCATCCCAGATCTTTTCTCTCTCTCTTCATCGTCAGCTTGTGACGTCGGCAAGAATACCTGAACTATCCTTGTTGGTGTTGGTTTTGCTGTCGATTCTGATGAAAACAATCCTATCACTGAACCGTTCACAGTAACACATACTCTGTCCTACCTCCCTATTCATAACGAATCCTACTACCGTTATACCATTTTCTACAGCTGTTGATATTACGCTAAACTCATCTGACCAGAAATCCTTGTCTTCTTTACATTTCGCTTCACTGACCCCCACAATTTCTAGATTGAGCCTCAGCGTTTCTCTTTTCAGACATTCTACATTACTGGCCATTAAAATGCTTCACCAAGAAGACATGCAGATGATAAACGGGTATTCATTGGACAAATATATTGTACTAGAACTGATATGTGATTACATTTTCACGCAATTTGGGTGACTAGATCCTGAAAAACCAGTACCCAGAACAACCGCCTCTGGCCGTTATAGCGGCCTTGATACGCCTGGGCATTGAGTCAAACAGAGCTTAGATGGCGTGTACAGGTATACATGCCCATGCAGCGTCAACACAATACCACAGTTCATCAAGAGTAGTTCAAACGGTTCAAATGGCTCTGAGCACTATGGGACTTAACATCTGAGGTCATCAGTCCCGTAGAACTTGGAACTACTTAAACCTAACTAACCTAAGGACATCACACACATCCATGCCCGAGGCAGGATTCGAACCTGCTACCGTAGCAGTCGCGCGGTTCCGGACTGAAGTGCCTAGAACCGCTCGGCCACCACGGCCGGCCAAGAGTAGTGACTGGCGAATTGTGACGAGCGAGTTGCTCGGCCATCATTGACCAGACGTTTTCAGTTGGTGAGAGATCTGGAGACTGTGCTGGCCAGGGCAGTAGTCGAACACTTTCCATATCCAGAAAGGCCTGAGCAGGACCTGCATCATGCGGTCGTGCATTATCTTGCTGAAATGTAGGGTTTCGCTGGGATCGAATGAAGGGTAGGGCCACGGGTCGTAACACATCTGAAATGTAACGTCCACTGTTCAAAGTATCGTCAATGAGAACAAGAGGTGACCGAGACGTCTAACCAATGGCACCCCATACCATCACGCCAGGTGATACGCCAGTGGTGAATACACGCTTCCAATGTGCGTTCACCGCGATGTCGCTAAACACGGATGCTATCATCGCGATGCTGTAAACAGAACCTGGATTCATCCGAAAAAATGACGTTCTGCCATTCGTGCACCCAGGTTCGCCGTCGAGTACACCATCGCAGGCGCTCCTGTCTGTGATGTAGCCTCAATGGTAACCGCACCCACGGTCTCCGAGTCCATGCTGCTGCAAACGTCGTCGAACTGTTCGTGCAGATGGTTGTTGTCTTGCAAACGTTCCCATCTGCTGACTCAGGGATCGAGACGTGGCTGCAGGATCCGTTACAGCCATGCGGATAACATGCCTGTCATCTCGACTGCTAGGATACGAGGCCGTTGGGAAACAGCATGGCATTCCGTATTACCCTCCTGAACCCACCGATTCCATATTCTGCTAACAGTCATTGGGTCTCGACCAACGCGAGCAGCAATGTCGCGATACGATAAACCGCAATCGCGATAGGCTACAATCCGACCTTTATCAAAGTCGGAAACGTGATGGTACGCATTTCTCATCCTTACACGAGGCATCACAACAGCGTTTCACCAGGCAGCGCCGGTCAACTACTGTTTGTGTATGAGAAATCGGTTGGAACCTTTCGTCATCTCAGCACGTTGTAGGTGTCGCCACCGGCGCCAACCTTGTGTGAATGCTCTGAAAAGCTAATCATTTGCATATCACAGCATCTTCTTCCTGTCGGTTAAATTTCGCGTCTGTAGCACGTCATCTTCGTGGTGTAGCAATTTTAATGGTCATTAGTGTAGTTGTCCTATCACGTTCAAGTTTCTGACAGTCCATGCCCCGACTCGTAGAACTTTATCTTTTCAATGGTTATTCAGTCTTCCATGTCGAACACTTATAACGCATACAGGAAAAGCGAACGGGCATTATACGCTAAATCACAACGCGGACGAAAGTGTGTGTTGAGTTATTGTGACTGACCTTCATTGAACAGGACACTAAAAAAAAAAAGTCCGAACAGGCATTGAAGGCCCACCGGTGCCGGTCGACCGCCGTGTCATCCTCAGACCTCAGGCGCCACCGGATGCGAATACAGAAGGGCATGTGGTCAGCTCACCGCTCTCCTGGCCGTTGTCCGGTTTTCGTGACCGTAGCCACTACTTCTCAATCAAGTAGCTACTCAATTGGTCAGTTGGCCTCACAAGGGCTGAATGCACCCCCCTTGCCAACAGTGCTCGGCAGACCGGACGGTGACCCATCCAAGTGCTAGCCCAGCCCGGCAGCGCTTAACTTCGGGCGTAGGAAAAGAACTGCAGAAGGCGCTGCGGAGCTGAATGTCGCACTCGCGAACCTTGTGAGCACCAAAACAACACGAAGGAAGCTCTACAAGCTGGGAATTGCAGGACTGGCCGTAATACGAAAGTCACTAATCAGTTTTGCGGGTATTTGTAACACGAAAACTTGGTGATGTAACCATAAAATCTGGGCTATGAAGCAATAGGAGAGCGCCATTTCGACAGATGAGTCTTGTGTTTCCCTGTTTCCAACTTCTAGTCGAGTTTACGTCCAAAGAGAGAAACATGGCGGGTTTCGGTGACGATTTGGGCAGCCATATCGTGTTGCTCCACGGATCCCATAGTTACTATGCAATCTCGCTTTAGTGCCAACGATTATGGGATCATTTTAGCTGATCACGTCCATCCAATCGTACAATGTTTGTTCGCCAGTGGTGACGGTGTGTTCCAACAGGACAGGGGTCCTGTTTACACAGATCGCGTCGTTCGGGACTGGCTTTGTGAACACGGAGATGAATTGTCGCCCTTGTCACCAGATCTCAACACAATTGGGCCTCTGTGCTCTACTTTGGAGAGAAGAGTGCGCGATCGCTATCCAACTCCATCATGGTTACCTGAGGTTGCCACTCTATCCCAGGAAGGAACACAAACATTCTGAAAACAACATAGAACAGAATCTCCAAATACTCCATGTTGCCAACAAAGGCACAATACTTAACCTCCTTGAAGAAACTGAAATACACTACTAGCCATTAAAATTGCTACACCAAGAGGAAATGAAGATGATAAACGGGTATTAATTGGACAAATATATTATACTAGAACTGACATGTGATTACATTTCCATGCAATTTGGGTGCATAGATCCTGAGAAATCAGTACCCGGAACAACCACCTCTGGCCGTAATAACGGCCTTGATGCGCCTGGGCATTGAGTCAAACAGAGCTTGGATGGCGTGTAGAGGTATAGCTGCCCATGCAGCTTCTACACGATACCACAGTTCATCAAGAGTAGTGACTGGTGTATTGTGACCAGCCAGTTGCTCGGCCATCATTGACCAGACGTTTTCAATTGGTGAGACATCTGGAGAATGTGCTGGCCAGGGCAGCAGTCGAACATTTTCCATATCCAGAAAGGCCTGAGCAGGACCTGCATCATGCGGTCGTGCATTATCTTGCTGAAATGTAGGGTTTCGCTGGGATCGAATGAAGGGTAGGGCCACGGGTCGTAACACATCTGAAATGTAACGTCCACTGTTCAAAGTATCGTCAATGAGAACAAGAGGTGACCGAGACGTCTAACCAATGGCACCCCATACCATCACGCCAGGTGATACGCCAGTGGTGAATACACGCTTCCAATGTGCGTTCACCGCGATGTCGCTAAACACGGATGCTATCATCGCGATGCTGTAAACAGAACCTGGATTCATCCGAAAAAATGACGTTCTGCCATTCGTGCACCCAGGTTCGCCGTCGAGTACACCATCGCAGGCGCTCCTGTCTGTGATGTAGCCTCAATGGTAACCGCACCCACGGTCTCCGAGTCCATGCTGCTGCAAACGTCGTCGAACTGTTCGTGCAGATGGTTGTTGTCTTGCAAACGTCCCCATCTGCTGACTCAGGGATCGAGACGTGGCTGCAGGATCCGTTAGAGCCATGCGGATAAGATGCCTGTCATCTCGACTGCTAGTGATACGAGGCCGTTGGGAAACAGCATGGCATTCCGTATTACCCTCCTGAACCCACCGATTCCATATTCTGCTAACAGTCATTGGGTCTCGACCAACGCGAGCAGCAATGTCGCGATACGATAAACCGCAATCGCGATAGGCTCAATCCGACCTTTATCAAAGTCGGAAACGTGATGGTACGCATTTCTCATCCTTACACGAGGCATCACAACAGCGTTTCACCAGGCAGCGCCGGTCAACTACTGTTTGTGTATGAGAAATCGGTTGGAAACGTTCCTCGTGTCAGCACGTTGTAGATGTCGCCACCGTCGCCAACCTTGTGTGAATGCTCTGAAAAGCTAATTATTTGCATATCACAGCATCTTCTTCCTGCCGGTTAAATTTCGCGTCTGTAGCACGTCATCTTCGTGGTGTAGCAATTTTAATGTCCAGTTGTGTATTTATCTAAAATACAGCATCTGACTACCTACTCAATGATGAAATTGAACTGAGAAACAAATTTTCCTTCAGAACTTAAAGTAACCACTCAACGAACACCGGCTCCCCTTCCCTCCCCCCCTCCCAACGACGTCCCCCCCTCCCTCTCCTTACATCCTAACTACAAACTACACTGGTGTCAATGCAATATCCTACCAGAGAATAAAACCTGTACTATATTTCTAAATGTTAAAGCCTTCTACTGCTACCATAAATCAGTACTTTTATATGTATTAATTCTAGATGGAACAAACAGTAGCTGCCTTTATCAATATTCCAGATCACTCTAATAATGTAAGAATAAAATTTAAGTCAAAAGTTAAAGAACTTATGTTCGTGATTTTGTAAACATAAAGTGTACAGCCATACAAACAGCTTTAGTCCATTACAATCACTATAACGTTTATACATATACCTTTAGCTAAAATAAACAGAATCTACTCTTGATAATACCCCAGATCATGTTAACATAACAACAGAAATACGTCAACAGTTCATCTGAAGATTTGTTATTAATTTAAATATAAAGGTCCTAGTCATACGGACAGCTGCATTTCACTGCAGATACAATAACTCTGTATTATTGACTCCTGGGTATTCATGTTAATGCCAATCATGACAAAAAAAAATTGCTATAAACTGCCTGTAATATACAAGTAGAAATAAGATATCAGATCACCTGAAGTTTGTTTTTTTAGTAATTTATTTATTTATTTTATCTTGTGCTCTCATGTTATCGCCATTCTGATTAAAATACTTGCCCTTATATCGACTTTAATACATGTAAAGAACAACATATTACATCTCTGTACAAAGTAGGCCTATGCCATATCTTTCTGTCAAGATCTTCGTTACAAGCAACAGTTATAAAGCGCATGGTGGTTGCTGGAAAAGTCTCGCTGTCAGAGTGTAAATTAATATAGTTTGTGTGCAAGTGTGTGTACTGATATAACTACTGGATATCAAAATGGAGGCAGACAGATGGACACTAACCGAAAAGAGCCACCTATACTGTCGCAGTAAGTAAAAAACTAAATTTACATACATATCGGCACATAAGCTATTATCACGGCGATACATTAAAGTGTGACCCATCTTTTTGTCATAGAGCCAGCACCCAGCATTATGCTAGCAGTAATGATGTAACTTCCTGAAACCATCTGAAGATGAACCTGAAAAGGTTCGAAAATGAGTTTGTGGAATAAAAAATAATTATTCAAAAACGTGACTGGTTGCAGTTCTGTATAACTCACTTACAATGGTATAATATTGTCTTTAAAACCATAAGGTAACCGTAGTTATTCGTTCCGAGACAACTGGAAGTTGTTTTGAATAACAAGGGTTTTCCTACACCGTATTAGGCACGGTATTGTGTTATGTGTGTGACGTTTCCATACTTTTTTCTGTCTCATCTCTGTATTAGGCTCTACTACGAGAGTAAGAAGTCAGAAATATAGTCAGCCACGTGGTATACAACTTCGGTGTGCCGAAGTATAATATAACGTTTGCTCAGTATACATTAACGATTTGTCAGATAGGATCAGCATCTCTGTAGCGTCATTCGCTGGCGCTTCACTGTCTTCAGGGAAACACCATCAAGCGATCTTAAGGAAAAAGCGCCAAGTCTTGGACAAAATTTACAGTTGGTGTAGTGAATGAAAGCTCTCTTCCAATGAGGATAAACATTTATAACAAAGAAAAAAACCCGAGACTATTGCATTACTAGACCAGTGGTCAACATGTTGAGCACGCCACGTCACATTAGTATTCAGGGGTATCACTAATAAGCGATTTGAAATGGGACGACCACATAAAAACAGTATTAGGGAAGGCGAATAAAAGTCTTACAAGGAGGCGGCACGACCGTGGGGTCGGGGATTTGTCCGCCATTTTGTGTGGGGAAAGAGGACTCTTAACACCTCACGTGGTTAAAATATTAGGAGGCACTACTCGGAAAATCCCGAGAAAAATCGATCCATAGTTTCTTAGCTGACTTATGAATATAAAAAGTTAGTCCCTTGCCGAGCCGCCGTCTGGCCTACATGGTTAGCGGTCGGACCCTTACGCCAAAGGTCTCGGGTTAGATTCCTCCTCTGGAACTTTTTTTTTTTCTTCTATTGCTTGCAAAATTGCAGCGCATTGTTACAGGAGAATCGTGAAATTAATTTCCGGGAAGTTTGTATAAAAATTCATTCTATAATTCACCATCAATTATCGTCACCAGTATTCCGAGGCATTATTCAATATGCCTGGTTTGCCTCAAGACTGTCAGAAACTCGAAACATTTTCGTAAATGTTAATGGGGCATGTTTTTGTACAGATTTATTACAAACGCCCTGTGATTGTAAAAAATCCGCCTTTATATGTTGCGCAAGATGTTGCAAAAATTATTGCTTTGTTTGTTTTAACGATAATTACCACTGCGGTTCTTGTTTATAATTATTATATGTATAAAAATTGAATGTTTTCCAATTGACTTTGTTATTCTGATTAAAAAGGCACTGTTTCTCCTCGTATACTTTACAATGAAAAATGGAAAACCCCACCGCCATGAATTGTGTTGTTGGACAAAAAGAAAATAATTTTTATTCAATCCAATTGTTAAAGATAATGTAGGTTTTTGAAACTTTCTGAATAGTTGGTCGAATAACCAAAGAAAATGAAACAGAAGGGAAAAAAAAATTGTCAGAGGAGGAATCGAACATGGCGTAAGACTCCAAGCCCTAAACACCTAGGCCAGACGGCGGCTCGGCAGTGTACTAACATTTTATACTCATAAGGCACCTAAGAAACTTTGGATCGATTTTTCCCGGAATTTTCCGAATAGTGCCTCCTAATATTTTACCCACGTGAGGTGTTAGGGGTCCTCTTTCACCACGCAAAATTGCGGACAAATCCCCGACCCCCCACGGTCGTGCCGTCTCCTTGTTCCATAAGTGTGGACATGTGCTGTGCATCGGTGGAGGAAATTGCACAAAGACACTTCCTACGAATCCTAGAGTACTGTTTCAGTGGCTGGCACACTTATCAAGTAGCGTGATAACAGAGATCGACCGAATTCAGATAAGCACTGTTAGGCTCGTGACAGGACGGTATATCCCATACGATAGTGTAATGTACTTATATGGGAATCCTTGAAAGAAAGACTACGTAGTTGCATCAAAATCCTTTTTGGTATATTTAGAGAATCTGTATTCTAGAATCCATGTGGCCATTAAACTGTCACGATCGTGTGTCTCGCGTAGAATTTACGAGAAAACGATAAGTAACATTAGGACGCGTACAGAAACACACAGTTTTTTCCCCGTTGCTCAGAGTGCGAATACAATGAAACGTAAAATCGATAATGTTGGTACAAAGCACTCTCTGTCGTGCGCTTTAGAGTGTCTTTCGGAGTACATACGTAGATGCATAACAATCCACGGGTGTCTGACGTTGAACGATTTCGTTGGTTCGGTCGTAGATTAATGACGAGCTTTTGTTCAGTGTAAGTACATTTAGAAACGCATTTTATGCCTGACAAAGAGGTTGTTAACAAAATCATAACCTTCAGCAAAATATTATTTAAGTATGTAGAATTCATATGGAGTGGGTGAAAAGAAGTTGTCGAAACTACACTAGTGAGAATATTTTTACACGTCTTTTTCGTTAGCAGGCGAGTGTAACAGACCTGCTGCAAAACGAATTTAGAAAAACTGACTTCCAGCCTCTTATATGCCAAACTCGTAAAGCCAATGAAGATGAAATGAAACTAATAAAAGTTTGCTGAGATGCATACTTTGTATAAGGAGTCACTGCCATGATGAAACCTACATATATAAAACTATCTCCTGCCACTCACTTTAGTGTGACCTTCAGAGTACAAATGTAGAAGTAGATAGATGTAAACCAATAGACTCTCTCTCTCTCTCTCTCTCTCTCTCTCTCTCTCTCTCTCCCTTGGCAACTGAAATAATGTTAACTGTACCTTTCACTGCTCTCTGAGGGGAATGCATTTAACATACCTGTGTCCTCTTATTCTGACATTTACCTCTGCCGCACTGCGGCGAGAACAGGGCAACCGCCACATTTTATAGTCGGTTTAGTTCTGTCCTTAATGAGGTGTTGTTCTACAGCTAAGCACGGGCAAAAAGGCTGTTTGTGCTACGTAGTGCAATATCCGCAGCCTGGATGCTTTTACGTAGGTACAACAGTTCAGTAAGGAACTCATGTTCACTTGAGAACCAGCAGGGGTTCAATTATGAGCGTGCTGATTGTTAAACAGTAGCACTTTTGGCTTAAAGAGGTTGAAACGACTAATTCCATATTTTAATGTACAGGATGATAGTTACATTTTATGTGACCGACTCAGACTGTCCACTGACCTCATAGACAAGTACTCAGAAGTAAAATACGTCTCGCCTCCTTCTTCAAAACGTCGAGAATTCGCACTGAAATTGAAATACTGGCCCCGATTGTTCCGAAACGAATGTTTTACCGAAGATGTAGGCTGTAAGTGTGAACATTAATTGTCAGAATTCAAAACGTCGAACAGCAGCACCAAAGTTTACAGCATTATGCACCGACAGTTCGAGGTACGTTATTTTTCCCTACCTACAAGAACGCGCCACAAAGCAATGCCGATGTTTCAACATCTTCTCAAGAAGCCCACTGTGAGGAGGCTTAGTGCAGTTTCCTAAGAACTTTATGCCACAGAGAAGGGTATTCAGTATGCAGATAATATGTACTAAGTCTAGTCTTTAATGTGGTATAGAGCAACTCCATGTGCGAAGCGGTTTCCATTTATCCGGCTCTCCTAACCAAGAAAAATAATCGCAATGTAGGGTAAGAGGTGTGTTTTGAAGTTAAAGTGGTGAAGCCGACCCAAATATCACGTTCTTTACACATTGCTGAATATGAAGAACGCAAGAAGCTAACATGAAAGACCCTGCACTTCACGACCCATCAGCCGCAGTAAGAAATAGGTGAAACTTCAAAAAAAAATCTTTGATGAGGACTCAAAAGTAGGACATGTTGAAGAATCGTCCCCTAGCGGGAGAATAAGTAAAAAGATTACCAAGGGGTGTCCACAGGGATCTGTCCTGGGGCCACTGTTCTGGGATATCGACATGGAACCCCTTTTGGACAACCTGCAGAACAGCGATGATGTGCTAGAGGGCATAGCCTACGCAGACGACCTCCTCCAGCTGGTTGACGGTCGTAGCCGCGAAGACCTAGAACCAAAAATTGAGAGGGCCGTATCAATCTTGAGTACATGGTGCCACACGGCCAAAATGAAGATCTCACCAAGTAAGTCCACATACTTACTACTGAAGGGACAACTAGCTAGAAATTCGACCGTGAGAATAGACAGCTCATCAGTTCTTCGGCGCCACGAGGCACGATACTTGGGTGTAGTCGTCGATGAGGGGTGGAGTTATACATCACACATTGACACCGTAACGCAAAGATCTTTAGAAACACTCAACAATCTAATAGCGATTGGACACAAACGATTCCACCTGATACCAGGACTAATAAAACTATATCACAACAGTATTTTGACATCAGTTGTAGGATACGGGTCAGGAGTGTGGGCTCACAGGCTCTCGAGGGTCATGCCTGCCATGGCTGTAAGAAGAGTGCAGCGAAATATGCTCCTGAGATCAGTAGGGGCGTACAGAACACAACTCCGGGGGGAGCGCTAACAGTGCTAATGGGGCTTTGTCCACTCGACATAAAGATTTGAGAACAAGCAGCATGGTACTGGGTCAAAAAGGGAAACGGACAAAATAACTGAACTAATGGGGATTCAAGTGGGGAACAAACCAGAAATCAGACGTAGGGGGAAGGAGCTTTGGCAAGAACAGTGGGAGAATGAAGAAACCGGTCGCAGAACACACGAACTACTGCTCAACATCAGGGAGCGACTACAATTAAAACATTTCAGGCCTTCAAGAGGACTGCTGCACTTCCTTACGGGACATGGACCCTACCCGCAATACTTATGCCGGTTCGGGAAACGGGCTACACCAACGTGTGACTCTGGGGGCGCACCAGGCACCCCAGAACATGTGGTGTATGAGTGCCACCTCTTCGACGACGTAGCGGCACAAGTACGTCAACAGTTACCCAACTATGAAACATATCACCTGCTCAGGCATGAGGATCACTTCCCAATCTTGAATAAATTAGCAAATGAAATTTCACACAAAGTCCTAAAGGAATTCCTGCGGAACAACAACTAAGATCTCACATTTGATACCGACCTGACTTCGTGCACTTGTCCCGTTCCGCCGAGGCGTGGACTTGGCCAGCCGCTTCAAGGGCTGGAATCCGCCACGTCTGGGATTAGGGGGAGGGTGCACCTTTCTTACCGATTCTGATACTCACCGGATTTGACATAAGATTAAATATTAGGATAGATGTAGGACAAGCTAGGATAGCAAAACTAGTCTAGCACTGCAGCGATGAACCACTTCGGGCCAGCCCGGTGCCAGGGGCATGTTGACCGGCATTAGCTCGGTGAACACGGCCAACAATGCAGGTTTATATAAACGCTGGCACACCTGTAACGCTGCAGGTAAAGTAGATTAGCATAAGTAGTAAATAATCAAACATTGGTAACCTAAGACAGCAGTAGTACCCATAGTGCATGAGTAAAAGAACTAACATTCCTAGAAATAAGTTGTAGTAATAATAATTGTATCGTATCAATTAGGACCTACTAATTGTATAAGGTGGTGGGTTGTTCAAGTATCATATATGTTGAAGAATAAGGAATTTTAAAAAAATGACCATGGAAACCTCGGAATTTAACGATTAATGCAATTTGTTTCTCAAATTATTAGTTTTTCTCATATTTTCGATATAGGTTTTTGCATTATATCTTGTAATCTTTAAATATTATGTATTTCACCGTAAAATTATTTCTTTACATAAATAAATTAACTGACTTTTTACACAGTGCTGATATTATTCAGAAATGGTAAATACGCAAATACGACCTCAACTCTGACTTCGACTCGGGCAAAATAGTTGAACACCATTCGACTTTCGTTCCAGTAACTTCCGTTAAATTAAAGCCTGTTTCCCAGCAACAATGAGTAACGTCATTACAAGAAGGCCTAGAATTCTGTTGACTGTTGATTCCTTTACTGAGAATGTAGTTTGCAGCCGTCTGGAAAAGCCTATAATTGGACGTGAGACCTGCCATTTGTCTCCATAGTGCTCCATGAAATTTATCCGCCAGAACAGTTCGATGCAGACAGGCATTACCGTCAATGAAGAGGGAGTCTGGACCAAGAAAAACTCTGAAATGACGGATATGTCGCTATAGTGTATGATTTCCCTAGCACTGTCGTAACTCCAAGGTAGATACGAAGCTCCATACAGCCGTACACCACGGTGATTTTCGATATATCGATTCCACATCCACTATTTATGTTTAAATGCCAATACTGTAGCAAAAGAGGAATGAGTTTGTTTATAAATGAATCTTTATGCGATATTCGTCTTATAGTAGGAACTATATTATCTTTCCACAGTAAACTGCAATGGGAACTATGTATGAAAAAAGAGCTAGATTAATCTATGACGTGCATGTTACTCCATTCATTTATGGTCAGATATCAATGTGAATAACTGCGTAATAAACTGACGCTTTCTAGATAACGAAAATCTTCTGTGGAGAAATCAATATCGATTCCGTGAACATACGAGGCGTGTTTTTTTAGAAGTACCGTTTTGAAATTAAAAAAAAGACGTGCTAAGATATCTCAATAATTTTATTTTTGCATGAAAGCCAGTACCTTAATCTACTTTTCTATATAATTTCCGTCAATATTGAGGCACTTGTAATAATGTTATACCAGTTATTGCATACTCTCCTCATAGAAGCCTACCGCTTGACTTGTTAACCATTGCATCACCACTGTTTTGACTTCGTCATCGTCTTGAAGACGCTGACCGCCCAGGTGTCTCTTCAAGTGCAGGAACAGATGGTAGTCACTGGCCGCAAGATCGGGGCTGTGCGGAGGATGATGTAGAGTTTCCTATCGAAAAGATGTGATGATATCTTTGGTCTGATTCGCCACATGGGCATTGTCTTGCAGCAAAACGATGCCCTTGCTCAACTTCCCTGGACTGTTACTTTGATACTGGTATGACGTAGGCCACCCATGTTTCATCGCCCGTAACAATTTGGATTAAGAAATCATCACCGTCGTTGTGGTACCGCTCCAGGAAAGTCAATGCACTGTCTAAACGTTTGGTTTTGTGCACATCCGTCAACATTTTCGGTACCCAACGTGCGCACAATTTTCGGTAATTCAAGTGCTCGGTCACAACGCCATACAAAACACTACGAGAAACATTAGGAAAGTCATCCCGCAAGGAGGGAATCGTAAAGCGTCTGTTTTCTCTCATCTTATTGTCCACTTCCTGCACCATACTTTCATTAACGACCTAAGGACGCCCACTCCGTTGTTCATCATCGACATTTCTGCGGCCATCTTTAAATGCTCTCACCCGCTTTCTTATAATTCCATCACTCATAATGTTTTCTCCGTAAACTGCACAGATCTCACGATGAATATCAATCGCTTTTAGGCCTTTAGCACTAAGAAATCTTTTAACAGCCCGTACTTCTCAGTCGGCGGGTGTCACGATTATCGGAGGCTCCTTAAACACTCAGTACACAACGTAAACAAGGAAGAATCAGACCGTAATGGCGTCAGTGCGTAGATTAAGGTACAGGCTTTCATGTAAAAATAAAATTATTGAGATATCTTAGCACGTCTAATATGTGATACTGTTTTCAGCTCTTTCCTATCACGTACAGTTTCGTCGCAGTTTAACTTCAAAGATATATTTTGTTGCGCCAGTAAGTTATGCGTATTGTTGGAGGGAAATTTATCACTACAGCCCTGTATACCTTTAGGCTGCTACACCTGTTGATGCTGGTTGTTGTTGTGTTACTCTGAAAGTGTTGCTTGTCTCACGCGTTGGAATTACCAGTGCTGTATTGTGATTATTCTATGTATTTACGACAGTATTTATAAAACACTTCTCCTACTATGAATTTTATCCATAGTGGATGCTGTCGAACTCCGTGACTGTTCCTTTATAGGGTGTAAAAAAACAGCCGCTACCAGTCACAATAACGGATGTTTTTCTACACCTCTTCTACTGTTGACAGTTCCTTCTGTGTTAACATGCAAGTGTGTGAAGAACCTCGATATTTTCTGTTACGTTTTGGGAATTATACAGTGGCTAAACACACTTTGTGCGAAAAGCTTATCATGCTTATTTTTAATCGAAATTTGGTGACCAGCACGAGGGATGGGCGCCAGAGACAGTTTGTTGCTATTGTGTAGAAAAGTTAAGATTATGGACAAAAGAAGGGATGGACGCTGCATCAAATACCTTTCCAAGAAATTTCCCTTCACCACACGAGACAAATTGAAAGGTGGAATTTTTTCTAGTCCTCAAATAAATAAACTGACGAAGGATGAAGATTCTGAGAAGACCATGAACAAAAGAGGAAAAGGTGGATGACCGTCTTCTGATCAGTAACTGAGAACATTCTATTGAATAACAAATATCGTAATTACAAGTCTATTGTTGAAAAAAGCTGCAAGATTTCAGGAAGATGGGTTGTTAAGTGAGTGTGAGAGTCCACTTTCTACACTCGCATATCAACTGCTTTCCGCAAATTAGAGACGTTATACTGAAGAGCAAAGTAAAC
Organism: Schistocerca serialis cubense; assembly: GCF_023864345.2. Lineage (NCBI taxonomy): Eukaryota > Metazoa > Arthropoda > Insecta > Orthoptera > Acrididae > Schistocerca > Schistocerca serialis. The sequence goes on from NC_064645.1 coordinate 155,028,865, forward strand.
GTTCTCGCCGAGATATTAAGAGGAGGTACCAGCGGCACTGGACAGGAGCTATTTGGCAGACTGCTGTTGGATGTTGAAGAGAGACAGTCATACAATCATCATATACAAGGATCTACAAGAAAGTCAAAGAGGAGAAAGTTTGAAATTTTATGGAACACTGTTGACTTCTTGTTTTTATACAAGGTAGTCAAGAAACAAATTAGGGGAGTTCTGAGGAGTATTTTAACAGTATTTTATTTTTTAAATATGTTTTGATTAAGAACTCACCTTGTGTAAGATGGTGTTAGAATATATTTGTAGGCTCAGAAATGAGAATGGTCAAAATATGACTTCTTTTGTGTAAAAACCTGACGTGATAGACCAAAACGGTAATTATTTCTAGAATCAGCATAAAAATTTATTCTAGAACACCTACTTCTGACAAACCATCTGACAAAAAGTTTTAAAATGCAGACTATTGTTACGATTGCAGCCAGTACGGCATCATCACGAATAACGAAAATACACTACTGGCCATTAAAATTGCTACACCAAGAAGAAATGCAGATGATAAACGGGTATTCATTGGACAAATGTATTATACTAGAATTGACATGTCATTCCATTTTCACGCAATTTGGTGCATAGATCCTGAGAAATCAGTACCCAGAACAACCACCTCTGGCCGCAATAACGGCCTTGGTGCGCCTGGGCATTGAGGCAAGCACAGCTTGGATGGCGTGTACAGGTACAGCTGCCCATGCAGCTTCTACACGATACCACAGTTCATCAAGAGTAGTGACTGGCGTATTGTGACGAGCCAGTTGCTCGGCCACCATTGACCAGATGTTTTCAGTTGGTGAGAGACCTTGAGAATGTGCTGGCCAGGGCAGCAGTCAACCATTTTCTGTATCCAGAAAAGCCCATACAGGACATACAACATACGGTCGTGCATTATCCTGCTGAAATGTAGGGTTTCGCAGGGATCGAATGAAGGGTAGAGCCACGGGTCGTAACACATCTGAAATGTAGCGTCCACTATTCAAAGTGCCGTCAATGAGAACAAGAGGTGACCGAGACGTGTAGCCAATGGCACCCCATACCATCACGCCGGGTGATACGCCAGTATGTCGATGACGAATACACGCTTCCAATGTGCGTTCACCGCGATGTCGCCAAGCACGGATGCGATCATTACGATGCTGTAAACAGAACCTGGATTCATCCGTAAGAATGACGTTTTGCCATTCGTGCGCCCAGGTTCGTCGTTGAGTACACCATCGCAGGCGCTCCTGTCTGTGATGCAGCGTCAAGGATAACCGCAGCCATGGTCTCCGAGCTGATAGTCCATGCTACTGCAAACGTCGTCGAACTGTTCATGCAGATGATTGTTGTCTTGCAAACGTCCCCATCTGTTGACTCAGGGTTTGATGTGGCTGCTCGATCCTTTACAGCCATACGGATAAGATGCCTGACATCTCGACTGCTAGTGATACGAGGCCGTTGGGATCCAGCACGGCGTTCCGTATTACCCTCCTGAACCCACCGTATCCATATTCTGCTAAGTCATTGGATCTCGAGCAACGCGAGCAGCAATGTCGTGATACGATAAACCGCAATTGCGATGGGCTACAATCCGACCTTTATCAAAATCGGAAACGTGATGGTACGCATTTCTCCTCCTTACACGAGGCATCACAACAACGTTTCAGCAGGCAACGCCGGTCAACTGCTGTTTGTGTATGAGAAATCGGTTGGAACTTTCCTCATGTCAGTACGTTGTAGGTGTCGCCACCGGCGCCAAGCTTGTGTGAATGCTCTGAAAAGCTAATCATTTGCATATCACAGCATCTTCTTCCTGTCGGTTAAATTTCGCGTCTGTAGCACGTCATCTTCGTGGTGTAGCAATTTTAATGGCCAGTAGTGTATGTTCGCTTGGTGTGATAAATTACTTTTCTTGTTACAGCTAGATCGATGATCGCATTCAGATACGCCGTTATCCACGAGAAAGGCTGCTCGTAACATGCGGCGCCTCGGATGCAAGCCAATGGGGGTAGTATTACGCTATGGGGGACATTCACGTGGACTTGCATGGGATTTGTGGTAGCAATTAGAAGCACCATGACAGTTGTGGACTACATGAACACTATGCCGAACCACCTGCATCCCTCCAAGCTTGATGTCTTCCCCGAAGGCAACTTAATTTTCCAGCAGGACAATTGTCCGTGTCACAGATCTTGAATTGTGCTACAGTCGTTTGGGGAAGACGACAGTGAGCTCACGGGGACTTGTTGACCATTTAATTCGCCTGATGTGAACCCGATGGAATACATCTGGGACGCTACCAGGCGCCAACTCTACGCCCCGCAAACCAGCGTCCGAAATTTACGTAAACTGCGTGACCAGTACTTATACATCTGGCACCACATACCTCCGGAAACGTAGTAAGGACTTGTGCAATCCATGCCACGAAGAATCGCTGCTGTACTCATCAGAGGTGGACCCGTACATTATTAAGAAGGGTATCATCATGTTTCGGCTCATCATTGACACCACCGGCCATTAAAATTGCTACACCACGAAGATGACGTGCTACAGACGCGAAATTTAATCGTGATATACAAATAATTAGCTTTTCAGAGTATTCACACATGGTTGGCGCCGGTGGCGACACCTACAACGTGCTGACATGAGAAAAGGTTCCAACCGATTTCTCATACACAAACAGCAGTTGACCGGCGTAGCCTGCTGAAACGTTGTTGTGATGCCTCGTGTAAGGAGGAGAAATCCGTACCATGACGTTTCCAACTTTGATAAAGGTCGGATTGTACAGTATCACGATTGCGGTTTATCGCATCGCGACATTGCTGCTCGCGTTGGTCGAGATCCAATGACTGTTAGCAGAGTATTGAATCGGTGGGTTCAGGAGGATAAACGGAACGCCGTGCTGGATCCCAACGGCCTCGTATCACTAGCAGTCGAGATGACAGGCATCTGCCGGCCAGGGTGGCCGAGCGGTTCGAGGCGCTACAGTCTAGAACCGCGCGACCGCTACGACCGCAGGTTCGAATCCTGCCTCGGGCATGGATGTGTGTGATGTCCTTAGGTTAGTTAGGTTTAAGTAGTTCTAAGTTCTAGGGGACTGATGACCTAAGAAGTTAAGTCCCATAGTGCTCAGAGCCATTTGAACCTTTTTGACAGGCATCTTATACTCATGGCTGTAACGGATCGTGCAGCCACGTCTCGATCCCTGAGTCAACAGATGGGGACGTTTGCAAGACAACAACGATCTGCACGAACAGTTCGGCGACGTTTGCGCAGCATGGACTATCAGCTCGGAGACCGTGGTTGCGGTTACCCTTGACGCTGCATCACAGACAGGAGCGCCTGCGATGGTGTACTAACGACGAACGTAGGTGCACGAATGAAAAAACGTCATTTTTTCGGATGAATCCAGGTTCTGTTTACAGCATCAGGATGGTCGCATCCGTGTTTAGCGACATCGCGGTGAACGCACATTGGAAGCGTGTATTCGTCATCGCCATACTGGCGTATCACCCGGCGTGATGTTATGGGCTGCCATTCGTCACATGTCTCAGTCACCTCTTGTTCGAATTGACGGCGCTTTGAACAGTGGACGTTACATTTCAGTTGTGTTACGACCCGTGGCTCGACCCTTCATTCGATCCCTGCGAAACCCTACATTTCAGCAGGATAATGCACGACCGCATGTTGCAGGTCCTGTACGGGCCTTTCTGGATACAGAAAATGTTCGACTGCTGCCCTAGCCAGCACATTCTCCAGATCTCTCACCATTTGAAAACGTTTGGTCAATGGTGGCTGAGCAACTGCCTCGTCACAATACGCCAGTCACTACTCTTGATGATCTGTGGTATCGTGTTAAAGCTGCATGGGCAGCTGTACCTGTACACACAACCCAAGCTCTGTTTGACTCAATGTCCAGTCGTATGAAGGCGGTTATTACGGCCAGAGGTGGTTGTTCTGGGTCCTGATTTCTCAGGATCTATGCACCCAATTTGCGTGAAAATGTGATCACATGTCAGTTATAGTATAATATATTTGTCCAATGAATACCCGTTTATCATTTGCATTTCTTCTTGGCGTAGCAATTTTAATGGCCAGTAGTGTATTTCTATACACATCGACTGAGGTGACAAAAGTAATGGCATACCTCTTAACATCGTGTCGGACCTCTTTTTTCGCGGCGTAGGGCAGCAGCTCGACGTGGAATGGACGTAACAAATCGTTCGAAGCCCCCCACAGAAATACTGAGCGATGATGCATCTATAGCCGTCCATAAGGTGAAACTATCGCCGGTGCAGGATTTTGTGCACGAACTGCTCTTTATCGTGTACCATAAATGATCGATAGGATTGATTTCGGGAGACCTAGAAGGCCAAATGACTCGCTCGACCTTTCCAGAATGTTCTACGAATGGTCTCCAAGTATCTGACTTATTTCCAGTCAGTGATAGATTCACGTCAACCAGAGCAGCCAGTCCAGTTCGTGTAAACAAAGCCCAACAAGTGCCTTGTAGACAACCTGGATCCATAGCTTCGTGGGCTCTGTGCCTCACTCGAACCCTACTAGAATCTGAAATCGAGACTCATCTGACCAAGCCAAGGTTTTACTATCGTCTAGGGTCTCGTTTAGAGTTGAACTACTAAAATCTGAAATCGGTACTCATCTGACCAGGGCAAGGTTTTCCAATCGTCTAGGGTCTCTTTTTAGGGTCGAACCAATATGGCCACGCGTCCAGAAGAGGCGCTGCAGGAGACGTCGTCCTGTTAGTCAAGACATTTCGTCGGTCGTCTGCTGCCATAGCCCATTAACGCCATATTTCGCCGCATTGCCCTAACGGATTCGTTCGTCGAACGTCCCACATTGATTGCTGCGGTTATTTCATGCAGTGTTGCTTGTCTGTTAGAAATGACAACTCTTCGCAAACGCCGCTGCTTTCTATTGTTGAGTGAAGGCCGTCGACCACTGCGCTGTTCATGGTGAGAGATAATGCCTGAAATTTGGCTTGACACCGTGGATCTCGGAATATTGAGTTCCCTAGCGATTTCCGAAATGGAATGTCCCATGCCTCTAGCTCCAAGTCCGCAGCTTGTGGTCTCGCTGTAGCGTTCTCGCTTCCCGAACACGGGGTCCCGGGTTCGATTCCCGGCGGGGTCAGGGATTTTCACCTGCTTCGAGATGACTGGGTGTTGTTGTGTCGTCTTCATCATCGTCATTCATCCCCATTACGGTCGGAGGAAGGCAATGGCAAACCACCTCCACCAGGACCTTGCCTAGTACGGCGGCGCGTGCCTCCCGCTCTGTAAAGGAGAATGGGACTTCATCATCATCTACACTCCTGGAAATTGAAATAAGAACACCGTGAATTCATTGTCCCAGGAAGGGGAAACTTTATTGACACATTCCTGGGGTCAGATACATCACATGATCACACTGACAGAACCACAGGCACATAGACACAGGCAACAGAGCATGCACAATGTCGGCACTAGTACAGTGTATTTCCACCTTTCGCAGCAATGCAGGCTGCTATTCTCCCATGGAGACGATCGTAGAGATGCTGGATGTAGTCCTGTGGAACGGCTTGCCATGCCATTTCCACCTGGCGCCTCAGTTGGACCAGCGTTCGTGCTGAACGTGCAGACCGCGTGAGACGACGCTTCATCCAGTTCCAAACATGCTCAATGGGGGACAGATCCGGAGATCTTGCTGGCCAGGGTAGTTGACTTACACCTTCTAGAGCACGTTGGGTGGCACGGGATACATGCGGACGTGCATTGTCCTGTTGGAACAGCAAGTTCCCTTGCTGGTCTAGGAATGGTAGAACGATGGGTTCGATGACGGTTTGGATGTACCGTGCACTATTCAGTGTCCCCTCGACGATCACCAGCGGTGCACGGCCAGTGTAGGAGATCGCTCCCCACACCATGATGCCGGGTGTTGGCCCTGTGTGCCTCGGTCGTATGCAGCCCTGATTGTGGCGCTCACCTGCACGGCGCCAAACACGCATACGACCATCATTGGCACCAAGGCAGAAGCGACTCTCATCGCTGAAGACGACACGTCTCCATTCGTCCCTCCATTCACGCCTGTCGCGACACCACTGGAGGCGGGCTGCACGATGTTGGGGCGTGAGCGGAAGACGGCCTAACGGTGTGCGGGACCGTAGCCCAGCTTCATGGAGACGGTTGCGAATGGTCCTCGCCGATACCCCAGGAGCAACAGTGTCCCTAATTTGCTGGGAAGTGGCGGTGCGGTCCCCTACGGCACTGCGTAGGATCCTACGGTCTTGGCGTGCATCCGTGCGTCGCTGCGGTCCGGACCCAGGTCAAAGGGCACGTGCACCTTCCGCCGACCACTGGCGACAACATCGATGTACTGTGGAGACCTCACGCCCCACGTGTTGAGCAATTCGGCGGTACGTCCACCCGGCCTCCCGCATGCCCACTATACGCCCTCGCTCAAAGTCCGTCAACTGCACATACGGTTCACGTCCACGCTGTCGCGGCATGCTACCAGTGTTAAAGACTGCGATGGAGCTCCGTATGCCACGGCAAACTGGCTGACACTGACGGCGGCGGTGCACAAATGCTGCGCAGCTAGCGCCATTCGACGGCCAACACCGCGGTTCCTGGTGTGTCCGCTGTGCCATGCGTGTGATCATTGCTTGTACAGCCCTCTCGCAGTGTCCGGAGCAAGTATGGTGGGTCTGACACACCGGTGTCAATGTGTTCTTTTTTCCATTTCCAGGAGTGTACTTCCAACTACCACTCCGCGGTCAAAATCTCTTAATTACCAACGAGTTGCCATTGTCACGTCGGAAATCTTTTCACATGACTCACGTGAGAACATGTGACAGTTCTGCTAATGCACTACCCTTTATACCTTATGTACACAATACTATAGCGATCTGTATATGCACATATCGCTATCCCACCACTTTTGTCACCACCGCCTATAACGCCTGTCTGTCGGGGTATCTGAAAGGGCACTGGCAGCAACTGGTAAATTTGACTTTTTCCATCCTCTTTCTTCAGTTATGCATAACTTTTGGACATCAGTGTAGCTCAAAATAATTTCTTGTATCGCATCAACCCTCAGCATAACGTCCACACCGCGATAAACAACCTTACGCTGTCTTTCTTCGTGGTAGTCTCCCTGGCTACAGTAAGTAATCAACGCTCTCGGACTGAGTGTTCGCACCCTCACGTGAGAGTACATCGCACTGGGCTGCCATAGGTTCTATTAACGGTTCTCGGCTGCCTTCGACGACACACATAAATGTTCCCCCGGCCGTTAATTCCATGTGAGTAATTGAACGTTCTGCCACAGTTTCATTACCACCCATTAGCCAGTAAAAAAGGAACGAGTAACGGAGAGTTATAGCTTGTCGGTTCCCGCGAGAAGGACTTTTCACCATTGTCTGCATGTAACGCACGTTACTCCACATAATACCGCATATCACGTGTTATTTGTAATAGTAAAATCCCCAAATTCTGTGAAAGAAATTACTTAATAATAACTACGATAGGTTTTTATCAGTTTCTATGAAAAAGTTACCAGTAATGACTTTGATACGTCCATGCCAATTTTGTATTTGTGAGCAGAAAAGAGGAGCGTTCCGTTCATGTTTATTAACCCTGTTTTGTGTTGGATACTTCTATGTTTACGTCTTTTTTGACATGCTGTAGCCATTGTTTCAGTTTCCTGGTGTTGCACTTAGAAATTAATGCCACTTGCAGCTATTATGTAATTATAGTCTTTATTTTAGCAGTTTTCCTAAAAGCCTGCAGGTGAACTCTACACTGACACCAAACTTACAGTTTATCATTTACAACACGTCACGCTAAATGTAAAATTAGACGGAAGACTTCCTTGCAAACAGAGCCGAGTAAGTTGTAATCACTGACAACACATAGTCATAAGCATAGGTAACTAAACCATGACAATTCAGAACGCATATACGGTGTTTCCCTTATGGTGGCACAATGTACTATCTCATGTAACTGTATGCTTTCAAAATTATTTTAAAAAGGTACGAGTGAGTAGTTGACACGGTAGCGATATCGTTGCCTTGAGAAGCTGCAATCCAGAGGAGCTACGTTACGTATCAATGTAGGGATTTCGTGCTGTTTATGGCATTCATTCGCTGGTTCATTGCGCATTATAAAACTAATTGTAACATTGCTTAAGAGCCCAGTATCTTGCAAACATTCGTTGTATCTCTCACATCACTGGTGATTGCTCATTTTCAGTGGCGACTGTTGTGTAAGAGCACATGAGCACGCTGACTTTCGACACCTTGGGGATTTATTGGTTACTTTTCCTTGAATTCTGTTAAACATGACGTAGATGCCGCAGTCTGAAAGATACGGTACTTACATCTACCGGTCTACTGCTCCTCTAGACTACAAAAAACTTGGCACACATTCAGTTGTGCACGCTTTAAGGAGCTTTTGCGCATGCGCAGCTCGCGTGACGTAATTGACTTACAGGCCAAACACTTACCGATTTTATAAACAACGTGCGCGTTTCACGACGTGCACAGCTAGCTCTTGCCCCTCCATAGAAGTTTACGTCAGTGCCACCAGATGGTAGCACACTATGGCAAACTTTTATCCCCGTTCACTCAGCATAAATCTTGCTAGATTATAGCACAGTCCTCAGATACGCTAATTCATTTACTATACAGTAAAATTAGATCGGGCGTCAGTGTATGTTGAAGTTGTGCTGACAGTAAACCTATTTTGTGGGTTTCTGAATGAGTTATAGAATATTACGTTATGAATTTTATCGTACAATGATCCATCTGATGCAGTGAGAATCATAAGGGCCTAAAGTGTATCACTGTCGATTGTGAGATTGTAGCATTTATTCATGCTTCTGAAATCCGTTGATATTTGATGAGTCACGTGTATCTGTGCTGTAGGCCCACACTGTATACATGATGATTCACGAAAAGCTATATCACAGGTTTCTCTGATATTCACTTAAATGTGGGGTCGACAGCGGTGTACTTTAAGCCCTAACGGCTCTCAGTGCCTCATTTGTATTGTAGTCAAGTGACGATGTTGGTAGGCATTGGTAGACATTACTACTTGAGTTTAATCATTTTCACAACCGGCAGTTTGTGTTTGTAGTTGGTTGTTTACTGTGCGGGAATCGCAATGTAAACATGAACTATGTTGAGTCTATTTTGAACACTAACAGAAAAGTAGAGCTATGAGGACACGTCGCGAGTCATGCTTGTGTAGCTCAGTCAGTAGAGCACTTGCCCGCAAAAGGCAAATGTCTCGAGTTCGAGTGTCGGTCTGGCACACAACTTTATACTGCCAGGTACTTTCATATTAGAGCACACTCCGCTGCAGAGTGAAAATATTCTGGGAACATATCAGTAAATTCTCAGGAAAAGTTAGCTGCAAAGGAACTAAGGCCTCCAAGAACAGATCCTTTGATTGAGAGAGTGACGAAATCAAATAAGCGTAACTACAAGCAAATATTTAACAAAGAAGTGTACAGATAGCACAAATTCTTGTGTGGGTGCAGCGTTAAGACTATCTGTTTTTCAGCCCGGAAGTAAATTCGTTAACTAAAACATCTGTTATCGATCTTGTACATTTGTCTGAAAAAATAGAAAAGCGCGAAAACTCCCAATTACACAAAAATGTGAAACGGAGAGTTGCGGAAGCGTACACATTATTTCTTTATTGCTCTAAACTGTACTTAATTATGTACAAAACAACAAAATTACACAAAAACTGTTCTTTCTATTGTCAGATAAGTTATTCATCTTATTATTGTTGTTATTTTCTTCTTCTTCTTCTTCTTCTTATTGTTATTATTAATATTGGCAGTGGCTGTAGTTGTATAAACTTGTTGATAAACACAACTTTCATACAGCAGATGCTGTTAATTTCGCATTCCCAAATTTATTTCAGTCTAAAAATATGTGTTCACCCAGAATGTATACTCATGAGCCGCCGCTGTTTAGATACATGTGATGATGAAGTACTTAGCCTACAAATTATTTTGTTTGAGTAGACTCTGGTTCTTATGATAAACCGTTCTATAAAAAATATACGTTTTCTACTAATCTACCCTCATTAATGTGTGTTATTCGTAGTAAGGTAACTGTACTCAATGTGGCCTGTGACTCAATATAGCCTAATGTCTTTGTCTTGGTAACTATTACAGGAATCCGACAGAAGGCACCTTTAGAGCATTTGGCAATCTACGTAAACTATCTCCGCTTCTCACAGGGAGCGCTGTGACTATCAGGCGTTGTTTGCCATCCAGTCATTATTTTGTGCAGGCAAGCCTTTTGCGTTACAGTTTCTCTACAAACCTCATACTGTGTCTGTTACTTTATGCAACTGTCCTGTAGAGCGAGGTGGCGCAGTGGTTAGCACACTGGACTCGCATTCGGGAGGACGACGGTTCAATCCCGTCTCCAGCCATCCTGATTTAGGTTATCCGTAATTTCCCTAAATCGTTTCAGGCAAATGCCGGGATGGTTCCTTTGAAAGGGCACGGCCGATTTCCTTCCCCATCCTTCCCTAACCCGAGATTGCGCTCCGTCTCTAATGACCTCGTTGTCGACGGGACGTTAAACACCACTAACCTAACTGCCCTGTAAGGCCTTTTTGTTACAGGAAATATGAGTTCTTCTCGGAAGTCTTATGTTAATAACCTCGACCATTTCTGCTATATACGTGGTAAATATTGCCAAGAAAAGCGAAAATTGAACACTGTAGGAGGAAGCGCTGACCGCCGAAAATGAACCTGACTGTAGGAAAATATAACATCGTTTATGAATCGCCACTACATATTAAACTTGGGTTTATGAAACAGTTTGTTAAAGCCTTGGATAGGAATGGCGATTGCTTCAAATATATTTGTCAGTCATTTTCTGGTCACAATATGGAAAAGTTAAAAGCAGGTATTTTTGATGGACCACAAATCTATACTCTTTTTAACAACGATGATTTCACAAACCACATGGCTCAAGTAGAATTGGGAGCATGGACCAGCTTTGTATCAGTTCTTAAAAATTTTTGGGGGAAGAATATTCTGGAATAGTAGACAAAGTGCTCCAGGATTTCCAATACGTAGGAGCTAAAATGAGTGTCAAATTGCACTTTTTGGACATTCATTTAGACAAATTTCCTGACAACTTGTGCGATTACAGCGAAGAGCAAGGGGAACAGTTCCACCAGGACATCAAGATTATGGAGGAAAGATAACAAGGCCGTTGGAATCGCCACACGTCAGACTACTGCTGGAACTTGCAGAGAAGCTGTCCAGATCAAAAACACCGAAAAAATCCCATACAAAACGTTTTTCTTAATTCTTATACGTTTTTGTTATTACGATTAATTTTATAATTTTTTGTATCATTTATAGCACTTTGTTTGCTTGAAATCATCTGATAACTTTAAAATAAAGGTTTTAAAAATATTCTCCTCTTTCTTTGTAATTTAATTTCCAGTATAAATAGATAGACTTTATCTCACGTAGCTCCCGTCTGGGGCTATACAGCTTCTACACGACTGCGCCGCCTGCAGATCATACAGAACAAAGTGCTACGAATCATTAGCAACGCTCCACGCTACACACGCACCGTGGATCTTCACCATGAATACCGCCTTGATACCCTCAAGGAAGTATTCAAAAAACACACACGACTATACAGGAACTCGAGACACTCGAACAATCCTTTCATCCTCACCCTGGGAAACTACGATCACAACCACAGGTGGACGCACAAGCGGCCAAGGACACTGCCAGCCAGGGCATAGCCACCTATGGTAAACTAACATACGCAAACAAGCGACAAACACCGGCAAGCCCCTACGTATCAGCAATACTGACTGGTAATTACCAGCTGCTATTGCAGCCGACCAACAGGCCACAGCAGGGACACCGACGAGCTCGCCCACTGACGCACAAACAAACCGCCAACATTACCTTACACTGTGCATCCGATATGTGACCTATCGGACACCAAAACGATAATAAACCTAACTGTTGCAGGTTGCTGACGCTGAACGAGGACTCTACACCGGCACCCAGCGCCAGCCTCCGAGCAACACAACCGCACAACGTCAAAGGTATCGACATGCATGATAGCCACTACTAACAAAGCCTACCCTGGCACGACCTATCGCAGGCAGCAAGACATCCGCTACTGCTCTTACCACCCGACCTAAATATCGCAGCCGGCCGAAGTGGCCGTGCGGTTAAAGGCGCTGCAGTCTGGAACCGCAAGACCGCTACGGTCGCAGGTTCGAATCCTGCCTCGGGCATGGATGTTTGTGATGTCCTTAGGTTAGTTAGGTTTAACTAGTTCTAAGTTCTAGGGGACTAATGACCTCAGCTGTTGAGTCCCATAGTGCTCAGAGCCATTTGAACCTAAATATCGCAGATGTTTTTTTTCCCTTGGCTCTTGCCTTGGCACTTTTTTTCCTCTGACCTTCAAACGGCTACCCTTCGTTCGACTTCGACCCAATGTATCTCCAGATGAGCGCGCATTAATGGTTAACCTTAACCAGACGTACGCAAACATTGCAGTACCCACATCCTGCGACACCTCTCTTTAGTGAATACTAACCTTTATGCAGAGATCGCAGTAGAGCTATTGTGTTGGCCATCAGGCCGGTGTAGGCGTGGAGGGGCTCCACCTGTATTTTTTTTAAAAAATAATCAAAAAGTAGAGTCAGTTCAACAAAAATATTATTATTTTCGTATTTATGAGACCAAATTGGTTTATAAATCGCATGCCCCAGAATCCGTGTCACCCTGTGTTGTAAATGATGCTTGACACCACGAGAACTTGGCACTGAACACAAGCGCACCCTATCCTCCCTATCTGACTGCTTGTCCTGTGAACTATAAATTTTCGGTACAGTTGAGTTCCTGCCACATGTTGCAGCTGGCGCCATTGCTTGTTCATGCATTCCTGAAGCGCCAAGGGGCATGGGTGTCTGCTAATTGCAGCCCTACGCCGAGGTGAGGTGTGACCATGTGTGACAATGGGGCTTGCGTCGCACCTGAAACAGCATCAACTTAGAACCAGCGCCGGGGGCCGTAGACATTTGTGGACAAGATTCTGTGTACAGCGCCAGGGCAAGCACGGCGCGTCTGCCGGTTTTATTTACTTCCCCTGTGGGTGGGAGTTGGCCAGTGATAGCTGCCCCATGTAGATGAAAGATGGGGCGGCCGCTGTCTTCAATAGTGGGAGCCGCAGAACCGCGTGCAGTGTCAAGTGGGTCAGAAACAAGTCAACACAGCTAGCCACTTCCTAAGACGGCAGCTGGCTTGATGAGGTGAAGGAGAAAGTGCGTGCAGCAGTAGTCCGAGCTCTCGATTGCTTGCTGTCAACGTGGGGCATTGAGTCCGGTCTGGAGGAGTGGTCGACGGTTATCTTTGCGCATCTAGAGAGGATACTGCGCCTAGAATGCAAGTTGTGTTATCTGCAGTTTGTTTTGCCCAGGATGGTTAATGGAAATTGTGTTGATCGTGATCAGCTGCAAACTTCTGTAGTTCAGACGACTTGTCTGGTTTGTACTGCACAAGTTGTCACATTGTCGCTACTCAGAGGTAGCTGCAGGGCGTACTATATTAAAGCTGAGAACCTGTGTTTTATCGTTTGTAGGGTTCAGGTGTTCAGTGAATTTGTAGTAAATTGAACTTCAGTAAAACCGCAAACATTTTCATTCACGACCGGTTTTACTGCGCTAATGCAACATCTTCAGGTGTCACACAGATTAGTGCACAGAAACGCTCCCAATGTTCGTAGTCACAGAATCCAACAACATGAGGAGGGAAAGTGGTCAACAAATAATAACCAGCAGAGCATTAGGGCGAATAGTGCAGGGGATGAGGCACAAAAACTAACCACAATCGAGAGTGAAAAAAATGTTCAAATGTGTGTGAAATCTTATGGGACTTAACTGCTAAGGTCATCAGTCCCTAAGCTTACACACTACCTAACCTAAATTATCCTAAGGACAAACACACACACCCGCGCCCGAGGGAGGACTCGAACCTCCGCCGGGACCAGCCGCACAATCGAGAGTGAACTTCAGATAATAGGACACCCCATTTATAGTGGCAAACCTTGCAGTTGGTTGTCGTGAGGGTAGACCTCTACCCTATTACTGTTGACCACTTCCTCTCTTCATGTGGTTGGATTCTGTAACTACGAACGTTGGGGGCGTCTCCGTGCGCTAATCCATATGACACTAATGAGCACCTGAAGATGCTGCTTTAACGCAGCGAAACCGGTCGTGAATAAATCATCAACTAACAGCTGTTTGCGGTTTTAATCAAGTACAATTTACCATGAATTACAACGATTGTGGCTCCCCATATTATAAACACGGTCTCAGGTTCGAATCCTGCCTCGGGCATGGATGTGTGTGATGTTCTTAGGTTAGTTAGGTTTAAGTAGTTCTAAGTTCTAGGGGACTGATGACCGCAGTAGTTAAGTCCCATAGTGCCCAGAGCCATTTGAACCATATTAGAAAGTTGTATGTTCAGCAAATTTGTATGATTTGTTCTTACGACTGGCTTTTCCTGGTTTCCTCTTTTCATTTATAGCGGCTGAGGTCAGCAGCTGGTAACATGGATAGGTGTGTTCTAATATTGTATTTTGTTCTCTTGTAACTGATTGTATAGTATTAGTTAAGGTGTCGGCTTTTGATGGGTTGAGTTTTAGAATATTGCGTGCTGGGCCAAGATTTGATTATTGCTTATCTTTTTGTCATTGTTTTACTGCTGTCTGTTATTGATGGTGTATTGTTGGTGTCCCTTTCATTATAAAGTTGAAGAAATGCGAACTGGACAGTTATTTTCCTGTGTGTTCTAATGTGTTGGATATTAAGCTTTGCGCTTTGGTAGTTTTCCTTACGTAACGTTATGCATGCACCCAGAGCTACTGAGTCTCATTAATGGTCATTTTTAATAATTGTTAAGGATTTGGCCTGCATCTGTACAACCCCCAGCCATTTTCCACTCCCACCGTTTCCTACGCCACGCGCTTAACATTAGTTTTCTGTCGCTTCGAAAATCCTGAGTGCACAATATATCGCAGTTATAGTGTTGAACTTGGGCTCTTTCCATTGTTATCACTTAATACTGCTCTTCCTGTTCACCAACATTCATATCTTCGATTAGTCAGTGTTCATAGTCATTGACTGACTATAACGTGCAAATAAACTACTGGCCATTAAAATTGCTACACCACGAAGATGACGTGCTACAGACGCGAAATTTAAAAGACAGGAATAAGTTGCTGTGATATGCAAATGATTGGCTTTTCAGAGCATTCACACAAGGTTGGCGCCGCTGGCGACACCTACAACGTGCTGATAGGAGGAAAGTTTCCAACCGATTTCTCATACACAAACAGCAGTTGACTGGCGTTGCCTGGTGAAACGTTATTGTGATGTTTCGTGTAAGGAGGAGAAATGCGTACCATCACGTTTCCGACTTTGATAAAGGTCGGATTGTAGACTACCGCGATTGCGGTTTATCGTATCGCGACATTGCTGCTCGCGTTGGTCGAGATCCAACGACTGTTAGCAGAATATGCAATCCGTGGGTTCAGGAGGGTAATACGGAACGCCGTGCTGGACCTCAACGGCCTCGTATCACTAGCAGTGGAGATGACAGACATCTTATCCGCTTGGCTGTAACGGATCGTGCAGCCACGTCTCGATCCCTGAGCCAACAGATGGCGACGTTTGCAAGACACCAACCATCTGCATGAACAGTTCGACGACGTTTGCACCAGCATGGACTATCAGCCCGGAGACCATCGCTGCGGTTACCGTTGACGCTGCATCATAGACAGGAGCGCCTGCGATGGTGTACTCAACGACGAACCTGGGTGCACGAATGGCAAAACGTCATTCTTTCGGATCAATCCAGGTTCTGTTTACAGCATCATGATGGTAGCATCCGTGTTTGGAGACATCGCGGTGAACGCACATTGGAAGCGTGTATTCGTCATCGCCATACTGGCGTATCACCCGGCGTGATGGTATGGGATTCCATTGGTTACACGTCTCGGTCGCCTCTTGTTCGCATTGACGGCACTTTGAACAGTGGACGTTACATTTCAGATGTGTTACGACCCGTGGCTCTACACTTCATTCGATCCCTGCGAAACCCTACATTTCAGCAGGATAATGCACGACCATATGTTGTAGGTCCTGTACGGGCCTTTCTGGATACAGAAAATGTTCGACTGCTGCCCTGGCCAGCACATTCTCCACATGTCTCACCAATTGAAAACGTCTGGGCAATGGTGGCCTAGCAACTGGCTCGTCACAATACGCCAGTCACTACTCTTGATGAACTGTGGTATCGTGTTGAAGCTGCATGGGCAGCTGTACCTGTACACACAACCCAAGCTCTGTTTGACTCAATGCCCAGGCGTATGAAGGCCGTTATTACGGCCAGAGGTGGTTGTTCTCGGTACTGATTTCTCAGGATCTATGCACCCAAATTGCGTGTAAATGTAAGCACATGTGAGTGTAAGATCGACCAGATCTTTCCGAGGCCGCACAATATGGGATCACCTTCATTGTGCGCCATTTGTTAACGGAAGCGGTGTGCAGGCGAGGTTTAACGCTACTATCGCGGAAACACGCTGTAGAAGTGAACCGTCAGATAATGTCTGCAGCTTTTGGTCAAAGTTCACAGACGATGCATTCATGTATTGGGAAGTCACAGCAGTATAAAGCTGTTGGAAAATGCAGGAAGACGTGCAGATAATCAACGACTGGTGGAAACTCCTGTTGTACGACATACATACATTGCCGAGCAGCGCCGATATCGATCGCAAGTCAATCAACGCAATAAGTAAAAACACTAAATTATGTAAGGATATTAGTCCAGAGCGATAGAAATACGACTGAAATCTAATTTTCAGGACGGCACAGTTGCTGCGCCTTGGTTCAGCAGAAGGGACCTAAGGAAAGGTAACACACCATGAAACAGGACGGTCACAAACTCTCATCCATATTGTTCTTGGGCCTTCTTCTTTTTACTAGGTTGAATTAGCAGAAGCGAGATAGACAGGTAGGTAGACATATGAGAGAGAGAGAGAGAGAGAGAGTGAGAGAGAGAGAGAGAGAGAGAAAGAGAGAGAGGTGTAACACCCACGAGATAAATTTTAGCTACAGTGCGACGAAAGGAAGTTATGCCTCTAACAGTTATAAACATTATCTATTCGATATATGAAAAAACGGTGAAAACGGTGATAAATATTAATTATTTATATAATATTTTATGGTAAATTCCTTTTATGATCTGCGTTTGTCTTCCTTTATTTTTATCTTTTGTTGGTTGGCTTTTGTAGGTTGCGGACGCAAGACGCATACCAAACTGAGGTCTGTTAAGAAATTATAATTATTTGTTAATTATTACTTGAGAATAGAGTGCATTATTATTATAAATATGAGTGAATAATTATTTCTCACTTTAATTCCTCTCTCAATAAGCATTATCTGTGTTAATTATTTCTTTCCGCTGCAAGGAGCGCAGCCATTGATGATAGTGATTTGTATCGTGTTTTTATCTGTTTTCCTTACGAAAAAATCAACGGTTTGATTGATGAGAATTAGTCTAAATAGTGCACAATACGAAATTAAAGTTTAATAAGCATTTCAAATACTTATCCTATTTGCTCTAACAATAGAAAGTCTCTATCAATTGTCTGCTGCCATCTTAACAATTATGTTAGCGGCAAATTCAAATTACGCAACTCTGCAGACATAAATGCCGAAGGTAATAAAAATGTGAAAAAATAAATGTGCACCGGTGGTCCCGAACTCATTTTAATGAAAATAATTCGAATCAGATTGGTTCTTTAAAAACAGTGCTCGTAGCATTATCCATATAACAAACTTTTCTTGCTGATGTATGGAGCCGAAATTAATTACGCACGAGTTGCGAAGAATATTGTGTCAGGTAACATACGTCAGTGTTGTGCGCGGCTGATATTCGGTGGTTTAAATGATCATTTTGCTGAAGATAACTGTTTCCATCATAATAAATAGTTGTATAGAATCTGTTGTATGAACTGTGATTTAGTGACACTTACACAACTTACAGACAACACTTTAACACAACGTTAACTTGGATTTCTTTAGCAACTTGACCAAATCTTTAGCCGGGAGAAAAAATTATTTAGTAATTACTCAATGTAATAAAATAAGATTACCATTTTCATTTACAAATTAGTTAAATACCAAACCACTGATTAACACAGCGAACGCCACAGAGAGAGAGAGAGAGAGAGAGAGAGAGAGAGAGGGGGGGGGGCAGAGAGAGCGATTGAGAGAGAGAAATTAAATAAGCGGAGGACTCGTCAAGAGTTTACTTATCGAAAACGAGAGCGTCAAACAAGTAAACAACTTGAAAAGTTTTAAAATCCTGAGAGCGGGCGTTTCAGGACGAGTCAAGAAAGTTGCCACTTCACCCCGTTATCCGATGGTATAATGCAATTCATCCTGCCGCGCATACCAATGGCTGCAGAAGAAAAGGTGTGAAATAGAACAGCTTGGTTGACGTAAGAGTTGTGTGTGTGTTTTTCATTCTTTTTGTTCCTATCGTGCTTTGCCGTACTTGCGCTTAGCTTGAAAAGTATTGGCTGTTTAACACGTTGATTACACAAATCCCTGATGCAATGACGTCTTTCGTTGAGCGTGAAGCGCAAACTACTCGAAACAAAAGACTGTGAGTTTAGCGCAGGCTAAGTCCGGCGCGTTTGCGCTGAGTCGACGCGGAAGTGGACTGATAAGGCTGTGATAAGAGGCCTGAGTGAGGTACGCATGCGTGAGCAGGCTGATACGTCCTTCAGGAGTGCAGGACAAAAGCACTCACCTCCTCGTGTTATTTGCTTAGTGAGTGTAATAACGCTGAAAACTAATTTGTCGGGCTCACGTAACACTATTCTATTTACAGACTGTTTACACTCAATTTGCATATCTCACTTCAGACGTTAGCGGATGCAAGTGTCGAACTCTCGTGTACAAAACGGCTTCAAACGTCTGAGTATCTTGCAAATGAGTTAATGTGTATAATGTTTGACAACCTTAACAGAGAGGAAAAGTTTAGAATGTTCAGAAAAGATTTGAAATTATATGTAAAGTTTGTTGGAAGTCGCAAAGTGTTGTTCTGACTCTCAAACAATGGATGAGTACACTCTAGAAGATTTGCGCTCCTCTTTAAGAAAAGCTAGTTTATAACGTAATATCTCCTGAACTGTGTAGCGTACAAAGATATAATTTGTCAGGTACATTCAGTGGTCTATGTGGATATTGTCTGAAAATTATATTGCGAACTGCTTTAGTAGTAAGCAGTAATAAATACAAATGTCAAGCCTGACACTGTAGTTTTACTGTATCCACAGCGAAAACGTAGTAAGTGTTTAACTTTTTTTGCTTTCATTATTTTGTAAGGGGTGTTTCAGTTCTCAGATACGGAGTCCGGGTAATTTGCGCGCCATAAGTGCGCTGCCTGAAGGCTAATTTCGTAACGTTTTTCTCTTAATAAACACAAATTTACGCATAACAGAGACTTTCGTCATCAACAATATATTCTCCTCTTCACAACAATCTACCACACTACCAAAGCTGGGGTAACTTTTCGATTCCGCGACTGTAGAAATCACGTGGTTTTGAAGTGAAGAACTTGTCGAAGCCGGCCGCGGTGGCCGTGCGGTACTAGCCGCTGCAGTCCGGAACCGCGGGACTGCTACGGTCGGCCGGCCGGAGTGGCCGCGCGGTTAATGGCGCTACAATCTGGAACCGCACGACCGCTACGGTCGCAGGTTCGAATCCTGCCTCGGGCATGGATGTGTGTGATGTCCTTAGGTTAGTTAGGTTTAAGTAGTTCTAAGTTCTAGGGGACTTATGACCACAGCAGTTGAGTCCCATAGTGCTCAGAGCCATTTGAACCATTTTTTTGCTACAGTCGCAGGTTCGAATCCTGCCTCGGGCATGGATGTGTGTGATGTCCTTAGGTTAGTTAGGTTTAAGTAGTTATAAGTTCTAGGGGACTGATGACCTAAGATGTTAAGTCCCATAGCGCTCAGAGCCATTTTTGTTAAGAGATTTGTTTTTGGCCCCATACTTCCTAGACTTTTTTCTAGTTTTCGTCCATACTTTCTTTTTCTGAGTCATCAGTCTTTTGACTGGTTTGATGCGGCCCCCACTGACTCCTCTTTTGTGACAAATTTTCCATCTCAGAGTAGCAGTTGCAACCTACCTCCTAAATTATTTGCTGGATGTATTCCAATATCTGTCTTTCCCTACAGTTTTTACCATGTACAGCTGCCTCTAGGACCATGGAAGTTAATCCCTGACGTCTTAATACAGGTCCTACCATCCCGTCCCTTGTTCTTGTCAGTTTTTTTTCCATCTATTTCTTTCCTCGACGATTCTGCGGTGAATCTCCCCATTCCTTACCTTACCAGTTCACTTAACTTTCAAAATTCTTCCGCAGCACCATATTTCAAATGCTTCGATTCTCCTCTGTTCTGGTTTTCCCAAAGTCCATGTTTCATTAATGTGCAATGCTGTGCTCCAAACGTACATTCTTAGAAATGTCTTCCGCGAATTAAGGCCAATTTTTGACACTAGTAGACTTCTCGTGGCAAGGAATGCCCTTTTTCCCAGTGCTACTCTGCTTTTTTATGTCCTCCTTGCTCCGTCCATCATGGGTCACTTTTCTGCCTAGATAGCAGAATTCCTTTCTTTGCCTACTTCGTGAGCCCCAGTTCTAACGTTTCTCACTGTTCTTATTTCTGCTACTCCTCATTACTTTCGTTTCTCTTCTCTTTACTCTCAATTCATATTCTGTATTCATTATATTGTTCTTTCCATTCAACAGATCCTGTAATTCTTCATTCTCACTGAGAACAGCAATGACATCAGCAACTCTTACAATTGACGTCCTTTTACCTTCAGTTTTAGTCTTTTTTTTGTTTCCGTTACTGCTTCTTCGATATGCAGATTGAAAAATAGAGACGAAAGTCTGCATGCCTGTCTTAAACCCTTTTTAATCCAAGCACTTCGTTCTTGGTATTCTAGTCTTACTGTTCGCTCTTGGTTCTTGTAACATACTATATATTACCCGTCTTTCACTATAGCTTACCCCCATTTTTCTCAGAATTTAGAACATCTTGCGACATTTTACACTGCCGAACGCTTTTCGCCGGTCGACAGATCCTATGAACCAGCCTTGATTTCCTTCAGTCTCCGCCCCATTATCAACCACAAGGTCAGTACTGCCTGACTGGTGACTTTAACTTCACTAAAGTCAATGTGGTTGTCATCTAACAGAGCCTCAATTTTCTTTTGCAGTCTACTGTATATTTTTCTTGTCAGCAACATGGATGCATGAGCTGTGCGGTAGTTCTCGCGCTTTTCTGCTGTTTCAATCTTCGGAATTGTGTGTATGATGTTTTCGAATGTCCGATGGTGTATCGCCGGACTCATACATTCTACATACCAAGCCTGAACAGCTGTTTTGTTGTCACTTTCCGCAATGATTTTAGAAATTCCGATGAAATATTATCTGCTGGCTTACTTGATCTTGTTCAAAGCTCTGTTAAGTTCTGATTCTAATACTTCCTCTCACTCTTCCCTGTCGATTCCTGTTTCTTCTTCCAGCACATCATCAAACATGTCGTACCGGTCATAGAGGCCTTCAATGTACTCTTTACACCTGTCCGCTCTCTTCACTGCATTTAATAGAGCAATTCCCACTGCACTCTTAACATTAGTGCCCTTTCTTTTAACTT
Organism: Schistocerca serialis cubense; assembly: GCF_023864345.2. Lineage (NCBI taxonomy): Eukaryota > Metazoa > Arthropoda > Insecta > Orthoptera > Acrididae > Schistocerca > Schistocerca serialis. The sequence goes on from NC_064645.1 coordinate 155,050,703, forward strand.
CACCGGAGGTTGTTTTGACTTTTCTGTATGTTGAGTCAGACCTTCTGACAATCATTTCCTTTTTCGATTTCTACACAATTTTCATGCAGCCATTTCGCCTTAGTTTCCCTGCTCTTTCTATTCATTATTTCCATATTAACACCTTTGAATGCTTGTCAGAGAAGTTGTGGAGCAGTCTCTGTACATCACATACGAACATTTCCTTTAGAAATTATAGGTGCCGTAAAATACTTCGACCCGGCACGGTCATCAACACACGTTACAGTATACTGAAACGTTAAGTTCGTTCGATTATGCTATCTACGACCGAATGACGCTCCATTCACTATCGCCTGACAACTTCATGTCGATACCTTTCAGCGATTTCCTTATCTCACGGAAAACATGACGCTTGTGATACCATACGTGTGGGAGTTCGGGTACTACACGCGTGGTTTTATCTGCAGAGAACTTGGAGCACATTTCTACCACACCCCGTTCGGGCGCGTCAGACATACGCAATTCTCAAGAATACTGCTTGTTCAAGATTACAGCAAGCACTACATCTGTCACGAATGTTTTATTGCAGATTTATGTCCGTAAACATTCTACGTAGGCCAGACTGATCGGTCGCCAGTCTTTACTGTGGTTGTGACGTGGTGTGTTTCTTTGATATCGTCATTTGACAGGCGCTATTGAAGTGGAGCGTCTTTAATAAAATCAGTTTTGATTGGCGCTTCTGTTTAAAACGGAGTTGTTAAGACGCACTGTTATAGGTTGTGCCAGTGGTTCGAAGTAAAAAATACCTTCCGAATATGCCTCTTTTACAGTCAGTTGAGCACTTATGAAAAGAGTTAACATATAAAACAGCTCAAGACAGATGCTGTCTAGAAAGATACATTAGTTGTCACTGTTATCTATCTAGTGACAGTATCGTGGTGCCAACTTCCAACATGTACCGAGCGGGGTGGCGCAGTGGTTAGACACTGGACTCGCATTCGGGAGGACGACGGTTCAATCGCGCGTCCGACCATCCTGATTTAGGTTTTCCGTGATTTCCCTAAATCACTCCAGGCAAATGCCGGGATGGTTCCTCTGAAATGGCACGGCTGACTTTCTTCCCAATCCTTCCCTAATCCAATGAGACCGATAACCACGCTGTCTGGTCTCCTTCCCCAAACCAACCAACCAACCAACCAACTTCCAACATGACAATGCTCGACCACACATGGCACGTGTCTCTATGAACTGTCACCGCGATGTTGAGATACTCTCATGGCCAGAAAGACGCCCCAGTTGTATCCCTGATAGAACATTTCTGGGACCTTCTGGAACGTCAGCCATGTCCAGTGTTAGTATCCAGAATATAAAGGACCAGTTATTAACAATTGCGGACCAGCTTCCCTCAGGAGAGAATACAACGAGTTTGTGCCACCTTTCCTAACCGAATCAGTGCATCCATCCAAGTCAGACGGGTCGCACCGTCCTACTGATAAGTGGGCTCTTACTGCCACGCACTTTGCAAATTTGACTCAAAACTGTAATCACTGTAGTAACATAACATACCTTCTCAACCTGTGGTGTTTCATCTTCCCCTTCTGTGTGCTTCACTCGTTTTGTCAGGTAGTATATTTAGCTCTATTGCTACGTTCAACTTCATAGCTACTACCCATTTTTCCATGCGTGAGTTACATTGTTTTAATCTCGCTATAACTGGTTTTCAAGTCGCTTTCCAAAACATGTTCTATTCACATCCTGGATTCACTGTTGAGGCTCATCTGCACTAAGTGCATTAAGTACAATATTATTAGAAAAAAAACACGTCACGGTGTAGATATAATCCATTAATCAGTATTATTTCTCCGTTTCTCAGTTTGCGAATGTGTAGAATTCATCTCAGACTTATGAGAATAGTTTTAGGAAGATGGAATCCCTTTATGTATTCCTCTGTTGATTCTAAATTTATGGGTATCTTGATCGAGTTAAAAAAAACCGTAGCATTAAACTATTTTTATCCCTGACTGTACTAACATACATTGAATCGATGCCTAGTTTCTCAGTGTCTGTTAGGATAGATTTTGTTGAAAGTAATTCGAAAGCTTTCAGAAAATCTGTCGAGACAAAGTAATACTTCATATTCTTTGTTCAATTATATAACTTCGTTTCCGATTTGCAAATTCTCCACTTGTAGAACCAGCTTGGTCCTTTTCGTGATTAAAATCAATTTTTTTTTTCTGCGCAGTTTGTGATAATTTTAATGAGCATTTCGTACATTACGGAGAGGAGGCTGATAGGTCTTTTTAACGTCTTGTCTGACTCTATTCTTTTGAAATTGAACAGTTATAGTACTGTTCCAATTTTGTGGTACTATTTTCCTTTGCAGACCTTTTGTCAATAATTTTACAAGTTCCCCTCGCAGCACTTTTCCTCCAACTTAAAAAATTTACTTTAAAACGTTTTCCAAAGATGCCGTTTTCTTGATACCTGGACTGGCTTTGTGGACTGTACGTGATTCCAGTCAATCTCTTGATCTATATAAAAACTGAAATATATCTTGGAGTGCGTATCTTCCCCGATGTGTTAGTTACCGTACCGTCTGCTGTCATGACTGGTCAAATGTGGTGTCTACCAATATGTATGCTTCCTTTTTGTTACACATTTCACTTCCACGTAAGACTGCACTAAAAAGAATATCCGAGAAACAACTTCGTAAATTTATGTTCGATATTAACATGTTTCTTTTTGTGCTATCGTCACTCCATGTTTTATCAAATATTTACTTCTGCAATGTTGTAATGATGGAAATTAAGAACAACAGACAGACGAATTACCCTGCAATCAGCCAGGGCAAACTCACATTACAGCAATGTTGAGTAACACTTGAAATGAAAACTGGAAGGTAAAGCCACTGTGCAGAAGCAATAGTGGTCCAATAACAGATCTTTTGATATTATCGGTACTGTGCCACAAAGACATTCAAAACAACACGATACACTTAAAAACCAGGAGTAGGAGTATCGTCCATTGCTACGATCTGCTTGGACAACAACAATATGCAGGACTAATGGTCCAAAGAGAGATATTTCTGGTCCTCACGAAAATTCAAGGTTCATACCGTATGGCAAACTACGGATCTGTCTTTCTCGGTAGATATAGCAGTAATACATTTCATATGAAATGTATTCATCTGAAAGCTGAACGTTGAACTACAGTGAAGTAGTAATGGTGGTCCTCGGACAGACCTCTGTGGTACTGCAGGCACTATGCCGTAAGGATATTAAAAATAACACAGTCCACATAAAAACTTGTAACACAAGAACTGTCCATAGGTAGCTCCTGCTTGCAACGTAACAATACACAGCAGTATTTGTCAAAAGATAAATTCCGGGGTTACGATAGTGTGTGGCTTATGCAGTATGATTGATGACTGTACCAGTAAGACAGGGTTGCAGCCTTTCCCCGATGTTATTTAATCTGTATATTGAGCAAGCAGTAAAGGAAACAAAAGAAAAATTCGGAGTAGGTATTAAAATTCATGGAGAAGAAGTAAAAACTTTGAGGTTCGCCGATGACATTGTAATTCTGTCAGAGACAGCAAAAGACTTGGAAGAGCAGTTGAACGGAATGGACAGTGTCTTGAAAGGAGGATATAAGATGAACATAAACAAAAGCAAAACGAGGATAATGGAAAGTAGTCAAATTAAGTCGGGTGATGCTGAGGGAATTAGATTAGGAAATGAAACACTTAAAGTAGTAAAGGAGTTTTGCTATTTAGGGAGTAAAATAACCAATGATGGTCGAAGTAGAGAGGATATAAAATGTAGACTGGCAATGGCATGGAAAGCGTTTCTGAAGAAGAGAAATTTGTTAACATCGAGTATAGATTTAAGTGTCAGGAAGTCGTTTCTGAAAGTATTTATATGGAGTGTAGCCATGTATGTAAGTGAAACATGGACGATAACTAGTTTGGACAAGAAGAGAATAGAAGCTTTCGAAATGTGGTGCTACAGAAGAATGCTGAAGGTAAGGTGGGTAGATCACGTAACTAATGAGGAGGTATTGAATAGGAATGGGGAGAAGAGACGTTTGTGGCACAACTTGACTAGAAGAAGGGATCGGTTGATAGGACATGTTTTGAGGCATCGAGGGATCACAAATTTAGCATTGGAGGGCACCGTGGAGGGTAAAAATCGTAGAGGGAGACCAAGAGATGAATACACTAAGCAGATTCAGAAGGATGTAGGTTGCAGTAGGTACTGGGAGATGAAGAAGCTTGCACAGGATAGAGTAGCATGGAGAGCTGCATCAAACCAGTCTCAGGACTGAAGACCACAACAACAACAACCAGTAAGATGTTTCCCAGGAGCTAGTGTGCACATAACCAAACTTCAGTTACAGTACAGTAGCAATAGCTCTCCAAGGAGGTCTGTTTGTGGTACTGCCAGCACTGTACCAAACAACTGGAACAGGACAAACTTCTGCTCCTGTTTTCTCCTAAGATAATAACAATAAGCAGTAATAAGCATGCTAGTACAACGTGCTGAAGCAGTTACGACAATGCGAAGCTGTGAAACTGTTTCTGGTGTGCACATAGCCCAACACCTGGAAACTGGACGTTAGAGCTACATTGCAGTAGCAACAATGGCCCTAGAACGTATCTCAATGGTACTGTTCGCATTATGCCACAAATATTTTCCAAAAGCACACAGACGACTTAAAATCCTGGAGCCTGACAACTGCCAGTTGGCATGGCCTGCTTGATTCGTAACAATAAGCGGTGATAGTGGTCCAAACATGAATCCCTGTGGTGCTCACAACAATGTACGATTAATACCACATAGGAAATTACGAAATTGTCTTACTGTAGCAGTAATACATTTCTTACGAGCTGGTACGCACGTCGTCCAGCTCCTGCAAGCTGGATGGTTTATACATAATGCGGTAGCGACAGTGGTCCCAGAACGGATATTTGTGGTGCTGTCGGCACTGTGCGATAGGGACGTTATAGGTAACTCAATCTGTCTGAAATCCTGTAATACAATAACTTCTCACTGCTGCCCTTTGTGCGGATCGTAACAATAAACAGCAATGGTGGTGCTAATACAGATCCTTGTGGTACTATTGACAGCACACAGTTCATGCCATGTCCAAGAATGAAAAACTATCTTACTCAGTGGCAGTAGCAGTGAGATGCATCATACAATAGGTATGTGAGTCCCTGTCGCTCATAGCTGCTCATGAGGAGTGCCGTGTGCTAATAGATCGTAACAGCAAGCGGCAGTCATGATCCTTAGGCGAATTCGCGTGGAACTTACGGCAATGCACTGTTCATGTAATATTAGAAATTACCAAACTGTCTTACCTGGTGACTGTAGCATTAAGATATTTTATACAAACTGGTATACACGTTACCCAACTATGCAAACTCAATGGCTGAGTTACGGTGCAGTAGCAAACGTGGCCGTAGAACGGATATTTGTAGCACTATCGGCACTATATTACAACAATATTGAAAATAATTACGGTCTACCTGAAATCCTGTAATAAAACAAGCTCCCACTGCTATCGCTTGCTTGAATTGTAGAAATAAACAGTAATAGTGGTCCTGAGACACATCCTTGTGGTATTCTTGACACCACACAGTTCATTCCACGTACAAAAATGCGAAACTATGTTACTCAGTGACAGCAGTGGTGAGATGCATCATACAAAAGCGTCTGCGAGACACTGCCGCCAGCAGATGCTCATATAAGTAACTTGTGTAATCAGATCGTGACAATAAGCAGCAACAGTGCTCCTAGGACAAATTCCTGTGGTGCTCACGACAATGCAGGTTTCATGACACTTGACGAACTATGAAATTTACTAGGTGACTGTAGCAATAAGACATTTCGTATGAAATGTTACGCTCGCCGCCCAACTCTTGAAAGCTTGGTGATAGAGCTACAGCTCAGTAGCGACAGTGGTCCTAGAACGAGTATTTGTAGCAATGTGTTCAGGCAACTGTGGACAACAAAGGTCCTGAAAAATCCCAGCACAGGGATCGAAACGTCGATTTCGTAGAAGAAATATGACGCAGCCTAACAATCCAAAATATGTCCCCTTCATTTGTAGCACTGTCATACTATAACGTAAGAATATTAAAAATAGTACAGTCCACATTAAATCCTGACGCCTGCTCGAATGGTAACATGAGCAGCAATAAGTTGTCCTAAGGCACATCCTCGTGGTACTCTTGACAGTCCACGGTTCATGCCATGAGCGACAATGCAGAACTGTCGTTTTCAACGACAGTAATAGCGAGACGCATCACACCAAAGATGGTGCACATCACTGTCGCCATCTGGGGTGAGTCGTGTCATTAGATCGAAACAATAAGCAACAACAGTGGTCCTAAGACGACTTCATGTAGCACTCACGACGACTTCCATATGGGGAGCTATGAAACTGTCTTCGGCGACTGTTGCACTAAGGCCGGCCGCTGTGGCCGAGCGGTTCTAGGCACTTCAGTCCGGAACCGCACAGCTGCTACGGTCGCAGGTTCGAATCCTGCCTCGGGCATGGATGTGTAAGATGTCCTTGGGTTAGTTAGGTTTAAGTAGATCTAAGTCTAGGGGACTGATGACCTCAGATGGTAAGTCCCATAGTGCTTAGAGCCGTTAGAACCATTTTTTGTTGCACTAAGACGTTTTGTAGGAACTGGTGTGCACCTTTCCCAACTCCTGCAAGCTGGGTGGTAGATCCACAGTGCAGTAGCAACAGTGGTTCAAATATTTATGGTAGTGTCGGGACTATACCATAAGATTATTCAAAATAACACAGTCGATCTAAACCCTGTAATAAAACAACCCACCATTGCTGTGGTCCCCTCGGATCGCAACAATAGGCAGCAATAATGGTCCTAAGACACATTCTTGTGGTACTGTTGACGGTGCAAGGTTCATTCCATGTGCGAAAACACGAACTATCTTGCTCTGCGACAACAGTAATGATCTGCATCACACAAAAGCGTGTGCACATCACTGTTTCGTTAGGAGATCATTTGGAGTATCTTGTGCATCAGATCGTAAAACAAGTAACAGTAGTGACCCTAAGATGAATTCCTGTTGTGGTCACGACAATGCACGGTTCATGCCTTATGGGAAGCTATAAAACTGCCTTACTCGCTGACTGTAGCTCTAATGTAGGACGTTTCGTAGGAACTGGTGTGCACATCGCTCAACTCCTTATGGCTGGGTAGTTGAACTGCAGTGCAGAAGCGGTCCAAATATTTGTGCTACTTTTGGAACTATGCGTTAGGATATTCAAAATAACACAGTCCAACTGAAATCCTGCAATCAAACGACCTCCCAAAACTTCTGTCTGTTTGGATCGTAACAATATGCAGCAGTAGTGGTCCTAAGATACATCGTTGTGGTGCTGTTGACAATGCTCGGTTCAGACCATGTGCAAAAATGCGAACTATCTTACTGAGCGACAGTAGAAATGAGACGCACCATAGTAAAGCGTGTGCACATCATTGTCATCATTGGTAGCTCAGTTGGAGTGCCTTGTATCATTAGATCGTAATAATAAGAAAAAAAGTGATTCTTCGACGAATCGACAGGAAGTGCAAAATGGCTAAGCAGGGATGGCTAATGTAAGCATGTAGAGGCTTATCTCACTAGGGGTAAGATAGATACTGCCTAAGGGAAAATTAAAGAGATCTTTGGCGAAAAGAGAACCACTTGTATGAACATCAAGAGCTCAGATAGAAACCCAGTTCTAAGCAAAGAAGGGAAAGCAGAAAGGTGGAAGGAGTATATAGAGGGTTTATACAAAGGCGATGCACTTGAGGACAATATTATGGAAACGGAAGAGGATTTAGATGAAGATGCAATGGGAGATACGATACTGCGTGAAGAGTTTGACAGAGCACTGAAAGACCTGAGTCGAAACAAGGTCCCGGGAGTAGACAGCATTCCATTAGAACTACTGAAAGCCTTGGGAGAGCCAGTCCTGACAAAACTCTACCATCTGGTGAGCAAGATGTATGAGACAGGCGAAATTCCCTCAGACTTCAAGAAGAATATAATAATTCCAATCCCAAAGAAAGCAGGTGTTGACAGATGTGAAAATTACCGAACTATCAGTTTAATAAGTCACAGCTGCAAAATACTAACGCGAATTCTTTACAGACGAATGGAAAAACTTATAGAAGCCGACCTTGGGGAAGATCAGTTTGGATTCCGTAGAAATATTGGAACACGTGTGGAAATACTGACCCTACGACTTATCTTAGAAGAAAAATTAAGGAAAGTGAAATTACATTTCTAGCATTTGTAGACTTAGAGAAAGCTTTTTGACAATGTTGACTGGAATGCTCTCTTTGAAATCCTGAAGGTGGCAGGGGTAAAATACAGGGAGCGAAAGGCTATTTACAATTTGTACAGAAACCAGATGGCAATTATGAGTCGAGGGGCATGAAAAAGAAGCAGTGGTTGGGAAGGGAGTGAGACAGGGTTGTAGCCTATCCCCAATGTTATTCAGTCTGTATATTGAGCAAGCAGTAAAGTAAACAAAAGAAAAATTCGGATTAGGTATTAAAATCCATGGAGAAGAAATAAAAACTTTGAGGTTCGCCGATGACATTGTAATTCTGTCAGAGACAGCAAAGGACTTGGAAGAGGAGTTGAATGGAATGGACAGTGTCTTGAAATGAAGATATAAGATGAACATCAAGAACAGCAAAACGAGCATAATGGAATGTAGTCGAATTAAGTTGGGTGATACTGAGGGAATTAGATTAGGAAATGAGACACTTAAAGTAGTAAAGGAGTTTTGCTATTTGGGGAGCAAAATAACTGATGATGGTCGAAGTAGAGAAGATATAAAATGTAGACTGGCAATGGCAAGGAAAGCGTTTCTGAAGAAGAGAAATTTGTTGACGTCGAGTCTAGATTTAAGTGTCAGGAAGTCGTTTCTGGAAGTATTTGTATGGAGTGTAGCCATGTATGGAAGTGAAACATGGACAATAAATAGTTTGGACAAGTAGAGAATAGAAGGTTTCGAAATGTGGTGCTACAGAGGAATGCTGAAGATAAGTTGGGTAGATCACGTAACTAATGAGGAGGTATTGAATAGAATTGGAGAGAAGAGGAGTTTGTCGCACAACTTGGCTAGGACATGTTCTGAGGCATCAAGGGATCATCAGTTTAGTATTGGAGGACAGTGTGGAGGGTAAAAATCATAGAGGGAGACCAAGCGATGAACACACAAAGTAGATTCAGAAGGATGTAGGTTGGATTAGGTACTGGGAGATGAAGAGGCTTGCACAGGATAGAGTAGCATGGAGAGCTGCTTCAAACCAGTCTCAGGACTGTAGACCACAACAACAACAGACGAATTCCTGTCGTGCTCACGACAATACACCTTTGGTGCCATATCGGAAGGTATTGAAACTGCCTAATTAGTTGACTATAGTACTAAGGCATTTCGTGGGGTGTGTACCTCGCCTAGCTCCTGCTTGGGTGGTAGAGTTACGTTTCAGTAGCTACAGTGGTCCAAAAATTTGTGGTGTACTCGGTTTGCCATAAGGTGATACAAAATAGCGTATTCCACGTGAAATCCTGTAATAAAACAACTTTCTATTGCTGTCGTCTGTTCGGATCGTAACAATAGTCAGTAATGATGGTCGTAGGATTGACCCCTGCGGTAGTGGCGGTGCCATATGCTGTGTTGGTCACGAGCGGCCGGCTCACCTGGAGTGCCTGGTGTCGGGGTTGGGGCTGGGCCCCCTGGCCGCGCTGCCTCCAGGGGCGCCCCCAGCCCCCGCGACGCCGCCCGCCGCCGCCGCCAGCTGCGCCTCGCTGTAAGACTTGAAGGTGACGAGGCGCCGCCCCGTCCCGGCCTCGGACGCTAGCGACGACACGGAGAAGAGCGACAGGTCCGTGGTGACGGACTCGTGCGACGGCGAGCGCAGCATCTTCCACTGGGCCGCGCGCGCGACAGCTGCCGGTTTGTTGACGTCTGCGACGGCTCTCCGCGCCCGCGCCCGAACACTGTGCACTCGCGACTCGACTGCAGCTGGGGCAGACGCGGCCGCGCCCCGAACGCGCCAGTCACGTGGGCCGCGCCGCGGGCTCGAGTGCAGCGCATCCGAGCCCCTCCCCTCGCTGCCCCTCCCCCCACTCTGCCCCTTCCAGGCCGACAGAACCCGTTGCTTACTTTCTGCTACGGTCGATAGCCGCCGCGCCGGGCTATACTGCACGGAGACTGCGCGACCGTGGCGCTGCCGCGCCGCGCGGAGCGGCCCGGAACCTCCCTGTACTCCTGTTTACGGTACCCATCCACAAGCAGGCACACCGAGTGGGGCGGCGCAAGTGCTCACACATTGTGTTCCTCACTACCCTTGGTCTCGCCAAGTTTGTTTGATTTCCATTAGCCACACGCATCAAGGCAGTGAAGCTTTCCATCCGCTGCAAGCAAAATCAGGGCTAAAACCGAAACCAGCATTTTAGCTCTGAATAATCCTTATGTTTCGGTATTTGTTTAGTCTATCTTATGACAGGTTTTTTCTTTCTAGTTTTTTACTAATAACCGGGTAAGAAAAGCAGCATGGCAATTTACTGTAGCAAAAGTACTACAATTTTTGGTTTTATATACCACTTTCTTTTAAAGAAATGAGTAATGATTATTCGTAAAATTACCATTGATTTGCCGCGCGGGATTAGCCGAGCGGTCTTAGGCGCTGCAGTCATGGACTGTGCGGATGGTGCCGGCGGAGATTCGAGTCCTCCCTCGGGCATGGGTGTGTGTGTCCTTAGGATAATTTAGGTTAAGTCGTGTGTAAGCTTAGGGACTGATGACCTTAGCAGTTAAGTCCCATAAGATTTCAGACACATTTGAACATTTTTGAACCATTGATTTGAAATATTGGATCGTCATAGAAACTGGGAAAAGCAATCAGCACTATATTAATAACAACACCTATAGTTAGAAACTAGCAACATGAATTAAGATCTTCGTACATCCATAGTTGAAATGGAGGACAGTGGGACGTCAGCTGGTAGAAATTTATATTAAAAATGAAGAAATTCCTCCAGCTGTATTTAAGGTGTCGATTTTATTTTGGCGACTACTTCCAACGTTGTAACAACGTCATCTTCAGGCCCATACACTTGTTGACGTCAGCTGCGTGCGGCTGATACCTTCAGCACGGAGCACGTCCGTATCTCACCACTGACTTCTAGTATCAGCCGCACGCAGTTGACGTCAACAAGTGTATGGGCCTGAAGATGACATTGTTATAACGTTGAAACTAGTTGCCAAAATAAAATCGACACCTTAAATACAGCTGGAGGAATTTCCTCATATTTATTATAAACATGAATTAAAGGTCGGTATAGAATTGTAGAGACAGTACTGTACCTGGTGCTGTATGGATTGGCCTATTAGGGGGTACGCATGTAAGACATGTTCCTATCTAGTCTATACAGGACGCTACCCTAGTTAGGAAGTATTTTACGAAGTGCGGTAGCAGTGACGTTGAATACTCCAGTTACTGTAAAAGATATGCGGTATCATACAAGGAGAAAACATCCACCTGTTTCCTTGGAAATAAGCGTAAATTTGATTGACATCTCATCTACATCTACATCTGCATGGATACTCTGCAAATCATATTTAAGTGCCAGGCAGAGGGTTCATTGAACCACCTTCACAATTCTCTATTATTCCAATCCCGTATAGCGCGCGGAAAGAATGAACACCTACATCTTGCCGTACGAGCTCTGATTTCCCTTATTTTATCGTGGTGATCGTTCCGCCCTATGTGGGTCGGTGTCAACAAAATATTTTCGCATACGGAGGAGAAAGTTGGCGATTGGAATTTCGTGAGAAGATTCCGTCGCAACGAAAAACGCCTTTCTTTTAACGATTTCCAACCCAAATCCTGTATAATTTCTGTGACACTCTTTCCCATATTTCGCGATAATACAAAACGTGCTGCCTTTTTTGAACTTTATCGATGTACTCAGTCAGTCCTATCTGGTAAGGATCCCACACCGCGCAACAATATTCTGAAGGAGGACGGACAAGCGTAGTGTAGGCAGTTCCCTTAGTAGGTCTGTTACATTTTCCAAGTGTCCTGGCAATAAATCGCAGTCTTTGGTTAGACTTCCCCACAACATTTTCTGTGTGTTCCTTCCAATTTAAGTTGTTCGCAATTGTAATACTTAGATATTTAGTTGAATTTACGGCTTTTAGATTATACCGATTTATCATGTAACGGAAGTTTAACGAGTTCCTTTTAACACTCATATGGACGACTTCACACTTTTCGTTATTTAAAGTCAACTGCGACTTTTCGCACCATTCCGATATTTCTTCTAAATCGTTTTGCAGTTTGTTTTCATCTTCTGATGACTTTATTAGTCGATAAACGACAGCGTCATCTGCGAACAACCGAAGATGGCTGCTCAGATTGTCTCCCAAATCGTTTATATAGATAACGAACAGCAAAGGGCCTATAACACTACCTTGGGGAACGTCAGAAATCACTTGTGTTTTACTCGATGACTTTCCGTCAATTACTACGAACTGTGACCTCTCTGACAGGAAATCGCGAATCCAGTCACATAACTGAGACGATATTCCATAAACACGCAATTTTACTACGAGCCACTTGTGTGGTACAGTGTCAAAGGCCTTCCGGAAATCCAGGAATACGGAATCGATCTGAAATCCCTTGTCAACAGCACTGAGCACTTCATGTGAATAAAGAGCTAGTTGTGTTTCACAGGAACGACGTTTTCTAAACCCATGTTGACTGTGTGTCAATACCTACAATTTTATTGACGTGCTGTAAACTTGAGATGACTTAATTTTGTGGTTGCTTCAGGGTGAAAAATTGATACCGGCCAAAAGTGACGATACAGGGAAGTCGTTAACGTGTGACCTTTCCCTCTTGCAGTCGCTGCGACCTTCTTCACGTTCGCGACCGTTCCTGGAGAAAATGGGATCTATTTCTGCTGCAGTCTCAAACCAATACCGATCGTGACCTCCTGCTCCTTCACTTTGATTATAATGTTTCAATCTTTGTTCGAGGTCTACTTTTATTGCTGGACGTAATAGCAATAAAAAACCGAAAATCGGTTTTGACATAACCCTGTAATTCTGAGCATTTTTAACAGTCAGGTTAAGCAGGAGACGAAAAGAATCAGTGTAACCGTAAACCGGTTGTTTCAGCTATAACCGCTAATCCTAAGCAAAATTCGCGACTTTTCAAGATAATCGCAAACGAAAAGGCGTTTAACGAAATCCTCGTAGTTCGGAACATGGAAAGCAATTTAATGCAATTATTAGTAATGTAACTTAAAATAATCCTTATTAATTAGGAAGAATTTGAAACGAGATGATCTAACGAAGCGAAAACCGAGGTGAATGTTTCTTATTTTTTGTTTTATCCATCGGATATGGTTGGTGAGAGTGTTCGACAATAAAAGAAATGATTTTGTTTGTTGTAAAAGAACGACTGCTGCTTCCAGTCACAAATATCCTTTATTTACTTCCTGAACGTCGTGTTTTGTGAAGTAATTCCTATTACCAAGTGTATTATTGGTCTATAATGATTTTTTCAGACGTAATGTTCGCGATGTGTGAGAGGCTGCTGGTGTGTTTAGTATTTTTCGTCGTCCTCTTATGCATACACTCTCAGACATTATACGTCACTTACACAGATGACAGCTCACATTAAAAGTTATGTTTCCGTATTGCAAGTGTCTGACAGCTGTCGAAGTTATTTTATAATAAACAAAATCTTTGCTTTCCCATTTCTTTTCTTTCAGCAGCTGTATCTGGTGGGTACAATAAAGAAATAAAAAGAATTGACCTCCGTATATTTTTCTTTAGTTATTTTCAATTCAAATTATTTCTAATTAATGATTATTTTGTATATTTGTTGTTAAGTTATGCTGCATAAATTGCTCTCATATGTACCGCATTATTACAGTTAAGAATAAGAAAGACCCATTATATTGTAGAAAATAATTAATTGAATGTATTGTACGACCTGCCTTAAACCCACAGGAGGCCAGGTTCTCTAAAAACAATAAACAAATACAGAAAAACAACCTATATTGCTGTTAAATTTTACGAGTTTAATATTCATGTCTTCTTTCTAAACCATCAATTTATTTTCGCCAATTTAGTTGGACTTTTCGACATACGAGTATACTGATTTACTTTTGAATATATCGTGGGAGCAGACAGTGATCAATGTTATTACAATTAGTTACTATTAAAATCAGTCTTTATCACAAATTTATTTATTCTGGCAACCGGTTTCGACCACGCCTGTTACGGCAAGAAAGGAAGAATGAATTGATTGTTGGTGTTAATAACGATCATCCTCCTTCACCTCCTCTGCATTACTGCAGATGACGTGTCGCTGAGCACATTTGTTCTGTGCATGCAGTACACGCGAGGCACCTAGTTGTTTCCACTGCACTGTGTGGAATACCAAGGTTCTGTTACAGTTCACTAACCTGCTGTCTTCAAGTTGATGTCCCCACCGCAGAAAACAGCACGCAGGTCGTAGGTTCTGTATCTTGAGGCAGAGGTCCTGTTCTGAAACAATGTATCACTTCTTTGGGATGCCACTCGCGTATTTTAATATAGCCACACGAGAAGACTACATGATCTTAATACAACACCTTATGATACAGCAAAGTACATGATCAAACACAATATTTACGAAAATGTATCTTTACACTATTTGTGGCACGTGTCTGTGCCTCATGACTACCGGAGTGAATCTTTTAATACTGAATACTGGCAAACACATCCTGCGACAGGCAACATGTCTGTTCTTCTCGACTGCCTAATGCAGAGTGACGAACAGGAACTTAAATAAATATTGGAAACACATCCTACGACAGACAACATGTCTCTTCTTCTCGGCTGCTATAACGACTCCTTTTCTTACTAGGCTAATTACTGTTTAGCTCTACAGGGCCATTATACTGAAATGTTTCCCCACACCACCTAGTATTGTCTTTCTGTTTGTGTGAGTAACTGATACTGTTGTTCTTGTGTAACTATGAATTGTGCCTGACTGGTAATCAAGTGACTCTGCTTTGTTTCCAAACTCTGGAATTTTTCAGTAATCTTATCATTTATTTCTTTTAGTTTATTAGATTGCTCCTGAGCCAAATTAAATTGCGCACTCTCCAATGCCTGGAATCTACGATTCATGTCGTTTGCAAACGTGGATTGTGACGCTGCAAGATTAGATTCCGTGGTTTCCAATGCCTGGAATCTACGATTCATGTCATTTGCAAACGTGGATTGCGTGGTTTCCAATGCTTTAATCCCTTGTGTTATGACAGTCAAACTTGACATCAGCTGGGATAACAAATCGGTATTCTCAGCAATTGGCGATTGCACTGGGCTTAATGAGGATTGTACCGACACAATTTTCGGTACAGTCATTTCGTTTTCGCACGCGTCTGTGTCAGAGATGAAATTCATGTTGTTTGTTGGTTGCTGCATATTTCTCTGGACTTCTTTCGACATATGAATGTCGGAACTAGCAACCGTTTGTGTCGACGGCATGAGCGCATTAATTATTGCTGGTTGCTCAGCCGTAATCGACATATCGCTAACTACGGCGGTATTAAATTCTGTGGCACTAGTTGACGATGCATTCACACTATTTAATTCATTTTGTGGCATTGTGATGCGTGCTTGCTTATTGGCTTTGAACATAGATCTCGTTATCACCATGTAAATGAGCAATTGACAGTTTCTCCTCTAAATAAGTCCTACAAAAGTGACTATTAAACTTTTACACACGCAAAAACGTTAATGTCCTAATGCTGTTAATGTACACTTTACAATGTGACACAAAAACAGTGCATAGATAACACATAAAATGTTGTCTTACTATATCTACTGAAATACTGGAATTCTAGTGAAAGTAATATAGCAACTCTATTTCTACATGAAGGGTCACTGCAATGCATAAATGCTCAAGAAAGCGAGTAATTCAAATGTTCTGGCCTTTTTGAAGTTTCTGCTCGGCTGCTGGGACGGCGCACTCGTTCTCTTCACAAGATACTCCCGCACGTTAGCGTTAGCATGAAACATACAAAGGACCAAAATGTAGTTACTCTATAAGACTAGACATATATACGCACAATGAAACATTACTTACTAAATTACTAACATATTTATATTGCAGGTTCACTATGAGTGTTGTATCAGGATCGTGTCCTGTCACGGTCGCCATTTTATAACGACTCCTTTTCTTACTAGGCTAATTACTGTTTAGCTCTACATCGCCATCTGTTTCACACACCGCCCTGTGTACGCTGTATGTATTTACCCACAACAGTGAACATACAGTTACTCACACAAATAGAAAGACAATACTAGGTGGTGTGGGGAATCATTTCAGTATAATGGCCCTGTAGAGCTAAACAGTAATTAGCCTAGTAAGAAAAGGAGTCGTTATACTGCCTAATCCAGAGTGACGAACAGCTCGAAACACTTCGCGCGCCATACCAGAAAAGGCGTGACCCGAACGCTTCCGAAGTGTTTCGTCTGCAATTTCGTCAGTCTTCTGTTTTTTATTTAAATTGTTTTTAATAATTCTAAAATGACTGATTGATAGTCAGCTGTTGAGAGATATTTATATAAAAAAGTGAAGTCATTCCAATAAGTAGTAGATTAACTAATAATAATAACTACACTTTAATGTTTTGGCGCCGTTGCTCCGAACACAGCAGCCAATCACAGAGTAGTAGCATTATGCAGGCGGTCTTTCTCACGGGAATTGTACCGAATCTGACATCTGTCACAGATACCTCACACCACATTTCGTCATCTATATACTCCTTGCATCTACACTGCTCTGGGAACAGCTTCTTGGAGCCTAATATGATGGCTGACTAAGCCAGAAATATTACACTGTGGTCATCTTCAGACCAAAATGCTGTACGAGCAGGAGCCTCCTTCTGATGGTAAATCACTGCTCCACCAGAAGGAGGCTCCTGCTCATACAGCATTTTGGTCTGAAGATGACCACAGGGATGGTCGAAACTGGTTACCAGAATAAAGAAATTTGTGATCAAGACTGATTTTAATTGTAAATATTTGAGTATACTGATACTTCACGTGCAGTAAATGCACATAATTGTTAGAGGAATATTCCTTTCTATTTTTTTACGTCTGGTCAAGGGTTTAATGAGTATTTATCATAATTTTTTTTTCTTTTATAAGAAAGACCTATGGAGACTGCCTCTGCCTGGAACGAACAGCTGCGTAACGATATCAGAAGAAGAACCGTGTAGGATACTACCTGCTATTTTGTTTTCTTTTCTATTTTTGAGTCATCAGTCTTTTGACTGTTTTGGTAAGCGGACGGCTACGAATTGTTCTCTTGTAATCAATCTCTTCATCTCAGAATAGCACTAGTACCCTGTTTCCTTAATTATTTGTTGGATATGCTCCAGTCTCTTTCTTTCCCTATTATTTTTACTGTCTACAGCTTTCTCTAGCACCACGAATGTTGTTGCCTGATGCCTGAACGGATGTCTTATCATCCTGTCTCTTGTTGTGGTTAGTCTTCTCCATATGTTCCTTTCTTCGCCGATTCTGCGTAAAACATTCTCATTTCTTATCCTATCAATCCTTCTATGTTCAACGTCCACCTGCTGCACTAAATCTCAAACACTTCGATTCTCTCCTGTGCCGGTTTTCGCACTGTCCATGATTCACTGCCGTAAAATGCTGGGCTCCACTTTCACAGAAATTTACTCCTCAGATTAAGGCCGGTGTTTGTTACTAGTAGACTTTAACCGACCAGCAGTGCTCTTTCTGCCTGTACTAATCTGCGTTGTATGTCTTGCTTGCTTTGTCCGCCATGGGTTAGTTTGCTTCTTGGTTAGCAGAATTCCTGCACTTCGTCTAATTCGTGGTTCCCAATTTTGATGCTAAGCAGAACTTACTCCATTCCATTTTGACTGGCTGTCACACCAACACTTCTGAATTATTTCAAACTGCAAAGTTATTTATTTCAGTATTGCATTTCACCTGTTTGGAGCATGATCAGATTGTCTATAACATGAAAATAGCCCATTAAGAAAATAATAGAGAGAAGGGCGTGGTCCTATCTTGCACAACTACGCGATTAAATGAGCTGGAATATATACTAGAACTTACTTAAAAGTAAGTCGACATAAAACCTATCCGTCATAGGGTCCTACAGAATGAGAAGTGGACTTAATTAAAATGAATAAAGTACGACAATAAGCCATCCCGTAGTGTATTAAATTTTAAGGAAACAGATTTCAGTACTCAGGAATGTGACTTACTAAATAAAAGGTTCAAGTATAACATTCAACCTCGACTTGATGAAAGGATGGTTATGGCTTTGATGAAAGATTTAAAAAAATGCTCTACCACTTGCATCAAGTCGGAAAAAGTCAAGACGGTATGTAGTGATCTTACTGAAAAGGCTACCCATAAAAATCCAGTAATAAAGACCAGGTGCTTCTAAATTTTATTAATAATAGGTTGAGATCTGATGAAGCATTAATTGTTCGTGCTGACATGGGCTTACATCAGTCGTCATTTGTAGGAAAGGTTATAAAGCTACGTCCTTGTGATTTTTTGAGGAGAATAACAGCCAAGAAATGGAATATGATACTGGTGAACTGAAATGTACACGAATGGTCTGAAAACCCATATAGACGGCTGCTGCAGTATTTTTTGTCCTGACCTCGTACCGAAATTGAAAGTGATGAACCCTAGAACACTAACACTTCGTACCTAAATTGAGACTCATACGGATAGCTTTCCGACATGTCCGATAGTTAATCTTATTGGGAACCCAGGTGAAACTGCCTCCAAAACATATTCTTAACTTCTTAGAAGTAATGTTGCAGTTTCTAATAGAAGGGAGTTGGTTCAACTTTTAAATGATAAAACTTTCCTAACTTACATAGTTTGCTCTCTCTGGATATTAAAAATCTGTAACAAAACTTTTCCTTTGGATGAGACGGCCCTTATTATACAAAAAAATTTCTTTGAGCATCGTCAGCTAAGCTTCGATGAAATAGTAGGCCATCTTACTGATGTTACTTACATCTTGCCATTACTTCCCGTTCAAAGATCAGTATTGTAAGCAGAAGAATGGTTTGGCCATGGGCAACTGCCTAACAGGATGTCTCGCGGACATTTTTGTCAGTCATTCAAAGTGTAGCTATTTTAGGCAGAATGCTAGTCGTTCGCATCAGGTCCTCTTCTACCGCCTTTACGTAGATGATATCATTATTGCCTTCATCGGTCCTGTCTCTCATAGATCATATTTACTCACAAAGCGAAGGACTGTAACAGGGAGCGTAACTATTTAGACTTGCAGCTTCGGCGTGGTGGAATTCGCTTTGACACCTGTCGTGAAACTACCACTAGCGACTCTATAATTCATGCCTCCTCCTGCCATTCTTACGCGTACAAATTGAGCTTTTTCATATCTGTGGTAAACCGCATTAGTGAGATCCCGCTCATCCTCTCTTCCACAGAAAAGTAATTAGGGAATTTGAAACGCATCGCTGTAAACAATGCTTACAGTTGTAACCTCCCAACAGAAAAACATTTATTTATGTATAGATTCGCATTCAGTGTAATCTCCCCACAGATAAATTTCGTAACCTACCAACAGTTTATTATTCCGTAACCTCACAATAATAACGTGACTAACCTCTCAATAAAATTGTGGCTTACTTATAACCTTTCAATAATTAACTGACTATGAATCTAAACTGGTAAATTTGAACGTCAGCAGTGCTGCGTCATGGCCCTGAAAGATCATTCTGAATAAATTGAAAATTCTTACCTCAATGAAGTCGCCGGATAACGCGTATATATCTGCTCCTATAAGAAATTTTTCTGGCACAGCCCAGTGCAATGCTGGCCGGTAGATTTGTCATGTATAAAAATAACAACAAATTTTTTTCTTTACAATAATCGGGATGACCATGGATTGGAGAAATTAGTAAATTCTTAAAATTGAAATAAATGATTGTCAAAAGTTAATTTTTGTAAGAAAGTTTATTATTAAGAGATTTTTTAAAAACGTTTAAATGGGACTTGATATAACAATAGTACATATGCGCGAGGCTGCTTTTACCTTATACTACATCGCTCAGGCACCGCCATCGCTCCCCACGACTGGCCCAGCCAACTCGATACACCAGACTGCCAGCTACTACTTACTCCTACTGCTACACAGTTCGTACTGCAGTCAGCACTGCTCTCTGGTCAGAGATTCTCTTATAGCTTACATATCGCAGGCAGCGCTTGATCAATCCATCGAAATTACATCTGCTCGAGTGCGCTAGCAACAAAGTCCTTAGTCATGGACCTCTTACACAGTCCTGAAATAGTTGATAAAGTATAAACAAAAAACATCCAAATTTGTGAGGGTCCCATTTACTGGAATCTCTCCTGTGAGCTGGCTAAGTTCTTCAAAAAACGGGATATGCGTGTTAATTTTACTACCGGTAGTAAAATTCAGATTTATATTCATAAAGAGCTCCGCTGCAGAGGTAGGTATGCAGGAGCTGGTGTGCGCGTATTGGAATGCAGTGATTGCAAAATTGCTGATACAGGCCGGACTGGCAGAATGTTAAAGATGAGGTTTAGTGAGCTTTTGTTTACCAAGAAAGGCCAGGCTTTTAAAGCATTTCGCTTTGGCCGAGCATCATAAGTCAAGCAGGGAATGAGTCTCCCACACTGTGTTCAGAAGGGGAAAACTGAATATGCTTGAGGAGTTGGAGATTGTTAAGCACCTGCATGTTGACAAGCATCAGTAAAAATCAGATCTGTTACGACTAAGTTTGTAGAATGTTGGTACAATGGTACGCAGCGTTACTTGCTTAGGGTAGGTCATCGTTTGTGATCCGCAAATTTTATCACGATGGCAATTTAAATTTTAGCCAATGTGCCGCGCATTACTGGACCTTTATGGCATACTTGCCTTGCTATTGGTGAAGTTAACATCACTTTACTGGTTTCTTCATGTACAGGCAACTTAATATATATTTGGTTTACGTGATTTTGTATGCTTCTCTTATTTTATTTGTTTCTTGTGATTTCCATAAACACATTTTATTCTATTTGTCTTAACAACTGATTCTATGCGCCACCTGGTTATCTTTTGCCACATCTATGTGAGCGCTAAACGGACTTGTTCTGCCGCGCGCAACTGAAACGGCGTTTATAGTTCTTTAAACGTGGTCCAACGCTGTGCTGATATGGCGAAGTTTGCTGGTGTGGTTAAGGCAATATAAGCTCTTTTTTTGTAAAAGTCTTTCCGTCTCGTTCATGTACGGGATGGATTACTTTCGTACTTCCTTTCTTTTTATTAGGTCTACTTCTCGTTCTGTGGCGCTCTGTGACGGATGAGTTTATATCCAGTTACTATTACGTAAATTCTAATACACTCCTGGAAATTGAAATAAGAACACCGTGAATTCATTGTCCCAGGAAGGGGAAACTTTATTGACACATTCCTGGGGTCAGATACATCACATGATCACACTGACAGAACCACAGGCACATAGACACAGGCAACAGAGCATGCACAATGTCGGCACTAGTACAGTGTATATCCACCTTTCGCAGCAATGCAGGCTGCTATTCTCCCATGGAGACGATCGTAGAGATGCTGGACGTAGTCCTGTGGAACGGCTTGCCATGCCATTTCCACCTGGCGCCTCAGTTGGACCAGCGTTCGTGCTGGACGTGCAGACCGCGTGAGACGACGCTTCATCCAGTCCCAAACATGCTCAATGGGGGACAGATCCGGAGATCTTGCTGGCCAGGGTAGTTGACTTACACCTTCTAGAGCACGTTGGGTGGCACGGGTTGCATGCGGACGTGCATTGTCCTGTTGGAACAGCAAGTTCCCTTGCCGGTCTAGGAATGGTAGAACGATGGGTTCGATGACGGTTTGGATGTACCGTGCACTATTCAGTGTCCCCTCGACGATCACCAGTGGTGTACGGCCAGTGTAGGAGATCGCTCCCCACACCATGATGCCGGGTGTTGGCCCTGTGTGCCTCGGTCGTATGCAGTCCTGATTGTGGCGCTCACCTGCACGGCGCCAAACACGCATACGACCATCATTGGCACCAAGGCAGAAGCGACTCTCATCGCTGAAAGCGACACGTCTCCATTCGTCCCTCCATTCACGCCTGTCGCGACACCACTGGAGGCGGGCTGCACGATGTTGGGGCGTGAGCGGAAGACGGCCTAACGGTGTGCGGGACCGTAGCCCAGCTTCATGGAGATGGTTGCGAATGGTCCTCGCCGATACCCCAGGAGCAACAGTGTCCCTAATTTGCTGGGAAGTGGCGGTGCGGTCCCCTACGGCACTGCGTAGGATCCTACGGTCTTGGCGTGCATCCGTGCGTCGCTGCGGTCCGGTCCCAGGTCGACGGGCACGTGCACCTTCCGCCGACCACTGGCGACAACATCGATGTACTGTGGAGACCTCACGCCCCACGTGTTGAGCAATTCGGCGGTACGTCCACCCGGCCTCCCGCATGCCCACTATACGCCCTCGCTCAAAGTCCGTCAACTGCACATACGGTTCACGTCCACGCTGTCGCGGCATGCTACCAGTGTTAAAGACTGCGATGGAGCTCCGTATGCCACGGCAAACTGGCTGACACTGACGGCGGCGGTGCACAAATGCTGCGCAGCTAGCGCCATTCGACGGCCAACACCGCGGTTCCTGGTGTGTCCGCTGTGCCGTGCGTGTGATCATTGCTTGTACAGCCCTCTCGCAGTGTCCGGAGCAAGTATGGTGGGTCTGACACACCGGTGTCAATGTGTTCTTTTTTCCATTTCCAGGAGTGTATATATTTCAGTTCATTTATTCGCTTAGTTGTGCAAAATAGGACCATTTTCTTCCATCCTGTTCTTAATGGATTGTTTTATTGTTCTATAGACAATCTGACGATACCCCAGGAGGATGAAATGCGTTGTTGAAATAAACAACTTTGCAACACAGCCTGTTTCCCTATCTAATACTAAGTTTATCGCTAATCTCATTTCCGCTCCTCCATTTTACTTTCGTTATTTCTTCGATTGACTTTCAGTCCATATCCTCTACTCATTAGACTGTATATTCAGTTGAATACTTTCCACAGTTTTTCTTCACTGATCAGGGAAGCGGATGACTGTATCTTTGTTTCATATCCTTTTTTAATCCGAGCGCTGTTCATTGTCTTATTAATATTTTTCTCTGTTATTGCCTTTTTGTGTCATCAGCTTTCTGTGTGATTTGATGCGGTTCGCCACAAATTCCTCTCCTGCTTTCATGTCGTAATACTGGCAACGTACGTCCTCAATTATTTGCTGGATGTAGTCCAATCCCTGCCTTCCACTGAAAGCTTTTTCCCTCTACAGCTTCCTCTAGTATCATGGTGGTTATTCTGTGGCATCTTAACAGATGTCCTGCTGCCCTATCCATTCTTCTTCTCAGTGTTTTCCATATATTCCTTTCCTCTCGGTTTTTCGGGGAACCTCCTAACTCCACCTAATTTTCATCATTCGGCTGTAGCACCACATCTGAAATGCTTCGATTCCCTCCTGCTCCGGTTTTCCCATAGTCCATGTTTCACTGCCATACAATGCTATGCTCCAAATGTACATTCTCAGAAATTTCTTCCTTAAATTAAGGCCTATATTTCATACTAGTAGATATCTCTTGGCCAGAAATGCACTTTTTACTAGTGCTATTTTGTTTTATATATTCTCTTGCTTCATCTGTCATGGGTTATTTTGCTTCCTAGGTAGCAGAATTCCTTAACTATATCTACATCTTAAACACCAATTATAATGTTAAGTTTATCGCTGTTGACATTTCTGCTACTTTTCATTCCTTTCGGCTCTTCGATTTACTCTCAGTCCATATTCTGTATTCATATTCATATTGTGTATTCATTCCATTCAGCAGATCCTGTAATTCTTCTTCATTTTCCCTATAGCTTACCCCTATTTTTCTCAGGATTTCGAACATCTTGAACCTTTTTACTCTGTCGTACGGTCTCTCCAGTACGACATATTCTACGAACGTACCTTGATTTTTCTTTAGTCTTGCTTCCATTATCAACCGCTACTTCAGAACTCTGGTACCTTTACCTTTCCTAAAGCCAAACTGATCGTCATCTAACACATCCTCAGTTTTATTTTCCATTGTTCTGTATATTAGTCTTGTCAGCAACTTGGAAGCTGATTGTTCTATAATTTTCGCACTTATCGGCTCTTGCAGTTTTCGAAATTGTGTGGATGATGTTTTTCCGACAGTCTGATGGTATATCGCAAGTTTCATGCATTCTATACACCATCGTGAATAGTCGTTTTGTTGCCAACTCCACTAATGATTTAGGAAATTCCCATGAAATCCAACCCTTCTGCCTTATTCGATAGCAAATCTTCGAAATCTCTTTTAAATTCTGATAGTGGATTCCCTAACTCTTACATGTCGCCTACTGCTTCTTCTCCTATCACGTCATTAGACAAGTCATCCGCCTCACAGACGCCATCAACGTACTCTTTCCACTTATCCACTCTCTCCTCTGCATTGAACACGTAGAGTTCCCATTGATCTCTTAATGTTTCCACCCTTGTTTTTAATTTCACCGAAGGTTGTTTTTATTTTTCGGTGTACTGACTTAGTTCTTCAAACAGTAATTTTTTTCGATTTCTTTATAATTCTCATGTTGTTATTTCACCGTAGCTTCCTGCACTTCCTATTTATTTCATTCCAAAGGGACTTGTATTTTTGTATTTCTGAATTTCCTTGGGCGTATTAGTACTTCCTTCTTTCGTCGGTCAACTGAAGCATATCTCGTGTTTCCCAAGGTTTCTTCGCAGTTGCATTCCTTGTACCTACGCTTTCCTCTGAATCGTCTATAATTGCCCTTTTTAGAGATATTCTTCTTCATCTGAAATGCCTACTGAGATATTCATTATCACAGTGTGTGGTGTCACCGCCAGACACCACACTTGCTGGGTGGTAGCCTTTAAATCGGCCGCGGTCCGCTAGTATACGTCGGACCCGCGTGTCGCCACTATCAGTGATTGTAGACCGAGCGCCGCCACACGGCAGGTCTAGAGAGACTTCCTAGCACTCGCCCCAGTTGTACAACCGACTTTGCTAGCGATGATTCACTGACACGCTCTCATTTGCCGAGACGATAGTTAGCATAGCCTTCAGCTACGTCATTTGCTACGACCTAGCAAGGCGCCATTATCAGTTGCTATTGATATTGTAAATAATGTACAGACAAGAGCTACGTTCAACATTAATGGATTAAAGTTAAGTATTCCACCAGCTACATCCTTTTTTTCTAGTCTAACTTCCTTGTCCTGTTCCAGACCTCACGCCAGACTGCGTGAGCTAAAACGCGTGCCTTTCGGCTTCTTCTTACATTAGAGGGTTGGCCCTCTTGCCAAACCACAACACAGTGTCTATAGCCTTAGGAACTTCAAACGTATCTCTTAATTGATTAGTACTTCTGTATCCAACTTCTTTGTGCATTGATGCTTCCTTACTAGCCTCTTAAACTTCAAACTACCCTTCATCGTTGCCAAATTGTGATCTGAATCTATAGCTGGCGCTGGGAGCACCTTACAATCCAATATCTGATTTCGGAATCTCTGCCTGAGCATGATGTAATGTAACCGAAATCTTCCTGCATCTCCCGGCCTGTTCCAAGTATACCTCCTCCTCTTGTGACTGTTGAACGGAGTATTCTCTGTTACCATCTGAAATTTCTTTCATAAATCAGTTAATATTTCTCCTGACTCATTCCTGCTACAAAGTCCATATTCTCCTGTAATCCTTTCTTCTGCTCGTTACCCTACAGGCGTATTCCAATCCCCCATGAGCATTAGATTTTCATCTCTTTACATGCTGAAAGACTCGTTCAGTATCCTCATATACTTCCTGTATGTCTTCATCTTCTGCTTGCATCGTTGACATGTACACCTGAACTGTCGCTGTCAGTGCTGGTTTGCTGTCGATTCTGATGAGAACAACACTATCACTGAAATGTTTACACTAACTCTCAGTCCTACATTCCCATTAACAAAGAGTTCTACTCCCGTCATACCATTTTCTGCTGTTGTTGATACTTCCCTGCAGTTACGTGACCAGGAATCCTTGTCTTCTTTACATTTCACTTCACTGGCCCCCACTATATCTAGATTGACGCTTTTAATTCCCTTTTCAGTTTTTCTAGCTTTCCCTCCAAGTTCAAACATCTGACATTCCACGCCCCGATTCATAGAAGGCTAAACGTTAATCGATTATTCAAGTTTTCCTCATAGTCACCTCTTGCTTGACAGTCCCATCCCACAGATCCGAATGAGGAATAAGTCCGGAATATTTTGCGAATGTGGAGATCATCATGCCACTTTTTCAATTGTAGGCCACATTTCCTGTGGATACACATTATGTGTCATTAACGCAGTGGTTTCCACTGCCTTCTGCCTCCTCATGCAGTTGATCATTGCTGATACTTTCGCCTTTAGGGGCGGACCCCAGGCTCTTGAAATCCCATGCATGTTCAGTTCGGTTTCGGTCAGTGTTGTTGGCAGGCTGTTCCGTCACTGGACTGCCGGCTGCATTCAAATCATCTCAGATGACCTGGGCGATGTCAGGTCGAGCGTTGACCTGCATCATTGTGAAGCGTGGTCCAATTGGTGTAGCCTCCTGAAATACGTATGCCTCCGTTACGTCATCGTGGTAGCGATGGGTGTTTAATGTTGGCATGACTAAGTGGTGCTCTTTCCTGTTTAGCCTGATGCCTCTCCAAATCGAAGAAGATCCACCCCGAATTTGATCTGCAGGCAGGTGACGCCAACATAATTCCTCACCTGAACATCGCAACACCAGACTCATGGATACTGTCGTCATAGCCCTGCCTGGAGAAGCTTGACTCATCTGCAAAGAGAACTTGATGCCAATGCTCCAACACCACTGCCAGTGCTGCCAGTCAAGCTGTAAGACGCCCATGAGATGTGCACTTGTCAATTTGGACACTGTCACTGACTGGTGCAGATAAATGGCAGATCTTGGAACCATCGCTGAACTGTCAGCAACGACGCCACTTGACAAGTAGAAATAGCGGCCGTCTTGGACAGCCTGGTATCAAATAGCTCTATCCTCTCGCAGTATGGTGCAACAAGGACGGCCCTGACCTAGCGTCCCACAGTAAAGCCTATCTATCAATTTCATTGCAGTACCCTTCCTACCACAGTTTGTGACACGACTAGCACGTGTGGAATGTAATGTTGTAATCTCTCAGCTCCACAAAGAGCAACAACTTGGTTAACCTCAGTGGAAGACGGTGGTCTCCATACCAGTTACCGAGCGAGGTGGCGCAGTGGTTAGCACACTGTACTCGCATTCGGGAGGACGACGGTTCAATCCCGCCTCCGGCCATCCTGATTTAGGTTTTCCGTGATTTCCCTAAATCGCTTCAGGCAAATGCCGGGATGGTTCCTTTGAAAGGGCACGGCCGATTTCCTTCCCCATCCTTCCCTCACCCGAGCTTGCGCTCCGTCTCTAATGACCTCGTTGTCGACGGGACGTTAAACACTAATCTCCTCCTCCTCCTCCATACCAGTTCTGTAAAACAAAACAAACTTTCCATTCCTCTTGCTGAGATGAGCCAGAGATTAATATACACGTTGTTATTGACGGAGTGCTTGCACTGAACACTGAACACAATCGCTTTGAGGCGCCATGTCACGGATTGCGTGGCCCCTCCCGCCGGAGGTTCGAGCCCTCCCACGGGCATGGATGTATGTGTGTTGTTCTTAGCATAAGTTAGTTTAAGTAGTGTGTAAGTGTAGGGACCGATGATCTCAGCAGTTTAGTCTCTTAGGAATTCACACACATTTGAACACTTTTTGAATGGCGATAGCTTGGAAGGGAAAAAAAAGAAAAAGAAAACGCTCCATACCGTGCGAAAGTTGTCTGCAGAATTTTTTGTTTGTACAACAAAACGATACAGCTGGGTGTCCCTACATCGTTGCACTACAGCTTGCTGGCCACAAGCGTAATCTAAAGGGTGTCGAAAGGGTTGCCTGTCTCGCTTACGCATAGGAATCAGTGAATGAGTGTGTCTGTACAAGGACGTTCTTGAGTCCAACAAAGATTCGTGGTTGACACCGACAATGTTGCCCAGCTGATTGGGTCTTAGAGTGATCCTTCGCACCCACCCTGTGCGCGGACCACAGAAGAGTGCAAAAAAGGGAGACGACAAATAATAAACTCAGTTTCTGCTACAGACCATTTTCAGATTTCGTTGAATGGTTCTGAATTGTCCTTGGTGGTTCCACGCCGTTTACAGAGCAAAAATCGCGACCACACTTCAGTCCAATTAATTTATTTTGTTAACCGGTTTCTGACTTACAAGGCCATTATCAGACTTTAACTATCATCATCAAAGAAGGTACAATACTTGTGAACAACACTGAAAACGATGTTATGCCTCAAGAGTGAGGACGTGCACAGAGTAAATAACATCGACAATGTAGCAGTAGTCTAATTAAAAAGTTAAAAGTTAACCAGTAAATAATTATAAATGGAGCTAACTAGAAAAATAACACTAAATTAAAAAAAAAATTTTTTTTGGCTCAATCAAGGGTCACAACGTCGTCTGGGCTGACTACATTCTGCATAGGAAAAAAGAAAAAAGAATCTCCCCTAATCTACGCTTCCTCTATTGTTCCCTCCAGTGTTTGCTGGAAATGGTGTAGAATCCCATGTATAGGACAGGTATCACATACCGTAGCAAAAACGCTGAAATCCTTATCTTTGCTAAAGAAAACTCGTCAGCCGTTTATTTTTAGAAGTTATTTTGTTTAGACAACCAGTTTTGGCAACTCATTAATACCATCTTCAAGCCCCTGCGTGTTAAAATCGAGTATGCATGTGATATATATATAAAGGTATACCAAAGCAGAGATTATAAAAAAATGAATATTAGTAACAAAAGTCCTTCAGAATTGAAAAATGTGATTTGCAGCGTTAAAAAGAGTACCTGTGCACATAAAGCACAACGAATCAGAATATGTAATATACTGGTTAGCATCGAAGCCAACTTTTTTTGACATCACATATTTACAACAGAACATACGAAACCATACAAAAAACAAAAAAATAGATGTTATATAAATTCGGAAGCACAACGAATAAAGCTTCTCTACTTTTTTTCCTTTTTCTTTCCTTTTTATTTCTTTCTTTTCATTTTTTAGACGTATATTTTTATTTTTATTTAAAAAAAACCTTCATAATTCTTGTAGGTGAGAAACACCCTAGCTCTTAGGAAAACCTATCCTCATTTAAATTAATACGTCGCGATATAACCTATGGCGTACATAATAGTGTGCATATACATCGCCTAAATATTATCACCATTAGTGATATATCAGAAGCAGTAACCGCAGCATCAGAAAACGCAACCAGAGGCAAAACCCAACGGCTGAAAAATTACTAACTGAATAACGGTAAGCAAAGAATTTGCGAGGAATACTTATAAAATACCTGGAGGACATAATGTTATATACCAAATCAAAAAATAAAAAGACATGGCTTCGTGTCCCTTAAACATTAATTAATCGGCGACAGATACTAGGGTGCAATATAAAAGGATTCCAGATACAATGTTAACCATGGGAGTCCTCTGAGAATATCAGTTGACTGTGTGATTATTATTCCGCAGGGAGTATAAGGTAT
Source organism: Schistocerca serialis cubense (assembly GCF_023864345.2). Lineage (NCBI taxonomy): Eukaryota > Metazoa > Arthropoda > Insecta > Orthoptera > Acrididae > Schistocerca > Schistocerca serialis. The sequence continues at coordinate 155,080,488 of NC_064645.1, forward strand.
CGTGCTACTGCCTATTTATAAAATGACGAAACGAACCCAAATGGGAAAACTGACAATAGCAAGGTGCATCGCAAAAGGTAACGAGCAAAACTCAACAAGACATCAAAGGATAAGACCGCTAATTAAGGAACACTCTGGCGCAAAATGGAGCAACATTTGTGAGCGAGAAAGGAGTAATGAAATGAGCTCATACTCGAAACCAATCATGGAATTGTATACAACAACAAATCAAAGCCTTCTAAGTAATGAGGCAAACCAAATCGATAAAACAAGCAGTGTAGTAGCACAAGCCTACAATTGCCAGGAGTCTAGAGCCACACCGCGAAACTTGTGGCCCACAACAGTAGCACATAACGTACTCAAAACTCACAGCTATCATCAGGTCCTTAAAAATCGTTAAATTCACGTATGTGTTAAGAACATCATTAAATTCTCCATAACGTTTATGGTGAAGTAAAGGTCACAAAGCTACAGCTATGCTAAAGCAACCAATACGCAACTCAAGAGACGCAGTCAAGAAACACCGAATACCCCACATGTGACCTGTGGAATATGTCAATTTGGGTCTAAAAATGTGACTGACTAAAAATGCTATATGGTATGCGAACGAACTGTTTACTACAAATCAAATTGTAGGGTAACAGCAACCACCTCGCCGTCCTAAATCTCATAAGACACATCACTGTCACAAGGAAAATCCCAACTTAGATGCGTATAAGCTTACAAAAGACCAAAACATGGTCAATAATGAAAACGTGCTACATACTAGTACTATGGAGCGTTATAAAACGAGATTCGGAGAGTTGCAGAGACATCAAAGGTCTATAAGAGATTCCAGTACTCATACAAGGCCATCTACCATACCTCACAGCCAGACAAACCAGTGCATGAGTAACATAACATATGCTTGCTAAGAATCAAAGACAAGAAAACTACAGATAGAAAAAAGCGTAGAATATGGGGAACACATTGGTCAAAGACAGCAGAATCCGAGTCAAAAAGAAAGTACACAAATACAGGTAAGCCACGATAAAACATATGATCAAAGAAACACAACAGAATAACAAAACAGTAAAAACTGCAGCGCACTGTCAAAAGTTAATTCAGTCAACGAGAGCTATTAAATAACAAGTTCCTGCGTGAAACAAAGTACCCTTAGACTATTGGTATGAACACCCGACCTACAGACCTATCATAGGAAGGACGAAAACACTCTGTAATCTAACAAGGTTAGGTCGTATGTTTACCAATAAATGTAAAAAGCCATGCGTCGACCCACTAGATCTCAGGTCAGGTACTCTTCAAAATAGTGTCCTGTATTTCTAAACCACACCATACTATAGTAGTCTAAGTACGCAATGAAAGAAACGCTATTGTTGCCGAACTATTACTGAAATCGAATCGTCAAAAGTAAACGATCATTAAATGATGACAAAATCTACGACTTATACCAAAAAAGTAGAAGAGGACAAAGATGACTTCACTTTAATTTCTCAGCTTTGACACAAATCCTTTTGACAGAAACTACACAATCGTCATTATCACGTGAACGTTTCCAAATAAAACATCCCTGTGAGGAGAAGTGTATTATCGTAAGATATGTGCTATTCTCGACACTATTCACAATAAAACCAGTAGGTAAGCTACATCGGTAAAAATACTGTAACCCCTCTACAATAACACCATTGTCACGTAACACTTCAAAATGAAATCGTCCCCTGTGCCATGAAATGTACGATCGTAAGGTAAGTAAGATACGCCGACTTAATTGCAACACGCCAGTGGTGAAACAGGTACAGAGTAAATAAAATAATCACGCTACACAGTTGCCCATACTAACAATTGCCACAGAACAAGCATTTACTCGCCTAGAATCAGATACATTGAAGCATGTATAACTGGAACCATCAGTATCTGGATTCACATCTACATCTACATCTACATATATACTCCGCTAGCCACCAAGCGGTGTGTGGCGGAGGGCACAATTCGCGTCAAAGTCATATTCCCCACCCCCCTCTGTTCCACTCGCGGATCGCACGAGGGAAAAACGACTGTCTGAACGCCTCAATACGAGCTCTTATTTCCCTTGTCTTTGAATGATGATCATTACTCGATTTGAAAGTTGGTGGTAATAATATGTGCTCTACATCCTCGGTGAAGATTGGATTTCGGAATTTAGAGAGCAGCCCCTTCTGTTTAGCTCGTCGTCTATCTGCAAGTGTGTCCCACTTTAAACTTTCTATGAGATTTGTAACGTTCTCGCGATTGCTAAATGTACCAGTCACGAATTTTGCCGCTCTTCTTTGGACCTTCTCAATCTCTTGAATCAGACTCATCTAGTAAGGGTCCCATACAGACGAACTATACACTAAGACTGGGCGAACTAAAGTACTGTAAGCTATTTCCTTTGTTGATGGACTGCATAGCTTCAGGAGTCTACCAATAAACCGCAATCTAGAGTTCGCCTTACTCGTTACTTGTGTAGTCTGATCATTCCATTTGAGATCATTTCGAATAATCACACCTAGGTACTTGACGGACGTTACCGCTTCCAAAGACTGGGCATTTATTTTGTACTCGTACATTAATGGGGATTTTCGTCTTGTTATACGCAGTGGGTTACACTTACTAATATTGAGAGATAACCGCCAGTCATTACACCACGCATTTATTTTCTGCAAATCCTCATTGATTTGTTCACAACTTTCGTGTGGTACTACTTTCCCGTAGACTACAGCATCATCGGCAAACAGTCTAAGGCCGCTGTCAATACCATCAACCAGATCGTTTATGTAAATCGTAGAAAGCAGAGGACCTATTACGCTGCCCTGGGGCACACCTGAAGTTACTCTTGTTTCCGTTGAAGTTACCCCGTTCAGGACGACAAACTGCTCCCTGTCTGTTAGAAAACTTTTTATCCAACCGCATATGTCATTGGATAGTATTGTGTCTCACTGTTTAGAGGCACAAAACGCGTGGGTGTTTTCAGCTCGTTACCAAATGCAAATAAGTAAGAGGCCGAGTTGATAGGAGCAGAAGGAGTCCAGGTTGCAATAATATGCGGTACGGCACACTGTTAGAGAGAAGGATTATTATTCAAGAAACACATAGTACAATGAAATTACTTATCTTCAGTGGTTTGTAGGACGGCAGCTGCGGCTATGAACTGACAATCTCGTAACATGGAATACCATGAACTAATACAACATATTCTCAGGGAATAAGCCTGATGAGCCCTCCTCAGAGAATCAATGCAAACATTACAGAACTGGCTGAGGGCCGATTATGAAAGTGCGTCTGCCTAGTTTGAATTCTAGCTAAGTAGTGAACGAGGCACACTCCAGTTCCGTCGAGCTGCACAGCCCGCTAGAGTGCGCTTTGCTCTGCAGACGACGGGCTGCCAACCCTTGTGTTGACGCGGCGTTGTAGTAGCATCTGTGGCAATGATACTACACATAGACCGTAAGCGCGCACTTTTTGTAGCAAGCGACAGTGCGGAACTGAGTCGAACGCCTTTCGAAAGTCAAGAAATATGGCATCAACCTGGGAGCCGGTATCTAGAGCCTGTTGTATATCATGCACAAAGAGGGCCAGCTGTGTCTCGCATGACCACTGTTTCCTAAAACCGTGCTGGTTTCTGCAGAGGAGCTTCTCAGAATCTAGAAAGGTCATTATGTCTGAACACAAAATATGTTCCATGATTCTACAACAAATCGATGTCAGTGAAATTGGCCGGTAATTATGTGTATCCGATTTTCTCCCCTTTTTATAGATTAGTATGACCTGGGCCTTCTTCCAGTCCCGTGGAACTTTCCGCCGTTCCAATGATCTCTGGTAGATGACGGGTAAGAATGGTGCTATATTTGTAGCATAGTCGACATAAAATCTTACGGGGATACCATCTTGGCCAGATGCCTTTCTGGCTTCTAAGGATCTTAACTGTTTTACAGTCCCAGATACACTAAACACTATGTCAGCCATCCTTTCCTTTGTTCGATAATTGAAAGGGGGAATGGTGCTGCAGTCCTCTATCGTAAACGAGTTTTTGAAAGCTAGGTTTAGAATTTCGGCCTTCTGTTTATCATTATCAGTTACATTACCCGTGCTGTCAGCAAGATAAGGTATTGAATTATTTGTAGCGTTCATAGATTTTACGTACAACCAAAATTTTTTGGGGTTATTTCTAGAATCTGCAGATAAAATATTGCTTTCAAATTCGTTAAAAGAGTCTCTCATTGTCCTTCTGACAGCTGCTTTCACTTCGCACAATTTCTGTTTGTCAGTTGGGCAGTGACTACGTTTAAAACGACTGCAAAATTCACTGCTTTCTCAGCAACTTCCTAATAAATATGTTTGTTGTGCCAAGGTCAAAAAATGGTTCAAATGGCTCTGAGCACTATGGGACTTAACATCTGAGGTCATCAGTCTCCTAGAACTTAGAACTACTTAAACCTAACTAACCTAAGGACATCACACACATCCATGCCCGAGGCAGGATTCGAACCTGCGACCGTAGCGGTAGCGCGGTTCCAGTCTGAAGTGCCTAGAACCGCTCGGCCACACCGGCCGGCGTGCCAAGGTCGATCCTTCCCCTCCCCTATACTTTTGCTAGGCACACACTTCTCTAGCACGTGGTGAACAATACCTTCAAATTCCGACCAAAGATGCTCAATATCTTTGTGTCCCGCAGTGAATGCTTGGAGTTGACTATGAAGGTATTCATTAATGACACTTTTATTGGCTTTCCCAAACAAGAAAACTCTACGCTGTTTCTTTCTTTTCCTTGCGACTTCCACTGACATAGAAGCCACAATGATATTATGGTCGCTAATACCTTCTTCTAGATTAACTTCCTCAAAAAGATCAGGTCTGTTTCTCGCCAAGATATCTACTATGTTCCCATCTCAAGTTGGTTTTCTAACCAATTGCTGAAGGTTGTATGTTGAGAGAGCTCCTAGAATAAATTCACACGAATCTTTGCTTCTGCCGCCTGTGATAAATTTGTAATTTTCCCAGTCAATGGATGCTAGATTAAAGTCTCCACCCATAACTAATGGATAATTTGGATATTTACTTCCGATGTACTCAAGACTTTCCCTGAAACGTTCTGTGACTTTTGTTGTGGATTCTGGTGGTCTATAAAAACATCCTAATACAATGGTCAATCCTTGTCTGATTGACAGCTTTATGTAGACTATTTCACAGTCCAACGCAGTATCGATCTCAACTGCGTTTAAATAGCTTTTAACTGCAATGAACATACCACCTCCTATAGCATCAGTCCTTCCTAAACATTGTCTAATCAGAGTTCAAAATTTCACTGCTTTTTATGTCTGGTTTCAACCAATTTTCGGTACCTAATACAATATTGGCATTACTACTGTTTATTTCGGAGATTAACTCGGGGATCTTGCTACAGACACTTCGACAATTTACTAACATGAGGTTAAGCATATTTAAATCCTTTGGAATGACCTGTTTAGGCGAACTAACAATTTTTACTGTTGGCACACCCACATCAGTGTCATGAACTTGTAATTTTTCGGGCCAGCGGTTTGTTTCCCATGGGGAGGAACCTAATCTAAAAAAACCCGATGTGCACGCCACAAGTACTGTGCTACCCATGTAGCTGCTTCCTGTGTGTAGTGCACCCATGATCTATCGAGGGGCGTCCTACAACCTTCCACCCCATAGCGTAGGTCGAGAAATCTACAGCCATTTTCACCACAGAGTCGACGTATCCTCTGGTTTAGATTCTCCACTCGACTCCAAACCAGAGGACCCCGGTCCACCCTGGGTACGATGCTGCAGATCGTCAGCTTGGCTTCCACTCCTTGAGAGATGGAGGCCGCCTTCACCAATTTATCCAGCCGCAGAAACGAACCAAGGACTTCCTCGGAACCCCGACGACAGACATCGTTGGTGCCGACATGCGCAACAATCTGCAGCTGGCTGCACCCCGCACGCTCGATAGCCACCGGAAGAGCCTCTTCCACATCCTGGACAAGACCCCCCGGCAAGCACACCGAGTGAACGTTGGACTTCTTCCCCGCCCTAGCCGCTATGTTCCTGAGTGGCTTCATGATCCGCCTAACATTGGAGATCCCAATAACTAACAAACCCCTACCCCCACCTGCCTGTCCGGACCTTGCTGAAGGAGCAACCACTATCCTGGCAGGAAGTGCATTCTAAAACGGATGCACAAACAGTCAAGCCTCAAGTTACAACTCAAGATGAACATCGAACCCATACAATCTACATGCAAACTTACTTTTGTGGAGTGTGTACGTTGAAGACTTGACAACAACAGAGCACACCTGCTGTCCGAGAATGTGGTTTAAGATAGTACAACGGAGTCTAAGGATAGAGGAGAACCATCGTTGGCATGGACTGGTATGTTGTATCATCGTGAAGGGGTAGAATGTGTACAACGCCAAAACCTGAAAATGAAACGGACAATGGGAAGAACAGACACTCTAAGGTGTAACCATTCAGAGACGAAACACAAAGTTACAAACACGAGTTAAAGTTATCAGCGCCGCCCTTTTGTGTCTGCACAGTGAGCATATGAATGAGTGCAAACTTAGCTTACCACTTAGCGTGCAAATGGACAAAACATATGAACTGTATTCTCAAGACCAAAGTGTTAAACCGACATTCTAATAAATATGAACCTGGTCCTGTAAGGGAGCTAATGTTAGGTGCGGATCGTAACAAAAATCATTAGAAATTCTGCTGTCACTTAACTAGAATGCATGAATTAATAAAAGTGAAAGTTTGGGATCTATTCTAGAAAGACAAAACAGCTATTCCCTTTTTTATTCTACATGTAATTTATAAACTGTGCTTTCAACGGTCAAGTGATACACATCAATCGTGTTCAGTTACTTTTGACACTCAGTAACGAGATATTTAACTCTTGGACATATTGAACTGGCAATTATAAATCGTTATCCCTACATATGACAAAATTGTATCACAGGAAAGAATGATAAAAATCTTCATCAGCTCATTTACATGTACAATGTCGTAGCTGGTCAATCCACTGAGTTGGTGGAGAATCAATTTACTTTTTTGAACCAATGAAAAACTCTTATGTGCTCAGTGTGAGGGTAGGTAAGTATCCAAACTGTTGATATTCAATGGTCAAAGTGTACGCAAGTTGGAGTGAGCAAAATCTCGACTGAACATTTACTGTGGCCTAATGTACGCTGGTACTTTACCAAGTGGCACCTGCAATGGCATTGTTTCTGCGTTGCATCTGAAACGCTAATTCCCTATTCTGGCCTTGACTGAATTCACTCAGTCTCAACTTTCCTGTGTTCCGTAGAATGTTAATCTTTCCCAAGTCGAAATGATGGCTATTGCACACTTGCTAAGGGTTGGAGCAATGTGCACAATTTCTTTGCCTGCAAAAATTCCTCCAGGAACAATTAACTATCTCTTTGCTATTTGTCACCATGATACATGAAGCTTCGGAAAAGCAAAGCTCTCAACACCCTCGTTATTTTCTACACACTTGTGTGGTCCTTCACAAGATGGGAGAGTTCTCAAAATGCTTTTATATAATGGGGATCTTCCGACTGTGTTGCGTCTGCGTCACCCAGTATGGCTTCAGCCAATCGCCGTCTCGCTAGAGGTGAATTTTATTTTTCTTGCTGGGTCGCGGCCTAGCCCTGTTAATTCCATGCAGCCACTTACCCTCGGTCCCGGCCGCATTTACGTTAAAAGGAATTATGTATTGTTCTGGTGTTATCCCTTTCTGTGCTGAAGCTCGCCATTCTCATTTTATGTAGGGTTTTCTGATGCCATTAACTACCTGCTCGGTTCGTCTCCAAAATGCGTTTCACTTTAACTTGTTTGTTCCAGTGAATTCTTTATCCAAATTTTGTGCATATACTAATGTCAATTTCATTTGACTTTTCTTTACTGTCCCTCTTACACTGGTTTTTTATTTACGAACTTTAACAGCGGTGTGTATTTCTCTTAGACCCTTATTTCTCTTCTCACACTTTTGTTCATATACTTCTCGATTAAAACCTAGGTAATCCTTATGATAATCTACAACTGTGGATTACACCCTTCTTAACTCATATTAATTTCCATTTTTATAATCCCATTAGCATTTCTTTCTTTTTCAAGATTGACCCCTGCGGTGCTTCGATATGATATGTATGGTATGGAAGGCGTGGTGTAATCTCTTTGCCTGTGTAGCTAAATGCAAGCAACGCCTCTTTCGCTTTCCGCCAGGGGGTATGCGGCTCTTTACCGCGCTGATGTAACGGCGCTCAAAGGGGTATTTTGCCTTAAAAGGTGGCCAAAAAATCCACTTTTCAAATGCGAGTAATTCCCGGAATGCAGTATTTCCTGCGATAGTCTGATAGTTGGGACATTTCTGGGGCAGAGTGTTATTTGCTTATTGTGCTCTGATACGCTGTGGGGCTAGTCTGTATTTACGTCTCACCTGCAGCGCCTCTGAAACTACTCTACTGGCTTGAAATCACTCTGCTTTTCTAAGTGTGCTAAAGTGTGTTTTGTCCTTGAAGTGTGGTGAAAAGCAATATAGATTCCGAAGATCTGGGCATGTATCATTGTTTACAATTAGTTTCATTCACATTATTTTTTAGTTTTCTTAGTAATCATTCTTTTTGGTATAATTCAGTGAGTTTCCCTACATATTTGTTAAAACAGTATGATAAAAAAAACATTCCTCTACTGGAAATTTAAAAAGTAACTTCTGAATACCGCAGTCTGATTTTGTACGATTGTTTTACATTAATGAGTTGTCAGCTACAAAAAATATCATCTCCGAAATGAGTTCTGGGAGCATTTTGTTTTTATCCTAGTTCCTTCGAAAGTCAAAATTACGACAAGAAAAGGCTTGCATGAGCTTATGAAGAGATTTTCTGAAAATGAACGTTGAATGTTGTGGAAAATTATATATTATCAGATCCTACGTTCCCTGAAGAAAAAAAAAGTTTCAAACACAAACTGTGTTATACAAAATCACAGTTAAAGTAACAGTAGTTTGCTCCACACAAAGCTGAAAGTAGGTCCTTAAAAAATAATCATAATAGGCTGCAAGGTACTACTGAAATTCCGTGTTACAAAACTCGAGTTGGCAGGTCATTATCGACGTTCTTAGAGTTAAAAGAACGCAGTAAAAGGCATAAGACACATCCATTGAGCAACAATTTGGGAGCCGCAGAATTAACGTATGTCAGTCAAATGAAGCCCCGAGAAATGTTGAAGCTTCCAAAGTGGTTCAAGATATTACTTCATCTCCTGCAAGGGAGCAACGCATTCACTTCGCATAATAAGCGCGACGCAGTTAACGTAATCACATTACTATTCACCTTAGAACCCTCAGTTCACATTATGTAGGGACATTACAATGTGTATAGATTCAACTTAAAGCCTTGCTTAATCACACATGTAAACGATTAATACTATATGGGAAGACGTGTTAAGTGGTCTTCCAAATGATAGCATAAATGACGACAGCATAAATGCATTGGAACTTATCTATAAATGGGGTTATGATAGTTCACAGTACATTCAGTTTACACAAAAATTTGGAACAATCGTGATCCTGATGCCACAAATTTCAGTTATCTTTAGTGCCTCTCCAACTTTTTGTCGCACGAATAAAGACGTAATGTTTGAAAAAATCCTACACAATCATCTCTCTGCTATTGCACAGCAATAAGAATTAAATTTATTCATAAAACAGCTGATGTTATTAGTGAAGAAATTGGTTATATCAACAGACAAATTGAAACATTACAAGAAACAGAAGTTGCACGAAAAGAGGGCGATTTTTCCATGAAACGCACGTTGCTGATGACGGGTAGAGGCAAAGGTCTGCAGTGCAGCAACGGAGACAGCATTGACAATGAGATGCTATATTTGCTAGGCCGCCTCGAAAGACTCCAGTGACTTCCAGAAACCTATGTAGTAGATACAGAACCTCTTCACTTTGGCCTGTCTGTAGTCCATGCTCGAACTACAGTTTTCGAAGTTTTGTTGCGTTTGTCCTATAAAATAAACATCAAGAAGTCGTGAATCCGTCCAAAAGAGAAAACAATCTTGTTCAAGACAGGAAAAAAGTCACACAAGAAATGGTTAGAAATTGATTGGGATAAATTGTAGATGTTTCCAAGCAACGCTATGGAAATAGCAATGATGGAAATACCAATAGACGATTTTTTTGAGACTCTGAAACACCAGCAGAAATAACAGGCGTGGATTTGCAACTCACCAATAGGTTCAGGGGTATTCTAGAAGCTGATTCCAGTGGACATAAGATAGTCATAATCAAATTTTCTGCTTGTAATGGGGAAATAGCAAGACTATATGTTAACTTATATCCATGACAGCCTATGTCTCCCACTGTGCACAAGATTTTTGTATGGCCAAACTGTCATTGACCATGCCCTCTTACCCATAGTCAATTTATCAGAAGAAGTAGTTGAGGCCCGTAATAAGAATTTTCATCTGGACAGACAAACTTTCGAGAGGAAATTCTCACGTAAAGTATTCAATCAGGGCATGACAAACAGGCTAATAGTGACATATAACAAATATGAGACCGACGGCAAAGGAAACTTGTAAAGCATTTTTTAAAAGAAACAATGCATTTACAGCTCTCAAGTGATGGACGGCTTAGGTGGGTCCCTCACTTTGAAAATGATGAAGAGGAAGAGTCCCTAATAGAAACAGACTACTCAGATAAGCACTACTGGAAGGCGTCATCTGAATAATATACAGCATTTTAGCTAAGTAGTAAAGAATCCAATAAAATAATCATTATTTTATTTTATTTCATGTTACGATGTTTGTAAACACATTGTTATCCTTCAAGTATGTTCTGTAGGGTCTCACAGTACAGGAAATACTGTGGCGTCGCAACTAGTGCGCGATCGCCCATTTGTCTATTAAAAGCTTTACTTCAGAATGTATGTGGGCTGCAATGTAAGCCGGTAGAGTATTATACGGTCAGTAACGGACGAGTTGTGTCCTGCAGACTGACATCACGACCATCTGTTGCAGCTGCGCGTGTCAAAGCAGTGGAGTAGCGCTGGCAGGCCACTTACATTATGCGAAACGAAAAATATTAATAACTAATAAAGGAATAACCTGTTGTGAAAACAAACAATATGTCAAAGTCTGAAATCAAAAATAGTTGTATTTTGGAAGTTAGTAAAATTCCATAAAAAACGTAATTTTCCGACAGTCAAGAATTTAAATATATACAGTGATCTAATAGTTCACCTTCAGTGACTATTTACGATGATCTGATAACACTTTCAGTGTTCATATATAAATTTGGAAAGTTTTTAGTTTCAAAAAACCTCTGTGACTTTTCTATAATAATAATTTCAAGAATGTGCATTGTGTGTTAGGGTGCGTGTGAATGAGAATGCGTGCGTGAGAGTATGTGGGACGTTCGGCATTATTAAAAATCATTCTTGTAATTCTGTACAGGAACTGGCAAGTGTTCCAACTCTGTAACGTGGGAACGAATCCACTAGTGGTTCCCCTACTAGTGAATGTCAGATGTCCAAGTATGTATGCTTATGTATAAGACAGCCAGAACATTCGCAACTACATAATAAATTTCCAGATATAGAGTAAAGCTTATAGTTCATTTTGTTTTGTTTAATTAATTAGAGATTTTGATGTTACTTAAGTTGATGACGTCAATGAGCCTAGAGAAGTGGTTGGTGCTTGCTAGATTTTGGCGCGAGCCGCGCCCTAGAAGTGAGTTCTCATTGGTCGTAAGTGCTGACAGCCAATGAGAAGCGAGACGGTTGGCCGCCTAGCGAGGAGATAAGTGAGAGAGTCGCGAGCTAGCTTTGATTGGAGGCGGCTATGCTGGATGTGACTTTTCGCATTATGTGTAAGATGAAGTCTTGGGATGCCTTCCGCGTTATGGTCCAGTGTTAATGGTATGTGGTAGTGACCAGAAACTGCTTATGAAAACTTTAGAGTGTTGTGATAATTCGTTCCGACGAAAATCGCGAGTGAACTTTGATTTATATAGCGTGGCGGTACTGAGTATATTCTTACTGAGTATTTTATGGCGAGCATAAACTTTTACTAAAGACAACCACTGAATATCGTGTGCAGAAGTAATTGGCCGATCATTGACTGCTACAAGTAATTCGTTTCGGAATTTGGGAAGGTAAAAGTTCTGGCTGTTTTAGGTATGGTGATAACTGTGAGCAGAAACTTTAGTAATTTTCGTAAATGTGGGCTGATGATCTTGCTTAACGGCAATAAAGATCTATTGAAGGTTTAAATTAGAACTTCATGTTTAAATTACGAGTGACATCCCCTTTCCGAATCATTTCTCTAAAGTACATAAAAAAATTTCAGCAAATTTTACTTATAGCGGGTTCCGGCGTGTAGCTATGAGGTTACAGTTTCCTCAACACTGCTTTTCTGTGATCTCGTAAGTTGCTGCAGTCAGGAGTTTACGTGCGAAGACCTACCGCTGCAAAGAGGTAGGTGAACAAAAATTATAAAAGAAATTGCATTGGAGCAGCAACGTAAAATCCGTCGCAATTGGTGCATTACACGCACGCACGTAAAAATCCGTCGCAATACCAAGCACAAATTTTGGCCATCCACGGGCAAGTGCTGGAAGTTTTCTGAGACCCAGACCTTTGTGAGCATTAGCGAAGACTGAATATCATTTGGAGTGGCTGCGTGATTATTGTACTAAGTTGCATACTTGAGAAGTACGTCTCTCGGATTTGGGGGAAGACTGCCCTGGAACTTGATCTGCTGTTTGTTGCTACAGAAGTCACGGAATTACTCAGCCGCGATTATTGGCGCTAGTTATTTGGAGAGCATATAACGCCTAGACTGTGTGAACAGTTATTTGAACTTATCCGCTGTGCTACAGGGATGTTTATACACTGAAGAGGCAAAGAAATTGGTACAACTGCCTAATATCGTGTAGGGCCCACGCGAGCACGCAGAAGTGCCGCAACACGACGTGGCGTGGACTCGACTAATGTCTCTAGTAGTGTTGGAGGGAACTGACATGATGAATCCTGCAGGGCTGTCTATAAATCCGTGAGGGTACAAGATTGTGGAGGTCTCTTCTAAACAGCACTTTTCAAGGCATCCCAGAGTAAGACGTATGCATTGCCGGCGATGGGCGAGCCATGGCAGAATCTCTGACCAGAGAGTAGTATGTAGTTAGTTGTTGCTTGTCGCGAGTCGGCGACAGTCCGTGTTAGTCGTCAATCTGTGCTAGTATGCTGTAGTCCGCGAGTAGTAGTCAGTCGGCGTTAGTCTTCAGTCCGTGCTAGTAAGCAGTAGTCTGCAGGAGTCGGCGCGTGCCTGCGCGTGTCGGCAGTCTGCTCTGGTCGGGACTCTGGACGATGAGTATTATTGTAGAAGGTAAAAAGCAGCCGTGCACATATCTAGTAATGTTTATTAACTGTCATTAACTTCTTTTAAAAATGCCGCAATAATAATTTTCGTAATATAAAGTAATTTTTTAAAGAAAAGCATTCATTTCAATTTAAAGAAAATTTCCAATGCATGATCATTCCTTCCAAGAATAAAAAATATATATATATATATACGCCAGCATTGCACGAAGCTGTGCCAAAAATTTCTACATGAGAGCAGATTTATATTCGCAGTTTTTATTGAGGTAAGAATTTTTCCCTTTTTATTCAGAATACAGGGCCGAGGCGCAGCGCTGCTGTCGTCATGAAATTTACCAGGTTACTGAATTTTTTTTTTATTATTTCCGGATTTAGGAATTGAATTTTGTGGTTACATTAAATGTGAATGCATTTCAGCATAGAGATTATAAATGGGAACTAATTTTGTTCAGAGGTTACAATACTTTTAAAAAACTCATTTAATTTAATATTCCTGTGGGGAGTTTACGCTTGGTTCATGGTTCATTTTAATTATTAATATTCTGTGGGGAGGTTACACTTGGCTCCATAATAATTATTATCATTTCAATTTTTTATTTCGTGTGGGGAGGTTACACCAGATATGCTCAACAATGTTCATGTCTCAGGAGTTTGGTGGCTAGCGGAAGTGTTTAAACTCAGAAGAGTGTTGCTGGAGCCACTTTGTAGCAATTTTGGACTATGTGGTGTCGCATTGTCCTGCTAGAATTGCCAAAGTCCGTCGGAATGCACAATGGACATGAATGGATGGTGATCATACAGGATGTTTACGTATGTGTCACCTGTCAGAGACGTCTAAACGTATCAGGGTCCCATATCACTCCAACTGCACAAGCCTCACACCTTTACAGAGCCTCCACCTGCTGGCATGCAGGCAACATGTTTCCAGTCATCAACAGTCTAATGACGGTGTTGACGGGCCCAGGTGAGGCGTAAAGCCTTGTGTCGCGCAGCCATCAAGAGTACACGAGCAGACCTTCGGCTTCGAAAGTCCGTATCGATGATGTTTCGTTGACTGGTTCGCACGCTGACACTTGTTGATGGCCCAGTATTGAAATCTGCAACAATTTGCGGAACGGTTGCACTTCTGTCATGTTGAATGATTCTCTTCAGTCGTCGTTGGTCCCGTCCTTGCAGGTTCCTTTTCCGGCTGCAGCGATGTCGGAGATTTGTGTTTTATCGGATTCCTGATATTCACGGTACAGTCGTGAAATGGTCGTACGGAAAAATCCCCACTTCATCGCTACCTCGGAGATCCTGAGTCCCATAGCTCATGCGCTGGCTTAAACACCTCGTGCAAACTCACTTAAATCTTGATAACTTGCCATTGTAGCAGCACTAACCGATCTAACAACTGCTCCAAACATTTGTCTTACATAGGCGTTGCCGAGTGCAGCGCCGTATTCTGCCTGTTTACACATCTCTGTGTTTGAGTACGCATGCCTATACCAGTTCCTTTGGCGCTTCTGTGTATTACGTTTTAGGTTTGAGCTAAGCTCGTTTATATTCAAAGAGATTACCGGTTCCATCTCTGCAGTCTTACATTTTAAACATTTCTGTCTTTGTATGGCACAGTAATTCCTGTCTATCGGCTTCAGCCCGTTTTACAGTTTATGAATGTTACTTGTGCTCGCCTTTTGTAATTTATTTTTGCATTCATGTTTACTTTTACTGCTTGCTGCTTCAGCGGAAACCTTGTGCGTGTTTTTGTTTAAATTTCATTTATAAATATTTATAGAACTAGCATGAGTCATCTAGATATAACTTAAATTGTGTGAAAGCTGCGACATTGTCGCGAGTAAAACAGTGGCCCGTATATATAATAAGTTTCCTTTAGTTTGCATCTACGGTCACAAACTTTTTGTTAACAGATTACCGGTTTCGGTCAATAATGATCATCATCAGATCTGTTTTATAAAAACAAAGTACGTTACGACTTTTTGTTAACAGATTACAGCTTTCGGTCTATAATGACCATCATCAGATCTGTTTTATAAAAACAAAGTACATTAGGAAAAAGGCTGTTGAAAGGATTGGTCATTAGGCAAAAACCTAACGTTGACCAGCGTACGCTCGTTCGCTTACATGATCTTCGAGGAGGCTCCTTTCGTGTTCATCTACGACAACGCGAGGCCTCACACACGTCTGTGGACTCGAGAGGAGGTCACAGACTGTTCTTCCTCATCCGCCCTACAGCCCGCATCTCGCACCTTCCGACTGCCATCTGTCTGGCCCAATGGAGGAGGCACCCCGCGGGAAGCAGTACGTGGATGTTGGGAACATTCTTGATGCAGCAAGGCATTCGCTCCGTCGTCGACCTGTAGAGAGGTACCATACAGTCATACGGGCCTTCCATTGGACGTAGATTATGATGAACGATAGGGTTTGGTAGTCAAAAGGGTGGGGAATAACATAACGTAATAGAGCCCTGAATAAAACCAACCTACTTTCAGAAAAAAAATTTCTGCAATAACTTATCGAGCGCCCTTCGTATATGTACACACCATTCCCTGGCGTGTAAATGATTAGATACGCTTGACATCACTCAAGGGGGTTATCTACAGTAGTTTGTCGAGATCGGTAATTATAATTTTATTTGCGATTACCGGTTTCGGTAGGTCTAAGTTGCCATCATCGGATCTGTAAAGCATATAGGTCGAAGATACGTGCATAATCATGTCAGATATAATAGGGTAGGGTACAGATTTACACAACATGTGCACATCCAATATGCCTTACGGAAGTACACGTCATTAATCCGCCATCATATTGTCAATTTTATCGGATTCCTGATATTCACGGTACAGTCGTGAAATGGTCGTACGGAAAAATCCCCACTTCATCGCTATTGTCAAGTCGTATCCCTCCATTCCAGGGATGTTTTCCGTTGCCCATATCCTGCATTATTCTTTATATTCACATGTCCTTGGAGATGGGAATGAACTTCGTCTTTCCACAGAATCTTCCGTTACCATTCAAAGTTCACTTCCATGAAAGCAATAAATTCTTGAGCAAACGTTAGTCGTACTGGTAGATCAGCATGAAGAAACTGCTGAAAGTGGATAATTTCGTACGAATAGCAATTCAGGATGTTTTATAGGATTTTATGCCCCTTGATCACAGGCATGTCCAGGCAATTTCCTGTGCACTGCATGTTTGCACACAACCACTCGACACTTCCTGCAGTGCTGTGGCCACATCTTCTACTGACGTTGGATCAAATGTTTTCCTCCCTCTGCCGCAATGGACTTCAAAAGAAGTTATCTTTTCTAATTTCGTAACCATTTTCTCCAGACCATTGACAGACATACGACCAACGCCTTTTTTTCATATTCCTCAGTGTCCGCAACTTCTGCAAAGCCAAAGGCACACAGTCACCGTTCTTGTAAGAGAGCTTTACCAGCAGCGCGCGATCTTGGATTGGGACAGACATGTCGAGCGTCTCAGACGCGAAGCAAGTAAAAGCCATGTGCCATGCATCCTTCCGCTTCAGCGCCTTCTAGCAATAAAATTTTCGTAAAATTTTGTTGTTTCCATCAAGTTTCCCTCTTCTTCGAGAACTTTCCGTTAAAATTTAATATCATTCTGAGCAGTGGCTCATTTTTTACAGCGTTTTGAAACTGGAACTGTAATTATAATCACCCTGTACATCTGCTCAGCCTCTTAGTTTTCATACTGGTGTTATAACGGAAGGTGACAGACAGATGACCAAAATACCAAATCCGGTCTTCCGGAACTGCTTCACTATGGAAACTTGTATTTTCAGCCACCATACTCATGATGGCAAGACAGACATTTAGGTAAACTGCCGCCGACTAAAAATTGGGAACTGAAGTCGCTCAACGGAGGAGAGCGAACTGGGCCTTGTTCTATGTCTGTACAATTGTACACTGACGGCGACGAGGAGTGTTGATACCACGGCGAACAAATCCGATATTTTTCAGACCTCGTGAGGATTTTCATTACATAACGGGCATTAAATGAATAAACTTTCGTTCCACTCTGAAGTGATGTCTATCGCCGTCATCAATATGGGTTGTGGCCTCGGAGGGATACGTATTTGTTATGGCATGGGCGAGGTTTCAGTGTCGTTACACATCGGGTTATGCGAGTTTTGCTACAACTTACTTTATCTCTTCGGTTATTTGCATCTCCTTTTTAGTGGCATGTCATAGCTGGAAACTCTTTGCATAACAACGGATTATCTCTCGACAACGTTGCGTCCTCTGGTACGTGCGTAGCAGTGTCTCGTATCACAGTACAATATGAATAAATTTAGTGCACACCATTTGAAACACGGAAGTTAATTTCAAAGAAAATAAATTCTGCTCATGTCCGATCGAAATAAGAAAGGTGGCAGTAATAAAGCGTAAAGTCAAGCTCGTTAGCTGTGAAAGAGAGAAGAATTAATATGGCGCTTATTTATTTACTCGTTCGGCATCACAGAGGCATAATTTACAATATTCTTATCACTATATGCTAAAAAAGAAAACAATATGATTCTACACTATATTAGATATGTTTTTGAGCCACTCTATGGCTGAGTCACTGAGTCTATGTATGTCCATGAGTTCACCACCATAGCCATACACTTTGCGCACGAGTAGATGGTCCATTGTCTGTATTTCACCGCACTCACATACAGCGCTGTCTGCCAGGCCCCACTTGTTCAACAGGTGTTTACATCTCCCAACACTCGTTCTGACCCGGTTTAGAGCTGTCCACACTCTTCTTGGTAGGTTGAAGCCATCAATCTTCTTGTTCGGATCGTGTACTAAATTTTTGTTCTTAAATTCACTTGCCGACCATACTTCGTTCCAGGCCGTTCTCGGCTCAAAGGCTTGTAGTTCTTCACCGATTTTCCAAAAGGGTAGTCTGGATTTAAGCCTGTTTGTCGGTGTCAGATCTTGGTGGATAGGGAGGTCCGGGTTGTCTATAATTTTCCTATAGGTTTTTAGGGCTAGCTGTGATCGCCTGATTTCTGGAGGCTCTATGTTCGCTAGTACAGGAAGCGATGCACAGGGGTGGCCCTGAGTGTTCCCGAGATTATACGCATTGTCTCCCTCAGCTGGACATCCACTTTAGATACGTGTGAACAGTATTCAGCTACACTGTAGACAAGGGCTAGTGCTGAAGTTCTCAAAGTGCTCGCTCCACATCCCCATGTTGTTCCAGCCAGTTTTGAAAGGATAGCATTGCGGGATTTTAGTTTTTGCTTTGTGCCTTCGAGGTGTGAGCTGTACGTTAGGGTCCGGTCTAGTTTCACTCCCAAATATTTAGGCTTATCCTCAAGTCTTATCCTGTGGCCATTCGAAAAGATCTGTAATTTAAATATGGCGCTATTCAGCTTGTAATGAAGGCGAGTAGCGTTATGCAGGGAAGCAAACAGCGTCCGAAAATCGTCTTGTGGAAACTCATGCTATCACCGAAACACATGCTCTGGCAATTTTTGAAAACTGCAGGCTCGAGGTTGGTATGGATGCGTTTGAGTTGCGTTCCAGACATTCTGTATGTGTGTAAACACGAGGCAATGCGCACGTTCCTCAAGACGTCTGTGGTGTGAGCCGCAGCATGAGCCTTGCGCTATGCTGGTGGAGTATGACATTCTGTACCCTGGTCTCGGAGCTGTGAAGGACTGGAAAGGAGTGGCGGGGGTGGCGTTAGACGCATGAGGCATAGCAGGTTGCCACGTTGTGGTCATGCACTTCCCTCCTGCGTACGTCTGAATACAGGGTGTTACAAAAAGGTACGGCCAAACTTTCAGGAAACATTCCTCACACACAAATAAAGAAAAGATGTTATGTGGACATGTGTCCGGAAACGCTTAATTTCCGTGTTAGAGCTCATTTTAGTTTCGTCGGTATGAACTGTACTTCCTCGATTCACCGCCAGTTGGCCCAATTGAAGGAAGGTAATGTTGACTTCGGTGCTTGTGTTGACATGCGACTCATTGCTCTACAGTACTAGCATCAAGCGCATCAGTACGTAGCATCAACAGGTTAGTGTTCATCACGAACGTGGTTTTGCAGTCAGTGCAATGTTTACAAATACGGAGTTGGCAGATACCCATTTGATGTATGGATTAGCACGGGGCAATAGCCGTGGCGCGGTACGTTTGTATCGAGACGGATTTCCAGAACGAAGGTGTCCCGACAGGAAGACGTTCGAAGCAATTGATCGGCGTCTTAGGGAGCACGGAACATTCCAGACTATGACTCGCGACTGGGGAAGACCTAGAACGACGCGGACACCTGCAATGGACGAGGCAATTCTTCGTGCAGTTGACGATAACCCTAATGTCAGCGTCACAGAAGTTGCTGCTGTACAAGGTAACGTTGACCACGTCACTGTATGGAGAGTGCTACGGGAGAACCAGTTGTTTCCGTACCATGTACAGCGTGTGCAGGCACTATCAGCAGCTCATTGGCCTCCACGGGTACACTTCTGCGAATGGTTCAACCAACTATGTGTATATTCTCATTTCATTACAAATGTTCTCTTTACGGATGAGGCTTCATTCCAACGTCATCAAATTGTAAGTTTTCACAATCAACATGTGTGGGCTGACGAGAATCCGCACGCAACTGTGCAATCACGTCATCAACACAGATTTTCTGTGAACGTTTGGGCTGGCATTGTTGGTGATGTCTTGATTGGGCCCCATGTTCTTCCACCTACGCTCAATGGAGCACGTTATCATGATTTCATACGGGATACTCTACCTGTGCTGCTAGAACATGTGCCTTTACAAGTACGACACAACATGTGGTTCATGCACCATGGAGCTCCTGCACATTTCAGTCGAAGTGTTCGTACGCTTCTCAACAACAGATTCGGTGACCGATGGATTGGTAGAGGCGGACCAATTCCATGGCCTCCACGCTCTCCTGACCTCAACCCTCTTGACTTTCATTTATGACGGCATTTGAAAGCTCTTGTCTACGCAACCCCGTTACCAAATGTAGAGACTCTTCGTGCTCGTATTGTGGACGGCTATGATACAATACGCCATTCTCCAGGGCTGCATCAGCGCATCAGGGATTCCATGCGACAGAGGGTGGATGAATGTATCCTCGCTAACGGAGGACATTTTGAACAATTCCTGTAACAAAGTGTTTTTAAGTCACGCTGGTACGTTCTGCTGCTGTGTGTTTACATTCCATGATTAATGTGATTTGAAGAGAAGTAATAAAATGAGCTCTAACATGGAAAGTAAGCGTTTCCGGACACATGTCCAAATGGCTTCAAATGGCTCTGAGCACTATGGGACTCAACTGCTTTGGTCATAAGTCCCCTAGAACTTAGAACTACTTAAACCTAACTAACCTAAGGACAGCACACAACACCCAGCCATCACGAGGTAGAGAAAATCCCTGACCCCGCCGGGAATCGAACCCGGGAACCCGGGCGTGGGAAGCGAGAACGCTACCCCACGACCACGAGATGCGGGCGACACATGTCCACATAACATATTTTCTTTCTTTGTGTGTGAGGAATGTTTCCTGAAAGTTTGGCCGTACCTTTTTGTAACAGCCTGTGTAGGAGAGCGAGCAGAATCTCCGCTCTGTCTACCCACTACATCGCAAGGAGCAACTACAGGTTGTTTCACAATGGAATACATATTGACAACTTGTTACATGCGGGGGAACTTCTTCAGTGTGGTAAGCAGTTGACACATCCAGTTCTTGAGCTTTTTTATATAACAGTTCACTTAACAACTGCATATAGGTACTAAAACATAAAATAATACCACAATATTACGAAATGCTATGGTGGTACGGTTATGTGGGGATTAACCGTGATTATTTCTGCACCAGAATTACCCTTAACACAAAACTACCATTGAGATACGCTACTGTAATCTGTGCGCAAGGAACTATCTAAACGTGTGTTAATAACATGTGGCCCTTGTAGTGAACATAAGTTGGAAAATAATAAAACTTAAATTGACATCAAATATCCTACAGAAAAAGGCCATATTTTCAAGTGAACAAGTTATATTATCTATTAAAACGAGGAAGGTGTGTAATGAGGGATTTATTGCAAAACAACATGACCTTCAATCATGCAAAACAATATGACCTTCAATCACAGTAATAACGAGAAGATATACAATTAGAACACCTATAAATCACAATCATGCACGTACCGACTATTGGCTGGCAAAGTTGGAGGGAAGGTGTGGAATTCCAGACAAGGCGCATCCCTCGTAGAGTATCAACATTAACGTTATCTGTCTGATTGTATCTTAAGTGACAGTGATAGTGAACCGCTAAACTATAAGACTGCGTTGTACACGTTAATTGAACAATTTCTGTTGTGGGTCGAGAGAACAGGCCGCAGACCTTCGAAAATTTCTAATGTGCTGAAGCTGCAAAGATGGCCATCACAGACAGCTGCCGATCGTGCGTAAAAATCGTGACTGTCGGTGCAAATCTGCGACCATCACGTCTGTGCACAGACTGGGACTTCAGATATTCCGCCTCGACTGACGATCCTAGGCAAGTGCTTCAATCTTGACGCACCGTTGTCACCAGAACAACTCTCCAAAACACCTCGGAAAATTCGTTCTACTAATTGGACACAGCAGGATTTTAACACGCCAATTGCATAATCAATTATCAGTACGCAGTCTCCCTCCATAAGACAGGCCAAAATCCAGTAGAGTGCCTAGTCACTGACTCCCCGAATATGTCTGTAAGGTTCGCATGTCACTTTGATTTTTGTAAGTTATCGATGTGTACGTCAGCAGAGACAACAAGTTATATTACTGTTAAAAAATCCTCGGTCTTATTGTGGCACAGTTTTTGCTTGTGCGCTGTCTAATACATTCTTCGTTGAAGTGTGGTAGGTGATGTAGTGCTGGGTTGACTTGTGAATGTACCTGTTAGATGGAGAAAGATTTATTGTAAAGGACAGCAAGCATGAATATGATGTATGTATTGGACGGCGAAAACGATGTAAATTTTGAATACTGTTATTATTTTCGAAGAGAAGAAGTTTGAGGTAAGACTTCATCACTGCACAGCTAGGAATGATTATTGTCAGCTAGTTAATTTACTCAGAGAGAAAGAGCACCCCACATCCCTGAATCATGCAACTGATTAAGCTGTTTGGTTTTCATAGAAATTCTCTGTTAACATTGTACCCCTTTCAAACCATTGTTCACTTTGTTAAGCATAGTATTGTTCAGACCAATGTTATGCGTGAAAACCCCGCAAAATTTTACTGTGCTTTTTTGAATCCATACTTCATTCTAAAATCCTTGTCTTGGAATATAATTTCATAACAATAGTTACCCTCCCCATCACACTGCCTAAACAAGGTTTATCACTAAGCGTTATCACATTGCACCATGTGGTATGCAACAGTTTGAATATATACTTAGAAATACAGATCTTGCTTAGACGCTGCCTGCTTGATGTTTCCTGTTGTGCTTTCGAGAAATCTATAACAGTGTTGCCAAGACGCAAGATAAATCGAAATTTTGATTAGGGCCAGACAATTGTTTTACTTCAGTTGCGCTTTTAATACAAAGAGAAGCTGTGTTGAGACTAGTTACAGTTCAGTTCAAATCACGTTTTGTTTGATCAGAGGTTAAGATACGAGTTTAAGTTGCATAACAGTTTGTGAGTACCTAGTTTTGGTAATACATAGATCTTTTTATAGAGGGGGAGATAGAGTTGGGCTACATTGCATTCATAAACATATAGTGGTGAGTTTACATTTCTTCTGCAGTCGCTGTCTGAATTCCAGTCATGACGTTTATTTTCGGTGTACGTTGGAAATCACTTGGAGTGGGAATCCAAACGTCTCAAAAATACATCAGCTGCACTGGCGATACACTGTCGGGCGATCAGCAGCAAGGGGCTATTTTGGTCTCTGAGGAGAGACGTTTTGCAATCGTAACATACAAGATTCTCTTACAAATGATCCTGTGAAAGCCGGCTGGCAAAGAAATGCTGTTCTAAAAACGTTTCTGTCCCAACAGGGAACAATTTCCTGGGTGCCAGCCAATTGTGCGATAAAGTTCTAAAAAGACTGCAGTTAGCATTGAGAATACTTCACCATAGTGCGTTACCAGCAGGACA
Source organism: Schistocerca serialis cubense (assembly GCF_023864345.2). Lineage (NCBI taxonomy): Eukaryota > Metazoa > Arthropoda > Insecta > Orthoptera > Acrididae > Schistocerca > Schistocerca serialis. The sequence goes on from NC_064645.1 coordinate 155,104,030, forward strand.
CTCATGCTGGACTGTTGCGAGGCTGTGCGGGCCTTCCTCTCACCTCCCCTGTGATATGAAAGCGTCGGACGGCTCCCACACGATGCCTGACACTGGACATACAGCCCAGCAAGGCGTTTCTGTCTGCCCAGAACTTGAGCTATTAAGGCGACCCTGCACTTACCCTCCGAGAAACGTGTCTCTCCCCACACAGCGGCAACACAAGCAGATCACGAGATTTCAGTCAACAGAAAGAAAGACCCGTCACCTCCAATTAGCCAGTGCAACTAGATATGGAGGAAATCAGTATGCAGTCGCTGTCAGTCCACTTTATTTAACTTCATAACTACCCTCTACTCGCAGTAATTTTTTTTTTCCATAGGTAATTTACGGTGTACTGTATCCACCTCAACATTAGAGCAATACATAGTAAATCATCATCCAACACACAAACATCCTCAGGAATACTAATGCAGGCATCCACACAGTTACCTTACTGCTGGACACGAGGCATAAGGCTGCAAGTAGTCTGTTTAGGTTCTTATATTGGTAACGCCACCGCCACGTAGCGCTCTGTATGAAAATCACTGGCTGTGCTGTGTGCAGTCTGTGGCTGGGTGGCATTGTTGGAATTTGCTATTGTAGTGTTGGGCAGTTGGCTGTTAACAGCGCGTAGCGTTGCGCAGTTGGAGGTGAGCCGCCAGCAGTGGTGGATGTGGGGAGTGAGATGGCGGAGTTTTGAGAGCGGATGACCTGGACAGAGACAGTAAATTTGTAAGACTGGATGTCATGAACTGATATATGTATATTATGACTTTTGAAACTATTAAGTTGAAGGTGAGCCGCCAGCAGTGGTGGATGTGGGGAGTGAGATGGCGGAGTTTTGAGAGCGGATGACCTGGACAGAGACAGTAAATTTGTAAGACTGGATGCCATGAACTGATATATGTATATTATGACTTTTGAAACTATTAAGGTAAATACATTGTTTGTTCTCTATCAAAATCTTTCATTTGCTAACTATGCCTATCAGTAGTTAGTGCCTTCAGTAGTTAGAATCTTTTATTTAGCTGGCAGTATTGGCGCTCGCTGTTTTGCAGTAGTTCGAGTAACGAAGATTTTTGTGAGGTAAGAATTCATGAAAGGTATAGGTTATTGTTAGTCAGGGTCATTCTTTTATAGGGACTACAGGAAGTCAGATTGCGTTGCGCTATAAATATTGTGTGTCACTTTAGTGAATGTCTGAGTACGTTCAGTTTTCCTCAGCTGTTTGAAAATCAAATAACATAAGATGTTTATCAGCACAGTAATTCATTAGTTTTTCTAAGGGGACGTTACATATGTCGACCCTTAGCTGAGGATATCTCACTGGAATCTTCTGATTTTTTCTTGTAGTTTGTGTAATTAGTGTAGCTATTATTTATTGTTAGCGGGTAATTGTAGAGAGAATCTTCTTTGTAGTTGTAGTTTTTCATTGTTGTACAGTAAAACAGTTGTGGCATGCATGTAGATTTGCACCAAGTATTTTGCAGCTGCGCTTGCAATTAACTAGATATTATTTTCAGTGCTATGTTAATGTGTTTTCTTATTTTACTCTTCCAATTGTGCTTTTCTGTGTTATCGCGTGAAACATTGTGACAATTATGGCGTGTGGAAAACGTAATACTAGGCTCCAAAGTAAACTGAGAAATGACAGTGAAGACGATAGCATTGAATGAGCACCACCGTGTAATGAATTAAACAATGTTAAACGTAGTAATTTGGTAACTGTACATAGGGAAATAGAGTGGGTGGCAAATAATGGTGTAGACAGTGAAACAATTAGTGAACAGGGAAGTATTATCGATCGATCGGTCGGCAACAGCTCGCCTCAGGAATCCGAAATGACAGGACACAATCTTGCAAATACTGTAGATTCAGCTTTTGCGTCCTCACCGTTTTCTCAAATAAGTCAAGACACATTTTCTGCTTTGTCAAAATGTGAATGTTGCCGGTGAAAATGCACTGCCGAAAAGCATAGAGGAACAGATTCCAGACGCTAATACATTATTATTGCAATTAACACAACAAATGAAACAAAATCAGAGACAAACACAGCAACAGTTAGATACAATCGAACAACACCAGAGACAAACACAGCAACAGTTAGATGCAATGGAACAAAATAAAAAACAGCCACAGCAACAGCTTCAAAAGTTAGATACCACACTTGAACAAACACGTGAAGGTTTAACTGCTGAGTTACTTAAAATCGAATCGACACGTCAAAAAGTCTGTAATGACGTAAAAACACAAATTTCTGAGCATTTCCAACCTATTTTTTCGCGTCATGAAAATGCATTACACAATCACGAAGCAGCCATAAAAGAACTGCAAACTATTGTTCATGAAAATCACGACACCTTGCAAGCTAAAATTGACTCAGTTGCATCTACCGATTCGGTTACGCAACTTGCAAAATCTCAGGAAAACTTAAAGGACACAGTAGATACGATTTCAACACAAATGGACACTCTGAAACTTGGTTCAGAAAAATACACTGAGGAAATAAGTTTTCTATCGGAGAAAGTAGCCTAACTTTCGGATCAGTTCACCAACTTATCCACAAAGGTAGATGATGATATGAATGACACAAGACCCATAGCCTTCACTGACACAGAAGAGTATGAACAAATGAGAAAATTCAAACAAAATCAAAATGAAATCAATACACAGTACAAGATCAGTTGACACAGGTAATACAAGAATTACATATTTCAGAGAAGACTCGCGCTCCAACACGCGAAGAGGGACTTAGAAATACGGAAAAGTCACAAAATAATAACACAGGGCATTTCGGAAATGTCACAGCAACAGCTTCAAAACAGCACTAAATTTTGAGATTGATCCGCTGAAACGAAGTAACAACGAGCGATATGCGACTCGCCGACGTGATGATTTTGGCTATAAGTTGTTCATTACTACACGTAAATTCAAAACATTTAAGAATTCTGGCAAACGACATTCATCCACAAGCAAGGCTTCATCAATTCTCTTATTGTTTTCCTCCCAACTGGTCATTGGAGCACAGGTTAGAATTTATGTGTCGCTACTTAGAGAATGAACCAGCTGTAAGAATGCGATCGGTCATTCACGATTGTCACAGTGAAGGAGAATTTTATCATGTCTTCCTCTCAGCATATTGGTCTCAAGCTACACAAGACCGAGTAAAACATAGCATCATAATGATGAAACATTTCGAACAATCTGAATTCTCCAGTCTTGTCAAATATTTCGAGGACATGTTACATAAGAATCAGTATCTTTCAAACCCATACAGCCCCTCAGAACTCATCCGCATTTGCTTAATCAAATTGCCTGAACATGTACGACATATTATTTTGGCAGGGCGTTGCAAAGACGACATTGAAGCTTTTCAGGGACTGTTACAAGAATTGGAAATTGATACTGACAATCACAGAACGCGAAAACAGGAGCACAACAGTTACATGTCACATCAGTCACAATTCGTCGATGATAGAAATAATAACTGGACATGACAAGGCTATTCTTACAACGTAAATCGTGACCAAAACAGACACCACCCGTACGACAACCACTGGCAGAGTAGTAGTAATTACAGGCAAAGATCACCTCTCCGCGGTAATGGCTATCACAGAGACAAAGAGAGAAACAGACAATATGGGAACTAAAATAATTATTATCAAGGGAGACAGATTAACTTCAGACGCAATGGTCCAACGTGCAATTACAATTCCGGGAGAAATTCTCCACCACATAACCGAGAAACAAGAAACTATGTAAACTACCGACAAAACGACAGACCTGAATTCCATCAGCACTGGCGGGATTCAAACAGGGCAGGGCCCTCTCGACAAGGTGAATTTGTAGAAGTTAGGTCTCCTAATCCCAATAACGACGGGCGCCAACAATGAGACAGACAATGACTCCCACTGTAGGCAGCCACATGCGCCGGCTGTTCAGAGAAAAATTACATATACGCTAACCTTGAGAAAAATTCCAGTATTCTTTACTGACGTATGCTGCATGATAATTGTGTTCAAGTTGAAACTCTGCGTACTAGGAAGAGTAAAGGTTTATACCATGTTTCACATGTAAAATCGTTTACTGAAAAATAATCTGCTTTTTAGCTTAGTCTTTGCTATAAAATTTTTCACTTCACGTTACTAGTACGCTTTGTCAGACTTAGAAACTGTTAACATGCAACAATGTTTGAAGTTAACTATCTGGTCAAGAACCAAGAGAACTTATTTAAACAGTAATTACGAATGCATTGTTATAGTGAACAGACGACACAGTATTATTGTGTGTGTACATTCTTGCTTGTTAGTTACACGATTACGCAACGACTATAAGGCTCACATATTTAGAACATATACTGGTACTGCTAATGAGATTTAAATGCAACATTTTGGTATACTTGAAAATACATTCTGGATTTGAAGTACTTTCTGAGAGATACCAGATGACACAGTGGTTAGTTTATTTGACAGCTAGACGTTACTAATGAGTGACACAGTTTATATTATTGCTTTTACGCTGTATGTGTTTCATATCTGCACAGTTTTTCTGAATTCTTCTGGAAAGTAAAACATGTTTTAGTAGTAACTTTTGTGGTATCGCTACAATGAGACAGCCTTTTTCGTAGCACAACAATACGTTACAGTATAGTACTTTCTCGATACGGTACTGTACGTAATAACTACGATATCTATATGCATAACATTTCGCTTTTGTTTATTACGAGGTAAGTACATTGACTTCCACAGAACTTTGCTAATGGACGCCGATAATTACGACACTTGGCACATTTTTACACTTAAGTAATGACAGAGATTATCTTACAAAAGATGCACAGTTTAGCGCTACAGTACACGTATTTGAGTGATTAATTTTGTACTTAAAACATTTATTTTTAAATATTTTTGAATTACAAAGAAAGTTTTCCGTGATACATTTCATTCCATTGCTGTAATCTGTAACACCTGAGGGTATAATTACATTAATCCTCAGGGGGGTACACGCTTACTTTGTGTATCATGTGTTTGGCAAGTACATGGAGCCCTAGCTAATATGGTATTTGCTTATACAACTTTACACATCGTTACTATATTTCTCTAACACAGAATTACACAGCTATCTGATCATTTAACTGAGAGAGACAAACATTTATTTTACTACGTCAGTGACAGATATTTACGCAATTACACAGTTGGATAACTTCACACTTATGAAATTGTATTTTGTCTGTACTTTGTGAAGTGTTCATATTTTTTCGGAACCATTGTGATACTATGAGAGCTTTGAATGTCGTATTTGGTATGAGATCATGAGTTTTAAAGTACGTTTGAGGTAGATGAAATGAGCAGAGAATTTTTTTTTAGGTTTTGACATTATTGCAGAAAGCTAAGACGTTTTTGAGATTTGACTGAGGTGTTATGATGTTATTTTTACGACGACGATGTGTATTATGCTGTTGAGGTATGTTTAAGATCAATAAGCTGATGCTATATGAGGAATTTGATTATGCTACCTATTTATAATGATGAAATATTGAAGAATGTCGACGAATATGTATATGTGTAATAAGGTAAGGAATAATGAGTAGTGGTTAAGGACGCTGATTTGTGAAAATGGATGTTGGAAACCAAGAATCGTACTTTAAGAGTTATGAGTTGTTTGTCCATGTGTGAATGGATCACAACACTGCTATTCCTGAGATTTCGTTTCTACACATTTCTACTGTAACTTTTCGACCTGTGAAATTTTTTTATATGAGACTGTAACTGCTATCATAAATATTTCGGTAAGAAAGTTAAGTAACTTTCACGTAATGCATCGTGGACGCCCGGCTGTCCCACCTGCCTGGAGAAAAAGCCATTAGGTGGAGAAAAAAGAGGCCATTAACCTCGCTATTGACACTTCTTTGTAGAAAGCATCGCAAATACGACACGCTCGAACTTGAAAACATATGATTACACTGTGGAGCTTTTAATTTATGATATTTACTAAAATGCCTAATGAAATGATGAGAAACATTTTACATCTATTGTCTTTCTAGTTGAGAGATTGCTCAATTTGTTTAATATCTAGTTTCTAGCTGCACTGCAGCATTGGTTAAATTAAAATTTAATAGATGTACTAATATAGATATTTTATGCCTACAGATCCAGTAAATAATAATTTTATGATCTACTTCCAAAAAAAAAAAGGAAAGAAAAAACTAGGGAGCACAAAAAGATATTTCCCTTCACAGGAATTGCATACATAATTTTTGTCAATGATTGGGTAACTTGATTTGTAGAGGAAGTCAAGGTGATGCATCACTCTAGTGTTAAGATGTGACATAGGTATAAACACGGCCATTTTTACTGTAATATTTTTTCTGCTTGAGCTTTGTCATGTCTAGGTATAAGTTATAGCATTTGCTGCTGCTATTTGCCAGGCATAGTGCTACTGAATTTCACTTTGTATTACTTTGATAAGCCACTTTTACTACTGATTTATTTTTCTTGTTTGCTGCACATTGACTTATATTAGTTGTAATATTGCAGTTGCTTTGCTAATTTATATTTATTGCTGCTTGCTTTGCCAATTTGCATTTTTTGTCATCGCTGTTTGTGTTAATTTGTTGTGTGTTGCTGCATTGCCTTGTCCCTTAGTTTAGCATCTGAGCTCAGTAGATTTAAGTTAGCTTAAGAGGGGGTAGACTCTTTAAGAGAGTGAGTTGTGAGGAACTGGAAGAAATGCATTGACAAGGTATTAAAAAAAAGTGAAATAAGAGGAAACATCTATGAAATGAAGTTTTGGGTTGGACTGCAGTACCAAACATCACACTGAAAACAAATCCTGTCCTGTCATTTTGTGTTATTCCACTGTGTGTCTGTGTACCTTGTGTATTTGTGTTCTTCCTGTCTTTATCTGATAAGACTTATGTTGTAGAATTTTTCTAACACTCAGCTACATTCACTATGATGAGGAATACTTTTATCCTCAAACATAATTTGCATTTATAATATGTTATTTACTTTGTAAAGATGTTGAGACATTATTTATTCTGTTTTGTTTTAATGCTCACGTGTGAAGTTGATGTTTCGTAAGTTATTCAGACCTTTTATGTATTTACTTATGTCATAATTCCTGTAACACTGATGTATATGTTTATTTCTATTCTTTTGTAAAGCCCCTATTACTACAAATTTTATCTGTATTGTTATGTTCTTTAATGATGTATTTTGTACCTTTGTAATTGTATTATTATGTTGTAAACTTATAATTGTATAGACACCAGTTCTTCAAATTAAGTTACATTTCACTGCACACGTTTCTGTTGGTCATAATAGATGTACAATAGATGAGAAGTTGAGACTGTTAGTGTTTGCACGTGTGTTAATAATTCAGCAAGGGACTGGTTAACAGCATTACTGGTTTTAAGGTCAACTCCAAAAACTTTGTGAGTGCACAAGTGGTGGTTTATGGACTTGCTATATTATCCGCAAGACTCTTCAATGGTGATTGTGCACCTGCACAGTTGCGACAGATGGCTGCTGGCCGTCTCTACAAGGACTGCAGTGCGTCTGTACCTTTGATGGGCCACAAATACCATACTCTCTTCCAGGACTACAGTGGGTCTGCTCTGTGATGACCTACCTACCAATATTCTTCAAAACCTCGACTGACTCTGCGGTGGGTTTGTTCTGTTGTGGCCCATTACCCGTCTGCATGTCAAGAGTCAGCACTGTCTTTCCGTTTGAAGGACAATACTAGTTCTTCAAGACTGCATGGAAATCCACTACTTACGTGTGCATTTTCTTTTGCTAAGGAGACTTTGTGAAAAAAAACTGTAATTACTATTGTGATAAATGATCAGGACTGTCTTTATGAGAACAATTTTTGCTTTTGACCAACATTGCATCAATAAGTGTGTGCATTTGACATCTTTGTTATTGTAATTATGAAAAAAATTTTCAAATCTGTATTGGCCACTGCCCAAAACAATTTGTAAATTTTTTTGTGGGGAGCATGGGGGCTATGTAAGTAATCTGTTTAGGTTCTTATATTGGTAACGCCACCGCCACGTAGCGCTCTGTATGAAAATCACTGGCTGTGCTGTGTGCAGTCTGTGGCTGGGTGGCATTGTTGGAATTTGCTATTGTAGTGTTGGGCAGTTGGCTGTTAACAGCGCGTAGGGTTGTGCGGTTGGAGGTAAGCCGCCAGCAGTGGTGGATGTGGGGAGTGAGATGGTGGAGTTTTGAGAGCCGATGATCTGGACAGAAACAGTAAATTTGTAAGACTGGATATTATAACTTTTGAAACTGTTAAGGTAAATACATTGTTTGTTCTCTATCAAAATCTTTCATTTGCTAACTATGTCTATCAGTAGTTAGTGCCTTCAGTAGTTAGAATCTTTTATTTAGCTGGCAGTATTGGCGCTCGCTGTATTGTAGTAGTTCGAGTAACGAAGATTTTTGTGAGGTAAGAATTCTGAAAGGTATAGGTTATTCTTAGTCAGGGCCATTCTTTCAAAGGGATTACTGAAAGTCAGATTGCGTTGCGTTAAAAATATTGTGTGTCACTTTAGTGAATGTCTGAGTACTTTCGGTTTTGCTCAGCTGTTTGAAAATCAAATAACATAAGATGTTTATCAGCACAGTAATTCATTAATTTTTCTAAGGGGACGTTACAAGGCAACCTGTTCATATAGGACTTCCTGATCTCTGCAGTCATCCCAGACATAAATACAGGCTGTCAGAAACAAATTAAATGTGTCCAGCACAACAACACCCTCACTTCTTTACTGATATCAGAGATCGTTATTAAACACAATCGAAAACCTGCATTGGAAAGTGAACAAGTCTAGAAATGTACACAAAAGTTTAATTTGACTGAAGGTTCACATAGTCAAATTTTACTGCAAGAACATGTTTAGTTATGGCACTGTCACCAACACTCATGCATAGAAGAGATATACAATAAAACATACGTTTGATAAATGAGGTGTGACATGTACAAAAAAACAACAATAAAACGAAAATAGACAAGTAAGCATCAACAAGATGTGAGTCATGATGTGTGGTAGACTGAGAATGAATATGCGAATAATTTACTAAAAAAAAAAAGTTTTGCTTGAGTGAATGTAAATTGTACCAACATATATACTACCCCACAGCCTAGACCTTCGTACATGTAATATGTATTGTAAACTGTACATGCATGTAGAGACGCAATGAAGACAGTTATTAGTTGTTGTGCGAGTATATTTAATTAACGCTAAATTATGGTCATACAGACATCAAAGGTATGGCAGAACAGTGACACTACAAATTAATTCTGTGGCCAGGTAAAACACTTAAACGAAAGTCAGTTGCCATAAATTCTAGTGTTTATTACAAAACCTGACGTAAACATAGGCAATAGTTGCAGTAAAGTACAATATAAACATTTTTGATTATCCTGTTCATTAAAAAATATTTTTGCAACTACGTGAAATGGTTGCATGCAACTACGGTTGGTGAAGATTCAAGATAAAGAACTCTTAGGAGAAGTTAGTACAGTCCTAGCATGACTGATCCGTTTCCGGGATCCGATGACAGTGACTGCCGAAAATCTGAGTTTCTAATGTTATGCATCTCATGGAAAATCTGATGTTCACTAAACACGTCGTGACCTATAAATGCCACAGCCGATCCCAGATCGTTTCGTTTTTTAACTGTGTTGTTATGCTGACCACCGATACTGCTGTTGAATTTTTTGTGCGCTTGTATAAGCGCAGCCACTGCATCTACATCTGCATCTACATCTGCACCTACATCTACATACATACTCCGCAATCCACCATACGGTGCGTGGCAGAGGGTACCTCGTACCACAATTAGCATCTTCCCTCCCTGTTCCACTCCCAAACAGAACGAGGGAAAAATTACTGCCTATATGCCTCTGTATGAGCCCTAATCTCTTATCTTATCTTTGTGGTCTTTCCGCGAAATATAAGTTGGCGGCAGTAAAATTGTATGCAGTCAGCGTCAAATGCTGGTTCTCTAAATTTCCTTAGTAGCGATTCACGAAAAGAACGCCTCCTTTCCTCTAGAGACTCCCATCCGAGTTCCTGAAGCATTTCCGCAACACTCGCGTGTTGATCAAACCTACTAGTAACAAATCTAGCAGCCCGCCTCTGAATTGCTTCCATGTCCTCCCTCAACCCGATCTGATAGGGATCCCAAACGCTCGAGCAGTACTCAAGAATAGGTCGTATAAGTGTTTTATAAGCGGTCTCCTTTACAGATGAACCACATCTTTCCAAAATTCTACCAATGAACCGAAGACGACTATCCGTCTTCCCCATAACTGCCATCACATGCTTGTCCCACTTCATATCGCTCTGCAATGTTACACCCAAATATTTAATCGACGTGACTGTGTCAAGCGCTAGACTACTAGTGGAGTATTCAAACATTACGGGATTCTTTTTCCTGTTCATCTGCATTAATTTACATTTATCTATATTTAGAGTTAGCTGCCATTCTTTACACCAATCACAAATCCTGTCCAAGTCATCTTGTATCCTCCTATAGTCATTCAACGTCGATACCTTCCAGTACGCCAAAGCATCATCAGCAAACAGCCGCACATTGCTATCCACCCTATCCAAAAGATCATTTATGTAGATAGAAAACAACAGCGGACCTACCACACTTCCCTGGGGCACTCCAGGTGATACCCTCACCTCCGATGAACACTCACCATCGAGGACAACGTACTGGGTTCTATTACTTAAGAAGTCTTCGACCCACTCACATATTTGGGAACCAATCCCATATGCTCGTCCCTTAGTTAGGGGTCTCCGGTGGGGCACCGATTCAAACGCTTTCCGGAAGTCAAGGAATATGGCATCCGTCTGATACCCTTCATCCACGGTTCGCAAGATATCATGTGAAAAAAGGGCGAGTTGCGTTTCGCAGGAGCGATACTTTCTAAGGCCGTGCTGATGGATGGACAGCAACTTCTCTGTCTCAAGGAAATTCATTATTTGCGAACTGAGAATGTGAGATATGCATCATCGGAGATCTGCTCCAAGCGGTGACTCTGTCGACTACGATGCCCGTGAAACCCAAGAAGCTACCTAGGTCAAACTTTACGTCTTGCTCCAGTTGGAGGTACAAAATGATATAACGAATATTCACTATGAAATCGGAAACCGAAGTCTGCAAGCAGTATTCTAAGTGTTTCTCCTGCAAGCAGAGGCTCAGGAATCTCTCCAACGCCTCCTGTCCTCTCTCTAAACACCACTTCATGGCGAGCCAATCAGAACATCTTCCAAACAGTTATCCAATGCTAACGAGCAATTTTTCCGGAGCATCTCCCTCGAAATACACTACTGGCCATTAAAGTTGCTACACCAAGCAGAAATGCAGTTGATAAACGGGTATTCATTGGACAAATATGTTATGCTAGAACAATCATGTGATTACATTTTCACGCAATTTGGGTGCACAGATCCTGAGAAATCATTACCCAGAACAACCACCTCTGGCCGTAATAACGGCCTTGATACGCCTGGGCATTGAGTCAAACAGAACTTGGAAGGCGTGTACAGGTACAGCTGCCCATGCAGCTTCAGCACGATACCACAGTACATCAAGAGTAGTGACTGCCGTATTGTGACGAGCCAGTTAGTTGCTCGGCCATCATTGACCAGACGTTTTCAGTCGGTGAGAGATTTGGAGAAAGTGCTAGCCAGGGCAGCAGTCGAACATTTTCTGTGTCCAGAAAGGCCCATACAGGACCTGCAACATGCGGTCGTGCGTTATCCTTCTGAAATGTAGGGTTTCGTAGGGATCGAATGAAGGGTAGAGCCACGGGTCGTAACACATCTGAAATGTAACTTCCACTATCCAAAGTGCCGTCAACGCGAACAAGAGGTGACCGAGACGTGTAACCAATAGCACCCAAGACCATCACACCGGGTGATAACCAGTATGACGATGATGAATACACGCTTCCGATGTGCGTTCACCGCGATGTCGCCAAACATGGATGCGGCCATCATGATGCTGTAAACAGAACCTGGATTCATCCGAAAAAATGACGTTTTGCCATTCGTGCACCCAGGTTCGTCGTTGAGTACACCATCGCAGGCGCTCCTGTATGTGATCCAGCGTCAAGGGTAACTGCAGCCATGGTCTCCGAGCTGATAGTCCATGCTGCTGCAAACGTCGTCGAACTGTTCGTGCAGATGGTTGTTGTCTTGCAAACGTCTCCATCTGTTGACTCAGAGATCGAGACATGGCTGCACGATCCGTTACAGCCATGCGGATAAGATGCCTGTCATCTCTACTGCAAGTGATACGAGGCCGTTAGGATCCAACACGGCGTTCCGTATTACACTCCTGAACCCACCGATTCCATATTCTGCTAACAGTCATTGGATCTCGACGAACGCGAGCAGCAGTGTCGCGATACGATAAACCGCAATCGCGACAGGCTACAATCTGACCTTTATCAAAGTCGGAAACGTGATGGTACGCATTTCTCTTCCTTACACGGGGGATCACAACAATGTTTCAGCAGACAACGCCGGTCAGCTGCTGTTTGTGTATGAGAAATCGGTTGGAAACTTTCCTCATGTCAGCACGTTGTAGGTGTCGCCACCGGCGCCAACCGTGTGTTGAATGTTTTCTGAAAATTGTGCCTGCAGCTGCGGCCGAGCAGTTCTAGGCGTTCCAGTCCGGAACCGCGCTGCTGCTACGGTCGCAGGTTCGAATCCTGCGTCGGGCATGGATGTGTGTGCTGTCCTTAGATTAGGTAGGTTTAAGTAGTTCTGGGTATAGGGGACTGATGACATCTGATGTTAAGTTCCATAGTGCTTAGTGCCATTAGAACCATATGAAGTTTTGGATAGTGTCTTAAATGATTAATTATACCATTTCTGCTAATAACATGCTTTTTTTTCCTCTTGAATTTCAGTACTCTGTTATAAAAACTGAAATGACATTCAAATAATTTGAAAGCCTGCTAAAACGCTCCATTCGACCCATGTGATGCCTGTGACGTCACTGATTAGCTCCCTGCTCCTAGTGTTGTAATGTTAGTTCGCAGCGATGAGTTGTTTCGGAATTAACTTTTCGGAGACTGAGATACAAATGGTGTGTGGTACCATACTGTACAAATACATCTATAAAAACTCCTGAAAGATGGTTTCTGAGCGTTCCAGAGAATGAGAACACGCATGAAATCTAAGTGCACTGTACCTGCAAATTGTCACCACGTCGACGCTCAAGTTCACTAAATTAAAAATGTGATGCACTGTGAAGTTAACATTAACTTACCTCCGAGATATGCTCTCCCACTATTACAACGAAGGATAGCGTCATTCAACGAAATTGAACTCCCAGTGAAAATAGTCGTTTTACCCGACTGTACCTCATTCATTCGGTAGCACGGTTGTTAGAGCGGTAGACCGTAGAGTTTTATGAGACGATGTTCATACATCACTGGTTTGAATCTAAACCGAAAGAACATTTTAACTTATTTGTAAGACGACTCGACAGTCCTCTCATATGAAAACCAAATCACGTTACAAAAGTTCCCCAAACTGATCAGAAACAGAATTTTATTGTGTTTAATATGCTGTTTATATGCGCTTACATTTGCAATCGCTGTTCACACAAGTCGCGTTGAAACAGATATTTCCTATTTAATGTGGTCACACACTTTTTACCTTGTCAGAAACAGGATTTTTGTCTTCGTGCTGTCCACCTGGGATTCTTATTGTTTACTCTTTTGCAGTTTCATCGTCGTATACAGAGAAGAAGTAAGTCGTCTTGCTTTATATCTCTCCGTATGTCCTCACCGTCCTAGACCTCGCTGTGCTGGGGCGTGTGGTAATATCTTTACTACTAGTAGCGCTTTCCAAAAGAGAGAATTGTTTGTTGGAAAAGTAAATGCATTTATTCTCTGTTGTCCGTTTCTCACGCTATGACTAATGTGAAACTATATATAATACATCCCACAATCGAAACAACTGCTATAGTCAGTTCTTGCTAACGCTGTTTTCTTATTTCGTGTAAAACTTTTAAAAATATATGACCCTTCAGCGATTCGAACTTGTGAGTTCCTTACCTGCAGTCGTATGCGCTATCCAATCTGCTACCAAACGCGTGCTAGATGCAGTGTCATTACTGAGTATCTTATACAGAGGAAGGCAGCACTAAGTTTTGCCAACTATAATTTTATTTTGCTTTTGGTCGTAGCTCATGACTGAGAGTCGACAATCTAGTTGTAATATGAGGACCCATTTGCTAAAGTTCTACATTAACTTAGTTTTGAGCGAGTTTAATGATGTTGTTGCCAACGGCCTTGCCGCAGTGGTAACACCGGTTCCCGTCAGAACACCGAAGTTAAGCGCTGTCGGGCTGGGCTAGCACAGGGATGGGTGACCATCCGGTCTGCCGAGCACTGTTGGCAAGCGGAGTGCACTCAGCCCTTGTGAGGCAAACTGAGGAGCTACTTGATTGAGAAGTAGCGGCTCCGGCCTCGGGAACTGACATACGACCGGGAGAGCGGTGTGCTGACCACATGCCCCTCCAAATCCGCATCCAATGACACCTGTGGCCTGAGGATGACACGGCGGTGGGTCGGTACCGTTGGGCCTTCATGGCCTATTCGGCCGGAGTTTAGTTTTTAGTTTTAATGATGTTGCAGACAGCAGGGAAAAGAACGTCTGCCATTTCACATATAGCAGCTCTAAATGAGTGGAGCATAAACGTGTTAACTTTTGCAAGGATTCCATCAGCAGGGGTCACAAAATTCCTTTCTATTGTTACTTAAAAGTTATAATTGCGTTTTCCATCACTAAATACCTAAACTATTTGCATAAAGAGTACGCAAAAACCTCGTAACTGCAGCTAACTTTTCCTATAACCCATGTACACCTTCGCTGTATTCCTACTCTGTGACGTCGCCAGAATATTAGCCAATAACAGAGCTCTTTCTATCACGTGAACAGATGTTGATATTTAATGATTTTTAAGGTTTAATTACATAAAAATAACATATTTTGTGAGAATATTGACGGTAAATGTTACTTAAATGTTATAATCTATCAGAATAACAACAATCCGAAACATATTTTTAACGTAGGAAAATAGCCTATTCCCATATTTTCGCCCAGGGGACTACGTGACTTCAGTTAAAGAAAGGTAATTTGTTTGGCTTCGTCCTGTCAGTTACTCAAAGAAGTCCATTTTTCAATGTAACAGCATAACAGCCTCTTCCCCCAAATATCCAGATATTGCTGAAACTTCCTGGCATATTAAAACTGTGTGCCTCGAGACTCGACCTTGGGACCTTTGCCTTTCGCGGACAAGTGGTCTACCATCTGAGCTACCCAAGCACGACTCGCGCCCCGTCCTCACAGCTTTACTTCTGCCAGTACCTCGTCTCCTACTTTCCAAACTTCACAGAAGCTCTCCTGCGAACCTTGCAGAACTAGCATTCCTGGAAGAAAGGATATTGCGGAGACATGGCTTAGCCACATCCTGGGGGATGTTTCCAGAATGAGATCGTCACTCTGCAGCGGAGTGTGCGCTGATATGAAACTTCCTGGCAGATTAAAACTGTGTGCCCGACCAAGACTAGAACTCGAGACCTTTGCCTTTCGCGGGCAAGTGCTCTCAACTGGTAGAGCACTTGCCCTCGAAAGGCAAAGGTCCCGATTTCGAGTCTCGCTCTGGCACACAGTTTTAATCTGCCAGGAAGTTTCATATCAGCGCACACTCCGCTGCAGAGTGAAAATCTCATTCTGGATCCAGAGATTGCTGTTTACTCTTTTCATGAGGGCCTGGCTGCAAGTAAAATGATTTAAGCCACTGTATTGCATTAGTCATTATTTAAAATGTGCCATGAATGTAAATATATGAGATGAGACTTTAAACGCAAATATCCAAATACTAAATGTTTACATACTAAATGTATACATTTAGTATTTGGATGTTTGCTTTTGAAGTCCTATGTCACATATTTACATTCATGGCACACACTACACATTTTAAATAATGACTAATGTACTAAATGTATTTGGATGTTTGCTTTTAAACTCCTATGTCATATATTTACATTCATAGCACGCACTACTCGTTTTAAATAATGATTATTGCGATATGGTGGCTTAAATCATTTTAACCTTTCATCCGTGATGATGGTCCAAGACCGAAACTGTTAGAATTTGGGTTTAAAATAAAAGCAACTGATGGTTCAAATACGCATTTTACAAAAAAGTATAAATTTAATTCACAAAATATCTTTTTTTTCCTACATTGAGTCAGAGATGGCACATTTCACACAGGACAATAAAACTTCTTTTGTTGGGACTTTTGGAGAAAGACGGTTAACACATGTATTGTGGGGACGAAGATTCATTGCTGCTTATCTGTGGAGGGCGATGCCCTAGTTGCTTGGCGAATAGGCGTGAAGTTGTTCTTGCTTGCTGCCAAGAAGAAACACGAAACAGTTGCTGCTGTTCACCATCGCATCTAATGCATTAGTGACAGCTGGTACA
The DNA here is from genome assembly GCF_023864345.2 of Schistocerca serialis cubense. NCBI lineage: Eukaryota > Metazoa > Arthropoda > Insecta > Orthoptera > Acrididae > Schistocerca > Schistocerca serialis. The sequence continues at coordinate 155,120,585 of NC_064645.1, forward strand.
TATTCAAAGGCTAACGGGGAGGCAAGGATCTTGCCAATGAGAGGGAAGGGGGGGGGAGGAGGAGTCTAGCGAGCCCAGACGCCCCTATCACACGTGACATAGTTGCCATGCAGTGAAACTGAAAGATGTTTTGATTTCCGATCATACGACGAAAAACGGATATACGCTAGCAATAGTCAACAAGGCCAACGATAGGTTTAAATTATCTGTACATCCATTAGACTATCGGCTATCGCCCATCCCTATTTTAGCCAAGACCAATGGTTGGCCTTGCTTTAGCTCAGTTGTTGCTTAGTTAATCAGTTGAGTTCTTACTGTACTACTATAATGACCTAATTATCTATTTACAGCAGTTTAATATTAGCACTGGAGTCGTTATTTGGGTGCTGGTAGAACTTTGGCGTTGCAATGTTTCAGTATTTCATACGCAGCAGAGCGGTAAATACGATAAAAACTGAAATCATCGCATAAAAATGGACTTGGATTTGTTTGGGCCGTTCAAAAATCGCGTTGCTTAACAAAAATATCGCCGAAACAGCTATGGTTGCATTGCTTTTAAAAATTTGTTCAATATTCTATCATTAAAAGGAAAAATGACAAAATATAGCCCAATCTGGCCACCTGGGCGGCACTCAGTTATGAAAACCAGTTCCGGTACTATACGATGCCGGAAGAGTTTGTGAAGAGTGGAAGGGGTAGATGATGACAGAAGAATCTGTAGTTCGTTCGTTTCTAAAAGATCTTTTTCAGCAGGCTGCTTGAGTTTGTCCCAGCCGACTGCACCTTTCATCCCCAATCTCCCATCCGTCCGAAATCTATTTACGCTCTTGTAAATACTTCACTGGAGTGACAAAAGACATGTGAGAACAATATGCAGATATACAGCTGGCGGTAGTATCGCGTACACACTGTATAAAAGGGCAGTGAAATGGCGGAGCTGTCATTTATACCATGGTAATTCGTGTGGGAAGGTTTCCGATGTGATTATGGCCGCATGACAGAAACTGACAGACTTTGAACGCTGAATAGTAGTTGGAGCTAGACGCATGGGACATTCCATTTCGGAAATCGTTAGGGAATTCAATATTCTGAGATCCAAAATGTCCGGAGTGTGCTGAGAATACCAAATTCGGGCATTACTTCTCACCACGGAGAACACAGTAGCCGGCGGCCTTCATTTAACGATCGAGAGCAGCAGCGTTTGCGTATAGTTTTCAGTGCTAGCAACAATGCGTGAAATACAGTCGTTCGCGCTGTTCCAGAGGAAGACTCTCGAACCCAAGGTTTATACGTTCTCAGAGGATGGGAGGTTGGGAGCTCCAACGTCAGCCACGTAATGGGGCTCCTAAGGGATATGAATGCCAAGGATAGGAAAGAGTCCAGTGTGTACTCTGTGTGTGTGCTGGGAGCAGTCATTCCAGATGTGGAAAGGCTGTTTACAGATGCCATGAAGAGCGCAGGGTGCGGCCAACTGCAGGTGGCAACTCATGTAGGTACTAACGTGTGTCGCTTTGGATGGGAAGAGATTCTTTCTGCTTTCAGACAGCCAGATGAAGCGATAAAGGCTGCGTCTTGTTGGGAGTTGAACGCGGAGCTCACCATCTGTAGCATCGTCGACAGAGCCGACTGCAGTCATTTGGTATGGAGTGGAGGGTCTGAATCAGAGGCACAGTCGGTGCTGCAACCGACTTGGTAGCAGGTTCCTCGACTTTCGCCGTAGGTTGGTGAATATCCAGGATCCGCTTAGTACGTTAGGGCTCCGGTACACACAGGAGGCGGCTACACGGGTAGCAGAGGCCGTGTGGAGGGGACTGGGCGGTATTTTTAGGTTGGAGTGTCGCAAGTACAGAAAGGGTACCGCTCTAAAAGAGTGCAGGACAAACTCAGTATCGGTAGGTATGGAAACAAACGGTATTGTAATTTGTCATAGATGTGTTGGAAAGCCGGCTGCGGTGGTCTCGCGGTTCTAGGCTCGCAGTCCGGAACCGTGCGACTGCTACGGTCGCAGGTTCGAATCCTGCCTCGGGCATGGATGTGTGTGATGTCCTTAGGTTAGTTAGGTTTAAGTAGTTCTAAGTTCTAGGGGACTTATGACCACAGCAGTTGAGTCCCATAGTGCTCAGAGCCATTTGAACCATTTGTGTTGGAAAAGAACCTGAACTGCAAGCGCTAATACAAAGCACTGAAGCTAAAATCGTTAGGGATGCTAAAGACGTAAATAAGTTCAGCCGGAATTTTTACAAAAGACCTAACCATCTTCAGAAAGAATAGATAACATACAGCTGGTGTACTTGACAACCGGAATGAATTAATAATTGCTTCCTTTTACTGACCCACCGACTCACATGATTTAGTTTCTGAACAGTTCAAAGAACACTTGAGTCTCACTTCAAATAGGTACCTCAGTCATATAGGTGTAGTTGATAGCGACTTTAATCTATCCTCGATAAGTTGGCGAAAATACGCGTTTGAAGACCTACGAAATCGTTCTGATTGCGTTCTCAGAATATTATTTGGCAGTTAGTTCAGAAGCCCACACGCAGTGTAAATTGTTGCGAAAACATTCTTAACCTCTTTGCAACAAATAATGAGCTAGTTGGGAGCTTAGTGACGGATGCAGGGAACAGTGACTACAAGGTTGTTGTAGCGAGTCTGAATATCGTAACATCTGAACCCATCAAAAATTAGCACAGAATGCATCTATTTAATGAAGCAGATAAAAATTCGTTTGATGTCTTCCTCAGACAGTCTTCACTCGTTGCAATCTGCAAAGTGAGCGTAGACCAGCTGTGGTTTAAAATAAAAGAAATAGTAAGAGAACTAGTAAGACAGAAACAGAGAGATATCTAGCAAATAACTTATAAGAAATGGTGCTGGTCCCCAGTGATACACAAAATAAGAAGCAACGAAAAAATCGTGCAAATTTAAAACAATGCACAAGCCCCAAGATTAGTCAGGTTTTACAGAAGCTCGAAATTTAACGAGATGCTTTTAATGGTTTCCACAACGAATATTGCAGAAAACCCAAAGAGATTCTGGTCGCAGCTGAAGTACACCAGCTGAAAGACACAATACTTTCACTGTGGATAACAATGGCGATGTTACGGTTGACAGTGCCACTAATGTGAAGACACCAAACACAGTTTTCTGAAACTCACCAAAGAAGACGAAGTAAGAACAACCGCCAACACGAGTAATTTAGATATCCTCGATGTTGCGTAGCAGATTAAATAATTTAATAAAGACTTAGCCTCCAGTCCAGATTGTACACCAGTCACGTTCCTCTCAGAATATGCTGATACAGTAAATCTGTGCTTAGTAATCATATACAACAGCTCACTCGTCGGGAACCATACCTGAAGACTGAAAAGCTGCACTAGTCACATGAGTATCCGAGAATGGAAATAGGAGTAATCCACTGAATTACAGATCCTTATACTAACGTTGATTTCCAGTAAGGTTCTGGAACATATAATACGTTCGAACATTATGGGACATATCGAAGAAACCGATTTATTGACAACAGCCAACGCGGATTCAGAAAATACCTTTTTTTGTGAAATACAACTAGTTATTTATTCACACTAAGTAACGAGTGCTATCGACAGGGGGAGTCAAATTGATTCCATATTTTTAGATTTCTAGAAGGCTGTTGACACCGTTTCTTACAAGCAACTTCTAATCGAATTGTGCGTCTGTGGAGTATCGTCTCAGTTGTGCGGCGGATCCGGGATTTCCTGTTCGAAAGGTCACAGTTCTTAGTAACTGATGGAAAGTCATCGAGTGAAACAGAAGTTATATCTGGCGTTGCCCAGGGAAGTGCTATAGGCCCTCTGCTGTTCCTGATCTACGTAAACGATTTAGGAGACAATCTGAGCAGCCCTCTTAGATCGATTGCAGATGATGCTATCATTTACTGTCTTATAAATTCGTCAGATTATCACAACAAATTACAAAACGATTTAGACAAGATATCTGTATGGCGCGAAAAGTGGCAATTAACTCTGAATAATTGAAAGTGTGAAGTCATCTACATGTGTACGAAAAAGAATCTGCTAATTTTCGGTTACAGGATAAAACACACAAATCTAAAGGCACAAATTAAACTAAATAATTAGGGATTAAGTTACGGATCGACTTAAGCTGGAACGATCAACGAGAAATAGCTTGAACCGATTCGATGAACCATCTGCGAGGTACTTAATTGTGAGTTGCAGAGAAATCGTGTGGAAGTACGTTCTTGCGTTCCATGTACAGGAAGTGTCTTAAAGAAAGTGTGCTGTTGTCTTCTGCAGTAATACCAAAACATGCTCTTCGCCATTTGCAGTCTTCTCCTGTCACATTCTTCGTAACTACTTTGCCTCTAAATCACGTGTTCCTCTTTCTTCATAAAATTTCTTCGATATTCCGAAGAATGTTTTACTCTTTACTTTGCGTAACTATTCGCACAAGCCTCTCCGCCGATTTTCAGAAGAATACTGACATCAGCAATAGCAATTTCCTCCACACAGTTGTACCAGACGTCAGGTAGGGCCAAAATTTGAGAAGACAAATAACCAAAGTCCTGAACTTTGTGTGTTTCTGCGGTCATCTCAAACTTCCTACCTCTGCACGGGAGGAAACGATTGCTTTGGATGTTTTAGTGAAGGGGTTCCAAACTTTTTAATCCGCGGGCCACTTTGACTCCTCCACGAAGTCATAAGGGCCAAGATCTACCTAGTGGGATTAAAGCACTCCATGATCACCGTAATGTAAGGCTAAAGGAAAGATGAAATCGCAAAAATCTAAGGTTGTGGGATGAGTAGCACTGAAACGAACTACGATTTTTATTTAATTACATAATTATGATTGGTGGACGTACCTGACCGAAATTCTGTCTTATTTTATTCTGGCGAATTTCACCGACAAAAAAGTATGTCACTGCACATTCTTCACGAAAGCGTCCTGCAAAGTTAACGAAATCTCAAAATCATTGTTAGCAACACCATTACTGCAAGACGTAACAGAGGTAGAGTATGTTAACGCATTGTTAGTTCAAGCGGCGCAACAATAAGTTTAGTTATGTAGTCTTGTAGCGGGTAGCAGAGCCAGAGCATATATCTGATAGTTCTGTCGCGTGATTGTGTCTATGTTGCGAGTGTCTCACGAGTTTTTTAGTGTTTTATGCGCTGTACTAGTAGGTGAGACGACGAAGTGTGGGACAATTCAAAGTTTGAATTCGAAGATACAAGGAAAATCTGAAAATCGAAATACATATAGCACGACTTGAGTATTTTTTCACTGTACTTTATAGTGGAACTACAGTGTAATTGTGAGTATTTAATTTAGTAATTAAAGTACCTTAAAAATAAATTAAGTGCATTTCGTTAAGGCAGACTGCTCCCTAGTTTTATTTGTATTAAATAGCACAATTTTATTTTCAGGTTACAATCTGTTGTGAAGTTCTGTACAAATATGGAAAAGAAATGAAAGATTGACAGTGAATGCAGAATTTTTAAAGCGCAGTGGGGATGTCAATATTTAGTGGTGTACTCAAGCAACAAACCAATGTGCATTATTTGCAATGAAGTAATATCAATCTTCAAAGAATACAATATGAAACGTCATTATGAGACTAAGCACTCTCAGAATTACTCCAAGTTTACAGGATGCGAACGATTAGAAATGTATGAGTCTCTGAAACGCCAGTTAAAAACCCACCAGCCACTGTTTAAGAAAGTAAATGTTGACAAAATGCAGCAACTCGTGCTAGTTTTCGTGTGGCTCATTTAGTAGCGAAACAGTGTAAGCCATTTACCGACGGTGAATTAATTAAGAACTGCATTATTGCAACAGCAGAAGAAATGTGTCCAGAAAAAGTTAATTTATTTAAAATGGTTCTAATGGCTCTGAGCACTATGAGAATTAACTTCTGAGGTCATCAGTCCCCTAGAACTTAGAACTACTTAAACCTAACTAACCTAAGGACACCACACACATTTAAGCCGGAGGCAGGATTCGACCTGCGACCGTAGCGGTCGCGCAGTTCCAGGCTGTAGTGCCTAGGACCGCTCTGCCACCCTTGTTGTTGTTGCCGTCTTCAGTCCTGAGACTGGTTTGATGCAGCTCTCCATGCTACTCTATCCTGTGCAAGCTTCTTCACCTCCCAGTACTTACTGCAACCTAAATCCTTCTGAATCTGCTTAGTGTAGCCATCTCTTGGTCTCCCTCTACGATTTTTACCCTCCACGCTGCCCTCCAATGCTAAATTTGTGATCCCTTGATGCCTCATGACATGTCCTACCAACCAGTCTCTTCTTGGCAAGTTGTGCCACAAACTCCTCCCCAATTCTATTCAATACCTTCTCATTAGTTATGTGATCTATCCATCTAATCTTCAGCATTCTTCTGTAGCACCACATTTCGAAAGCTTCTATTCTCTTCTTGTCTAAACTATTTATAGTCCATGTTTCACTTCCATACATGGCTACACTCCATACAAATACTTTCAGAAACGACTTCCTGACGCTTAAATCTATACTCAAAGTTAACAAATTTCTCTTCTTCAGAAAAGCTTTCCTTGCCATTGACAGTCTACATTTTATATCTTCTCTACTTCACCATTATCAGTTATTTTGCTCCCCAAATAGCAAAACTCCTTTACTACTTTAAGTGTCACATTTCCTAATCTAATTCCCTCAGCATCACCCGACTACATTCCATTATGCTCGTTTTGCTTTTGTTGATGTTCATCTTATACCCTCCTTTCAAGACACTGTCCATTCCGTTCAACTGCTCTTCCAAGTCCGTTGCTGTCTCTGAAAGAATTGCGATGTCATCGGCGAACCTCAAAGTTTTTATTTCTTCTCCATGGATTTTAATACCTACTCCGAATTTTTCTTTTGTTTCATTTACTGCTTGCTCAATATACAGATTGAATAACATCGGGGAGAGGCTACAACCCTGCCTCACTCCCCTCCCAACCACTGCTTCCCTTTCATGCCCCTCGACTCTTATAACTGCCATCTGGTTTCTGTACCAATTGTAAATAGCCTTTCGCTCCCTGTATTTTCCCCCTGCCACCTTTAGAATTTGAAAAAGAGTATTTTTGGATAGCCACAAGTTTAACCATGACCTTCCGCTTTGTTAAGATAGAGCTTCGACAATGTCGCGGTGTATTGGTCGCGATAGACCTCGAAACTCAATTGTTGGCAGTAAAGGTACCACCTCAAATATTTGGCGGGCCGGATACCAGGGATGTCCGGCCTGCTAACGCGGGTCGGTTTGCCGGCCCTCGCGGGCAGGTGTCAGCCCGCGGGCCGTGGTGTGGAGACCCCCGTTTTAGTGCATAGTCTGGAAGGGCTAAACGCAGTGTGCGCATTTCTGCCTTTAACAAATTTTTCACCAAAGCAGACTTAGGTGCTCTTTGCAGTCAGTGATTCAATCATGTCCAGTGCGCCGATTATTAGCGCCAAAAACCAATAACGCATCGTTGAGAGGCTAAGTTCTTTATCTCATGTACTCTCTCTTTCCGCCTAGTGCAAATACTTGTTCACAGATGCAAGTGTATGGTAGTGAATGGCGAATCCACTATCAATGTGCATTCGGGTATGCCTGGTTACATTCACTCCTGTGCAATTGGAGCTCTTGAATACACCGTTCAGTGCTGCCGCTATGCGGCGTCTGCCGCAACGTCTTGCCCTTGTCATCCGGTACAGCTTTGCGCGAAACTCCCCAGATGGCGGCTACCTCGGCTTTCGTATCGGACGGGAAGCACCACCAACGGATTATGTCTCGGGTTCCTGTCACAATTCCCTCTACTTTAGAACACACGGAGACAGATCGCCCTAGAAAGATGAACACAATATAATAATTACGGAGCTAATGTGCCTCACGGAAGAGTGAGGGAGCCGTGTTGTTGGTGCAAAGAAGTTGATTATCACGTTCTATAGACGTCGAGTCTTTCGCTATTCACTGTTTTTATACCGATAACAACTATCTACATATGATAATTACAATACGCAACTTTTAGGTCAAGACTGACAAAAATAAAATAATCTCAGTAGATAACAAAATTAACTCAGTAGATTTGATTATCAACAACAAGTGTTCATGTACAGCAAAATATGCACCGAAAAGTCACTGACCTTAGACTTGAAGACTTTCGGCTTGTAGCTGCTACAAAGGTAGCAAACCTGTGGAACATGAAGATTCAATAACTGCAGCAGGCCGGCCGCGGTGGTCTACATCTACATCTACATTGATACTCCGCAAGCCACCCAACGGTGTGTGGCGGAGGGCACTTTACGTGCCACTGTCATTACCTCCCTTTCCTGTTCCAGTCGCGTATGGTTCGCGGGAAGAACGACTGTCTGAAAGCCTCCGTGCGCGCTCTAATCTCTCTAATTTTACATTCGTGATCTCCTCGGGAAGTATAAGTAGGGGGAAGCAATATATTCGATACCTCATCCAGAAACGCACCCTCTCGAAACCTTGTGAGCAAGCTACACCGCGATGCAGAGCGCCTCTCTTGCAGAGTCTGCCACTTGAGTTTATTAAACATCTCCGTAACGCTATCACGGTTACCAAATAACCCAGTGACGAAACGCGCCGCTCTTCTTTGGATCTTCTCTATCTCCTCCGTCAACCCGACCTGGTACGGATCCCACACTGATGAGCAATACTCAAGTATAGGTCGAACGAGTGTTTTGTAAGCCACCTCCTTTGTTGATGGACTACATTTTCTAAGCACTCTCCCAATGAATCTCAACCTGGTACCCGCCTTACCAACAATTAGTTTTATATGATCATTCCACTTCAAATCGTTCCGTACGCATACTCCCAGATATTTTACAGAAGTAACTGCTACCAGTGTTTGTTCCGCTATCATATAATCATACAATAAAGGATCCTTCTTTCTATGTATTCGCAATACATTACATTTGTCTATGTTAAGGGTCAGTTGCCACTCCCTGCACCAAGTGCCTATCCGCTGCAGATCTTCCTGTATTTCGCTACAATTTTCTAATGCAGCAACTTCTCTGTATACTACAGCATCATCCGCGAAAAGCCGCATTGAACTTCCGACACTATCTACTAAGTCATTTATATATATTGTGAAAAGCAATGGTCCCATAACACTCCCCTGTGGCACGCCAGAGGTTACTTTAACGTCTGTAGACGTCTCTCCATTGATAACAACATGCTGTGTTCTGTTTGCTAAAAACTCTTCAATCCAGCCACACAGCTGGTCTGATATTCCGTAGGCTCTTACTTTGTTTATCAGGCGACAGTGCGGAACTGTATCGAACGCCTTCCGGAAGTCAAGAAAAATAGCATCTACCTGGGAGCCTGTATCTAATATTTTCTGGGTCTCATGAACAAATAAGGCGAGTTGGGTCTCACACGATCGCTGTTTCCGGAATCCATGTTGATTCCTACATAGTAGATTCTGGGTTTCCAGAAATGACATGGTCTAGCGGTTCTAGGCGCTCAGTCCGGAACCGCGCGACTGCTACTGCCGCAGGTTCGAATCCTGCCTCGGGCATGGATGTGTGTGATGTCCTTAGGTTAGTTAGGTTTAAGTAGTTCTTAGTTCTAGGGGACTGATGACCACAGATGTTAAGTCCCATAGTGCTCAGAGCCATTTGAACCATTTTTTTGAACTACAGCAGAAACGGGAATATCTGTGAAATAAATGGAAAATTAATGATCTTCCAGACCAGGAAATGTAACAATAGAATTAATGCACTATGGATTGAGTGTGATGCGGAATGTTTGAATTAATTATTTAATGCATGCATGTATGTTTGAGTGAGAAGAAGTGCACAAAGAATGGATTTTATCATATCTATGTCCGTTTGGAAGAAAAGCAGTAAGAAAGTATGTGGAAATTATCGTGGAGTCAGTGTTACAAACTCTATTGGTAGGTTGCCGATTCCTAAAAGACGGGATAGACGAGATATTGACGGACATTGAAGTGCAAAGGGGATTCAAGAAAGGAAGATCCTGTAACGACAACATGTTTATTTTTAAGACGACCAGTGGCAAAGAGACTGGAATTAATCTGAATAGCCATTTAGTGCTGATAGAACTTTCGCCACAGCCTTTCAAAACTAGAAAATGTTTGAAGTAGGGACGCTGCTTGTAACCTACATTGTTTAAAATATACGTCCAGAATGCCTTAGACCTGTGGAGTAGGAAACGTGCGGGAATCGGCATTCAGGGGAGTAGGTATGGCGGAATTGGTCAAAAAGTGACATTTTCGGATTATTATCTCTTATTAATATTTGATCTCTTCTGAATAATTTGATGCATTATTTGTTGAAAAATTCCAATTGGTAGTGTAGTTTTTATCATTTATAAGTTAATATTGCATGTGTAAAATCATCCGGTCGTTCTGCACTGACTTGCCTAAGTATCTCTATCTCTTGAACTATTCAATCTAGAAGGCTGTGGTTTTCAGCTATTTATTCCTTGAAATCATATCAATGTTCGTGTTAAGAGGTTGGATGCACTGAGTAAACAGAAATAGCGGTATAGCACATGCATTTTGTTTATTTACTTTGTGGTTGTCATGTTTCATAAGTTTTGAACTGAAAACTTAGTGGTTTGGTGTGTTATTATACGCTCTTATACCTCTTTTCTACATGACGAAAGGAAAGGGTTGTTTTAAGAAGCGACGTTTCCATGGAAATCAGCATATCACAAAATCTGAATCCATTGTTGATCCTGAAATAGATTTTTCACAGACCCGTGATAAGGACACGCCTACTAGTGCTTCGAAGAGGAAACTTCATGAGGATTTATTTATTGGCAAAGATCAAACTAGTTTAGGTTATGTTCTTTTAGATTTGAGTGTGTTAGGACAAGTTTTGCAAGATACTGTGTCATGTAAGGTTTGTGGTGGGCAAATTAGCATCTCTGAGGACTCATCTGCAAGGACTGGACTGGCTAACAAACTTGATATTCAGTGCGAAGTTTGCAGGCTCTCGACATCATTTTGGACTTCTGAAAAGTGCGAGAATGACTTGTTTGAGAGCAATGTTAGATTCTTGTATTGAATGAGGTGCATTGGGAAAGGACTGACTGCAGCTGAAGTATTATGTGCAACGCTGAACTTGCCAAACCCACCAACCAGATCAAGTAAGTACACAGAAGTAATTAGTGAATGTGTCAGATCGGTTGCTGTTGCTTCTGCTAAAGAAGCTGCTGCTGCTAAAGAAGCAGTAGAATTAAATAACACAACAGACTTACCTGTGGCAGTTGATGGCACGTGGCAGAAGAGAGGTCACGCATCAAAAAATGCAGTTGCAACTGTCACTAGTGTTGACACAGGTAAAGTTTTAGACATTGAAGTGCTAAATAAATACTGTCATCAGTGTAAATCAGTTGATGAAACAAGTGAAAGCCATAAAACAATTTGTGCTAAGAATTATGAGGGAACTAGTGGGGGTATGGAGGCTACTGCAGTTGTTTCTATGTTCAGACGTTCACAACAGGAGAGAGGTGTGTGTTACACTGAGTATTTGGGGGATGGTGGTTCAAAAGCTTACAAATCAGTAGTGGAAAGCCAACCTTATGGTAATAAGCAGATTGTTAAGATTGAATGTGTGGGCCACGTTAAAAAACGGATGGGAACACGTCTCCGAAAATGGAAGCAGACAAAAGGAAAAGGGAAGTATCAGATGGAAAGACTCTAAATTGTAAAGGAAGACTTACAGACAAAAACATTGATGAACTCCAGGATTATTATGGAATGGCAATAAGAAACAATACACATAACCTACAAGGGATGAAACGAGCAGTGTGGGCTACATTCTTCCACAAATCTTCCACTGATGATACACCTATACATGGTCTTTGTCCACCTGGTGCTGATTCATGGTGCAAGTATCGCAAAGCTCACACAGCAGGTAGCGAGGAACAATTTAGGCACAAAAATAGCATACCATCTACAGTGATGGAAGCTATTAAACCAATATATAGAGAATTAGCTCATCCTGACCATCTTTCAAAACGTCTCCATAGTCGAACACATAACCCGAATGAGTCTTTCAATAATGTAATTTGGACCCACATACCAAACAATGTCTTTGTAGGAAGGAAAACTATATGCTTGAGTGTTTGTGATGCTGTGATAACGTTTAATGATGGTATAAAGGGAAGAATTGGGGTACTAGAGGAACTTGGTATCACTCTACGTGCCAACAAACTGCAAGCCTTTCAGCGAATGGATCGACTTTGGATCATGAAAGCAGCAGAGGAAATGACTAAAGAAGCAAGAGGCAGGAAAAGAAGGAAGCTTCTAGGTTTGCAGGATAGTCAAGAACAGGATCCAGATAATGCTGGTTATGGGCCTGGCTGTTTCTAGAAGCTGGCATGCCTCCATGTGTAAGTTAATATCAAATAAAATGTTTGAACTTGATTTGCCGGAAATGACATTTTTAAAATTATTTGACCCTTCCCAGAATTTACGGTGAGAACTCAGCGACTTCCAACAGAATTTAAGCATAATTTGAAACCTCTGCTAAGCTTTTCTCGTTTACATGCTCGAACGCAAACATTTAACAGATTAACTCATTTGTAATTAGACTTCTGAAACTGTTTTCTGCATGGGATTTCGAAGCGGGATTTTCTAAACCTTTCGAAAAGCTGATTCTGTGAGGAAAGGGTTTAAGGGCAAATACCTATTTGCTGCAAAACGCCTCGCGAAAGGATCCCAAACCTGCTTTATGGGACCTAGTTCGGAAGGTCGAGATGGCTATCTGGAGCTGTTGTTATTTCCCCGATCCCTGCCCCATTCTCGAATGTTGCGCGGGAGGTTCGGCTGTCAAACAAGATATAATATCCGTGGCTTTTCTTATCTTGTCTGTTTCGCGAGATATATGTGGGAGGAAGCAGTATATTGTCCCACTCTTGCTGGAACATATGCGCTAGAAATTCGAGCAGTAAATCTCTCTCTGATACACGATCCACCTCTTATTGCATCTGCCAATGGAGTCTGTTATTGAGCATCTCCGTAACGATATCGCGCTTACCAGTCGAATCCGCGACGAGATGCGGCGTTGTTTGTTTAATATTCTCCGTCTTCTTTATTAATCCGACTTGATGAGGGTCCCAGTCAGACGATAATTCGAAAATTCTAACTCCTTTGGTGGATGAATCTCATTCAACTTTAGTTCGCTCTGAACTCTTGAGAATTTTACCGTCGTTGCTGTTTGCAGTAGTTTGTCGCCATTAACGTAGCCAAACAGGAATGGATCACTCAGCGTTCAGTGTGGTATAGTTATTTAGTCCAGAGTTCTTTGCTAATCGCTGCACCATCGTCGATACTTTGAAGCTATTTCTGTTAGAGCTGCAAGCTTTCTATGGTCGACAGCGTCGGTCGCCAGCACGTCCGTGGGATTTCCGATGTTATCCATGGATCACTTATATATGCTGCAAACGGCAACGGCCGTATAGCACTCCTTTGGCATACTCCATAAATTATGAGGGATGTTCAATTAAGTAATGCAACACATGTTTTTATAGGCCACTATGCGACTTAACATCTGAGGTCATCAGTCCCCTAGAGCTTAGAACTACTTAAACTTAACTAACCCAAGGACATCACACAAATCCATGCCCGAGGCAGGATTCGAACCTGTGACGTAGCGGTCGCGCGGTTCCAGACTGAAGCGCCTAGAACCGCACGGCCACAGCGGCCGGCAGCACCACTGACATTCTAATTTACCCTACTTTTAGTCTATTAATATGAATAGGCATTGTCCTCTTTAAAGAAGTGTATGTTTGCACAAAAAACACTTTCAATATACTACTACAATCTGTTGATTGGATAACAGTACGAGCCCGTGACTACCAATCCATTCTACGAAAACCGCGCATCAAGAACAGTTTCCATTTACCGCAATGTTTTTGGTTCAAGTTTTGGGTGATTCACCCTGTGTAATGTTCTTCCCATGCTTTCTCTATACTCCACAGCCGCCTCTTAAATCTCAGGTATAGTATTTATTTAATATGTTCCTGAAAGGCAGAAGAAATCAACTGTTTGGAAATGAGTCCCTTTTTTATATGCTTGGACTGAATATCGAATTATTTTCGACGTGCAGTACGAAATTAGCTGTGTCACGTAAGGTTTCTCGCAAACGTTACTTTTATGTTAAAAAGAGTGAGAGAAAGAAAGAAAGAAGGAATGAGCAAGAAGAATGAAAAATAGAAAGAAAGTGTGTGCGTGTGTGTGTGTGTGGGTGTGTGTGTGTGTGTGTGTGGGTGTGTGTGTGGGTGTGGGTGGGTGTGTGTGTCAGAGAGAGAGAGAGAGAGAGAGAGAGAGAGAGAGAGAGAGGCGTTGCATTTGAAATCCAGCGAGGCCAAACGAGGGGATGTGGCACGTCAGTAAGGACTGATCATGCTCGGTTATTCACAGGTACGGAGTCCTCACAACAGACACGGAGCGAGTTAACGGTCTAACAGAGTCCTGTCGCTTGGACAGCAGCGGCTCGGTCCCTCTTCAGCAGGCGAGCTGTACCGATGACCGATCAAACGCAGAGCGGTTCAGCACTCTAGTCTCAACCTCGCCGCAGCCCCGTCGGCCACTTTCACGGATGACTGTCTGTCGTGGTGCATCGTGCGCCCCAGCCACTCCCTACACACTGTGATATCAATAGTAATGAGACTGCGATCTGCACATATGCAGATGGCAGTAGTATCGTGTAGAAAAGGTACAAAAGGACAGTGTGAGACGCCCTGCTAATTCGCAGGACAGGACAGGTAGTTTAAATTGTGGAAAGGGGCCAAAATAAGCGGCTGTCAGTCACACTCGAACATACAACTTTATTTATTTGAGCCAAGAGAATTAAAAACAAAAACACAGCATTAATTTACCGGCTGAATGCGCCATACAATCTCATGCCTTAATGGCAAGACCACTTTAATTTAAAATCGGCTGAAAGCCAATATCTTAACACTCAAACCAAAATCAGAAATTTAAAAAGCAGAAGGCATTATCTTAAATCCTTTCAAATAGGCTGAACGCCCAAACAATCTCACACCTTAAGAGGAAAACAACTTTAATTTAAAAAAAAATTGGCTGAAGGCCCATCTCTTAAGACTCAAACCAAAATTAAATTTTTAAAAGTCAGAAGGTCTCATCTTAAAACAGTTCTTTAATTAGGCTGAAGGCCCAAACAATATGACACCTTAAGGGCAAAACAACTTTAATTAAAAAATCGGCTGAAGGCCCATCACTTAAGACTGAAACCAAAATAAATTTTTAAAATTACTTTTGAATACATTACGGGAAAGGCAGTGATCAATGTCTTACAAATATTTACTATTAAAAACAGTCTTAATCACGATTTATTTATCAAGGTGACCGGTTTCGACCACTACTGTGGTCATCTTCAAACCATTGAGTAGGAACCTCTACTCAATGGTCTGAAGATGACCACAGCAGTGGTCGAAACCGGTCACCTTGATAAATAAATCGTGATCAAGACTGTTTTTAATAGTAAAAATTTTTAAAAGTCCAAGGCCTTACCTTAAAACACTTCTTTAAATTATGCTGAAGGCCCAAACAATCATACGCCTTAAGGGCAAAACATCCTTAATTTAAAAATCGGCTAGAAGCCATACAAATGCAAACAACAAGAACAAAGTAGAAAAGGCAGTACACCGAACGGCGCTCAGAAGTTTTCGATGGTCGGCCTGGAATTCAAACGCTACCGCTCGGTTAGGTGAGACAGGCAGTCGGCTCAACCATTCTCGATCCGACGACAACCCAACCGACAGACAGTCAATGGACCCACCGACAAGATAACTTCCGCGCCACCCGACTAGCACACAACAGGGAGTTCAGTGGAACAACGTAGAAGGTATTGGCGCCCACAGCCAATTATGCATTGAGCTGTCAAACTACACACCGTGCTGGACAGCGACAACACGATGAGGAAAATATACTGCCTCAATTTACGTCAACGACCAGGGCAGGTAACCGGAACGCTAACGGCCACAAGGCAGAAGATTCCCCTGGTGCACTTCAACTCAAAATAACCAAGTACAGTTAAACTCCAGCGGAGGGTGACTAAAATTTGCCAACTTGAAAACGTTGTTGCTCGCAGCAATGTCCCAACAGTCGACAACGAAATCCAAACGACACAATGTGAACAGTCGTGACTTGCTGGTAGATTAAGTCAAAATTCAACTTTCGTGTTCAGGATCGGTGAGCCACGGACCTCGTAGCAATGGGAACACCACCACACACTCCGACTACATGTGGACGCCGCCAGCGGCCTCGGCTAAACTACGCGCCGCGGAGATTTACTCGCTGTTCCACGTCAACCGACCAACTAGTCGCACAGAGCACAGCCGGAAACTATAAGCGTCAGGCCAAAGATAGTACAAGGTGCGAATATCTTCGACCATAGATACTAGTAGACTGGCCTTGCTGTGCAGAAGCTATAGGGCCGGTGTGGCTCCAACATAAACCACGTGACTGTTGGCAAAACGTGGCGGGATTTCAAATCAGCGGTCTGCCATCCTATGTTTGTATCGTATTTTACCCACATTTCTCAATTGACTGACAAACGCTTGCAACAAAAATTACTTTTTTATTTGCGAAAAATTATGTCAGAACTACATTTGACCTGGATATGTTCACATTACCATTTATAAAATCTAACGAATACATCGAACGCCGGCCGAAGTGGCCATGCGGTTAAAGGCGCTGCAGTCTGGAACCGCCAGACCGCTACGGTCGCAGGTTCGAATCCTGCCTCGGGCATGGATGTTTGTGATGTCCTTAGGTTAGTTCGGTTTAACTAGTTCTAAGTTCTAGGGGACTAATGACCTCAGCAGTTGAGTCCCATAGTGCTCAGAGCCATTTGAACCAGCCATCGAACCCCCCTCTGGTGGGCAGCGGGACGAAATTACTATAAACTATCAATTAAAGTAAAATGTGGTTAAAATTCTTTTAAAAAGTGCGGGCTCGTGTCAAAACTTTAAATATTGGATTCACCGCGTTTTGAGCTCAAGTCACTTATGAAAGAAAATGGGATATGGGAATTGTGTCAACTATAGGTACCAAAATTGTCGACTTTAGGAGCAGGTCCATTTTAGAGTATCAATTTTAGGTGCACTTCAAAGGTTCAGTTCCTACTATTTTTACAAAAGTTTAAACTATCAGTTTAAAAAAAAATGATGTTTTAGGTGAAAGGTGAGACTTTGAAGTTTCAGAAAATAATTTTGGAGCGTACATTTATTTAATAGTATTAGAAAGTAGAAAAAAAATTCCCTTCATGTGTCGACTATAGGTGCTCTTACCTTATTATAATCTCATTTATATATACAAAAAGGCTCGTATGTGCAGATGGCTTAAAGTTTTTCCGTTTCAGGGCCTGTATTCAAAGCTGCCTTCGGTTTTCATCCTTAGTGAACCTATGAGTAGGAACGAGAAACAGTTATACTTACTTCTGTAACCGAATTATCACAGATTCTTTCCAAAATGTAATATGAGTCTGACTTTACAGGCATCACTTTCAACACTTTAATTTACGTGATACTCTGTTTCAAGTGTAAAAAACATATAAAAGTCACTTCAGCAGATTACAATAAACGCATCTGCACTATCATAGAAACACACGTGAAATGTAATGCCATTTCCCCCGACAAAACGCTGAGTACAGCCATAAGCGCAACACGAAACAACCATGTTTTGCCAACATTCACGTGACTTTAGCCCAGAGATGTTGGAGCCACTAAAATGACGTCAGGGCCAGTCTATTATATTTATCGTCGAAGGCGAATATCGATACACACCGCTGCCGCCACTCGCGGTGAGAAAGGATAACAGCAAAATCACGATAACCGCGGGAGACTAAACACAGAAGCAATCAAGTTTCAGTCCAACGCATAACATGAGCCAGCCACGGCTCACAGTGCACTCGCAAAGCTATCATTTGTACTCAGGTGATTCACATGAAACGGTTTCCGATATAATTATGGCCGCACGACGTGAATTAATAGACTTTGATCGCGAAATGGTAGTTGGAGGTAGACGCCTGGGACATTCCGCTTGGGAAACCGTTAGAGAATTCAATATTCTGAGATCCACAGTGTCAAGAGTGTGCCGAGAATACCAAATTTCAGGCGTTACCTCTCAACACCAACAACGCAGTGGCCGTCGGCCTACACTTAACGACCGAGAGCAGCGGCGTTTGCGTGGAGCTGTTGAAACGTCCCCTTTGAAAATTAAGAATGACTGTGCTGGTAAACTTCTACGTTATTTGATTTTCAAACAGCTGAGCAGAACTGAACGTACTAAGACAGTTCTATCTTTAATTATCCTGATCATCACTAAACTGACACACAATATTTTTTAGCGCAACGCAATCTGACTTTCAATAATCCCTACAAAAGAATGGCCCTGTCTAACAATAACCTATATC
Organism: Schistocerca serialis cubense; assembly: GCF_023864345.2. NCBI lineage: Eukaryota > Metazoa > Arthropoda > Insecta > Orthoptera > Acrididae > Schistocerca > Schistocerca serialis. Next base: position 155,139,007 of record NC_064645.1, read on the forward strand.
TTTCATTAATCACTTACCTCAGAAAAATCTCCATAACTCGAACTACTGCAATACAGTGAGCGCCAATACTGCGAGCTAAATAAAAGATTCTAACTACAAGAGGGACTAACTACTGATAGGCATAGTTAGCAAATGAAAGATTTTGATAGAGAACAAACAATGTATTTACCTTAATAGTGTTCAAAAGTCATAATATATATACCAGTTCATGACATCCAGCCTTACAAATTTCCTTTTTCTGACGAACACACGTCCAGATCGTCCGTTCAAAACTCTTGCATTTCTTTCCCCACATCCACCACTGCTGGCGGCTCACCTCCAACTGCACAACTCTACGCACTGTTTACATCCAACTGCCCAACACTACACAAGCGAAAATTCCAACAATCAGTCCAACCAGCCACAGACTATACGCAGCGCAGTCAGCGATTTGCATACAGAGCACTACGTAGCGTTGCCAACATAAAAAACCTAAACAGCCTACTTACACTGTCATTGCTAACGAACACGCAACACTACCTGAAATATCAGCAGAACTTGATTTGAAACGTACGACGAACGTATCCGTTTGGACAGTGCGACGAAATTTGGCGTTAATGGGCTATGGCAGCAAAAGACCGAAGAGAGCGACTTTTCTAACAGCACGACATCGCCCACAGTACGTCTCCCGGACTCATGGCCATATCAGTTGGAACCTAGACGAATGGAAAACGGTGGCCTGGTCAGAAGAGTCCTGATTTCAGTTGGTAAGAGCTGATGGTAGGGTCAAGGTGTGGCGCAGACCCCACGAAGCCATGGACCTTGGAGGACGTCAGAAGTGGGGTAGTGGCCGATACTAAACATGGATAAAATATATTAATGTGACGGTGACGGCTAACTACCAATAACTACTGAATCAAAAGCGTTATTGTAAATAACTGTATTTATTGTAAATTATCTCACGATAGAAATTAGATCATATTGAACAAATCGTGAATGAAAACAAATTAAACAAATTGTACACTGTTTTTAGATATACTGCACTGGTAAGATTGGCTCTCGGCTCTTAATGTTAAGTTGATGCGAAGTTAGATTTAATTATGCCCCTGGATAAGCAAATGGTAAATGCGATCTGACTGCATTCCTATAATCTCTTTTGTGTCTGAAATAATACGTACTTTGGACACCGCCACCAAGAAACAAACCAGACAACATGCAAAAAGACAAATAACCAATAACGAATCGTAAGCAAAACTGCACGGATGCTCAGTGGATGGCAAGAACACGATCCAACAACTATTTATGAACTTTACTGCCGCTGCTGCAAGTTTTACAACACCGTCCACCAGCGTGCTGGCTCTGTCGATACTGCTGGGGCGACGACTGCAGCTGCGAAGTCGCTGAATTAAGATAAGTCTCTCAAATATCTTGAGCAGAATAAACTACTCAGAAACTACTAATATCACAAGCCCTATATTTCCTCTAAATCGTATACAACGCTTTCAAGACTGGCTCAACTATCTTTAAGGTGCAGCCCAGTGCGTCTTGTACTAACGTGCAATACCAGTATGATAGCTCTGTGCACTGGTTGTCTACGTTCAATGGTGACTGCCAGCTTATGAGACGGAATCAACTGCAATTATACTAGTAGTCAATGCAATGCCTATCGTGAACGCTGATGTCCTACTGTAGCTGCAGACTCTAGATCATACACAGCACAGTATTCAGAATCTAAGTCCCTCTCAGAGCTACCAAACTTTGCGACTGTCCGCTTTCACTGCACAAGACACTCTCCCACCTGCCTCGCTCCGCACGATGCTCTTGCGACAATCTTGCCGCCAAACTCTAATCAGCTAATCCCGACGCTGCAAAGGCCTCCCACATCTCCCTTGCGGAGTGATACAATTTCTCCACCTATCCAAAAATTTCTCTGTTCAAACAGCGGGCGTTGACTCTCAGCGTTTCCCGCACTTTCTTATGAACTGCCCAATCAGAGCTCAGACCATTTGCCGCTAAAACAGCGCGCGACCGGGCGGCGCCAGCGCTTACGTTGGACGCTCTCTGTCTGCTCGACATTTCCCCTCTCTCTCTCACCTGGTACCCGGCGGTGTTCCTTTTGATGCTTGCCGGTCACTGGCCCCATCCCCTGGGACCCCCAGCCCCTGCACAATGCTCTTCCGGCGCTCGCCGGCCTTCGCCTCCCCGGCTGTGCCCGACCACTCCTCGCCTCCACTGGCAAATTTACTTTGCTTACACCTACAGCATGCAACTAAATATTACCATTACCAAAGCCCGTATTATTTCAAACATGTGTTTAAGCATCACGAATCTCTCTTTCTAATCCACCAAATAAGACTAGTTAAACATTATATGGGTTTATTTACTTCAAACATGCAGAATAATCTGCGAAATGAACGTCACAAATGAAAGCCACCTTTCAACTTAAGTTGTCAAAAAGACATTGTGCATTTGGTGACTTCATAATGGTATCGGCTTTACTTGCATAGAATGGATTAGGTCCTCTGGTCCAACTGAACCGATCATTGCTGGAAATGGTAATGTTCGGCTACTTGGAGGCCATTTGCAGCCATTCATGGACTTCATGTTCCCGAAAAGAATGGAATTTTCATTGATGACAGTGCGCCACAGTTGTTCGCGATTGGGTTGAAGAACATCCTGGACAATTCAAGCGAATGATTTGGTCACCCAGATACCCCGACATGAATCCCATCGACCATTTATGGGAAATATCGAGAGGTCAGTTCATGCCTAAAATCCTGCACCGGCAACACTTCCGCAATACTGTGGACTGCTATAAACGCAGCATGGCTTAGTATTTCTGCAGGGGTTTCCAACGACTTGTTCAGTCCACGCCACGTCGAGTTGCTACACTACGCTGGCCAAAAGGAACTTCGACACGATATTAAGTGGTGTCCCGTGACCTTTTGTCATCTCAGTGTATGTAAACGACATAAGACATAAACTGCTGAAACTTTCTTCTTTATTTAGTTATTTATCTCACACTCTTGAACTTACAGTAGTGAAATATTTGAATATTTGGGCTAGATTAATTTAACTTGGCCTTGGCAAGTTATCTAGTATCGATTTCAGTTTGCGTTGTAGCGGAAAAGGGGTTGACATTCCAACGACTCACCGGTCGCAGATTTCAAGTACTTTTCAAGGATATTAAAAAAAAAAAAATTGACGAGGGAAGTCTGCAGGTTTTTGGTAGCGATTTTGTGATGTGACTCGAAAAAGTCTGCTCTGGATAGCATGAACGGATGATTTTGTAAACGTCAAACTTCTTTTTGAAGATCACTCCTAATACTTCGAAGACTTATTTTCGTTCTTATATTAACAAAAATGGTATTCGGTTCTATAGATTCAAAATTTATGGAACTACTGTGAAACTGACTCGAGGCCTCATCAATAACAATAGTGTTCTTGAAAACTTTACTTCCTTGTGTTGTTGGTTCAGTTCACAACAAGCCGGACAATTTACATAAATTTTCCTGATTTAGTTGTAGTTTAAACAACTCAAGTTTGCAGCGGTATTCTTCAATATCCGTAAACATATCAGAAATAAGGTATTCCTTTCCTTGTAAACGAAAATTCATATTCATAATGAGATTTTCACACTGCAGTGGAGTGTGCGCTGATATGAAACTTCCTGGCAGATTAAAACTGTGTGCCGGACATTATATTCATATTATTTCCACGATTTGTAAAATATGTTAGAAATTTTAGTTCTTATAAAAAAATAGTGAACCCTTTGGCTTACTTTCAAATTCTGTAGTATCTATTTTTACCTATTTATTGAAACCCATCAAAAGCTACTTTTTAAGTACACAAAACAGAGCTAAACATTTTCAAATTTTTTTCTCAGTTGACCGACGAAGTCCTTTTTGCTACCCTCCATAGCTGCATACCATCGGTACAAGTTGTAGAGTATTTTTAAAAACGCCAATTTTTTTCGATACGCTTTTTAACTGCATTTAAAAAATCCAGACCTCTTGTTCTGAGCAACGGGACTATAGCGAATAACTCTTTGAGGACAGAAATTTTGCCCATTATTACGCAAAATAAATATTAACATTTGACTAAGATCTGCTGAGCCAGTAGTCCCGTTTACAAACAAAGAATAATGTCTAATGGCTAATGGCTCTGAGCACTATGGGACTAAACTTCTGAGGTCATCAGTCCCCTAGAACTTAGAACTACTTAAACCTAAATAACCTAAGGACATCACACACATCCATGCCCGAGGCAGGATTCGAACCTGCGACCGCAGCGGTCGGGCGGTTCCAGACTCTAGCGCCTAGAACCGCTCGCCCACTCCGACCGGCAATAATGTCTACATTTTGCATTAAATTATTTAGTATCATTTTTATGCTATGTCTCAGGTCAGGAATTCGACTTTTGAGTCATACTATGTAATTACTTCTCCAATAATCTTGTGTCATTAAGGCATTGGAGACTAAAAAAATTATATATGTGTGACATGTGGGCTTCGTCATGTGTGCAGACACTTCTAAATTCCTCTGATCTTGCGGCTAACTTTGGTACATTTTCTACGAAGAAAACTTTTTCTTGTTCACAAAACTATAGAGAACTTTTTCAGACAATACTTCAAAAATCGATTTTTGACACTTTTTCACGTACTAGTCCCCTTAAGCCCTAAGGATTTGCCGGCCATAGTGGCCGAGCGGTTCTAGGCGCTACAGTCTGGAACCGCGCGACGGCTACGATTGCAGGTTCGAATCCTGCCTCGGGTATGGATGTGTGTGATGTCCTTAGGTTAGCTTGGTTTTTAGTTCTAAGTTCTAGGGGACTGGTGGCCTCAGAAGTTAAGTCCCGTAGTGCTCAGAGTCATTAGAACCCTAAGGATTAGTGTGATCGTAGGGACACCTACACAGAGGGAGCTCTCAAGTTAGCTGCAATGGGACTTCGTATCACGCCGAAACTGTGTGATCGACATAGCTAGTATCCAGGCAACAGTCGATGCATTAATTTTGAGCATACTATGTTACGAAGAGAGCTGTGCTGACAACAAGAACCGTCTGTATACGTCCGAACCAGCAGACGTGTACAGAACTAAAGTGGAGACAGAACCAGCTGTGACAGCCAGCAGTTCGCTGCGCCAACCTCGTGCCTCGTGCCGAGCTGTTACATCGACACATGTCACACGGCATTTGTGTCTCGCTGCGCAGAAGGCGACTGCATTTGTATTCCGCCTGGCTCTCTGCGGTGTAAGGCAGCGGGCGAGCGGGGCGCTGTTTGCGATTCTTCTCGTCCCCTGTGGAGATGTAACGCGATTGCGACTGTAATTCGTGTACACGTCAGAATTTTCTCCTGTGTTGTAACTGTTATGTCTGAAAGAATGCTGATAAAAGCGGAATATCCAAAATTGCTATTGAAACTCCTCCGAAAATAATCGCAATAAAAGTTAGACTGAACAATGAAGTCGTTGTAGTTGCAGTTCACGTTTTACGCTTACCGAGATTTTACGCGATTTTCTCGTCTTGACTACGGACAACTTTTTGTGTCGATCGGGATGGAGGTCAACATGCATGCCGTCGATATCGAGGGAGGTAAGCAGCTTGTAATGGGACGGAAATCGGAAGATGTGATGTTCATGTACAGATAACTACACTACTGGCCATTAAAATTGCTACATCAAGAAGAAATGCAGATGATAAACGGGTATTCATTGGACACATATATTACATTATAACTGAAATATGATAACATTTTCACGCAATTTGGGTGAATAGACCCTGAGAAATCAGTACCCGGAACAACCACCTTTGGCCGCAATAACGGCCTTTATACGCCTGGGCATTGAGTCAAACAGAGCTATCAATGCAGATTCAACACGATATCAAGAGTAGTGACTGGCGTATTGTGAAGAGCCAGTTGCTCGGCCACCATTGACCAGACGTTTCAATTGGTGAGAGATCTGGAGAATGTGCTGGCCAGGGCAGCAGTCGAAAATTTTCTGTATCCAGAAAGGCCAATACAGGACCTACAACATGTGGTCGTGCATTATCCTGCTGAAATGTAGGGTTTCGCAGGGATCGAATTAAGAGTAGAGCCACGGGTCGTAACACATCTGAAATGTAACGTCCACTGTTCAAAGTGCCGTCAATGCGAACAAGAGGTGACCGAGACGTGTAACCAATGGCATCCCACACCATCACGCCAGGTGATACGCCAGTATGGCGATGACGAATACACGCTTCCAATGTGCATAGTCGCCAAACACGGATGCGACCATCATGATGCTGTAAACAGAACCTGGATTCATCCGAAAAAATGACGTTTTCCCATTCGTGCACCCAGGTTACGCCATCGCAGTCGCTCCTGTCTGAGATGCAGCGTCAAGGGTAACCGCAGCCATGGTCTCCGAGCTGATAGTCCATGCTGCTGCAAACGTCGTCGAACTGTTCGTGCAGATGGTTGTTGTCTCGCAAACGTCCCCATCTGTTGACTCAAGGATCGAGACGTGGCCGCACGATCCGTTACAGCTATTCGGATAAGATGCCTGTCATCTCGACTGTTAGTGATACGAGGCCGTTGTGATCCAGCACGGCTTTCCGTATTACCCTCCTGAGCCCACCGATTCCATATTCTGCCAACAGTCAATGGATCTCGACCAACGCGAGCATTTCTCCTCCTTACACGAGGCATCACAACAACGTTTCACCAGGCAACGCCGGTCAACAGCTGTTTGTGTATGAGGAATAGGTTGGAAACTTTCCTCATGTCGGCACGTTGTAGGTGTCGCCACCGGCGCCAACTTTGTGTGAATGCTGTGAAAAGCTAATCATTTTCATATCACAGCATCTTCTTCCTGTCGGTTAAATTTGGCGTCTGTAGCACGTCATCTTCATGGTGTAGCAATTTTAATGGCCACTAGTGTAACACCCCACACCATCACTCCAGGTTGTCGGGCCGTACGGCGGGTGAAAGTCTGAGGAATCTGCAGACACGTCTTCTTCTTGTAATCTCATTGACTGGAGTAGAATTTTCAATAAGTCTTGCTTCAAACTGAGCCCCAGTGAACAACGAAGGCATGCCTGGAGATGTCCCGGTCATGACTGTCACCCGCCATATCGCCTGCGACCCAGAAGTGGTGGTCTGGGGTGCGATTTCCTTTCATAGCAGAGCCCCTTTGTTTCTCATCCGAGGCACCCTTACAGCGCAGTGGTACATCGACGATAACGTACTCTGCGTTTCGTTGCCCATCCTGGCAAGACATCTTGGGCCTCCATTTCAGCAAGATAATGTCCGCCCGCACACAGCGAGAGTATCTACTGCTTGTTTTCGAGCTTGTCAAACTCTACCCTGGCCAGCAAGGTCGCCGGATCTCTTCCCCAGTTAAGACCGTTTTGAGCATAATAGGTAGGACCATCCAACCATGTCGGGATTCTGACGACTTCACACGCCAGTTGCACAGAACTTGGCAAGATATCCCCCATAGGACATCCAACGACTCTGTCAATCAATGCCAAGCCGAATAACTGCTTGAAAAAGGGCCAGAAGTGGACCATCACCTTATTTACGTGCTTAGTTTGTGAAACTCTTTTCAGCCGTGCACAGCTCCTGTTCATCCCATTCATTGTTTGTCATCTTCTATTACGGTAGTGCCGCCTCGTTTTCTTATTCCATTTACTGGAGTCACTAACATCCAGCCTTAATTGCCTGTGATTGGCAGCAGCAGCGCGTATTGATAAGCGCACTGTTGTACCATCTCTGGAGCGACCGATAGTATTTCCGGGTCCTCGTGTGTCGGGAGTGAGTTAGTGGGAGACGCACCATCAGTGCAGTTGCGACGGAGCAGCAGTCGCGGACGGACCAGCAGTCCAGTCGGTCGATTGGCGTGGAGCAGCAAGCAAGCCCCCATCGCGTGGAGTCGGGCTGGAGCCTCTGGCGGCCTGCATGAGCGGTTGGAGTGTGAGGTGTTGCTTGCGAGTGCTATGAAGTTCGTCGCCCACCGATCTTGGACATGAAAGTCGAGTCCTCTCTTAACTTACTATCGACCCTCAACTCTTTACATTTCTTCGTTTGATCCTTGCTGTCGCTTTTGGGACATTCCCACTTGCGTGTATTTCCCACGTGTGTGTATTTACGTCAGCTAGGATTCCAGCCGTCTTCCTGTGAAATTTAACTTAATTTATTCCCTGTTATGGAACTTCCCCCGCGGTACGTTCTGCCTTGTGGCTGTTGACCTTCCGGTTACCTGCCCTGGTCGTTGACGTAATTTTAGGCAGTGTATATTCCTTGTCGTCTTGTTGCTGTCCAGCACAGCGTGTAGTTTGACTGCTGAGGTGTTGTTGGTAGTTGAGGGCGCCAATATTCTGTGTGGCGTTGTATTGAAATCTTGTGGGCGTTTTGCTGGTTGCGTGGAGCGGAACTGATTTGGTTGATTGGTTGGCCGGCTGTCTGTTGGTTGGGTTGCTTCCACATGAAGAAGTTGTTGGGCAGGCCGACCCTTGGAAACTTCTGAGCGCCGTTCCTTTGTGTTATGTAGTAATTTCGCTGTTTGGACTTTAGTTATTTGGTTGATGTGTGGCTTTCAGCCGAGTATCAGTATCTCTTAAATAAATGTTCTTGTCTTGCCCTTAAGGCATGAGAGTGTTATATTTTTATATGAGGCCTGCAGCTGAATTTTCCTGTAGAGGTTTTAAGATAAGGCCTTCTGCATTTTTGATTGAAACTCTTTCTAGGCCTTAAGCCGTTTAACATATTTTGTTGATATGTGGCCTTCAGCCAAGTATTAATACCTCTTAAATTAATGTTTTGTAGGGCTTAAGCCGTTAAATTATTTGTTGATGAGCGTCCTTCAGTCGAGTTTTAATATCTCTTAAATTAGTCTTCTTCTCTTGCCCTTAAGGCATAAGATTGTTATGCTTTTGAATGGGGCCTTCAGCCCAATTTGTTGAAATGTTTTAAGATAAGGCCTTCCGCATTTTGATTGAAACTCCTCTTATTGCTTAATATGCGACCTTCGGACTAGTTCCATTAAAATGAAATTGCTAAGGCCTTCAGCCGATCAGATTGAAGATTTAGAAAATATTCTTGGGTGAAACCTCCAAATGAATCTTGTATTTCAGTTCTGCTAGCTTTGTGTCTTGGATTTTGAATGTGGCCTTCAGTCGATCTAATCAATGGAGGTCGATTAAAGTTTTGAGTGTTTTGCATCCTTGTTGTAATATGGTGCGTTGATGAATAAAGTTTGTATGTTGAGTGCAACTGACAGGAACTCATTTTGGCCCCTTTCCACTACCTAATCCGCTATGTCCTGATAGCTCAGGCATTTCATCTTTCTCTTGAATAAATCATCCAATTTTTCTTAAATTGTAATAATTTGTTTGTCTGTACATCTACCGATTTCCGTTCCATTCGGACAATTCCTTGGTGGAGTATAGATATTTGTCGTAGAGTATATACACTCCTGGAAATTGAAATAAGAACACCGTGAATTCATTGTCCCAGGAAGGGGACACTTTATTGTCACATTCCTGGGGTCAGATACATCACATGATCACACTGACAGAACCACAGGCACATAGACACAGCAACAGAGCATGCACAATGTCGGCACTAGTACAGTGTATATCCACCTTTCGCAGCAATGCAGGCTGCTATTCTCCCATGGAGACGATCGTAGAGATGCTGGATGTAGTCCTGTGGAACGGCTTGCCATGCCATTTCCACCTGGCGCCTCAGTTGGACCAGCGTTCGTGCTGGACGTGCAGACCGCGTGAGACGACGCTTCATCCAGTCCCAAACATGCTCAATGGGGGACAGATCCGGAGATCTTGCTGGCCAGGGTAGTTGACTTACACCTTCTAGAGCACGTTGGGTGGCACGGGATACATGCGGACGTGCATTGTCCTGTTGGAACAGCAAGTTCCCTTGCCGGTCTAGGAATGGTAGAACGATGGGTTCGATGACGGTTTGGATGTACCGTGCACTATTCAGTGTCCCCTCGACGGTCACCAGTGGTGTACGGCTAGTGTAGGAGATCGCTCCCCACACCATGATGCCGGGTGTTGGCCCTGTGTGCCTCGGTCGTATGCAGTCCTGATTGTGGCGCTCACCTGCACGGCGCCAAACACGCATACGACCATCATTGGCACCAAGGCAGAAGCGACTCTCATCGCTGAAGACGACACGTCTCCATTCGTCCCTCCATTCACGCCTGTCGCGACACCACTGGAGGCGGGCTGCACGATGTTGGGGCGTGAGCGGAAGACGGCCTAACGGTGTGCGGGACCGTAGCCCAGCTTCATGGAGACGGTTGCGAATGGTCCTCGCCGATACCCCAGGAGCAACAGTGTCCCTAATTTGCTGGGAAGTGGCGGTGCGGTCCCCTACGGCACTGCGTAGGATCCTACGGTCTTGGCGTGCATCCGTGCGTCGCTGCGGTCCGGTCCCAGGTCGACGGGCACGTGCACCTTCCGCCGACCACTGGCGACAACATCGATGTACTGTGGAGACCTCACGCCCCACGTGTTGAGCAATTCGGCGGTACGTCCACCCGGCCTCCCGCATGCCCACTATACGCCCTCGCTCAAAGTCCGTCAACTGCACATACGGTTCACGTCCACGCTGTCGCGGCATGCTACCAGTGTTAAAGACTGCGATGGAGCTCCGTATGCCACGGCAAACTGGCTGACACTGACGGCGGCGGTGCACAAATGCTGCGCAGCTAGCGCCATTCGACGGCCAACACCGCGGTTCCTGGTGTGTCCGCTGTGCCGTGCGTGTGATCATTGCTTGTACAGCCCTCTCGCAGTGTCTGGAGCAAGTATGGTGGGTCTGACACACTGGTGTCAATGTGTTCTTTTTTCCATTTCCAGGAGTGTATATAGATCCGTCATTGCCACTAATGTTTGGACTTGTGTTGCAAGGAAATGGTATTAGCTCCACATTTTCCCCTAATTGTGCCGCGTTGTCAATGTACAGGGTCAGTATTAAGGAATACAACAGGAATGAGCATTAGAATCAGGAAATTTCGTAAAACATGGGCTCCAAACAGCATACCTTGAGAGCCTTCGATACTATGAAACAAATCTGTTGTACTGCAAGCTCTTCACTTTCAATATTACGTTCCATATAATTGTACAGTAAACATCGGCTCTAAAATGCATACCTCAAGAACTATGAGCACTTGTCTGTCTTTGGTACAGTGAGACACACCTCTTGTACTGAACAAGTGCTCATAGCTCTTAAGGTATACATTTTAGAGCCCATGCATACTTGAAAACCTTTTCTTTTGGTCCAGGCTACCACCTTTCAAAATATGCAAACCAACGAGCTTGCAGTAGTTTCGTTTCACAATATCAAAGATGATCAAGTGCTCAAGGCTCTTAACGTATGCATTTTAAAGCCCATGTTTAGCAGTCATATCCCTGAATATTGTCCATTTTTCCTGGGACATCTTGTATACTTAAGAGCAAGTAAGTTACAAATGAGCACTGTCAAATGGAGGCACCCGCGACAACCGAATTATCGTAATGTTTCTTACTGCAGTCAATTGTTGTACTTTATCCACAACGACAAGCGTCTTTACAGTTATAAAACATGTTCGGGATGGTTAAAAAAAAGTGTGATCATATCTAATAATTGCATTGGGCGTTTATTTAACATTTCGGACCTTGTTTTGTTATATCGTATATAATGCTTGCGCTGCTCTAACTCGACGAGCAAGCAGGAAAGGGAGATTAGCCACTCCACATGTTATAGTGCCTGGTGGCCTGGAAGCATTGGAAAGATACATGTTCCATAAAACCTTTGAGATGGGGAGATCATTGAGCCGTGCTGCGGCTCGCGTTGGTGCCGTTGTAGGTTTACGTCCTCTGCTGGAGACCAGACGGTATCGTTAGGTTGACATGGTCGCGGTTGTTTGTGTTCTTCTTGTGTTGACTGGCGCCACTTGGTTTCAGAAGCGTTGCCTATCCGCTAGTGGCAGTAGCGGCGATATTTATATGTACACTACTGGCCATTAAAATTGCTACATCAAGAAGAAATGCAGATGATAAACGGGTATTCATTGGACAAATATATTATACTAGAACTGACATGTGATTACATTTTCACGCAATTTGGGTGCATGGATCCCGAGAAATCAGTACCCAGTACAACCACCTCTGGCCGGAATACCGGCCTTGATAAGCCTGGGCATTGAGTCAAACAGAGCGTGGATGGTGTGTACAGGTGCAGCTGCCCGTGCAGCTTCAACACGATGCCACAGTTCATCAAAGAGTAGTGACTGGCGTATTGTGTCGAGCCAGTTGCTCGGCCACTATTGACCAGACGTTTTCAATTGGCGAGAGATCTGGAGAATGTGCTGGCCAGGGCAGCAGTCGAACATTTTCTGTATCCAGAAAGCCCCGTACAGGGCCTGCAACATGTACACGTGCATTATCCTGCTGAAATGTAGGGTTTCGCAGGGATCGAATGAAGGGTAAAACCACGGGTCGTAACCCATCTGAAATGTAACGTCCACTGTTCAAAGTGCCGTCAATGCGACCAAGAGGTGACCGAGACGTGTAACCAATGGCACCCCATACCATCACGCCGGGTGATACGCCAGTATGGCGATGACGAATACACTCTTCCAATGTGCGCTCACCGCGAAGTCGCCAAATACGGATGAGACCATCGTGATGCTGTAAACAGAACCTGGATTCATCCGAAAAAATGACGTTTTGCCATTCGTGCACCCACGTTCGCCATTGAGACACCATCGCAGGCGCTCCTGTCTGTGATGCAGCGTCAAGGGTAACCGCTGCTATGGTCTCCGATCTGATTGTCCATGCTGCTGCAAACGTCGTCGAACTGTTCGTGCAGATGGTTGTTGTGTTGCAAACGTCCCCATCTGTTGACTCAGGGATCTAGACGTGGCTGCACGATCCGTTACAGCCATGCGGGTAAGATGCCTGTCATCCTCACTGCTAGTGATACGAGGCCATTGGGATCCAGCACGGTCTTCCGTATTACCCTCCTGAACTGACCGGTTCCCTATTCTGCTAACAGTCATTGGATCTCGACCAACGCGAGCAGCAATGTCGCGATATGATAAACGGCAATCGCGATAGGCTACAATCCGACCTTTATCAACGTCGGAAAGGAGATGGTATGCATTTCTCCTCCTTACACGAGGCATCACAACAACGTTTCACCAGGCAACGCCAGTCAACTGCTGTTTGTGTATGAGAAAAAGGTTGGAAACTTTCCTCATGTTAGCAGGTAGTAGGTGTCGCCATTGTCGCCAACTTTGTGTGAATGCTCTGAAAAGATAATCATTTGCATATCACAGCATCTTCTTGCTGTCGGTTAAATTTGGCGTCTGTAACACGTCATCTTCGTGGTGTAGCAGTTTTAATGGCCAGTAGTGTAGTAACTATGGCCCTATCTTTGGGGTGACATCGTTGTTCTTCCGGTTCGTGTGAGTGAGGAGTTCGGTTGGGGACTCCGGAGGAGCCAAGAGGGCACTGCGAGAACAAGCCGGGACCGCTGGCGGCATGCATGTACTGCTGGGTGGAAGGGCTGTGATCGCGAGGGTACACTACATAGTCGTCAACCGGATCCAACAAGCCTTAAATTGAGTGGATTTTAATCCTAGCAGTAAAACCCCACCGTTGTGAGATCTCACGATCTCCAGTGACTTGGGTCCGTGTTGCTGCTCGCAGTGTCGCCGAGACGAAGAGCAGCGAGTGAGGTGCTTGGGAAGGCGGATCTAATTAGCTTTCCTCGACTTCTTGCTACTAATTTCTGCATTCTACGTGTTACTATTTGTTCAACCAGCGGTATTTTTCCTGCCTGGTGGCCGCTAACGCCCAAGTGACCTGTCCTGGAGGTTAGTGTATGTAACAGCAGGTATGCTTCCTCGCCTTGCCGCTGCTGTGCGGTAAGGCGTGTGGTTTTGACAGTTTCCTTGATTTGTAGATCGATTGGTGTTTCTTCTACTCTGGTAGTGGTGGTTCCTTTCTCTTTTCGGATGCTCTAAACACAGCATTCTGAGGACGTAGTGCTGACCGCCGGTTCCGGCTTCGGCGTGGTGTTCCATCGTTGCATTGGTTATCGGACGTCAGGTAGCTTCAGCAAGATTATCATTAGTCATTCGTTAGACTGCCACTAGTCTGAGTTACCATTTTGTGAAGTGAATGCAACTATTGGCTGCCTTTCTCATCGCTCTCGGAAGTGTTTTTGGCCTGATCCACTCAGAGGTCAATTTCTGGAGCACCGTGTGTGACCAGCCCTTGTGTTTTATTATTGTGTTATTATTTTGTTATTGTGTTACCAAGCTACCATCATTTGTCTCACCTGTTTGGTGATCAGTTGCTTGTCCTTTTGAATTAGCCTTGTTATTATATTTGCTGTATTATTGTATGTTTCCAAACATTTTTAAAAATAATTTCCATTCTTGACGTTACAGCAAGTTTAAACGATTGTGCTACCAACTTTACTGTCATTTTGTCTCACCTGTTGGGTGATCAGTTGCCTGTGTTTTAAATTAACTTTTGCTATTGCCTTGCTGTTGACAGTGTGTTTGTTAAATGTTTTTAATAATAGCCATTCTTAGCGTTAAAGGCCTTAAGCCGTGACTGTCGCTATTTGTCTTAAAATTCTAATGTGACAACTGTATTTTAGCAGTTAACCTTAAGTACCTTGGTGATTTGTTTTCAATATTATAATAACTGTAGTTTGTAAGCTGCAGCAAGTTAAACAGTTCTTAATTTATTGCCATTAAGGCCTTCAGCCGTGAGACAATTCTTAAATTATTGCCATTATTTTAATTTGTTGTTGGTTTTAAATGAACTGTGTGTGATTAAAAGAAAAGCCAACCAACAGTAACAGATTACGACCCCGTCCGCAATCGTAACTTAATCCTGCCTTCCTTGACCTTCAGGTCTCAATAATATTCCGCACTTGTAATCAAACTCTCGTTTTGACCAGATGAATTTATTTTATTTCTTCCTTCTTACGCGTTTCGGAATCACGCCGTTTTCAAAGGAACCAAATAGTGTAGTTTGCAGATAATGACAGTGAAGAATGGTGAAACTGAATCAGCTATTTCAGAACAATAATAATTGATTCAAATATATTCGATTCGACATCGAAAACGCACAATTTTTTCGCAGTCAAATGTTTTATCTATCTCCCACTTCTACGATTTATCAACCCTTCTGCGCCAACGAAACCAAAAATATACCCGACCACTCACGAACCCCACCACGCCAACGAAACCGAAAACTTCCTGTGAAGCAACGGCCCTCACACACCCACCACACCCCCGCAGGTGAGACTTGGCAATACTCTCTTAGGATTTAAAGGTTGGCTACAGCACGCATACACAAGCTCTGGAATCTAAGATATTGTTGTAGCGCTTCGCAGCGCACGGATTAATTTAGTGGCAGTTTGGAAGCCAGTGCAGGAGCCCGCCTGCTGTGGTGCGCACGTGTGTTGGGCGAGGGGTCGTCGCCGAGCTGCCGTACTGCCGTGTCCGCCAGCAGCGACACAGCATTTGGTATTGAGTTGATATTTTTTATAATTTCAGCGCGCTTATCAATTTAAAGAAAAGGGTTTGTGTATGTGCGTAGCAGCAGACGGTAATTGTGATAATGATAGGAGTTGAATTCTTAAGGGAAACCATTGTTAGGCTAATAGATTAAGTGCTCATTTTTGTCGTTGATTTCTTTTGTAATTGTCAGGGAATTGTTTCACTATGTATTTAATTGAGAAGTATTTCAGTCTGTCTCAAGAGTTTGATTAATTTGTAATATTGCTTTAATGCCGCTGGAGGCAGATTTACATACGAAGCGGTTGTTCAAAGAGCTTCTAGCGTTTTGTTAATTGAATGAGAAAGAATCGCTTTCAGAATATAGTTTTTGAAAAAAGGAATTACTTGTTTGGGTTATCATTTATCGAGTTTAGATTTGACCAAATCCTTTCTCTTGAATTATATGTAGTTGTAGCAAGCAGCAGCAGCCGCAGCAACAGCAGGAGCCGCCATACAGAACAGGCATTGCACTCAGCACGAATAATAGGTTTTTTATGTTTTTGTTAAATAATGGAATGCAGCAGATCAAGCAGTGGCAGCAGAAAGACCAAGTAAGTTATTTGTTGGGCACAGGACCAATAAAAAAATAAGGTTTAGGCGATCTCTGTAATAGTAAAGTTAACAAGAGTACAAGCACGAGATTTTCAGTAGAAAACACGAGATAAGAAGATAGAGCTCCCGACTTTCACCCACACCACCCAACAACCCCACCATAGCAACAAAACGTCTGTGGAATCGCAACTCTCGCACCATCCCACAAACCCACCAAATGAGCGAAAGCGATACTCAGCTCTCGCAGCCGGAAATGTCACAGTTAATTAAATGCTCCCGGCTGCTATGCCGTGGTCGAATCGACCTCACCCTAAAACCCGACGCCCACACGTGGGGAGCAGTTGTCAAGGGGAATCGCAATCCGTTTGAACGTCCGATTCACACGCAGGCTCGCCACTGATTACAGCGAAATCCCGCTTCCGCGAACTCCCGCGCAGTGGCGTGACGTCACATGCTTTGAATACGCGAGTGAATCTGGCTGTCGTCCGCTGCTGCTATCATAGCGTGGTGGAACACCGGTACACATCCTCTTCAGCATCGGAATCCAAATGTCATTCAATTTCATGCAGTTCTCCATCCTATTGAAATTCCTGGGGTGATTTACAACCTCTATGACCCATTCATGGTGTCCGCTTGTGGCTGCCAATACTTGAGTCCTATCAAAATGAATGTGATGGTCTCCTAGTTACAAAGCGCGTCCTGCAACAACTAATCTGTCGATCTCCCCTCTTGTGCAATTGCCCTTGTGCTCTTCTAGTCGTTTTTTGACATTCTTTTTTTGTACCCACGTACACCTCCCCAGAACTGCAGGGAATCCTATAAAATCCAGCTTTTTCCAGCGCTTGGCTAGTATCCGTAGCAGATTTTAGGTTATTATTATTACGAGCAAGTTCTTTAACGCCACTACGGCGACTTGCGCGTGAATGAGGATGAAATGATGATGAGAGACACACAACACCCAGTCATCTCGAGGCAGAGAAAATCCCTGACCCCGCCGGGAATCGAACCCGGGACCCCGTGCACGGGAAGCGAGAACGCTACCGCAAGACCACGAGCCGCGGACAGATTTTAGGTGATCTAGTATCTTCTATGTGGGTGTGTAGATTACCGCGACGTTATGCTTTTTCAAGGTTTTTCCTATGCGGTCAGTCACGTTCTTAATGAATGGCAGGAAAACTTCCGATTTCACCCGCGCTTAAGCATCGATGTGATTTCTACGTGGTGGTCTTAATGCTCTTTTCACGAATATTCATTCTTGAGCAATGCATTGGTGAGATGTTTTAATTCGGCGTCATGCAGCTTTGGTTCGCAGATTTTCCTTGCTCTATCCGCCAACGTTTTTATGATACCTCGCTTTTGTTGTGGGTGGTGGTTCGAACCCCGGTGTAGATAACGTCTGTGTGCGTGGGTCTTCGGTAAATGGTGTGCCCCAAGCCGCCATCTGAACCTAACTGACAGGATTCCACAAACGGCTGCTACAACCATTCGACAGGTGTTTTTCGTAGCTAGTTTCTTGCCGATAGTCAATTTACGTACAGCTTTCTCAATAATGCACATCCTTAATCCTTGAAAGTTTAAATTAGCGCACAGCAATTTAGTCGAACCAAGGAGTTAACTTTCTGAATAGTTATACACAAATTACACAGGTCAGCGACATTAAAATTGTTTCAAATTTATTAAGTGATTTTTATAGTGTTTTCGACGCTGATTTCGGCAAAAATAGTGAAAAAATTCCATCACGTACAGCTATTTCACAACCTGCTTGTCTAGTTTTAGCTTTTTGTTTGTTTCAGCACTCCACTGAGTTTGAATTTCAGTTTTTGGGATCTGCATAAACTGTTATTTAGCCGTTTTTATACTAAATATACGTAAAATAAAGAGTAATTAGGAGAAACAAGCAGTATTTTCACGTCAGTGCCTGTCTGTCGCGCTGCCCCATCCCCCGCCATCACCAAGCAGTGAGCGTCTGCTATTGTCCGTTAGTTCACAGTACCTCTTCATTCTGTGCTGTTCACGTGTTGTTTTTACTAGTCCTTTAAAGTAGTGACTGTTTTCTTCTGTTGTGAAGTTGTTTTTGCACAATGGACAATGGCTACCAGAGAATGTATGAACTCTCCAGATTGCTTCTGCTACATTTGTGGTAACTATACCGTTAAAAAGCAGCAAAGAAACATTTCCGATTTTGTTGAAAAGGTATATTTCGCCTATTTTGGTATAAAGTTAGGCGATCAAGATAAGCCTTGGGCCCCACACAAAGTTTGTTCAGTGTGTGTTGAAGAACTGGCCCTTGAGAAAAACCTTAGAGGCAGGGGTTAAAAATGTTGAGAGGAAAAGCCTTGTGGATCCCAGAAAGGTGTTACTTCCACCACTTCATATTAAGTTGGGGATGATGAAACAATTTGATAAGGCATTGGCAAAAGAAGGGGAGTGTTTCAGATATCTTTGAGGACAGTTTCCTGGTTTATCTGAGGCAAAGCTAAAGGAACGAATCTTTGTCGGAAACTAATGACAGATCCCAGCTTTGTGGACAAAATGGAAACAAAAGAAAAGGAAGCATGGACAGCTTTTAAATTAGTTGTTACCGGTTTTCTAGGAAACAAAAGAGACCCAAACTACAAAACAATCGTCGCAGACATGCTCGACAACTTTAAGAAGCTGGGCTGTAACATGAGCATTAAAGTTTATTATCTCCACTCACATCGTGACTACTTCCCTGCAAACCTTGGTGACGTAAGAGAAGAGCAGGGCGAAAGATTCCACCAAGACGTCAAAGAAATGGAAAGAAGATATCAAGGAAGATAGAACGTCAACATGATAGCGGACTACTGCTGGATGATAAAAAGAGATGATCCTCAACGAGTCCACAGCCGGAAAAGCAATAAAAGCAGCTTCGGCAGAAAGCGAAAGCGTTATTATAAGGACTTATGAGCTTAGTGAGAAATGGAAGTGTACTGAAATGTAGTTTATAACATGATTTATAAATGAAATAAAATGTCATAACGTTGGAAAAAATGTGATAAATTGCTTAAATTTTGTTATTATACCCAAAAATACTCCTTTTTTTGTGAGAAAACCTGACGTGATAGAAATAAATGGATTGCAGTTTTGAAATAAACGCTGAAAAGTACATAAAAGTCAGTTATCAAATTTTAAATAACTTTCAAAAAATATTTTTTGCAGACCTGTGTTATTGTATAAGTATAAAGTATGGCATGAATGGCTTGTGCAGCCGCCTAATTGGAAAGGTTTTCCCTTATCCTCCGCGCTCGCAGATACTCTTCCTTCGTGAAGTATGACAACCGTGTGTCGAAGTGTATCCGTTAAATGTAGATGACCGTAAAGGTGTGTGTGTATTGTGATGTCGTGTTCGTGTTGAAGATGATGAGAGACGCGAAAGGATGAATCACAGGTCCGACACATAGACTACTCCTCTCGAAGAAGAGCAACGGGCCCGCCAAGCTAAATTTCCCCATCTGATGGTCGGATCAACATCAACAGTGTCACATACCCTCGCTTCACGAGTCTTGGAATTCAATCCATGACTTTGGCGGAGAGGCTGGTGATTAGTGACTTCACGGCACGACCTCTCCTGTCCTGCCGTAATGGGAAGAATGTCAACAGCAGAGAAGGGCAAATTAGTTCTTTCTTTGGAACTATTCCTTTTGAGACAGCTCTTCTTATTGAACTAGGCCTATGAACTACACTCATGCTCATAAACTAAGGATAATTGCAGCATGTGGTGCCACACAAACTGGCGCTAATAGCATAGGCACATAGGGAACACACACGACACAGATCTGTAAGTTCACGGTATTGGTGATAAGTCGAGAAAACCGTCCCGAAACACATGTGCTACAAAACGCCACTGTTTCCTGCGCACGTATCCCGACATCAGTATGGGATATGACCACCATGTACACGTACACAGGCCGCACAACGGGTTGCCATACTCGGGATCAGGTGGTCGAGTAGCTGCTGGGATATAGCCTCCCATTCTTGCACCAGTGCCTGTCGGAGCTCCTGAGGTGTCATAGGGATTTGAAGACGTGCAGCGATACGTCGACCAAGAGCATCCCATACGTGCACGATGGGGGTTAGGTCTGGAGAACAGGCAGGCCACTCCATTCGCTTGATATCTTCTGTTTCAAGGTACTCCTCCACGATGGCAGCTCGGTGGGGCCGTGCGTTATCATCCATCAGGAGGAAGGTGGGACCCACTGCACCCCTGAAAAGGCGGACATACTGGTGCAAAATGACTTCCCGATACACCTGACCTGTTACAGTTTCTCTGTCAGAGACATGCAGGAGTGTACGTGCACGAATAGTAATTCCACCCTACACCATCAAACCACGACCTCCATACAGGTCCCTTTCAAAGACACTAAGGGGTGGGTATCTGGTTCCTGGTCCACGCCAGATGAAAACCAGGCGAGAATCACTGTTCAGACTATATCTGGCCTCGTCCGTGAACATAACCTGGGACCACTGTTCCAATGACCATGTACTGTGTTCTTGACACCAGGCTTTACGGGCTCTCCTGTGACCAGGAGTTAGTGGAATGCACCTTGCAGGTCTCCGGGCGAATAAACCATCATTAGACTGTGTGTCTGGAGAGAACTGTTCCAGTGGCTGCGGTAAGGTCCCGAGCAAGGCTACCTGCAGTACTCCGTGGCCGTCTGCGGGCATTGGTGGTGAGATATTGATCTTCTGGTGGTCTTGTACACTGTGGACGTCCCGTACTGTAGCGCCTGGACACGTTTCCTGTCTGCTGGAATCGTTGCCAGAATCTTGAGATCACACTTTGTGGCACATGGAGGGCTCGTGCTACGACCTGCTGTGTTTGACCAGCCTTCAATCGTATTCTACCCCTCATAACGTCATCAGTATGTGTTCTGAGAGCCATTTACAACACACAGTCATCATTAGCACGCCAGAAAACGCCTGCACACTTACTCGCTGCACCGTACTCTGACATGCACCAACACACCTCTGCGTATGTGGACTGCTGCCAACGCCACTGTGAGACGACCGCAGGTCAAGTGCACCAGCGTGGTCATACCCCGAGGTGATTTAAACCCGCAAACCGCCCACCAGAGCGTTGTTTCACCATTTTTAAGCATTATCCTTAATTTGTGAGCATGAGTGTGGTTAAAATGAATTATCCAGTTCATTTTTAATGTTAATGTAATAACAAATAGTAGCATATAGAAAAATCCTTAAACCAATAAATTAGAAAGCAAAATTTTATAATTTTATCGCCCACAAAAAATAAAATGACCCTTAGGAAAAAACAGTGTGTATATTTCTACGATATTTTTTACCATGCAGTCTCTTTATCAGAATGGGGTGAGTGCTTTAAATTTTAACCCAGGCCTTTACTTGAAATCCTGGAAAGTTGCAAGCACTAAAGATTAAAGTGTTCTCATTGTCACCAAGAACTTTTATCTGGTTCCTAGATCTTTCTTCTTAAATGATAAGGTCTGGAAGTGAATGGAAAAACTCGTTCTTATTTAATAGTTCGCAAAATTTAATTCTTAAAATAGGATAGAAATATTTAAATACAGACAGTGGAGTGTGAACTGAGCTTCCCACTGTTCGTTAACTGGAACCTGAACTGAAATGAATAGACTAACAGAACAATTTCGGCTTTCGGAACTGACATAGTTGCGCAGTTCGGAAGTGGAGCCTGAACTGAACGAAGTGAATTAACGGAGTGGTTTCGGTCTTCCGATCAGACGCAGTTCAAACAGTTCACCGTTAGCAGCTCAGAAATACTGACACCTAGATTCTGGGAGTGTAGCGAGGGAGAGGAAATTCGTTCATATGCATTCCAACTTCTAGTAGCTAAGGGAAGCGAGGAAAAAATTTAAGTTCACTAAAAGAAAGACCGCTCCGAAGGGTTCCTTTACTGGAATAGTTCATCTGAATTAGTTCTTTCATGAACTACACATCGCTAGTCAACGGCAAGCAGCGTAGTCGGACAGTCACCCTTCGACGTACTGGCCACATCCTACGGTGCTTAATTTTGCTGATCTGACGGGAAACAGTCCATCCACTTCAGCACGGATGTTGCCAAAATAACTATGACTCTACCTTTGCACATATTTTACGAGACTGTGACGTTGCGTAAGCGTATGTGTGAAATGAAGCCACGTAAGAAAGGCAATAACAAAAGTGGAGCTAGACACGTGTAAGTTAGGCAGAAGCTTTTTTTTAAGTTTTTAATTATTTTTTTAGAACTGAATTGTTTTGATGAAATAGTAGCAGGCATAGGGGTGTCATTTTGTGTGCGTTCATTGCTAATCAACTCAAAATGGTTCAAATGGCTCTGAGCACTATCGGACTTAACTTCTGAGCTCATCAGTCCCCTAGAACTTAGAACTACTTAAACCTAACTAACCTAAGGGCAGCACTCACATCTATGCCCGAGGCAGGATTCGAACCTGCAACCGTAGTGGTCGTGCGGTTCCAGACTGTAGCGCCTACAACCGCTCGGCTACTCCGGCCAGCTAATCATCTCAGTCTCGTGGTATTCAAGCGAGCATCAGTAGTAGTACAGTCGCATGACAATGTTATTCGGGTACTCCGTCAGGCATATTTAAATTAATTGTTTCCGTTTCAAGCGGAGAGGGAGGGGAAGTTGTTGGGGGAAAAGGCGCAACTTAGGGTGGCGTAGCGAACGTAACTGTCCGGCGTCCAGGGCACAATACTCTATTGACACCTTTGCCCCCCCCACCCCCCCCCCCTTTTCCGTACGACAATTACACGAGTGTACCGTGAATGTCAGGAATCCAGTAAAACTTTCAGATTTCGACATCGCTGCGGCCGGAAAAAGATCCTGCAATAACGGGACCAACGACGACTGAAGAGAATCGTTCAGCGTGACAGAAGTGCAACCCTTCCGCAAACTGCTACAGATTTCAGTGCTGGGCCATCAAAAACTGTCAGCGTGCGAACCATTCAGCGAAAAACCATCGATATGGGCTTTCGGAGCCGAAGGCACACTCGTGTACCCTTGAAGACTGAACGCCACAAAGCTTTATGCCTCGCCTGGGTCCGTCGACACCGACATTGGACTCTCGATGACTGGAAACATGATGCCTGGCCGGACGATTCTCGTTTCAAATTGTATCGAGCGGACGGACGTGTATGGGTATGGTGACAGTTCCATGAATCCAAGGACCCTACATATCAGGAGATGGCTGTTCAAACTGGTGCAGGCTCTGTAATGGTGTGGGGCGTGTGCAGTTAGAGTGGTATGGGACCCTGATACGTCAAGATACGACTCTGACAGGTGACACATAGGTAAACATCCTGTCTGATCACCTGAATCCATTCATGTTCATTGTGCAGTCCGACGGACTTGGACAATTCCAGCAGGGCAATGCGACAACCCGCACGTCCAGAATTGCTACAAAGTGGCTCCAGGAACACTCTTATGAGTTGAAACACCTCCGCTGGCCACCAAACTTCCCAGCTCCCCAGGCATGAACATTATTGAGCATATCTGGGACACCTTGCAACGTGCTGTTCAGAAGAGATCTCCACCCTCTCTTACTCTTGCGGATTTATGGACAGCCCTGCAGGATTTATCGTGTCAATTCCCTCCAGCACTACTTCAGACATTAGCCGAGTCCATGCTACGTTGGCATTTCTGCGTGCTAGGGGGTGGGAGGCCGGGGGAGGATGGCCTACACGATATTAGGCAGGTGTACCAGTTTCTTTGGCTCTTCAATGTATAAGGAATTTTAGAGACCAGTGCAATTACAAAAATGTGAAGTGACACCTCAGGTCTATGGGGATATGCTCACCTGATGTCCTCTTTCATTGGTGAATTACGTGAGAACATTCTGTTCGATTAAGTTCTCTGAGATAATGTAGCAAAACGTCTCTCTCTTATGTGAAACCCGCAACAAGCATGGGACAGGTCTGCCGATAGACCGATAGCTGTGGCTGCAACAGGCACCATCAAATTATCAATTCTGTTGCCGGTTTTTACGTCACTGACGTGACTGACCTCGGAAGGCTGGACATACGTTCCAAAAGTCATTACAATTTCTCTATGAATCATGTTTACGCCTGTAAACATTCTTTTATTTTCTCACCAAGTTGTTGCGCACTAGTTTTACTTTCGCAAATAGGATAAAATTCTTCCGGTGTCAATTCGTAGTCACTTTGTTGTAACTCTTCATTTCTTGGACCGAGTCGCCTATATGTCTAAGTAGGAACTTTTCTCCTCTGTACTAAAAACTAAACTCCGCCCGAACAGGCCTTGGGAGGCCCAACGATACCGACTGGCCGCCGTGTCATCCTCAGCCCTTAGGCGTCACTGGATGTGGATATGGAGGGGCATGTGGTTAGCACACCGCTTTCCTGGCCGT
Source organism: Schistocerca serialis cubense (assembly GCF_023864345.2). Lineage (NCBI taxonomy): Eukaryota > Metazoa > Arthropoda > Insecta > Orthoptera > Acrididae > Schistocerca > Schistocerca serialis. Next base: position 155,163,493 of record NC_064645.1, read on the forward strand.
AAGTCAGATTACGAGACATTATTCTCAGTACTGCTTACTGAATAAGAAGTATCACAATTATTTTCTATTAATTTGCAACTGTATTCTTGATATACGTGCAGCAGTGGTACGTTAAAACCGAAATACTTTTTCACATCCGTGGTAGATTAATTTCTGTTTATTATTCAGAAAATACCTTTTATGTAGCAAATTCCATAATGGTCATGAGAAGAAGCTCAAATCGTGTAGTATGAAGTTCATAATACTTCCGTGTGATACCACAGCTTTAATGTGCAGTCAGCAACAATGTAATGTAATTCTAATTATTCCATGACACGGCACATTTATGCTCAAATCACTTATAGCATTTTTTGGATTTAATAAAAGTAAAGATTGGAAGATTATTATTTGTTTTCTTTTCTCACATACTTGTTACTGATAGACCTTTTAGTGTTCGTCAAAATGAATCACATAATTTTAGACGTTACCCTCCAGTAGGCACTGCACGTTTGAACGTTGTTGTTGTTGTGGTCTTCAGTCCAGACACTGGTTTGATGCAGCTCTCCATGCCACTCTATCCGGTCCAAGCTTCTTCATCTCCCTGTACCTACTGCAGCCTACATCCTTCTGAATCTGCTTAGTGTATTCATCTCTTGGTCCCACTCTATGATTTTTCCCTCCACGCTACCCTCCAATACTAAACTGGTGATCCCTCGATGCCTCAGAGCATGTCCAACCAACCGATCACTTCTCCTAGTCAAGTTGTACCACAAATTTCTCTTCTCCCCAATTCTGTTCAATACCTCTTTATTAGTTATGTAATGTACCCACCTAATCTTCAGCATTCTTCTGTAGCACCACATTCCGAAAGCTTCTATTCTCTTCTTGTCTAAACTATTTATCGTCCACGTTTCACTTCCATACATGGCTACACTCCATACAAATACTTTGAGAAACGACTTTCTGACACTTAAATCTAACAAATTTCTCTTCTTCAGAAACGCTTTCCTTGTCATTGCCAGTCTGCATTTTATATCCTCTCTACTTCGACCATCATTAGTTATTTTGCTCCCCAAATAGCAAAACTCATTTACTAGTTTAATGTATCATTTCCTGATCTAATTCCCTCAGCATCACCCGACTTAATTCGACTACATTCCATTATCCTCGTTTTGCTGTTGTTGATGTTCATCGTATATCCTCCTGTCAAAACATTGTCCATTCCGTTCAACTGCTCTTCTAGGTCCTTTGCTGTCTCTGACAGAATTACAATGTCATCGGCGAACCCAAGTTTTTATTTCTTCTCCTTGGATTTTAATTCCTAAAGGAATTTTTCTTTTGTTTCCTTTACTGCTCCCTGTATTTTACACCTGCCACCTTCAGAATTTGAAAGAGAGTATTCCAGTCAACATTGTCAAAAACTTTCTCTAAGTCTATAAATGCTAGAAACGTAGGTTTACCTTTCCTTAATCTATCTTCTAAGATAAGTCGTTGGTTCAGTATTGCCGCACGTGTTCCAACATTTCTACGGAATCCAAACTGATCTTCCCGAGGTCGGCTTCTACCACTTTTTCCTTTGGTCTGTAAAGAATTCGTGTTAGTATTTTGCAGCCGTGGCTTATTAAACTGATAGTTCGGTAGTTTTCACATCTGTCAACACCTGCTGTCTCTGGGATTGGAATTATTATATTCTTCTTAAAGTCTGATGATATTTCGCCTGTCCCATACATCTTGCTCACGAGATGGTGGAGTTTTGTCAGGGATGGCTCTATCGTTTGAACTATAGACTAAAAATTCATAGCAGAATGACGGCATAGTGTGGTGATGCATGTGTGCAGAATCTGTAAGTCTACAAACGGAGTCGGAATCTCGCAAACAATATGACATCTCAGTCACAAATATCGTATTCCGATTCCAAAGGATTCTGGAGTAGTTGCAGGCATGGTGTTGGAAAACCGTCGATTGGCAATGGATAAAATTTTATCAACTGAAAGCATTAGTTACGATTTAGCACGAAATTTCTTCTTCTTTTTCTTCTTTTTCTCCTTTTGTGATTAATCCATAGCGTAGGTTCCAATTAGAATATTCGCAAATTGCAGTGCATTTTTAATAGTTTAAGACACGGTGCCTAGAAAACGTTAAAAGCTACACATTTTAGCCCTTGTATATTACTACTATTTTTCAGCTCTGCTGCTCGTTTATATACCAAGTTAACCATTCTTTGACCCCTTTGCGGAAGTGGAAGCTATATAGAACATCGAATGGACCTGGTACCGAAGGCCGAACAACAGCGAAATTATAGATACTGCAGCAAATACATAGTGATTGTTAGTAAGAAGCGAATGAGATGTGGAGCTTAGGGAAGGCAGGAAAAGGTGTCGACGGGGCCTTACTCAGTTGCAGTTGGTTGCTCAGTAAACACGTACACTTTATGTAAGGAAATAACTTTTTTAAAAGCAATCATTTATTAAAAAATTGACTGTAACACAAGCTACACTGACGGCTGAAGGCCTTATTAAGAAATAATTCAGATTATTTGTCAGCTGAAGGCCACAAGCAATAGGAATAATTTAAACAAAATATTATTTTTTAAACAATTGACACAATCAGACCAAATAAAGAAGGGAGTGATCCACAGACAGTGCTCCAAGGATCGACCTGGGAAAGTCCCTCAAACGTAAGGTGAGACGGGCAGCCCAGTGTTATACTCACTTAACAGGATGGCAACTCAAACCAGTCACAGTTAAACGCAAGGCCAACACTGTCGCAAAATCTACCTAACGTCCGATGCGCAATACACGATAGAACAACCCATCCCAGGCAGAAAAGGCGGACTACACTCTTGACATCGTAAAACGACTAACATTATACAAGAGAACGTGTTCAAACGCAAGAATAATCCGAGGTAATCACAACAAGTTGCCTCCACGAATCCAGTACGCAGACAGAATTAAAATGACTGCTCATTCAAAACGACACTAGATACACACGGATCAACGAAAACAATTCCGCAAACAACTCAAACAATATTAAAACCAGTCACTGTCGAGCAACAATGATGAATTACGAGTGGACACAAAGAGAACCCAGAAGCGGACGGAAGACCAAATACACGTCGTCCGTTGAGACGACCAACCGAACGACCAACCAACGGTCACTCTCGATCAAGTCAGGCAGGCAAACGACCCAGTATAAATCGACAACTAACAGCTTGTTGTCGATCGGGGTACCCGTGCGGTCTGAGGCCCCTTGTCTCGGTCCGCGCGGCTCCCTCCGCCGGAGGTTCGAGTCCTCCCTCGGGCATGGGTGTATGTTTTGTTCTTAGCGTAAGTTAGTTTAAGTTAGATTAAGTAGTGTGTAAGCTTAGGGACCGATGACCTCAGCAATTTGGTCCCGTAAGACCTTACCAAAAATTTCCAAAGAAAAAAAAAACAAAAAAAAAAGCTTGTTACCATGTCACGTCGGCGGACGGACACACACACTCACACACACACACACACACACACACACACACACACACACACACACACGCACACACACACAATGGTGGTGGTTTCACTACTCGGATTTAATGATCCATTCACCTTAAACTAGCTGCATCCGGTCCTTAGCGTGGTCATGCACTCTCGCGACCATATCCTTCCATCGATCGGGTAGTACATGTGTTGCCAGCTGTCCCTGCGAGTCCTGGGGCTGTGCGGACTTCGCTGGTCCTCCAGATCTCACTGCTGCTCCGTCCCAACCGAACTCCCGACTCGCGACCACCCGGAAATACTAGAGGTCGCTCCAAAGATAGTACCACAGTACTCGCTATCGATAAATGCCGCTGCTGCCACTCATGGACAGACAAAGCGAGCAAACATAGTGGCGGCAGTGAACGCACTAAGAAAACGACGGGTCACAATCCGAATACACGACGCCAACCTGTCAACGGCACGAACGTGAGCCGGAGCACGGTTCAATGAATATATTATACAATTTTCAGACAGTCAACGCTTTTCAACTCAGGTTCACGGGGCGTCAGCTAAAGTAGCCAAAAAATGACTAAATACGGGGATGCGTGCAGTACGTCGTTGCTGACAAGAGAAACACCCCATCGCATCCCCCTCAGATTTAGTGCTAAGATGACCCAGTAGACAGCCCGTCACAGACTGAAGACAGATCAGGCATGAAAACAGGAAAAAGGTGCACTGAACTGTGAAAAAAGAAGCAAAATAAAAACAGCGAACGGTCCACGCTCAAGATATGCAACCGAGAGAATTTGTATAGCCACGGCGTTTTGGTTAGCCGGCCGGTGTGTCCGAGCGGTTCTAGGCGCTTCAGTCTGGAACCGCGAGACCGCTGCGGTCGCAGGTTCGAATCCTGCCTCGGGCATGGATGTGTGTGCTGTCCTTAGATTAGTTAGGTTTACGTAGTTTCAAGTTCTAGGGGGCTGATGACCTCAGATGTTAAGTCCCATAATGCTCAGAGCCATTTGAACCGTTTTTGTGTTCTGATTATGTGGTCACGGTGTTGGACTGTTAAAATCTTCCTCGTGCCACATATATGTATATATTTGTTTCATAAAGTTATGAACTGGCCGTCAGGTTATTGATGAGACCGTTCGCTGTATTCGAATTTGTGTCGTGCTGTAACGTACGTTTGCAACAGCGAGGTGTAAGGAAGGGACGTCCAGGCGTACGTACCTCCTATTTGTTCTGCACAAGCACCACACGTTTAGACTCCTGCGTTCCGTTTCGGAAGTTTTAACTCTTGAATTCCGTTATTGTAACATAGTTCACACCTACATGTTGGAGTAACTTCTATCAGCAACTGTTATCGGTACGCACTGTAAATGTTCACTGCACATTTCTGACATTTCTAAAATGCCGTTTTCGACTTTCTTATAATGATCTGAAAGTGGGTCTCGGCCCGAAGCTACTCATCGAATGAAGAAAGAGTAAAAATTTGCAACTGCGACTGCTTGTACGCTCTATTGATAGTCCACACCCGTTTATTTGTTGTTTTCATTTCTGTGAGACGTCTATGCGTCATCTCGCCTGCTCTCACTTTCATCACATTTACTTGCAAGGATAATGTATTCTTACCGCATGACTCATATTCTATAGCTAATGTACAGAATGACTATTACCAGACTACAGAGGGAGAACAGACACGTCAATAACTGGACGGAAAGTTCATAATTTTGTGAAAGAAAAAGATATGGGCGACGAGGGACATTTGAAGACGGATATTTCGCTCTCCAGTCAAACACCGTGACCACACAAACACGACCCGTGGTTCTTGCTATTGGCTCGATGATGCACATTTTACGATTGGTCTGTTCACTGTTTTTATTTTGCTTCTTTTTTCACAGTTCAGTTCTTGTTTTCGTTCTTGATCTGTGTTCAGTTTTTGACAGACTGGGCCATTTTAGGAGCAGATCTGCGGGTATATGTGGGGCGTTTCCGTTTTGAGTATCGCGGTTGGAGCGTGTGGCAAATACAAACATAAATTAAAAAAAAAAAATAAAAGGAAGGGGCCACTATAGGTAAACTGAAACAAGGTCAAATGAAACAAGCTGTTGGGGCAGGAACTCCTTAGAAATGCAGAGAAGGAAAGCTGGGCTGAGAAAATATGAAACTGGGTCCGTTCTCAAGGCCGAGGTAGGGGAGGACCATGGCTCACGTTATAAAATGGTGAGAAGGAGGCCACGAACAACAGCCATCTGGCGTATGCGAAAGACAGCGAATGTTGTGAAACAGGCGTAAAAATACAACCATCTCCCGCCAGGTATTTTGTGATAACAAGTGCTTGTTTGATGGACCCCTATACTATCCTCCTTATACTGAAACATCGAGTGAAGTGCGGAAGCAGCCAGCGCTCCAGGAATGCGATAAAAAATCGATATAATGGAACATTATCGAATTCCAACATGTGTCCCGCCGGCTCCCAAGCGGTGTAACGAAGGCGGTTGCCGGCTGCAGCGGATCGCTGATGCGGCAGTCTGTTGCTCAGACACTGCACACAGCACTCTGGGGAAAGCGGCGTTCTTCGATGTGCTGAGATATAACAGGAGAATCAGGCCATGCAAAAGACCGACGATCCATCCATGAGTTCAACGGTAAAAAAAAAAAGAAAACACGCACTGACCTATGCCAGCGTGTAAAACCGCACCGTGAGTTAAGGCGGAATGGCATCTAAATTCTCCTGTGCCCTTAGCCAAGTTCTAAGTGAAATTTTTAAATGAAATTTAAAACTGGCGCAGAGTCTTCCACGTAGGACGGTTGTACACCGAAGCATCAGATTTCTCTTCCTGTCGGCACTGTGAATTTGTGTCCCCTCTTTCCGCTAACTCACAATTAATATGAGGCACTGAAGACCACAAGGGCCCAAAACAAAGAAACAAAGTTCTGAGACAAATAGACGATTGTGAAAATCAAATTACCTGTTATATAGGTCTGAATTATTTTTTAACCAAGTCTCAGCATCCTACACCTCCTAATATTATCATTTAAGTTTATATGTTCATTAATGTTAAGTCACATAATTTCCATGTGTAGGCTGGTGACACTTTGAAACATCCCCTTAGAAAAATTTATGAATTACTGTGCTGATAAACCTCTTACATTATTTGATTTTCAAACAGCTGAGCAGAACTGAACGTACTCCGACATTTCGCTCTTTACCTATTCTGATCAACACTAAACTGACACACAATATTTTTAGCGCAACGCAATCTGACTTTCAATAATCTCTACCAAAGAATGGCCCTGACTAACAATAACCTATACCTTTCAGGAATCACTTACCTCACAAAAATCCTCGTTACTCGAACTACTGCAATACAGCGAGCGCCAATACTGCCAGTTAAATAAAAGATTCTAACTACTGAAGGCACCAACTGCTGATAGGCATACTTAGCAAATGAAAGATTTTGATAGAGAACAAACTATGTATTTACCTTCATGCCAACTTCAGAACGTGATCACCAAATTGTAGAGGAAACGTACAATGTAATAGAGAGAATAATGGACGAAAATAAAAAATGCTGCAAAATACACTCCTGGAAATGGAAAAAAGAACACATTGACACCGGTGTGTCAGACTCACCATACTTGCTCCGGACACTGCGAGAGGGCTGTACAAGCAATGATCACACGCACGGCACAGCGGACACACCAGGAACCGCGGTGTTGGCCGTCGAATGGCGCTAGCTGCGCAGCATTTGTGCACCGCCGCCGTCAGTGTCAGCCAGTTTGCCGTGGCATACGAAGCTCCATCGCAGTCTTTAACACTGGTAGCATGCCGCGACAGCGTGGACGTGAACCGTATGTGCAGTTGACGGACTTTGAGCAAGGGCGTATAGTGGACATGCGGGAGGCCGGGTGGACGTACCGCCGAATTGCTCAACACGTGTGGCGTGAGGTCTCCACAGTACATCGATGTTGTCGCCAGTGGTCGGCGGAAGGTGCACGTGCCCGTCGACCTGGGAGCGGACCGCAGCGACGCACGGATGCACGCCAAGACCGTAGGATCCTACGCAGTGCCGTAGGGGACCGCACCGCCACTTCCCAGCAAATTAGGGACACTGTTGCTCCTGGGGTATCGGCGAGGACCATTCGCAACCGTCTCCATGAAGCTGGGCTACGGTCCCGCACACCGTTAGGCCGTCTTCCGCTCACGTCCCAACATCGTGCAGCCCGCCTCCAGTGGTGTCGCGACAGGCGTGAATGGAGGGACGAATGGAGACGTGTCGTCTTCAGCGATGAGAGTCGCTTCTGCCTTGGTGCCAATGATGGTCGTATGCGTGTTTGGCGCCGTGCAGGTGAGCGCCACAATCAGGACTGCATACGACCGAGGCACACAGGGCCAACACCCGGCATCATGGTGTGGGGAGCGATCTCCTACACTGGCCGTACACCACTGGTGATCGTCGAGGGGACACTGAATAGTGCACGGTACATCCAAACCGTCATCGAACCCATCGTTCTACCATTCCTAGACCGGCAAGGGAACTTGCTGTTCCAACAGGACAATGCGCGTCCGCATGTATCCCATGCCACCCAACGTGCTCTAGAAGGTGTAAGTCAACTACCCTGGCCAGCAAGATCTCCGGATCTGTCCCCCATTGAGCATGTTTGGGACTGGATGAAGCGTCGTCTCACGCGGTCTGCACGTCCAGCACGAACGCTGGTCCAACTGAGGCGCCAGGTGGAAATGGCATGGCAAGCCGTTCCACAGGACTACATCCAGCATCTCTACGATCGTCTCCATGGGAGAATAGCAGCCTGCATTGCTGCGAAAGGTGGATATACACTGTACAAGTGCCGACATTGTGCATGCTCTGTTGCCTGTGTCTATGTGCCTGTGGTTCTGTCAGTGTGATCATGTGATGTATCTGACCCCAGGAATGTGTCAATAAAGTTTCCCCTTCTTGGGACAATGAATTCACGGTGTTCTTATTTCAATTTCCAGGAGTGTAGTAATGGGAGACTGGAACGCCATTGTGGGAGAAGGGAAAGAGGGAAACATAGTAGGCAGTCATGGTCTTGGAAAGAGAAATGACAGAGGTGAATGGTTAATTGACTTCTGCAGGGAAAGGCAGCTGATAGTGGCAATCACATGGTTCAAGAACCATAAGAGGAGGCTCTACACTTGGAAATCACTAGGGGATAAATACAGAAACCAAATCGATTTTATACTGGTAGAAGAAAGATACAGGAATGGAATCAAGAAGGTGCACACATTACCAGGTGCAGATATTAATAGTGACCACAACTTACTTATGGCAGAAATAGAAATAAGAATGAAAAAACTGAAAAAGGCGACAATGGTGAAGAAATGGGATCTAGAGAAGATAAGGTCCAACAAAGAACAAATTACAGAAATGCTGTCTCGGGACTTTCTAAACAAATTACGAGACAAAGAAGCACCTGATAATGCCAACGAGTACTGGAATATGCTGAAAGAAGGAATCATTAAAGCAGGACAGCAAAATATAGGATATGTAAACCATGGGTCACACAAGAAATCATTTACAAGATGGAGGAGAGAAGAAAATTGAAAAACAAGAACACTGAAGATGCAAGAAAGATATACCGAAGGTTAAATAACGAACTGCGAAGAGAAACAGAGCAGGCTAGGAAAAAATGGCTAAAAGAGGAATGTGATGAAATTGAAGAACTGGACAGGAAGGGTAGATACGACTTACTATACAACAGAGTAAAGACTATGACATGGGAACAAAACAGAGCAGGAAGTGCTACTATGGAAATTTTGAATAAAGACGAAGAGGTAGTGTATAAAGATCGTGACGATGTCCTCCAGAGATGACACAAATAGCAAACCAGAAACTCTGGAACTTGAATCACACAACAGTGTAAGTGATGAAGAGAAAGGACCGACCATCATAATGGAAGAAGTAAAGTCTGCCATTGCTGCAATGAAAAATGGCAAAGCAGTAGGTACAGATACAATACGGGGAGAAATACTAAAATGCTTGAACCACAATGGAATAAGAGAAATATTGAGGTTATGTAATAAAATATATGACAGTGGTGAATGGCCGGCTGAAGTGGCCGTGCGGTTAAAGGCGCTACAGTCTGGAACCGCAAGACCGCTACGGTCGCAGGTTCGAATCCTGCCTCGGGCATGGATGTTTGTGCTGTCCTTAGGTTAGTTAGGCTTAACTAGTTCTAAGTTCTAGGGGACTAATGACCTCAGCAGTTGAGTCCCATAGTGCTCAGAGCCATTTGAACCATTTGAACAGTGGTGAATGGCCTGAGGACTTTTTGACAACAGTAATGATTCCATTACCGAAAAAACAAGGATCCAAGAAATGCAGCGAGCACAGGACAATCAGCCTCATTTCACATGCAGCCAAAGTGATGTTAAGAATAATTAATAAAAGACTTGAAAAAGTAATAGAGGAGAATCTCGGCGAGGAGCAGTTTGGCTTTAGACGGAATACGGGCACCAGAGATGCAATAGGGCTCCTACGAATCTTGGGAGAAAGGTTTATTGAAAATGGAAGAGACCTATATATGTGCTTCATCGATTTAGAAAAGGCATTTGACAATGTGGTTTGGGACAAGCTGGCGACTATTATGAGGGAAAAGAGAGTGGACTGGAAAACCAGAAGACTTATAAACTCATTGTACCTTAATCAAAAAGTTTCAGTTAAAGTGAGAGGAGAAAGTACAAACTGGATCAGACTAGGGAAAGGAGAAAGACAAGGATGCTGTTTATCACCTACTCTTTTCAACCTGTACTTGGAAAATATGATTGAGCAATGCTCATTAGATGGCAAAGTAGTAGAAATTGGAGGAAGAAGAGTAGGGTGCTTGAGATTTGCTGATGACATGGCCCTTCTAGCCACAGGGGAAAAAGAATTACAGGATTTGGTGGACACCATTGCAACTAACGGAAAAAAATATGGAATGAAAATTAACACAAATAAAACAAAAGTATTGGCAATAGGAGGAAATAAGGAAATAAAAATTGTGCTGAATGGGGAAACACTAGAACAGGTACAAAATTTTAAGTATCTTGGAAGCAGGATAGACATCGACTGGAAGTGCACCACAGAAATTAAAACAAGGATAGCAATGGCAAAAGAGGCGTTTTATAAGAAAAGGAGAATCTTCTGCAGCGGTATGGACAGAGAACTCAGAAAGAGACTCATAAAATGTCTTGTATGGAGTGTTCTTCTATATGGCGCTGAAACATGGACTATGAGGAAAAAAGACAGAGAAAGGCTGGAGGCTTTTGAGATCTGGACATGGCGGAAGATGGAAAGAATAAGTTGGATGGACAGAGTAAAAAATGAAGAGGTACTGAGAAGAGTGGGAGAGAAAAGGCAATTAATTACTAGATGTAATAAAGAGAAGAAAAAGAAATTGGATTGGGCATATATTAAGAAAGAATGACGGACTGATAAAAACAGTTTTAGAAGGAAGCGAGGAAGGAAGAGATTCCAGATACCGGATGACATGATGGACGGTACAACATACAGCAGCCAGAAAAAGGAAGCAATGGATCGCATAAAATGGAGAGGCAAAGGACCTTCTAATATAGCAGATAACTGATGATGATGATGATATATATATCAGTTCACGACATCCAGTCTTACAAATTTACTGCCTCTGATGGACACACGTCCAGATCATCCGCTCTCAAAACTCCGCCACCTCTCTCCCCACATCCACCACTGCTGGCGGCTCACCTCCAACTGCGCAACGCTACGCGCTGTTCACATCCAACTGCCCAACACTACAATAGCGAATAATCCAACAATGCCAACCAGTCACAGACTGCACACAGCACAGTCAGTGATTTTCATACAGAGCGCTACGTGGCGTTACCAACATAAAAACCTAAACAGCCTACTTACAACTGTCTTTTGACAGTTGTAAAATTGTAGTTAACGTGGAACTAGAATAACAACATAAGGAACAGATACTGCATTCATCATACACACTCATTGAAGAACTATTCCAACACCTCATGGTCTTCGTTATCGTCATTTTCATTGAGCACATCTGTGGGGTTGAGCTTCAGATAAAGCTCGCGATACACCTCGACAACAAGCTATTACTGCTATGTACATGTTGTACAGACTAGACTATGTTGTCAACTCTAGATAACAACTCAGCAACGCAGAGTAGCAAAATTACGCTTTGGTGAGACAAATGTTCGTATATACAGTGTGGGGCTAGATATACGAGTATAAATAAAACTGGTTCACCACAAAATCAACAAATGATAGGGGCATGCATTCATGCTCCATAGCCAAAATCGATGACGGTGTGCTTTACGCCCTTATGTTTCTCAGCGTGTCATATCAATACTTACTAAGATGTAGTACTACAAAGGTTCCTTACAAATACTGCTCAGAGGAGAATCAATGTTATCGCCCCCAACTTATACATTATTTCTCAAGTCCACATCCCTTATTCTCAACACATGCTTAGCGTACAGGGATGAATGAGGTATCGTTAAAACGGATTTACAATCAGATTCTGACATTAAATACTAATTCTGGGCTAAAACTTACTGTTTCTGGAAAATTTTAAAATAAAAGAGCCTTTTGAGTATCATACGCAAAAGGGCATCATAAGAGACCCCCATTCCGTATTATCTTGTTACGCACACCATTTTATTTTTTTAAGTTCTTATTAACTGAATAATTTGTATACAGCATTGTTACAGGTAATAATCGCGACCACTGTGGTAGTCCGTTATCTTTGTCCGTCGTACAAGTTGATTTTCTACACCAATATATTTTCCCAAACGACAAACATCCAATAGAACTCTTCTATTCATTGCATCCTTCAGGATTGCCGCTACATAAAGTTATGCTGAAGAAAAACACTGTTTCATGTTGATAAAAAACCCGAAGCCTAAACAAAATGGTTCAAATGGCTCTAAGCACTATGGGACTTAGCATCTGAGGTCATCAGTCCCCTAGACTTAAAACTACCCAAACGTAACTAACCTAAGGACATCACACACATCTACGCCCGAGGCACGATTCGAACCTGCGACTGTAGCAGCGGCGCAGTTCCGACTGATGCTCCTAGAACCGCTCGGCCACAGCTGCCGGCTGAAGGCTAAACCGCTCTTAGTCAATGGAACACGGATGGTTGTAACAATACTCATTGAGTTTACAATTAATGGTCAGCTGATAGTCACCGGGAAAACTGTTGTGGTACTATGGATAAACTTAACACCATCTGATCCAAGCGTGTCTCTTCAATTGATAAGAAGACAGTTGCGATTACCATAAACAAGTTGTAGGGACAAAGCCTTCAAAGAGCAGGATTACCAAGTCCTGTCTTTAACTAATGGACAACTGTATGTCGCTTTTTCAAGGATAACTAAATGAATTAACATTTGTCTATCCATTAAAGAAAACGGGAAAAAAGTACACGAAGATTACATTCTTATGTCAAATACCGTCTACACCATGGTATTGTAATGCTTTGTACAGAATTTTTTTCATATTTATGTGCGTGGAAATGTATCTACAAGGATGTATCAAACATTCATGATTATAATTTCACGTCCCTCATTTGAAAGATATTTTCTCTTCATTCCCACAACTACCATTATCCAAATGACTAGACTTATTACAATTTTGTTATTATTTAAAACTACAAAAGTGTGCAAGTTTCGAAGGGGACCCTGGTTTATGTGTTTCAACGGTTACGGTCATGCGTTCCCACTTACAGAACGCGTATTTAATGGCTCCTAGAAACAACAACAAATTTATTTTTAGTGTTGCATTTAATTTGTAAGACCTGACAACGTCACTTTCTTGTAATGTTTGACCAAATTTAAAAATATTCAATTATGTCATAATTTATTAGGTAAGAGGGGTAATATTACTTTAAATTTAAGGCTGACAATATGCGAAGTGTTAAGGTACAGTCTATGTATATGCCTTGAGGCAATATAATTGATGGGCCGCAAACTATCCAGACTTTTTTCATTGAGGACTTCAGAATTAGAGTACTTGGCAACTTTCAACAAATTTTCACATAATTTCAAAACTTTTCGAAACCTTGTCTCGCTAAACCCCCCCCCCCCCCAAAAAAAATAATGGAAAAAAGTTAGAAGGAAGGTCAGCAGTGGCCGTAATTTTGATGGTTTATTAAAAGCAAAATCGATTTTCGATCACATAATGATCATTTTCAGTGCTTTAGCGTACAAATTAAAGCTCTTAGGCACTGGTGTCTAGTTATTAGCAGTCACAGAAGCTATAAAACGATCACAATAATTTTATTTATCACTCTATGGCGTCGCCAATCGAGGAAAAAAAGTTTATCGGCTACTACATTTTCGTTGTACCTGCAGCAAAACTTCAGCATCATGAATGACTTTTTAATTTATTACTTCTTTACAGCTATCTGTATTCGCAACACATTTTGCAGATGATATCCACACATATCGCCGAATGTACTTCAAAATTATGTCATTGTACAACACATAGTTCAGGAGATACGACATAAACATTGAGATGCGTGAAAAATTCATTTGGAAAGTAATATGCTTAACTAATCCGCATACCACCGCAAGGTGTATGGTGGAGGGTATGTTGTACTACCTCTAGTCATTCCCTTTCCCGTTCTACTCGCAAATCGAGCGACGAGAAAGGGCCTGTATTTGCTTCAGAGCAAACTCTAATTTCTCTTCTCTACGCGGTCCTTTTGCGAAATGTACGAGGAGCGTTCAGTACGTAAGGCAACACTTTTTTTTCTCGGCCAATTCTGATTTAAAGAATGCGAGCTTTACTGTGGTAGATTTGAGGTATTCCCGCTTTAGCATCTATAGTTCCATGAAGTTACGATAGGTGACGGCCCTATATGTAACCTTCAAAATGGCGTCTGTAAAGGAGGTCTGTTCCAGGCAGAGTGCTATCGTTGAGTTTCTTTTGGCGGAAAACCAGCATCGCAGATGTTCATAGGCAGTTGCAGAATGTCTACGGGTATCTGAAGTAATGGAAATACCGTTTGGCTATGGCCTCCCGTCGGGCAGAGCGTTCGCCTGGTGCAAGTCTTGCGAGTTGACGCCACTTCGGCGACTTGCGCGTCGATGGGGATGCAATTATGATGATAAGGACAACACAACAACCGGTCCCTGAGCGGAGAAATTTTCGACGAGCCAGGAATTGTACCCGGGTCGTTAGGTATGACATTCCGTCGCGCTGACCACTCAGGTACCAGGGGCGGACAGATCTGAAGTGACAAAAGCACGGTGAGTCGTTGGGCAAGGTGTATGTCATCATCGGAAATAAGTCGCGCGGACTGTCTGACTCCACGTGCAGATCGGCCGCACACAGCTGTGACTTCTGAAGTGTTGGAGGGCGCGCATGTTCTCATCCGAGGTCATCGACGGATCACAATAAAACACCTCGCTGCACAACTGGACGTCTCTGTTAGTAGCGCTGAGACACTCGTCCTCCAGTTTCGGCACACAAACCAGTGTGCACGCTGGGTTCCACACCGCCTACTTGAAGACATAAGGAACAACGAAGGACCATGCATGCGGAATTACTTGCGCCTTACGACGCTGACCGTGACAGTTTTTGTCGAACGTCGTTAAAAGTGATGAAACATGGGTTCACCACTTCGAACCGGAAACGAAACGGCAGTCCATGGAGTGGCGCCACACCACCTCTCCTCCAAAGAAAAAGTTCAAAGGCGCACCATTAGCCTGTAAGATCATGGCGACAGTCTTCTGGGACTCGGAAGGGGCTGTTCTGCTTGATGCCCCAACTCATGGTGCAACTATCAACTCTGAATGTATTGTGATACTCTCAGGAAACTGCAGAAGCGACTTCAACGTGTCCGTCGCCACAAAAAATGCAGAAGAACTTCTCGTTCTCCATAACAACTCAGGGCCTCGCACAAATCTGCGCAACCGAGGCGAGCTTACAAAACTTCATTGGACCATTCTTCCTCATACGCCTTCCATCTGTTTGCCGCAATGAATGATGAACTCGGCGGGAAGCAGTACGTGGATGGTGAGGAGGTTATTCATGCAGAAAGACTTCGACCAGCAGATTGGTACCATGCAGGCATATAGGCCCATTAAGATGGCGTATTGAACGGAAATAACACGTTTCTTGTAGTGGCCATTTTCGCAGTAGCTGTATATAAATTGTAATTGTTTCAAAGAAAATGCCTTTTCTGCATGGTGCACATCGTAATTTTTATTTTTATTTATGCACCCAGACGGCTTTCACGTTTTTTTACAAGGCATCTTCAGTGGGTGTCCTGAAATATTACATGGTTTGTCCTTTTTACACATAAGTTGGTTACACATCTAGGTTATAGATTTAAAAACAGTTCCCTAATGAAATGGAAAGGTACTTACAGGTAACTTCTAATTCACTGCACCGAAGCAAACTGCTTTTTCTCATCGGGCAACCAGGTAGACATCTTACAATTCACTTTCAGTTCACTGTTTACGTTACACATCACAGTGACTGCCATCCTTTTAATACTGAGATTCATTTTTTTTTTCTAAGTGTTACCAACATTCTCAGTTTTCTGCATTCAGCTGTTTTCTGAATGTGTGCGTGTGCGTGTGTGTGTGTGTGTGTGTGTGTGTGTGTGTGTGTGTGTATTAGAAAGGGAGAGAGATCTCTTTTTTTTTAATAAAATAAAAATTATTTATTTTATTTTTGTTACTGTTTTTATTCATTTATATTTATTCTTAAAAATAATAATAATTATTATTGTTATTATATTTTCCTGTATATACAGATGTGTAACCATTTGTTGGGATTTCTGTCTATTATATGATCAATCGGTGTAAACAGTGAGTCGTTAGTCATATTTACTTGGTCATTTAGTAGTTGTTTCTTTTCAGCCTTTGTTTTGTATATATGATTATTTTCCTGTAGCGTTAGGAGATGTCGTTCATTATTTATTCTAATTTTCTCTTGTAGTAGGTTTGTGGTTATTTTCTCTCAAATGTTCTGCAAAAGTTGACTGGCTCGTTCCATATTTCAATACTCTGATATGTTCTTTGTATCGAGTGTCAAATGTTCTGCTGGTTTGTCCTATATACCTTCCATCACATGTGTTGCACTATAGTTCGTATATTCCTGCTTTTTGGTAGATATCTGTGTTTTTTGTTATATTTCGAATGTGCCTTTGGATTGAATTGTCTGTTTTGAATGCTACGTTTATCCCTTGTTTTTCGAAAATATGTGTTATTTTATGTGGCTAAACATAGCATTCAAAACAGACAATTCAATCCAAAGGCACATTCCAAAAACAACAAATAATAATGTTGAGAAATAGCGATTTGTAGCCAAAAGAGTGGGAATAGTATGGTGCATTGGAATACTGAACAAAACTAATCTACTTTTAGAAAAATGTGTCTTGCATTACTTATTAAATCATCTCTCGTACATTGGCAGAAGTAGAATCGTCATGCAGTCGGTCGCGCATGCAGGTTCTCTAAACGTTCTCAGTAATGTTATAGAAATGAACGTCATTTACCTTCCAGGGTTTCCCATTTGAGTTCATGAAGCATCTCTGTAATACTTGCGTGTTAGTCGAACCTACCGCTAACAATTCTAGTAGACCGCCTCCGAATTACTTCGATGTCTTTCTTAATCCGATCTTGGATCCCAAACACTCGCGGAGTACTCAAGAATGGGTCGCACTAGTATTCGATACGCAGTCTCCTGTATAGGTTGTAAGAGGTCCATGACTAAGGAATTTCCTCATTCACTCCCAAATCACCGTAGTGGCGTTAAAGAACTTGTGGAGCGGCGGCCGAACCGCCACGCGAGCGGTCTCCCGGCCACCAATGCCATACGCTCAGTTATTACTAAGGAATTTATTGCTAGCGCACTCGAGCAGATGTAACTTCAATGGATTGCTCACGCGCTGCCTGCGATATGTAAGCTACAATAGAATCACAGACCAGAGAGCAATGTCGCAACAGTTGTAGTAGTAGCTGGCAGTCAGGCGGTTGGGTCAGGTCGCTCTTAGAGAGAGTTGTCGAGTTGTATAGCTCACAGAGAGCACTTGTGTCCTGTATGGAATTACCAGAGCCGGTCGTGGAGAACGATGGCGGTGCTTGAGCGATGTAGTGTAAGGTAAAAGCAAAAATTATTATTATTTATTGCCGCGCGCATATGTAATTTGCAACAACTCATTTTGTACTATTGCTATATCAAAGTCACATGTAAATAAATTTCAATAGTTTTTCAATAATAATCTTTCTTAGAAAAATAACTTTTGACGGTCATTCATCTGAATTTAAAGTTTTTACTAGTTTCTCCTATCCATAGTCATGCCAATTATCGTAAATAAAATCTAGTGGCCATCATTGCATTGGGCTGCGCCAGAAAAATTTCTTATAGGAGCAGATATATGTACGCGTTATCCGGCGACATAATTGACGTAAGAATCTTCAGTTTATTCAGAATGACTTTTCTGGGTCATGACGCAACATTGCTGACGTCCAGATTTTTCGGTTTAGATTCACAGTCAGTTAACTATTGAAAGATTACATTGTAACCTCCCCGCAAAATTTTACAAAATCAATAATAATGAAATTGTAACCTCCCCGCAAAAAATATGAAAAGTCAATGTTAATGAAATGTGCCAAATGTAAACTCCCCACAAAAATGAATAATAAAAATGAACCAAGAATTAAACAGAAAACATTAATTAAACAGAATTAACCTTAAGGAATGAAGATTGATCATGAACCTACACAATAAAATTAATTAAATAATGAAGCATAAACTATGTGTAACATCTGAACACAAATAATTAAACCTGCCAAATTTTATAAGGGCAGCGGCGCTGACCTTCAGCCCTGTGCAATAATTAAACCTGAACACAAAAACCAAAATTCTTACATCAGTAAACTCCATCAATATCTGCTCTTATTTTTCGGCACAGCTCCGTGCAATGCTGGCCGATGTTTAAGTTTAATTCTTGGAGGGAATGCATAGGAAGTATTACTTGACTTGAAATGAATCTTTTTGTTTTAAAAACAGTTGCTTTATAAGAAAATTATTATTGGGGCAGTTCTTGAACAAATTAGTTACAATTAACATATGTCATTAGCTGAGCGCAATGCTGCTTCATTACCTTCGATAACAATATACCTCGTCCTGAACCGTGACCAGAGATGGAAGGAGAGCACGCCACCGACGCATGCCGGCGCCCGCTCAGTACAACCGTCCACTCGCTACAACTACTGCCGACTGAGTGCCATTCGCAACTGACTACTCGCAGCTCAACACTCGCGCGGTCAAGCGCAGACTAGCAACGATAAATAACTCTCTGGTCAGAGATTCTGTCATGCCTCGCCATTGCTGGTAATGAATACGTACGCGTTTCAACATATATACATGAGTTACATTTTTATTGGGAGGTTAGTCAGATTTTTATTGCGAGGTTACGGAAAGAATTTATGTGTTGGGACGTTACAAGGTGAGCTACACTTTCTTCGAATTCTCCAAACAAACTGAAGTCGACTCCTTCCCTGCTGCCGACCACACACGCTCGTTCCATTTCGTATCGCTTTACAACGTTACGCCCAGATATTAATCGACGCGACTGTACCACGCAGCACAGCACTAATACTGAGTATAAAAAATTACAGTATTGTTTTTCCTACTCATCTCCATTAACTTAAGTTTTTCTACAGTTTAAGCGAGCTGCCATTCATCACACCAAATAGAAATTCCGTGTAAGTCACCTTGAACTCTTTCTACAGTGACGATACCTTCCCGTGCACCATAGTATCATCAGAAAACAGTTGCAGATTTTTGGTTCAAATCGTGGGTCAAATGGCTCTGAGCACTATGCGACTTAACTTCTGAGGTCATAGGTCGCCTAGAACTTAGAACTAATTAAATCTAACTAACCTAACGACATCAACACATCCATGCCCGAGGCAGGATTCGAACCTGCGACCGTAGCGGTCGCTCGGTTCCAGACTGTAGCGCCTAGAACCGTACGGCCACTCCGGCCGGCCAGATTTTTGGTCCTATGTCCCGAGATCAATTACGTATTTAAAGAATAACGGTCCTGTCGCACTTCCCTGGGACACACCCGACGGTACCCTTGTCTTTGATGAACACTCACCGTCCACGACAACAAACTGGGTTCTGTTACTTCAGAAGTCTTCCAGCTGCTCGCACATCTGAGAACCTTTCCGTATACTTGGGATTTTGTCAACAGACAGCAGTATGGAACCATGCCAAACGCTCTCCGGAAATGTACGAAAATAGAATCTGCTCATTGTCTTTCAACCATGGCTCGCAGGGTAACGCGTGAAAAAGTGGCAAGCTGGTTTTAGCACGAGAGATGGTTTCTAAATCGCTGCTGATTTGTGGACAGATGCTTTCCTGCCTTAATGAAATTTCTTATATTCGAACTGAGAATATGCTCGAGGCTTCTGCAGGAAAACCGATGTTAAGTGTGTTGGTCTGTAGTGTCGTGGGCTGTTCTTTCACGCATTATACAGGGTGGTCCATTGATAGTGAGCGGGCCAAATATCTCACGAAATAAGAATCAAACGAAAAAACTACAAAGAAAGAAAGTCGTCTAGCTTCAAGGGGGAAACCAAATGGGGCTATGGTTGGCCCGCTAGATGGCGCTGTCATAGGTCAAACGGATATCAGTTGCGTTTGTTTAAATAGGAACCCCCATTTTTTATTATATGTTCGTGTAGTACATAAAGAAATATGAATGTTTTAGTTGGACCACTTTTTTCGCTTTGTGACAGATGCCACTGTAATGGTCACAAACGTATAAGTATGTGGTATCACGCAACATTCCGCCAGTGCGGACCGTATTTGCTTCGTGATACATTACCCATGTTAAAAAGGACCATTAAACAGTTGCGGAAAAGGTCGATATTGTGTTGATGTATGGCTATTGTGATCAAAATGCCCAACGGGCGTGCGCTATGTATGCTGCTCGGTATCCTGGACGGCATCGTCCAAGTGTCCGGACCGTTCGCCGGATAGATACGTTATTTAAGGAAACAGGAAGTGCTCAGCCACATGTGAAACGTCAACCACGACCTGCAACAAATGATGATGCCCAAGTAGGTGTTTTAGCTGCTGTCGCGGCTAATCCGCACATCAGTAGCAGAAGAATTGCACGAGAATCCGGAATTTCAAAAACGTCGGTGTTGAGACTGCACCCGTACCATATTTCTATGCACCAGGAATTGGATGGCGACGACATTGAACGTCGTGTGCAGTTCTGCCACTGAGCACAAGGGAAATTACGGGACCATGAAATATTTTTTGCACGCGTTCTATTTAGCGACGGAGCGTCATTCACCAAAAGCGGTAACGTAAACTGGCATAATATGCACTACTGGGCAACGGAAAATCCACGATGGCTGCGACAAGTAGAACAACATCGATCTTCGCGGGTTAATTTATGGTGAGGCATTATGGGCGGAAGTATAATTGGCCCCCATTTTATCGATGGCAATCTAAATGGTGCAATGTATGCTGATTTAATACGTAATGTTCTACCGATGTTACTACAAGATGTTTCACTGCATGACAGAATGGCGATGTACTTCCAACATGATGGATGTCCGGCACATATCTCGCGTGCTGTTGAAGCGGTACTGAATAGCATATTTCATGACAGGTGGATTGGTCGTCGAAGCACCATTCCATGGCCCGCACGTTAACCGGATCTGACGTCCCCGGATTTCTTTCTGTGGGGGAAGTTGAATGATATTTGCTATCGTGATCCACCGACAAAGCCTGACAACATGCGTCAGCTCATTGTCAATGCATGTGCGAACATTACGGAAGGCGAACTACTCGCTGTTGAGAGGAATGTCGTTACACGTATTGCCAAATGCACTGAGGCTGACGGACATAATTTGACCATTTATTGCATTAATGTGGTATTTACAGGTAATCACGCTGTAACAGCATGCGTTTTCAGAAATGATAAGTTCACAAACGTAAATGTATCACATTGGAACAACCGAAATAAAATATTCAAACGTACCTACGTTCTGTATTTCAATTTAAAAATACCTGCCTGTTACCAACTGTTCGTCTAAAATTGTGAGCCATGTGTTTGTGTCTACTACAGCGCCATCTATCACAAAGAGAAAAAAGTGGTCCAACTAAAACATTCATATTTCTTTTCGAACTACACGAATATGTAATAAAAAATGGGGGTTCCTACTTAAAAAAAAAAAAAAAAAAAACGAAGTTGATATCCGTTTGACCTATGGCAGTGCCATCTAGCGGGCCAACCATAGCGCCATCTGGTTTCCCCCCTTCAAGCTAGACAAGTTTCGTTCTTTGTAGTTTTTTCGTTTGACGCTTATTTCGTGAGATATTTAGCCCGGTCTCGATCAGTGGAGCACCCTGTATAATATGTTGCCTACCGAGGAATAAAATTCAGACTTTCCAAATGGAAAGACGGATGTTCTTGGAGACTAAATGACAGAGGTTTCATACATGCAGTTACACCAAGGTGTGTGTGTGTGTTGGGGCTTATGGGCGCTCAACGTCCAGGTCATCAGCGCCCTGACACACATTAAAAAGAACGAATGGTTACACCAATGAGCTTGTTCGCTAACAAAAATTAACAATTATGTAGGAATGGTGTCTGCTCTTTCGGTCATGCAAGTCTGAAAGGTCTGACACCATAACAATGTAATATGTATATCGATCTTTCAGTACGGTATACAATAAGTCCGACACCTCGCAGGAATACAGTAGGGCTGCGAGCGTAGAGGAATAGTGACTAGGGGACACTATTCTATAGTGTGCGGCCACGTGGAGATTTGGGTCGGACGGGAGGCGCTCACGGGTAGCTGAAGCAGTTACGGTGACTGCTCGCTTGAAGCGGGAAATCAGAGTTCGAATCCTGGTTCGGCACAAATTTTCATCTGTCGACACTGAGTTATTTCTATGATCCAATGCAGGGAAGATCGGAAATTTCTTTGGACAAGTATAAAAAATAAACAAGATGGTCACTTAGCAAAAGTAATACTATCAAAAAAGAAAAAAAAAAGAACAAGGGAAACCATATTTTCAACAGTATATGTAAGAAGATAATTGAACGAGTGTGTAATGTGGTGTATCAGGAACAGTCCTCGAAAACAGAAACGGGTTGAATTAAAAATGAAATACCACATCGGATGCTGAAAGATATTCAGTTTTCCCCAAGTAAAGGTATATATTAATGTGGCAAAACAGTGTATATGGATGATTATCTCACAACCTTCGGCAATACACCCTACTATTAGTACGAAATATAAAGTTATCTAACCTACTATAAGTTTTTTTTCACTGTGCTTTGGCCAGCCACGAGTGGGTGTTTGACGTAAGCTAAGTGTTAAACTAAAAAGTTCAAATTTGTGTGAATATGCGAAGAGAGCAGCTACTGGAGAGCTTATGGTTTATAAAATTATTACTCTAAAATTGCAAAATCGTGCAGAAAAATGTAAAAAGCGAGATGATGTACTTGGAATACGCTTCGGTTTTATGCAAAATCATTCTTTGCTGAAAATACCAGTATAACAAATTTTTTATTATTGGCAACTCTGAGTGAACACATTTAGTATTCATAATCTTAGTATTCATATTTTTAAAGACAATAAAATACATTTCTGTTCAAATCATTAAGGTACTGCCTATAAGCCTTCAAATAAGGTATATTAATTTCTGTTTCTTTACGTTCAGAATAATATCATCTTATCAGTGAAAAAACTAAAAATTTTTTCAGACAACAGCAAGGCTCAAAGTAAAAATCATACTGACATTCAACTTTTGCTTGCGCAGATTTACTTGGGACTGTTTCGTAAAATTCTCCACTATTTCCCACAAACATGTCAAATGATGAAGTAGTATTAAAACTAAGTGAGACGTGAAATCTATTTTAGACTATTCCAAGAAGCAGCGACAGGTTAGGGGGACATTTGAAATGCCATCCAGTAATACTCGTAGTTATAGGTGTAAGTAGGCTGTTTAGGCTTTCTTATTGGTAACGCCACCCCTGTCTGAAAATCACTGGCTGTGGTGTGTGCAGTCTGTGGCTGCTTTGCATTGTTGTAATACTCGCCGTTGTAGTGTTAGGCAGCTGGCTGTGAACAGCACGTAGCGTTGCGCAGTTGGAGGTGAGCCGCCAGCAGTGGTGGATGTGGGGAGAGAGATGGCGGAGTTTTGTAATTAGTCATGAACTGCTATATATATTATGACTATTAAGGTAAATACATTGTTTGTTCTCTATTAATATCTTTCATTTGCTAACTATCCCTATCAGTAGTTAGTGCCTTCCATAGTTTGAATCTTTTATTTAGCTGGCAGTAGTGGCGCTCGCTGTATTGCAGTAGTTCGAGTAATGAAGATTTTTGTGAGGTAAGTGATTTCTGAAAGGTATAGTTTAATGTTACTCAGGGCGATTCTTTTGCAGGGATTTTTGAAAGTCAGATTGCGTTGCGCTAAAAATATTGTGTGTCAGGTTAAGCACAGTCATGTATAAATTGTTCAAAGGGGACGTTTCATATGTCGACCCTTAGCCGAGGATACCGCACTGGAATCTTCTGATTTTTTCTTGTAGTTTGTGTAATTAGTGTAGCTATTGTTTATTGCTAGCACGTAATTGTAGAGAGAATCTCATTTGTAGTTGCAGTCTTTCATTGTTGTTGTGGCATGCATGTTAATTTGCACCAAGTATTTCGCTGCTGCGCTTGCAATTAACGAGATATTATTTTCAGTACTATGTTAATGTGTTCTCTTATTTTTGCTCTTCAAATTGTGCTTTTCTGTGTTATCGTGTGAAATATTGTGACAATAATGGCGTGTGAAAAACGTAATACTAGGCTCCAAAGTAAACTGAGAAATGTCAGTGAAGACGAAAGCAGTGTGTTAGCGCCACCGAGTAATGAATTAACTAATGTTCAAAGTAGTAATTTGGTAATTGTGCATAGGGAAATGGAGCGGGCGGCAAACAGTGCCGTAGGCAGTGAAACAATTAGTGAACAGAGAAGCATTATCGATCGATCGCTTGGCAACAGCTCACCTCAGGAATCCGAAATGACAGGACACAATTTTGCAAATACTGTAGATTCAGGTTTTGGGTCCTCACCGTTTTCGCAAATAAGTCAAGACACATTTTCTGCTTGTCAAAATGTAAATGTTGCCGGTGCAACTTCACTGCCGAAAATCACTGAGGAACATGTTTCAGACACCAGTGCATTGTTATTACAGTTAATGCAACAAATGGGACAAAGGCTACAAAAGTTAGACACAACGCTTGAACAAAATCAGAAACAAATGGGACAAAATCTTCAAAAGTTAGACACAATGGAACAAAATCTTCCAAAGTTAGACACAATGGAACAAAATCTTCAAAAGTTAGACATGACGCTTGAACAAACACGTGAAGATTTAACTACTGAGTTACATAACATCGAATCGAAACGTCAAAAAGTCTGTGATGACGTAAAAACACAAATTTGTGAGCATTTCCAACCTATTTTTTCGCGTCATGAAAATGCATTACAGAATCACGAAGCAGCCATAAAAGAACTGCAAACTATTGTTCATGAAAATCACCACACCTTGCAAGCTAAAATTGACTCAGTTGCATCTACCGATTTGGTTACGCAACTTGCAAAAACTCAGGAAAACTTAAAGGACACAGTAGATTCGATTTCAACACAAATGGACACTCTGAAACTTGGTTCAGAAAAACGCACTGAGGAAATGTGTTCACTATCGGAGAAAGTAGCCGAACTTTCGGATCAGGTCACTAACTTATCTACAAAGGTAGATGATGATCTGAATGACACAAGACCTGTAGCCTTCACTGACACAGATGAGTATGAACAAATTAGAAAATTCAAACAGAATCAAAATCAAATCAATACACAGTACAAAAGAGAAATCTGGGAAGTACAAGATCAGCTGACACAGGTAATACAAGAATTACGTATTTCAGAGGACACTCGCGCCCCAATACGGGAAGAGGGACATAGAAATACGGAACAGCCACAAAATAATAACACAGGGCATTTCGGAAGTTATGAAAGAAATTGGCAATGTGCACCGAATTTTGAGATGGAACGGCCGACACGACCTAACAATGACCGATATGCGACTCGCCGACATGATGATTTTGACTATAAGCTATTCATTACTACACGTAAATTCAAAACATTTAAGAATTCTGACAACGACATTCATCCACAAGCGTGGCTCCATCAATTCTCTCATTGTTTTCCTCCCAACTGGTCATTAGAGCACAGATTAGAATTTATGTGTGGCTACTTAGAGAATGAACCAGCTGTAAGAATGCGATCGGTCATTCACGATTGCCACAGTGAAGGAGAATTTTACTATGCCTTCCTCTCAGCATATTGGTCTCAAGCTACACAAGACCGTGTAAAACATAGCATCATAATGATGAAACATTTCGAACAATCTGAATTTTCCAGTCTTGTGAAATATTTTGAAGACATGTTGCACAAGAATCAGTACCTGTCAAACCCATACAGCCCCTCAGAACTCATCCGCATTTGCTTAATCAAACTGCCTGAACATTTGCGACATATTATTTTAGCAGGAAGTTGCAAAGACAACATTGAAGCTTTTCAGGGACTGTTACAAGAATTAGAAATTGACACAGACAGTCGCGGGATGCGAAAACAGGAAAACAATCACTACAGGTCACATCCGTCACAATTCCGTGACGACAGAAACAATAACTGGACACGACAAGTCTATTCTTACAACGCAAATCGTGACCAAAACAGACACCACCCGTGTGACAACCGTTGGCAGAGTAGTAATAATTACAGGGAAAGATCACCTCTCCGCGATAATGACTATCACAGAGACAATCAGAGAAACAGACAATATGGGAACCAAAATAATTATTATCAAGGGAGACAGAATAACTTTAGACACAACGGACCAGCGCGCAATTACGATTCAGGGAGAAATTCTCCACCACGTGACCGACAAGAAAGAAACTATGGCATCTACCGACATGACGACAGACGATATCATCGTAACGACAGACCTGAATTGCATCAGAACTGGCGGGATTCAAACAGAGCAGGGCCCTCTCGACAAGGTGAATTTGTAGAAGTTAGGTCTCCAAATCCCAATAACGACGCGCGCCAACAAAGAGACAATAGGCAATGACTCATACCGCTGGCAGCCACAAAACGTACGTATGAAACTAACGACGCAGCTGCCGTAGCTAGTAATTACGTAAAAATGGAAGACATTAGAGACATCTTACTCCAGGAACACGACATAAAACATAACAACATTGCATATCCTGTGATTGACATTACTGTAAATGACGTAAAATTTACAGCAGTACTTGACTCTGGCAGTCCCATTTCAGTAATTAGTGAAACAGCTTTTAGCAACTGCAACAAATCGAACGATTGCCCCACACTTCCGTTACGTAAGATTAAATTACAAGGTGCAATCTTTGGGAAAAGTGTAGATGTACGCCAACAAACCAATTTAGAATTCTTTTGCCAAAGCTACAGCTTCTCTATGAATTTTCTTATTGTTCCATTATTGTCGACGGAAATTATATTCGGAGTAGACTTTTTGAATGAATACAAAGCAATCTTAAACTTTCACGATGCGGAAATAAGTTTAGAGAAGGAAGGTAAGTCAATAGCTTTGAAATTTGAAGATTGGCTCTCAAACCATGACGAGGAAATTAATCGGCTTTACCTTCTGTTAGACAACAGTTCGGAAATTTCTACGGAACTAGACACCAACAATCACTCTGCAAGTACTGACAGGGATGATATCGACGGCATATTTGAAATTAATGAGTTAATTCAGAATAAAATTCAAACAATTGAGAATTGTAATGACACTGATAGGCAGGACCTTTTTGAGATTTTACAAGAACATTCCACAGTTTTTACTCACAAAACAGGAACAATCAAGGGATTTCAATACCAATTTCGTGTTCGTGAGCATACTACATTTTGTGTTAGACTATACGTAATTCCAGCACATTATAGGGACCGTGTTAGAACAGAAATACAAACTATGCTTAATGAGGGCATTACTGAGCCTGCAGTAAGCTCATACAACAATCCATTACATGTTGTTGAGAAGAAAAATGGATCGATCAGGCTTGTCTTAGATTCGAGACAAATCAATACTATCATTATTCCTGAAACAGACAGGCCGCAAACGTTGGAAGAACTTCTTCAAAATTTTAATGGTGTAAAAGTGTTGTCTTCCATTGATCTCAGATCCAGCTTTTATCAGATCGAACTCCATCCAGAATGTAGAAAATACACAGCTTTCCTTTGTTTCGGTGTTTGTTATCAGTTTCGGAAACTTCCTTTTGGTTTGAACATTTCTTCGGCAGCATTCATTCGCGGGCTAAATTCCATATTACCTGAGTTCTTAAAACGTCACATCACCTTACATGTGGACGATATTCTGATAGCAGAAGCCTCATGGGAACAACATAATCGCATCCTTAACAGTATGTTACGTATTTTTGCAGAATCTGGAATTACAGTTAACTTGGAAAAGTCTGAATTCGGTAGGTCAAAGGTGAGGTTTTTGGGACATATTATTTCTTCTGAAGGTATTCAGCCGGATCCTGAAAAGTTAGAAGCAATCAGAGCCATTCCAGATCCATCCACAAAAAGACAAGTCCGCAGTTTTCTAGGTCTCGTAAATTTTTACCGTCGTTTTCTGAATATGCAAATTCTTGTTACACCAAAACTTTGTTCTCTCACTGGAAAAAATACTATTTGGAACTGGGACGAACAAGCGCAGTTGGAATTCAGTTCTCTGAAAGAAGCGTTACTTAACGCGCCAATACTAGCTCATCCAGATCTGTCACAAGATTTCTGCCTTAGCACGGATTCTTCTAAAGTCG
The DNA here is from genome assembly GCF_023864345.2 of Schistocerca serialis cubense. Classification (NCBI taxonomy): domain Eukaryota; kingdom Metazoa; phylum Arthropoda; class Insecta; order Orthoptera; family Acrididae; genus Schistocerca; species Schistocerca serialis. The sequence continues at coordinate 155,191,872 of NC_064645.1, forward strand.
GTCTTGGTGCCCATTTATTTCAAGTAGCCATAGAAAATGACACTACTGTTCAGAAAACCATTGCTTTTGCTAGCCGAGTGCTAACAAAATCTGAAAAAAATTATTCTGTTACTGAATTAGAAGCATTAGCTATCGTTTGGGCATTTAACAAATTCCGTTTCTTTCTTTCTGGTAACCACGTAAAAGTATACAGTGATCATCGTGCATTACAATTTCTTATGTCTTCAAAATTAAATCATGACAGGTTAAAACGTTGGGCATTGTTTCTGCAAGAATTCCGCTTCACAATAGTCTACATTCCCGGCAAGGAGAACATTGTTGCGGACGCACTGTCACGCGCACCGGCTGGGCTTGAGAAAAGTAACACAGAAGGCAACCTCGAGAAAAATTTCAGCATTCTTTACATTCAGAAAGTCGCCTTTGAAAACTTCATCACCACATCTTTAAAGGACATTGCTCATGAACAAGATAAAGATCCGATTTGGAAAGACATCAAGAGCAAATGGCATGAAAAGACGCACACACAGATTCGGCATTATTACCTGGTTAGAAACAACATACTCTTCAAACGCTGCACTGTTGATTACAAGCTATGGGTACTTTGCATTCCAGACGATTTTGTTAATAAGCTCATTTGGTACATTCATTTCAGCTATGCACATTTTGGCCCACGAAAATGTTATCATAATCTTCGAACGACTTGTTATTTTAACAATATGGGAAAGCGAATTCGAAGAGTCTTGTCTATTTGTAAACTTTGTCAAAAGGCGAAACCATCAACTATCTCACATCGTGCTCCGCTGTTTCCTATCATTCCTTCTAAATTAAAAGAATTTGCTGCTGTTGATCTCTTGGGACCGCTTGTCAGAACATCTAATGGATTTTCGTACGTTCTAGTCGCTGTTGAACTTACTTCAAAATTTGTTTCTTTCACACCGTTACGTAAAGCCACTGGACGGTCTGTATCCAACGCCTTTGTTAAACATTTCTTACGTGAAGTTGGACACGTTAGTAAAGTCATTTCAGATAACGGACCGCAATTCAGATCTGCTGTTTGGTCACGCATGCTTCGCAACCATAAAATCAAACCTGTTTTTATTTCATTGTACTCACCACATTGTAACCCCTCCGAACGGATTATGAAAGAAATCAATAAGCTTTGCAGACTTTATTGTCACAGAAAGCATCAGCATTGGGACAGATATTTACACTTATTTCAAAATGTGCTGAATGAAATGCCTCATGATTCCACTGCTTTACCACCTACTCTTGTACTGAAGAATGAAGAACCACGGAACAGAATCAGAGAGCTTGTACCTTTCCCGAATTCACGTAAACTTCGACACAAAGACATAATTGATTTGGCTCTTAAAAATATAAAATCTGCAGCAGACAAAAGGAGAAAACTACACGGTAAAGCAAATGCAAAGAAATTGTATATTGGTCAGAAAGTTCTCATTAAAGCTCATTCATTGTCACATAAGAAGAAACACTTGAGTCACAAATTCTTTCTAGTTTACAATGAACCATACAGAATCCGACGTATACCACATGATAATTGGGTTGAAGTTGAAACTCCGCGTACTAGGAAGAGTAAAGGTTTACACCACATTTCACATGTAAAACCATTTATTGAGAGATAATCTGCTTTTTAACTTTGTCTTTGCCATAAAACTTTTCACTTCACATTTCTAGTATGCTTTGTCAGACTTAAGAAACTCTTAACATGCAACAATGTTTGAAGTTAAATATCCAGTCTAGAACCTAGGGAACATTTTTAAACAGAAATTACTATTGCATTGTTATAGTGAACAGACGACACAGTGTTGTATTTGTACATTCTTGCTTGTTAGTTGCATGATTACGTAACAACTATCAGGCTCACATACTTAGAACATATACCGGCACTGCTAATGAGATTTTCATGTAACATTTTGGTTTACTTGAAAAGACATTCTTTATTTGAAGTACTTTCTGTGGGATTAAAGATGACTTAACACTTGGTTTCTTTGACAGCTACACAATTATATCACGACGCTACTAATGTGTGACACAATTTACATTGTTGCTTTTGTGCTGTATCTGCTTTATATCTGCACAGTTTTTTGAATTCTTCTGCAAAGTAAAATATGTTTTAGTAGTAACTTTTCTGGTATAGCTACAATGAGACTGCCTTTTCCGTAGCACAACAATACATTACAGCACAGTACTTTCTTCATCATGGCAATAAGCGTAATAACTAAGATATCTATACGAAAAGCATTTCACTTTTGTTTATCATGAGGTAAGTACATTGGCTTCTGCAGAACTTAGCTTTCAGAGGACAATAACTACGACACTTCCACAGAGATTATCTTACAGCAAGATGCACATTTAGCGCTACAGGACATGTATTTGAGTGATTAATTTTGTACTTAAATCATTTATTTTTAAAGATATTTGAAGTACAATAATACAAAGGTTTTCCGTAATACATTTCATTCCATTGTTGTAATCTGTAACACCTGAGGGTATAATTACATTAATCCTCAGGGGGGTACAGGCTTACTTTGTGTACCATGTGTCTGGCAAGCACAAGGAGCCCTAGCTAATATGGTATTTGCTTATACAACTTTACACATCGGTACCATATTTCTCTAACACATGAATTACATAGCTATCTGATCATTTAACTGAGAGAGACAAACATTTATTTTACTACATCAGTGACAGATGTTTACGTAATTACACCGTTGGATAACTTCACACTTACGAAATTGTATTTTGTCTGCACTTTGTGAACTGTTCATAATTTTCCGGAACCATTGTGATGTTATGAGAGCTTTGAATGATATATTTGGTATGGGATCACGATTTTTAAAGTACGTTTGAGGTAGATGACACTATTGACATGAGCAGAGAATTTTTTTAGGTTTTGAAATTATTGGAGGAAGCTACGACGATTTTGAGATTTGGCTGAGTTTTTATGATGTTATTATTATGATGACAATGTGTATTATGCGTTTGAGGTATGTTTATGATCAATAAGCTGATGATATATGAGGAATTTGATTATGATGAAATATTGAAGAACTGTCGCCGAATATGTATGTGTGTAACAAGGTAAGGAATAATGAGTAGTGGATAGGGACTCTGGTTTGTGAAAAAGGTTGTTGGAAACCAAGAATCGTACTTTAAGAGTTATGAAATGTGTGTATATGCGTGAATGTATCACAATGCTGGCGAAAATTTTTTGGACGCTGTTATATTTATAGGATTTTGTTTCTAGAGATTTGTAACGCAAATTCTTGACCTGTGAAATATTTTTATGAGACTGTCACTGTGGCGGAAACTGCCATCATAAATATTTCAGCAAGAAAGGTAAGTGACCTTGACGTAATGCGTTTTGGCGCCCAGCTGAGAGGTAGTTGTCTGACAAAAGAAAGCCATTAGGTGGAGAAAAAAAGTGGCCATTATCCTCGCCATTGACATTCCTTTAGAGAAAGCATCGCAAATACAACACGCTCATTACTTGGAAAGATACATCTGCACACCTGATTATGACAAGCGTCTTTCTACGAGAGTTGAGAGAATTTCTACTAACTTATGAAATGTCACATGACTATTGAATGATATTTTTATGTTTTGCTTTTCATAGTTGCTTATTTCATTTGATATCTAGTTTCCAGCTGTGTTGCAGTATTGCTTTTATAAAATAAAATGCATTTGGTAATGTGAACACTTTCTGTCAACAGATCTATTAAATAATAATTTTGTAATCCACATTCCTAAAAAAAAAAAAGGAGCACTTGGAAAGGAAAGAACAATAAGAAGGGACTAGTAACAGTAACTGCACACAAATTTTCTTTTCAGGTACATGGTAATATTTTTTTTACAATAAGTTGTTGTGGTGCACCACTTTGATTACTTAGACATTAAGATGTGATTATACATTTCCCTTGTCTGCATTGTTATCTTTAGTGTACTATTTTTTCTGCTTGAGCTATGTCATGTTTAGGTATTTCATTTTCTGCTGCTGGTTGCCAGGCATAATGTTACTGAATTTGACTTTGTATTACGCTGTTAAGCCAGTTTTACTACGCATTTATTTTTCTTGTTTGCTGCTTATTGCCTTATATTAGTTGTAATTTATGCTGCTTGCTTTGCCTCTTGTATTTTTTATCATTGCTGTTTGTGTTAATTGTTTTGCGCTGCTGCATTGCCTCATCCCTTAGTTTAGCATCTGAGCTCAGTAGATTCAAGTTAGCTTAAGAGGGGTAGACTATATAAAAAAACTGACTATGGAGAATAGGTAAAGAATGCATTGCGAAGTTATATGAAAAAGATTTGGGCCAAAATGAGAATTGTACAATCAGAAATAATTATTTTGAAAGAAATACGAATAGAATACAGGAAAGAGGTATAGATAGGACTTTTTGGGAATAATGATGAATGAAGGGAGATCTCCAAGAAGCAAAGAAAGTTTTGTTTGCAAATACTGCAATAAAACAAAACCTGTCCTTTCCTTGTGTTATCCCTCTATATGTTTGTGTACCCTTGTGTATTTGTGTTTTTCCTGTCTTTATGTGTTTAGCTGATGAGAGCTATGTTGTAGAATTTTTCTGATAATATGTTATTTTCTTTGTAAAGATGTTTAGACATTATTTATTCTGTTTTGTTTTAATGCTCATGTGTGAAGTTGATGTTTCAAAAGTTATTCTGATCTTTTATACATTTACTTATGTCATAATTCCTGTAACACTGATGTGTATGTTATTTCGATTCTTTTGTAAAGCCCATATTACTACAAATGTTATCTGTACTATTATGTTCTTTAATGATGTATTTTGTACCTTTGGAATTGTATTTTCATGTTGTAAATTTATAATTGTATAGACACCAGTTCTTCAAAATAAGTTACATTTCACTGCACACGTTTCTGTTGGTCATAGTATATGGACAATATGTGAGAAGTAGGGACTGTTAGTGCTTGCACGTGTGTTGATAATTCAGCAAGGGACTGGATAACAGCATTGCTGGTTCTAAGGACAATTAAAAAAAACTTTGTCAGTGCACAAGTGATGGTTTATGGACTTGCCATATTGTCCGCAAGAGTCTTCGATGGTGATTGTGTACCTGCACAGTCACAACAGATGGTTGCTGGCCGTCTCTACAAGGACTACAGTGGGTCTGCGTCTTTGCTGACTCACCAGTGCCATTATTTCTACAAGGACTGCAGTGGGTCTCCGCCTCTGGTGGCCCACCAATATCGTAATCTCTACCTGGACTACAGTGGGTCTGCTCTGTGATGACCTACCTACCAATATTCTTCAAAACTTCGAATGACTCTGCTGTGGGTTTGCTCTGTTGTGACCCATTACTTGCCTGCATGTCGAGAGTCAGCACTGTCTTTCCGTTGGAAGGACAACACTACTTCCTCAAGACTACATGGAAATCCACTACCTCCATGTGCATTTTATTTTACTGCTCAGACTTTGAGAAAAACACTGGAATTTTACTGTGATGAACAATCTGGACTGTCTTTATGGACTGTGAGAAAATTTTAGCTTTTGACTAACAATGTATCAATAAGTGTGTGCATTTGATATCTTTGTTATTGTAATTATGAAAAATTTTATCAGATCATTATTGGCCGCTGCCCAAGACAATTTGTAACATTTTTTTGTGGGGAGCATGGGGGCTATGTAAGTAGGCTGTTTAGGCTTTCTTATTGGTAACGCCACCTCTGTCTGAAAATCACTGGCTGTGCTGTGTGCAGTCTGTGGCTGCTTTGCATTGTTGTAATACTCGCCATTGTAGTGTTAGGCAGCTGGCTGTGAACAGCACGTAGCGTTGCGCAGTTGGAGGTGAGCCGCCAGCAGTGGTGGATGTGGGGAGAGAGATGGCGGAGTTTTGTAATTAGTCATGAACTGCTATATATATTATGACTATTAAGGTAAATACATTGTTTGTTCTCTATTAATATCTTTCATTTGCTAACTATCCCTATCAGTAGTTAGTGCCCTCCGTAGTTTGAATCTTTTATTTAGCTGGCAGTAGTGGCGCTCGCTGTATTGCAGTAGTTCGAGTAATGAAGATTTTTGTGAGGTAAGTGATTTCTGAAAGGTATAGTTTAATGTTACTCAGGGCGATTCTTTTGCAGGGATTTTTGAAAATCAGATTGCGTTGCGCTAAAAATATTGTGTGTCAGGTTAAGCACAGTCATGTATAAATTGTTCAAAGGGGACTTTTCATAGGGTAGACTGGATGGAGCAGTATGTAGCCGGCCCGAGTGGCCGTGCGGTTCTAGGCGCTACAGTCTGGAGCCGAGCGACCGCTACGGTCGAAGGTTCGAGTCCTGCCTCGGTCATAGATGTGTGTGATGTGCTTAGGTTAGTTAGGTTTAATTAGTTCTAAGTTCTAGGCGACTAATGACCTCAGAAGTTAAGTCGCATTGTGCTCAGAGCACACAGTAGTATGTACAGACGAAAACATTAGCGCATGATGGGGAAAAATGATTTACGGGCAAATGTAAACAATACATTTGCTATAAATGCCGTAACTTCTAATAATATCCTGAATATCAGAAAACTAATGACCAAAATTTTCCAAAGACTTGCTGCTGAATAGCCATTCTCGTGTTATGCCTCATGCATAACTTAGTGAATTTTCTTATTCGAACGAAAATTTGGATTTGTAAGTGTCAGTGCTAGGATAGTGTTGAATATGGGAATGAAGTTACGCAAAACGTATTTTCTTTGGAAAAGAATGGCGCCTGAAATGTAACATTGCCCACAAAAATGGAACACTACGTTAAAATTCAACGTTATTCAGAAGATGATATACTAAGATCCAACAGAAGTTAATTCCTCCTATGAAGATATACTGAATTAGTCATCTAGTGACAAAGAATGTGCTCGGGACTAGCTGTGACATGATGACGCAGTGTATATCCAGTATTGTACTTGTAATTTTGGAAGTTCAATTTGGAATATGTACTATACGACTAAAGTAACATGTTATTAAGCTGTAGCAATGATTAATCACAGCAACTCTGTCTCGTTTCTTTGATGTTGAGTTATTTCATCCCATAGTACTTTTGGTCAAGCTGGGTTTGGCTGTTCATTGGTTTGCATACATTCTTTATCTCTTGTTTCATTTTACTGGCACACATGAAAACAGCAACATAGTGTCCACTTCACATGTAGTGCCTTACATATTTTTTTATGGACAAAAAAGATTTATAAACTGCAGAACACCGTGAAATTTAGGGATGTCCCTTGTCTACCCTGTATTGTTGTGATGGATGCAGACTTTTTCAATGATACTTGGTGGAAAAATTCTTATTTGCTTAATCTACACTTCATTCGAGAGACGTGATAAGTCAAGGTCCGGTTGAATAATATTGTGGAAATTTGTTTGATATATCAGGCTCAAATATGCACAGTTAACCTTCTTGAACACTATGTAGGGGAAACGACTATAAATACTGCGTAATTATTGGAAGAGAGAGTTTTCTTTCCTTATCTCAAATGTTGTATTCCTTAACTTTTCAGCTTTCTGCGATGATCGATTCAGTTAAGAAATGATGAAGTAGTGTTAAAACTAAGTGACACGTGAAACCTGTTGGAGACTATTCCAACAAGCAGCGACAGGTTAGCGGGACATTTGAAATTGCATCCTGTAATACTTGTAGCTATGGGGTAGAGTGGATGTAGTAGTTATGTACAGACGAAAACATTAGCGCATAATAGGGAAAAATGACTTACGGTATTAAATCAGATGAAACACTGGTGACTTTTTGAAAAGGTATGACGTTTTCGTCAGCTGTACTTAAATGGCCTTTCCCTGGTTTCACCTGGTTATTTACGAGACCTCGCAACAACAAATGCGGGCTATACCAAGGTCCACTAAATTCTTACAACACTCATGTCATAAACGTTGGCGTGAACTAAGTTCCTGAGAAGAAACCACATCACCGTATGCGGTATCTACTGATTCATAGTGCCAGCAACTTTCCCATTTTCCGTAGCTCACTGGCGTCTACGATATGACTGGTTGCTACCGTTAGCTTTTACCGTCCCCCCTATGTATATAAAAGTTTCCAGGGGCGTCGCTTATCTCCTCCTACAAGCGCCATACACGTGGTTGAGCAGTGTGCTAGCCCCGCCTGTGTCCGCTAGTTCCGAGGACAGCCACCCGCCCGTGAGGCGCTTTCTTCGCGGCCTTCCCTTAACGATGTCGTCAGCGTAATGAGCTAGGCCAAACTTGAACGCTTCCTGCTCTGCAGTCGGCGCACACCCTATTGCACTTCTCGACGTGAACTCCAGGCAATCTCGCGGCCGTCTTAATGGCACTCCACATTTTTCCCCACCTGTTACAATTCTCCAGGGCGTGTCCAAGTTTACTGTTCTTAAATTCAGTCGGATGGCGGTAACTTCTTTGTCTCCTGAGTTACCGCGTGACTTGTGTTTAAGACAAGGCAGAAAGTTCTGGACCAGATGATAAAAGTAATTAGTCTCAAAATAAAAGTAAAAAGTTAGAACAATGTAAAGAAATTCCTCTTTATCTATAGTTAAACAACAAAAGTCTCCATCCTTAAATTTTAAAATAGTTCTTCTTCAACATTAGACCAGTTGATCTGTAGCGACTTCTTTATCCATCCATCTTCTCTTGGGTATATCAGTGATTCTTTTCGTTTGGGGATTTACTGTAGCAGTTGTTTTGGAATACATTCATCTCTCAATCTTTGATTATTTTCTTTCCATTATTTTCTGCATTGTTTAACCTTTTCGTCAGATTCATACATTCTTTCGGATGATTTTATTTTTTAATCTCTCTCTTCTTACTACCCCCCTGCACTGTTCGTGAAAATCTCATCTCGGCTGCTTGGAGTCTACTAGGTATTCCAGAGTTCGTAATCCAGCTTTTCGTCCGTATGCTCCAAGGTAAGTACCATAACGTAAGAAGATGTTAGCAATCAACCTTTTCGTACTTTTACCTTAGCGTTCGTTTCATTGTTCCGTACATCACATTGAAGCTTTCAATCATTTTTTCAATATAAGAAGGGCAGCTAACTCTAAATATAGATAAATGTACATTAATGTAGATGAATAGGAAAAAGAATCTTATGATGTTTCAATACTCCATTAGTAGTGTAGCGCTTGACACAGCCACGTCGATTAAATATTTGGGCGTAACATTGCAGAGCGATATGCAGTGGAACAAGCATGTAATGGCAGTTGTGGGGAAGGCTGTAAGGTGTCAGGCAAATCCAACACCTTCCATGAAAACCCTGGCATGATAATCAAATCCAGTAGTATGTCACATAGCTCCGAATAAATCGTGACATTAAATTAACCAAAGTAATACGAGTAACGAGTGAGCAAATGGAATACCACAGACTAACACAAGAATGCCTAAATGCATGTCATACCTTCCCACCGTGAGACAGATGCAGTTCCGAGGGGAGAAACGAGAACAGAAGCCGAGAGCAGAACCGTGTTAAGCTAGAAGGCCCTACGATAAGGGACGGACTGAACACCCACGTCGCCAGCTAACCACTAGGACCACCCCAGCTGCAAGTTTCAGCATGAGACTTTTTCGCGTCTCTGTTACGTCAGGACCACCCCCCAGCCCATGTTAAAAGCTAGAGCCCTCCAGAAGAACAGTATAGATCTTACGATAACACAAAAAGGGCCACCCCCCAGCCGCAAGTTTTAGCGTGAGACTTTTTCGCGTCTCTGTTACGTCAGGACCACCCCCCAGCCCATGTTACAAGATAGAGCCCTCCAGAAAAACAGTATAGATGTTATGATAACACTAAAGGACCACACCAGCTGCAAGTTTTAGCGTGAGACTTTTTCGCGTCTCTGTTACGTTGCAAACTTTAAAAACATTGGCCCACCACGAAAAGTATAACCTTTCTCATTGGATAGACAGAATTTTTGTAGGCGGAGTTTAAGGTTAACATTGAGACTCTGATTGGTCAGATGAAAACACAGCCAGATAGTTTTTTTTAAACCAACTTCGGTAAATTGTAGTAAGGAGAAGTTAGGAGAGAGTTGCTTCCAAGACGGCGAGGTGAGCGGAGCAGTGCTGCCCGCCGCCCCCTGACGAACACCGGCAAGGTAATGAACAAACGCGATGCCGCACAACAGCGCATAAAGCTTCACTCAGAACTGCAGAAGTATCATCTGTTACACCCCATTTTTGCGTAATACTAGTGTCGATCGTCAATTAAAGCTCATGGTGTTCATATTTGCCACTTGAAGTAAAAATCTGAAACGCGATGGTTTTTCTGTTATATAGTTATTGAGAAGCCACATCAGCCACTGTAATTTACGACAAGTTAGATAAGTAATTACAGGTAATTGAGGGTCACTGTAGACCATTTTGATAGTTTTCTCTCTTGTGAAACTTAATTTAAACATAGCTTATAGATGTGATATGGCATAGGTCATCCTTCGATCCATTGTAGAACTTGGAAACCCACTCAGGGAATATTCGTTCACATTTTTGTTGAACGCAGTTGGTTTTTACCATCCTGTATTAAAACATTTCCTTTTATCAATAGTGCAATTTATAAACAATGTTTTGTGAGTAGAATAAAATTTCCAATGGTAAACTTAACTGCTTTTTCGACGTTCTTTTACCAGCTAACTAAAAATAGGAAAGCCTTGAACCCCTTCCACTAAATTTAGTTAGTATTAAGATGCTTTTACATGGAGTGCAGTGGAGCTGACGCTGAAATCATTAAGTATTTGGTTATATCATCGCTAGTCTCACTGAACTCTTCTGAATTCTACATGTCATGTGTGATCTGGCGTCTCCTTACCAGCAACAGGTCCCAGGTTCAAACTAGTCAATTCCCTAAAAAACACGCTCAGAGCGTCGTTGCGCGAAAGTGGTAGGGAGACACGATATAGAACAAACAGACACCACGCAGAATGTTCGAAGGCGGATAGTCGTCTTCGGTTCATTGGTAGAATTTTCGGAAGATGTGGTTCATCTGTAAAGGAGACCGCTTATAAAACACTAATACGACCTATTCTTGAGTACTGCTCGAGCGTTTGGGATCCCTATCAGGTCGGATTGAGGGAGGACATAGAAGCAATTCAGAGGCAGGCTGCTAGATTTGTTACTGGTAGGTTTGATCATCACGCGAGTGTTACGGAACTGCTTCAGGAACTCGGGTGGGAGTCTCTGGAGGAAAGGAGGCGTTCTTTTCGTGAATCGCTACTGAGAAAATTTAGAGAACCAGCATTTGAGGCTGACTGTCGGCACCTTACATTTCACGGAAAGACCACAAAGATAAGAGAAATTAGGGCTCGTACAGAGGCATATAGGCAGTCATTTTTCCCTCGTTCTGTTTGGGAGTGGAACAGGGAGAGAAGATGCTAGTTGTGGTACGAGGTACCCTCCGCCACGCACCGTATGGTGGATTGCGGAGTATGTATGTAGATGTAGATGTAGATATCAACTTGGCCGGGGTATGACATGTCACTATCCAAGACTCTGAAGGCATTAAATTGTATAAGGGGCAGTCAAATGAAACCGAGACACACAGAACAAAAGTAAGTATACTCTTTATTTTTTCTGAAGCAACCCCATAAGTTTTAATACATTTTTCCCGTTTAGAGAACAGACGGTGAATGTCTTCGTGGTAAAATGTTTGCGGTTGCCTATTGAATCATGACTGCGCACAGGCGAGAACCTCTTCGCCCAAAGTAGGCCGTTGGCCATGAATGTCTTCCTCCAGGGCTTCAGAAATATGATACGGAAATCGCATCGGGGCTTAATGGAGGATGTGCAAAACGGCTTCCAGCGAAACGTATGCAGGGTACGCGAAACAACAATGGCAACGTGTGATAAAATCCTTTTGTGTACTAGGTCATGTTATTCTGTAAAATGAGAGATGAAGTATACTGGGTGGTTACAATTAACCACAGAAACTAATTACCGTACGACGACCACACTGGGTAGCATTAATGTCAAGGACATGGGGAAGAGAAGTAATGCAGAATCAATTCAACTGAAACACTTCTAATGTGCTGCTACGGTACATAGTCCCATTACATACCGGTACCATTAATGTTGCAAAAGGGGCTTAATATTGCGCCCATCAGTGTCAAGAAGAGCCTGAAAGCGCAGGATTGCATTCTGCACAGCAGAACGCAGCTTTTCAGTAGGTATGCTGGCTACCTCTCTTGATCTGCTGCGCTTCAGTGTGAAGCTCCCATGGTAAACACTCTCCTTCAGGTAGTCCCACAACCAGAAATCACCGGGAGTGAGATCAGGTGACCGTGCCGGCGAAGCATTTGGAAACGATCCGCTGATAATTCGGTCGTTTCCAAATGTATTCCGGAGAAGCTGATGAACTTCACGAGCGGTGTACGGTGGAGCCCCATCTTGCACGGAAACTGTTGAGTTCAATGCGTCTCTGTCCTGTAGGGCGGGTGTGACATGCTGGGGAAGCATATCGCAGTAACACTGGCCTATCACACTGTTCGTCGTTGGTCCTTGAGCGCCAACCTGTTAAAAAAATAATGGGCCATTAACGAAAGTAGCCGTGAAGCCACGCCACACGGTGACACGTTCACCATACAGAGGAACTTCATGCACAGTTACTGCGGGTGAAGATCCCCACACTCGGCAGTTCCGTGGGTTCACCTCACCCGTCAAAGAAAAATGACATTCGTCTGTCCGTAGGATGTTCCATGGCCAGTCCTCGTCAACTTCAGTCCTTGCGAGAAAGTGCATTCTGTGGTGCAAGCCACTGTGCGATATGGACCTTGTACGGATGCCATTTGAGAATGGTTCGAATCACCTTCCGTACAGTGGACCACGAGATGTTCAACTGTCGTAACACAGCACGCGCACTGCCTGGCGATCGGGAATTGCGCGCAGCGTTGTCTGCCGTACCAACAGGGATTTCATCAACCACCTGTGGTGCAACCGGTCGTCGGCCTCTTCCCATAGCGACGCCCAGTTCTCCAGTTCACTCGCACTTCTTCATCATGCTCCAAACAGCAGGTGGAGAAAGAGGACCCTTCCGTAATCCTTTCAGCCGGCGATACTCTCGAAGTACAGCCGCAGCATTACTGTTGTTTCGATAGCAGAGCTTCATCACTGATGGCCTACTCCTTTTGTCCAAGCTCATGTTGAGACGTCACTGCGACTGCGACTGTTCCAAGCTCATGCTGACATGTCAATAAGTGCACTGCAACTGGTCAGATGAGTGAGACTACGCGTCATGATGACTGAACATGGCACCTGGTGGTCATAGTTGGAACTGGACGGTGCCGCTGTGACGCAGGGAAATCATGCATCCCATACTCCGGGCATAAATGCTACCAAGTTTGGTACTCGTACGGAAATTAATTTCCGTGTTAGAACGTGTTAAGCAGGGAAAGTTTAAGTATAGCCACACGGTCCACATTTAGATCGAATTGCAGTGGTCTTCTTCAGAGCGATGAACTGTAGGGCTCCAAATACGAACCTACACAACTAGCCATTGAAATTGCTACGCCAAGAAGAAATGCAGATGATAAACAGGTATTCATTGGACGAATATATTATGCTAGAACTCACATGTGATTACATTTTCACGCAATTTGGGTGCATAGATCCTGAGAAATCAGTACCCAGAACAACCACTTCTGGACGTAATAACGGCCTTGATACGCCTGGGCATTGAGTCAAACAGAGCTTGGATGGCGTGTACGTGTACAGCTGCCCATACAGCTTCAACACGATACCACAGTTCATCAAGAGCAGTGACTGGCGTATTGTGACGAGCCACCATTGACCAGACGTTTTCAGTTGGTGAGAGATCTGGAGAATGTGCTGGCCAGGGCAGCAGTCGAACATTTTCTGTATCCAGAAAGGCCCGTACAGGACCTGCAACATGCGATCGTGCATTATCCAGCTGAAATGTAGGGTTTCGCTGGAATCAAATGAAGGGTAGAGCCACGGGTCGTAACACATCTGAAATGTAACGTCCACTATCCAAAGTGCCGTCAACGGGAACAAGAGGTGACCGAGACGTGTAACCAATGGCACCTCATACCATCACGCCGGGTGATATGCCAGTATGGCAACGACGAATACACGCTTCCAATGTGCGTTCACCGCGATGTCGCCAAACACGGATGCGACCATAATGAGGCTGTAAACAGAACCTGGATTCATCCGAAAAAATGACGTTTTGCTATTCGTGCTCCCAGGTTCGTCGTTGAGTACACCATCACAGGCGATCCTGTCTGTCATGCAGCGTCAAGGGTAACCGCAGCCATTGTCCCCGAGCTGATAGTGCATGCTGCTGCAGACGTCGTCGAACTGTTCGTGCAGATGGTTGTTGTCTTGCTAACGTCCCCATGTGTTGACTCAGGGATCGAGACGTGGCTGCACGATCCGTTACAGCCATGCAGATAAGATGCCTGTCATCTCGACTGCTACTGATGCAAGGCCGTTGGGATCCAGCACGGCGTTCCGTATTACCCTCTTGAACCCACCAATTCGATATTCTGCTAACAGACATTAGATCTCAACGCGAGCAACAATGTCGCGATACGATAAACCGCAATCGCGATAGGCAACAATCCGACCTTCATCAAATTCGGAAACGTGATGGTACGCATTTCTCCTCCTTACACGGGGCATCACAACAACGTTTCACCAGGCAACGCCGGTCAACTGTTGTTTGTGTATGAGAAATCAGTTGGAAATTCTCCTCATGTCAGCACGTTGTAGGTGTCGCCAGCGGCGCCAACCTTGTGTGAATGCTCTGAAAAGCTAATCATTTGCATATCACAGCATCTTCTTCCTGTCGGTAAATTTCGCGTCTGTAGCACGTCATCTTCGTAGTGTAGCAATTTTAATGGCTAGTAGTGTAGTAAAACAGAAGTAATATCCGGCGTTCCCCAAGGAAGTGTTATAGGCTCTCTTTTGTTCCTGATCTTTATTAACGACTTAGGAGACAATCTGAGTAACTCTATTAGATTGTTTGGAGATGATTCTGTCATTTACCGTCTAGTAAAGTCATCCGATGACCAAAACGAATTGTAAAATGATTTAGATGAGATATCTGTATGGTGCGAAAAGTGGCAGTTGACCCTGAATAAAGAAAAGTGTGATGTTATTCACATAAGAACAAAAAGAAATCAGCTAAATTTCGTTTACACGATGTCACACAATTCTGAAGACTGTAAATTCAACTGAAACTTAGGGATTACAATTACAAATAACCTAATTTGTAACCATGAAGATAATGTTGTGCGTAGAGCAAACCAAAGACTGCGATTCATTGGCAGAAAGAAGGTCCACTAAAGAGACTGCTTACACCACAGTTGTCCGCCCTATTCTGGAGTACTGCTGTGCGGTGTGGGATCCGCATCAGGTGGGCCTGACGGATGACATCGACAAAGTTCAAAGAAGGGCGGCTCGTTTTGTACTATCGCGAAATAGGGGAGATAGTCCCACAAACATGATACGTGGAGTGGAAATCATTAAAACAAAGCCATTTTCCGTTGCGAGGGGATATTCTCACGAAATTTCAATGACCAATTTTCTCCTCCGATTGCGAAAGGATTCTGTTGGCACCCACCTACATAGGGAGAAACGGTCACCACAGAAAAATTTAAGTGCTCGTTTTTCCAGCGCGCCATTCGAGAGTGGAACGGTAGAGAAACAGCTTGAAGATGTTTCATTGAACCCTCTGCCATGCACTTGATTGTGAATAGCAGAGGAATCACGCAGATGTAGCTGCAGATGAGATCTAAGCGATGCAGGTCGATGTACAGTTCTCGGGAGCTCACTTCCTATTTTTACCGAGCGCATGCATTTGGTAGCAGTCTGATTGTGACGTCATCCGAGGCTGCGCGTAAGCCAGCGTTTGACTGACGAGGACAATGACAGCTCGTTGCGAAGTGGTGTGTTTCGAAATTTAAATTATGCAGGACGGTGTACAGTCCTCGCCAGTTCACGTTGTATTATTACAGAAAACATGCGTTCAATCGCGGCCTGGTTGTGACGCCATCCGAGGGAGCGCGTAAGCCGACGTTTGATTGACGCGGACAGCATGATATTTGAGTGCAAAGTGTCTCTTTCACAGCCTCTCAGGCCGTATTTATATATGGGCGCAGCGGACGGTCGAAGGAAACTTCTGCCGTCGTCTGTTGCATGCCCAGGCAGCAGCCTCTAAATGGCCGCTTTCTCGGACACGTATTATTTTATAATACTGTCAGGAATCAATTAAGAATCTTGGTAATTTTCATATGAATGGAGTTAAACTGGCTTTAATTACGGAAAAAAGGTTTAGGTCGACTGCATTTAAACTTTGCCTGCTAGAATTTTTAGAACGGAACCGGCAGGAGAACATGGCCTATGAACTACAACTTCAAGAGACTATTGACTGGTATTTACATAAAAGTCTTGAACTTGCTACAATTCTATTATATAATACATGTAATAAAGTGCTGTAATCAGAACTGTCTATCATTAATATAACTGATACTTAATCTACCACAAATAGGGACGCTCTTGTTCCAAATCTAGTTTTCTCAGACTGCTTGAAAACTATTAGAGATAGCCTAATCGGGTCACAAAGCTAAAGTTTTTATATCAATCCGAAGCTTCACACGTGTGGTTTCACCGCCAGACACCACACTTGCTAGGCGGTAGCCTTTAAATCGGCCGCGGTCCGTTAGTATACGTCGGACCCGCGTGTCGCCACTGTCACTGATTGGAGACCGGGCGCCGCCACACGGCAGGTCTAGAGAGACTTCCTAGCACTCGCCCCAGTTGTGCAGCCGACTTTGCTAGCGATGGTTCACTGACAAAATACGCTCTCATTTGCCGAGACGAGAGCCTTCACCTACGTCATTTGCTACGACCTAGCAAGGCGCCATTATCAGTTGCTATTGATCTTGTAATTCATGTATCGTCAAGAGCGATGTTCACCATTTATGGATTAAAGTTAAGTATTCCACTAGCTACGCCCGTTTATGTAAAGTCTAATTTCCCTGTCCCGTTCCAGACCTCACGCCAGCCTGCGTGAGTTAAAACGCGTGCCTTTCGTCTTCCTCTAATATTCCTGGGTTGGCTCTCCCGCCAATCGACAACAACACGAATTGTCATCTTTCTAATATTTAGCGCTTTCAATTTTTCGTAAAAACGCCGATTTTGACCAAAATATTACTTCAATCGAGTTGAGACTTGCAGCAGTTAGTTACGACATACATTTTCACATTCTGACCAGTTTATGGTTTTCTGGCTTTATTATTTAGCGCCACTTGATTTTTTCGTAAAACACTATATTTAGCGAAATAAATTCATCTGATCGCTCTGAGATTTAACAATTTTAACATTAATATACTGAAGCATATGTTAACAAAGTTTGGGAAAACTACATTAATTTTAAATTTCATCCTTATGTGTGGTGCAACACTTGTATGCTACTCACAGGCGCGTTATGATGACGCGGCGCTAGTAGCAGTGAACTGGGGTAAGTCCCGGTATACGCTCTCGCCTTTGTATCTCTAAAATGATACAGCACTTGTTTCGCCAATAGATATTTGCAGTATATCTGTCTAACGTGTACGCATGCGATGCTGAGGGCAAATCTCCAATATACATATATACCTCCTATACACACGGAGGGGGAAAAAAGTCGCAACATCAAGATGGAGTTGTGCGACTTAAACGAAAGATGGCAGACATGTTTCTGCATCTTAAAGATTTCGCGCCAGTGGTTGTTCGACATAAATGAAAGCTGGTAAGCGTGTTACTACCGCTGAAAGATGATGTCTACGCGAATTTCTCGCCGGTCCCATAAGAGTGGCATTAGTAGCGCCACTATGAGGACGCAAATCAGGTTTTTCTTTAAACACAAGCTGTAACAATCGTGAGCTAATTACCTTTGAGACTGGACGAGGTGAGTTGATGCTAGTCAAGAATGTCTTTAAGGCGACAAAGACGCCATTATCAATACCTCACTGGATTCGAACGAGATCGTGTACTAGTGCTACGAGAAGCTGGATGTTTGTTCTGCAATACTGCAGAGAGACTTGGCAGGAATGTAGCCACAGTACATGGGTGCTGGCAGCGGTGATCACGAGAATGTACGGCTGGAAGAAGACTGGGCTCCGGATGAGTACGTGGCATTACCGAGAGGGAACACCGTCGTGTTCGGTATATGACTCTGGCGCACAGTACTGAATCTGCAGCAGCAATGTGAGCCGCAGTTGACACCGCAGTAACACAACAAACTGTTAAAAATTGGTTCAAGGAGGGCTTCGAGCTAGACGCCCTGTAGCTTGCATTTCACTGAGTCCAGACCACCGCCATTGCGACTTCAGTGGTGTTGAAGTGAGAGCTCATTGGAGGGCAAGGAACGAACAGCATTCCATGTGTTTTCCAACAGGATAACGCTCACCCACATACCGCTGTTGTAAAAGAACCTGTTCTACCGAGTGTTTACTTGTTGTCTTGACCTGTTCGATCTTCATATCCGTCTCCAGTCGAACACATATGGGACATAATAGGACGACAACTTCAGCGTCATCCACATCCGACGAAATCCGTCTCTGTATTGACCGACGAAGTACAAAAGGCATGGAATTCCATCGCATAAACTGACATCCGGCACCTGTACAACATAATGCATCCAGAAAGACGTTCTCGCTCTGCAGCAGTGTGTGCGCTGACATGGAACGTACCGGCAGATTAAAAAAATGGTTCTGAGCGCTACGGGACTCCACTTCTGAGGTTATCAGTCCCCTAGAACTTAGAACTACTTAAACCTAACTAACCTAAGGACATCACATACATCCATGCCCGAGGCAGGATTCGAAGCTGCGACCGTAGCGGTCGCGCGGTTCCAGTCTGTAACGCCTAGAACCGCTCGGCCACTCGGGCCGGCGCAGATTATATCTGTGGGCTGGACGGAGACTCGGGCTCGGGACATTTGCCTTTCGCAGGCAAGTGCTCTACCGACTGACCTACCCAAGCACTTCCTTCGACCCGTTCCCATAGCTCTACTTCCGCCAGCACTCGCCTGCGAAATGCAAAGATCTCTAGTTCGAGTCTCGGTGTGGCACACAGTTTTAATCTACCAGCAAGTTTCACAATGCATGCACGTTTGCATGCTTGCCTTCACCGTTCTGGCGATCTAGAAGGATTTTACATTTGAAATGCTTTGTATCCCGCTTACATCAACCTGTGGTCTTGCAAAGTTAACCACTTACGTTCGAAATTTCATTTTTCTTCATTAATTATTTTCGTGGTGTTGCGATTTTTTTGTCGGTGTTTATACAAACGAGGTCCGCAACTCGTGTTGTTGCGGTAGCGTTCTCTCTTCTCGCGTATGGGGGCCCGGGGTCGATTCCCGGCGGGGTCAGGGGTTTTACATGCCTCGATATGACTGGGTTTTGTTGTGTCGTCTTCATCAGTATCATGCATCCTCATTACGGTCGGAGGAAGACAATGGCAAACCTCCTCCGCTAGGACCTTGCCCTGTACGGCGGTGCGGGTTTCCCGCATTGTCCCCTATGCTCCTCGGAGTATGGGACCTCATCATCATCCATCCAACGAGCATCTCAGCAGGCCATGAAAGCCCGAAAGATTTCTACCGGCCCCGTGTCACGCTCTGCTTTGCAGCGTTTGTGGATATGGTATATAGGGGCACGTCGTCAGCACACTGCTCTCTCGACCATTTTTCAGTCTTTCCAGACCTCAGTTGGCTTCCCTGAACCAGTCCTCCTGCCAAGCAAAAATCCTTAGGAGTACCAGGAATCGAAACCGGCTCCTCCACACGGTAGCCATCTGCATTGATCATTCGACTAAGGAGGAGGGTGAAACACACACACACACACACACACACACACACACAACGACTGCATTACAGACATTTTAACAACGAGACAGAGCCGGCTGCATAGATTATTCACCCTTCATGTTTTTCCGGTGAGCAGGTTGGCCACCACCTGGCACCGCATGTTAACTCAAGCAGAGGTGACCCGGAGGAATCACCACAACTCTTTATCTTGCCAACGCGAAGGAGAAGCAACTCAACAGTTGGCAAGCGTGGCCACACAGTGCAGATAGCAGCAGGGGTGCACTGTTTGTTGCATCCTTGACGGCAGGCTGTCAGGTATCTAGGTATCACTACAAATAACCGCCAAAAATGGTACCATTTTTACAGCATCAAGTCTTTCGAAACATCTCTCCTGCTGTTATTTGCAAAATTATTACCAACTGAAATAAATGTGCCATCGATGTCACACTTGGTACGAATGTAGAAATGGGAGACAGTCTAGTGAGGTGACTAGCTGTTCTAGCAACTTGCAATTATTACGTTTAATTAGGCGACTAAAGATTATTAGGGCAAGGTTATACCATTTTAATTAATTACTTTCCATGAGTGGATTCGTTATATGCTACCCATTCGTTCCCAGAACTGGAAATAAACTAATCATTCGTGTAATTGCGTTATGTCCTTTTAAAGAGTGGGCGGCAGTAACAGTCTCTCACGAAGTGCTACACTTCGACCTTCATGTGTTAATTTGCTTCGAAAGTGGCAGAACCCCTTAACTGTTTCTGCTTCTGTCACCTACTTTGATGCTTATCGCTATTCTCATCTCTGCCACTCCTCATTCATTACTTTCGCCTTCCTGACTTTTACGCCCAGTCCATATTTTTTACTCATTAGAGTGTTAAAAAAATGGTTCAAATGGCTCTGAGCACTATGCGACTTAACTTCTCAGGTCATCAGTCGCCTAGAACTTAGAACTAATGAAACCTAACTAACCTAAGGACATCACACACATCCATGCCCGAGGCAGGATTCGAACCTGCGACCGTAGCGGCCGCTCGGTTCCAGACTGTAGCGCCTAGAACCGCATGGCCACTCCGGCTGGCATTAGAGTGTTCGTTCCGTTCAATGGATCCAAGCACTTTGTTGTTTTCAGGAAGAAGAACAATCTAGGTTTCAAATTAAAACAGAAGCTTTTCTTAAGCGTTTCCCCTTTTTGAGGCAGCTTCAGAATTTGTTTGGGAACTGCGGGTAACGCGTTAGTCATATACAGCCGAAACTTTGGTAGGGTGAAGGTATGCAGCAATGTTAAGTTCTAAGATACAGGAATAGTCCTATCTCATAACTGCTGCATGCCTTTGCCGAAGCTGTATACCAGAATTTTGGCTATTATGACTAATCCGTCACCCACGGTTCCCAAACAAATTCTAAAGCTTCCCAAAAGGCGAAAGATGTAAACAAAGCTTTTGCTTGATGGTAACATGTGTGTCGCCTTAAAGGAATCCTTGACTAACATCTTCTGACGCTGACGAGCGTTACAGTGTCTATTTAAAGCAAAAATGATTTTCGTTCTCATAGCTGCGCTACTACCACCACTTTTTTACGACTTTCGCGAAATTTGAATAAAATCATCTTTCAAATGTAGAAACACACCTACCAACTTTCGTTTATAGCGCACAATTCCTTCTTGGTGTTGCGAATTTTCTTTACGTCAGTGAATTACCTACCGTTTAATGCAATTTTCTCTGTGATATCTGTTTAACACATGTTTCATGTCATTATCACGTTCTACAACTTTTTTTCATTTTAAAAGTAATGAAAAATGACATTGCATTTTTATAAGAATTAAACAGATCTCTTAGCAAAATATGAATTAAATTAAAAATGACACTCCCCCATACATATTTAGAAATACAATAACCAATTCCTGTTTTAAAATTAGCAGTTTTTGGATTAAGAATCACTATTTTTGATGCATGAAAAAATCGATAAAAGTGAATATCGATATTTTACTTCCGATGTATGATCAGCGTCGGTATTGTTCAGAACAGCTATTTAAATGATTTCCACCTGTACATACAGTTAGTGGGGAGGCTCTTCCTTGCACTTTACGTATTGTAACAACCAGAAGTAATCATACAGTACTATTTAAAATACAGAAACCTCCGCAGATGATATGAATCAGTATTAACATAACAGGAAATAGAAAAGCCTTCAGCAGTATGTCTATTGCTTTAACAGTAGTTGGAGATGATCGAATCAAAGATATAGATGAGATACAGACGCCAGGGGTTATTTAACGTCATAACTATATCGAGAGAGAGCACTGGCAGTGAGTTATAGGTTTATTTTCCTTACGATATCATTCCAATGGTTACGTCAAAATTATTTTCATCTTACGTTTATAGATTTTTCATCGAAAAATGATAAACTGTTTATCTTCTTGAAGCACGAGAATAATCTATTAATATAAACCCAGACAGTGTTATTTGTGGTGAGACTTTTAAATGAACTGGGTTAAGTGTCACGTATGTGAGGGCTGGAGACGATAACTTTACTCAGAAGTAGACAGTTTATCTTACTATTGCTGTGAGCACTGTAAACTGAAGCACAAATAACACTTGCAAAAATTGTCAGAAAAACTGCACAGTAGTGTTGGCTGTTATAAAACGGAAACTCCTTTTCTGAAGAAAAAAATCACGTCTCATTTAAAGTATTTTTGCTTTTTTTAGAGCTATACGACATGGAACTATTTGGGACTTTGAAGAGGTACGTCACATCCTTCTCTTAGTTAACGACAGATAACTGAACCCTTGTAAAATTTACGATTGCTGTTGGTACCAACTTGCGGTTCCTTCAATGTCGCTAGTATAGGGTGTAAAACAGGACTTTTGTACTTGTTTTGTACAGGGTGTTTCAAAAATGACCGGTATATTTGAAACGGCAATAAAAACTAAACGAGCAGCGATAGAAATACACCGTTTGTTGCAATATGCTTGGGACAACAGTACATTTTCAGGCGGACAAGCTTTCGAAATTACAGTAGTTACAATTTTCAACAACAGATGGCGCTGCAAGTGATGTGAAAGATATAGAAGACAACGCAGTCTGTGGGTGCACCATTCTGTACGTCGTCTTTCTGCTGTAAGCGTGTGCTGTTCACAACGTGCAAGTGTGCTGTAGACAACATGGTTTATTCCTTAGAACAGAGGATTTTTCTGGTGTTGGAATTCCACCACCTAGAACACAGTGTTGTTGCAACAAGACGAAGTTTTCAACGGAGGTTTAATGTAACCAAAGGACCGAAAAGCGATACAATAAAGGATCTGTTTGAAAAATTTCAACGGACTGGGAACGTGACGGATGAACGTGCTGGAAAGGTAGGGCGACCGCGTACGGCAACCACAGAGGGCAACGCGCAGCTAGTGCAGCAGGTGATCCAACAGCGGCCTCGGGTTTCCGTTCGCCGTGTTGCAGCTGCGGTCCAAATGACGCCAACGTCCACGTATCGTCTCATGCGCCAGAGTTTACACCTCTATCCATACAAAATTCAAACGCGGCAACCCCTCAGCGCCGCTACCATTGCTGCACGAGAGACATTCGCTAACGTTATAGTGCACAGGATTGATGACGGCGATATGCATGTGGGCAGCATTTGGTTTACTGACGAAGCTCATTTTTACCTGGACAGCTTCGCCAATAAACAGAACTGGCCCATATGGGGAACCGAAAAGCCCCATGTTGCAGTCCCATCGTCCCTGCATCCTCAAAAAGTACTGGTCTGGGCCGCCATTTCTTCCAAAGGAATCATTGGCCCATTTTTCAGATCCGAAACGATTACTGCATCACGCTATCTGGACATTCTTCGTGAATTTGTGGCGGTACAAACTGCCTTAGACGACACTGCGAACACCTCGTGGTTTATGCAAGATGGTGCCCAGCCACATCGCACGGCCGACGTCTTTAATTTCCTGAATGAATATTTCGATGATCGTGTGATTGCTTTGGGCTATCCGAAACATACAGGAGGCGGCGTGGATTGGCCTCCCTATTCGCCAGACATGAACCCCTGTGACTTCTTTCTGTGGGGACACTTGAAAGACCAGGTGTACCGCCAGAATCCAGAAACAATTGAACAGCTGAAGCAGTACATCTCATCTGCATGTGAAGCCATTGCGCCAGACACGTTGTCAAAGGTTTCGGGTAATTTCATTCAAAGACTACGCCATATTATTGCTACGCATGGTGGATATGTGGAAAATATCGTACTATAGTGTTTCCCAGACCGCAGCGCCATCTGTTGTTGAAAATTGTAACTACTGTAATTTCGAAAGTTTGTCTGCCTGAAAATGTACTGTTGTCCCAAGCATATTGCAACAAACGGTGTATTTCTATCGCTGCTCGTTTAGTTTTTATTGCCGTTTCAAATATACCGGTCATTTTTGAAACACCCTGTATGTAACATACCATTGGAGACCTTGTAATTTTAATTAACCAGTGAATAAACTGTAAGTTATGACATGCTTTGAACAAAATGTAAGATATCAGATGGTTTAGTGACCATATAACTCACCCCCCTCCCCCCTTAAGATTAATCATTTTCCTTCTGCAACTGGGTGAAGCCATCATACTGAAACCTCGTATTGTCATGTTGTAACTTATTTGAGCATTATTTAATTTTTTGTGTAATATTTCGTTTAACGCCTCTTCCATAATGTGCAAAACGGACGCTTCATTCGATTATTTATTGTTACGGTGACAGAAATGTATTCCAGCGTTTCGTTTCGTTTGGTTCCTACTTGTAGCCGTATTTAGGTTTCTGACGCAGAATATAAAATACTCTGACGCTCTCTCAATTCGTTCGTCCCCTCCTTTAATACACTATTTCACGGGCAGTTTGGCGCAAATTATTCGTTAACTGTGACGCGACAGCGAAAGCGGCAACGGCAGGAGTATCCCTGCCGAGAGGCAATCTCCTAGGAATAATATTTATTTTCCCGGTCCTCTCGGCTCGTTTCGCTCTCGGAGCCCACTCGTGCGCCTGTGACCAGTTCGCTGCTTTGATTTTGATGTTTACGGCCTGCGTACCGCGAGCGGAATTACTGAAAATACTGCACCCGGTCCGGCCGACGTATAGCGAACATCGAGATCTTGTTTCACTTGTGTGTGTGTGTGTGTGTGTGTGTGTGTGTGTGTGCGTGTGTGTGTGTGTGTGTGTGTGTGTCTGTGTGTGTATTTTACCAGAAGTTTGTTATGATAAACCTGCTAAACCTCACGCCTGTTTGTAGTGGGTTTCATCTCATGAATTGAGTCTTTCTTTCGCTGCCTGTGCAAATAAACAAATAACGAATCAAAATACTCCTGACCACTACTCTTTCAGAAGCTCCTTGCAGACGGAAGACACACTCACCGGGGCTGAACTCTCTTGATACTTGGTGGTAGCCTCTGAAACAGTGAAAACAATGAGTGTGCGATTTTAAGCTGCTGTTTTCAGGCAATAACAAACGTCAAAATATTCTCCATAGAAGAGAACGTGGAAACGCAGAAAAAATGGGGACACAGCATTTTGTTACGGAGAAAAACATTTGAAATGAACGAAGAATTTAATAGGAAGTGAGGCAAGCTGGATCACTCGTGTACATGAGCTGCTAGCGACCCAGCCCCGCCAGCAGTAAGTATCTACCGCCCCGCCATGTATCTTGCACAGCAGTAATCTTGTTTATGGGCCACAACATTTAGTTACGAATAAAATTCAGAGAATAATGTTAGATAACTGACTGTCATCAGTTTCACATAAGATTAGTCTGCATTTTGAAACTTTTGTCAGATGATTTGTCAAAAGCAGATGTTTCCGAATCAATTTTTATTTGGACTCTAGAAATAACTTCCGTTTTTGTCTGTCCCCTCATGGTATTACACAGAATAAAAAGTAATATTTTAACAATTTTAGCTTCTGAGCCCAGAAATATATTCAAACATCATTTCACACAAGCTGACTTTTTAATCAACACACATTACAAAATAAAATACATTAAAAAATATTCTGCAGGCCGGGGTGGTCGAGCGGTTCTAGGCGCTACAGTCTGGAACTGCGCCACCGCTACGGTCGCAGGTTCGAATCCTGCCTCGGGCATAGATGTGTGTGATGTCCTTAGGTTAGTTCGGTTTAAGTAGTTCTAAGTTCTAGGGGACTGATGACCTAAGAAGTTAAGTCCCTTAGTGCTCAGAGCCATTTGAACCAAAAAATATTCTACAGAACACCCGTAATTTATTTCGTGACTAACTTGTGTAAAAACATGATGTCAACAGTGTTCCATTGATTTTTAAACTTTTTCTTCTTTGCCCTCCTTGCAGATCCTTGGATGTGACGACCGTCCCTCTTCAACATCAAACGGCAGTCGGCCACCACAGTTGCACTCCAGTTCCCCCGGTACGTCCACTCCATCTCTTTAATATCTTGGCGAAAACGTTCACCTTTCTCTTCACTATAACGTACGAAATTTTCCGGAAAGTAGTCAACATCTAAGTGTAGAAAGCGGACTTTCAAACTCATGTTATAGCCCACCATCTTGAAATTTATCAACATTTTTCTCAACTATGGCCTTACAAATAGGATCCTTGGTATTCCCTAGAAAGTTCTCAGTAACTGAAACGAAGGCGGTACATGTGTCTTTTTCTCTCTCCTTCATTGCCTTAAAAAAATCTTCGTCCTTCATCAATTTCTTTATTGGAGAACCAACAAAAATTCCAGCTTTCAATTTGAAGGGAAATTTCTTGTAAATATACTTGAAGCAGCCTCCATCCTGTGGTAGAGCCTTTACAAATTGCTTCATCAAGCCCAGTTTCATGTGTATTTGTGGAAGGGAGATTTTTTTGTTTTTACAAGCGGTTCGTGCAGGATGTTTTTAGTTGCAGGCACAAAATTTCTCTGCTCTGGCCGGACTCTCACAATTCAATGTCTTTCCTCTGGCCGACTGTCCCATTTGCATAGAAAGCAAGGCATTTCTGTGAATCCACTTTGTTGTCCTAATAGTATTCTGTCACCTTTTTCGTACCTGAAATATACAGTACGTCTAAGTGTCCATCCTTAGTATTAACATCCTAACCTAACACAGACACATTTGTTCCTAATAAATAATGTTTCTCAAAGCTTGACTCTCAAATTCAAAAGTTAAAAGCAAAATTTTTTTAAAGAACTTTTTCAAAACATTTTTTTCAAACTTTACTGTACTAATAATTTCTTTACATTTAGTATTAATTAACTCAGTGAAAAATGAATTAACTCTTCCCCTCAAAAAAATATCAACAGTACCTAAAATTGGGACTACTACTGAAATATTTATTTTTTCAAATCTGTTTTAATAATTAAGCAAGTTACTGTTACAAATATTGCTGATTCAAATTCTTGCTCTTTCTTTCTAAATTTCCTTTTGGAAAATTTTACTGCTTAACATTGTGCAAATAAGGTATTATAAACCAAGAAAAAATTACATGATTAAATATATTGAAAATAAATTTCTGCCACCATCTGTGGCTCTGAAAAATATCATTATACATCATATAAGAGAACACAAAATCATTAAATACACTGAAAATTATTCAGGCCACTTTCTGCAGTTCTGCAACTCCTCCTATATACATTATATAAAAGAGAAAACCATTTTATAAAATTACGGAAAATTACTCTATCTATCTTCAGTAGTTCTGTAACATACCTTACGTACTGCTATACACAGTGAATACATACTCTATGACTCACGCCAACCTCAGTGGCTCTCCATTACACATTAGACACAATATATAAGGAATACACATTATTAACAGAGAATACCAAAAATTCTTATAGAAAAGTACTGAACATTACTCACACCAACTCATGCGGCTCTCAACCCCATCTCATACACAATATTCAAGAAAAATACACATTACTGTATTGCCCTTCAGTTCACTTTCATTCCTCTCTCTTTCTTGTTACTATTTTAGATTCTTACTGGAACCACTAGCTTTCCGTATGCGTCTACAACAACACTATTATTTACACCACTACATTTACATTATGGATGAAGGAAAGACGATAGCAGAAGTTCTGAATGATGAAGAGGTAGATTGACAACTCGAAAATAAACGGAAATGGTATTGCCAACAACTCGGGACACCTGGTGTTCGTCAACCACCAGACAATGCACAGAATGCGTGTCCCCTAAGACCTCATAGTTACTGCTGTTCAATTGATCCTTCAATATGTATTACTTTAAAATAACAGTGTTTCTTAAGCCCAGCAATTTGCGTGACTTAACATATTCTAACCTGGCAGAAAATCCAAAGAGATTCTGGTTGTATGTGAAGTGTGTTAGCGGCAAGAAACGATCAATGCCTTCTCTGCGCGATAGCAATGGAGATACTATCGAAGACAGTGCTGCCATAGCAAAGTTACTAAACACAGTCCTCCGAAATGCCTTCACAAAAGAAGACGAAGTAAATATTCCAGAATTCAAATCGAGAACAGCGGCCAACATGAGTAACGTAGAAGTAAATATCCTCAGAGTAGTGAAGCAATTTAAGTCACTTAATAAAAGCAAGTCTTCTGGTCCAGACTGTATACCAATTAGGTTCCTTTCGGAGTATGCTGATGCATTAGCTCCATACTTAACAATCATATACAAATGTTCACTCGATGAAAGATCCATACCCAAAGTATGGAAAGTTGCACAGGTCACACCAATATTCAAGAAAGGTAGTAGGAGAAATCCACTAAATTACAGGCCCATATCGGTAACGTAGACATGCAGTAGGATTTTGGAACATATATTCTGCTCGAACGTTAGGAATTACCACAAAGAAAATGGTCTATTGACACACAGTCAACATGGATTTAGAAAACATCGTTCCTGTGAAACACAAGAAGTGTCGAGTGCTATTGACAAGGGATTTCAGATCGATTCAGTATTTCTGGATTCCCAGATGGTTTTTGACACTGTGCCACACAAGCGGCTTGTAGTGAAATTCTGTGCTTATGGAATATCGTCTCAGTTGTGTGAATGGATTTGTGATATCCTGTCAGAAAGGTCACAGTTCGTAGTAATTGACGGAAAGTCATCGAGTAAAACAGAACTGATTTCTGGTGTTCACCAAGGTAGTGTTATAGGCTCTTTGCTGTTCCTTATCCATATAAACGATTTGGGAGACAATCTGAGCAGCCGTCTTCGATTGTTTGCAGATGACACTGTCGTTTATCGACTAATAAAGTCATCAGAAAATCAAAACAAACTGCAAAACGATTTAGAAAAGATATCCGAATGGTGCGAAAAGTGGCAGTTGACCCTAAATAACGAAAAGTGTGAGATCATCCACATGAGTGCTAAAAGTAACTCGTTAAACTTCGGTTACACGATAAATCAGTCTAATCTATAAGCCGTAAATTCAACTAAATACCTAGGCATTACAATTACGAACAACTTAAATTGGAAGGAACACATAGCAAATGTTGTGGGGAAAGCTAACCAAAGACTGCGTTTCATTGGCAGGACACTTAGAAAATGTGACAGACCTACTAAGGAGACTGCCTATACTACGCTTGTACGTCCTCTTTTAGAATACTGCTGCACGGTGTGGGATCCTTATCAGATAAGACTGACGGAGTACCTCCAAAAATGTCAAAGAAAGGCAGCACATTTTGTATTATCGCGAAGCATGGGAGAGAGTGTCACAGAAATGATACAGGATTTGGGCTGGACATCATTATAAGAAAGGCATTTTTTGTTGCGACGGAATCTTCTCACGTAATTCCAATCACCAGCTTTCTCCTTCTAATGCGAAAATATTTTATTGACACCGACCTACATAGGGAGAAACGATCACCACGATAAAATAAGGAAAATCAGAGCTCGTACGGAAGCGCACTATACGAGATTGGAATAACAGAGAATTGTGAAGATGTTTCGATGAACCCTCTGCCAGGCACTTAAATGTGATTTGCAGAGTGTCCATGTAGATGTAGATGTAGATGTAGGCGTTTGCATGAGGTTTGGCTATAATTCTAAAAGGTTCCACATACTCATCAGTGAATTTTTTAGTCTGAGATGTCAGTTTCTTAGACTTTTCTTTAGTTTTCACAAGCAGTACGTCACCTATCTGAAAACTCATTGGACTTACCCTGGCATCGTGTCTTCTTTTCCTTTACAAAACCTTTTTCCTAATATTGGCACGTGCTGCTTTCTTCTTCTGCTCCATAGCTACCTCTGCAAGAGTCGGAAATTCTTGTAGGTCAAAGAGGAGATTAGTAAGTCTAACTCCACTCATTAATCCTGCTGGCTTCATGTTTCAAATTGTTAATCACTTCTTCAAAATACTCCAATTAATTAGCCCAAGCAGGGTCTTCTTGTGACAGTATGTTGTACATAGACGGTTAAGTTCTTTCATGATCCTTTCACACATGTCTCCCTGTGGAAAATAGGCCGAAATTTTAGTGGGTTCTATGTTTCTCTTCTTCAAATTTCCTCAAAACGCTTAGAAATAAGTTGCGGCCCATTATCTGACAAAATTGCTTTCAGCACCCCAGTGTTGATAAAATAGTCTTTTTCCAATTTACTTACTATTACTTTGGAATTTGCCTTCTGAATAGGATAAAATCTCACATTCTTTGAAAATCCATCCGCCAACATAAACACATATTCACAACCTCCCCTAGAAACTGGCAAACGGCCGAAAAGATCCACCGTCACTATATCTAGTTTGTTCTGAGGTTCTACAGAGTGCATCTGTCCCTGTATAATTCTGTTATTCGCTCGTACTTTTTGACATCTGTCACAGTATTCTAGCCTCTTATGCACTCTACATCACATGTTTTCAAAAATTACTACTTCACTTTATTTACCAATACACTTACGGGCTCCGTAATGTCCATATATCCCATGTATAAAATCAATTAACAAATCGACATACTGTTCCGGAAGCAAATACGCCAATCTTCATTTGTATATCCTTGTATACCTGGTAATATTCAGCTAGCTTTGGAAAATCAGGGTGACCTATCCTGCTTTTTACCAATTTCAGATTATCGTCCTGGTTTTGTTCCCGTCTGAAATTCTTGCAGATGCGTTTAATTGGTCCCTCTTCGTGCAGTTGAATGACCACCAGCAAGATTTCGTCACAATCCCTGTTCCTTAATGGATGTACCCCCTGCTCTTTTTCCATTACGCTTCTAGATAACGCATCTGCCACAATGTTATCGAAGCCTTTTATGTGTTCAGTGCAAAGATCAAATTGCTGGATATACATGGCCCACCTCCTCAGTCTACCCTGCTTGAGCTGACATGTATCTAAATATGTTACAGCACTATGGTCAGTAAAAATTATAACTTTATGTCAGAAGAGGTATTGTTCAAATTTTTCAATCCGGAAATAACGACTGAAGCTTCAATTCAGAAATGCTATAATTTTTTTTCTGCTTGTTGCAAACGATCGACTTTCAAATGCGATCGTTTTGTGGACCTGTTCTTTACCAACTGTTTCGATCTGGAACAATTCCACCCCCAGACCGTAACCACATGCATCTGATCCTAGACAAAAAGGTTTTGAAAAGTCAGGATGGTTCAAAATCTGACTGTTCATTAGTGCTTCTTTAAGTTCTTCGAAACCTGTTTGACACTCCTGAGCCCACTTATAAAGTACGTTTCTCTTTAAAAGTTCCCTCAGACAAGGTGCATTAAATAACTGACCAGGTACAAATTTTCGGTGAAATCCGAAAAGGCCAAACATACCTTTTAACTCTTTACGTGTGGTTGGTGCCGCATAATCTCTAATGGCTTTTATCTTTTCTGGATAGGGCATGATCCCATTGCCGCTAACAATATGTCCCAGAAGTTTAATCTCTTTCTTCCCAAATTCTGTTTTATCCGATTTCAGTTTCATTCCCCCTGTTTTAATTGCTTTGAACACTGTGCCTAATAACAGGCAGTGCTCTTCCCAAGTGGGAATCGAAATTAATACATCGTCTACACAAACTGTAATTCTCCTTAACAAATGTTTACCTAAAACCTGGGACATCGCACTAACAAAAGCACAAACACTGATATTTAAACCAAAGGGCACTACCTTATATTGATAACATCTCCCCTAAAGTAGGGAAGCTGTGGACTTTCGAGATTCTTTAGCCAACGGTAGGTTCCAGTACCACCAGTTACATCCATGGATGTGAAAAATATTGCACCTTTCAATTTTTTGTAATAATTCTTCTATGTTTTCAGGCCTATCACTTTCTGGCAAGATAATTTTGTTTAACGCTCTGGTGTCCAAAACAAGCCTAGTGGAACCATCCTTCTTAGGGACTACAACCAATGGGTTATTATATACATTAATCGTTTTTTCTATTTTTCCCCATTCGAGCATGTTCTGTATCAAATCTCGAACGGCTTCCTTATGCACTTCGGGAACGGCAAATGGTTTTCGGAAAAAATGTGCATCCTCTTTCACAGTTAAATAGCACTCATAATTCCGAACTAATTCGGGTTGTTCTATATTCGTCTCAAATCATCTCTTTGTACGTCAGTCAAATCCTTTAATTCTTCCAATTTTTCGTCAATCCTAATTCTGACATTTTCTATCGCAGAACGATCTACTTCCTTTCGTTCTCAATATTCATTGTAGCCCTCGATTACCTCTGTGGTCCTACAGTATCATATTGAAATATCACTTGGTTCATTACTTACACAATGTCTTTTACCTATGAGGGAAATAACTACCGGTCTTTCATGTACTCTAATAATCACATCATTTATCCCAAAATTAACCCACCCTTCATATTTGTGTAAGAAATCGACACCTACCATATTTCAACACTGAGTCCATTAATAATCAAAAAATGTAATTCTATTTATACTCCACTTACTGTGATTGGTAACAATATTTCCTGTTTAACCACCTACTTGCTTTTCCCAGTGTCCACCACAATTTTCAGTCCACTCACGGGCATTATCACTATTTGATTACTTTTAGGGAGAGCATTCACAAAATTCTGGGACACTGCACAAACTTCAGAACCAGTATCTATTAAACAAGGAACCTATTCTTTAAACACAGTGACTTCAATGACAGGTTGTCCAACATATTCCTTTCTGCTTACAGACTCAGGCTTCTCTAATAATTCATGCACTACGTCACATCTGTCAAACCCTACCCTTTCTGTGGAAAGTACACTTAACTAGATCCCCTTTTATTTCATTAACAGAGGTGGCTCTTACTATCCTGTCCACTATAGATAAATAAAAACATCTCTCTAAATTTTCACCCTCTGTACTTACTTTTGTTTCTGCAGCCCCGTCCAAGCTATTGTCAGAATTATTTAAATCATCTCCTTCTTCTTCCTCTTCCGACTCTTCTTCCTCACTCTCGGAAACTACTGGATTCAACCTATTCACAACCTCCTCTTGTATTTCCTTAGTGTTCATTCCTCCGTCTATAGGTAGCCTCTCGTTCGTTTCGCAGTGCTGATTCACCCCCATCTCCTGGTCTGAGTCTTCACTTTCTGTATTTACTTCCTTCTTA
Organism: Schistocerca serialis cubense; assembly: GCF_023864345.2. Classification (NCBI taxonomy): domain Eukaryota; kingdom Metazoa; phylum Arthropoda; class Insecta; order Orthoptera; family Acrididae; genus Schistocerca; species Schistocerca serialis. The sequence continues at coordinate 155,225,206 of NC_064645.1, forward strand.
GTATGGTTCCTGCAATCTATATTTGAGCTTTCCCTTCCACAAAAAAGTACTGAATTTACTGAATAACCAATTTGTTTTGCAGTTCTCCTGGACCCTTCTATTTTCTGTTATGCTACCCCCACGCTGTTTAGTAGGTGCCTTCTTTACAAAGGGCGTCGCTAGCGGGTTTAATCTGTACGGTTTCAGTCTGCAAACGCTGGCGTCATTACAGACTGCTAACAGTTTTCCTCCTGTGTGACGTCATTGCCTCTGACGTCTTTGTTACCTGTCGGGCCGCGACTACCCTTTACGTCATCAGACTGCAGCTGACGGAAATCAAAATATTGTACTCTGTCATTGAACCTATTTCCAGCAGAGCCACCTCTGCCCCGATATCTGTCTCTATGACTTGTTGCACGCTGTACGCCTATTCTGTTTACATTAACTTCGGCTTGGTCTAGCGGGATGCCTAAAATCTCTATTAGTATTTTCTTCCTCTTTTAAAATATTTTCAACTCTTTCCAAATAATGCACAAACCGGTCAATGCCATCCCTGCGTGATTTCGCCAATACAACGGCAATTTATTTTCAATCCCCATAATAATTTGCTCTGTCTCTACTTTGGCGTTCAAATAGGACAAAGTCGTAACCCACTTCTGTCCACATCTTTTTATGCTATCTCTCTTGGGATTGTATTTTTCCCCTGACCTGAATTTATTTAAAACCTCAATTTGCTTTCCCTTTCCCCAATACTCATAGAAAAAAGCCTGTTTGAACTCCACTAATCGGTCATATTTATCAGAGGCCTAGTTTCCACAAATTCTTGCCTCTCCCATCAAATTTGAAATAATGAATCCAATATTCTGCTTATCACTCAATACTTTTGGCAATATCTCATCAAAATTACTCCAAAATTCGCTAGGGTGAACATTTTTACCGGGATCACATTTCAAAAATTGCCTGAGAGGACGGATAAGGAGGGGAGAGGAAGGTGCAGTGAGGGAGGGGGGATGAGAGGAAAAGAAGAAAGGGGTGGTCAGGGAGCACACCGAGAGGCAGGAGACTGGCAGGGTGGGAGATGAAAGGCACACCAGGAGGGAGCGCAGAGACACAGAAAGGGGGCACTGGAAAGGGAGGGTGGTGTAGGAGAGTGGGAAACTGCTCAGGGCAAGTGAGGAGGAGGAGAGGAGAGGGAGCCCTGAGAAGTAGAAAGAGGGAAGGTAGGAATAGAGTTGGTAGGTGGGGTAGAGATGAGGATGAAGGTCATCTTCTGGGAAGGGTAGGTGCTGAAAGTTGTGTTGGGAAAGGAGGTGGAGGATGTGGAGATGGAGAGAGGGCGGGACACAATGGTAAAGTCACGGTAATGGGCTGGAAGTAGAGAGGATAGAAGACACCAGGGGATGGGGCGGACTGAGTCAGTGGATGATGTACAGGGTGCGGTTGTGTCTGAGGGAAAGAAGAAGGTGTGAGAAGGGGATGAGGTCGAAGAGGATTCACGTAGGAGACTGAAGGGGGAGGTTCGGGCATATCTGCAGAATATAGGAAACAGAGGAGAGGGGAAAGGACGGAGCCTTGGGGCATGCCAGTGGTTGGACAGAAAGTACAGGATAGTGACATAGGAGGGACGATGGGAGAGGCAGGAAGCAACGAGATGGGCGAAATTGATGGGAAAATTCTGGAACTAAAGAGGAGCCTGGGATGCCAGACACGGACGTAGGCATTCTGGAGGTCGAGGGAGACAAAGATAGCGGAGCAACAGAAGTTGGAGGGAAAGAAGATTGGTAAGGTTAAGGAGCTGGTCGTCGGCTGAGAAGGAGGGCTGGAAGCTACACTGGGTAAGGAGAAGGAGGTGGTGCTGGTTAAGGTGGCGATGAATATGGCAGAGTTGGAGTCGAAGACCTTACTGAACACGGAGGTGAGTCAGTTGGGACGATAGGAAGATGTGTCAAGGGGGGATTTGTTGGGTTTAGGGAAGAGCACGACGTGAGAAGTCTTCCACAGATCAGGGTAAAAGCCGGCAAATAGGAAGACGTTGTACAGGCTAGCAAGGGCAGCCATGAAAGAGAGGGGACGAAGACGTTCTCCGCTCCACCTCATATAGCATGCTGAGAGTATTTCCGCGCATACAGTGTGGTCACGATAACAGCGCCCTCGCTGGTCAAACAGCGAAGATAACTGCATGGATAAGGATTTGGACAATGGGTCGCTGTCTGTATTGGGTAAAGCATTCAGTTCTGCACCTACACCAAGTGCACTACATCTGATACCCTTCCTAAGGGTGCTGTCGAAGATATAAGAAGGGAAACTGGCTGTGCTCTGTTGAAAGCTCGGCCTCAACGCAGTAATATAACCTCTGAAGAAAGTGCTGCACTACGAAATCTCCGAGAGGATCTGGACATAGGCAGATAAAGGTAACTGAACTGCTTTGTTATCTCGTAGTTTTTGTTTGGAGAAGATGTTTGGCCTACTTAGTACAGGAAGACTGATTATGACTCTACAGCACGTGTACAACGGAAGATGCGTACAGTCATGAATTCTTCCTCGTTACCTCCAGAGAGCGTCAGGCAGTTAAGACCACATGGCAGCACCACGAAGACTATATGGTCTTCCTTAAGGTGGACAAAGATGGTCTTCCTTTACTGGCCATAGTGAGTAACATTGACGCCACCACATATAATTTAGCAGAACCTCTTACTTTCTTGCTGAGACCATTGGTTGGCAAATGCGCACATCATGTGCGAAACTCAGCCGATTTTGTCAGCAGACTGAGGGCTCTCCACCTAAGAAATTCGGATCTTTTAGTGAGTTTTGGTGTGGTATCTCTTTTTAAAAATATATCTCTTGCTGTTTCCTTGGCAATAGGTGGTTAACATCAATTATTCAAAATAACACAATCGCATTATTTATTTTGCCGCCAACCGGTTTCAACCCGCGATGGGGTCATCTTCAGGGCAATTTACACTGTAAAGTTATAGTATTAGTATGTAATCATGTACGTAATCTACAAACAAGTAGTCAAAGTTACATAAATAAACAGATTTTTACACCCATTTGGTCGCTCGCATGGAGTCGTCACCCTGCCTGTGCACGATTGGTAACTATGCATGGTTGGCTCTCTGCATGAGCTTAAATAACGTCCAATAACACGTGGGCATACGGAAACGCCCTCCACTGTGACCAACGGTAGTTACATGCTTAAGCAAGAAATCGTAAATTTTAAAGTTTGTTCCAGTTGTAATATGAAACATAATAAATAATAATTATAACTAATTAAATCTCGATAAATTTACAATTATTTAAAATTCAGGTAATGTTGTCCCATTCATTTTTCACATCATCTGTGGATAGAGTAGAGCCCTCTATCTTTTGTGGTAGGGACGCCGTTGCCATGGGCGATAGTATATATCAGGCGCTCCCTAGCGTGTGTGTGGTTGGGACGCTGTCGTCATGGTAGCCGCTTCGTGTAAGTCGCCTGCTGTAATATCATCTTCGAGTGGCGTTCGTTGTTGTGGTAACGGCGTACCATAACGATTCTTCCGCCACGTTGTTGTCAATCCATATGGTCTTCTGCTGCGGCGTTATTTTTGCACAAGATGCGTTGTCGTGGTGTGTTCTGCAACGACAACGCATGCTGTGCGAAGATAATCTGTTTATTTATGTAACTTTGACTAATTGCTTGTAGATTACGTACATGATTACTTATTAATATTATAACTTTACAGTGTAAAGTGCCCCGAAGACGACCCCATCGCGGGTTGAAACCGATTGGCGGCATAATAAATAATGCGATTGTGACTGTTATTTTGAATAACTGATTATTAGTAAACTAATCGCTGTTGTCTCCACACAACTATGTTGTCTAAAAAAAAAGTGGTTAACAGTTTCAGAAGGACATCACTGTTTCAGCAAGCTGTTTCTTCAACCTACTTTATTCGGCGTCTCCATGGGCAGCCTATTGTCTCTCATGGTGGCTAACTTTCTTATAGAGAATTTTGAGGAAAAGCACTTCAACCAGCGGTTCTTAAACCAACAGGTTTTTGGAGGTACGTGGATGACACTTTCATAGTGTGGCGTCACGGAGAAGATAAGGGTATAGAGTTCTTTTTTTGCATCATCTTAACTCCATTCATGAGAACATTCGACTTACTAAGGAATTTGAGAAAGATTGTCCTATTCCTGGATGTTTTGGTTAGACGGAAGAGTGACAGCTCTCTGGGACTTTCTGTTTATCGTAAGTCCACTCACTCTGATTTTTACTTACATTCTTCAAGCTGCAATCAGCCATCCCAAACCATGGATGTGCTTAAAACCCTTGTACACAGAGTCCGTTCAGTGTCGGATGCATATAGTTTGCCTAAGGACCTCGCACATTTAAAGACAGTGTTCAGAGACAGTGGATACTCTACTCGGAAAATTAACAGAGCATTCTCAGCTAAAACCAAAAACCAGGAAGTGAATAAAGAGGAGAACGCACCACCAATGTCCCTAGCTTTTCTTGCCTTCGTTGGAAATATTTCCTTCAAAATAGCAAGAATCCTTAGTAGTTTTCAGGTGAAAGTGATTTTCCCTAAGATTTCGAACATGTTAGGATCAATGACTGATAATTTATTATGCGGTAGGCGGAAATTTACAAAATAGCCTGCCACCGTTGTATGGTCTATATACGACAAACAACATGCGCAATAGAACATAAACGCTTCACTCACCTTCTGCAGTCCAGTAAGTCTGCAACTGCAGAACTTTGTATCTCCAGTGGACTTTCAATGGAGTATGACAAAACATTAATTTTGGCCACAGCAACATCTTTTTGGGACTCCATTATAAAAGAATCCGTCGAAATACGCATCTCGGAAAATCTGACGAACCGTGACAGCGGCTACCAGCTAGGTAATGCGTGGAATCCCGTCATCTCCAGACGAAGACGCCAGAATACTCCGATGACTGCGAGAGTGGCAACGACGAAGACAGCTGATATGGCGCGCGCCGAGATCCTGTGATCTTGTTTAGAGCGCGCGCTATAATCGATTATAGTTGCTGTTCCGGTGCGGGTGGCGCTCCTGTGGTATTTTACTATTACGTCGCTGGCGTGTGTTTGAGGTGGCCGGCGGAAAGCGAGAGGGTAGTCGGTTTTCCAGGTATTGCACAGAATGTTAAGTTCGTTCTGCCTAACCTGATGGTGTCTAGCGCTAAGGTTGTTATGCCTCGCAATATGAGCAGAGTGGTCTGGGGCGGAGGCGACTCGCCGCTGTGCTGGCAATGAGGTGGTGATTAATTGGAGTCGGCGTACTTGTTCTTCCTGCCTGTCTGATGTGGAGGTCTGGTGGGGTCCTGTGATACTCTGGCCCGCAGACAACTAGTTGCTGAATTTTGGAGTCGTCTGCGAGGTTAGGGTGTGGGCTCGGTTGGCTCGTCAGATTTTCCGCTGGAAGCTCCAGCAGCGGTTTCTGGACTTCATTCTGATGTGGGACGGCGTTGTTGGAAGTTTTTACTGTGTGTGTGTGGCTCGTTACGATATTTGTTGGTACTAGTTTATTTGTTCAGCTGGAGTATCTTTTGGTTGTCCCGCTGAGCGGGTCGTTGCACACCTGGTCTGCTCAGCGTTACCTTTGGTGGTGCCTGTTTCTTCCTTTTTGAAGGAATTAACGTAGGTGGTTCCTGTTACCTTCCCGGAGTTGCGTTCATGTATGGTATATCTGGCATTTGATGTGTTAGGTGAAGTCTGCCTAAGAAAGACGGTTTTGGACAGTATGTGCATAGTGAATTACTGCTGTTTGGTATATGTGGTCTTCTGGGACCTGAAAAACATGATCTCGTCAATTTGATTTGTGTAACAGCATTTAGTGGTATGTTCTGTATTTTTATCTCACTGTGTTATTATTAACTTAGTGGAATAGTCGCCTGTGGTGTCGTTAAGGCACTTCTAAGACTGTGGTTTGGCTATTCATGTGCGCTTGGCTTTTATTGTTTTGTTTTAAGAAGCGAGAATTGTTTATTAAGATTTGTGTGTGTTGGCTTCCGGCACTTGTTAAGAACGCCCGAGTTAACAACGCTGTGGTTATCATGTGCTGTCGGGATGTCATATTGTTATACTGTACTTTTTAATTTTATCTTGTGTTGATGTTATCTGTCGTGTGTTACAGAATATAACCAAGGTGTGTAAGTGATGGGCAGTTGTGGGAGGCATGTCGGGGAGCTCTCAGCGGTTTATTTCGGGGACCGTTTCTAGTGGGAAGACTCAGAAGTGTTGAGAGCTCGCTCGTCTGTGATTGCGTTGGGAGTTGCCCTTGCCCTTCGGTTGTATCAAATTATTATTTTGTTATTATATTTATTGGTTTTGTGTTGCGCTTGTTTAATTTTATGGTGCCAAGTGTCATTATCATTTTTACAGGATTTTGTAAATGATCTTAAGTTGTATTGCCAAATTAACTTATTATTGGATTTTGTCTCTTGGGTAAACTCTGAAAGCACAATCGTAAAAGATTCTTAGATTTTATGGTGGCAAGCCGCCGTTATTGTTTTTAAAGCTCATTCTTTTAACGATTTGTTAAGTTTTGTAAGTTATATGAATCTGTTGTTACTTAAAAGAGTTTAGTATTGGCAATTTAATAAATTGTGTACAGAGTAGTCTGCTGTTTGGATACTATTGGGTGGAAATCCTTGGATAGTTGACCGCCGGCCGGTGTGGCCAAGCGGTTCTAGGCGCTTCAGTCCGGAAACGCGCTGCTGCTACAGTCGCAGGTTCGAATCCTGCCTCGGGAATGGATGTGTGTGATGTCCTTAGGTTAGTTAGGTTTAAGTAGCTCTAAGTTCTAGGGGACTGATGACCTCAGATGTTAAGTCCCATAGTGATCAGAGCCATTTGAACCATTTTTTTAATAGTTGTGCTATAAGAACTCACATTCCAACAGCTGATCTGCGCAGTTCCACCAGCGAGGGCGCTGCCGCCGGGAGGTGTGGTCCATGTCACCGTAGACTCTGACGCAAGCGCAGCAATACTCTCTCTGCGCTATATAGGGCGGAGCGGAGAACGTCTTTATCCCTAACCTCCTTGGCCGCATAACGGTGGATGTCCTGGAGCCTATTGGTAGCGACCATCTCCCTGTCCTCCTCACCGCTTCAGACGGTCGTCGCCCCCGCCCCGACCCTCGTAATGACCCTCCCCCAAAGTACGTCCATGACTATTCCTGTGTGCCTCGTGGTGACTGGGTGTTGTGTGATGTCCTTGGGTTAGTTAGGTTTAAGTAGTTCTAAGTTCTAGGGGACTGATGACCATAGATGTTAAGTCCCATAGTGCTCAGAGCCATTTGAACCATTTGAACTGTTCCTGTGCCAACTGGAATGCCTACTGGGATACCCTCTCCACCCAGGTCGATAGCCACCCCTTCACCTACCACCACCCTGACGATGTAACCCATGCCGCCTCCTTTCTCCAGCAGACCTTGTCTGAGGCTGTGGAGGCCCACGTCCCTACTGTCGCCATCCACTCCCACCGTCCTACCTTACCCCCACAGGCCATCCTCCCCTCCGTGAATCCCGCCGTCTCTACCATGCCTTCCTCCACACGCATGACCCGGACACACTACGGACGCCACCGGCAACTCCAGCGACACATTCGTAATTTGCTCGCGGCTAAGAAACGCCGGGACTGGCGACAGACATGCACCCGTTTAAATGGTACCCTACCTATCACCTCGTCCAAGTTTTGGTCAGCCTTCGGTCGCCTTACCGGAACTAAACCCTCCCCCTATTATCCTCTTCTCCATGATGATCACCCCTTCCCTGACACCCTTAGTAAGGCCAATCACTTTGCCTCCTACCTCTCCGATGTGTTTTCAATCCCCGATGATCCCCAGTTCGATTACTCCCTCTTCCCGGATGTCCGCGATCGAACTGACACCTCTGTCCCTCCCCTCGCTCCTGGTTTCCAGTACTTGGACAACATTGCACACACGGAACTCAATGCCCCTATCACAGGATCTCATTGCTACACTCCGCACAAAACGCAACACCGCTCCTGGTCACGATCGTGTCACCTACCGTCACCTTCGTGAAGCTCCTGTCTCTTTCCTCTCCACCCTGGCCAGGCTCTACAGTGTAGTCCTGTCCACCGGTTACTACCCCGACCTGTGGAAAACCTCCTGTGTCCTGATGTTCCATAACCTGGCAAACTGCCGTCCGCCGTCTCCTCCTACCGTCCCATCAGCCTTACCTCGGTCTTCAACGAGGTCCTGGAATCTATCCTCACCTGATGCATCCACTAGCATCTCCGCCAGCACCGCCTCCTTCCCGTTACCCAGTGTGGCTTTCGGCCGTCCTTCTCTTCCGACGACCTTCTCCTTCACCTCACTCTTCTCCTTTCTGAACAGCTTAATTCCCGTCGCTCCGCAATCTTCCTCTCCCTGGACCTCGAACGTGCTTATGACCGTGTATGGCATTCCGGTCTCCTCTTCTAGCTCCAAACCTTCGCCCTTCCCATTAATTACGTCCGTCTGATCGGCTCCTTTCTCTCCCGCCGTCCTTCCTACATCACCATCCATAACACGGATTCCTACACCTTTTTTCCCTCCGACAGTGTGCCCCAAGGCTCCGTCCTCTCCCCCCTTCTGTACCTTTTGTATATGGCGGACGTGCCGCCGCCGTCACCCCCCGTCCACCTTCTCCAGTTTGCCGATGACACTGCCTTCCTTGCCCTTGCCCCCACCCTGCAGCGCTCCCAACACCTTCTCCAATCCCATCTTGACCAGTTCACCGCTTGATGCAACCAGTGGTTGCTCAAGGTCAACCCCTCCAAAACCCAGGCAAACATTGTAGGCAAAACCACCCCTTCCTTCCGTCTCCTTGATTTCTATCTCACCGTCTATGGCCGTCCTATCGCCCTCACCCTCACCCACAAGTACCTTGGCGTCACCCTTGACTGTCGCCTCTCCTGGATCCCCCATCTCCAGACAATCCAAGCCAAGGCACACTCCCGATTCCGTCTCCTCAAGCTCCTTTCCGGCCGTACGTGGAGTCTGGACCCCTCCACCATCCTCCACAGGTGTACCCATCTGGCCTGGATCTCCGCCCCCGCCCTACCTTTTATTAATCCCTTCAATCCTTGAACGCCATGCTCTCCGCCTTGCCTATCGCATCCGTCTCCCCTCCCCCACGCGGATCCTGTACGATCTCATTCCGTTCCCCTGCCTCCTCCTTTTCCTTGAAAGGATACGCATCCTGTACACCTCCCGCAAACTCGATCCTCCTCACCTGCTTGTCTCGCCCATCCTCTCACACCCCTGCCCACTGCCACGCCTGTATTCCCACGTCCCACCTGGTCTCCATCTCTTCACCCTGCTTACCCTCTCCCAAGGTGGCTTCCGCCAGCTCCCCCTCCCTGATGTCCTCCTCCCATCTACCCCTCCTATCAACTTTAATCCTGCCCCCCACTTCCTGTGTCCTTTCCTTTAGGCACCCTCCCTCCCTTCTCTTTCCTTTTCCCCCATCCCCTTCCTCCACCCCTCTTCCCTCGGGCTTCCCCTCCCCCTTCCTCTCTTCCCCCTACCTCCCCTGCCCATGGCATCTGCTCTCCCCTCTCCCTCTCCCACCCCGCCTCCTCCTCTCTTGGCAGGTCCCCAGACTTGTACACGGTTAGTTAACTTTCGCGCGCCGGAGATCAACGCCTCGTGTTTGTGTGTGTGCCATCGTTTTGTGCTTAAGTGGTTCAGTGTTATTCGTTTTGTGCACCTACGTTCACGTGTGACAATTTTGGTCTATATATGTGTCCAGGTGTCTGAACAAATTTTATCTTGGACTCTACGCCCGTGAACGGCCCCATGTATTTTAAAAAGTGTTTGTCTCCTTTTATATGTCCACCGTATTTTTTTTCTCTAAATGTCTTCATTTGTATCTTTTGTGTTTCTCTGAGGCCAAAGAGCGGGGTAGTATGCTGCTGCTGGCCTGACTGTAAACAGGTTTAAAAATAACAATAAAGAAAAAAAAGTCTTTATCAGTCTTCGATGGCTCAACTGAAGAAGAGTGGCAGGTGTCCTGTAGAAATATCGTGGAGTGAAGCTTACGACGACCGCTGCACTCCCGATATCTCTTCGAACAATGCGCGTAACCTTCTGGCACAGCAGTATATCCTAGAAGTCAAAGTGCGGCAAAATTTTACGTGTTAGAGAAAAGAAAACTGAAAACAGATTTTTTAATCGGCATAAAAGGTTGAGGTAGAATCACGTATTACTTTTATGTCATCTGATACACCACGCAGACCAGTGTACTCACACAGCGCACGCCAGTAAATTTGTCAGACGTGATAAATGTTACCTGTTATATGTTTAATTGTCGTGTGGAGTGACATCTCGTGCGGAAGGCCTAATGTCTGCGGCCCAGGCTGGTGTCAGTCCACCTACTTCCTAGATGACCTGTGATGCAGATTGTATCAGATATTAGTCTCAAGAGAACAGATTTGTTGATGCACAGTTAATGTTTAAGAATCGGAAGAGAAATGTGGAAGAACGTCGTACTTAAGCGCAGTACTGAGGTATAAGACCAGCGCCAGACTGACGTGAGCTACTGCTACCGAGAGGCCACGTGCCTGCAGTGCCAGGCGGGCGCAAGCCATCACGGACTGTCCAAATAACCTGCTGTGCAGGACGTTATCTAATACCGCGTTCAAAAGAACTGATCTGAGATCCGTGATCTAGGGGTGGCGCCTTCGATTACTAATCAAAACGTCCTTGGTCCCTCGATACGACCCAAAATGCTTAATTTTTAAATAAAATCATCAGTGAGCCGGTGGGTTTCTGGCGCCAGGCGATATCGATTCTTACTTCCATCTTTGATCGTTGTCTCTGTGCCTTGTTCTGTTTGCGTCTTTGAGGCAGGCTGTTTATGGTGGTGCGCGTGCGCAAGTCATGGAGAGTGGGTCCGCGCATGGGCCGAGTCAGTCTGTGACGTGACGTGCTTTCGATGCTGTAGTTGTGGGGAGTTGGTGACACTACGACACGTGCCACGGCCGGTATGGCGTGAGGACCAGTTGAGTTGGAGCAACGAAGAAGCATGGGCCGCTGCCGTAAAGTATTAAAGTTGTGTTGACACGGCTGGCCAGTGGCAACCAGGATTTGCAAATACCTCGAGAGCTATGTGGCTGGATGGCGTGTGAATTTCACATGAAGAGGAAAAAATTAATCGCCAAGCTTTCGTGGTGGGTTCCTCTTCATATATATAGTGAAATTATTGTGCACATAAGGACTGTTGACAGTTGCAGTTGCTCGTGCTAGTGGCCAGCGAGGCGAGTTATGTTCTGGAACGGCCATGAAATTATGTTACTAAAGTGGCTAAAAATAGAGACTCGCATTTGTAAGTTTGGATCTGGTGCTTAGTGGCACGCTGAAGGTAGCTGGTTCACTTGAACGTCATTTCTTAATTTAGTTATAGATTTAGAATTTTCTGGTTTTACGAATTAGTGGTAGTTGTTGTTTCTTAATAATTTCTTGTGAGCATGGAAGGCAAGTGGCCATGACAAATATAGGTCAAATTGTGTTTTATGGTCGCATAGAGGCCGTGTGTATTTTGGTCTGTGCCCATAGGGGCTGTGCTTATTGCATTAGCGACCTGTTGAAGTGATATTAGTTTTCCATTGCAATTTCAAATACCTATCTGAAGGTTGATTGTCATGTTAGGTACTGCACGTTTGATTTATATGGTGTCAGCCATTCAGCAAAGATTATCTGGTAAGGTGGACCTTAAATCATTGGGTGTGGACTGACACATCTTTTCACGTAGTATCTAGATTTTTTTTTTTGGATCAAAGGAAACTAAGCTCCTTAATTCTGTTCATTCGTTAACCTGAAATATGTTTATATTAAGGTACTACTTTTCTGTATATGTATTTGTGTAACTTGCATATACTACAGTGCGTCTGCTGCTCATGTTTTCCTGTTTTCAAAAAACATCTAGAGTGGTCGACGCGAGCAAACCTCACCCCTCGAGCTTGCAGTGTGACGGAAATCTCAGGATTTGAACTCAAGGCCGTCCGGACCCCGTTACCGCGTGATTTCTCTAGTCCATTCAACGAGAGGCTTGCTTTAGGCAGAAGATTTCCTACTGTCCAAAGTTGAGTACAAGTTCACTCTTTGGACCGTGTGTTTGTGAAATCGTAATAGATTAACGTTTGCTCGCGTCCATCAAATGTTCATCAAATTGACGTTTTGCCTTAAGCTTGCATAAAGTGTAGAATCTTCCGGACGTTGAGTGTAGTAGAATTCTAAGTGTAAACAGAACAATTAATAGTACCCTTCAGGTCAGATAGCATCAAATTAATTTTACCTTTTCAGTAAGTGTAAAACTGAGTGAGAAAGGCGATAGCCGACATTGTAAACATTTGGTTATCTATTTGATCTATTATTTTGGTTGTTGTTACCGGAACGTAAAGGGGCCGTTGTCACAAATGTGACGGTTAATATTGTAAATACTAATTGTGGATAGAGCCTTGATATGCAAATATTGTTAATTGATTATTACCGCTGATGAATTCATGTGTATGTGTAATCAATAAAGAAGTGTTGCAACTACAATCTGGTTGTGTTACTGGTATACAAGGTTAGAGTGTGCAATCGCCACAACAATCAGCAATGGCAACCGAAGACTTCTGGCGTATGAAGTAACCCTCATCCAGCCAACGACCTTGTCAAAGAGTGTGGAGGAGCGGATAGTGGTTCAGGGCACTCCCTTGCCATTGGGGTGGCAAATTGCCCTTAAAGGCAAAGAATCCGCAATGATCAGCGGCATAAGGATGCAGAAGGGAATGGAAACCACTGCATTAATGACACATAATGTATATCCATAAAGCATATGGCCTGTAATTGAGAAAGTGTTATGGTTATCTCTCCATTGGCAAAAGATTCCTGACTAATTCTCCATTCGGACCTCAGGGAGGGGACTGCCAAGAGGGGACATGTCCATAAGAAAAGCACTGGATAACCAACGAAACGATAACGTTCTACGTGTCGCGACGGATGTCAGAAACTTGAAGCTAGAACATCTGAAAAGGAAAATGCTAAGGCTTAGTCTAGATATAGTGGGGGTCGGTGAAGTGAAGACAAACATTTCTGGTAAGGTGAGTATAGGGTAACATCAACAACATCAGAAAATGTTATAAATGGAGTAGGATTCGTTATGGATAGGGAGGTAGGGCAGAGTGTGAACTACTACGAACAGTTCAAATGGTTCAAATGGCTCTGAACACTATGGTACTGAGGTCATCAGTCCCCTAAAACACATAACTACTTAAACCTAACTAACCTAAGGACATCACACACATCCATTCCCGAGGCAGGATTGGAACCTGCGAACTATTCAGTCACAGGGCTGTTCTCATCTGAATCGACAGCGAACCATCATTGACAACAGTAATTGACATATACATGCCGACGTCGCAAGTAGAAGACGAAGAAATTAAGTATATGAGGAGATTGTGTGGGTAATTTAGTACGTAAAATCTAATAGTCATGGGGGACGCGAAGAAAGGGTTACGGGAGAAAACGGGTTTGATACCAGGAATGAGAGAGGAGGAAGACTAATTGAGTTCTGCAGTAAATTTCAGATAGTAACAATGAATAATCTCTCCAAGTGTCACAAGAGGACGAGCTACACTTGGAAAAGGCCACAGATACGGGATGATTTCAACAGATTACGTCAGGTCAGGCAGATATTCCGAAGCTAGGTGCTAGATTGTAGGGCGTACCCAGGAGGAGATATAGAGTCAGATCACAATTTAGTAATGAAGAAGAATAGACTGAAGTTTAGGAGACTATTCTGGCAGAATCAATGCTCAAGGGATTGGGACACGGAAGCACTAAGGAATGAAGCGATATGCTTGAAGTCCTCAGTGGCTATACATACTGCGATAAGGGAAAGCTCAGTAGGTAGGTCAGTTGAAGGGGAATGGTCATCTGTAAAAGGTCAATCAACCATGGTTAACGGAAGAAATACTTTACCCGATCGACGTAAGAAGGAAGTGCAAAAAGGTTCAGGGATATTCAGGAATAAAGAAATACAAATCCATTAGGAATGAAATAAATAGGTAGTTCAGGGAAACTAAAGCGAAATAGCATTTTTCTGGAACAAACTTAATGTTTAAACTGTCCGAAGTGAAATGTAAATTGGTGACATGGAAAATGTACTTTAGACCAGGCTGGCGCTGGAATTGGGAGGTTGGAAAATGACCTTTTTGAATGATTCGAAGGAGTTCTGTTATTTACTATTAAATTGCAATGGTATCGTTTTCATGGTGGCGGAGAACCTTAATTCATCATAGGACAGCAAATTAGCACGAAAATTTTTTAAATTATATACCCAAACCTCCTGAATCAATCAGTCGATCTGTTAACGTAAACTGCACGAGAATCCCTGCAGCAGTTTTTAAAGTTATCCCAAACATACTGACACACACGATGATTGGGGGGGGGGGGGGGACTTCAATTTATACACTGCCAGAAAAACCTGCTGAATTCTCAAGGACAAAGTCATTTCATTGATAAGTGAGACGACAGGTAGTTCATCGTTGTAGGAGTACTTGATGTCATTGTAAAGGGTACCTGAAGAGTCGCATCAATAGACAAGAGGTGTGTATTCTTGCTTGCAAACGATCCTACAGGTGCAGAAAGGCATCCTGTGATAGATTGTCCCAAGCATCTTACGCCTTTTGTTGGAATTCGGCAATGGATCTAGCAGGGCCTGGAGGACGGTTGTACCTGAGTCATAACGTCACATACATATTCCGTTGGCGAGAGATCAGGTGATCCTGCTGGCCAGTGTAGCTGTTAGACACCACAAAGAGCATTTTGTGTCGCAGCAGCCGTATGTGGACGTGCTCTGTCATGCTGAAAAAGCACGACACTTACCTGTCGAAGAAATGGCAGCAGCATGGGGATATCTGCCCATGCAATGTAGTGTCAATGGTTACTTTACGCTACAGAAACAACGGACGTAACCGCGGGTTGTAACTCATGGTGCTCCGCGCCATAAAACGCACCACGATACAGGTAGCTCACCTGGTCTAGCCATACTCGTGTACACCCATCAATCTCATGCAGACAGACCTTACTCCTATCACTGAAAAAAATAGAGAGAGTGCACTCTCCAGTCAATTCTTTCACGACACCAGGGTACCTAAGTCTTGATATCAGTGATATCCTGGCCAGAGGCACAGGTGATTGTAGTCCTTCTGCATGTGGACGTTTCCCAGTGTTTTCTGACGAAACAGCACGTAACATACTCCAGGATCTCGTTCTTGGATGAAGTTAGATTGGCCACCGCTGTTCGTACAATGGGTCGATCTTGATGTGTGTTTGTGGGAATGTTCCCCAGACCGCTGTTGAAAGCTGCAAGACACCACCGATACAGCATATGCAGCAATCCACCGATGCATCCATGCTGCTTCCCGCAGGTCCACAATACGATCCCGTTCTGATGGCTGAATCTGTTTGACAGGTGTACGCACTCGTCGGTGAGACCAGATTTTATGCTGGAATAAATGTTGCAAGCACTGCTCACTTATAAATTCAGCACAGTTACTTTCTGCAGAGTCAAAGCAGAGTGCACAGACAAGCGTATTGAAGGCCAACCGATATCCGATGAATGCGACAAATGAATCAGTAGCGCTGCAACTCCTCAGGATGCGTATATTCTACACAGGTGCCAATGAACATATTCCTCGAGAGTGTTGAATGTTTTCCAGCAGTGCATATACATGGAAGACATAAAAGGATACAAAATAACTTATGCCAACTACTAGATACAAAAGATCTAAAGGAAATTAAACAGAAACCCTCAACAGAGTGGAACATACGTCGCCCTGTAACGGATATATATATATTTGTTGCTGTTGCTGTGAAACGAAAACTTAAAATGATAGTACTTTCAAACTGTGAATATAGAGAACACTGTGTTCAAAACTGTTCAGTTATCACTAAACTGCAGTTCGAAACACTTTTGCACAGTAGAAATATCAATCATTGTCTGTAGTTTATTTGTTCTGCACTACATCAGCTGGCACGTGTGGCCGAGCGGTTCTAGGCGCTTCAGTTTGGAACCGCGCGACCGCTACGGTCGCAGGTTCGAATCCTGCGTCGGGCATGGATGTGTGTGATGTCCTTAGGTTAGTGAGGTTTAAGTAGTTCTAAGTTCTGGGGGACTGATGACCTCAGATGTTAAGTCCCACAGTGCTCCGAGCCATTTGAATTTTGCACTACATCACACAGTGGACTGCTTCAGAAAGAACAGGACAGTAAATTTCCTTATTAATAAACAAATACGAACATTCATCTGTTGTGTGTCGATTAATGTAAGATTAAAGTCAATGTCCAAGAATACTGTCGGACGGAATCATTCTGTTGTACGATAATGCCTGCCCCCACATTGCCGATGACATGAAGGCTACGCTTCGGCTGGTAAACAATTTTGAATGGAACCATTCCATGGTCCCGTTGTGGAGGGTGTTTTCTGTTGACTGCCCCTTTTAATTAAACTTCTGAACTTGTTCCAAAATCTATATTGGAATAATAGTTTTGTTTATTACTCGGTATTTTCGATGGAATGCCGTTGTCTTGGTTTTATTTAATGCGATCTTAAAATTATAATCCTCTTCGAATAAGTTTACAAGATTGATTGATGATGTAAGCATTGTGAGTATTTAATTTCGGTCAACGATTAAATGAAATAGTCTGCACGTCTTTAGAAAGGCAACCTGCAACTGTGATTAGGTGAGCATAATATTTAGTAGACAATGTAGAGACAGGGAAGCGACGCTGAACGCCATTGATGTTGGTTAGGGACGTACCTGGGTGCCTATTCTGTATCTTTCCGCCATTGTGCCGATCGTTTCGGTACTCAAGATCACCGAACGGTCTAGTACTCGAATTAGAGCCCCTGCATTGTTCAGTATGCATTTCGGTAGCGATACAGTTCAGGTCTAGAGAACCGAAGCGCTGTTGCCGGTTCGTGTCGCTCAAGCCAATCAAGTGCAAGCGGCCGCAGATTCGCGCATGCGCACTGCAGCGCGCACAGCGCCACGAACACAAAGCGGCTAGCAGACGAAACAGGTGCGCTATTCTTCTAAGTACCGAAAATTGCGTTTACGTTGCCATAACGCATGACGCCACATTCCATCGAGCTGACGTGCCCGCCAACATCGCTCTTGCCTCCTCCTTAATAGTATCAGGCGCAGTATATTTATTTCCATGATTCTCAGCTGAGATTCACAGAAATTTTTACAGTTTCCCTGACCGCATATTTCCAGGCATGCATAATAACAATAGCGTATTTGACTGTATTCTGCAGATCGTAAATGCCGCATTATGTCATCTTGTTCTCATTCACACTGACATCGTCTTTTGGATTTTACGTTTCGGAGAGTTAGGAATAGTGTGTAGTACCACATTGTACTAATACATCTTTAAAAGCAACCGAAAAATTGATTCTGAGAGTTTTAAAGAATAAGAAGGTAAACAGAATGTGGTTATAACTCGCTCCTAGAGATCCAAATGTAATTAAGCAGCCCACTTTCCTGCACGATACGTCAACGATTTGGGTCTTAAAAACAAAATTGGGAAAACACAATTTCGAGAGCTCCTGCAGTTCGTCGAAGTTTATAACATGCATCTCATGAATGAAAATGTTTCGTATATGGTGCTACATTCTAAAAATATTACGGCGGAGATCTTTAATCTCTGTCTACTGTTGTTGAGGATTCGATCGCAGAAAAATACTTGTGACAAGCAAGATTGTGAAGATGATCGCTGCTAGTTACATTCCCAGTAATTTAAGTTGTGCTCTTAGATTCCTGTCTAACCGCAACTCGGTAATAGCTACATATTCGGAAAAAATGGTGAATTATTTCTGACAATAAAAAATATAAAGGTGACAGATAATTGCAGTCATAAACTACTGAATTCAAAGAATGAGTCTTTAGCAGTAGCACAATTTAGCACCTTCACTGTCACCTTCAACTGGTGGCAGTTCAGCACGCACATTTTCTTCTTCTGCAGCCTGAGGTTCCTCATCATCATTTCCCAGACCCAAATCAATCATTCAAAAAATCCTTTATGTGTGTTCCTTCCAGGGTAAATTACGTGGACAGAAGAGCAGTCCCGAACAGCGACATCGCAAAATACTTCACTGCCTTGTTATTTTTGTCAGTTCCAGCCTTCTAAACGCATCCTTAGGGAGTTCAAGATCTTCCTTTATATCAGACACCAGATGTTTGCCGTCATATTCTTGTATCTGCTGTACTGCTGATTTATTTTTCATGTGTGACTTGCAGGTGAGGTTAGGGTCGGGAACGTGACCCAACCCATTCCCTCTCTACTAGGAAATCAGTTCGTAACCTATACCCATTCTGTTGAAGACAATTCGGAGCATGTTACCAAATCTCTTATAGTGATTCTGATATTTAAGTATTTTCTCGAATTCATTTTTCATATGCATCTTGTATTCAATGTGTTCATCGCTCCCAATATTGTTAAAAACATAACTTGTATATTTGCCCATTACCCAAATCACTGCGTAATTTTTTGCCTGAGGGTAGTAACCTTCCTCTGGTCTGAAGAAAATGTAAGTCGGTACATTGTTTGCTGAAGTTCTTGTTATTTGAGCAATTTTCTCCCTGGTCAACCTCCAGTTGATAATCCGATCTCCACATGTGTAACGATGAGGCACACTATGAACGAGGTTGCATTTGATGCAGAGGTTAGTGTCACTTAAACCGATGGCAAAGAGACGCTCATTAGTGCTGATGATGTTAGCCACGCCACACAACAGAAGCTTTGTGCTCAATTCTCGCACTATTGTGGCTGACTTCATTGCCAAACCGTGCTGTGTAAGACATAAATGCATGATAGTTTGGAACGTTTCCAATATCAGGCTTCACATAATTGCTTTCCATTGTTACTTGAAAGTTGTAAACACGTTTCGATAGTTACTAACTAAACCACTTGTGGGCAAAAGTACACAAAGTCACTAGTAACGTCAGTTCACACTCACGTAATACACGTAAGCAGAACCAATGTCTTGATATTTAATTATCTTTAAACAGTTGTTTGCATAAAAATAACAGGTATTTTGGGAGAATATTGATCGAAAACGTGCGATTCTGCAGTAACACAATCACTAAATCCAAAGCTAAAACCGCTAAATATGTTTAAAATAACAACTTATAGGTGTACATAAACCGCAGCTCACCGATCGACAGGGCCACACCGAAATCCAAAACCTCTCGGTACAATTGTCTTAAAAACAGTGGGAGGACCGTTCGGTAACAAGTCTCAGAAGCTTACTGGATTATTTCGATAAAGAACCGAAAATGACGTCACTACCGAGACAAAACTACTACACCGATCGGTATGAACGATACAGAATAGGGCCCCTGGTCGGTGTTTGCGATGTGTTACACGATTAATAACAGCGAAAAGACGCGTCGAGAGTGGCTTGATGTCGGCGTCCGCGATCCGTTCTCTTCCTCCCACTCGTTCCGCCCCTCTAACAGCCCCTCCGCCTCCGCCGCGCAGACAAAGCCCCGGGGGGCGGTGGCTGTGCTGCCACTTGGGACACGCCCAGCCACGCCGGCGCGTCGTTAGCGGGGGCCGCCTTATCACGGCCGCTGCCGCCCCCGCCGCCGCCCCCGTTTCCGGCTGCCGCCTCCAGCCACGCCGCAACGGCTGCAAACCGGTCGCGAAACACGTTCTGTCGTGCTAATGGAAACGGCACTCGCCGGCGCCTTCAGCCGCCCTGCATTTCGCTCGCAGCCCCCGCGGGCTCTGGAGAACTCACGACGTTTTACTGGTGGCGGCAACCCGCGAACGGCAGTGCCGATATCGGGTTTTTCTCAGAGAGGCCTTCGAAACAGGACGGAGCGTGAATGACAGTACGGTCGTGTTAGTGAAGAATGTCGCCCGCAGCAAGCTGCTGTATCTACGCCTACATCGATACACTGCAAAACACTGTGAAGCGCGTGGCAAAGGATACTCCACTTTAATAGTTCGTAGTGGCGAGGGCGTGACAAGATGGAACACTGCAGAAGGGGACTGCAATAACAGACGAAAGAAAACACAAGACGATTTAACGGGGAGAGGAACATACATTTCTGCTTACGAGAAGAAGGCTTTTGCTCATCCCGCGACTGTAAATGCACGCTGTTGTCACAGCATTTTTTTTCTACAATGTTCGCCCCAGTAACCGCAGAAAGAAACAACCATACTGTTCATTACGAAAATAGGCGAGTAAAGATCCGACTGTGCAGGTCGAAAAGAAAATTGTAGTCAGTCGTTACGAAAAGAAATCTAATGTTACAACAGATTTTCAAGGTGTTTTTTTATTTTTTTAAATTTTTTACTACAACCAGGGAAAGGACAAGAAGCACAAACAAATTTCGACTGAAAAGGTGTATGAACAGTCTCTAAGTTTAAAAGTTTATAGACGCATGTGATACATATTTTATTATGAAAAAATGAACGTGTTACGAGATACAAATAAAGTGCCGCAAGAGGTGTGAAACTGCTTCATCTTTGCAACGTAAAATGTTATTGATGATGAATTTGTGTTCAGTTGGATCTCGTAGAAGCGAGCAGGGAGAAGGTTGTTTGTAAAATTAATTTTGCTAACTACACACCATCGCTCGAGTAAGTAACAAGAAGGTTCATCATTTAAGACTCATTTTTCAAATATGGAAGCAGCGAGAATATTGCAACAATGAAAAACCAACTACACACAAGCTATACTAGTATTCCGAGCTTCAGAGTGCTGTAAAAGCAAGAATTTAGTCATTTACAGTCTCTCAGCAGATATTGGAGACCGGGCCTTTCCCAGTACAATGTGTAAATTTTATACTTTTTGTCTGTGTAAAACGTTCTATTCTCCTTCATGAAAGGGAGCTCTGCCCCTTACCCCTCCCGAAATTGATGTCTGGCATGGATTTCAAATGAAAATGTTGTAATAATAAAACTCTCAAGTTTATGTATACTACTAGAGAAACGTACAATATTTACAACTGTTCTTGGACGTGATATAGTCATAGTTATCCTCAAAAAATGGCAGTTAGCATTTCTGTTTTATTTTTACTCCTCCTAACATGTTCCCTCTTCAAACAACTCGAAGATTAAAGTTCCTAAAATCTTTTTCTTGACAAAAATTTTATTGATAGTGTTAAAAAGAGAAACTTTTATGCAGACATATTTCCTGAACTTCTTATGCCTGTTCCGTCTTCTGTTATTTTAATGTAAAATTATTTCCTTACTGAGATGTCCCACACTGTCATATATGGAATTACAAATAAAATTATCAATAACTTCGCCTGGAAATAGGACATTTTTATTTTGCCTCATACTAAAAATGTCACCATTTTCCTGGAATCATTCAGACGCTCTTCACTATTATCTTCAAAGTTTCATTAATACGAAAGGCTCTTGACAAATGCTTGCCCGTAATGTACCAGTAAAGTCTGACGTAAATTTTTATACATTAAGATGATAGTAGGTTTGGATCATACTTCTGGTATGCGAGAAGGAACGCTTGAGGAATTCCTGGTCAATTTTTGCAATCCGCAGACGAGAGCGTGTCCAGCGAAGGTCGATAGAGACCACTACGCTGCCACTAGGAAAAAAATCTTTGTGAACCAAACTCACGACCGGCGCTACTTAATAAGCGTATACCGATTCAGTGGACACTTCGAAAAATCAAGAACATGTAACGAATATTTAGTATCAAACAAATTATCAGGTGCACCCCAATCCGAGTTCAGATTCTGTGTACATTTTGCCCAAAATTTTTCTTGCAGATATTGAAAATTTGTGAACTACTGTGTGGAAATTAATAGATCCACCTGAAAGGTAACTTTGCATTTGGAAACACGTACACGAATTTTCTCTATAAATTAATCATTTCAGTTAATATTTTCCCTTGCTCATTGAAGTTTAGTCGAAAACAAACTTTTCTCTTTGTGAGGGCAAAGGTTTACTTGAACAGAGAACGCCTAACCAATTAATGAACTTGAGCAAAAGGCCAGCATTACATTTCCAACTATTAGTGACAAATATTAGTTTTGTTTATGAAACTATTATCAGTAATGATTTTCATTTTTTGGTACTTTTCACGACGCGTTTCGGGAAATGTTTTTTCATTTTCAAGTGCGTTTTGCGATTGCTATATCATTTACTCGAGGTGTTTTTCATGTGTGAGATGCTGCATTATTCTTTTATCTGTACTGTAGTGTAAGTTATTTCATAAAGAAACCCGTTGTTTTTACAATCGGAGATTAAAAACCTTTTGGAACATTTTTCCTGGGAAACAGCGATAAAAAATTAGAATAAAAGCTTTTAAACAAAACAGTTTAGCCTCAAACATAGTTCTTAAAACTTAAAATTTATAGCTCAGGTGCCCGGTTTCGAGCATGGCACGATCAGCATCAGAAAATTGAAACTCCATGACGACGAGTGGTCTCCTGATAAATAGATGTGAAAATTTAAAAAATTGCATGCGACTGTAGTCTGTTTTTACTTAAAGGCAAGTTACAAATCCGTCTCTGCCGTAATATTTCAAATATTTCATATTTGGAATTTTTATTTAATGAGAGAACAGCTGTGCTGCAGTTTTGACATTTTGTCTGTCATTCACGAATAAGTGATTGTCCTGCAGTTCGAACGCCACCTTTAAATCTCATTTTTTGTGCATGATGCAACATTTCCAATAGGTACTCTTCATCTGTGATTTCCTCATTGATCCAAGAAACGGCTCATGGCAGTTGCGTTAAATGGCGTATATCAGCAAAAGCAAATACTTTGTCTTTGAAGGTCGGCGGGCGCACTAACGCTAAAAAAATTACTTGACTGAGGACCTTTAGTCTTCGTGTTCGCCTTTGTACACCCGTAAAAACCACAAGTTAACACGTCTACAGGGAAAAAATAACTTTAAATGTTTGACTCGAATACACGTGGACGTCGGAGATTACGCTTTGGCTTGGGCGTGACGTCACAGCACTTGCAGTGGAGGGGAAGCATGCGTTTGAAGCTGCCGCTCGCTCAGGTCGCTCAACAATGACCTCTTCTTCTATTGCATTATAGGATTGACCGAATGCTTCCGATTGCTGCCGACAAAGACTCGAACTAGACGCAACGGCCTTGGCAGCAAGCAAAAAATATGCAGTATATACGTAATTCACTTGCATCTCCAGCCAGGACTTTTGCTGCTCTAATCAGTCGCGTAAATGAAAAAGAATTCAAGAATAAGACGTAATCAGCTACAGAGCTGATTTCTAATATTACGGGAGTTCTTGGTCTTTGTGCTTATGGGCAGTCATCTCTGTTCGTCTACCGATGCAGCCAAACGTATGCTCTGCCACTGGTCATAGACAGTGTCGTATGGTAACTGGAAATAGCCCTTGCTTTTATGTATATTTCTTCTTATTCTAGCACGAATGAAACTGTGACGTAGGCTAAAGTTTGGGAACTCTTAGATTTCGTTTACTACTGAGCGATCAGACGAAATGTAGGTATCAAATCCCACACCGTCTCAAACTCTTTTTAGGTTTATCTTGAGAATAGTGTATGGTTCCTACGCAGTCTTCAATACTGTGTAGAATATGTATTGTGAATGTATGTAAGCTATATTTCCTCAAATTGGCTCAAATGGTTCAAATGGCTCTGAGCACTATGGGACATAACTTCTGAGGTCATCAGTGCCCTAGAACTTAGAACTACTTAAACCTAACTAACCTACGGACATCACACACATCCATGCCCGAAGTAGGAGTCGAACCTGCGACCGTAGCGGTCGCGCGGTTCCAGACTGAAGCGCCTAGAACCGCTCGGACACTCCGGCCGGCTCCTCGAATTGGACGAGTAGTAATCAAGACATAGATTTAGTAACAGAACGCGTTCATAAGCACCCGTTCTCAAGCTATCGGGTTCTCTTTTCATGAAGTTCAAAGGACACAAAATTTTTAAGAAGCATTTTGTGTAATTGAAACACATTCTTTTGACAAAAATATTAATTACCTAAATAACAGCAATAACTGACATGACTAGCATAAGAAACGAAATGAGCAAACTCTTCATCGCAGGCTGCACTATGCCGCTGGACGGGAAGTAATTTCTTAGTGCTCATAGAGCAGGTGGAGCATTCTTCCGTGAATGGCCGCGTCCCCCACATACTGTACCACATATTAAGGATTCTTTCGTTCCATTCACATATAGAAGGCGGAAAGAATGACTGCTTAAATGCGTCTGATCAAGCTGTAATTAGTCAAATTTTGTCTTCACGGTCACTGTAGAAGTACGTAGGGGTTGTAGTATTTTCCTGGAGCCTCCGGTTAGTGCTGGTTCATAAAACTTTGTAACAAGGCTTTCAGTTGATACTTAATCTTTCTTGAAGGATCTGCTTGATAATGTTTACCATCATTTCTGTGACACTCTCCTGCATGTTCATGCTGTCTTTCGCTATATGCTTCATGTTAATTCTATTTAGTATAGGTCCACACATTAGAGCAATAAATCTACTAGGATGGGACGCATGACGGTTTTGTAAACAGTCTCAGCTGTAGAATGTATGTATTTTCTCAGCATTCTAGCAACGAACCAAAGTATGCAACCTCCATCACATAAGCTGATCCTATTTTGATCCTCCCATTTCACATCCCACATACTGTTATACCAAGGCATTTGTATGACCTGACGAACACAACTGTGACCTACACTGTAGTCGTAGGCTTGTTAACTGCACTGTTTTACATTTCTGACGTCTTTGCTTGAGTTGACAATTATTTTATCACTTAAAAATCTTATTAAGTTCCAACTGGATATGTCTTCGCCCGTTCTTAAGATTATACCTCATTAAAGATAATTGTATCATTTTCTAAAATGAGAGTATTTTTAATTTTTTTATTCATGATTAATATACAACATCAACTAAGTCGGGATTTGGGTAGCTTTACCTAATTACTTTTATATGGCAGGCTCCTACTTGCTTGCTCCTCTTCTACTGGTCTCTTCCACTGCCGCCTGTCTAATGCCTTGATTCGGTGTTGATCCCGATTACATTCGCCATCTGTATCTGTGTCTTACTTCCTCACGTACCATCAATTTGTCTTGACAATGCTATGGTGAACAGTCTATCCTCCAACATCATTATTTTATGAGTGGCTGGGTTGTAGCTTTGAAACGTGTTCTTATTTATGTAAACTCATGTTTGTAAATGTCAAGTTTCTATCTGAGAAATGTGAAAAACTTATTTTTACAACGAAGCATGTGAATCTTAGTGGAGAGCGACAGAACTCTGTGAAAATTTTAGTTTGAACGGAAATATGTGGTGCTCACGCTACACGAAGCGAAATCCAGACTAGACTGTACATCAAACAATTCGCCTGCGAGAAAGGAACCTGTTTCCATGAAACCTACATAGGCTATCTGATTTCAAAACAAGTGACTCAACTTACAATGTTGGCCCTGAATATAGCTAACCTTTATGTCGTTTTTGTAAACATTCACTGTATCAGAACTGTTACTGTAATTACACAGCAAACGAACATACGACACACATCTGACTCTCTGATAAAACTGTTTGAAAATTCACGAGATAGCACTTTACTGAAATACAGGGTGACACAGAATAATGAGAATGTTTGTATGAGTAGTGGCAGCCATGGGCAGGTGGCAGCAACGTGGGTTCGTGACAGAGAGTAAACAGTCCGCAATTTCAGTAATCATAGATCAGTCGAACGGACAACAGCGTGCGTTAGCCATAAAAATTCTGCATAAAAACAATAATAGTTTGGTAGCGGCGCAGAGGGAGTTTTGACGTTTTTATAATTTAAGATGTCATGATGCCGTTCCGTCGAAACACGCGATAAAATGTTGGATTAATAACTTTGAAGAGACTGGATCTGCCCTCAAGAAGAAACCAACAGGACAACCAAGAAGTGTGCGTTCTCCAGCGATCATTGATGTTGTACAAGAGACTGTCTTACGGAACCCACGGCGTTCAATTCATAAGCAGCAGTGTTTGGAACGTCCTGGGAGAGTGTTCGCAGAATTTTTCATCTTGATTTAAAATTTTATCCCTACAAACTACAGATGGTGCAACAATTGAAGGGCAACGATTACCGGTTACGATTAGGATTCTATCAACAAATGATAACAAAATAAACAATGACGATAAATTTCTAAACAAGTTGTGGATGTCACATGAGGCAAATTTTCATGGCACAGGTTATGTGTATAAAGAGAACTACCGTTACTGGGCAAACATATCCTAATGACGTTCAGGAGCGCCCTTTACACGCTAGTAAAGTGACAGTATGGTGTGGTGTTTCATCACATGGGATTATCGGACTGTATTTTTTCGCAAATGAACAGGGAAACACAATAACCGACAAGGGCGATCGTTATGTGGAGATGTTGCGGACTTTCGTTGCACCAGCATTGAACAACTTTCCAAACGTTCAACAAGTCTGGTTTCAATAGGACGGAGCGACATCACACATTGCACGGCAATTAATGGCATATTGGATCACGCGAGCAGCAATGTCGCGATACGATAAACCGCAATCGCGATAGGCTACAATCCTACCTTTCTCCTCCTTACACGAGGCGTCACAACAACGCCGATCAACTGCTGTTCGGGTATGAGAAACTGGTTGGAAACTTTGCTCATGTCGGCACTTTGTAGGTGTCGCCCTGAAAAGCTAATCATTTGCATATCACAGCATCTTCTTTCTGTCGGTTAAATTTCGCGACTGTAGCACGTCATGTTCGTGGTGTAGCAATTTTAGTGCCAGTTGTGTATGTTCGACACGTGTTGTTACAATTACGTTGAATCTACGTGACTACCTCTGACCCACTGATGATAGCTGCACTTTTAGCATGAACACAGACCTGTAATAAAAAAGACAGTGCTGTATTTCTAGAGGAGGCCGAAATGCACGCGTTTAAATACACGCAGACTGGCGTGAGGTCTGGAACAGGACAATGTCTTCAGAATTGCAATAAAGTACGAAAATCTTGTAATACTTAACTTTAATCCACATTTGTAGAACATCGCTCTTGATGATACATGCTTCAATACATTAATTATCAACTGCTATGGCGCCTTGCTAGGTCGTAGCAAATGACGTAGTTGAGGGCTATGCTAACTATCGTCTCGGCAAATGAGAGCGTATTTGTCAGTGATCCGTCTCTGGCAAAGTAGGCTGTACAACTGGGGCGAGTGCTAGTACGTCTCTCTAGACCTGCCGTGTGGTGGCGCTCGGTCTGCTATCACTGACAGTGGCGACTCGCGGGTCCGACATATACTAATGGACCATGGCCGATTTAAATGCTACCACCTAGCAAGTGTTGTGTTTGGCGGTGACACCACAGACAATCACGTCCGATACTGACCATCTTTCTGTCCTGGATTACATCACGGTTCGTGGAGCACACTCGTTCCCATGTAATCAAGCATAACGTAAAAATGTTGTTGTTGGTGTTGTGGTTTATACAGCTCTCGTCACTAGTCTGTCCTGTCTCTGCCTAAGTACTGCAACCTACAGTCTTTAGACGAAAATATGGATACATCAAAACCACAACACATTTCGATGTCTAGGAAAACGGTTAGCAATCAAAACATCTTGCAGTCGTCTCGGAATGGTTAAAAACAGGTCTGGTACAGTTTTCAAGGGAATCCCACCATTCAGCCTGGAAAGTAGTGATAAGTTCCGTTAGGGATCATGGATGTGGATAGTTATCACGCAGCCATCTCTCCAAATTAGACCACAAAGTCTCAATAATATTAAGATTGGGTGATTGTTGTGGCCAGGACAAATGCGACAATTCATGCTCGTGCTCACAAAACAAGTCCTGGACGATGTGCGTTATATGAAAAAGGGTCCCTGTCGTCTTGGAACGAGGCATCCCCGTTGGTGAAAAACATTGTACTACGGGATGGACCTGATCGATCAAAGTGGTCACATAATCCATACAGTGGCACGACCATATATAGTATCCATTGGACGGTATAGTATAACACGATACGCCTTCCTAAGTCATCAAAAGACCACCGCAATGTTTCACTCTTGGGACGTAAACCGAGCGAGGTGGCGCAGTGGTTAGCACACTGGACTCGCATTCGGGAGGACGACGGTTCAATCCCGCGTCCGGCCAGCCTGATTTAGGTTTTCCGTGATTTCCCTAAATCGCTCCAAGCAAATGCCAGGATGGTTCCTCTGAAAGGGCACGGCCGAATTCCTCCCCAGTCCTTCCCTGATCCGACGAGACCAATGAGCATGCAGTTTGGTCTCTTCCCACAAACAACCCAACCCCCCAACCTCTTGGGACGTAAAGTCGGCGAGACACAAGACACAAGGCTCGGCCGACCAGATTACTTTCTTCTCTCGCCCCATATCCGGGTTTAAGGCATGAGCATCAAGTTATCCTGGTACGAGCATTTGCACCACTGATGAGTGGCTTCGGGACTGCAGCTCGCTCTGACGTTCCCTGCTTATGGAGCCCCCTTCGTGTTGTTCTGAAAGGGTCTGTGACTGCGACATCCCGTCCAGCAGTGACTTTTACTGTTGTCGTTCTTTATTTTTTCCCGCAATCCTCTTCGTCCGTCACGATCACTCATCACACACTTTCGTCCGCGTTGTGACTTAGATGTTTATGCCTTTCCGCTTCCCTGTATGCGGTACAACACTTCGATTCAGTGCCTCTTGAAACACCGAACACTTCGGCTACTGTGGTTACAGAAGCATCCGCCATAAGAGCACGAACAATTGGCCAACTTTCGAATTAGCTCCCACATAATCGATTAACAACTACACAAAACGCTGATTTGACCACGATTGATATTTGCAACATTTTGACGACATTGCACAGGTGTCGTTTGTGTTCAAATACAACACCGCTTGGCTAGCATCTGCTTTTATGTTTACGCATGCATTTCTCGCTGTGTTTTCACTTTTCCTTATCAAACCCCTGTACATCTACCCGACCCTCAGTACTCAAGCAATGGTATCACTACAATTTTTACTCCCTACGTTTACCACCACCAGAAAATTTCAAATTCCTTCATGCATTAGAAAGTGTCATGACGACAGATTATTTCTTTTACCAAAATGGCGGCGTAAATTTATTTACTCCCCGACTGATTCAGTACCACTTCATTTGTTATTGGACGTCCCCGTCTACTGCATTCTTCTGCAGCGCCACATTTCGAAAGCTTGTCTTCTAGTCCGTTTCGTTCCAGGTATTCCTTCCAAAAAAAGGTTTCCAAACACTTCGTGTCATATTAGGTATTAACATATTTCTGTTTTTTAGAAACACTTTTCATGCTATTGCCAGTCTGCATTTGGTATCCTCTCTATTCCGTCCGTCGTCAACTATTTTGCTACCCACTGTGGTGGAACCGGTTTATTGTATTTCGTGACTTAAATTATTTATAAATGATATTTCAGGTAGATCAAAAAAATATAAAACCACTTACCTATTGTCAGCGTAACAATTCGTTTGATCTCAAAAATGATTATCCCGGCTAATATTTGTCACTCTGCTAAAGAAATCGCCACCTGACCTTGTGTAGAAATGTTGTCTGTAAAGTCGTGTGAGTGGCACTAAATTGCATATCATTTATCAGATTTTACACAACTGTTACTTAAGATGAAAGCAATTTTCTCTAGCAAAAGGAACATTTAGCCACAAAATACTACCCGCGCACAACACTGACGTATGTCTCCTATTAAAATATTTCATGTAAATCGTCCGAAATAATTAGGCTTCAAACATCAGCAAATATGGAATTGATATAACGTAACGCGCTGTGAGCGTTGTGTTTAAGGATTCAATCTGAGTTGAATTCTTTTAAAGTAGATTCGGGACCACCAGTGCACATTTACTTCCATTCATTTATATCTAACAACATTTATGTTTGTTAAAATTCTCGATTCAAAACTGCCGCGGAGATATTTTTGCTAAGATGGCGGCAGACAGACGATAGTCAATTTGTCTATTGTAATTTTCCATTTATTTTTGTATCAAGGTAATATATTTAGATAAAACTCTTTAAGCCTTTTATCTCTATTCTTTAGCATTTAAAATCATTTTCAATGATAAATACCGTCATATTTTTTATACCAGCTATTAGTAAACTTCTCTGTAAGTTACTAGCGCTAATGGCTGCGCTCCCTATTGCGGAGCTGAAAATTAACACTTAAAAACATTAATTAGATTGAATTACAACTGAATTAAATACAAATCCACGTCTAGACAATAGCTACTCTATTTTTCAAATAATAATTAACAATATATAACTACAGGTTAGGTCTTTACAGACCTCACACGTCTCACGTCCGAACAGTTCATCTGTTAGCACAGGAAGAGCAACTGAAACACAATTATCATAGATAACATAAAAAAGATTATAATTGTTGTTGTCCATGAGTGTAGTTCTCTGATAATAGTTTTAATTCACACAGAAATTAAATTATTACAGAAATAACGAGATAATTATCGTCATTTTTACACGATACAGTCCTTTTATACATAGTATCGATAATATTTGTGTAAGTTTGTTCACTTAGTTCATTTTAACATCTTGTGGCTAGAACATGGTGCCGTGGATATTACACCACATAATAAAACTCCTTTACTACTTTTAGTCTCATTTTCCTATCTGACTCCCTCAGCAACGTACTGAAAATAGCACAAGACGATAAAAGTTTGCATTCAATACATGAAGAGGGAGGGTTTTAATATTGCGATGAACGGAGTTAGTAATGACGTTGAAGTGATGCTGACGCTATTACTACAGCTGCTGTTGCTCTAATGATGTAGTCTTCTGAGGCTTATGACCAGCTCTGAGTTCACAGTTGGAAGGAATCGGATTCAGGGAGGCGCAGTGGAGGTAAAACATGGATGTTGAGGTGGTGTGCGGGTGTTGTTTGAGAAGGAAAATTTTACATGTGATGCTTGAAACGGCTGATGAAATGAGATAGTTCCTGGCTGTGAGTGTGGTAGGGTAGTAGACGTGCAAATATTAACAGACGTATTGCTTACGTAAAGCAGCTAAATTACTGTGTGCACGAATAGTACGTGAGTACTATACAGTTGGTTTACCCCTCAACCCATTTTCACGCAAAGCATAAATTAGAATATGGACGTTTATATGATTTCCGACATGGCTGGAGCGCGTTTTGATACGATTGTACACCTCACTCACTGTGGAGGAATGCTGACTTGATTTATCCGGCATGCAAATGAGAAAAAGCGGTACACATAATGGAAATCAAATATTGTTGTCTCTTCCGGATGTCAGTTGATAGTTTATGTGACGTTGCGTTTTGAAATGATGTGTGTACAGTATGTGCAGTGTTGATAGTTCAATGAAAAATGTAGCATTAGGGTTTTACACTATGAAATACTTTATCTGGAAGAAATTCTATATACAGTCACAATTATTTAGCTTTTTCTGGCAAATTTTGGGATGGTTCTTACCGTAAGGCCACGGCCGTTAACTTATCCCACCTTATCAAACTAAAAGCACTTTTCTTGCTACGTCAATTACGTTTTTTTTCCCTAAACTAAAGTATCACAACACGTCCAATACCTTATCAAAAGTGATTCGCGGAATAATAAAACTACAACTACGTAATCTCCAACGTGGTTTGGAACTCCAGCACCCTGCAGTGGTAATTGTCGGCTGCTTGTGTTGCGCCAACCACACAGATTTCGTTAAATTTGCTAACGTTTGTTGAAGATAGCAGTCGCAAATCCCAAACAAATTTATGGAGACGGAAGCCGACTAAAAAGAGCGCCTGACATCTCCAAAAGTCAGCTTTAAAATAATATAATAACTAGAATAAATAAATTTGAAGACAAATGGCTCTGAGCACTATGGGACTCAACTTCTGAGGTCATTAGTCCCCTAGAACTTAGAACTAGTTAAACCTAACTAACCTAAGGGCATCACAAACATCCATGCCCGAGGCAGGATTCGAACCTGCGACCGTAGCGGTCTTGCGGTTCCAGACTGCAGCGCCTTTAACCGCACGGCCACTTCGGCCGGCAAATTTGAAGACAGCTTTGAACAAGCAAACATAATGCCGAACACTTCACAGAAAACAGAATTAAAATTGTAGCGGGAAATGTGACACGGAATTCTGAATTTCGAAAACAGTGAACAACCAAATGTGTCATTCGCGCGTGTCTAATTAACATATCTGCTCTTCTAATTATTTTTTTTATGTTCCTTTATGTCCATTAGAAGAATATTTCGCTTCTACATAATCTATGTAAATCCAAAGAAGCATTAGTTGAATGAAAATAATGACCAGGTTTTGTATTCGTATTCAACATTTCGTACACAGAAAAGGAATATTGCGGTTTAACGTCCTATTGGCGGTGACGTCATTAGAGATGAGACGCAAGATCAGACTTACGAAAGCTGGCGAAGGAAATCGACCGTATACTTTTTAAAGGAACCAGCCCAGAATTTCCCCCAAACGATTTAGAGAAACCGTGGAAAACCTTAATCTGGATAACCGGACAGGGAATCGAAACCTATTCTAGCCAAAGCGAGTATGGTGTCTTCACTGCTGTCCCAACTCTCTCGGTTTGGTACACAGACGTATGGCATCAGTTGTAATCACCGTCATGCCATGTGCCGAAATTTTGTTAAAACAAATAATATAAAAAAAGAGACTTTTGTAAAATCACACTGTCTCCTTGAGAAAGAGAGCATACAGATCGAAGCCAGTGATTAGAAGCGTTACTGCCTTGAAAGTCAGCACCCTCTGTTTGCAAAGAAAAATAACGTTGTTCGATGAGCCAATTCGTAAGACCGTCAGACTGAAGAGCAGTCGCGCAGGAGGAAGCATTACGGGCACTGAAAGTTCAAGATTTTAGCTTGAAAACAGGACCCTCTCCAAATAACTTTCATTGAGTTTGACTTTCGCTTGTACACACCGAAGTTATATTGTGGTATGTGTCGTTGCAACTATGCTGAGGCTACACGGCTACCTATAGCGCACTGACGATAGCTGCGCTGTTAGCTGAGATCTAGATCTGCAACAAAATACATTACGATATTGTGACCGATGCTGATCCTCTTTCTGTTCTGGATTACATCAGTTGCGAAGCACAATTATTCCCATGGAATCAAACGTGTCAACTGGCGAACCTGCTAGTTACCTCGATCTTTTGTTATTAGCTACAGCTTGCAAAAAAGTTACTTAGTTCCACCCACGGTTGCCGCCACCAAATGGCTGTTAAGACAAAGCAGTCTAAGGCAGAAACTTAACTGATGAAATTACCATAGTTTAAGATTTTAATATATTATGCGCAAGTAACGCGGAGTGGCTCGGAAATCTTTTTAAAAATATGTCGTATTCGTTTTCGACACAGCAGATCATTAATATTTATAAGAAGTCAAACGTATATACCTGTTGCATCCTGAATGTTAATGCTAAACAAAAGAATCAAGGCCAAATATGTTCTCACAGTCGCGTGATTGTAGCACAGAGAAAGTTACAGTTTACGTATGTGAGCGATACATGGCAGGCAAAGTACATTTTCTGAGAACGGGACTGTCTTGTCCTTTATAAGCCGTCAGGTGCATGCTAGTTTTAGACAGGTGTGGGGAGCCTAACAGTTCATATGTGTTACGATTCAGTGATGTAACAGAGGCACCCATGTGCATCTGAAATTTCACTTTTTCCACTAATATGCAAATATACAAAAAGCTTGTTGGACTGACATAGCACTAAAGAAACTGTGTGCTTGCTAAATTTGCTAATGCCTGTTGCAGGCTTGGAATACACTGCACTAATGACATGGGCCTTGTGACAAGATTTTTATAAGTGGGCAGAATTCTTATGGTTGTTCAGTTGCAAACATATGGGTTGTACATGACCATTCTTGCCACAAGTGCAACACTGTGCTTGTCGGGGTGGGCAATCTTGGCGTTTGTGCTGTGAATAGCACCGAGAGCATGACTTAATTATGTTGGCCTGTTTAGAGAGCAGCTTATGTGGAATGGAGAATTGTTTATGCAGCGTGGCACGCGCAAACTGCTGCTGCCTTAGGGGCCGGTCGTGAGCAAGAGGTGACTCAATATGACAAATTACTTGCTACTCAAATTTATCAGCTGACATGGAACAGGAATCGTACTGATCTAGTATTTGAACTACGTGCTGAAATGATGGATCGCACTGTTTCAAAATCTGTTCTCTAAGTTTCACATCACTTACATTGTACACGATCGCATCACACAGCATAACATCTGAATATAAAGCACCACAAGCACATTTGAATTTGCATTCCCTGATCATACCCTGAAAACCTGTTACCCACTCGTGATAAGTTTGTTCCGACCGCTTTTTGCAATTAAAGAACTGATTCCTAGCTGCTACCACATTCACTCATTGGTCATAATAGTTAGTTAGCGAATCTACAACGTAATCATAGGGAAGTTCACGTGGAGTTGCATTAGGGAAGAGTTTCTGAAGGAGGCGGAACACAGCACTTCCTTCATGGACAACAAATGTGGAGTTTCACATTACCTATAACATTGTGAGCAATTACGTGGGGGCTTCAAACTGTTGCAACTATTCGAGCTATTCCTCTTGCTGTTCATTAAACTGGAGAAAAGGCGGTATGGAATTTGGAGTTGCTGTAGGTGTAGTTTGTTGTTCCATTGGGCATGCAGCATTGGCCAGTAGCTGCTGCACTGTGTTTAGCAGTGTAAATACTTGCTGGCTTTGAAACTGAAACATCTGTGTTAGCTGCATTGCATCTATCGCGTTGTCCTGAATGTTAAAGGCAAACAAATCAAAAGAATAAAGGCCAAATATATTCTCAAAAAAAATGGCTCTGAGCACTATGGGAACTAACTTCTAAGGTCATCAGTCCCCTAGAACTTAGAGCTACTTAAGCCTAACTAACCTAAGGACATCACACACATTCATACTCGAGGTAGGATTCGAACCTGCGACCGTAGCGGTCACGCGGTTCCCGACTGTAGCGCCTAGAGCCGCTCGGCCACCCCGGCCGACCAAATATATTCTCACAATCACGCGACTGTAGTACAGTGAAAGTTACAGTTCGCGTATGCGAGCGATACATGGCAGGCAAAGTACATTTTCTGAGAACGGGAATGTCTTGTCCATTATAAGCTGTCAGGTGCGTGCTAATTTTAGATAGCCATGAGGAGCCTAACGGTTCATATGTGTTACGATTCAGTAATATAACAGAGGTACACTGAAACTTCACACGTGTTCCACTAATATTCTTGTTGGACAGGGGCAGTACTGAGGAAACTGTGTGCTTGGTAGATTTGCTAATGCCAGTTGAAGGCTAGCAAAATGGTTCAAATGGCTCTGAGCACTACACGACTTAACTTCTGTGGTCATCAGTCGCCTAGAACTTAGAACTAATTAAACCTAACCTAAGGACATCACACACATCCATGCCCGAGGCAGGGTTCGAACCTGCAACCGTAGCGGTCGCGTGGTTCCAGACTATAGCGCCTAGAACCGCTCGGCCACCCCGGTCGGCGAAGGCTAGCAGTTGGCCGACATCGACAGCTGTATCAAGAATAGGCACTTGTATAGCAGAGACTTAGGAACTGTATTACTTCTCTTGTATTACGAACTCTATGTACTGAAGAGGCTTCTTATTTAACTGCCGCCATTTGCATGCAACACATCATTGTAAATTCTCAAAGTTAATTATTGTCATTTAATTTTCTGTAGTAAAACTTACTAGTCCGCTTTGCTTGAATTGTTGTCTAGTGATCCGAGAAGCAGGCAGTGGGCAGGACATAACAGTGCTACCAAGAACTACTGATAAAATGAACATTATTTAGTACCAGAATCGATCGAAGTGATCATTGGCAAACAGCGTCAAATTATTTGTTACAGTACAGGCTATGGTATCAGTCAAAATGAAACTATAAAAAGAAGCAAAGACGCAGGACGGTTTCTTACCATTATGCTCTTACTGGTGCCACAGTAAAGGGGTAGTATAGAATGGGCAAAGCAATATGGCGCTGAAAATATTTCGTGTTCTTTGAGATAGGCAACCTAAATTGCATCATCCGCACCTGGATTCAGAGGATTTGTGATGTTGTCTTTCTCAAATTCACAAAGAACTTCGGCGCCTGAGAATGCTCATGAGTACGACATTGCACACATTCTAGCCAGTGTACATGCACTGCTCCAGTGTGGAAGAGTGTCATAAAGATATTCTGTTCACCCCTGAGGCTAATTGATCAACAGCTGTTATAACTGGTCCTCATATCTTGGATATTGGCACTAGGACAGACTTGACATCCGACATCGTCGCACATGTGTTCTATCTGGGACA
Organism: Schistocerca serialis cubense; assembly: GCF_023864345.2. Lineage (NCBI taxonomy): Eukaryota > Metazoa > Arthropoda > Insecta > Orthoptera > Acrididae > Schistocerca > Schistocerca serialis. The sequence continues at coordinate 155,261,547 of NC_064645.1, forward strand.
CATTTGTCGATCTCGCTGGCCGCAGAGCCATCAAACACAGGCTAACGTGCCATGTTTGGATGAGCACTGTACTTTTGTGAAATAGCACCACGATATTGTCGCATGAGAGATAAGAGAGGATACACTACTTCCGTACTATTGCGCCATCAGAGTTCCCTCAATTACCACCAGTCATGACCCAAGTCATACCCAACAGCTCCCCTCGCCATGACCCAGGAGGAACACCGACGTGCCTCTCCAAAACATTGGAGGAATGGGATCTATCCCCCAGGTCGCTGCCATGTTCGCTGGTGACTGTCATTCAGGTTAGTGTACAACCGCAATTCATCACGAAGACAATGCGACGTCATCCACCACCACCAGGTCACGGTGGCACTCCAAATGCTGGTGCCTGTGTTGTGGTCAACGGCCGCCTATGCATGGGACGGTAATCCCCTAGTCCAGTTGCTGACAGTCTCCGACCAACGATGCAGAATGCCTCTGAATATAACAGGAAGTCCATTACTTGTTATCAGATTGCAGGTGCAGATGTGAAGGGGCGACGACTTGCCTGGTGCACAACAAGGCGATGCTCGCTCGTGGTGGGCAGACGTGGGCTACTGAAACCTTGACGACAGGTCTGCCTGCCATCAGGTTCTCATCCAGTTCAACATCATGCCACTGTCGCATCCGCATACCGCACAAACCTGAATACTGCACAATTTATCAGCCAGTCAAAGCAAGACCCACAATAACTTCTCATTCAAACTTTTTTAGGTGCTGATAACTCGGCCTTATACGATTACCTCCGTGCCTTTCACAGTGACCAATCGACATCTAACAGTCCACGACTCTTATTTAACTTACTAGGCTTGGTAAGAACACGAACAAGACTAATGTACGCCTGTGGCCCATCCACCTGTACAGAGATATGTAACTAAAGATTTACATTCCCGTCTGTGGTGTGTGCTTTGTGGCATTGTTCAGCCCGATAGCTGAGTGGTCAGCGTGACGGATTGCCGTCCTACGAGCCCGGGTTCGATTCCCGGCAGGGTTGGGGATTTTCTCCGCTCAGGGACTGAGTGTTGTGCTTTCTTCATCATCATTTCATCACTATCCGGCGCTCAGGTCGCCCAATGTGGCGTCGAATGTAATAAGACCTGCACCAAGGCGGTCGGACCTGTCCCGCAAGGGGCCTCCCGGCCTATGACGCCAAACGATCATTTCCATTTGTGGCGTCTTATTTGTGTCACCTCGATGGTGATGGTTGTCCCGGACTGGTTGACATGGAACAGTGTCCGTCGATCGTGACGACTCCGATCTGTAACTGTTGAAAACAAATTCCTCGCTTGGTTGATTAGTTCAAAAATGGTTCAAAATGGCTCTGAGCACTATGGGACTTAACATCTGAGGTCATCAGTCCCCTAGAACTTAGAACTACTTAAACCTAACTAACCTAAGGACATCACACGCACCCATACCCGAGGCAGAATTCGAACCTGCGACCGAAGCAGTCGCGCGGTTCCGGACTGAAGCGCCTAGAACCGCTCGGCCTCAACGGGTTGATTAGTTTCAGACACTATCTGCCTTAAACTGATATCAGCGGCCGGCTGGAGTGGCCGTGCGGTTCTAGGCGCTACAGTCTGGAACCGAGCGACCGCTACGGTCGCTGGTTCGAATCCTGCCTCGGGCATGCATGTGTGTGATGTCCTTAGGTTAGTTAGGTTTAAGTAGTTCTAAGTTCTAGGGGACTGATGACGTCAGAAGTTAAGTCCCATAGTGCTCAGAGCCATTCGAACCATTTGATATCAGCGTATCGATGTAGCAGCACGCCGGAATATGTAGCAGCCCTTTAAAACTGAAGCACTGGTGTACGAAGTCTGTCGGTCATGAACCGCGTTGCTGCTACGATCGCAGGTTAGAAATGTGCCTCGGGCATGGACGTGTGTGATGCCCTTAGGTTAGTTAGGTTTAAGTAGTTCTGAGTCTAGGGGACTGATGACCTCAGATGTTAAGTCCCATAGTGCTTAGAGCCATTTTTCTGTCGCGCTCCTTTGCCTCGAACCCACAGCGACTGCACCACTCGGTACCGCAACAGCTCCCTTGATCTGAAACAATTAACCAAATATGCTTCGCGTGTTCGCGACAAGCTGATAAGCTTACGCGAACCTGATAACTGTACTTATTATGCCCGGTTTGCGAATGAGTGTTCAAACGCACATAATAGGATGTCTTGAATTATAAAGTCCGTCACTCAAACGGATGCCACATCATAGTTTTGCGAGTATGTTAATTTATTAATTAATAGAGCGTCGTCAAGGCATCGCTACAATGTTAATTCAACAACTAATACGACGTAATTCCAGAGATAAAATACTCTTCGGACAACGTACAGAAAGCGTCGTATTTCAGTGTAAACTTGCTGTTCATTGTTAATAAAATCACTAAATCACATTTAACGTCTGCGTTCTCTCAAGAAATAGTTAATTTCACAATTGCACAGTAAATTTCCATTAAATGACGTAGCCGACACGAAGCATTAAGGTTATTTTGGAGTTTATTGAACTTCGTAATTATTTAAACCTGCACTGAAAACACACCGATCTGTCATTCGGAGTCTTGAATCTATTTGCATCAGCTTTACTGACATTGACTGCAGCTTCCGACAACACGGCGTAACTGTAAGTTCTTCGTGATCGCGTGTAGCTGTTTCCTACTCAAGGCTAATAACAGAGCTTATGTCGGCGGTTGGTATATTGCTGTGTCTTTGATGTTCGTGACAATCACAGATCACGATGGCTAAGCCCCAGCGTTAATCAGGTATCACACGATTTACTTTTCTGTCACATACAATAACTGCTCCATTGTCTGGCTAAACCGTAAATGTTATTTTACTTCAGTTCGAAATTCTGACTAGTACGTCAAGTCGATACTGGAAAACTTTTAAAACTTCAGATCGGTTTGAAACAATCTAGTGGCGTTCAATAGGCTTACTACTATTGCGACGTCTACAAGAGAGACTGAATTATCTCCACTGCAGTGCTACATTGTAGCCGCAGCGAAGTTACAGCTCGATGCGGCTACAACTCTCTTCTTGGATAAATGTTATCTCTGATCTATTTATGGTCTGGGCTTTAACCTTCGTAAAGAATATATTTTGAATTATTTATTTAAAGTTTCAGGCTTCGTATCTTCTGATAGTCTTTCATTTAGTCCTTCCTTTATAATAAACGTTATTAGTTACATAGTATTACTGTTAGTCAAACTTGCAATAGTGATAATTTTGTCGTCAGTAGCTCCCGTCAGTGTCAGGATAACTAATTTCGCTATTTATTTTACTACAAAAGGGATTTCATCAGGTGTTCCATATTTGGGGTGTTACACATGGCCCCCAGACGATGAAGTGGGTACCTGACTTCCCGCTTCAACGTCCCTAACCAAGTAAAGTTTCCTTTTTTTATTATTATCACTGGCTTACTGGCATTCACACACATACACATACAAAAAATCGAACCATTATATTGTTCTTGTTACCTAAATACTGAAATTAGGGTGCATGCTCCTTAACTATTTCATCATTTCATTTTAATGTCACAATTATATACTCGGCCCATTGCCACACTGCCGCTGCACCTGCACCAGTCCCTGCAAAGCTGCGAACATGGCCCGGTTCGATGCCAGTGCCCTCTTATCGAATTACCAGGGCGAAGCTGCAACAGCATCGGACCGCATATGGCAGCGAGAACGATCCGATCATGCATTCTCGTCTAGTTACTCTCGATGCTCAGTGGCTGCGCTCCCATTAGACTGCACCACATGTCAGCATAATCTGTCCGAAGATAGTCTTCATCACTACTGTTGAGTGTTCTGAAACATCTAAACCACTTCTCTTTTCGGAACTAACAACTACGTGACATGAAATCACACCTCGGTACCGCATTTCTTAATGTTTATCATTGTGCATTGTCTCTTAGCTTAGTCAATAATGTTCGTGGTAGGATAGGTAATATTTTCAGTCGCACACTTGTACTGTCAGTACAATAATCCTCACACTTTGTTCTTATCAGTAGTTTTTTTTATCATGTATCACTAGTTCAATCATTTATATTATATTCACTTTTATTCGTCTTTTAGCATCTCATTCCTCAAAATATATTCACTTTTATTTGTCTTTTAGCATCTCATTCCTCAAAATAAGTGATTTTGTTAAGTTCAGTCCCCTATTCACGAATGACTACGGTAAGAGCTTTCATTGTGCTCACATGAGTAATTTAAACTCGTGCCTCGTTCGTCAAATGCAAACAAGTAGAGGCATGTTTATACAAGAATATGAAAACATCAACTGTTAACATGAGAATATCACCTAACGGTTTCTATTTAATTAAATAAAGATCAACTAATATAAATTAGTTATCGTTATGAATCTGTTGCTCATAACATTTTTTAATAAATTAATTAGATATAACTCATTTTGTAGTAAAAACTACTTAAAACTAATTCACTGTCCACTAATTCTACATATAAAATAAAAGTCACAAAGACTGTTGTAACACATTTTTGGATTATATCTCCTCCTACTTTGCATAATTAAAAGCTAAATCTTCAATTAACTAAAATATCTCTTTAACTCAATATGAGGGTATACCCCTTTTATCGAGGTTTCTTCATCTTCTAATAGGTAGCTTCCTTCATGTGGTATCTTAACGATTTTATACGGTCCTTTATAAAGACTGTTCCATTTTCGATTGGTTTTTCTTATCTTTGAAGACTTGGGATGATTCTGCAATAGAATACTATCACCAACCTTCTTGTCAAATTGACGTTTACGAATCCTTGCTTTATGTTGTAAATTCAGGTATACCTTCTTTATAATTTCATCACGATCCTTTGGGTCATTTTGCATACATGGTAAATTACCATGCCAATTATCACTATCCCGCTTATTAAATAGAATTTCATTGTGCAAATACCCAGTTGACATATGGGGTAAATGGTTGTACATCTTTTCAAAATCTACAATTAATTCGATCCACCTATGGTGTTGATTCTGTATATAACTTCTTACATATCTATTTACTTCTCGAAATATTCTTTTATTGGATTTCGTGACGGATTAAAGCGTGCAATGAATACATGAGGAATTCACATAATTTCATTGTTTCTTTCCACACTTTACTCCGAAAATATGAGGCGTTATCTGAAATAAGCATTCCCGGTTTCCCTACATTAACCAAATAACACGGGTTTCACATTGGTAGTTCGCAAAGCGTAAAGTTTCACATACTTCGAGAATAGGTCGCACATCGCGAATATATATTTAAAATTTCCTTTGGCTATGGGACATGGTCCACATGTATCACATGAGACTATACTCGGTGGTTTTGTCGGTATAATGGGATGCAATATACCCTTAATACAATAATTAACAGACTTTCATTTTTGACAAATTTTACGTCTTTTGAGTATCTCTTGAGCTCTTCTTAATATACCCGGACTAAAACATTGTTGTTGTAATTTCATCAAGCATTTGTGGGCTCCAAAATGTCCCAATCTAGCATGCGTGAACTACAGTAATGTCACAGTACATTGTGAGGGAATGCATATCTTCCAATCATTCTCCTCGTACTTTCGATGAAATAATACATCTGATTGTAACTGGCAATGGTCACTAACATTACTACGATTTCCTTCTTTCACTTTGCTTCTAATTTTTCGCCATTTAGCATCTAATTTTTGCATCTGTCCCATTCGTGAACACATATCCTTACATTCTTTCCTATACGAAAATGTTTCAAACATTATTACTTTAAAGTCCGTTCCCTTTCTTCTTCGACCTCATCTACCTTTTCAGTCGGCAGTCTTGACATGGCGTCTGCGACAACGTTATCCGTTCCCCTGACATGCTTAACGGTTATGTTATATTTCTGTAGCAACAATGGCCAAGGCGTTAATCGGCCATACAGCATGCTACTGGTCATTAGAAACGTTACCGCTTTATGATCGCAATAAACTGTAATTTGTTTCGCATACACGAAATACCGAAACTTTTCAAGCGCCCAAATAATTGCCAGCATTTCCGGCTCAGTAGTGCTGTACGATCTCTCGCAACCGGACAAGGTTCTGCGAGCAAAAGCGATGATTTTTATTGTTTCTATATTACTCTCATCTTCCATTTGCAATAGTGTACCACCTAATTCTGTTTCAGCTGCATCCGTCGCTATATAGAAGCCTTTATACATTAGGGGATGATGTAATAATGGAGCACTTATCAAAGCATTTCGAATATCATCGAAAGCTTTACTACACGCTTCTGTCCAGTGCCACGAAATGTTTTTCCGTAACAAACGTAATAGACAGTCTTAATTTAACAATTTCTGTGACACAAACTTTCTGAAGGAAGAGGCGAGACCGAAAAATGACTTTAATTGTGTTTTATTTTGTGGATACAGACAATTTTTAATGGCATCCAACTTTTTAGCGTTCAATACAATCGCTTGTGGCGTTACGATATGTCCTAAGAATTTTATCTGATTCCTACCAAATTTTGAGTTTTGTTATTTGGGGAACAAAATAACTGAAAATGGCCGAAGTAGAGAGGATATAAAATGTAGACTGGCAATGGCAAGGAAAGCGTTTCTGAAGAAGAGAAATTTGTTAACATCGAGTGTAGATTTAAGTATCAGGAAGTCGTTTCTGAAAGTATTTGTATGGAGTGTAGCCATGTATGCAAGTGAAACATGGACGATAAATAGTTTGCAAAAGAAGAGAATAGAAGCTTTCGAAATGTGGTGCTACAGAAGAATGCTGAAGATTAGATGGGTAGATCACATAACTAACGAGGAGGTATTGAATAGAATTGGAGAGAGTCGAAATTTGTGGCAGAACTTGACTAGAAGAAGGGATCGGTTGGTAGGGCATGTTCTGAGGCATCAAGGGATCACCAATTTAGTATTGGAAGGCAGAGTGGATGGTAAAAGTCGTAGAGGGAGACCAAGAGATGAATATATTAAACGATGTAGGATGCAGGATGAAGGATGTAGGTTGCACTAGGTAGTGGGAGATGAAGAAGCTTGCACAGGATAGAGTAGCATGGAGAACTGCATCAAACCAGTCTCTGGACTGAAGACCACAACAACAACACAAATTGACCGTGACTCCATACTCAAGAAATTTACTAAACACTCGAACAATTAACTCGATATGTTAGCTCCAGGTCTCAGTGGCGATCAGTACTTATACAGTGACACGTTCTAGCAAATCGGGTCCTAGCGCTGTATCCAAAGCGGTTATGGAAACACCCCAGCAAATATTGGGACCATACGGCATTATCTTGAAGTGGTAACTCCGTCCCATGAAAATGAATGCCGTATATTTTCTCGAGTCTTTTGATATTTTAGTTTGCGAGTAGGAACTTCGGAGGTCGAGGGAGGTCAAAAATTTCACCCCACTCCTAGACATTAATTTTATTAATGTCGCGAGCGTCAAGAACTAGCCGAATATCACCGATCGGCTTAGTTACTGCAAGCAATGGACTTGAGTATTCAGAAGTTGAAGTTTCAATTATTCCCCAATCAATCATCTTATTTATTTCTCTGGCCACGGCTTCTCTTTTAAACCGGGGAACTGACCAAGTGGTTTTACAAAACGTAGAGTGTGGATACGTTTGAATACAATATTCAAAATTTTTAATAACGCCTGCTTTCTTATTAAATACAGGCAGATATCGTTGCAAAACTTTTCCCAACTCGTCCTGTTGTTCTATAGACAGACATTCCGATTCACATACCTTTTTCATGAAGCTTGACACATTTATCTCAGCATCGTTTACCGTAAGGCAGTCAACCGTTACCTTTTGGCAATATTTTCCCAAAATAAGTTTCCTCTTTAATAAAGTTACCTTTAGTGGTTGAGTTTTAACCATGCAAGTACATGCACCCTCCATAAAATCTATCACTGCACCGTAGTCACAAAAAAAAAAAAAAAATCCATTCCCCATTTACACGTCATTGACATCCGAGATACTACTAAGAAGGTGCATTCAGTGTCTACCCCTTGTAGTTCTAACGTCACACCTGTTTAATAGTGCGTTGCGCTTTTGCACTAAACCCCCATGACACCGTTCAGCCTGTAACCAGTAAGGTGAGTACCTTTCGTTGCTTACTAACCATGTTTAGACAACTCATCGTCATTACGCTAAATGTCGCTCCTGTGTCTGTGAGCACGCTCATCAGTACGTCATTGATTTTTACTTCTACAATTACTTTTAAAATATATCCACTCTCATTTGTTTCCTGTCTCGATTCTAACGGTGAATTATGAGTTATCGCCTGGTCTGTAATTTAAAGGTTTTGCGGACTTGCAATGGCCGAACGCCGTTGTCCGTTACTTTCTACGATTTTCGCCTCTATCCACTCGGATAAATCTTCCTCCAACTTCTTAGTCTGATGTAACATGTACGTGTTCACTTTACACAACGAATTTTTTTCCAAATCAGTTATACGATCTGATAAACCCTCTACTCTTTCCGTGATACAAATAGTATTTTCAGACAAGGCATCTATCTGTTCAGATGTACCCCCGAATTGTTCTGACAACCTATTGACCTTTTCGTCCATTTTACACGATCAATAACCTTAACATCCTCCTTTTCTCGGTGTCTCTTCTTGGATAAATGTTATCTCCGATCTATTTATGATCTGGGCTTTAACCTTCGTAAGGAATATATTTTGAATTATTTATTTAAAGTTTTAGGCTTCGTATCATCTGATAGTTCTTCATTCAGTCCCTTCCTTATAACAAACGTTATCAGTTACATAGTATTCCTGTTAGTCAAACTTGCAATAGTGTTAATTTTGTTCTCAGTAGCTCCCGTCAATGTCAGGATAACTAATTATGCTATTTCTTTTACTACCAAAGTGCTTTCATTAGGGCTTCCATATTTGGGGTGTTACAGCTTGTACAAAGTTGCATTGACGTCTAGCCATGCCTTCTGAGTGATTCATTCTTTTTATCAGGCAGTGTAAGCTGGGATGGATATCTAAAGGAGCACGAAATATTTTCCACGCGTGTTTAAATTTTTACACTCTGTACATAAAATGCTATAATAATTTTACTGTAGCTAATGATGATCGTTCCGAATGAAACTGACAGCGAGTAATAGCTCAGTATTACCAGCTCCTGGTGGTGATTTAATTTTTTCTTAATGTTTAGTTTCAATAAAATTTGATATCATTGAGCTCATTAAAACTGAGTTCAGACTGTCTGGAAGCAACATGTTTAAAAGATTTATTTAGAAAATTTACTTGTTCTTTTGGAATTTGCTGGTACTGGGTGGTTGTAATTAAACTGACGGTGTTTCGAGAGCCGCAGTGCGGGCTGTGCATATCGCAGGATGCTACTACATCGTCATGTTCATTAAACATAGTGCTCGTGCAGTATACTGAAAAAAAATAATGGTTCCACTTTCTGCCGTTAGGTGACAATATGATGCTCTAGCATCCAGAATGTGGAATGTTACCTGTTTTGACGACAATGTGCTGTTTGTCGCTTGGCGAGAGGCGTTCATTTCATGAGAGAAGTGAGTGTTGGTGTAAGTTAAGAACGTTGAATTTTCCGTGCGAAATGCAATAGCAGCGCTGAGTTGCGAGAATATTGCCGACAGAAACAAATGCAAGAGGTTCAATGTCAATAAATGGGAAAACGAATATGACGAAGAAAATTTAAGAAACAACTAAATGAGATGGTGCAACATGGAGATGGAGGTAGCCCCTTCCTATGCCGGTGGTTGATGAAGTTACAATATTTATAGCCAACCGTGAAAAGATGCCACAGATTCTGCACCCAGTGCTAAAGCTATGTCTCTTCCCCTGTCCAGAGTTTAAGGGATTTTGCGGCGAATTTTATACTGGTATCCCTACAACATAAGGGATGTGCACGAAATGAAGTTCGAAGATGGGCTAAGAAGTCATAATTTTGCCCTTCGTTTTTTGACACGCATGGGAGTGGACGACATGTGGCTGGGGTTTACTGTTTGAAAGGGCGAGTCGCATTTTATTCTGCACGGTGCCGTGAATGCACAGAAATGTCGCATAAGGGGTTCTACTCCGTCACATGTTGTGCGGGAACATCCACTGCACTTAGCGTACGTGACTGTGTAGTGTGGTTTCACAAGCTCCTTCATTTTCGGTCCGTTTTTCTTCGAAGAGATGGCACCTTGCGGGCCTGTTAAGTCCACAGTGACATCTCCGCGTTATAAGGATCTCCTTGTGCAAAGCGTTATTCCAGCTTTGCAAGAACGTAATAGTGTCTATACCACCATTTCCACGCACGTTGACGCGAAACCACATATGAGACATTTTCTTCGACAAGCCTTCGGTAACTAACGCATCATCACTAGGCAATTTCAAGATGTGCGATCTTCCAGACCCCCTGACCTAAATCCAAGTGATTTACAATAGTGGGGATATCTCAGAGACTGTGTCTATCAGGAATGTATCCGGAATTTTCCCGATCTGAAGGATAGCGTACGAGAACATATCACTTTGATTACACCAGATACGCTGCGAACAACTGTCGAGAATGCCTTGTTACTGGTGCAGCGTGTAGTTGAGTCGAAAAACCACACCGAACACATGTTGTAACTGGTGACCATATCCTAATAAACATGCCAGAATCACCATTATCATATGTCTAATTGTTCCATTTCCCTACCTCCAAACCAAATTTTGACTGCTTACGGCGACATATTGTCATCTGGTGGCCGGGGATGGAAGTATTATTTTTTTAAACATATTCCACGGGCGCACTGATTAAATGTACCTATCATGTTTCAGCTGTGATATGAAGCCCGCACTCCAGCTCTCGCAACACCGTCAGTTTCATTACAACCACCCGGTATGTTGTTGTTGTTGTAGTGGTATTCAGTCCAGATACTGGTTTGATGCAGCTCTCCGTGCTACTCTATCCTGTGCAAGCTTCTTCATCTCCCAGTACCTACTGCAACCTACATCCTTCTGAATCTGGTTAGTGTATTCATCTCTTGGTCCCCCTCTACGATTTTTACCCTCCACGCTGCCCTCTAGTACTAAATTGGTGATCTCTTGATGTCTCAGAACATGTCCTACCAACCGATCCCTTCTTCTAGTCAAGTTGTGCCACAAATTTCTCTTCTCTCCAATTCTATTCAGTACCTCCTTATTAGTTATGTGATCTACCCATCTAATCTTCAGCATTCTTCAGTAGCATCACATTTCGATAGGTTCTATTCTCTTCTTGTCCAAGCTATTTATCGTCCATGTTTCACTTCTGTTAATGGCTACACTCCATACAAATACTTTCAGAAGCGACTTCCTGACACTGAAATCTATACTCGATATTAACAAATGTCTCTTCTTCAGAAACGCTTTCCTTGCCATTGCGAGTCTACATTACATATCCTCTCTACTTCGACCATCATCGGTTATTTTGCTCCCCAAATAGCAAAACTCATCTACTACTTTACGTGTCTCATTTCCTAATCTATTTCCCTCAGCATCGCCCGACTTAATTCGACTACATTCCATTATCCTCGTTTTGCTTTTGTTGATATTCATCTTATATCCTCCGGTATGTACACTTTAAAATTCCCTGTAGGTGCAGTGCATCAGTAGAATGGCCAGGTGCAGCTCTTGTTTGTGATATAAGAGCTCATATTTCATGAGTGTAGTAAGTAATATGCCAACAGTAGGGAACCAACTCTCTATCGCCGTACTTTTCCTCCTATATGCAAGATGAAAGGTCAGTTACTCACGTACAGTAGTTTGGAAATTTTGCTGCTCACTAGAGTCTTTACAGGCTGCACGATGGAAAATTGAGGGACCAGTTATTTTCAATATGTTTTGCCGTAGAGCATTCTGTGATGAAGTAGAAAACGCTGAAATATTAAGAAATGTTAATAAAACATCTTTTATGGTCGATGGTTAGCGTCCCATTAACCCAGCAGCAAATATACGCAAAGGCAGTGACAACATCTCATTTTAGGCGTCCGGTGCTAAGGGTTGTTTCTGCTGTCTAACACAAGCAGCGTTTTATAATTTTGTCGAACTGTGCTTTTCTACCCGTAGCTTGGTTTCGAAAGCGCTTCGCATGGCCGTCGAACGCCACCCCCCTCCCCCCTTTTCACCTCCCTCACCGTAATTTTATTGTCACAGCTGCCGTAATCCTGCCAAAAAATAAAGAACTAAAAGCACTGCTGTAGCTGGTAGAGAATGAAATTTAATTACAGTACCGCCATGACGTGCGTGCACACAGTATATCACATAAATCCACTACAAATATCAGCTACGTGTAAGTACCAAAAGTTCGTCCCCGTGGCGTCAGCTAAATTAGCATTGAATAGAATATTTTATGGCTTATATTTGATGGTCGTATGAATGACCTGCATAATACGTGGTACTTCGGCATGTAACCACTGGGTTCAGCACTGCTTCCTGAATTTCAAAGCCGTTTTCGTCTTTTATACGGGAGTCATTTCCAAATTCATTGAAAGGGTGTTGTGTAACATCATATATTCACTGTTGATAAAATCTCTTATCCTGTGCTCATAGCCATGTTTTCAATGTGTGAATTACGTTCTCATCACCTTCAAAGTGTGGCCCACGTAGAAAATCCTTAAGTGGGCCAAACACATGGTAGTGCGAGGGCACCCGTTCTGCGTTATAAGGTGGATGACGCAATGTTACCAACCCAGTTACGAGGTAAGATCCCAGGTTCTGATATTTGTGTATGGTTCTTTCTTTTCATGTTGCAGAAAGATTTCTTTGGGATTGTTGTTGGAACGAGCACGACGAAACGGTTCTTGAGTTTGTTCAGTGTCTTCACACGTGCTTCTAAATTCTGGTCGTACTTAAAATCATTAAGCGGGTCGAATGTTCTATCCATTTACTCGTCGACCAGTCTGGGGTGGCAATAGCAGACAGCAAAACGAAAGCTAAGTTTAAAAATTTCACGTTTAAGAAATAACTCACGCAGGAGGATCGTACAAGCAACGTTCGTTGGACTGTCGTACAGACTCCCGCCTGAGGTAGAATTATGCATCTGCGGCGTAGCGAAGCAACTGAAAGAATTGAAAACAAGTAAGTCGCCAGGTCCAGATGGAATCCCAGTTCGATTTTACAGAGGGAACTCTGTGGCTCTGGCCTCTTATGCGTTGAATTTATGACGAATCTCTCTCCCAGAGCAAAGTCCAAAGCTACTGGAAAAGCGCAGGTGACTTCTGTATATATGAAACATGAAAGAACAGAATCAGGTAATTACAAACCAATATCCCCAACATCGGTTTGCTGCAGAGTTCTTAAACACATTCTGAGATCGACTGTAGTAAGTTCTCTTGGGACAGAATAGCTGCTGTCCACAAATCAGCACGGATTTAGAAAGCATCACTCATGGGAAACTCAGCTTGCTCCTTTGCCACATGATATCCTTTGAACTAAGGATGAAGGATAACAGGCAGTATGGGAAACATTGTTATTGTTAGTGTTATTATTATTATACGTTTTTGCCCTTAAGACAGTGAACTTGAATATTACATGATTATTCAATTTTCCTCTTTTTATGTTTTCTTCTTCTTTTTCTCTTCCCAATATCTTCATTCTTTGACTGTGTTCGTATTTCCTTTGTTCTGTCCATATTTTATCCGGTCTCTTCCTTTCTTTTACTTGAAAGTTCGTGTTCATAATTTTGTTTCTAATTTGTGTCGTTCATCTATCATTTCATTATTGACTCCTGCTTGTTTTAGGTCTTCTTCTATTTAATGAAACCAGTTGGTTTTTTTGATCGAGCTGTTGACTACATCAAAAATCCTATGTGAGTCTGGTGTTGTTCATTCTGTGTATGTGCCCAAAGAATGTTAACCGACGTTTTCTGATTATGTCTGTAAGTCTATCTGTATGTTCGGTATGGTTGGCCTCTTCATCCACACACCGTCTCTATGTACTGCTCCAAAAAGTTTTTGAAGGATTTTACGTTCTATCTTTTCTGTCTCTGTGATGCCTGATGCCTCACTTGTGGTAGTTTCTGATGCGTTGAGGGGTTCTGGTAGTACAACTGTATTGTAGTGCCTGAGTTTAGCGTGTCTGAGTTGCTTCTGTCATTGTAGTGTGTGCTGTGAGTTTGTACGCTTTCTGTAGTTTTTCTGTTCGTTCTGTATTGGATGCTTTGTTTGATCCTATTTGTTTGTATTCTCCAAGAGACTTGAATTTTTACACTCTGTTATCCAATCCGTATTTTGTGTACATGACTTGTGTATTGTTGTTCTTTCTTTCCATATATTGTGTTTTCTCGTGTGATATCTGTAACCCCGTTTTAGCAAGGACTTCATGTAAATATTTCATTGCTTCTTACTCTTCTTCTCGGTTGTTGCTGAGTATTGCCAAGTCATCTGCAAATGCTAGGCGTTCGATGATTGTCTTGTCTTCACGTGTTCTTCCTAACTGAATTTCTTTTACTTTTTCTTCCCATTGCTTGATAATTATGTCCAGGACTATGTTGAATAGAAGTGGTGAGAGACTATCTCCTTGTCTGACCCCTGTATGTATCTCTAATGGCTCTGAGATTTCCCCCATAAAATTTATTTTGGATGTGGTGTCTGTGAGCGTCTGTTCTATCAGTGCCATAGTTTTTATGTCTATTCTAGATTCTTCTAGTGTGTCAAAGAGAGTCTGCCTGTCAATGGCGTCATAGGCCTTCTTAACTTCCAGGGTTGTTCGCCTGTCTGACCTTCAAGAGTGTTCGCAGGTTCCAAATTTGTTCAATACAGGATCTTCCCTTTCTGAACCCTGCCTGGTATTCACCTATCTTTGTATCCACTTGTGATTCCAGTCTGTTCAGTAACACCTTGGACAGAATTTTGTAAGTGACCGGTAATAATGAGATCCTTCTGTATTTATTAGGGTCTGTCCTGTCTCCCTTTATGTGGAGTGGGTAAATAAGTGCGCATTTCCATTTCCGTGGAATTTTCCATTTACTCTATATTTCCAAGAGAATTTTATGAATTTTATTTGTAATAGTTTGGTCTGCGAATTTCCAGACCTCAGTGATAATGCCATATTCCCCTGGGGCTCTATTGTTCTTTTGTTGTTTTATAGCCTCCTATACCTCTGTGATTGTAGGTGGCTTTGAGTCTGGGTTTGGTAGTGTTTTCGTGAAGTGTAATTTTTCTGTGGGCTTCTCACAGTTGAGGAGTGTATCAAAGAATCCTTTAAGAATATTGCAGTTTTCTTTAGTGTTTGTTTCTACAGATCAATTTGTTCTTCTGAAGCAGATATTTGGAGGCTGATAACCCACTATCTTCCCTGAACATTCTGTCAGAATTTCTCGTATTATTTTCTTGGAGTCTTCCCCGATTTTATTTAGTCTAATTTTTGTCGTATGCCCTTTTCACTGTTCTAATACCTCTCGAGGATTGCTTTTGGACCTTGTGGAAATCCTGCCACGTTTCTGTTGTTCTGTTGCTGCTAAACTTCTTCCATGCCTTAACTTTTCGTTCATCTGCCTCATCACAAGTTGCATACCACCATCTATGTTTGCGTTTGCTGCGAGGCTGACCTCAAGGCATTGCCTTCTGTATTGCCTTCGCCAGGTCGGTCCAATTGTCTGTTGTGTTCTGATTAATTTCTGCAATAATTTTGTCTTCGTTTATCTTTATGTATTCTGGATCTGGTCTTATAATTTTGTTCTGTATTGTCTTTCTATTCCTTGGAACTTGCCTAATCTTTACTTGTAGCAAGTGATGGTCAGACTCGAAGAATCCTTTGAGACTTCTCACAATTAGAATTGTATTTTTACTTGCTATGGCTACGTGTTCTATTTGGAATTTTCCCCACATGTTTTTGGGCATTTTCCACGCTGTGAGTTTTTGTCTTGGTGTCTGAAATTGTGTCAACGTAATTTTTAAGTTAAAATTTTGACAGTACTTTATGAAATACTCCCCATTCTTGTTTGTGCTCTTGTGTGCATTTGTGGGAAATATTATATAATTGTTTTTCCTACTCATCCTCAATAACTGACATTTTTCTACGTTTAGAGAATAGTGCGGGGTCCTAATTTTTGGCAACACCTAGAAATACTACTACTGTCATTCAAACGATGACATCTCACCGTACACCACAGTGCCATTAGGAAACAGCCCTAAATTGCTACTCACACCGTCCTTTAGATTGTTTATGTATACAGATCCTATGACACCTCCCAGGACACTCTTGGCGATAAACTTGTCTCTGATTAATACTCTGCCTTAAATTTCTTCCTTTTGGGGATTGCAGGTGGGGAGTCGAGTAAAACGTACTGGGTTCTATTAGCTCCCTTTGAATCTTTTTCAGCACGCCGTTGAGTATTCAAGCGTCTTAGCCATTGCACAGACACTTACTAGAACCGACGGTAGCTGAAGAACCCTTTGTCAAATCTTGATGCGTCGGTCGGCACGAATAACGGCTGCTGTTGATTCTCCATTCCGGGAGCAGTGACTGTGAAAGGACATCCCACAAGTGTTTCATTATGGAGCCCAGTTTCTGCCCTCCTGACACTTCAGTTTCTTTCCCTATCGTTCAACAGTTCTCCACTCAACTGTATCACGCCATACACTTGTAGAGGCTAGGGGTGGTTGGCGTCTACAGTGATTGGTGGAATTGTGTCATTATAGATAAGGAAGCCAGTAGTTCAGCACCCTGGGTGGGGTAGCTGTGGATTTCCGATTGTCGTCCGACGTTTTGTCGTGAAAATAGCATAGTTTATTGCTCGGCAACCTACAACAGTCTCGATGATGCTCAGAGCAGCCAATGCTCCCGCATAATAAGTTGTACAGAACATATGTCCCTATAAAGGGTTTTGCTTCAAATTATCGTTCCTCTCATATCGCTGACTATTGGCTATTGTCCTTCGGACACCCTGTAGTCGAGTCTCCCGTCGGAGAAGGAGGCGAGCTTTATGTATGATTGTACAGTTTCTATGCGCAGTGACACAATTTGTTCTGACTTACCGTAATATTCATTCACTTCTATTCATCTGGAGATGGTTAATCTAGTAGAATGGAACATTCTCGAAACTAGCCTAAAAATATAATCGATTTCTAGAATTTGGTCATGCTTAATTGATAAGGTTGTTAGATTACCAGTGCACTGATAGGGATTATAGCGATCCAACATTCCGGTTGGTTATAATTAAGCTTTCCCTATTTAACACGTTATAACACTGAAACTAACTATCGTACGAGTACCAAACTTGGTAGCATTAGAGTATGGGTGCATGACTAGAATTCGTCACGGCTCCACCGTCCAGTTGCAACTATGGCCCCAGGTGCCGTGGTTAGTCATCGTGGTTCATAGCCTCACACACCTGACTAGTCGCAATGCACTTGTTGAATTTTCAACATGAGCTTGGACAAAAGGAGCAGGGCATTGTTGGTGAAGCTGTATTATCAAATGGTTCAAATGGCTCGGAGCACTATTGAACTTAACATCTGAGGTCATCAGTCCCCTAGACATAGAACTACTTAAACCTAACTAACCTAAGGACATCACACACATCCATGCCCGAGGCAGGATTCGAACCTGAGACCGTAGCGGTCGCGCGGTTCCAGAGTGTAGCGCCTAGAACCGCTCGGCCACCCCAGCCGGCGCTGTATTATCAAAGTAATGATGCAGCTACACTTCTAAAATATCACCGGCTGGAAGGATTACGCAAGGGTTCTCTTTGTTCACCTGCTGTGTGCAGCATGATGAAGAAGTTCAAATCAATTGGAGAACTGGCCGTCGCTACGGGAAGAGACCGATTACCGGTTGCACCACTGGTGTTTGATGAAATCTCTGTTGCTAGGGCAGACAAGGCAGCATGCGACTGCCGATCGTCAGGCAATGAGTGTGTCACGGCAGTTGAGCATCCCATTTTCCACCGTACAGAAGGGGTTTTGAGCCGTTCTCAAATGGTATCCGTACAATATCCACATCGTACAGCAGCTTGCACCATAGGATGCACAACGAAGTATTGACATCGCTCTCCACTTTCTCGCAAGGATTTAAGCTGACGAGGCCAGGCCCTGGACCGTCCTATGCACAGACAAAACTCATTTTTCTCTGATGGGTGAGGTGAGCACACAGAATTGTTGAGTGTGTGGATCTTCACCTCCATTCACTGCGCATTTCAAATTCCTTTGGATGGTTAACGTATCACCGCATCACGACATATTTATCATTGGCCCATTCTTCTTTGAACAGGTTGGCGCTCAAGGACTAAAAAGCGTTACTGCGATATGCCTCTTCAGTATGTCATACCCGGACATGCTTCGTCTGCTGTGCCTACGCTTTCAGACTCTTCTGGACCCTGATTGGCGCCATATTGAGCCCCTTTTGCAGCAATAATGGTAACGGTATGTAATGGTATGATGTAACGTAGCAGCACATTATAAGTGTTTCAATTGAACTGAATCTCCATTACTTCTCTTCCCCATGTCCTTAACATTAATGCTACCAAGTTTGGTCCTCGTAAGATAAGTAGTTTCCGTGTTATAGCGTGTTAAATAGGGAAAGTTCAAGTATAACCTCCCGGTAGAATACACAAGACACGAAAAACCACAGAATTATGAACAACAGCCTAACGCCACTATTGCCAAGGGTTACTAAATTTTATACCTTTTGGCAGTTGAATCGATGGATTGGAAGTCAGCTAGTGCTGATGTCATTCGAATTCATTCGAAAAAACAATTTTTTCAATACGGAAGGATCATTAAATACGTCGCGTTAGCAGGCGTTATAAAAATAATTATTTATTACTATCTGAGTACTTGGCTTTGCCCGGATATGTATTTGATCCAATCTTCTGTTACTCTACACCCTCCTGCCTCCTTTCTCTGATCATCTGCCTCTCCCAACCTCTAGTTTGACCTCCTCCTCCCACAGCTCTCTGTCCATCCCTTCCTCCTCCCCCTCTTCTCCCTCAAACGTCACGTTATCATCTCCACCCTAATATATAGTCTATGGGTCTTACCAGATAGTAATATGTGTACTAATGTTGGTTGAAAATGATCCAGGAGTTTAGGAGGAGCGTTCTGCCTCCAACTTTGCTCGGGTACGCACATGTCATGTACACTGAAGCGCCAGAGAAACTGGTATAGGCGTGCGTGTTGAAATAGACATATAAACAGGGAGAATACGGAGCTGCTGTCGGCAACGCCTATGTAAGACCATAAGTGTAGTTAGATCGGTTACTGATGTTACAATGCCAAGTTATCAAGATTTAAGTGAGTTTGAAAGTGGTGTTATAGTCGGCACAAGAGCATTAGGACACAACATCTCCGAGGTAGCGATGAAGCGGTGATTTCCCCATGCGACCATTTCACGAGTGTACCGTGAATATCAGGAATACGGTAAAACATCAACCTCTGACATCACTGCGGCCGGAAAAAGATCCTATAAGAACGTGACCAACGACGACTGAATAGAATCGTTCGGTATGACAGAAGTGCAACCCCTCAGCAAGCTGCTGCAGATTTCAATGCTGGGCTATCAACGCCAGCGTGCGGACCGTTCAAAAGAATATCATCGATATGGAGTTTTGGAGCCGAAGGCCCACTCGTGCATCTTTGATGATTGCACGACACAAAGCTTTACGCCTCGCCCGGGACCCTCAACATCGACATTGGACTGTTGATGACTGGAAACATGAAGCCTAGTCGGACGAGTCTCTTTTTCAAATTGTATCGAGCGAATGGTCGTGTACGGAAATGGGTAAATATTATGAATCCATGAACCCTGCATGTCAACAGGGGACTGTTCAAGCTGGAGGAGGCTCAGTAATGGTGTGGGACGTGTGCAGTTGGAGTGACATGAGATACGTGTTGATACGACTCTGACAGGTGACACGCACGTAAGAATCCTGTCTGATCATTGCGTCCATTCATGTCCATTGTGCATTCCGACGGTCTTGAGCAATTCCAGCAGGAACGCGACACCCCGCACGTCCAGAATTGGTACAGAGTGCATTCAGGAACATTCTTCTGAGTTTGAACACTTCCGTTGGCCACCAAACTCCCCAGACATGAACATTATTGAGCAAATCTGGGATGCTTTGCAACGTGCTGTCCAGAAGAGATCTTCTCCTCGTACTCTTACGGATGATTTATGGACAGCCCCGCAGGATTCATGTTGTCAACTCCCTCCAGCAGTACTTCAGACATTAGTCGAGTCCATGACACATCGTGTTACGGCACTTCTGCGTAATCGCGGGGATACTACACGATACTAGGCAGGCGTACCAGTTCCTTTGGCGCTTCAGTGTATATCTCACCTACATTTAACATATTTTACTCACATTTGTGAACATTTTTCACCTGTATCTCAAGCAAATTTCGTCATGCAGTTTAGTTTTCACGATGCTCAATGGTTTTGGCGTCAGTTTCCCTGAACTACAGTATATGATCGTTAGTATCCGGACAACTGGCTGAAAATGACGTACAAATTCGTGGCGCCCTCCATCGGTAATGTGGAAGTCAGTATGGTGTTGGCCCACCCTTAGCTTCCACTCTCGCACGCATACGTTCAATCAGGTTCTGGAAGGTTTCTAGGGGAATGGCAGCCCATTCTTCACGGAGTGCTGCACTGAGGAGAGGTATCGATGTCGGTCGGTGAAGCCTAGTACGAAGTCGGCGTTCCAAAACATTCCAAGAATGTTCTATACGACTCAGGTCAGGACTCTGTGAAGGCCAGACCATTACAGGGATGTTATTGTCGTGTAACCACTCCGCCACAGGCCGTGCTTTATGAACAGGTGCTCGATCGTGTTGAAAGATGCAATCGCCATTCCCGAATTGTTCTTCAAGAGAGGTAAGAAAGAAGGTGCTTAAAACATCAATGTATGCCTGTGCTGTGATAGTGCCACGCAAAACAACAAGGGGTGCAAGCCCCCTCCTTGGAAAAAACGACCATACCACAACACCACCGCCTCCAAAGTTTACTGCTGGCACTACACACGCTGGCAGATGACGTTCACCGGGCATTCGCCATAGCCACACCCTGCCATCGGATCGCCATATTGTGTACCGTGATTTGTCACTCCACACGACGTTTTTGCACTGTTCAATCGTCCAATGTTTACGCTCCTTACACCAAGCGAGGCGTCGTTTGGCATTTACCGGTGTAATGTGTGGCTTATGGGAAGCCGCTCGACCATTAAATCCAGGTTTCTTCACTTCCTACCTAACTGTCATAGTACTTGCAGTGGATCTTGATGCAGTTTGGAATTTATGTGTCAAGGTTTGGATCGATGTCTGCGTATTACACATTACGACAATCTTCAAATGTCGGCGGTCTCTGTCAGTCAACAGACGAGGTCGGCCCGTACACTTTTGTGCTGTACGTGTCCCTTCATGTTTCCACTTCACTATCACATCGAAAACAGTGGGCCTAGGGATGTTTAGGAGTGTGGAAATCTCGCATGCAGACGTATGACACAAGTTACACCCAGTCACCTGACCACGTTCGAAGTCCATGAGTTCCGCAGACTGCCCCATTCCGCTCTCTCAGACCATGTTGACGGCTGTTCGGCGACGACAAAGGCCGGCACTCGCACGCCAATACCGCAACTGGACGTCCACACAGTGGCGACAGATGGCGTTTCAGATGAGTCACGTTTTAGGCTCCATCGGGCAGACGGCCATTGGATCGTCAGAAGGGTCCAGACCGGAGGAACGACCTGTATGGTCTGGGGAATGTTTTCATGGGATTCCCTGGGCGATACCGTCATTCTGGAAGGCTGGACAGTGTGTATTCCTGATAAGCACGTCGTCCAGATGGTGGAGGATGGTCCTGGAGCTTGGTCTGCTACGTCTAGCTACAGACTTAATGAGCAAGGTCGGACTATTGAGCTGTACTCGTCAGTGCTTATTGCACTTGTTTGGTGAGCCCATAGCATTTACACTGTGTGAACTGTTATTCATGCTATCTGCTGCGCTGCAGAGATTTTTATATTACTTATTTTTGGTCTGAGCTGAGCCCGAGTTTATTAAAATGTTTGCCGATTGTAATTTGGCGAACTTTCGTTGGTGAAGGTTTGTGTCTGTTTATGTTACAGTAATTCCTGTCCATCGCGTCTGAGCCCGGTTTGTGTTATACGAACTGTGTTGCCTTAGTATGATTTATTTTTCTACTCAGTATTAATTTTACTGCTCGCTACTTTAGTTGGATCCTTGTGGGCGTTATTAGTTAAATTTTATTTCTACGCCCTGTTACAGAACTAACTTGAGTCATCTGCGTCCAACTTAAAGAATTCAGGTAATGTTACGCTGAAGTTTGTATTTCACATTATTTTATAAGGTGTACAACTTTGTTTCCGCCGTTTTTTCCCCAACATTTGAGGCTTTAATGAAACAAATTGGTTACACATGCATCATTCAAAGTATTTTCCATCGCTGGCCACTACTTTCTCCCACCTTACGGGCAGTGCACGAATCCCGCTTCGAAAAAATTGTTCATCTTTTGAAGCCATCCACGAATTGAACCAATTTGTGTCTTCTTCATGAGATCGGAACTGATGGTTAGCCAGGCCATGCGCCATTGATATAAAGAGGTGATAGAGGGAGCAATGTCTGGAGAATACGGCGCGTGGGGTAGGACTTCCCATTTTAACTTTTCCAAGTACGTTTTGACCTCTTTTGCAACGTGGGGTCTAGCTTTGTCGTTCTGCAAAATCACTTTATCGTGTCTCTCGCAGTATTGCGGCTGTTTGTCTTTCAATGCTCTACTCAAACGCTTTAATTGCGTTCGATAACCAGCACCTGCGATTGTTTCACTTGGTTTTAACACCTCATAGTACACGACGCGGAGCTTGTCCCACCAAAGGCAGAGCATGATCTTGGAACCGTAAATATTCGGTTTGGCCGTCGACGTGGAAGCATGCCCAGGATATCCCCATGATTTTCTGCGTTTAGGGGTATCGTAATGAACCCATTTTTCGTCCTCGGTCACAATGCGATGCAGAAATCGCTTCCGTTTTTGCCTCTGAAGCAACTGTTCACAAACACACAAACGCCGTTCAACGTCTTAGTTTCAGCTCACACGGGACCCAAGTTCCTTCTTTCTGAATCATGCCCCTAGCCTTGAGACGTATTGAAATGGCTTGCTGTGTCACTCCCACTGATCGTGCTAATTCTTCTTGAGTTTGACGCAAGTCTTCACTCAGCAATGTCTCCAATCCTGCATCTTCGAAAACATTCTCTCTTCCACCACTATGCCGGTCTAAGACAGTAAAATCACCTTTCTTGAAGTGTCGAAACCACTCACGACACGTTCTTTTAGTAATAGCGTCCTTACCATACGTACTTGAGAGCATTCGATGAGACTCAGCCGCTGTTTTCTTCACACTGAAGCAAAACAGTAACACCTCCCGCAAATGACGAGAATTAGGCTGGTAAACTGACATTTCCAATCAAGAACAACTTTACGATGCACACACAAACCGACTAATGCTTGAATGAGGTTATGTTGACCAAGGTCCAAGCTAACTGCATGACGTCTGCGATCTGTTTCTTTCGACCGCTGCTTACCGTTGTCGCCACCTATCGGCAAACGGCGAAAGCAAAGTTGCACACCTTGTATAATTCAGCATTGATTGTTTTGTTTTGCTGGGCTTCCAGGCGTCAGCTGATGTGTTGACTGAATATTAAACGATGACTGATACATTTTTATTTGGGATATGTGCTAGCTAATATCATTTTTGTCTGTTTTGGTAAGTCCCGAATCCATTCCGTATTTTATTCAATTTATCTGAGACGGAAACCGTACATAATTTTACGATATTAAACCTCAACAGAAAGTTTTTCAATTTGCTTGGCTTCATACATTCATTTGGGATTGCTAAACTTCACGGGTTAAAAAAAAAAAAGTTTACGGCTTACTAAACATAGTCTTTTCTAGGTGACGTGTAATTTTTTCTCGCCATGGCACCATACCACTCCCACCTCCTCACTTGCTAAAACGTTTAGTTATTAGTGGTTGCAGAATTAAACTGAGGCAGTACTCCTGGATCCTCCTTTCTAAAACAAGATTAAAAAGCCGAGCTTAACATTTCTGTGTTATTTAGCTAATTGCTGGTGTGCCA
This sequence comes from Schistocerca serialis cubense, assembly GCF_023864345.2. Taxonomy (NCBI): domain Eukaryota; kingdom Metazoa; phylum Arthropoda; class Insecta; order Orthoptera; family Acrididae; genus Schistocerca; species Schistocerca serialis. The sequence goes on from NC_064645.1 coordinate 155,285,646, forward strand.
CTTCTTTCTGTAATGATAGTAGAAAATTGCTCTTAAGGTCTGTAAGCCAATATTAATATGCGACAGGTGAAAGTATTACCACAAATTCTAGTTTTTTAAATTTAACTTCGATTTTTTGCCAAGGCATATCAACATGTCAGAAATGCTGGTATTCCTAAATATTAACCGACAGGCATTATGTCACATATTTCTCACCAGCCACTCACGTTAGTCTTGGGCAACCATTTCGGTGTTCCTCATTTTGATTGACCTTAACCGTGTCGTATACGAGCTTCAACATAATATTGACGCTTTATGCCACAGAGAACTTAAAATCCTGCAAGGTGCAGTGGCAAACAATATTGCCTTTCTTTGGGAGCATAACTCAGTCGTCATCATCATTGGTTGTGCTCATAGTAACTCTAACAATTGAAATTAATTATTGCATTCCTGCATTTATTTTGTACTTGTTTGTAGCCTCATCTTATATTTTGTTAGCTTGTATGTGGTTATGTATAGTTTTTCTGACACTTATAAACTGTGGTCTAAATGTACTTATTTCTTCTTACTGCAAGTTCACATCTTAAGAAAACGCCCGCATCTGGTGGTCGTGCGGTAGCGTTCTCGCTTCCCACGCCCGGGTTCCCGGGTTCGATTCCCGGCGGGGTCAGGGATTTTCTCCGCCTCGTGATGGCTGGGTGTTGTGTGATGTCCTTAGGTTAGTTAGGTTTAAGTAGTTCTAAGTTCTAGGGGACTGATGACTATAGATGTTAAGTCCCATAGTGCTCACAGCCATTTGAACCATTTTTCTTAAGAAAACAAATTTGAGAAAGGTGTGAAATACTGGTACAACCTTGTCTGAAAGCATTCTTCAGCTCTCCATGAATTTCTTTATCCTTTGTTAGATCTAACGCCTCAAAACAATCGTGATTCCAATTTTTTGTTTATTTGTGATTATACTAATTCTGTTAACAGTTCAACAATAATTTGACTCAGAGGATCTTCTCTAACCCTGTTTCTTCCAGGTTTCCGGTATCATCGTCTTTGTCTCATTGCATTTTTAAATATATTCGAATTCTCAGGAAAACAAATATTTATTTATACTATTGATATTTATTACGCCAATAAAGGGTTAATCTAACCTATCGAAATCAGATGTTGGCTTCGTATGACGTAATAATGTGGGCTGTGATGTCATAAACGTGCGAACAGGAAGAGAACAGAATACTAACAATTTTTTTGTGTGTGTCAATATCATATTTCGGAATATAGAATGTTATGACCGACGGTTTTGTAGCATATCCCGAGATGTGGGTTAGGTAGAAAGGTGACAATTTGGTTGTCAGCTTTCGAAGCCAACAACTGTGAAAGTGAAGTATTAATTATGGGGAAATACTGATCTGTAGCATAGCCTGACGCTTGGACTGCCACGCTTGGTAGCCGCTCGGTCTAGGGCGCCTTGCCACGGTTCACGCGGCTACCCCCGTCGGAAGTTCGAGTCCTCCCTCGGGCATGAGTGTGTGTTCTCCTTAGCCTAAGTTAGTTTTAGATTAAGTAGTGTGTAAGCCTAGGGACCAACGACCTCAGCAGTTTAGTCCCATAGGAACTTACCACAAATTTCCACATTGCCTGGATTATAGTGTAAGCTGACAGTTTGGTTGTAAGTTGGAAAAAGGTATCGAAGGCTTTAATTAAGCGGAAGTGAATGTACCCATTTCATCCATTGTACAGTGAAGGCATCACTTTTTGCAAAATTTCTTGGTAACTGTATAATAGATTACAAGGTGTTACAATGATTTTCTCATCTTGTATGATAATTGTTTCATTAATAAGGAATGGAGATACTTGCCATGATTCCATATATTGCACCTGTAGCGTATTACTTACACCCAGCTAGATGTTCTGTTTGTTCGCCCTTGCATTGATTTTGTGCCTCTGTTGGAAGCTGATTTCAGAGTGAAAGAATGTTAGTCCATCTGATAAAGTTCTGACACTGATTTCTGAGGATACCATAGAAGGTGTTATGCATTGTGAAATTAAACAGTAGTAGGTAATATACGAGGGGCACTGCAGCACACTTTTTTCCTCAAAGCATGTTGGTTTTATTCAGTATTCCAATACACCATATTATTCTCCACTCGTCTGCCTACAAAACCCCGTTTTCCCACATAAACTCTGTTCAATGTGACAGCATTGCGTCTCTTACTGAGAGGTCCTATATACCCGGATGGCACCACTCTGCTGGTCTTCTGTTAGGCCGCCAAGAACCCAGCGGGCACACACCTAAGAGCAGGGGCGGGCAAACGTTGCACGCGGCTCATGAGCGCGCAGCGCCGGCCGAAGTGGCCGTGCGGTGAAAGGCGCTGCAGTCTGGAACCGCAGGAACGCTACGGTCGCAGGTTCGAATCCTGCCTCGGGCATGGATGTTTGTGATGTCCATAGGTTAGTTAGGTTTAACTAGTTCTAAGTTCTAGGTGACTAATGACCTTAGCAGTTGAGTCCCATAGTGCTCAGAACCATTTGAACCATTTGAGCGCGCAGCGCTGCACGTGTGCTGCTCGCGTGCAGTCGTCGACCGGGGCTGTGGCGACAGCCGGCAGGTTGCGGCAGTGTAGTGCCAGGCTAAGCTACGGACGTTGATGCGAAGCGAGCACTATGTAGTGAACGTTGTATTTCAAGAAACGAAGAAGTGGAGATTTTCTATCTTTTAAAAAGTAATGGGAGAATCATTTTTTCATTGTGCAAAAACGTGAAAATTCGAAATGTTTAATATGTGGCAGTATTCTCGCTGGTCAACGGAAGTTTAGTATTGAAGGCCATTATAATAAATTTCACAAGGACGAGTACAATTTATTGTCGGATTCTGAGCGGATGGGGAATTGACTGAGCTTAAGAAGAGCGATCTGACGATACCAGATGAATCTGTCGTAGTTGGCCGGCCGGAGTGGCCGAGCGGTTCTAGGCGCTACGGTCTGGAACCGCGCGACCGCTATGGTCGCAGGTTCGAATTCTGCCTCGGGCATGGATGTGTGTGATGTCCTTAGATTAGTTAGGTTTAAGTAGTTCTAAGTTCTAGGGGACTGATGACCACAGATGTTAAGTCCCATAGTGCTCAGAGCCAAAGAGAAAAGCCAAACCCCTATGAATATTTGCGATGCTTTAGGTTCCCGTCAAAAGAAACTCAGTGACAGTTCTCTACCTAGAACGCACCTCCGTTACTGATTCCATTATGAAGGACACGTACAGCGCTGCCATCTATCGCAACTTCGTGAAACTGTATGTGCTGAAAGGGAAACGTATCGCCATGTCATACAACAAATTCCGCATCTTTTCAACCGAAACTGGCCGAAGAAAAAAAGGGAGTAGCGTTACTTGTTGAACGCACCTCGCACTAAATGACAAACTGACTGTAGCGAAACTTCACTGTTACGTGAACTTGTCTGTGGGCTAGTGAACACGCGTTATGTACTGATACTCCTGACAATAATATCTGAACTTGACAAGGTTTTGTTATAGAGAAGAGTCTGACACGTTGAAACTTCTTAATTAAATGTTTCAGAGTATTTTGCTGAGTGAAATTGACTATACTGTCTCTTTGCTATTTTGTCATTTCAGCACTGACCCACAATATTCAAGGATAACGCGATCTGACTGCTCAAAAATGATAACCTGACTTCAAACAATTAATACAAAAGAATTGTCCTGTATTAGAGGAAATCCTAATAACCTGTTGTTGTTGTTGTTGTTGTTGTGGTCTTCAGTCCTGAGACTGGTTTAATGCAGCTCTCCATGCTACCCTATCCTGTGCAAGCTTCTTCATCTCCCAGTACCTACTGCAGCCTGCATCCTTCTGAATCTGCTTAGTGTATTCATCTCTTGGTCTCCCTCTACGATTTTTACCCTCCACGCTGCCCTCCAATACTAAATTGGTGATCCCTCGATGTCTCAGAACATGTCCTACCAACCGACCCCTTCTTCTAGTCAAGTTGTGCCACAAGCTCCTCTTCTCCCCAATTCTATTCAATACCTCCTCATTAGTTATGTGATCTACCCATTTAATCTTCAGCATTCTTCTGTAGCACCACATTTCGAAAGCTTCTATTCTCTTCTTGACTAAACTATTTATCGTCCACGTTTCACTTCCATACATAGCTACTCTCCACACAAACACTTTCAGAAACGACTTCCTGACATTTAAATCTATACTCGATGTTAACAGATTTTTCTTCTTCAGAAATGCTTTCCTTCCCATTGCCAGTCTACATTTTATGTCCTCTCTACTTCGGCCATCATCAGTTATTTTGCTCCCGAAATAGCAAAACTCCTTTGCTACTTTAAGTGACTCATTTCCTAATCAATTTCCCTCAGCATCACCCGACTTAATTCGATTACATCCCATTATCCTCGTTTTGCTTTTGTTGATGATCATCTTATACCCTCTTTTCAAGACACTGTCCATTCCGTTCAACTGCTCTTCCAAGTCCTTTGCTGTTTGTGACAGAATTACAATGTCATCGGCGAACCTTAAAGTTTTTATTTCTTCTCCATGGATTTTAATACCTACTCTGAACTTTTCTTTTGTTTCCTTTATTGCTTGCTCAATATACAGATTGAATAACATCGGGGATAGGCTAGAACCCTGTCTCACTCCCTTTCCAACGACTGCTTGCCTTTCACACCCTTGACTCTTATAACTGCCATCTGGTTTCTGTACAAATTGTAAATAGCCTTTCGCTCCCTGTATTTTACCCCTGCCACCTTCAGAATGTGAAAGAGAGTATTCCAATCAACGTTGTCAAAAGCTTTCTCTGAGTCTACAAATGCTAGAAACGTTGTTTGTCTTTCCTTAATCTTTCTTCTAAGATAAGTGTTCCAACATTTCTACGGACTCCAAATTGATCGTCCCCGAGGTTGGCTTCTATCAATTTTTCCATTCGTCTGTAAAGAATTCGCGTTAGTATTTTGCAGCTGTGACTTATTAAACTGATAGTTCGGTAATTTTCACATCTGCCAACACCTGCTTTCTTTGGGATTGGAATTATTATATTCTTCTTGAAGTCTGAGGGTATTTCACCTGTCTCGTACATCTTGCTCACCAGATGGTAGAGTTTTGTCAGGACTGGCTCTCCCAAGGCTATGAGTAGTTCTAATGGAATGTTGTCTACTCCGGGGGCCTTGTTTCGACTCAGGTCTTTCAGTGCTCTGTCAAACTCTTCACGCAGTATCATATCTCCCATTTCATCTTCATCTACATCCTCTTCCATTTCCATAACCTATACATTACATAAGTCACTTACCTCACAAAAATCTTCATTATCAGAGCTACAGCAATGCTGCAAGCACCAACCCCAGCCAGTTAAATAAAAGATTCTAACTACTGAAGGCTTTAACTACTGATAGGCATGTAGTTAGCAAAGGAAATATTTTGTTGCAAAACATACAATGTATTTTTCATTAATAATATGACATCCAGTTCAAAACAAATATATAATCTTCCGTGACATTCAGTTCCAAAAATTATATAATCATGAATAATATTTAGTCTCCAAGGCGGACACGTCCAGATCGTGCACCCGCGCTAGGACTTCAAACCCCTAACCTCCACCAATGCTATCTACTCACTTCGAACCTCCATCACTGCTGCTGTTCACCTCCAACTGCAAGTCCGACCAGCCACAGAGAGTCTCTTACAGACAGCGCACAGCGCAGTCAGAGATTTAATACAGAGTGCTACATAGCGCTACCAACATAGAAACACATAAGCAGCCTACTTGCAATGTGGCCAGTGAAGGAGATGTAATACGTTGTTCAGGAGGAGCATTTGTTTTCTAATGTAAATACAGTGAATAGAGAAAAGTGGGACCACTGTCAGTTAGAAACCAGTTACACGTATTTTCTTCAGTTATTTTTGTTGATTAATGATGTGTGCAAGAAAATGCGTAGAATAGCAGCATGATATGCCAAGGTGACGTTGATATTTTACGGTGTGGCTTATTTCTGTTTTTGCATGGCTACACTCAGTTCCGTTTCCTCTGTCATCCATGATAGTTCTTTCTTTCTTTCTTGGGGCCTTTGTCCCGCGTCACTCGGGATCTGCCGTGTTACTATTGATATGGCAGTGTTAGTTGCAGAGGGTGACCGGATGCCCCTCCTGCTGCCACTCCGAACCCCCTGGGATGGCATTAGTGTACCCCAGCTGTCTGCGTCTAGTGTACGCCATGGAATAGTGCGAACGTTTTCAAATGTCTGCGAGTTGCGGAACGTGGGGACCAGCCTGGTATTCACCTAGCAGAATGTGGAAAACCACCTAAAAGCCACATCGAGGCTGGCCGGCATACTGGCCCTCGTCGTTAATGCGCCAGGTGGATTCGATCCAGGGCTGGCGCGCCTACCCAAATCCAGGAAGCATCTCTCAGCTACCCTGAGGGGCTGTATCATCTATCATAGTCTGGACGCTAAATCTTAATGCTACTGACAGCCTATGCGTATGATTAGACTTTCTCTGGGTTTCGTGAGACCTCGCTTTGCACTTTAAAGCCAAATGCGTACCATTTGTTGCCTCCCTGTTTTGCACCTATTCTCTCCCTGTTCTACACCTATTCTCTCCCTGTTTTGCACCTTTTTTCCTTCTTCTTGTATCTTCACAGAGTCTTCATGTCAGTTTTCTTATTTGGCAATGTTAGTGTTAGGCCTACAGGGGGCGGGAGGCCCTGTTATCATTCCCCCCCTCCCCCTCCCCCTCTGGAATGGAATTTATTTATCTCAGCTGTCTGCATCTAGTGTTACTCCGTGTGAAAGTGAGCGAACGTTTTATAACCAAGGATTAACACAGCAAACAGTCGCGTATCAATCTATATTTTATTGCAGATCTAGCTAGATTTCAGCAACAGTGTAGCCATCTAGCAACATCTTCAATAACATACAAATCGTGTTCATCCGTGACTATAATCATTTCACAGTAGCTGAGCACAATGATTTCTAATGGAATCGAACCTGATGGTTTTATCAATGTTTTCATTTTATCTAACTGAGACGGGACTTGTGATCCAGTCCAGTATTCATCTACTTGGATGTGGGAAACCGCCTAAAAACCACATCCAGGCTGGCTGGCACATCAGCCCTCATCGTTAATCCGCTAAGCGGATTCGATCTGGGTCCTACACACCTCTCCGAATCTCGGTAGCAGATTGCAAACACATGCTGTTATCCGGGCAGGTCACTTCGTTTTGCACCTACCGCGCATTAGTATTTGTTTCTTTAGAGGATTCTTTACAGAGGAGTGTCCCGACCATCACCTACTATTCCAACCAGAGCACCTGGTATGCTTCGTCAACTATTGTTCGTAACTAAGTCCTCAGTTTCTCTCCATTTTTGTGCTCAGGACTAAATGATTCGAGTTCGTCCTTAAGACATAACATTACTCCTATTTCTCTAGTAAACATACAAATCAGCGGTACTTTGCTACACCTGCTTCATGGTCATTAATACAAATGTAGGCTTCCTCAAGAGAAGTCAGGTCTCTTTGTCTCCATTTGATTTATTTCCATCATGAGTGGGTTTCCGAACTGTCTGTCCCAAGTAGTTTTTGAGATAAAGCATTTAGCATCGGTTCGCAGGATGTCTTGCCGCGCCCACCCCATACGAAACTGGAATCATCCCAATTGATTATTGGACGATTTAAGTCTCTTTAAAACTGTGACACTGTGGTTGGGGAACATTCGTAAAGTTCTCACTTAAAACTGGACGTGAGTGTGCTAGTCGACAGGAAGATGCCCGCCCTATATACTGAGACTACCTCAAACAGTCTCGCAAGCTGCTTCAATTTATATCTCAGTGGATTGGGTTTCTTGTCTACTGCGACAAATACACCACCTCCATTTCTGTTCCCTTATCCTTTTACACAAAAAATCTAATTGCTATTAATGTTGCGTTTAGTCATCTTTCTGTAGGGCTGCCTATTATTATGTGTGCTCCACTGCTTTTCAGAAGGGTTTCAGAAAGTAGAATACTGTTGGGAATGCTTCAGCAATAAATCAGCAGGATTTTAACAGTTTCATTTGCCTGGAAGCCTTCTTTTGATCTTCAGCTAATACTTCGTTGTCTTCTACAGCTATCGCTATCTGGACTGCAAGCTGCGCTGTAGATACTGGAGTCTGCCATCTCATTACATTACGCAGACCTCTTAGACAGTATGCTATGCAGTTCAGATCACCGGCACCGGCCATGCAGCAGCACCGCGTCGAGGGAGGGAGGGCGGGGGGGGGGGGGGGGAGCTGATAGGAATTCTTTTGTCTCCTCTTTGGTATTATTTTTTATTTACTCATATCTCATATTTTAATGAAAAATACATGAATTTGGAAATTATAAATTTATGGTACATTTTAAGTAGAGAATAAAAGAAAGCAGGAATCGTTATCTGGACTAGAGGAAGAGTCCAGAAACTAGTCTGATTCTAGGAAATGTGGGGGCATACGAGAATCAGTTATTGCACTGAGGTTAAGAGTAGAAGTAAAATTTCAATATGGTTCAAATGGCTCTAAGCACTATAGGACTTAACATCTGAGGTCATCAGGCCATTAGAAAATAAAACTACTTAAACCTAACTGACCTAATGACATCACACACATCCATGCCCGAGGCAGGCCTCGAACCTGCCACCATAGCAGCAGCGCGGTTCCGGACTGAAGCCCCTAGAACCTCTCACAGCGGCCGGCTAGGCCAAATTTAGGAGGCACTAGCAAACGTGTATTATATTCATAGATTTGTAAAAGGCTTTTGATTATGTAGAATACAATGAAATGTTTTCGAATCTACTATAATTACAGGACTTAGAAATATTTTTTCTGCTGAGGGCAACCGCACTTGAACTAATCCATGTATCTGAAACAAACCGCTTTCAGCAGAATATGAACTTTAACAGGGACACGATCGGCTTCGTGCCTTCATATCGCATCTTCATGTGTCCATCTACAAGATAGGAAACTTACAATCAACATTATGATAAAAAACAGATACCCGTCCTAATAATTTATGGTCTGTGACAACCAAAACGAAATACTTATACATTAGTAAGCCCTGATACGGGAAGCACGGGGCTGAGCCTTCTCAAAGTAAAACACTGTTACCTGCAACAACTCTGTGTCATAGCTCAAATTGACCAATTGAAAAACGGACATGTTAAAAGCGCGTTTACCTACAATGGAAAGAGTAAAATAAGAAAACAAGAAAAGATTAAAGCCCCATCTACCAGCAGTAAAACCCCCAGCTACCAAAAGTAAAAGCCCATGGCAAAGAAAACTCACTTCCTACCAGGAAGCAGTGGACGGCAGCCCTCCAACCGCCTCGAAATGTAGGACCACACTGCTAGTCAACATGTTAATGTTTGTCACAGAGAGCACTAATGCCACCATTCACATAGGGGGAAAGTTACAAGCATTTTCGCTCGTATCCAGATATTGTAGGAATGATTGAGGTCCCTCGTTACGCAGAAGAACACTTCAGCATAAAAATCATTAAAACCAAACAGACCAGACGCCACAGCAAATAACAAAAAGCCCAGTATCGATAAACAAGCAGTCGAATAAGTATGACATTATGTCCTTGAAAACCAATCAAAGTTCGACAGTATTTGTAATGTCTTTACTCCAACTGATTGTTAATTGTGTGTTGGTGACGTAGCTTTAGACTCCGCATAATTGTAATCTCTTCCACAATTTTTAAGGTCTGGCCCTTTAGTTTTCTGCACAGGGCTTTTAAATTATTACCTACACCTGGCGTGGACTGGCCAGAATCATGTAAGTAGCTGCTTAAAGTAGACTTCAAATTCCTCAGACGCTGGTGTCGGAACCTAGTTCCGACTCTCTGCCGGAACAATAATTACGCAGCTCTACAAAATAAATTTTTTTTTTCGTTGCCAGGGAAGTTTGAACGAAAATGGGATATTGTTATGATACTCATTCCGAGTATATTTGTACTTTTTCCAAATTGGCTCTGGTTTTTGAGATATAGGTTATTTGTGGAAATGAGAGTTTCATGTGGATAATATCGACTGCAGGGTCCATATATGGTGTAATGTATTTGCTACCTGTTTTTTAATTAGTAATATTGTACTATCTTTATTAAACAATTGTGCTCAGGGAGTGCATCTGTGTGGTTGAGGATTACATCATGCAAACATCACACTGCCAGCATATGTTAAGTCCTGTTGTGCGGTGCGTGTGTTGAAGATATTGAGGGTTGTGCAGATTTGAATTCGGCGGTACTCGACATTCATTTGTTGGCCGAGGTAATCCCCGCAACAGCCGATAGGTAGCGTTCAGTGTAAACAAGAAAAATGGCGATGGTCGAAAGTCACACACATGTGCAGTGCAGCTTCAAGGAGATAGAACCTTTTCATCGTGACGTAGCAAATAAGAGGTGAGTATTCATTTCACACAAAACAATTAATGATGTTTGTTGGATGTGATTGACATGCAAATACAAGAAAGTTCTGCATAATATGTAGTATTTGTGCAATTTTGTTTTAGGAAAACATGAGTTCTTCACGCCGTCTTTGCGTGAACCATCCAGATGAGTTCTGCTACATTTGTGGTGAATACGTTCTTCAAAAGAACAGGAAGAATATCACTCCTTTTGTGAAGGAAGCGTATCTGGCATATTTCGGAATTAAACTTGGATATCAAGACAAGGCGTGGGTACCCCATAAAGTTTGTAAATGCTGTGTGGAGTGCTTACGGCAGTGGACAAAACGAAAAAGGAAAAGCTTAAACTTCGGAGTGCCTATGGTATGGCGAGAGCAGAAGAACCATACAGATGATTGCTATTTTTGCATTGTTAATGTGAAAGGTTTTAATAGGTTAAAAAAACGAAAGTGGGAATATCCCGATTTGGAATCAGCAAGAAGACCGGTGGTGCACAGCAACGATGTTCCTGTACCAACCTTCACAACATTACCCACGCTAACATCATCAGATGACAATGTGCAAAAAAAAAATGGTTCAAATGGCTCTGAGCACTATGGGACTCAACTGCTGTGGTCATAAGTCCCCTAGAACTTAGAACTACTTAAACCTAACTAACCTAAGGACAGCACACAACACCCAGCCATCACGAGGCAGAGAAAATCCCTGACCCCGCCGGGAATCGAACCCGGGAACCCGGGCGTGGGAAGCGAGAACGCTACCGTACGACCACGAGATGCGGGCAACAATGTGCACGGCGAGGAATGTACAAGTAGTGGTTCGGAATACGAAGGACGTGAGACACAACCCCAGCAGTTCGACCAGAAGGAGCTCAGTGACTTGATACGAGAACTCAATCTTTCAAAGCAAGCATCAGAACTCTTAGCATCCAGGCTTAAGGAAAAGAACTGTCTTCATCCAAGTGTTAAAATAACAGCTTACCGGACGAGAGAAGAAAACCTTCTTCCATACTTCAACCAAGAAGAGGTTATAGTGTATTGCAGCAATATACCTGGACTTTTACTTGAATTGGTTCTGCCGGAATATAGACCAGAGGACTGGCGTCTCTTCATAGACAGTTCCACTAGAAGTTTAAAATGTGTTCTCCTACACAATGGCAATCGTTACGCATCTATTCCAATTGCCCACTCAACAAAACTTTGTGAAGCATATGCTAACATCAAGATGGTTCTGCAGAAAATTCAGTATATGCAGCACCAGTGGTTGATTTGTGTTGATTTGAAAATGATGAACTTCTTGCTCGGACAACAAAGTGGATACACAAAGCACCCATGTTTTATCTGCATGTGGGATAGTAGGGCAAAGCACGAACATTGGAAGCAGAAAACATGGCCTCCAAGGGAACATATGGCTGTTGGTGAAGCAAACATCATTAATAAACCTCTGGTTAGTAGGGACAAGATTGTTCTTCCACCATTACATATTAAGTTAGGACTAATGTTGCAATTCACCAAAACTTTAGACCGAAATGGTAATTGCATCACATACATCTGCAATACGTTCCCTGGACTCAGTAGTGAAAAACTAGGCAGGAATATTTGATGGTCCTCAAATTCGCAGGCTCATCAACGATACCAATTTTACAAGTGTCATGACTGTCACTGAAGCATCGGCCTGGAACAGTTTTGTCGCTGTTGTAAAACGTTTTTTGGGCAATCATAAAGCTCCCAATTACGAGGAACTGGTCAAAAACATGCTCACTAACTTTCAAAACTTAGGAGCTAACATGAGCATAAAATTGCACTTCCTTCACAGCCACTTGGATCGATTTCCTCGTAATCTAGGTGATTTCAGTGAGGAACAAGGAGAGCGGTTCCATCAAGATATGAAAGGAATAGAGGAAAGATATAAAGGAAGATGGGACAGGCATATGATGGCAGATTATTGCTGGAATCTGCAACGTGACTGTTCTGAAGAGACCTATAAAAGGAAAGCGTGCAGGAAGCGGTTCGTCATGGACGGAAAATGATATACTTATAGAGAAACTTTTCAATTATGTTTTATACGTGGACAAATGCCTATCAGGTTTTCATAGAAGCTATTTATAAAGATTATTTTCTTTTTTCATTGTAGTTTGTAGCGCTCGAGTTCAGTATTAGCAATTTTTTCTAATTTTTTGAATAAATCATGCATTATCTCAAAAACTAGAGCCAAACTGCATAAATGGTTGCTATATTCGTCCTCAGCACCACTAACCCATCCTAAAGCCACTCAAATATCCTTGGCAAGAAAATGAGTGTTGACCAGTGTTATAGTTATACAACAATAATCCACTCTCTTTATGAAAGCACATTGGTGTAAACAGCACAGACAGAATGGTACAAGAAGTCATTATCGTAAAAGTCTAAGACAAAATTGCTCTTTGTCACCACTACTTACATGTAATAATTAATATTGAGAGTGAAGTGAGAGAAGTGATGGACCTCCTAGATACAGAAGATGTTTATAACTCACAGAAAATCGGCATGATACGTTTCACCGCTGACACAGTAGTGGTTGCAAAAAATGAACAGTAACTGAGTTGGGTGCTTTCTGAGACGGAAAGTTTACTATCTGTTGGCTGTGATTGGACTGTAAACAAAAACAAAAATAACGTAATCGTAGATGATTACTTTCGAAGGTTAGATACTGGATTAACACAAAAGGCTGTTGATGGGGTGGTCGAATTTTGGCGTTTCAGATGTAAAACAGGTTAGGAAAGAAGAAGGGAGAAAGACATAGTAACAAGGATTGCAAACGTCTGGAAATTACGACGGTTGATGGTGGGAGAAAACAGCATGGAAATGCTTAGATGCCGGCCGGGGTGGCCAGGCGGTTCCAGGCGCTACAGCCTGGAACCGCGCGACCGCTACGGTCGCAGGTTCGAATCCTGCCTCGGGCGTGGATGTGTGTGACGTCCTTAGGTTAGTTAGGTTTAAGTAGTTCTAAGTTTTAGGGGACTGATGACCTCAGAAGTTAAGTCCCATAGTGCTCAGAGCCATTTGAACCAATGCTTAGATATGAGCGTTCTCAGGGAGATGACAGGTATGATCATTCGAAGCAAAAAGTCCAGTAAACATGAGCTCTAAAATGCAGACCTTAAGAGCTATGAGCGCTTCTTCATCTTCGATTGTGTCAGACAAGTATGTTCTTTGCTTTTCTTTACGGCCCGCTTTTACTGGAAACTTTCCTCTTGAAACTTCCTGGCAGATTACAGCTGTGTGCTAGACCGAGACTCGAACTCGGGACCTTTGCCTTTCGCGGGCAAGGGCTCTACCAATTGAGCTACCAAGCACGAATCGCTGCTCCTCTTCACAGCTTTACAACCTTGCAAGGTATGCAGGAGAGATACTGTGAAGCTTGGAAGGTAGGAGACGAAATACTGACGAAATTAAAGCTGTGAGGAGGGTCGTGAGTCGTGTTTGGGTAGCTCGGATCGTAGAGCATTTGTCCGCGAAAGGCAGAGGTTCCGAGTTCTAGTCTCGGTTCGGCACAAAGTTATAATCTGCCGGGAAGTTTCATACCAACGCACACTCCGCTGCAGAGTGAAAATACTATTCTGGAAACATTTTTCTTTTTTGGTCCATACTACGTCCTCCCAAAATATGGAAAGCTTATAGCCTTCAATAGAAACGGTATGTTTGGAAGTATCGATGACGAAGATGTGCTCATAGCACTTAACACGTGCATTTTATAGCTCATCTTTTTTTGCTTCCAACGATCGTTCCTCCCATGTACCTGAATTTTCGCCATTCCTCCTGGGACACCCTGTGTGTAGAAGAATGCGTATAGGGCACAAATGCAACCCATTATTGATTACTGATCAAGTATTTGAGATCCCCAGCAGGTCAGAGTAAAGGAAGGAATCGAAGCAAATCAGAGGCGAGCCGTGAGTTACTTGTAGGTTCGATCAATACGTGCATATTGCAGAGACACTTCGTGAACTCAAATCAGAATTCCTGGTTGAAAGACGAACTTCTTCTCACGAATTATTAGTAAGAAAAATTTACATAACGTGAGAGGTTCCATGCCCTCTTTTGAATGTCTCCTCTCACTTTCATGAATTTTATTAATGTTCTATGTCATTGCATGGTAGTAACAGACCGAATAAGGTCATTGTAATGAGAGTATTTGTAATGAGAGCTCAAAAAATACTTTTCACTTGATTCCTAAACATGTTGTTTTACTTCCCTGGGTGGCCTGTGCGAGGCGAGCATCGGAGGACGCGGCACACTGCGTTTCCGGTTGGGGGCTGCACTTCTCTGAATTCTGAGCGGTTCGTACAATAGGCTTAAGCGCCTGGCGGACTGACATCGGTCGAGTTTCGCCTATTGTATGCAGGGCGAAACGACCTGCGAGACGTCTGAGTGTCTCCACAGTTTACGTGTTTACCGTTCCGGCGCGTCCGGAATGAAGATTCCTGGCACCGACTGACTGCATTGTCCTCTTGATTCTGAGAATACTTGTGGATTGTACCCTGCTGGGTGCGACTGTCTGGCGACCGATGGCCGATGGTCTAGGCAGATTGTTTTCGTAGCCGGTCAAACACAAGCTGAATAGCAGAGGCATGATTGGTCAACTTAAACTGAGGCTAATTGACGTCATAAAGCCCTGCTCAAAATTGGAGTGAACGGTTGTTACTGGCGCAAAAGATGTTCTGAGATAGTGTGGGGGAATTTTGGAATCAGAACTGAATGCTGATTCGTAGTTTTCGAGGAGAGTAGGGAGTAGAGCAATGTTGGCTTCGCTCTTGCGTTGTGCGAGCAGGGAATTCGGGATCAGATCTTCTTCGGAGTAGGACGGTCTCGCGACTTGGTCGCTCGTTTTCGGGAGAACTTAGAATTCTCAGACAGCCTTCGCGGCCAGGGGTTAACACAGTGTTGCTGCACGGCAGAAGTCGGCGCCTACATCATCAGGACGCTGCCTACCGATGACGTGCTGCAGATTTCAGTACTGGTACAGTATTTTGCGGCTCTGGCGTTATTGGACCTTATCAATTTTATACTGAATCCCTCAGCAGCACACGCGTTCGCTTTGCTACAAGTCCACCTTGCTTGTTTCTCCATGTGATCCCATTTGAGCTCTCACTTTTTTTTTGGTCATCAGTCTACTGACTGGTTTGATGCGGCCCGCCACAAATTCCTTTCCTGTGCTAACCTCTTCATCTCAGAGTAGCACTTGCAACCTACGTCCTCAATTATTTGCTTGACGTATTCCAATCTCTGTCTTCCTCTACAGCTTTTGCCCTCTACAGCTCCCTCTAGTACCATGGAAGTCATTCCCTCATGTCTTAGCAGATGTCCTATCATCTTGTCCCTTCTCCTTATCAGTGTTTTCCACATATTCCTTTTCTCTCCGATTCTGCGTAGAACCTACTCATTCCTTACCTTATCAGTCCACCTAATTTTCAACATTCGTCTATAGCACCACATCTCAAATGCTTCGATTCTCTTCTGTTCCGGTTTTCCCACAGTCCATGTTTCACTACCATACAATGCTGTACTCCAGACGTACATCCTCAGAAATTTCTTCCTCAAATTAAGGCCGGTATTTGATATTAGTAGACTTCTCTTGGCCAGAAATGCCTTTTTTGCCATAGCGAGTCTGCTTTTGATGTTCTCCTCGCTCCGTCCCTCATTGGTTATATTACTGCCTAGGTAGCAGAATTCCTTAACTTCATTGACTTCGTGACCATCAATCCTGATATTAAGTTTCTCGCTGTTCTCATTTCTACTACTTCTCATTACCTTCGTCTTTCTCCGATTTACTCTCAAACCATACTGTGTACTCATTAGACCATTCCGTTCAGCAGATCATTTAATTCTTCTTCACTTTCACTCAGGATAGCAATGTCATCAGCGAATCGTATCATTGATATCCTTTCACCTTGTATTTTAATTCCACTCCTGAACCTTTCTTTTATTTCCATCATTGCTTCCTCGATGTACAGATTGAAGAGTAGGGGCGAAAGGCTACAGCCTTGTCTTACACCCTTCTTAATACGAGCACTTCGTTCTTGATCGTCCACTCTTATAATTCCCTCTTGGTTGTTGTACGTATTGTATATGACCCGTCTCTCCCTATAGCTTACCCCTACTTTTTTCAGAATCTCGAACAGCTTGCACCATTTTATATTTTCGAACGCTTTTTCCAGGTCGACAAATGCTATGAAAGTGTCTTGATTTTTCTTTAGCCTTGCTTCCATTATTAGCCGTAACGTCAGAATTGCCTCTCTCGTCCCTTTACTTTTCCTAAAGCCAAACTGATCGTCACCTAGCGGATTCTCAATATTCTTTTCCATTCTTCCGTATATTATTCTTGTAAGCATCTTCGATGCATGAGCTGTTAATCTGATTGTGCGATAATTCTCGCACTTGTCAGCTCTTGCCGTCTTCGGAATTGTGTGGATGATGCTTTTCCGAAAGTCAGATGGTATATAGCCAGACTCATATATTCTACACACCAACGTGAATAATGGTTTTGTTGCCACTTCCCCCAATGATTTTAGAAATTCTGATGGAATGTTATCTATCCCTTCTGCCTTATTTGACCGTAAGTCCTTCAAAGCTCTTTTAAATTCCGATTCTAATACTGGATCCCCTATCTCTTCTAAATCGACTCCTGTTTCTTCTTCTACCACATCAGACAAATCTTCACCCTCATAGAGGCTTTCAATGTATTCTTTCCACCTATCTGCTCTCTCCTCTGCATTTAACAGTGGAATTCCCGTTGCACTCTTAATGTTACCACCGTTGCTTTTAATGTCACCAAAGGTTGTTTTGACTTTCCTGTATGGTGAGTCTGTCCTTCCGACAGTCATATCTTTTTCGATGTCTTCACATTTTTCCTGCAGTCTTAGCTTCCCTGCACTTCCTATTTATTTCATTCCTCAGCGACTTGTATTTCTGTATTCCTGATTTTCCCGGAACATGTTTGTACTTCCTCCTTTCATCAATCAACTGAAGTATTTCTTCTGTTACCCATGGTTTCTTCGCAGCTACCTTGTTTGTACCTATGTTTTCCTTCCCAACTTCTGTGATGGCCCTTTTTAGAGATGTCCATTCCTCTTCAACTGTACTGCCTACTGCGCTATTCCTTATTGTTGTATCTATAGCGTTAGAGAACTTCAAACGTATCTCGTCATTCCTTAGTACTTCCGTATCCCACTTCTTTGCGTATTGATTCTTCCTGACTAATGTCTTGAACTTCAGCCTACTCTTCATCACTACTATATTGTGATCTGAGTCTATATCTGCTCCTGGGTACGCCTTACAATCCAGTATATGATTTCGGAATCTCTGTCTGACCATGATGTAATCTAATTGAAATCTTCCCGTATCTCCCGGCCTTTTCAAAGTATACCTCTTCCTCTTGTGATTCTTGAACAGGGTATTCGCTATTACTAGCTGAAACTTGTTACAGAACTCAATTAGTCTTTCTCCTCTTTCATTCCTTGTCCCACGCCCATATTCTCCTGTAACCTTATCTTCTACTCATTCCCATACAACTGCATTCCAGTCGCCCATGACTATTAGATTTTCGTCCCCCTTTACATACAGCATTACCCTTTCAATATCTTCATACACTTTCTCTATCTGTTCATCTTCAGCCTGCGACGTGGGCATGTATACCTGAACTATCGTTGTCGGTGTTGGTCTGCTGTCGATTCTGATTAGAACAACCCGGTCACTGAACTGTTCACAGTAACACACCCTCTGCCCTACCTTCCTATTCATAACGAATCCTACACCTGTTATACCAATTTCTGCTGCTGTTGATATTACCCGATACTCATCTGACCAGAAATCCTTGTCTTCCTTCCACTTCACTTCACTGACCCCTACTATATCTAGATTGAGCCTTTGCATTTCCCTTTTCAGATTTTCTAGGTTCCCTACCACGTTCAAGCTTCTGACATTCCACGCCCCGACTCGTAGAACGTTATCCTTTCGTAGATTATTCAATTTTTTTCTCATGGTAACCTCCCCCTTGTCAGTCCCCTCCCGGAGATCCGAATGGGGGACTATTCCGGAATCTTTTGCCAATGGAGAGATCATCATGACACTTCTTTAATTACAGGCCACATGTCCTGTGGATACACGTTACGTGCAGTACTGCTATATAGATGGGAGATTAATATTTGATTCATTCGGACCTCCAGTCATTATCGTCAGTTTATTTCATCATAGAGAGTAGGAGCCAACTCTTGTTCTCATAATAGTTCAGTGTACCCTATCCTTTAACCTACTGTGTGTGTCGACAATGATGTACATTTATGTTCTGATGTATAGTAAATCTCATTGTAATATTTAATTCGCATATCATTTCGTAGATATATGCAGAATCCCATTTCTTGTTGTTTACTATGATAAAGGTCTCTTCTTTCTGAGTAGATTACGATTTTTATTAAGTTATTGTGAGTGTGCACTCCTTATTTTACCAACTAGCAGGATCCACCAACATTTTCCTCCGTTACCGTAGTGCGCATAATTAATTAGGTGGTAGATAAGGAGGGGGTCGAGTGCATGTCTCGTTCTCATGCAAAATTCGTCTGAATTAAAGAGGTAAAAACTCTTCTCCACCCTGGCACCTCACAAACCGGTATATGAAGCAGACTGCAGAACGATTCCACTTCTGCAAATGCGCATTTCGTGTGAGGATCACGAAGAGAAACTAGCTGTCCCCGGCCACAAACTGCCATGGCAAGTCTAGTTAAACGGAAAGCCAAGAAAATAGAAAGAACTCCTTCCTAATATGTACTGGAACAGGGTATATGTCCTGTTCTCCTTCTCTCTCCTGTGTCTGTCCATCTCCTCGTCCCTATCTCCCTGTCCATCTCCTCTTCGTTCCTCCCTTTCTCTGTCCGTAACTTCCTCTCCCGGTCTCTGTCCATCTTCTCCTCTCCTCCCTCCTCTCTCTGCCTCCTCCTTCTTCTCTCTCCATCTCCTCCTGCTCCTCTCTCTCCTCCCCCTCTCTGTTCACCACCTCCGTGACTGTCCATCTTCTCCTCCCCCCCTCCGACCCTCTCTCCTCCTACCCCCTCTCTCTCGCCCTTTCTCTGTCCATCACACTCTGCCCCATGTCAATCTTTTCCTCCCTGTCTCTCTGCCTTTCCGCTTTCTATGTCCATTTCCTCCCACCCACTGTCCATCTTCTATTCCCCCTTTTCTCTGTCCCTGAATCTTATTTATTGTTATTAATTGTTATTGTCTGGTGATGGTATTCTAATCGTAAGCCAATAAGCCATAAAGACATCTTTTTATTTTTTATTTTTGTAACAACGTTTCACTATATATACAGGGTGGTCCACCTGAAGTTTCGGATGAGATTATCTCGAAAACTATACATCGGGTAAAAATATTGGGTAAGACAAGTTCATAAGCTCAAACAGGGACACGAAATGATACTACACGGTACCCCCAGCCGCCGCCCCCTTGCGTGGGGCGGGGGGGAAACTTTTAAATCTTAAATGGAAACTCCTATTTCTTACTGCAGATTCGGATTCTCCATAAAAAAGTAATCAAGTTTTGTCTGAAACATATTTTTAAACCATTGACGGATGGCGCTGAAATCTAGAAAAATTAAAATTGGGGAACAACTCCTATTTATTTAGAATGATCCCTGTAGGACGCATCAAATTGATACAAAATGTGCAACCAATTCATTCATTACTCCAAATTAAGCAATATCTTTTACAACATGTATCCTACCCGCCACACTTTTTGATGGATGGAGGCGGAATGGTATTAGTATATCGTTAGGGAACTCTTCACAATTGCATTACTCACCCGACTGTGACGCTACCGTGGCCAAACTGCGAACTATGGCTCAGTATAAAGGTCGGTACAATGTGATCAGCCGTCACTTCACTTTCAGAGTGTGAACCGTAAACATCAAGTGACGAAAGGAAATTATTCTTTAGCGAAACATGGCTCACTATCCTCCTACAGAGATTGTTGATATGATGTTAATTTTAGATGAATGCCGTAATGCCGTATGCTGATCGTTTCCCAAACAGACGACATCCAAGCGCTAACATTATTCGAAATTGCATTCAGCGTGCTCGAAATGGATACATGCACCGTCCACCTCGTCATTACGAATACAATGAAAATGATGCTCGTGCCTTTACAGTTCTCGCCTACGTTCAACCGTATCCCGAAATGAGTGGAATACCGAAATCAACTGTTTTGAGAATTTTGAAGGCACATTAATATCATGCGTATCATATCACAATGACACAGGCAGTAACGCCGAAAGATGTGCAAATACGCGAGCATTGTGCTTAATGGGCCTTGGAAATGATAAGAGGTGACAATGATTTTTTCAGATACGTTATGTTCACCGATGAAGCCACATTGAAAAACAATGGCGAATTAAATCGTCATGATTGTCATTATTGGTCCCCTGTCAATCCACACTGGCACAGACCAATTGACAATAAACACAAATGGTCGTTAATGGTCTGGTGTGGAATTTTAAACGGTTACTTGATAGGACCGTATTTCTTTGACCGAAATGTTACTGGGCAATCTTATTTACAACTTCTCCGCGATGATTTGTTGGAGCTATAGGAAGATGTTGATTTAGAAACCAGGCAACGAATGTGGTTCTAACAGTACGGAGTAACTCCCAATTATGCTAAAAATGTGCGGAACCTTTTAAATTTACGGTACCCTGGTCGGTGCATAGGACGCGGTGATCCTATTCAGTGGCCTCCACGTTCACCAGACCCAATATCGCCTGATTTTTTCTTGTAGGGTAATTTAAAAAATATTGTTTATGAAAGACAGCCCACAACCCGAAACGATATGGAGCAACGCATTCGAAGAGCGTGTGCGGCCAAACCACTGGATGTGCTTCTCAAAACTTTCGACAACTTTCGCAGACGATTGACTTTATGCAATGATGCAAATGGGGATAATTTTGAACAATTTCTTCGTGGCTAATTTCATTCATTAAGCACCCTTATATGTGAGAGGCAACGGGACTCACACTAATGAGGCACCCCATGGGAACATCATTCTACTACGTCCATGTCGTTGTTCCTGGGTTACGCTGAAAGTGGGATACAGTACATTTTGTACAAAAATAGCTTAATTTGGCGTAACGAAAGGATTGATGCGTATTTTTTATCGATTTGATGCGTCTTTCTCGGATAATTCTAAATCAATCCGAGTCCTTCCCCAGTTTTACTTTTTTCTCGATTTCAGCGCCATCTGTCAATGGTTTAAAAAAATGTTTCACTTAAAACTTGATTACTTTTTTATGGAGAATCCGAATCTGCAATAAAAATGGGTGTTTCCATTTAAGATTTAAAAGTTGCATCCCACCCCAACCAAGGGTGCGGGGGCTGGGGGTCACGTGTAGTATCAGTTGATGTCCCCCTTTGTGCTTATGAACTTGTCTTACCCACTATTTTTACCCGATGTATAGTTTTCGAGATAATCGCATACGAAACTTCAGATGGACAACCCTGTATATATACTGTACGTCCTTACATTTAGTACAGTAACGTGTAAAAATTAGATGTTAATTGGTTGATAACGTAGCTATGTGTCAGAATTTCGAAGCAACTGGTGAAGAATTTTTGGAGATATACGATTTTAAACAAATGAAAATTTTCATTTCTCTGTATGTAGATTAGCGCTCCTACGGAGGCATATAGGCAGTCGACTTTTACCTCGCTGTGTTTGCAGTGGAACAAGAAGAGAAGCGATCAGTACAAAGTACCGTCTCCATGCACCATACGGTGGCTTGTGTAGTGTGTATATAGCTGTAGAGGGTTTTCATTGAGTAGTAGGCGCCACGTCAAGTGATAAAAATGGAGTTCCGTTACTGCATCAAACCAATATTACAGCTGATGACTGAAACAGTGGAAAATCGATAACTGTCAGACGCTTAATTCCAAAATATTGCAGATAAAAGGTATTTCAGATAAATAAGAATTTCCTCGAGTCTATCGAACTTTAGACTGGCGACGACTATCATTTAAATTAAATGTTGACAGACGGTCTTTCGGTTTAGACAAAAATATATTGTAAACACAAGAGTTCTGTGGAACCCACGTCAGCGAATGCTTTGAAAATGGTTCCCGAGAGGGAGCATAGCGTAAATTAAAAATGAGCTAGCATGAAAGAGGCCACAGCTGCGAAAACATTTTGACAGGATGGCGTTTTAAGGCAGCCGAGTCGGCGTCCTTAATTAAAACCCGTAAGTTTTACGCCAGAACACGGCCATACGCTCCGCTAGAAGGAAACAATTCCTATGCTGGATGCTTGCTGCCGTTAAATTTCAGTTGCCGTTACGAGAGGATGTTGATGTTGCCCTTATTTTTCATATTTCCGCGAAAATAAGCAGCGTTACTCTTCAACAAATACATGAACTGAAGCGGAATGATAACTGTTTCTAAGTATCTAGGACAACTGTCTGCTTACGATTACCTGTACTTCGTACTTAATGTGCTAATTTAGAGTTGAATAAGGGAAATCATGCACTCCGTTTTGAAATGTGGTTTCCAGATTAGTATTAGTGGCTTTGAGAGCTGAAATTGCTAAAACTGGATAAAGCAGCAAGCCCGGATGAAACATCTGTCGGATTCCATATAGTATTGAACATCTACTCCCTTAACCATAACATACCACAAATCTTTCAGAAACTGTGCCCAGTGGTTAAAAGAAAGCACATGTCCCGCTGGTGTACATGAAGGGTAGGCAGAAGTGACCCGCAAAACTACCACTCAGTAGCACTGCATCCATCTTTGTTAGGAGACTCATACTCTGTACCGTTCGAGGGAATGGTTATTCACATGTCTGTGACGTCCACAGATTATGGTTTTTCGTGATTAGTTAAACTTTCTCCAAAACGGTGAAGACAAATGCCGGGATGATTTCTTCGAAAAGGACACCACCTAACACTTTATCTTTCGTTCCCCAATCAAATGTTAAATTCTAATCTGTTTTCTCTCTTCTTACAATATTGGGCGTTCTTGGCCTTTGCTGACAACTGTCCAAGGAGCACACATGCCCGTGGGGAAAAAAAACTTCACGATGACAGTTACAGTGCTGCATTAGTTTCTAACACGAGGGTTACTCGGTGTATGCAGGCCTGAAGATGGCATAATGTAATGCCAAAACTGGTTGCCTAACAAATGAAACCAAAATAACGGCTGTTGGTATTTTATCGTTGGAAATCGCATTCTGGACGTAGGATGGAGTTACATTTATTTCTCATCATTTGTCTGTTGTCCCCGATGTTCCTCTGCTGGATGCGGATGTGGATACCCACTGTGTTGTCATCCCAGGTACATTCTTGGATATCCTCCATTGTGGGGCATTGGGGTATGTTGCAGACGAAAGCCCTTGCCAGGTGGCATGCCACCTGATTAGAACTAAACGAAGATGTTGATGCCATGGTGTGCAGGTGCGTCCACATTAGTTTCTTCCTTCTCAGCCTTTTGCGCCCTGGCCTCCCCCTCCCCACCCTTAGGACCAAAATGCTCTGGAGTTTTCTGGTCCCTTTCTGGGCTCGATGTGGCTAATTGTCATGGATGTTGATTCCAGCTACCCCTATGTCGTCAGCATGGCGTCCACCACTATGACCATCATGCTCAATCCACTTGCTCAGATTCTAGCCATAGAAGGGCTTAGCCACACCCTCATGTCAGACAACAGCCCCAGTTCACAGCACCCTTTGAACAGTTCGGCAATGCCAGTGGCATTAAAAACCTACTTAGCCCACCTTATCACTCATCCTTCAAAGGTGAAGTGCACCGTATGATGCATACATTTAAACAATAAATGCAGATAGCATTGAGCATATCCACTACTGCAGTAACATTCACAATGTTTCTGTTCACCTTCAGGACCTCCCCTTTCCAAGACCTTTGCTCCATGGTGATAGTCACGAGCTCTCCTCTAACTCTTAGCATCACAGCCCTTACGATCCTGAATCTGAAATACTGGACGATACCCCCTACGTCCAGTGGTTTGGGCACGTTCCTATAGAGCAAAACGTTTGTGAATGCCGGCTGTGTTCTCCATCCCCCCCTACTGAGTGCACCACCATCGGTGGGTCATTGGGAATTGTTGTACCCACCGTCGCAAAGCCCCCAACCACGTGGGTACAATTCGAGCTCTTAAGTAGCGGTGACAGTTCCCGTGGATGCAGGTTGAAGGATGAGAACACATCACAGCATCTATCCCCTCAACGGGCATCTCCCACATTGCCCTTCCCCAGCTCATTGCGTGATAGCCGGCCGGATTGGCCGTGCGGTTCTAGGCGCTACAGTCTGGAGCCGAGCGACCGCTACGGTCGCAGGTTCGAATCCTGCCTCGGGCATGGATGTATGTGATGTCCGTAGGTTAGTTAGGTTTAATTAGTTCTACGTTCTAGGCGACTGATGACCTCAGAAGTTAAGTCGCATAGTGGTCAGAGCCATTTGAACCATTTGAACCATTGCGTGATATTCCACGTTCCTTCTTCCAGGTGACGGGATTCTCCACCAGGACACCTACTGTGCTCCCAGCTCACCTTCCAAAACATACTCCAGGGTGCTTCAACGGGGAGGGTTTGGTTCCTGGCCTGATGAGTAAACCGCCAGAACGCGACTTAGACGACAGCCACTAGCGGCGCTCCTAATATTTGTGAGTGCTGCTTCTGGTCTCGGCACTAGGTGCTGTTCAAGCCTCAGCGTCAGACTACCGCACCCGCGGACGCTCTGTAAAGCTCGCAGTGTAGGGGCCTGGACCTCAACCGTGTTCCCACTGCGCTTTCGTATCGTCCCTTGGACCCAGAGTTGCTTTGCTCCAGATAATGCTACGCCCAGGCTCTAGATTTGGTTTACACTGGACTTCTCACTCTGTCGTGTTGTCTTATTGTTCGTCCATCGCTGTTGTTCGTGGCTTTCGACGACTCAACGTGGACGACTTTGGCTGGTCGGTCCAGCGTCACGTGGCCATGTTCAATTCCGATTATTGCATGGACCAATCATTTGTAATTCACCAGTGTTCACTCATTGTTACTAATGTAATGCGCGTTTCAGTTGATTTCGTGACAGAATAGTTAAAGTGGTGTCCGCGCTATGTTTCGGATCCAAGAAAATGCGAGAGGGTGAGTGAACACTGTACGCACCATTTCACTCTCGGAGATTAGCTGGGTTGTTGCAAGAAACGTGCCTACGGAACAAGGTTTGAGTGCAAGTTAATTGTAGCACATCGAATATTTATCAGTGTTATACATTGCATTTATTACTCACTGAATAGAAAAGAACTTGTGGTTACTACTTCTGTTTACAATGCATTTGTGGGACGCTACACTGAAATGATTTGACTCAACTAAGATCTTGCTGAACCAGGCAATATCCAAAAAACGGAGATGCTCTTGTGGACTCATTCGTGTTCCCTATGTATGACTTCGAGGCCTGAACTCTCCAATTATAGAACCAATAATGAACACCCTTTTGTTGCAAAAAGAAATAGAAAAATCAGCCATTCTGACAGTGATGACAGCTAGTGACAACAAAATTTACACTCTTGACAGTTTGATTAACAAGAATGTTACGTGAATACTAATGCTTATCATAAAGAAAGGACTGAATGAAAGAATACCATATGATACGAAAGAGAAACTTTGAAGAAATAATTCAAAAATCATTATTTACGAAGGTTAAAGCCCATACTATAAACTGACCAAAGATAACATTTATCCTAGAAGAGAGTTGCAGCCGCATCGAGCTATAAGTTCGCTGTGACTACAATGTTACTCGGCAATGGAATTTTAACTTCACTTCTCTCTTGTACTCTTGCAATAGTAGTACACATGTTAAGCGCTACTAGATTGTTTTAAAACCGATCTGAAGAAGTTTTACGCTTGGAAGTATTAGTCAGGAGTCGGACTGAAGTAAAACCATCTTTACCGTTGAGACAGATAACGGAATAGTTGATATATGTGACAGAAAAATAACTCGTGCGATTGCTGATTTGTGATGGACTGAAGTAAAATCGTCTTTACCGTTTAGACAGATAACGGGATAGTTGATACATGTGACACAAAAATAACTCGTGTGATTGCTGATTTGTGATGGGACTTAGCCTTCGTGACACTTAATGGTCACGAACATCAAAGGTCACAGAAAGAGACTGATCGCCGACGTAAACTCAATTATTAGACTTGAGTAGGCAACAGATAAACGCAGTCACGAAGAACTTTCAATTGCACCCTTTTGTCAGAAGCTATCGTCAAAGTCAGAATTGCTGATGCTAACAGACGCAATTCCCTGTATGATAAATCGGTGTGTGTGCTCAGTGTAGGGACAAATAATTACAAAGAACAATAAACTTTAATTCAACTTTAATTCGTCGTGTCGCATACGTCATTTAATGGACATTTAAAGTGTATTTCTGGAATTAATTGATTCTTCGGATAACATAAGAGTGAAAAGTGATTTAGTGACAATTTAACTTTAAACAGAAATAAGTTTACACCGAAATACGACGGATTCTGAACATTGCTCAAGGGCATGTTATCTCTGGAATTACGCCGTGTACTTGTTGAATACGCGACGTAGCGTCGCCTTGACGACGGAATAATAATTAACAACTCAATGTCCTCGCAAAAGATCATGGTGTGACATCGGCTTGGGTGATGGATTGATTATTCAAGACATTGTATTTTCAATGTTTGGCCACCCATTCTCAAACCGGGCATAAGAACTACAATCAGCAAGTTCGCGTAAACTGAAAAGTCTGTCGCGAACACCCAAAGGACTTTTGGTTACCATTTCAGATCAAGGGAGTCATCGCATTATCGAGTGGTGCAGTCGCTATATTTATAAGTGGAGAAGATCGATAGACATCGAACACCATTGCTTTAATTACAAGCGAGGGCGGCGCACTCACTCCGGCGTGCGGCTCCATCGAGACGTTGATATCAGTTTTGACAGACAGTATCTGAAAAATAGCCATACCGAGAGAGGAGTTTTTAAAAAAAAATAATAGTTGCAGATTGGCGTTGTCGTGATCGACGGACACCATTCCACGTCATCTTGACTGGGACAAGCATCACCATCGAGCCAGGGTGTGGTGTTGAAGGAAGATGTTATGCATACCATGAACAGAAAGAGAAACCAATGCTCGCATTGCATAAGAACATAGCGTTTATCTCCTGATGCCAGTAAAAGCTACTTCAAATTACTTGAGCACATTTCGAGTTGAGGGTAATTTAGAGAAGACTATCTTCCAAGGCAAAATCGAAGGCAGGAGACTAGGAGAAAGTGCAGCAAGTTTATGGGTGAATCCAGCGAATTAGATTACCGGCCTGCCCCTTCACGTTATATTAAGAAGAGGCTTAACACTGTTGCGGATGGAGGCGTCTGGTTGAAGATACCTCTACTTAAGAAATGGATGAAGAAACGGGGTCGCTACACTCAGCAGTATGTGGACTGATGATGATTTAAGGCTTACAGACAATGCTGGTAAACACTCCTTTGTGCTAAAAAACTACAGTTTGTAAAAATAGTATTATTTTCTCCTATCAGTTCTACACTACTGGCCATTAAAATTGCCACACCAGGAAGAAATTCAGATGATAAACTGGTATTCATTGGACAAATATATTATACTAGAACTGACATGTGATTACATTTCCACAAAATTTAGGTGCATAGATCCTGAGAAATCAGTACCCAGAACAACCACCTATGGCCGTAATAACGGCCTTGATACACCTGGGAATTGAGTCAAACAGAGCTCGGATGGCGTGTACAGGTACAGCTGCCCATGCAGCTTCAACACGATACCACAGTTCATCAAGAGTAGTGACTGGCGTATTGTGACGAGCCAGTTGCTCTGCCACCATTGACCAGATGCTTTCAACTGGTAAGAGATCTGGAGAATGTGCTGGCCAGGGAAGCAGTGGAACAATTTTTCTTTATCCAGAAAGGCCCGCACAAGACCTGTGACATGCGGTCGTGCATTATCCTGCTGAAATGTAGGGTTTCGCAGGGATCGAATGAAGGGTAGAGCCACGGGTGGTAACACATCTGAAATGTAACATCCACTGTTCAAAGTGCCGTCAATGCGAAGAAGAGGTGAGCGAGACGTGTAACCAAGGGCACGCCGTACCATCACGCCGGGTGATACGCCATATGGTGATGACGAATACACGCTTCCAATGGACGTTCACGGCGATGTCGCCAAACACGGATGCGACTATCATGATGCTGTAAACATAACCTGGATTCATCCAAAAAATGACGTTTTGCCATTCGTGCACCCGTGTTCGTCGCAGGCGCTCCTGTCTGAGATACAGCTTCAAGGGTAACCGCAGCCATGGTCTCCGAGCTGATAGTCCATGCTGCTGCAAACGTCGTCGAACAGTTCGTGCAGATGGTTGTTGTCTTGCAAACGTCCCCATCTGTTGACTCAGGGATCGAGACGTGGCTGCACGATCCGTTACAGCCATGCGGATAAGACGCCTGTCATGTCGACTGCTAGTGATACGAGGCCGTTGGGATCCAGCACGGCGTTCAATATTACCCTCCTGAACCCACCGATTCCGTATTCTGCTGACAGTCATTGGATCTCGACCAACGCGAGCAGCAATGTCGCGATACGTTAAACCGCAATCGCGATAGGCCACAATCCGACCTTTATCAAAGTCGGAAACGTGATGGTACGCATTTCTCCTCCTTACACGAGGCATCACAACAACGTTTCACCGGGCGACGCCGGTCAACTGCTGTTTGTGTATGAGTAATCGGTTGGAAACTTTGCTCATGTCAGCACGTTGTAGGTGTCGGCACCGGCGCCGACTTGTGTGAATCCTCTGAAAAGCTAATCATTTGCATATCACAGCATCTTCTTCCTGTCGGTTAAATTTCGCGTCTGTAGCACGTCATCTTCGTGGTGTAGTAATTTTAATGGCCAGTAGTGTATTTAGAGAGATGCATAACGTATCCTACTCATTTAAATAGTATACAGTTAGACGACTGCGTTAGACAGAGGGTTACAGACAGTTTCATAATGCACTGGTATGCAAATATTAAGAACGTTAGTCACTGCAAAGTAATATAGCTCAACAAAACTTGGACCATACATATAAAAAACTGCTACAGTATAGTCCAGAAAGAAAGTGATACAAACAGGCTTTGAGACGAACAGAATTACACTTTTATTCAAAGACAATAATTGCACAGAACGCACCGCGTTTTATGATGGTTCTTAATTGGCTGTGTGATCACCAACGACGGCATTGCAAGCTCTGCTACGAGCACCCATGTTGACCTCAAGGTTGGTCAGGATTTCTCGTGTTAGGACATCCCATTCCTCCAGCAGTGGGGTTGACAGATGATGGTTGGTTTGCGGTGCATGTGGACCTGATGCTGCAATACGCCTCCCCAATGCATCCCACACTTGCTCGATGCAATTTAAGTTGTGGGAGCGGGCAGACCAGTGCATTTGCCGAATATCATCTCGTTCCAGCAGCTCCTCCACTTGCACTTCTCAATGCGGTTGTGGATCGTCATCCATAAACACGAAGTCTGGGCCATATGTTCCCCTGAGAAGATGCACACGGGAAAGGGGTACAGTGTCACACTATCGTTGACCACTTAGTGTACCGTATTCAAAGATTTAGAGGTTAGTACATCCATTCA
Source organism: Schistocerca serialis cubense (assembly GCF_023864345.2). NCBI lineage: Eukaryota > Metazoa > Arthropoda > Insecta > Orthoptera > Acrididae > Schistocerca > Schistocerca serialis. Next base: position 155,315,739 of record NC_064645.1, read on the forward strand.
GCATTATGCATCCCCGCACCAACAACACCTGGATCGACCGCTACGGTCGCAGGTTCGAATCTTGCCTTGGGCTTGGATGTGTGTGTTGTCCTTAGGTTAGTTAGGTTTAAGTAGTTCCATGTTCTAGGGGACTGACGACCTCAGATGTTAAGTCACATAGTGCTCAGAGCCATTTGAACCATTTGACCACCTGGACCACCAAAACCAACACGTTCGACATAGTTCCTGGGTGCATTGTGTCTCTCACAACTCGCCATTCAAGCGTATGCCCAGAAACACTACTCAGACTGATTCCACTCTCCTGCGAGAAGAGCACGAGGCCCTATTCTTCCTTACTCCAGTCCCCATGTCCTAGGCGCCACAGCAAAAGGTGCTGCTGGTGTGTGGGTTACAACGTAGCACAACCTACAGGTCTTCTAGCAAAAAAGCAACCTCCATGCAGTTGAGCTGTGCGCGACTCGTGTTCGCGCCATTTTTTACTTGACATCTTGTCTTTGCGGTACTACCGTCCCGTTTCGGTTTACTGGCATCACTAAGTTGCTGGCCTGCCTGCCTGTGAGTGGCAGCAGCAGCGCTATCGATAACAGCACTGCTGTACTATCTTTGGAGGGACCGCTAGTATTGCCGGGTCGTGGTTTGCGGGGAATTCAGTCGGGATGGAACTCCAGTGAGGTCTGTTCAGCCAGTACTCGCCCGACTCCTGGGGACACACACATGCACTCTCCGACGGAAGGAGACTTGAATGAGATGACCGCTGGTTGGTCGTTCGGTCGGTCGTGTCATCGGGCGACGTGTATTCGGTCTTCCAATCACTTCTGGGCCCCTTCAATTGAACATCTTGCAGGACTTCGGTCGGTTCCTTCATTGTGGAGAGATGTCGGGTGGCCAATGGGCTGTTGTTCCCTCTGCATTGTTTTGTCCGAGCCAGTGTCTCTGGGACGTCCTCCGTCCGAAGCGAGTCGGGACGGAGGAGGAGTGAGGTCCGGACAGCCATGACTCGCCTGACCATTGCCGACACACATGAATTGAGTGGGGACGACCTTGGTTGGTCGTTCGGCCGCTCGTCTCATCGGACGATGTGTATTTGGTCGCCGACCGTTTCTGGGCTCTCCGTGTGTGTCGACTTGCTATTCGTACTTCTTGTTGCTCAGTTACGGTTTTAGTATTGTTCGAGATTTTTGTGGAAGTGTTTTCGTGGAACCGTGTGTAGCTTGTGGTTTTGAATGAGCAGCTGTTTTAATGCTGTCTGCGTCCTGCATGTAGTGAGTCATTCAGGATGGGGCTCTGCGGCGCGAGCTGGGGCCGCTGGTGGTGTGCACGCACTGTCAGATCGTGAGGTGCTAGCTGCGAGAGTGACAAGTTCGTTGCCCACTGAACCTGGACGCTGAAGTTGAGTGATCAATTAACCTGTTATGGAACCTCATCTACTGTGACATCTATTCTTTCATTTGCAGGTTGTTGCCCCCATGGTTGTTTGGGCTAGCAGCATCATATGATGTGTTGGGGTTGGCCAAATCTTGCAGCCGTCTTCCTATGTGGTGATTAATTATTAAATTATTAAATTGACTGTTACTTATTAGTGAAGTGCACCAGCGGTATTTTCTTCCAGTGGCCGTTAACGCTCCAGTTACCACAACACTTATGCCTCAATAACATAGGTGACCGGTTTCGATCATATTTATATAACAGTCTTCACACCCATGGCTTCCTTGGAGGATGGTAGGCGGAGCTCTCCTCAGCAGCTACGAAGTCAACTAAGGAGAGCTCCGCCTACCATCCTCCAAGGAAGCCAAGGGCCTGAAGATGGTTATATAAATATGACCGAAACCGGTCACCTATGTTATTGAGACATAAGTGTTGTGATCGAGACTGAACTTTAGTTAAAATATAATTATGATCACAGTTCACCGCGACATTGAATGCAGCCTGATGGCGTTGCGGGCACGTGACGCAGTAACAGAAGTATGTAAGCGGAGCGGACACGGACGGGAGAGTACCGTAGCAAAGATATTGGCTGCAGATAGGGAAATCCATTGAGATAAGCGACTTTGACAAAGGGGAGATTATTGCTACGCAGAGCCTGAGAGCGAGTAACCCGAAAACGGCGAAACTGCTCGAATGTCCACGTTCTACTGTTGTGAGCATATACGGAAAGAGGTAGAAGAACAGTGAAACAGCAGCTAAATGGTTGGACTTGCACGACTCTTCATAGAACATGGAGCTCGGAGATTTGTCTACTCTGTAAAATAGGATTGACCTGTGGCGTCTGAGCCGAAAGAGCACACTGTTGGTGCGAGTAAGTGTTTCGGAACACACCGTTCATCGTACATTTTGAACATGGAGTTCCGCAGTAGACCACCCCAACATGTTAACATATTGACCCAATGACGTCATCAGTTGCGATTTCAGTAGGCATGAGACCACGGAAATCGACCGTCTATCAATGGAAGCCTGTCAGCTCGTCGGGTGAATCACGTTTTTCCTACACTAGGTCGATGGTCGTCTCCACAAACGTCGCCATCGAGATTAACGGTGGATCGAAACGTGCAGCGCGCCACTGATGGAGGCTGGGCAGAGCAGTATTATGCTGTGGGGATTCTCCTGCGCTTGCATGGGACCGTTGGCAGCTGCGAACCACCTGCATCCCTTCATGCTTGATGTCTTCTCCATCAGCGATGTCATATTTTAGCAGTATAATTGTACGTGTTTCGTAGTCACAACCGTGCTAGAGCGGTCTGAGGACTTATGCGTAGATATCTAATGCCATATATCTCCACAAACGTACTAACAAACTGACGAATCCCTAACAGGGACACACTCCTGTTCCATTCGCGAAAGGTGTGCCTGTAGGCATCTGTTGGTAAGCCAATGTGAGAAGTCGGACGTCCCTGGTTCTACCGTCATGTTCATTTCGTGAGATTTATGGTTGAGGAAGTAATTTATTGCCGGATGCTTACTGAAACGTGAGATTCTGAAACCTGAACAGTAAACTTCTCATTGATGCAAAGCCCCCTCCCCCTTGTTAAAGCGTCTGTAATTAAAGTTGGATCATTGTGACGCTCTCTCGCTGGCTGAACCAAACCACAAATAAAAGTAGAAATCTTCTTTGAACCTTCTGTTTGGCCTACAATAATACAGCTTGACGATCGGCTCAGATTGACGAGCAGTGCTTAGGAATCGACCGGAGTTGGCAAGCTAGCTCTTTTCTGGAAGAGTTACTTTTGCTTAGGACACACGCAATAAATTTTACTGTAGTATCTTCATTCCCTAGAATTAATTTTATGTGGCGAATAATCTTAAATTGCTCCGGGCGCGCAACCTTCCAGCCTAATGACGTTTAGAGAGTGGATAAACAAAAGAATAGACAGAAGTTAAGACGGCTGTTTTAATGCTTCAGGTGTTCTATGTAGTCTCACCTCTCCCCCCAACTAGTCTCCCCCCCTCCCTCCCCCAACCTGAGTACAACGCACAGAACGTTCATACAACCACGTGCAACTGTCAGTTCTTCTTTGGGATGCTGTTCAACTGGTGCGTTACATTGGCTTCAATGTTTATTATATCGTAAAAGCGTTAATTCTTCGTGTGAATTTCTGAACTTTGGCGTTTCATGGAAGGTTGGAACTGTTAATACCATGTCGCTTCATTCCTGATGACACTTTCCAAAAAATGATTTTGCACGTTTCGCACTTCAATGAAGTCTCGGCAGGCGTTCACGCATCGCTTTTGGTCGGCAGTCAACATATGCAGGACAACGTTTGCACATGCCTTTCTTTTCTATTTGAGAATGTCTGGGACACTTTTATTAGAGATGTTTCTCCTTTATTATTTGTGACACAACAACAACACTGACGCACTATGGCTGCAGATCCACTACTTAACACTGCCTGCTCACAACTGATTAGTGGAATACACATCTGTTGTTTACAGCAATTAGTTTAAGCTGACAACGTAGTTACTGCGTTGACGTCGCTTATACACCAGGAACAAAATCAGCCTCACATCATTTTGGAGGAACTGTGTAACGTACATCACGTGTACTATCGTTCTTTTTATCTCCACGGATTTCCATCCTGTCCGCTTTCCAGTCCGAATCCGAGCTGCAAACTATAGTGGTTCCGTTGTCGATGGGACGCAAAGCCCTAATATTTTTAAGTTGAGTGTGTAATGTCTCGACTCTATTCAGTTAATATAGCGCAAATGAAAATGAAATAGGGATTCAAAATGACTACAACTATGAGTATGTAATGTAAGGCGATACATTAATATGAATTAGAGAGAATGTGAAAGAACTTTTTTACACGTTTTATACATATTTCATAGACTCGCCATGGTAACACAGACGACACCTAAGCGATAATACGTATCACGTATTCTGAAGCACATGTGTAGTCACACGTACATTTTGAGTTCTCGAGTTGCTTTCGTGAAAGGAGGCGCATACACAAGGTCTTCCACATAACCGGGTGAGAAGAGATCCGTAGGTGTCAGTTCTTGACATGGGGGTGACCAAGAGCTGAACACAACGTAATCATGTGCAGTACGATTGAAACAACGGTTTGCAAGAGCTGATTTAAAAAGCTGCTCACTTCCAGCATGCTGGATGGCAATAGGCGGCAATTTACTATGATTCAATGAAATTACGAAACCGTCAAAGTTGCACAGAGGTTGTTTCCCAACTGGCGACCAGTTTTTCACCTTAGTCCATTATCAAATTACCCGCGTATGTGCCACCATAATATGTGTATGCTGGCCACGATGCCTGCAGGAGTGGCTAAATGCAAGATACTCTTTGCATAGGACAGTTCAGTGCTGGGTTTTCTCCACGCACCACTGAGCTATCGTATGCAAATAGCACACTATGTGATCAAAAGTATCAGGATACCCCCAAAACCATACGTTTTTCATATTAGGTGCATTGTGCTGCCACCTACTGCCAGGTACTCCATATAAGTGACCTCAGTAGACATCGTGAGAGAGCATAATGGGGCGCTCCGCGAAACTCAGATGTTCGAACGTGGTCAGGAGATTGGGTGTCACTTGTGTCTGTATGCAAGATTTCCACACTCCTAAACATCCCTAGGTCCAATGTTTCCGATGTGATAGTGAAGTGGATACGTGAAGGGACACGTACGGCACAAAAGCGTACAGGCCGACCTCGTCTATTGACTGACAAGAGACCGCCGACAGTTGAAGTGGGTCGTCATGTGTAATAGGCAGACATCTATCCAGACAATCACACACGAATTCCAAACTGTATCAAGATCCACTGCAAGTACTACGATAATTAGGCGGGAGGTGAGAAAACTTGGATTTCACCGTCGAGTGGCTGCTCATAAGCCACACATCACACCGGTAAATGCTAAACGACGCCTCGCTTGATGTACGGAGCGTAAACATTGGACGATTGAACAGTGGAAAAATATTGTATGGAGTGACGAGTCACGGTATACAATGTGGCCATCCGATGGCAGGGTGTGGGTATGGCGAATGCCCGGTGAACGTCATCTGCCAGCGTGTGTAGTGTCAATAGTAAAATTCGGAGGCTGTGGAGTTATGGTGTGGTCGTGTTTTCCAAGGATGGGGCTTGCACCCCCTGTTGTTTTGCGTGGCACTATCACAACACATGTCTACATTGACATTTTAAGAACCTTATTGCTTCTCGCTGTTGAAGAGCAATTCGGGGATGGCGATTGCATCTTTCAACACGATCGAGCACCTGTTCAAAAAGCACGACCTGTGGCGCAGTGGTTAGACGACAATAACATCCCTGTAATGGACTGGCCTGCTCAGAGTCCTGACCTAAATCCTATGGAACACGTTTGGGGTGTTTTGGAACGCCGACTTCGTGCCAGGCCTCACCGACCGACACTGATACCTCTCTTCCTCTTATATACCTGTTATATGTAAATATATACCGCCTGCTAGTGAATCTGTGCACAAGCCGTGGGGAGTGAACGCTCGTATTGCCTTCCGGCCGTAGCGCTATTGCTTCCAAATACTGCTGAGGGCCTTAACGCTGTTCTCTTAAGTTAGTGCAATTTGGGAATCATTCTGAGTCATTATGTCCGTTAGTAAAGTGAGGCCACTCTGTTAATATTAGGGTTTCTGTAAGTCATTTTACTGGCTGAGTTACTACTAGCCATTCTTATTTAACACTTATGTTAATCATTTTTGTATCATTAGTGAATGTGCAACTTGCTATTTTTCGTGTGTGCCAGTTTTGCGACGTCGGTTGGCCCACCTTGCATTATTAGTATAAGCATGTTTCACTGTGGACCTTTATGTGGGTGGTTCAGTTTTATTAAGCTTTAAGATCTTTGCTTTTTAATGAAGTTATGGTATTATGTGGCTGTGCAACTTTTGGTTGGAAGTGTAGAGTGTTACTAGTCTTTTGAGATATGATTAAATAAGAACGATTGTTTATGATTGATTATTTTACCGTGCCTACTATCTATGATTTCGGTTGCGGACGCAAAATATGATTCTTATTCGTGTTAATGTAATTAAATTAAAGTGAAGATTTGTATATTGCTTCAGTAAGAGCGCAAATGTCCGAATTGAAGTTTATAATAATGTCTGTTTTGAGTCAAATTAAAATTGTAAAACAATCACAAGCTTGTCCATCACTAGTGATCTGGGGTTTCCTATTTCCTGTAAATAACTGTGGTGAGATTGTAATTATTCGTTTTCTAAAGAATTGAGTAGTACCAGGGTTCAACTGGTAGCAGAGCAGTACGGGGGGGGGGGGGGGGGGGGGGGGAGGTCCTTTCTACCCTTCATGTTGATGATCGAAGCTTGTGATTCGAGTGTACTTGAGTTTTATATTTGTTTTTACTTGGTAAATGTTGAGTCTAGCTCTTGTTCCACGGTCATGGACAGAGCTGTTTATGCAGTAATTACCAACATTATTTTTGATGTGTGCAACTGACTGGTATATGTATTCACACGAAGCAGTTAAAATTCCGTGTTTCGAGCAGATATTTACAATGAGCTCGACTACTATTTTTGGTTATTATTCTGGAGTCTGAAAACTGTGTTCATATTTTGTGCATTTGTTCCCCAAAAAAGAATGCCATAGCTAAGAACTGAGTGTACTTATGAATAATATGTAACAAAAGGACACTGCACTGATGATAGGATTCTAAGGGCATGATATGCTGATGACGTTCTGTTTGCAAGTACCATTGTGTGTTCACACCACTTACGCAGAGAATCCTAGAAATTTTACATTTGTTACACAGGCTATAGAGGTGTCATCTACACTTAATTTATCATTGTCATTTTCCCTCTTCAGACTGAAGTCCATGGCATTAGTTTTCTTCACTCTTCAATGTCACTTTATTGCTTATTGACCAATCGTAAATTTCCTTGAGAGGTTCATTTGCTTTCTCTGTAAGGGGTTCTTTTGTTTTCTCAGAGACTACAATATTGCTTTCATCAACAAAGAGAATTTTTTCACCACGAGTAACACTACTCGGAGAGTCATTGATGTATATCAGGAATAGTATTGGTCCTAATATGCTACCTTGCGGAACCCCTATATAAATGTATTCTGGTTCTGATAAGTGTTTTACTAAATATTTAGGTCTATTTGAAGTACGTCTTATTTCTACTCTTTGTATACTGTCTGCTAGATATTGACATTATCTACCCCTCTTATTCCTAATGCTTCTAATTTATTGAATAGAATCTTGTGGTCGACTGTATCAAAGACCTTAGAAAGATCCAAAAATATGCCTGTGGCACACTCATCTTTATCAAGAGCATTAAGTACAATTTTTGTGAATTCTACTGTTGCTGAATCCGTATATTTATTTCTTCAGAAACCAAACTGTGATTCACTTAAAAGATTGTGTTTATTTAGGTAATTCATTAATCTGTCTTTCATAAGTGCTTGTATTATTTTTGAGAACTGTGACAGCAGGGAGATGGGCTGGTGATTTTCTATGTCTTCTGCATTACTTTTCTTAAGAAAAGGTACAACTCTTGCCTGTTTTAACTGCTCTGGAAATGTTCCTGACATGGAGGATTCATTTATTAGATTTGTTAAGGGGCCTTGTATAATCTCAATGCATTGTTTCGGTACACACATTGGTACTTCATCTAATCCTAATGACTTTTTATTTTTTAGTTTTCGAACAGTTTTATTGAGTTCATTCTCTGTGGTTGGAAATAACGTCACTGTATTTAGTGCAACATTATTTACAGGTGTTATATTTGTTTTGGGGAATTTTTGCTGTAACTTCTCTGCAATACTTGAAAAATGCTCGTTTACATAGTTTGCTAAGTGTTGTGGATCATTTATTACCTTATCCCCCTCCATTAGCAGTATGTTATTCTGTGTTTGTTTGCCTCTCGCCGTTTCCTTTTTTATAATATCCCAGACTGCTTTGCTTTTATTCTCTGCAATATGTAGTATTTTGTCATGAAATGACTTTTTTGCAGCAATCAGCACCTTTGTATAGATCTTTTTGTATCTACGATAGAAATTTAATAATTCTGCATCACTGACACTATTTTTCGTGGAACTGAGGTACTGAAGTGTTTGGGAGGACTTCTTAATACCTACTGTTATTCATATGTTTCTGTGAGATGTTGATACAGTCACGCATACTTTTGAAAATGCCTTTTCAAAGTTCAATTTAAATAATGTGGAGAATTTAGAGAATTTCATATTCACATCGAGTTTCCTTATACACTTCATCCCAGATTTGTTCTGCTAGTTCTTTTGAAAAATCTTTTATTTTGATTTCTGATAGCGGTCGTTTGTAGGCTTGTAGTTTAAGGAAAGATTCGATGCCTGATTTTACAGTTGTTATTTGACAGAGATGGTCTGATAGTCTGAGATCTTTTACAACTACATCACATTTTTCCCTGTCCATATTTGTGGCCATATGGTCAATTACTGATGCACTCATTGTAGTAACCGTTGTTGCACTAATGACCAATAGGGACATGCCAAAACTTTGAAGGATACTTATGAGGGCGTTGCTTGATTCATTTACGATATTAGCGTTGATGTTAATGTCCCCACACAGAATTATGTTGACCTTTGTACTTGAGACTTTATCTAGAAGTTTTATTAATTTATTGAAAAAAAGTGTACACTCTACCACTGGGCGATCTATACAAACACAAAATGATTAATTTTTTGATGAAAATCAAGCCCTGTTAATTCAATAGCTGATATTTCAAAGTGATTGTCTTCACTTGCTGGACCGAGGTCATGTCTTGATTTGAACTGTGTTCCTTTTCTGATACAAATGCATGATCCTCCACACCTTGAAGCAGTTGTGCAGTAATTGTTTGCCCTTTCATACAATGATAGTACTACATGTTGGATTTCTGTGTCTCTACACCAGTGCTCAGGTCCGCAGCTCGTGGTCTAGTGGCGAGCGTTGTTGCCTTTGGATCACAGGGCCCCGGGTTCAATTCCTCGCCAGGTCGGGGATTTTCTCTGCCTGGGGACTGGGTGTTTGTGTTATTCTCATCATTTCATCAGCATCATTCGTGACAGTGGCTAGATTGGATTGGGAAAAAAATTGGACTGTGTAAAAAGTGGGGCTTCGTACGGGCGCTGATGGCCGCGCAGTTGAGCGCCCCACAAACCGAATATCATCATCAACAGTGCTCAGTTACACAAACAACTGTGCACTTCAAAGATTGGAGCTAAACTTCTAATAGTTGTATTTTATTTTTTATTGACTGCATGTTTTCATGGAGGATTAATAAGTCTGTGATATGTCCAATGTTACTCTTTCCAGTGGTGTAGGTCCACTGTGTCTAGCATGCAGAGAGATTGGTTATGTACCCTCAACTTCCCTCCTTCTAACCAACATGCGGCCGTGAACCAGCCAGACACAACCAGCTTTCATCAGAAAACACAACATACTTCCACTCCGCCCTAAAATGATCTCTAGCTTGACACGAGTGAAGTTGTAAATGGCGATGGTTCGGGGGCAGTGGAATGCACGCTACAGTGTGTCTGTCTCGGAGCTGTCCTTAAAGTAATCAGTTAGTAACAGTTCGTTGTGTCACTGTGGTGCCAACTGCTCCTCAAATTGCTGCTGCAGATGCAGAACGATGAGCCAGAACCACACGCCGAACACGATCGTCTTTCCTCTTGGTAGTGCCACGTGACCGTTCGGAACTCGATCTTTCTACAGCCGCACATTCTCGTGTCCACCGCTGCCAGCAAGCATGTAAAATGGCTACATTCCTGCCAAGTGTTTCTGCAATATCGAAGAGCAACATCCAGCATCTCGTAGCACTATTACACGACCTCGTTTAGACTCAGCAGGTGTTCATAATGGCTTGGGATTTTTGACACATATCAACCCACCACGTCCAATTTCAAAGGTAACTAACGCTCACGGTCGTTACAGCATGTAGTTAGAGTAAACCTGATCTGCATGCTCATAGCGGCGCTACTAGCGCCATTCTTATGCGACTCGTGCCAAATTTGAATAGACTTCATCTTTCAGATATAGGTTGTCGTGTAATCCCCACTGCGCTTTTGACTTTATAAGGAGTTTATATGGCATGATATTTTAATTAACTGTACATTGCTTATAGCTACGAGCGCGACGGATAAAACGCGATTCTCACTATTAGTTTCTGCAGTGGGAAATATTTTAACTTCGTGCACCTTGATCTATTACGTGGGGGTTCGCACAACACTAAAAGATTTCCTGCTGTGCACGTATGACCTTTAATTTGCAAACAATTTTGCTGTAACCCTGATCTGGCTTGTTAGAAATGGAACACGGCATCATTACTGTAACTAATTATGAAATTGAACGTGTCTTTCGCTACTTTCATCTCTGAAATGCACTGAAAATTACTCTTATTATACGTACAGAAGTTACAGTATGCTATGTTCGCTAAACGCAAAAGCTGCAGTGGATTTTTTAATATATGAACACTATCGATTGCCACGACCAACACTAGAGCATGAAACTAAAAATGAAATTTGGTTATCGTATTACTAACCAGAACAGGTTTCATCACAGCAGTCTTTGATAACACACAAGTAAAGTTTTATAGCACTGATTTACTTAAATTATTTACGTCACTGATATTGTAATAGCAGATGCCCATGTCCACCTGAAAATGACGTAATAAAATCCACCATCCACCTCTGAGGTCTCCGGGAAGCTGAAAGAAATAATTTTAATGTACCGTTACCTGCCCGCTTGATTGCGGAAAAACTGCTTTCATTCAGTTTAATTTGAATTTGCCGCGGCAGTTGCTCCCGCGATCTCTGCACAGCTCTGCGTCATGAAAAATTCCAAATATGCTGAAAACGGCTAAAAATGTGGAAATAAATACTGGGCAAGCTAGCAATAAATTATTACAAGTATTTTTAACAATTTCTATATTCCAAACTAAACATAAATTTAAAGTACACAACTTTTACATTCATCAGCCTCCAAAGTCGTCTTTCTCGAACAAGGAACAAAAGGGAGCTAACCAAGCATTCAATCGAACATTCCAGGCTCTTACAAATTTAACGGCTATAAGAAGACAGAGAGAGTAATGTTTTAACCTCCACTATTTATAGGCAATTTAATATGCATCTTTGTTATCTTTTTCAATTATCATTGTTTGTTTCGATTTCTACAGTCGCCAACCATAGGCGTTTTTTGCAAAATATAGATCCATAATTATTGAACAAACATAAAAATGAAAAAAGCTTATTTCCTTTTTTTACAGAGTCTTCATAATCGACAACCGTTCATACAGAAATGAAATAATAATGATAATGATAGTAACACAGATAAGTGTTTCTTTTTTTCATGTATTACAACGATTTTGTGAATGACTTGCCAGGGGACGTCACAAGGTTCACGTCTGCAAACTTTTTGCTTATGTCGCACAGCTACTTCTTGGCGCTACGATTTCTTATCCGTCAGTGTAATACGAAAATCATATCCCAGACTGAGATTGATGGAAGAATCTAATGGAAATGTAGGTCATGCACGAAAGGAGAGACTTGCAAGACATTTGTTCGACCGATTATTGAGTATCGTTCATCAATCTCGGATCCTTACCAGGTGGGATTGATGGAAGAGATAGAGAAGGTCCAATGAAGAACTGCGTCTTTCGTCAAGGGATCATTTATTCCGCGCTAGAGCAAACAAAAACGATCAACGAACACCGGTGGCGGACATTACAATGGAGGCATGGTGCTTCACGGGGAGGTTTACTATTGAAATTTTGAGAGAGCACTTTCCCGGAAGAGTGGGACAATATATTATCTCCTGCCACATACATCTTGCGAAATGGCCACGATGAGAAAATTCGAGAAAGTAGAGCTGTTGCAGAGGCTTATCGATATTCATCAAGTCTAGGTTTATGACATTCAAAGTTGATACAACTGAGACCAAGTATTTTATACATCAATTACACCTGAGTAGATCAGGATGGCACGTGGCTAGAAAATGAGAAGACCTAGAATTCTTCTTCACGATTCGAATTTTTTTTAAATTTCTGCAGAAACCAAGATCGATATAGCTTATGATTAAGCTACCTACGACAGTAATCAGTGCTGGTAACAAGGTGGACTATAAACATGTAGTTATGAGGAATGTACTCCCTTTTATTTGAAATGACATTGCATCGCAATATGAGGACGGGGAAAGAAACATGAATTCACCAGGAAAACGAAAAAGTATGGAATCAAACACTCCAGCATTCAAACAAATGTAGATCTAGCAAGAGAGAAATTATCACGCCATCGTATCTACTGAAACTACTGCAGACTAGGCAGGGAAGTAAGTCATGATTATGAACAGGTACAAAAACCACGAAAATTTTTTACATCGAGAAAAAAAATAATAAAAATCACATTACACATTTAAGTGTTTGTTCTGCATCAAAGAAAGAGAGGAATCGATTACAGAACGCTGTAGCACACTCCTGCATAATCTGATGAGCACTTGGACCGACAGAGACAATCACGTAAAAAGCTCACAAAACGATAATAAATCGGAAATTAGAAAAAGTAGAAGAAAATAGGTACAACTATAAGTAGTCATTTTACATAAGAGAAAGAGAACGATCGAATTATGAAGGTTACAGCATCCAAGACTAAAAGAGCCCACAAGTCCACCGAAAACATGTCAGAAAATCAGGAAAAGACATTGAACTGAGAATAAGATAGATAGACAAAATTTTACTCATTTTACGAAGAAAATTCAGCACAGTTCACTTGTAAATAAGAATAGTTACGTCGGCATAATCTGGGAACACTTAACAGAACACCAAGGAACACTTAAAATACGAAACTCAAATATTGAACTGCAAAAACCACATGTTAATCAACATTCTAGATAAGTACTGAAGAAAGGAACGCTTAAGGAAAGCTTCGGAAACTGAAGACATCGTTTCTGTCTCAGTATCACATGAGAAAGTGGCTGAAACAAAAACTCATTTAATTATTCTGTTAAATATTTGGAAATTTAGAGTTTCCAAACCACGTTAGAGTGCAAATAGACCACTTCAACTTATCTAAGGCGTTGAGAATTGGACAACCGGAAGCTATTTGGGGGATGGGGGAGGATGCATGGGATGGGGAGGGGAGGTAAGCCAAATACCTGATACCAACCACTCCGTAAATTTTCACGCAAAAGAGCTTTTCTGTACCAGCTGGTAAACTTCTTTGTCCTGCCAAACCACCCTACATTGGCAAAACTGCCTATGCAGACTACAAGACTCCGTTCACCTACGAGAAAACACACTAGCCAGACACACAAAATCAAAGTACTTTAACTTTATTTATGTTTTCTAGGTAAAGGGATAAGAAGTGACAACCAACAATACTTTTTTTTACGTTTTATGTTGCACTCGTTCATATTGTAGAAATCTCTGTTAGGACGTGGGGAAAAGGATTAGGATAACAAAACATAGATGCAACGATTGGAAGAAAAAAGGTAGACATTGGTCTTTTGCTTCCATGAGCTTCGCTTCCGTCACGTACAGGAAGCTGGAGACATCGAAAACGCATAGACAACACTACTAAGTGACACAAACGTATGAAATGGATCTGATGGGTCCCTTTCATATGAACGGACTGAAAGCTTGGGTCAAATTACGTAAGGTGTCACCTGACAACCAAAATGAATGATATTGACTTAATGGCTGTTCGTTGTAGTCTGACCCTCAGCATTTAACCAACCTCCTCGTTCGCTGTTCGGTCTCCGTTCAGTGGCACCTCATCTGCCTAATTGTGCTGATATGTACTGCTGCGTCATCGAAATAATTCGCCAGCGTCTCACATGAGTACTATCACAGTTTTTTTGTCTACTATACGAATCAACATTCTTGTTTTGTATTGCAAATAATTCACTGCTATCACGTGGTGAGAGAACAGTGAGATTTAGAGCGTAGAAAAAGGAATATGAACACCAATGTTAAATTTTAACATTAATGATTATTTTCCAAGATAAAACGAGATATTACTTTTGGAATTACCACAGTAAATGTCATTTACGATTTTTCTTTCTTTTTGTTGTGCTTGACACCTAGTATGTAGAATTGCCGTTACGTGCGTTTGTATATGAGACTGTGGCTGGTTTTCACAGGGGAAGGTTATTTAAACTTGCACTGAAAATGACAATGTATGTGTAAAATTGTTTCATTTACGTTGCAGCTAAGAGGAACCACTGGATTATTTCCTCTAGGGGAGTAAAACGAAGCGCAGTGTTTGGACGAGAATGCACAATAAACGTAAGAAACTGTGGTGCAGCAGAACGTCGCGGCACGACGCGATCAGATACTGTTTGTACGACATTGCATGAGACAGAATGCACTACGCGGCAATGGAACTGCGTGGCACAGCAGTGCGAGGCAAAGTTGACCAACTGGCCAACAGTGACGCTGCTTGCGGCGTCGCCTTGTTCCATTGTCGCTAGTGCCAGTACAACAAGTGTCGCAACAGTCCATTATTTAAGTACGACCTGGCTGGACAGTACTAATGTCAACGTTGGCTTCAATCGTCTCGTTCAAGCACAATGGCCGGATTTTCTCTGTGTATACACCGATGGCTCCAAAATTCCGCAAGAAGAGTGTACAGGATGCGCTTTTTTCTGCCCTCAGATCCAGATCCGCAAAACCTTCAAACTGCCTACGAGCACTTCTATTTTTACGGCGGAGACAGTGGCAGTTTCGGAAGCACTTAAGTTTGTCTCTAGCACTTCCTTCCCCAAGATATTGATAGTATCTGACTCGCAAAGCGTTCTTAAAAACATTCAGTACAGTCGATGGAACAAAACGACCAACAGTTATATCTTGGATGTGATATCTGAATATATTCGCAGCACACGCACGGGCCGGACGATCCATTTGTTGTGGCTACCTTTCCAGATGGCAGTTATAAGAGTCGAGTGGCATGAAAGGGAAGCAGTGGTTGGGAAAGGAGTGAGACAGGGTTGTAGCCTCTCCCCGATGTTATTCAATCTGTATATTGAGCAAGCAGTAAAGGAAACAAAAGAAAAATTCGGAGTAGGTATTAAAATTCATGGAGAAGAAATAAAAACTTTGAGGTTCGCCGATGACATTGTAATTCTGTCAGAGACAGCAAAGGACTTGGAAGAACAGTTGAACGGAATGGACAGTGTCTTGAAAGGAGGATATAAGATGAACATCGACAAAAGCAAAACGAGGATTATGGAATATAGTCAAATTAAATCGGGTGATGCTGGGGGAATTAGATTAGGAAATGAGACACTTAAAGTAGTAAAGGAGTTTTGCTATTTAGGGAGTAAAATAACTGATGATGGTCGAAGTAGAGAGGATATGAAATGTAGACTGGCAATGACAAGGAAAGCGTTTCTGAAGAAGAGAAATTTGTTAACATCGAGTATAGATTTAAGTGTCAGGAAGTCGTTTCTGAAAGTATTTGTATGGAGTGTAGCCATGTATGGAAGTGAAACATGGACGATAAATAGTTTGGACAAGAAGAGAATGTGGTGCTACAGAAGAATGCTGAAGATAAGGTGAGTAGATCACGTAACTAATGAGGAGGTATTGAATAGGATTGGGGATAAGAGAAGTTTGTGCCACAACTTGACTAGAAGAAGGGATCGGTTGGTGGGACATGTTTTGAGGCATCAAGGGATCACCAATTTAGTATTGGAGGCCAGCGTGGAGGGTAAAAATCGTAGAGGGAGACCAAGAGATGAATACACTAAGGAGATTCAGAAGGATGTAGGTTGCAGTAGGTACTGGGAGATGAAGAAGCTTGCACAGGATAGAGTAGCATGGAGAGCTGCATCAAACCAGTCTCAGAACTGAAGACCACAACAACAACAACCTTTCCACTCTGGTATCCTCTATAATGATGAAGTTGATGCATTAGCCAAACAAGCGGCAACCTTAGGCAACGTCCTGGATCTGCACCTTCCTTATACAGACTACATACGTGCAGCCAAGGATCACGCAAGACAACAATGGCAGGAAATGTGGAACGTTTCTCAACAGACAAAAGGCGGTTATTACACAGTGCTACAACCTCGAATTCCTTCACAGCCGTGGTTCATGAGGAAACATCTGGGCCGATCCACGATTTCTACCATCATAAGACTCCGCTTCAGTCATGCCTCTTTCCCACAACATCTACATCGGATCAACGTTTACAGTTCACCAGCATGTGAGTGTGATCCTGAGTCGGAAGCTGATGTCAATCACATCTTATTTATGTGCCCCAAATTTGACCATGAGCGGTTGGTCTTTTTGAAGACATTGCTGTGTATGGGCTACCATATTCCTCAATCAGCTTCTCCTCTTTTGTGTACTAAAGACGTTCGTCTATATAAAGTGATCGTTAACTTCATCAAGAGTACTGGTCACAATCTGTAGGTTTTAATGATGTACATCAATTATAAATATGTCTTGCTGATGAAGATATTTCAGAATTGGTGTGAATTGTAAGCCAAGACACTTTTAATTATTTTCCAATTCAATTCAATTCAATTTTTAAAACAGTATGTACAAAACTGTAACAGTTAAGCTTTTTATTCTTGTAAATATGCATTTCTGTATTTGTTTATTCAATTATGTGTACATTGTCACTATGTGATGCCGATGGCTAAATTGAGTACACACTCAAAGGCCAAATAAACAAAAAATAAAAAAGAAGAAAAAAAAGTGTCGCAACACTGCAAGTCTATCAATTCGTAGCTCTTTTGACGGAGAGACGAAAATTTATTTATCAAAATGGTATTGGACGACGAAAACTTTACTTGCATGTAACTGGTTATCTAGAGCTACGACCTCCAAAATGAACATTAGGTCTACATGAACGATACCAGAGAACTCGAACGGGAGCAAACATAACATACGAATACCTACAAATTACTTTTCGATTTTGTGAAACTGACGATTAGGTTGTCTTTTTTTACGACTGCATGCTTATTATTACATTGTATACTACTTTTCTCTTTCACAACATCCTCTGTTTACGATGTACACTCATGCTCATAAGTGAAGGATAATGCTGGTACATGGTGAAACAACGCTCTGGTGGGCGGTTTGCATGTTTAATTCACCTCGGGGTAAGACCATGCGGTGCATTGTATTTGCGGTCGTCGAACGGTGGAGCTGGCAGCAGTCCACATACGCGGGGGTGTGTTGGTGCATGTCAGAGTACGGTGCAGCGAGTAAGTGTGCAGACGTTTTCATACGTGCTAATGGTGACTGTGTGTTGAAAATGGCTCAAAGAACACATATTGATGACGTTGTGAGTGGTAGAATACTAGGGCGACTGGAGGCTGGACAAACACCGTAGGTCGAAGCACAGGCCCTCCGTGTGCCACAAAGTGTGATCCCAAGATTGTGGCAACGATTCGAGCAGACAGGAAACGTGTCCAGGAGCTACAGTACGGGACGTCCTCAGTGTACAACACCACAAGAAGACTGATATCTCTCTATCAGTACCCGCAGACGGCCACGGAGTACTGCAGGTAACCGTGCTCGGGACCTTACCGCAACCACTGGAACAGTTGTCGCCAGACAAACAGTCTACAGACGACTGAACGGACATGGTTTATTCGCCCGGAGACCTGCAAGGTGTATTCCACTGACTCCTGGTCACAGGAGAGCTCGTAAAGCCTGGTGTCAAGAACACGTTCGCGGGCGAGTCCAGGTATAGTCTGTACAGTGATTCTCGCCGGGTTTTCATCTGGCGTGAACCAGGAACCAGACACCAACCCCTTAATGTCCTTGAAAGAGACCTGTATGGAGGTCGTGGTTTGATGCTGTGGGGTGGGATTAAGATTGGTGCACGTACAACCCTGCATGTCTTTGACAGAGGAACTGTAACAGGACAGGTGTATCGGGACGTCATTTTACACCAGTAGGTCCGCCTTTTCATGGGTGCAGTGGGTCCCACCTTCCTCCTCATGGATGATAACGCATGGCCCCACCGAGCTGCCATCGAGGAGGAGTACCTTGAAACAGAAGATATCTGGCGAATGGAGTGGCCTGCCTGTTCTCCAGACCTAAGCCCCATCGAGCACGTCTGGATGCTCTCGATCGACGTATCGCTGCACGTCTTCAAACCCCTAGGACACTTCAGGAGCTCCGACAGGCACTGTTGCTAGAATGGGAGGCTATACCCCAACAGCTGCTCGATCACCTGGTCCAGATTATAGCAACCCGTTGTGCGGCCTGCGTACGTGTACATGATGATCATATCCCATACTGACGTCGGGGTACATGCGCAGGAAACAGTAGCGTTTTCGGGACGGTTTTCTCAACTTATCACCAATACCGTGGACTTACAGATCTGCGGCGTGTGTGTTCCCTATGTGCCTATGCTATTAGCGCCAGTTTTGCGTTGTGCCACGTTGTATGGCACCACATTCTGCAATTATGAGCGTGAGTGGTTTTGGCAAAACCAAACTAACTTGTGGGGAACTGAAATAATATTTAAATATATCTGTATCTGAATAGCATATTTACGAAACAGCCTCCAATATGAGGAAGGTCTTGTATCTCCTCAGTCTCTTCACTGTCAAGCAACACTGTGTCGTGTCTGAGAAACTTCGGCAGTGCACAAGTGGGGAAGAATCACGTTATCTTCATGTTCCACACAGAGACAGTTCTATCGATAGTAGAGCCTAAATTTTTCGCACAATGTTTTGCAACTGTTCGAGCTCTGTTATGTCTGTAACTGGATACTTTTGTCGATTGATCATCTAACTGTGTACCAGGATAAGGTCTCATGAAATAGGATTTTAATGGAAAAGCTTCGTCTCCAGTAACCACGTGAGCCAGTCGAACCCTCGTGCTTGCTAATTCTTTTGAGCCTCGTATATTCAGGGTATTTGTTTCGAGCTTTGTTGCTAATTTTGACTGTGAAAAGATTGCCACATCGCTATTATTTCCTAGGTCACGAAAGTTCACATGTATGAATTTATGGTCTTCTTCCTCACAAAACAAAGAAATTATTACGTCCGCGTCAGTTACGTCCATTTTACTCGGGGGTTGCCTAACGACTTACACTGACGTGACGAACGTCATGGGACGGCTATATGCACATACACAGATGGCGGTAGTATCGCGTACACAAGGTATAAAAGGGCAGTGCATTGGCGGATTTGTCATTCATGTGAAGAGATTTCCGACCTGATGGGAGTTAACAGACCTTAAACACGGTATGGCACTTGGAGCTAGACAAATGGACATTCCATTTCGGAAATCGTTAGCGAGCTGAATATTCCGAGACCCTGAGGGTTAAGAGTGTGAGAATACCAAATTTCAGGCATTACCTGTCACCACGAACAACGCAGTGGCCGACGGCCTTCACTTAACGACCGAAAACGGCGGCGTTTGTGTAGAGTTCTCTGTGCCAACAACCGAGCAACATTGCGTGAAATAACAGCAGAAATCAATGTGGGACGTACGACGAACGTATCCGTTAAGACAGAGCGGGAAAATCTGGCGTTAATGGGCTGCAGCAGAAGACCTACTAATTGTCTTGTCTAACAGACGACGTCTTCTGCAGCGCCTCTCCAGGACTCGTGACCATATCGGTTGGACCCTAGACGAGTGGAAAACGGTGGCGTGCTCAGATGAGTTCTGATTTCAGCTGGTAAGAACTGATGGTAGGGTTCGAGTGTGGTTCGACCCGACGAACTCCTAGACCCAGCTTGTCAACAAGGCACTGTGCAAGCTGGTGGAGGCTCCATAATGGTGTTGGCTGTGTTTACATAGAGTGGACTGGGTCCTCTGGCCCAACTGAATGGATCACTGATTTGAAATGGTTCCGTTCAGCTACTTGGTGAGCATTTGTTGCCATTCACGGACTTCATGTTCCCAAACAACGATGAAATTTTTGTGGAATACAGTGGGCTATGTCACCCGGCCACAGATGTTCACGATAGGTTTGAAGAACATCCTGGACAATTCGATTGAATGATTTTGTCACCCAGAATGCCCGATATGAATAACATCGAACATTTGTGGAACATAATTCAGTTCGTGCACAAAACCCCCCACCTTCAACCCTTTCACAATTACGGACAGCTATAGAAGCAGCATGACTCAATATCCGTGCAGGGGACTTCCAACGACTTGTTGAGTCCATGCCACGACGAGTTGCGGCACTAACCTGGGATATTCGGAGGTCTCATGACTTTTGTAACCTCACTGTGTAAGGTGTCCACATTTTCGGGCTTACCTAAGCTGCATAACGACGATACCGAGTAAAGTCCCTAGCAAATAACGATATTATTGACAACAGGAAATAATTAGAGCCATCTCATGTAGGGAATAACAAACTACACTCCTGGAAATGGAAAAAAGAACACATTGACACCGGTGTGTCAGACCCACCATACTTGCTCCGGACACTGCGAGAGGGCTGTACAAGCAATGATCACACGCACGGCACAGCGGACACACCAGGAACTGCGGTGTTGGCCGTCGAATGGCGCTAGCTGCGCAGCATTTGTGCACCGCCGCCGTCAGTGTCAGCCAGTTTGCCGTGGCATACGGAGCTCCATCGCAGTCTTTAACACTGGTAGCATGCCGCGACAGCATGGACGAGAACCGTATGTGCAGTTGACGGACTTTGAGCGAGGGCGCATAGTGGGCATGCGGGAGGCCGAGTGGACGTACCGCCGAATTGCTCAACACGTGGGGCGTGAGGTCTCCACAGTACATCGATGTTGTCGCCAGTGGTCGGCGGAAGGTGCACGTGCCCGTCGACCTGGGACCGGACCGCAGCGACGCACGGATGCACGCCAAGACGGTAGGATCCTACGCAGTGCCGTAGGGGACCGCACCGCCACTTCCCAGCAAATTAGGGACACTGTTGCTCTTGGGGTATCGGCGAGGACCATTCGCAACCGTCTCCATGAAGCTGGGCTATGGTCCCGCACACCGTTAGGCCGTCTTCCGCTCACGCCCCAACATCGTGCAGCCCGCCTCCAGTGGTGTCGCGACAGGCGTGAATGGAGGGACGAATGGAGACGTGTCGTCTTCAGCGATGAGAGTCGCTTCTGCCTTGGTGCCAATGATGGTCGTATGCGTGTTTGGCGCCATGCAGGTGAGCGCCACAATCAGGACTGCATACAACCGAGGCACACAGGGCCAACACCCGGCATCATGGTGTGGGGAGCGATCTCCTACACTGGCCGTACACCACTGGTGATCGTCGAGGGGACACTGAATAGTGCACGGTACATCCAAACCGTCATCGAACCCATCGTTCTACCATTCCTAGACCGGCAAGGGAACTTGCTGTTCCAACAGGACAATGCACGTCCGCATGTATCCTGTGCCACCCAACGTGCTCTAGAAGGTGTAAGTCAACTACCCTGGCCAGCAAGATCTCTGGATCTGTCCGCCATTGAGCATGTTTGGAACTGGATGAAGCGTCGTCTCACGTGGTCTGCACGTCCAGCACGAACGCTGGTCCAACTGAGGCGCCAGGTGGAAATGGCATGGCAAGCCATTCCACAGGACTACATCCAGCATCTCTACGATCGTCTCCATGGGAGAATAGCAGCCTGCATTGCTGCGAAAGGTGGATATACACTGTACTAGTGCCGACTTTGTGCATGCTCTGTTGCCTGTGGCTATGCGCCTGTGGTTCTGTCAGTGTGATCATGTGATGTATCTGACCCCAGGAATGTGTCAATAAAGTTTCCCCTTCCTGGGACAATGAATTCACGGTGTTCTTATTTCAATTTCCAGGAGTGTATTTACCCTTTTAACGACAGGGGCATGAGTAATATAACAAAGTGAACACAGCTTGGAGACGGACAGGGCAGGTGGCTAATGACATTGGAACGACTCAATTAGCTTTGACAAAAGAAATCCCAGGTGCACCGCAGAAAGTAATAAGGGAAAATCAATGTAATGCCTATCAGAATAAACACGGCCAGACGCAGGTAAGTGGCCAGAGTACATTAACGAGTGGAGACCCGGACAAGAAAAATAAGAATTGATCTTTAACGTGGGAGCGGTCGGCTGAAGCCAGACGTGTGACGTAGTAGAATCGAGGTGGGGATGACAACTTCATATAAAAGCACTTTGAGAACTCAGTTAAGACACAGAGACAGTGAGAGCGGGCGCTCACGTCTAGCGGGGGGCCACAAACCTGCGTGTGGTAAAGGCGCGACTCTGACTCTACGTTTACAAAGTGAGGGGGATACGCTTCACGTATTGTCGTGACAAACGTAAAGCGGTAGTTAAATATCCATGCGGGAATCTTTTCTGGAGGAATTTTATGCACGTTGCCTCAACCCAGAGCAAGTGTGCAATTGCCATTAATTTCGCCTAGGGAAATTGGAAGGCCAGAGTAGGGAATTAGCGATTTCAGATTCAGCACGGAGATAACGCCGCAGCAGTTGCCATTTGGTAATGTACGAAGCGCATTTGTCGAAATTAAATGTTGAGTCAAATTTTGCGAGAGTTGCATACTCCGAGATGCGTACGCTTTGAATAGAGAAATTCAAGAGCTAATTACTAACCTACCCTCCAATGAGTAGCTGAGAATAGATTAGATAAAGTCATCGTCCCACAACTTAGGTCATTGTACAGCTACGACATAGGTGTAATTTTCACTGCTAAAGATTTACTTGTTTCAGTTGATAAGATTTTCACATATAGAGGTATAGTTTGATTAATTACATATCAATGTTTAAAGATTAATTGATTTATTGAGAGAAGAAGTAATTAAACTTGCTCATTGATTATAACTTGATTCTTGAGAGCTTTGGTAAATTAAATGTAACTTGGAAAAGGGAGAGATTGTGTTATCATTTTAGGTTAAATCCCAAGCTTATTAATAATATCAATAATATTAATAATATCAATTTATGTATTCTTGGAATGCCACAGTAGCATTTTTGATAGGGCCAGAATTAATAGCTATGTGTAATGTCTATTTAAAACCCTGGGCTTGAGAATACAGTCAGAACGTTATCCTTTGCCGCACTCAGATTTAACAAATCCAATGACACACGACAACTGTACGTAGAACATTTGCTTGTAATGCGCCGCAGCAGTTCCAATGCGTCGTTTCGCGCCGCTATGCTGCAAGGCATTTAGGATCAGTGCAGTCATATCTTAACAAGCAAGGAAAGCAACTCCTGCCAAAACAAATCCAAAGCGAAATTCAAAGCGAAAGCTTGTCACCGCAGCTTGGCAACGTCCAAGATCTATGGTTGAAGGCAGACAAGACCTAAGGAATACAGGCACGACCAGACTTGCCTGACGAAGACCGGAGGCAGCGCAAGCGGTAGTCTGCTGCTGGATCTTCACCGGCACATACACCGCGTAGGCCGCAGCCAGAGTGCTACTCGTACGTGTGGTGAAGATGGATCTGCAGAACACATACTTTTCCACTGTCACCGATACAGAGCAACAAACCAGACACCAACGCAATACGACAGTGGCACGATACGGGCAATAAGAGACAAAGACGCGTGGGAGAATATAAATACAATCGCTGATGATGACTCAAGGATATTACCCGACGAGTACAGTCAGTCACCGCGTCGTAACAGAACACTGCAGCACAAGCCAATCACGTAAGAGAGCAGTTCCAATTCGTACACCGACACAGACAGCGTACTGAAACACACACTCACTGAAACAGTAAACACTGAAACCAACGCATACTGCAGACAGTCTTGCACAGCATGTAGAATAATTAAACCGTATTAGAATAAACACTGTAGAGCAATCAACCCTGTAAACCTGTTGTAGGTTAAGCAGGCATATCTGTGTCGCTGTCATTATGCCACTGTTAGGCTGTGACACTTGTAACTGAACACTTACAATTAGTATATAAGCAATATAATAGGTAAAATTCGAGACACATAATATAGGAACTGAAGGTTAATTAATAAACCCAAGAAACAACATACTTTACACTCCCACACCATTGCGATTTCTACAATGTACATAATAGTCATAGTGTTTTTGTAAATAGTGTTTAGGAATATTAATCCGCAAATTAAACTGTAGCGAACCGGGACTGCATGGTTCGCAGTAGTTCGAGGCTTTCAGATCAGGTCTTCGTAAAATTTGAATACTTTTTGTGTTTCTCTTTCAATTTCTAATGTACTTTCCATTTATTATTACTTCATTATAAGTGCTGAAAACAGTAATTGCTCTTTTAATACGGAATATGTTTTGTAATCTCCATAAAAAACTGTAAAATGAACGACCTGTTGTAAAATGTAAGGCAGCAAGTATCTAAATGAGCAATAAACCAGACAGAAACTCAAATTCATGTTCACCGGCGATAGGCGAGAGGCGCGATGAACGTTTGCTGTGCACCGCTGCCGATATTCCACAGTCAGCGCTGGATCAGCCGTATTTTCCTATTTCACTTGTAATCTCACATTAAATATTCCCTTTGTTGATGAAATTTGAGAAATTATAAAAAGAAGATGTACAGAGGAACAATGATATCAGTAATTACATTTAAGTCGTAACAGAGATGATTCATTTTACAGCGCTGGCCGTTGTGGCCGAGCGGTTCTAGGCGCTTCAGTCCGGAACCGTGGGACTGCCACGGTCGCAGTTTCGAATCCTGCCTCGGGCATGGATGTGTGTGATGTCCTTTGGTTAGTTAGGTTGAAGTAGATCTGAGTTCTAGGTGACTGATGACCTCAGATGTTAAGTCCCATAGTGCTCAGAGCCATTTGAACCATTTGAACCTTATACAAAGCGATGATAAAACTCAAACAATGGTCATGGCACTGCAATGATTGTGCAGAAAATTTAGAACTATTTATAATTACAAATCATTCTACAACATTATTAATTAGCTATTTTCCATGATTTCCTGTACATTTTGTTGATTAAACATTTCAACATGAATTAATTTCAAAATTCTTGAGGTCATTCACAGTAAACACAGCGAGTCAAAGTATAAAAGGTCGTTGTATAATTTATCATATTGTATCCAGTTTCAGATTCAGTTTCAAAATGATATCACACACAAAAATCTACCTAGCTCTCTTTTAGATTAATAGGAATCAGAGCATGGTAATTGGATGGCCAGTGCCTAAACGGTCTATTGTATGTTTTCTACTGGAGGAATAAGGAAATTTCCTATCTAATATAGTGTTAAGGTCAAACAACAATTTCACTTCATTGGAATGATATCACAAATGCATAGAATGTCTTGGTGACAGCACTGCTAAAATGCGAATAATCATTGACCATCTGCTGTCAATAGTTTACTAGACTAAGTAGAGCCACAAATCTGAAAAGACACAATGAGGAAATCTTTTCCTTTAATCTTACCAGTCTGTGACTTAGTTTGCAGTGTCCAGGGATCTTATCTCTGAGATGATATAACAGTCAAAGGACGTTGATAAATGTTTTACAGAACGGATTACCGCGAGCTGATTTCTATAAAATATAGCACAAGAAGATATCAACAAAAACACCCTCCGTCACGCACATCAGACAAATTCAGAATATAGACGCTGGTGTATATCTTACAGACTATTAACAATGCTTTCGAAATATGTTTTCCTTCTTCTTTCGTGGCAACGGCCTTGCCGCAGTGGCTACATCGGTACCCGTGAGATCACCGAAGTTAAGCGCTGTCGGGCGTGGTCGGCACTTGGATGGGTGACCATCCACGCTTCCATGCGCCGTTGCCATTTTTCGGGGTGCACTCAGCCTGGTGATGCCAACTGAGGAGCTATTCGACTGAATAGTAGCGGCTTCGGTCAAGAATACCGTCATAACGACCGGGAGAGCGGTGTGCTGACCCCACGCCCCTCCTATCCGCGTCCTCCACTGAGGATGACACGGCGGTCAGATGGTCCCGGTAGGCCACTCGTGGCCTGAAGATGAAGTGCTTTTTTCTTCTTTTGTGGGTCGGCTCATTGTGAGCCTAGGCCTCTTCAAAAATGTCTCGCCATTTATCTCAGTCCGTTGTTACAGCTTTACAATTTCCATAACCCATTTTTGAGAGACCTTCTGTGACACCAACCTCCCAGCTGATTTTCAGCTGACCACGCCATCGCTGTCCCGGATTTCTTTGTAATTTCTTTCTGCTTACTTCCACATCACACGTCCGTACTACACACTCAGTCCAATTCAACAGGATGATTTCACTATTCTTCTGATAGATAGGTCTTTATAATCGTAAATTATGTATAGCTCATGATCCTCTCTTTCCCTTCATATACCTCTGACAAAAATTGGGCCGATGATTCCTGGAAGACTCTTTCTTTCGAGGGTGTCCACAATTTCGATATCTTTTGCCGTTAGCGTCCTAGTTTCGGTGGCATATGTGAAATCTGGTCTTAGAAGTGTTTTATTGATTTCTAACTTGGTCGTACGGGTCAGGAGCTTAGATGATAAGCTTCGTTATAGCAAAATAAGATCTATTGGCTGCTATTAGTCTGTGCTTGATATCATAGGAAGTGTCATTTGAGTAGCTTACTGTCGAAACCAGATACTTGAACCGCTCAGCTCTCTCAGAGACATACTTTCCCGCTGTTATTGAAAGAAGGACGAAGTTTAGTGTTTAACGTCCTGTCGACATCGAGGTCATTAGAGACGGAGCACAAGCTCGAGCTGTTAACAAGGATGGGGGAGGAAGCCAGCAGCACCCTATCAAAGGAATCATCCCGGCATTTGCCTGAAGTCATTTACGGCAACCACGGAAAACCTACGCGGATTTGAAACGTCATTCTCCTGAATGCGAGACTGTTACTGAAGTCGGTATGTTCCCTTACGTGCCTTCCCGACAGTCACGTATTTCGTTTTCTTCTTGTTGATATTTTATACTGTGTTCCTGATAGCCTGTTCTAGAGAGATAAATGTCTCTTCCCCTGCCTTTCGGCTTCTTGCCACTGTATTAGGGAGTATCTGCTCTGATTTATGGATAATCATCCACCTTCTCAAGAGATTTGCATTCTCACAACTTCCTCCACGGCAGCATTAGGTCAGTACGTCTCCTTACCGTATCCCGTTTCCGATATCTAGTGTACCAGACATCGTTCTTCGCGTTTCCATGGCACTTAGTGTCTCATTTATTGTCATTCGCTCTGGCTTCTAGTGAGAATGACATGCCTCTGTCTCTGCCACCTTCTATGGATCCCTGATTCAGTCAGGGCATGATCTAATTGCTTTATACTTACATATGTTGCTTTAAGCCGTGTGAAGAAGTGATGCGTGCCAATCCAGAATTTGCCATATGGATCTGATCTGCGGTACAATTGACTTTCCTGTGCCAAAAAGGTCGGATTATACTCAGGAGGGTAATACGGAACTCACTAGCAGCCGAGATGACAGGCATCTTATCCGCATGGCTGTAACGGATCGTGCAGCCACGTCTCGATCCCTGAGTCAATAGATGGGTACGTTTGCAAGACAACAACCATCTGCACGAACAGTTCGACAACATTTGCAGCAGCATTGACTATCAGCTTGGAGACCATGGCTGCGGTTACCCTTGACGCTGCATCACGAACATGAGCGCCTGCGATGGTGTACTCAACGACGAACGTGGGTGCACGAATGCAAAACGACATTTTTTCTGTTTACAGCATCATGATGGTCGCATCCGTGCTTGGCGACATGGCGGTGAACGCACATTGGAAGCGTGTATTCGTCATCGCCATACCGGCGTATCACCCTGCGTGATGGTATGGGGTGCCATTGGTTACACGTCTCGGTCACCTCTTGTTCGTATTGACGGCACTTTGAACAGTGGACGTTACATTTCAGATGTATTACGACCCGTGGCTCTAACCTTCATTCGACCCCTGCGAAACCCTACATTTCAGCAGGATAATGCACGACCGCATGTTGCAGGTCCTGTACGGGCCTTTCTGGATACAGAAAATGTTGGACTGCTTCCCTGGCCAGCACATTCTCCAGATCTCTCACCAACTGAAAACTTCTGGTCAATGGTGGCCTAGCAACTGGCTCGTCACAATACGCCAGTCACTACTCTTGATGAACTGTGGTATCGTGTTGATGATGCATGAGCAGCTGTACCTGTACACGCCATCCAAGCTCTATTTGACTCAATGCCAAGGCGTATCAAGGCCGTTATTACGGCCGGAGGTGGTTGTTATAGGTACTGTTTTCTCGGGATCTATGCACCCAAATTGCGTGAAAATGTAATCACATGTCACTTCTAGTATAATATGTTTGTCCAATGAATACTCGTTTATCATTTGCATTTCTTCTTGGTGTAGCAATTTTAATGACCAGTAGTATATTTTGAAGGAGGCGGTCGAATAGTACGTTGGAGAAAACTTTATACCCCAAGTTGAAAATAGCCTTTAACAGTTATACTGTTTGAATAAAAACCTATGCGATGCTTCGTATAATCTCTTACATGAAACGGGTGTAATGAGAGAAGCAAGAATAGCGAAATTTTCCGGGATAAACTGTCGCTGTAAATAGTAAGAGTGGGTACTTACTACAGCAAGTTAGGGTAATTCTTCGCGTTAAGGGCGTTCTAGTCCGGCAAAAAGAATGAACAAGGGATGGGTAACACGTACTTCGCCTGCTGAGAGCTCGTCTAACGACACACCTGTTGCGTCTCTCGTATTTCCGTTCCTCCGTTTTCTTTTTCCGGCTTAGACACTGGAAAGGTGTCGAAGGATAGCTACTTTAGTGGAGGACCGAAGGTGAGCAGCGTACGAGTAATTGCAGTTAATTTTTCTCTTGAAGACTGTATGGTGACATCATTTCTTAAAAAAGTTGAAGATTGAATCCCGAGGAATAAAATTAATGTACGTGATTTTAGTTTTTATAATCTGTCTCTGACGAACCACAGCTATAATGGACCTAAAATAAAAATACGCAGGAAAAATTAGTTTCCCAAAATAAAAATCCTAACAGGGGCCCGAGGATTTCGCATCTGACCACATTCAATAGCATTCCGCCGCTCCGGGCATCGACAACCGCCAAAGAATAGTAAACCAGTAAATCCCCGGTTTCTTACAGGACCGAACATCCGCGTACAAAACAGCTACGAACTTGTGGTTATTGTTCAAAAGACTTAATGTGTTAAATATTTCACCTTAAGTATGTCAGCGAGATAAAGTTTAGAAAAGGTTTAAATAGTGTTTAGAATTTCTTGGATGCCTTAAGACCTCTCTGTAACAAACACTGAATGAGTATATCCTGGGTAATTTCCGCTCTATTCCAATAGATAGCTTGTTTTTCGCGTATCTTCGTGTTTATGATGTCATACCTCCTAGACTGTGCGTAGTACAATGATATAATCTTGCAGGTAGATATATTGGTACGTCGCTGAAAAATGTGTTGGCAAAACAGTTAATAGCAAGGAAAAGAAATGGATTAAAACGTCATGCCTGATAGGGCAGTTTTGGTGCGTAGACAACTAAAATGTAGAAAGCGATAAACAGTTATCCTTTCATCATTTTCTGGCCGGTGTCAGGGAAAAAAATTTCGTAAGCATTTGAAAACATAACTGTCTAAAGTTTTTGCAAGTCACTCGGTACTATCATTCTGAAATACTGGGTAATATGGTCTGGATATTTGCGCGGCGGTGAGTTCGCTGCCTCCAGACAAATATACAGTTTATAACTGTAATATTCTTTGTATTATTTGTATGACATATGGAATTTTCTTTCATTTTTGTATGACATTTGGAAATTTAATTGTTTTTCCTTCTGGAAGTCGTTTGACGTTTGTGGATTTTGAGCCATAAGGTCCGATCACAAGATTCAGTCCATAGTTCGGTTGACACTGCAGTACCTGAATTACGACGTAAGAAGTGTAGTGAGAGCGCAGACAACACATGGTATATTGAGTGACAATGCCGTGAGAAATTGCGCCTGTTTGGTAGCAGGATAATCTGATTGACTGCCACCGCAGGAGCAAGAGCGCCAAATGTATAAGGTTCATTTATTAAAATCTGATAAATCATAATTCGAATTTAATTGTCTGTCATGCTGAATAATCTCTCAATAGCAAGTTATCATCTACTTATTCCAGATATCAGTTCTATAACACTTTCGTTTAATTATAGATTAACGATATTGAGACGAAGCATTTCGTTCATCTTGAGGTTCTCACCAAATGTTCGCTACGAAGTGAAGCGATTCGGGCTGTCTAATCAGTCGGAAATGATGGCTTCGACTTTTTCTTTTTTTTACTTATCTTGTTTTTTGAGTCATCAGTTTTCTGACTAGCTTGATACGCCCAGCCACGAATTAATCTCATCTATCCTCTTCGTCTCAGATTAGCTCTTACAACCTATTGCTCAATGTATTCCAATGTCTGTTTTTGTCTACAGTTTTTACCCGCTACATTTCCCTGTAGTACCATAGAAGTTATTCCCTGATGTCTTAATACATACAATATCATCCTGCCCCTTCTTCTTATCAGTGTTTTTCATATATTATTTTTCTCGTCTAGTCCCTGAAGAACCTAATCATTCCTTACATTATCAGTTCACCTAATTGTCAACATTCTTCTGTAGCACCACATCGCAAATGGTTAGATTGTCTTCTTTTCGGTTTTCCCACAGTCCATGTGCTCCAAACGTACATTCTCAGAAACCTTTTCCTCAAATTAAGGCCTATGACTTCTCATGGCCAGAAACGGAATTTTTGCTACTGCTTGTCAGCTTTTGATGTTCTCCTTACTCCCTGGTAGCAGAATTATGCTACCGTAACGTTATCTACTTCGTGGTCACCCATCCTGATGTTAAGTTTTTCGCTGTTCTTATACTTCTCACTACTTTCTTCTGTCTTCGATTTACTTTCATTCCATATTCTGTACTAATTAGACCATTCCATTCAATAGATACTCTAATTTTTTTGCCCTTTCACTGAGGATGACAGTGTCATATGCGAATGTTATCACTGATATCCTTACACCTTGAATTTTAATTCCACTCTTGAACCTTCCTTTTATTTCCATCACTGCTTCTTCGATGTAGAGATTGAACATGATAGAAATTAAACAATCAGGACGAGAGACTACATCCCTGTCTTACATTCTTTTTGAGTACTTCAATCTTGGTCTTCCACTCTTAATGTTCCCTCTTGGCTCTTGTGCATATTGTACATTACCCGTCTTTCCCTGGAGTTTATGCCAATTTCTCTCAGAATTTCGGATAACTTGCATCGTTTGACATTGTCGAACGATTTTTTCAGGTCGAGGAATCCTATGAACGTGTCTTGATCTTTCTGTAATATTGTTAAGGAGCCGGCCGAAGTGGCCGTGCGGTTAAAGGCGCTGCAGTCTGGAACCGCAAGACCGCTACGGTCGCAGGTTCGAATCCTGCCTCGGGCATGGATGTTTGTGATGTCCTTAGGTTAGTTAGGTTTAACTAGTTCTAAGTTCTAGGGGATTAATGACCTCAGCAGTTGAGTCCCATAGTGCTCAAAGCTATTTGAACCAACCATATTGTTAAGGCTATCAGGCGCAACGTCAGACTTGCCTGTCTGATGCATTTACCTTTCCAAAAGCCAAACACATCGTCATCTACCACACCATCAATTTTCTTTTCCATTATTGTATATATTATTCTTGTCCCCATCTTGGATGAATGAACTGTTAAGCTGATTATGCGATAATTCTCGCACCTGTCGGCCTTTGCAATCTTCGGAACTGTGAGGATGACGTTTTTCTGAAAGTCAGAAGGCATATCACTAGACTCGTACACCAAAGTGAATAGTCGTTTTATTGCCACTTCTCCCAATGATTTAAGAAATTCTGATGGAATGTTATCATCTCGTCTGCCTTATTTATTCTTAAGTCTTTCAAAGCTCTTGTAAATTCGGTTTCTAATACTGGAACCCGCCGCGGTGGTCTCGCGGTTCTAGGCGCGCAGTCCGGAACCGTGCGACTGCTACGGTCGCAGGTTCGAATCCTGCCTCGGGCATGGATGTGTGTGATGTCCTTAGGTTAGTTAGATTTAAGTCGTTCTAAGTTCTAGGGGACTGATGACCACAGCAGTTGAGTCCCATAGTGATCAGAGCCATTTGAACCATTTGAACCTAATACTGGACCCCTCTCTCTTCTGTATCACATCCTTTTTATTCTTCCCTCTCATCGAGGCCTTCAATGTACTCTTTCCACCTATACACTCTCTCTTCTGCATTTAACTTAATGTTGCCAACCTTACTTTTAATTTCACCGAAAATTGTTTTAAGTTTTGTATATGCTGCCTTAGCCGTTCCCAAAATAATATATTTTTCGATTTCTTCGCATATTTCATGCAGTCATTTCGTCTTAGCTTCTCTGCACTTACTATTTATTTCATTCCTAAGTGACTTTAATTTCTGCATTCCTGAATTTCCCTGAACATTTTTTTACTTCCTTCATTTACTAATCAATTGAAGTATTTCTTCTATTACCCATAGTTTCTTTGTAGTAACCTTCTTTGTACCAATGTTTTTCTTTCCACCTTGTGTGCTCGGCCTGTTGAGAGATGGCTGTTCCTCTTCAACTGAGCTGTCTAGTGAACTATTCCTTATCACAGTATATATAGCTCCAGACAATTTGAAGTGTTTCTCTTCATTCCTTAGTGCTTCGTATTCAACTGCTTTGTGCATTGATTCTTACTGACTAGGTTAAAGTTCAGCCAACTCTTCCTCATTGCTGAATTGTTATCTGCGTCTACATCTAGTCCGGGGAAGTCTTACAATCCAGTATCTGATTTAGGAATCTCTGCCTGACCAAGATGTAACCTAACTGAAATCTTCCCGTACCTCCCAGCCTTTTCCAGTTATGGCTCTTCCCATTCCTATTGTGATTCTAGAACAAAGAATTTCCTGTTGCTAGCTGAATTTATTGCAGAACACAATTAGTCTTTCTCCTCTCTCATTTTTAGTATCAAGCCCATATTCTACAGTAATCTTTTCTTCTACTCCTTCCCCTACATCCGCATTCCAGTCCCCCACAACCATAAATTTTCATACTTTTTTTTTAGTGCTGAATTCCCCTTTCAGTATCTTCATATACTTTTTCTATCTTTTCATTTTCGACTTGCGATGTCGCCATGTATACCTGAACTATGGTTGTTGGTTTTGGTTTACTTTAGATTCTGATGAGAAAAACCGTATCACTGAACTGTTCATAGTAACTCACACTCTGCTGTACCTTCTTATTTATAACGAATCGTATTCCCGTTATGCCATTTTCTGCTGCCGTTTATATTATCCTATACTCAGCTGACCATAAATTCATGTCATCTTTCCGTTTCACTTCACTGACTCCTCAATACATCTAGACTGAGCCTTAGCATTTCCCTTTTCAGAGTTTCTAGGTTCTGTATGTACTACGTTCAAACTTCTGACATTCCATTCCCTGACTCGTAGGACGTTATCCTTTCGTTGGTTACTCAATCTTTTTCTCAGGTTCACCTCCTTCTTGTCAGTCCCCTCCCAGAGACTGGAATGGGGGCTAGCACGTAACCTTTTGCCATTGGAAAGACCATCATGGCACTTTTTCAGTGACAGGCCATACATCCTGTGGATACACATTATGTTTCTTTAATGCAGTGGTTTCCGTTGCCTTCTGCATACTACAGGCGTTGATGGTTGCTCGTTCTTCCGCCTTTAGGTGCAGTTTCACACCCAAAGGGCAAGAGTGAGCCCTTAACCTCTGTCCGCTCTTCCAACCCCTTTGACAAGGCCGTTGTCAGATTTAGGGTGGCTTCTTATGCCGGAAGTCTTCGGCCGCCAATGCTAATGATATTTGTTCAGAATTTAAGATGTGGCACGTTTCGAACTCGGGACCACAGACGTTGTGATTACTAAATAAACGCTCTACCCCTAGACTACAGGTTGGATAGTACAGTCCGGCTGACAGGCTGCACAATTAAGACCCCAGACATGCACAATATAAAATTGTATTCAATAACCGCCAATCTGTCTGCATTATAAGTTCTCCACGTTTCTTATTGTAACAGACCTGTTATTGTTTCTAACATGAACTGTGAATTGTATGTCTTTATAGGCATATGTGTGTAACATTTATTGTTTGCAGTTCTTGCTTTAACTGTAAAGTAATTCGTGGGATGAGTGAACAAAGAAAAGCATCTGACTTTCCAAATTTGGAACTTACCAGATGACACTTCCTCACAACTTTGCTGATCTATGCATTTGACACATATTGAACACACCCCTCTCTCTGGGTCCACCTCTTCATCCTTCTGTCTCCTTACCTCAACCTTCCCCTCGATCTATCTCCTCCTCCCTTTGTCTGTCTCTTCATCTCCTACTCTACCTCTTGTCGTACATTTCTCCCAACCCCCTTCTCTAATCACATCTTCGTCATCCCTCCCTTTGACCATAGCCTGCTCTCCATCTCTCTCACTTCCCCTACTTCATTTTCCATATGCCCATCACCCCTCAACATCTTGCACATACCTCACACATCTCCCCCTCATATCCTCTCTCTGCCAATTTTATCCTCCACTCACTCGGTAGTTCCTTCCTCTATCCATCTGCTCGCAGCCATGTTCATTGGCATGTGTAGCCTATGTGATAAAGGTCTACAAAGTAGGCCAATACTGCTCTTACGACACGCCTATCATGCAGGGCAGGCTACACATCAAGTCCCTGAAGTACTGGCCACCATGCAAAGCAGGTCGATAAAGCAAGCCATGCCTGTAATGCAGAGCAGTCTTCGGACTAGGGTGCACAAATTTGTCTCTTGCCACTGATATGTAGGCTACCCTGCAAAGCAGGTGAACTTTGGTCTAAATACTGTTTTCACACTACATGCCTGTTGCGCAGGGTAGCCTGTACTCCATACCTCCGCTCCTATTGTATCCAGGAGGTTATAAATTCCATAGTGCTGATACATGTGAAACCTGCTGTTTCTGTGCCAGTTTGGTTGATATCGGTCCAGGAATTTGGGAGAAGATCCCGGACATAGACAGATACACTCTGCAGAATGAGATTTTCACTCTGCAGCGGAGTGTGCACTGATATGAAACTTCCTGGCAGATCAAAACTGTGTGACGGACGGAGACTCGAACTCGGGACCTTGCACTAGCCCACGAAAGGCAACGGTCCCGAGTTCGAGTCTCGGTCCGCCATACAGTTTTGACCTGCCAGGAAGTTTCACATACACTCTGATTTATATCAGGGCTATTTGGAAAGTAAGAAACGAACGGTCCCGAAATAGAAACCACAGTGAAAATCGAAATTGTTTTACTTGCAACAGTTAGCCACACCTTCCAACTACTTCTCTATAAATTTCCCGTTCCGACTTAGATATATGTCGTAGTGTTCAACCAACTTTCCAATGCTCTCCTCATAGAATGCTGCCTCCTATGATTTCCGACAACTTTCTACGCTGGACTGCAGCCCATCATCTCTGCCAGAATGTGGTCTTCATAGCCAGCGGCCAATTTGAGCAGAGATGATGCTCCGAGTGAGCCAGGTCCGGACTGTACGAGGTGCATTCAAGTTCTAAGGCGTCCGATTTTTTTTCTAATTAACTACTCACCCGAAATCGATGAAACTGGCCTTACTTCTCGACGTACTCGCCCTGCAGACGTACACATTTTTCACAACGCTGACGCCTTGATTCCATGGCAGCGGCGAAGGCTCCTTTAGGAGTCTGTTTTGACCACTGGAAAATCGCTGAGGCAATAGCAGCATGGCTGGTGAATGTGCGGCCACAGATAGTGTCTTTCATTGTTGGAAAAAGCCAAAAGTCACTAGGAGCCAGGTCAGGTGAGTAGGGAGCATGAGGAATCACTTCAAAGTTGTTATCACGAAGAAGCTATTGCGTAACGTTAGCTCGATGTGCGGGTGCGTTGTCTTGGTGAAACAGCACACGCGCAGCCCTTCCCGGACGTTTTTGTTGCAGTGCAGCAAGGAATTTGTTCTTCAAAACATTTTCGTAGGATGCACCTGTTACCGTAGTGCCCTTTGGAACGCAGTGAGTAAGGATTACGCCCTCGCTGTCCCAGAACATGGACACCATCATTTATTCAGCACTGGCGGTTACCCGAAATTTTTTTGGTGGCGGTGAATGTGTGTGCTTACATTGAGCTGACTGGCGCTTTGTTTCTGGATTGAAAAATGGCATCCACGTCTCATCCATTGTCACAACAGACGAAAAGAAAGTCCCATTCATGCTGTTGTTGCGCATCAACATTGCATGGCAACATGCCACACGGGCAGCCATGTGGTCGTCCGTCAGCATTCGTGGCACCCACCTGGATGACACTTTTAGCATTTTCAGGTCGTCATGCAGGATTGTGTGCACAGAACCCACAGAAATGCCAACTCTGGAGACTATCTGTTCAACAGTCATTCGGCGATCCCCCAAAACAATTCTCTCCACTTTCTCGATCATGTCGTCAGACCGGCTTGTGCGAGCACGAGGTTGTTTCGGTTTGTTGTCACACGATGTTCTGCCTTCATTAAACTGTAGCACCCACGAACGCACTTTCGACACATCCATAACTCCATCACCACATATCTCCTTCAACTGTCGATGAATTTCAATTGGTTTCAGACCACGCTAATTCAGAAAACGAATGATTGTACGCTGTTCAAGTAAGGAAAACGTCGCCATTTTAAGTATTCAAAACAGTTCTCATTCTCGCCGCTGGCGGTAAAATTCCATCTGCTGTACAGAGCTGCCATCTCTGGGACGTATTGACAATGAACGTGGCCTCATTTTAAAACAATGCGCATGTTTCTATCTCTTTCCAGTCTGGAGAAAAAAAATCGGAGGCCTTAGAACTTGAATGCACCTCGTATGTAGATACAATCGAACACTTCTCATCGAAAACACTACAGAAGCGTCCTCATTGCCACTGTAGTTGTCATGAAGAAGAAACTGCTTTACGGTCACATTATGCGGGTTTGTATGAAAGCAGGCGAAATATCTTGGCAAGCATGCGTACTTGGCAGAAGACATTATTTTCTAGCCACATTTAAGCGATCACTGTGCGCTCAGGATGGAGAAGAGCGACGAGAGGGTCTTATTCATTTCAACAATTATCTTACCTCATCTCAAGAACAGTGAACTCGGAACCTGAGCGCTACATCTGCAGTGGGATAGGGACATCCATAGAAGATCTCAGGACCGCGTAGTACTGCAGAATATCAGTGATCTACCTTGGAGAGGCGGAACACATCTAGTCGCTTCGCATATCCTGCATTTGCAGTACAAATGGAGTCCGTCCCCGGTAGCTGAGTGGCCAGCGCTACAGGATGTAGATTCCCGGCTGGGTCGGAGATTTTTTCCTCTCAGGGATTGGGTGTTGTGTTGTCCTAATCATAATCATTTCATCCCCATCGACGCGCAAGTCGCCGAAGTGGCGTCAAGTCGAAAGACTTGCAACCGGCGAAGGTGTACCCGACGTGAGACCCTAGTCACACGACGTATATTTATTTTTTAGTACAAATGGAAACAGTTGGATGTCATTCGTGGTAACGCGGAGGAGGGAAAGGAAGCATCAATTAACTAGGAAAGAAACTAAACTCGCCACATTCTATTAGTTAACTTACAAGGGGACCGCACAAACTTTTCCTCGCCGATTTGATTCATATTGACGTGATCGGTAGGACAGACTAGGACTTCAACGTACATAAACAAGGAGACGCAACTTTCAACCGCTTTGAGAAAATCAGGTTTGAAAATTTTAGGTTTACTTATATACTTTGTTGTTCGACGAATTTCGCAGTCGAGCGAGTAGTTCCGCATTGCTCGCCGAGCGAGCAGGTTGTTCTTGCTTCCGCCTGTATAGCAGCGCCGCAAGTGTCGAACTCGGGTGAACTCAGTCCTGTGTCTGTGCCGGCCGGTGTCACATCGTCCTTGCCTAGGCGAATTTGGTGTTTGTTTGTTCTCTGGCGGCGGCGTTCACAGCTCGCGTTACGATGCCTGTCAAGTCTCCCAGGAATATTCGTCGGGGTACCGTTCGTTTTAGTTCTAACAAGAGTATGCGGTGTGCGTCATGTTCAGCCAGCCTCTTTAGCAGTTCACGTTTGGTTGGTCCATAAGAGTTAAATCTGATCAGATACCGCTTACTTTGATTCTGGTTATGTGCATTTTTGTGAAGTTTCAAGATCCTTTGCAAGTAGACAGGCTTCTCTTCCGGGTTAGTTCTCAGGTTGACGTTTACAAAAAATGGTTAAAATGGCTCTGAGCACTATGGGACTTAACGTCTGAGGTCATCAGTCCCCTAGAACTTAGAACTGCTTAAACCTTACTAACCTAAGGACATCACACACATCCATGCCCGAGGCAGGATTCGAACCTGCGGCCATAGCGGTCGCGCGGTTCCTGACTGTAGCGCCTAGAACCGCTCGGCCACTCGGCCGGCTGGTTACGTTTACACATCGTGAAGATACCGTTAGTATATTCCTTCTTGCAAGTGCGGCGAACGAGTATATTTCGGTTGTGGAGCGTAAAATATTCCAGGCGAAGTGGAGGATTCATTTCTTGACGCGTCATTGCTTCCTTTTGGAGTCGTTCGGCATATCCGTCGGGAACGCTGGTTTGCACAACATCGCTTGCAATGCTACCGTGGTATCCGAGCCATAGAAATGTCTGTTCCAAACAAATATTCCTTCACACCTGAATGTTTATGGTTAGCGGAATCATGTTACGTATGCAGGACAAGAAGGAACCTTATTCCCTTGTTATGAAAGTGACCGTCTCAGATTCAATTTGCCGAGTCGCATTACGGTTTTAAAGCCATGCGATGAAAAATTCGTCCGTTGGCATTAGCTAAATTAGTGTCTTTGCAATCTGCTGTCGGTACTCCTCCAGCTTTAGAGGAACTGGGGAGACACTGCTCCCCTTTCTGTGCGACTTTCGCCGGCCGGTGTGGCCGAGCGGTTCTAGGCGCTTCAGACTTGAACCGCGCGATCGCTACGGTCGCAGGTTCGAATCCTGCCTCGGCATGGATGTCTGTGATACCCTCAGGTTAGTTAGGTTTAGGTAGTTCTAAGTTCTAGGCGACTGATGACCTCTGATGTTAAATCCCATAGTGCTCAGAGCCATTTGAACCATTTTTCTGCGCGACTTTCCGTCGTTACCGGGACGTACAAATGCGGACCCTGCTGCTGTTAAGGGGCCGGCAACGAAGGCACAGTTTAGACGTCAGTGAACTCAAGGTGGTGAAGATTCTGAATTCACCTTTCCGCAGTCTAGCCTCTCCGTGGAGGTGATGGTGGAGGATGCTTCTTTCTGTGGTTGTGCTTTGATAAACTGATGCTAATAGCGGATCTTGTATCGCCAGGGATGACGGGGATGGTTCTGATGATGTTGAAATGAATGTTTCATCTGTGTCCTCTCCCCCACCCCAAGGAACGTCTGTTACGATAGGTTACGATGATTCAGCTGAAACATCGTCTGCTGTTCTGCCTTTACAGTATTCTAGTGCAATATCGTCCCTTCCTCATTCTGATACGATGGAGCAATAGATAACTACGGATTCTCTTCCGAGCAGTGTATTTAACTTGTTGTTCTGGGTATTTTCTTATTGATGGTCGTATTAAAAGTTCGATTTGTGCTTACGTGACTTCTAGCAGTAGATTTTGATGCGAATCACGTGGAAGAAGACAAAACTATCCTGGATCCAGGTTAAACACAGTTTATTTTCATCTTGAAGTAAACGTCTTTGATTTATTCTCTGATAGAAATTAATCACAGACAGAAAATGTCATTCATTATCTGGTTTTATGGTCTTGGGCCTAGCCAACTAAAATGTGCTTTTGGTTGTATTTTAAAACTACTTTTTCGTAGCAAAAAGTGATTTCAATGCTTCCTTTCTCAGCGACCAGAGATGTTATGCTGATAATTAATATTGGCTGATTACTGAAAATTGGACTATCGCTTAGCGTAATGTTCACTGCGTTAAAATTTTAAAAAAATAGTATCAAGTATTATCACTTCAATGCTGTTCGCTGTCCGTATTCTTTATCTGTTAACAATTTCAGTCCCTTTAATTATCTACGAAAATAAAGCCCTCTGTTTCTCTGACTGATTTATCACAGTTACGAAAAACTCGTGACCTTTGGAAACATTCCGACCATACGGCGAATTCACTTTTTAGAATAAACTTGTGAAACACAATTTCAATAATTATGATACATTGTTTCAACTTCCAGCTCACAATTACACATCACATCGAAGCGATTAGTGCAAATGGACAAGGTTCTTACAGAATAGATCCGAACATAGTGAGAGCGAGACACTATTGTCTCTGTTACATATAGGGTAATACGAACAAACGAATTCCAATCTAGAGTTTTCCGACACCTTTACTCTCTTATATTGTATTCCTTCTTTATAACAAAAACCTAAATATTTCATTTAAAGTAACTAAAGTTTATTTTTTATTAAAATTACGTTAAAGGGTGGCTGCAGTAGTCAGATAATGCAAACAGGTTCAGACGCTGCATTGCCTCCCTCTTATTTATTTGATGATGATATTCACTCCCGGTGTAGCGGAGTGGGGACGCTTCCCCCCCCCCCCCCCCCCCATTCCCCCCCCCCCCTTTCAACGCAGTGGACACTGATGAACCGCACACCCTTCTACTCCTCCACATCAAGAAATGAGGAATTATGTTGTCACGAAGTGTTGTGAAACAACATTTTCAACCGCAGTGTATATCGCCGTGAAATAAAATAAAAAAAAAAATAGGAAAGGCATTGGCACCTGTAATGGGGAGAACTCATGGATTCAAGTCGTATAACTTTGTAACCTCTCAAAAGTAAAAATATTTATAGCATTCACATTCAGTGTAACCTCCCAACAGTTTATTATTCCGTAACCTCGCAATAATAACGTGACTAACCTCTCAATAAAATTGTGACTCACTTATAACCTTTCAATAAATGACTGTGAATTGAAACTGGTAAATTTTGGACGTCAGCGGTGCTGCGTCATGGCCCTGAAAGATCATTCTGAATAAATTGAAAATTCTTACCTCAATGAAGTAGCCGGATAACGCATATAGAGGGTGAGTCACCTAACATTTCCACTGGATATATTTCGAAAACCACATGAAATACTGACGAATCGATACCACAGACCGAACGTGAGGAGAGGGGCTAGTGTAATTGGTTAATACAAACCATAAAAAATTCCACGGAAGTATGTTTTTTAACACAAACCTAGGTTTTTTTAAATGGAACCCCGTTAGTTTTGTTAGCACATCTGAATATATAAACAAATACGTAATCAGTGCCGTTTGTTGCATTGTAAAATGTTAATTACATCCGGAGATATTGTAACCTAAAGTTGACGCTTGAGTACCACTCCTCCGCTGTTCGATCGTGTGTATCGGAGAGCACCGAATTACGTAGGGATCCAAAGGGAGCGGTGATGGACCTTAGGTACAGAAGAGACTGGAACAGCACTTTACGTCCACATGCTAACACCTTTTCCTTGGTCTTTTTCACTGACGCACATGTAAATTACCACGAGGGGTGAGGTACACGTACACACGTGGTTTCCAGTTTCAATTACGTAGTGGAATAGAGTGTGTCCCGATATGTCAGGCCAATAGATGTTCAATGTGGTGGCCATCATTTGTTGCACACAATTGCAATCTCTGGCGTAATGAATGTCGTACACGCCGCAGTACATGTGGTGTAATGTCGCCGCAGGCTGCCACAATACGTTGTTTCATATCCTCTGGGGTTGTAGGCACATCACGGTACACATTCTCCTTTAACGTACCCCACAGAAAGAAGTCCACAGGTGTAAGATCAGGAGAACGGGTTGGCCAATTTATGCGTCCTCCACGTCCTATGAAACGCCCGTCGAACGTGTACCTCACCCCTCATGGTAATGTACATGTGCGTCAGTGAAAAAGACCAATAAAAAGGTGTTAGCATGTGGACGTAATGTGCTGTTCCAGTCTCTTCTGTACTTAAGGTCCATCACCGTTCCCTTTGGATCCCTACGTAATTCGGTGCTCTCCGATACACACGATTGAACAGTGGAGGAGCGCTACTCAAGCCTCAACTTTAGGTTACAATATCCCCGGATGTAATTAACATTTTACAATGCAACAAACGGCACTGATTACGCATTTGTTTATATGTTCAGATGTGCTAACAAAACTAACGTGGTTCCATTTAAAAAAATGTAGGTTTGTGTTAAAAAACATACTTCCGTGCATTTTTTTATGGTTTGTATTAACCAATTACACTAGCCCCTCTCCTCACGTTCGGTCTGTGGAATCGGTTCGTCAGTATTTGATGTGGTTTACGAAATATATCCAGCGGTAACGTTAGGTGACTCACCCTGTATATCTGCTTCTATAAGAAATTTTTTTGGCACAGCCCAGTGCAATGCTGGCCGCTAGATTTGTCATGTATAAAGAGAAACAACTGATTTTTCCTTACGATAATCAAGATGACCGTCGATTGCAGAAATTAGTAATTTCTTTAAATTCAGATGAATGATTGTCAAAATGTTAATTATATGAAAAAGATTACTATTAAAAGATTTTTTAAACATTTACATGAGACTTGATATAGCAATAGTACAAATTTTGTTGTAACAAACTACATATGCACGCGGCTGCTTTTGCCTTTTCTACATCGCTCAGGCACCGCCATCGCTCGCCACGACCGGCCTCGCGAACTCGATACACCAGACTGCTGGCTATTACTACTACTCCTACCAACACTGCTCGTACTGCAGCCAACACTGCTCTCTGGTCTGAGATTATCTTACAGCTTATATATCGCAGGCAGCGCGTGAGCAATCCATCGAAATTACATCTGCTCGAGTGCGCTAGCAATAAATTCCTTATTCATGGACCTCTTACAACTTCTTCTCCGCCATCAGCAGATGTTGTGTAGAGCAAGACCTGTAGCGTAAGTTCTGTTGTAATTCTCTTTTCATGCCTTACATACGTTAACTAATGCAGGCGCATACGTTTCTTACCCTACATGTTAGGAAGATAAGCCCTCCATTGCAGGTTGCTGCGTTACGACAGTATATTTACGATTCCCAAGCTGATGTGTGTTTGCAAG
This sequence comes from Schistocerca serialis cubense, assembly GCF_023864345.2. NCBI lineage: Eukaryota > Metazoa > Arthropoda > Insecta > Orthoptera > Acrididae > Schistocerca > Schistocerca serialis. Next base: position 155,359,194 of record NC_064645.1, read on the forward strand.
AGGTGTTATTTGACAGTTTGTCTCTCTGGGTTTTATATATTTTATAATGTTGCGCCGGATAGTTGTACTGCCATGGCGGTGCTTTATAGGGACGATATTTCGCTGACAGAATTTGAAACGCTGGATGATGCTCGGGGTATGGTGTCGTTCTTATGATCTCTCCTTAATTTTTCTTTAGGTTCCAATTGGTTCTGGCCTTACATATGGTCGCTCTCGTTTTTATAAGGAATATGCTATTTATTTACTTCGTAAAAGTCCATGAAAAATTTTGAAGCAGGGAAATTTCAACTGCGTCTTACCAGTCCTGTGGATCAGATTCCCAGTTACAGCTAATGTCGTGAAATTAATGATATGGTCTCGTCGTTGAGTCTACAGGGTGCTTGGACTGAAGATATCTCACATTTGTGCGATTACATCTACTTCTAGTAGCCGACTGGATCGTTTGTACTCGTCTGCTTCCATATGTAGCTGGCTTTTGTCAATTGATGCTATTCCTTCCAGCTTGACTGACTCTTAATCACGTCCCGCAGCGGATATATCTTTCTGGCCATATTTGGAAGCTAATTATTTTACATCTGGCGGTCCGCTCTCTCGATATATCTTCTCTGCCTTCTGGGGATGGCCAAGCCGTTCCTAAGTGCGTTATCCCTCAGTTATGGAATGGTGCGTTTCCATTGCCAAACCACGGCTTCGAACAGCACACATGGGCTTTAGTGCTGGTACGAGGTGCATTCAAGTTCTAAGGCCTCCGACTTTTTTTTCTAATTAACTACTCACCCGAAATCGATGAAACTGGCGTTACTTCTCGACGTAATCGCCCTGCAGACGTACACATTCGTCACAACGCTGACGCCATGATTCTATGGCAGCGGCGAAGGCTTCTTTAGGAGTCTGTTTTGACCACTGGAAAATCGCTGAGGCAATAGCAGCACGGCTGGTGAATGTGCGTCCATGGAGAGTGTCTTTCATTGTTGGAAAAAGCCAAAATTTACTAGGAGCCAGATCAGGTGAGTAGGGAGCATGAGGAATCACTTCAAAGTTGTTATTACGAAGAAACTGTTGCGTAACATTAGCTCGATGTGCGGGTTCGTTCTCTTGGTGAAACAGCACATGCGCAGCCCTTCCCGGACGTTTTTGTTGCAGTGCAGGAAGGAATTTGTTCTTCAAAACATTTTCGTAGGATGCACCTGTTACCGTAGTGCCCTTTGGAACGCAGTGGGTAAGGATTACGCCCTCGCTGTCCCAGAACATGGACACCATCATTTTTTCAGCACTGGCAGTTACCCCAAATTTTTTTGGTGGCGGTGAATCTGTGTGCTTCCACTGAGCTGACTGGCGCTTTGTTTCTGGATTGAAAAATGGCATCCACGTATCATCCATTGTCACAACCAACGAAAAGAAAGTCCCATTCATGCTGTCATTGCGCGTCAACATTGCTTGGCAACATGCCACACGGGCAACCATGTGGTCGTCCGTCAGCATTCGTAGCACCCACCTGGGTGACACTTTTCGCATTTTCAGGTCGTCATGCAGGATTGTGTGCACAGAACCCACAGAAATGCCAACTCTGGAGGCGATCTGTTCAACAGTCATTCGGCGATCCCCCAAAACAATTCTCTCCACTTTCTCGATCATGTCGTCAGACCGGCTTGTGCGAGCCCGGGGTTGTTTCGGTTTGTTGTCTCACGATGTTCTGCCTTCATTAAACTGTCGCACCCATGAACGCACTTTCGACACTTCCATAACTCCGTCACCACGTGTCTCCTTCAACTGTCAATGCATTTCAATTGGTTTCACACCACGCAAATTCAGAAAACGAATGATTGCATTTATGCTGTTCAAGTAAGGAAAACGTGGTCATTTTAAGTATTTAAAACAGTTCTCATTCTCGCCGCTGGCGGTAAAATTTCATTGCCGTGTGGTGCTGCCATCTCTGGGACGTATTGACCATGAACGCGGCCTCATTTTAAAACAATGCGCATGTTTCTATCTCTTTCCAGTCTGGAGAAAAAAAATCGGAGGCCTTAGAACTTGAATGCACCTCGTACAGCGGCTGAAATGAGGAGGACTCGAGAATTTTATTATGCTGTCCTCTGTGACCATTGTTATTCTAGAGACGTCCCTTTGAGAATGTCGAACGCGTGAGGGTGAAACTCCTGCAACTCAAAAGACGACAATTAGTGTCTTCATTTGCGTTCCCAGCCACGTTCTATTCTCCAGAATGAGCTGGCCGTTCTGTATTATCTAATTCGGCTTCGAATATGGTCTCAAAGGACGTGTCTGGGCCGTGCGTGAGTCGTGTTCGCGCCATTTCTTATTTTACATCTTGTTTTTACCGTACTGCCACATCGTTATGTTAATTTTCAATTACTGGTGTCACTGAGATGCTGCGTTGCCTGCCCGTGAGCGGCAGCAGCAGGGTTTATCGATATAGGCCCTACCGTACTATCCTTGCTGGACTGCTGTTACTTCCCCATCGTCGTGTGTTGTGAGTTAGGTCGGACCTGTCAGTGTTTGAGTTGGCACGCGGCACAAGTTCAGTCGGGGCGCGGCAGCAGTGAGGTCCGGACCGCCATGACTCGTCCGACGGTTGCCGACACACATGATTGGAGTGGGGACGACTTTGGCTGGTCATCGGTTGTTCGTCTTGCCGGACGACGTGTATTCGGCCGGCTATCGCTTATGGCTTGGCTGTGTGTGCCGACTCGTGATTCGTTCCTGTTATTGTACAGTCACTGCCGTTAGCATTGTCTGGTTCTTCGTGCAGGTGTTCGTGAAACAGTGTGTGATATTGATTGACAAGTTATTTGAAATGTTGTCAGCGTACTGGCTCTGAGGAGTCGGTCGGTTGGTGAGGATCAGCCAGGAAATCTCCGGGCGGGGCAGTGGGCCGGGTGCGCTGGCGGTCTCTACGCAGTGTCGGAGAGTGTGGGAGCTGTTCCTATTGCTATGAGGTTCGTGGCTCACCGACCCAGAACATCAAAGTTGAGTGGTGATTTAATTACCGAAGCCAGTCTATTCACGTTGTGCCACTGGTTTTCATGGTTGGCTGTTGGTGGTATTCCCATGAACAACAGTGAATTTCTCTAAGATGTCTGTCATATTGACGACTGGGGAAGTTAAGGTACGTACAGAGTAGCATTCGTGAATGAAACTGTGACGTTGTAATAGATATTACCCTACCGCTTATCCTGAGCCACATACCATACAGAAGATTGCAGAGTACAGACACAGATGTAAATCTTCAGTGACGTAAGGACCACTTGAAAATTGTGTCGTCACAATTGCATAGTTGGTTAGTAAGTGGAATACTGGTTTAAGCCTCCTACAGACATTACGATTTGTTGGACCCACCATCGAGCCCCACGCGCCGAGTTCCGATAGTGTAAAATGTCAAAGCTAGCTGAACGATTAAATAGTCGGGGTCCCAATTTTGCTTGCTTAAGACGACCGGATCTTCAGATCACGACCATAGCCTCGACTCTCAGCCATTTTTCTGCAGTGTAGTAAACTTAACCTGGAATGCGTATAGACTCACGAAATAATGACGTCAAAACGGCTCACTGCACGGCAAGCATGTACGGAAAGTTTGCATGTAATCCAAAACAAGAATTCTGAACTAGTTAACACGCATAATAAATATTCTGTCAAACAGCTCTGGGCTCGGTATTAAATAAAATCATATACACTACTGCCCATTAAAATTGCTACACCAAGAAGAAATGCAAATGATAAACGGGTATTCATTGGACAAATATATTATACTAGAACTGACATGTGATTACATTTTCACGCAATTTGGGTGCATAGATCCTGAGAAATCAGTACCCAGAACAACCACCTCTGGCCGTAAGAATACGCCTGGGCATTGAGTCAAACAGAGCTTGGATGGCGTGTACAGGTACAGCTGCCCATGCAGCTTCAACACATACCACAGTTCATCAAGAGTAGCGACTGGTGTATTGTGACGAGTCAGTTGCTCGCCCACCATTGACCAGACGTTCTCAGTTGGTGAGAGATCTGGAGAATGTGCTGGCCAGGGCAGCAGTCGAACATTTTCTATATCCAGAAAGGCCCGTACAGGACCTGCAACATCTTTTCACGAAATTCCAAGCACCAACTTTCTCCTCCAAATGCGAAAATATTTTGTTGACACGGACCTACATAGGTTCAAAAATGGCTCTGAGCACTATGGGACTTAACATCTTAGGTCATCAGTCCCCTAGAACTTAGAACTACTTAAACCTAACTAACCTAAGGACATCACACACATCCATGCCCGAGGCAGGATTCTAACCTGCGACCGCAGCAGTCCTGCGGTTCCGGACTGTAGCGCCTAGAACCGCACGGCCACCGCGGACCTACATAGGGAGGAACGATCACCACGATAAAATAAGGGAAATCAGAGCTCGTACTGAAAGATATAGGTGTTCATTCTTTCCGCGCGCTATACGAGATTGGAATAATAGTGAATTGTGATGGTGGTTCGATGAACCCTCTGCCAGGCACTTTAATGTGATTTGCAGAGTATCCATGTAGATGTAGATGTAGAAGTGCTTGTCACATCAGTAAAAACAATCACTTACAATAACAAACAATGTTAGTAGCTACATTATATATGGACATACAGACCATTGCCGATAAAGTCATGTGGAGACAGCTTTTACTGAGTGAACTGCTAATGTGGAGTTGTCTGTCCTTCTGAAGAAGACGGTTTAGATCCGTCGAAACCGTGGTCAAGGTTATTTGAAAACCACCATTCCTTGTAACTGGTTGGCTGTCCTATATTCCTGCTGTCCTGCTCTTCTGTAACTTTTGCCGCAGTGCAGCTGTGTTCAAAATAATAAATCACAGTTTCAGAATTCTCTCGGAATAGCATCTGTACGACATGTTAGTGAGGTCAGACTGTATAAACTCCGCTGCGGTTCGGCAAAAGAAGTAAATTGTAACATGGAAATGAAGTACGCGAGGGATGGAGTTACGGTATGGAGATGTTTTTGGTGGTTAGGATGTGGTCCCCTCATTGCGTTAAGCAAAACGCTAAATGCGGATGGAGATTAACACGCTTTGCAGAATTGGGTCTGCTTACAATACAGGATAAGTTCGGAGGTGAAGGCTGTATCAGCATGAAAATACGCCGTCTTATAATGCAGCATTTGTGAGGCAATGGTTTGAGTGCAGTGATATTCCTGAAATGGGCTGGTCTGGCCAGAGTCCCAATCTGAATCCAATAGAACACCTTTGGGGTGATTTACACGTCGACTACGCTCAGTACTCTAGCGTCCTGCAACATTACCTTCTCTGGTTTCGAGTCTTAAGAAAGAATGGGCTGCCGTTCCTTGAGAGACATTTTCACACTTCATTGACAGTGCCTCCAGCAGAATTCAAGGCGAAGGATGGTCACACTCCATATTAATGATCATTAATTGATGTTTGGATGCTTTTGATTAAATAGTATAATCCATTTGCTTCGGCCACATGTTATTGTTTACAAATACAGTATGCGATCAAAAGTATCTGGACACGTGGCTGAAAATGACTTACAAGTCCGTAACGCCCTCCATGGCTGGAGTTCAATATGGTGTTCGCCCACCCTAGCCTTGACGACAGCTTCCACTTTCGCAGGCATAGATCAGTCAGGTGCTGGATGATTTCTTGGAGAATAACAGCCCATTCTTCACGGAGTGCTGCACTTAGGAGAGGTATCGATGTCGATGAGGCCTGGCACGAAGTCGGCGTTCCAAAACATCCCAAAGGTGTTGTATAGGATTCAGGTCAGGACTCTGTGCAGGCCAGTCCATTACAGGGATGTTATTGTCGTGTAACCACTCTGCCACAGGCCGTGCATTATGAACAGGAGCTCGAGCGTGTTGAAAGATGCAATCGCCATCCCCGAATTGCTCTTCAACAGTGGGAAGCAAGAAGGTGCTTAAAACATCAATGTGATACTGCCACGCAAAACAACAAGGGGTGCAAGCTCCCTCCATGAAAAACACGACCACACTGTAACACCACCGCCTCCGAATTTTACTGGTGGCACTACACACGCTGGCAGATGACGTTCACCAGGCATTCGCCATACCCACACCCTGCCATCTGATCGCCACAATGTGTGTCGTGACTCGATACTCCACACAACCTTTCTCCACTGTTCAGTCATTCAATGTTTCTGCTCCTTATACCAAGCGAGGCGTCGTTTGGCATTTTCCGACGAGGTTTGTCGCTTATGAGCAGCCGCTCCACCAAGAAATCCAAGTTTTCTCACCTCCCGCCTAGCTGTCATAGTACTTACAGTGGATCCTGATGCAGTATGGACTTCCTGTGTGGTGGTCTGGATAGATGTCTGCCTATTATACATTGCGACCCTCTTCAACTGTCGGCGGTGTCTGTCAGTCAACAGATTAGGTCGGCCTGCACGCTTTTCTGCTGTACGTGTCCCTTCACGTTTCCACTTCACTATCACATCGGAAACAGCGGAACTACGGATTTTTAGGAGTGTAGAAATCTCGCATACACACTTATGACACAAGTGACAGTCAATCACCTGACCGTGTTCGAAATCCGAGAGTTCCGCGGAGCGCCCCATTCTGCTCTCTCACGACATCTAATGACTACTGAGATCGCTGATATGGAGTACCTGGCAGTAGGTGGCAGCACAATGCACCTAATATGAAAAACGTATGTTTTTTGGGGTGTCCGGATATTTTTGATCACATAGTGTATTTCATCAGATGCATTTTAGTGAGGGAACTAGTGCTACTTTCCATTCTGATACGCCAACAAAGAAAGAGGACAAAATTTATGTCCTATAACAAACAGAAAGGTCATGTTTGTGTATCGGAAATAACACAACTCCCAAAAGATAACCCTGTGGTATACTAAATTTGAACGTTTCAATTTCATCTGCTTATTGTTTTGAGCATGGAGTAATACCAACAATAGCTGAAAATGGTGTAATAGCAGTAGGATTCGTTATGAATGGGAAGACAGGGCAGAGAGTCAGTTACTGTGAACAGTTTAGCGATAAGATTGTTCTCGACAGAATCGACAGCAAACCAACGTCGACAACGATAGTTCAGATATACATCACAACGTCGCAAGCCAAAGATGAACAGATAGATAAAGTATATGAGGATATTGAATGGGTAATTCAATATATAAAGAGAGGTGAAAATCTAATAGTGATGGGAGACTGGAATGCGGTTATGGGGGTTATGGGAGGATATGGACTTGGTACTAGGAATGAGAGAGGAGAAAGGCTAATTGAGCTCTGTAGTAAGTTTCAGCTAGTAATAGCAAATACTCTATTCAAGAATTACAAGAGGAGGATATGTGCTTGGAAAAGGACGGGAGATACGTGAAGATTTCAATTATATTACATCATGATGGTGAGGAAGAGGTTCCGAAATCATATACTGGATTGTAAGGCATATCCAGGAGCAGATATAGACTCAGATCCAATTTAGTGGTCATGAAGAATAAGCTGAAGTATAAGAGAATAGTCAGGAAGAATCTGTGCACTTGGAAGTGGGATACAGAAATACTTAGAAATGAAGAGATACGCTTCAAATTCTCTGAGGCTATACATACTGAGGAACAGCTCCATAGGAAGTTCAGTCGAAGAGGAATGGGCATCTCTAAAGAGCGCGACGAAAGAAGTTGGAACGAAAACATAGGTACAAGGAAGTTAGTTGTGGAAAAACTTTGGGTAACAGAAGAAGTACTTCAGTTTATCAATAAAGAAGGAAGTACAAAAATGTTCCGGAAAATTCAAGAATGAAAGGAGTACAAAGTGCTGTGAAGCTAAGGCAAAGTGGCTGCATGAAAAATGTGAATAAATCGAAAAAGAAATGATTGTCCAAAGGACAAACTCAGGATATAAAAAAAATTATGATAGCATTAGGTGAAATTAAAAGCAAGGGCGGGAACATTAAGAGTGCAACGGGAATTCCACTGTTAAATGCAGAGGAGAGAGCGGATTGGTGGAAAGGCTTCTATGAGGGGGAAGACTTGTCCGATGACGCAATAGAAAGAAACAGGAGCCGATATAAAAGAGATAGGTGAGTTACTATTGTAACCAAAATTTAAAAAAGCTTTGGAAGACTCAAGATCGAATAAGGCAGAAGGGATAGGTAACGTTTTTTGATTCGTCATAGACACTGTAGAGTCTTGCACCATGGGAAGCCGGGTGCCTGTATCCTCTTTCTACAACACAAACTGCACACATGTATTAACACGGTTCTTTATTCATAAGAACAAGAAGCTACTAATCTTTAAGCAAGTTGTTGTGGTACAAGCTCTTCCGTAATAGTTCACACTGCTGGTGAAATACAAGTCCCGCACTAAACACTACACTCTCGTAGCCGGTAATATAAACTGACAGACGCCAACTAGAATAGTAACTAAGCTTGTAATTGAGCTGACTGCGACTGCGACTCTGTCTGTCTGTGACTGACTGGGACTGACTGTGACTGTGACTGACTGGGCCCTCCGGTCCATGGTGGCGATCTACATACTGGCATTCGAAAGGGCGTTGTCGGCTCGTTGCTTGCGAGTCTGTCTTTGTCCTCTTTCCTAATAGGCGAGCTTGATTCAGCGCCTGTTATCGATCTTATACAACCTCTTTGCCGATCGGTGTGCTGGCGATACCTTGCGCCAGTACAACATTCCATCAGAATTTCTGAAATCATTGAGAGAAGTGGGAACAAAACGGCTATTCACGTTGGTGTGTAGAATGTAGCAGTCTGGACACATGTCATCAGACTTTCGAAAAATTAACATCCATGCAATTCCGAAGATTGCAAGTGTCGACAAGTACGAAAATTGTCGCACAATCAGCTTAAAAGCTCATGCATGCTAGTTGGTGACGAGAATAGTACTCGTATAAAGAAGACCGAAACAGAAAATCGATGAGGTTTGTGGTTAATGATCAGTTTGGCTTTGGGGAAGGTGAAGGCACAAGAGAGGCAATTATGACGTTGCAGTTGAAAATAGAAGCAACCTAGAAGAAGAATCCTGACTCTATCATTGGATTTTTCTATCTGTAAAAAGCGTTCGACAAAGTAAAATGGCATTATATCTTCAAAATTCCGAGAAAAATAGGGGTAAGGCATAGGTAAGGACAGGTAATATACAATATTTAGAATATACAGTAGGGAAAAATAGCAGTGGAAGACCATGAAAGAAGAGCTCTTTTTATAAATAGGGTGAGACAGGAATGGAGTCTTTCACGCCTACTGTTCAGTCAAGAAACACTGATGGAAAAAAAATCTGGAATAGAATTACAATTCAAGGTGAAAGGATGTCAGTGATAAGGTTCGTTGATGATATTGCTATCCTCAGTGACGGTGAAAGTAAAGAATAATTTTAGGATCTGCTAAATAGAATGAACAGTCTAATGAGTACAAAATGGACTGTGAGTAAATAGAAGAAAGACGGAAGTGATGACCAGTAGAAAAAGCAAAAACAGCGCGAAGCTCAACGTCAAAATTGGAGAGCAAAAAGTTGATTAAGTTAAGGAATTGTGTTACCTCAGCAGCAAAATAATCGATGATGGACGGGGCAAGAAGGACATAAAAAGCAGACAAGTACTCGGGAAAATGGGTATTCCTGGTCAAGACAAGTCAGGAATGTACTAACATGAAATATGGACTTTAATTTGAGGAAGAAATTTCTGAGAACGTGCTTTTGGAGCACAGTATTGTATGGTGGTGAAACATGGACTGTTGGAAAAGCGGAACAGAAGAGAATCGAAGCATTTGAAATACGGTGGTACAGAAGAGTGCTGGAAATTAGATGGACTGATAAGGTACTGAATGACGAGTTTATCCGCAGAATCACCGAGAAAAGGAATATACATTGATAAGAAGAAGGATTAAGGTGGTACGACATCTGTTAAGACCTCCGGGAGTAATTTCCACGTTGCTAGAGGGAGCTCTAGGGCGTTAAAACCGTAGAGGAAGACAGAGGTACGAATACATCCAGTAAATAATTGGGAATATACACTCATGCTCATAAATTAAGGATAATTGCAGAATGTGGTGCCACACAACTCGGATCTTCACAAAACTGGCGCTAATAGCATAAGCACATAGGGAACACACACTACAGAGATCTGTCACTCCACGGTATTGGTGATAAGTTGAGAAAACCGTCCCGAAACACATGTGCTACAAAACACCACTGTTTCCTGCGAATGTACCCCGACATCAATATGGGATATGATCACCATGCACACGTACACAAGCCGCATAACGGGTTGGCATATTCTGGATCAGGTGGTCGAGCAGCTGCTGGGGATATAGCCATTCATTCTTGCACCGGTGCCTTTCGGAGTTACTAAAGTATTAGGGGTTTGAAGACCTGCAGCGATACGTCTACCGAGGGCATCCCAGACGTGCTCGATGGAGTTTAGGTCTGGAGAACAGGCAGGCCTCTCCATTCGCCTGATATATTCTGTTTCAAGGTACTCATCCATGATGGCAGCTGGAGGGGGGCGGGTGGGTAGGGGGGGAGCGTGCGTTATCATCCATCAGGAGGAAGGGGGACCCACTGCACCCCTGAAAGGCAGACGTACTGGTGCAAAATGATGCCCCGGTACACCTGACCTGTTACAGTTTGTCAAAGACCTTGAGGGGTTCACGTGCACCAATCATAATCCAACCTCACACCATCAAACCACAACCTCCATACAGGTCCCTTTGAAGGACATTAAGGGGTTGCTATCTGGTTCCTGGTTCACGCCAGATGAAAACCCGGCGAGAATAACAGTTCAGACTATACCTGGAATCATCCGTGACCGTAACCTGGGACCACTGTTCCAATGACCATGTACCGTGTTCATGACACCAGGCTTTACGGGCTCTTCTGTGACCAGCGGTCAGTGGAATGCACCTTTCAGGTCTCCAGGCGAATAAACCATGTCCGTTCAGTCGTCTGTACTCTGTGTGTCTGGAGGCAACTGTTCCAGTGGCTGTGGTAAGGTACCGAGCAAGGCTGCCTGCAGTACTCCATGGCCGTCTGCTGCCACTGATGGTGAGATATCGGTCTTCTTATGTTGTTGTACTCTGTGGACGTCCCGTACTGTAGCACCTGGACACATTTACTGTCTGCTGGAATCGTTGCCATACTCCTGAGATCACACTTTGTGGCACACAGAGGGCTCGTGCTACGACCTGCTGTGTTTGTCCAGCCTCCAGTCGCCCTAGTATTCTACCCCTCATAACATCATCAATATGCGTTCTTTGAGTCATTTTCAACACACAGTCACCATTAGCAGGTCTGAAAACGTCTGCATACTTACTCGCTGCACCGTACTCTGACATGCACCAACACACACCTCTGCGTATGTGGACTGCTGCCAGTGCACCGTGCGACGACCGCAGGTCAAATGCACCGCATGGTCATACCCCGAGGTGATTTACACCTGCAAACCGCCCACCAGAGCGTTGTTTCATGATGTATCAGCATTATCCTTAATTTATGAGCATGAGTGTAGATTGCAAGTGCAGTTCCGTGGTTGACATAGGAGAGGAGTCTTTGGCGGGCCACATCAAACCAGTCAGGGGTCTGATGACTCTAAAAAAAATTGTTGTATCTAAAACTGGGCATGCAGGAGGGAGAAGAGCGGAGACAGAGAAAGAGAAAGGAGGAGAGGGGGAATGGCAGTTCTTGTGTGCAGGCCTAAAGGAGGCGGCACTCCTCAGACGCCGGCCGGCGTGGCAGCGCCGGCCCCGGCTCTGCGGCGAGACGTATGAGGCGCTGATGCGCGCTGACGCCTCATCGAACGGCCGCCTGCCTCCACGTCGGAGCGCGCGCCGCTCCGCGCCGCGCTGGGACGCATCGCTGCCACGCGAGAGCAGAAACAAGCGCGCGACCTGCCGCCTCATCGCGCGCGACAGCTTATTTGCGAACAGGTGGCTCTGCTCTATGTGCGTTGGCAGTTGCGTGTGACGCTGGCATGTCCTGCGACTCTCCCGGGCGCTGTCGGAGGCTGTGCGAAGAACTGGGAGAGCCCTTGGCACCTGGGTAATAACGCTCGATTCATTATTATGACACCAATAACCAGGCACACTGATAAGCACACCGAATGAAGAAATTAACCACCCTTCGGGATACTTCTAGCTAACGTCATGTAAAGCCCGTTTTACATCGGCGATATTCTTCCATCAGTTCTGTTAACCATGGATTTTGATGAGTCTACATCTACACCTACATCTACATTTATACTCCGCAAGCTACCCAACGGTATGTGGCGGAGGGCACTTTACGTGCCACTGTCATTACCTCCCTTTCCTGTTCCAGTCGCGCATGGTCCACGGGAAGAACGACTGCCGGAAAGCCTCCGTGCGTGCTCGAATCTCTCTAATTTTACACTCGCGATCTCCTCGGGATATATAAGTAGGGGGAAGCAATATATTTGATACCTCATCCAGAAACGCACCCTTTCGAAACCTGGATAGCAAGCTACACCGCGATGCAGAGCGCCTATCTTGCAGAGTCTGCCACTTGAGTTTGCTAACCATCTCCGTAACGCTATCACCCTTACCAAATAACCCTGTGACGAAACGCACCGCTCTTCTTTGGATATGCCCTATCTCCTCTGTCGACCCGACCTGGTACGGATCCCACACTGATGAGCAATACTCAAGTATAGGTCGAACGAGTGTTTTGCAAGCCACCTCCTTTGTTGATGGACTACATTTTCTAAGGACTCTACCAATGAATCTTAGCCTGGCACCCGCCTTATCAGCAATTAATTTTGTATGATCATTACACTTCAAATAGTTTTGTACCCATACTCCCAGATATTTTACAGATGTAACTGCTACCAGTGTTTGTTCCGCTATGATATAATCATACAATAAAGGATCCTGCTTTCTATGCTTTCGCAATACATTACATTTGTCTATGTTAAGTGTCAGTTGCCACTCCCTGCACCAAGTGCCTATTCGCTGCAGATCTTCCCGCATTTCGCTGGAATTTTGTAATGCAGCAACTTCTCTGTATACTACAGCGATGGTGCGGAACTGTATCGATCGCCTTCCGGAAGTCAAGGAAAATGGCAGCTACCTGGGAGCCTGTACCTAATATTTTCTGGGTCTCATGAGCAAATAAAGCGAGTTGGGTCTCACTCGATCGCGGTTTCCGGAATCCATGTTGATTCCTACAGAGTAGATTCTGGGTTTCCAGAAATGACATGATACGCAAGCAAAAAACATGTTCTAAAATTCTACAACAGATCGTTGTTACAGATATAGGCCAATAGTTTTGCGCATCTGCTCAACAACCCTTCTTGAAAACTGGAACTACCTGTGCTCTTTTCCAATCATTTGGAACCTTCCGTTGCTCTAGAGACTTGCGGTACACGGCTGTTAGAAGGGGGGCAAATTCGTTCGCGTACTCTGTGTAGAATCGAATTGGCATCCCGTCAGGTCCAGTGGACTTTCCTGTGTTGAGTGATTTCAGTTGCTTTTCTATTCCTTGGACACTTATTTCGATGTCAGCCATTTTTTCGTTCGTGCAAGCTTTTAGAGAAGGAACTGCAGTGCGGTCTTCCTCTGTGAAACAGCTTAACTATATTACATTAGGACCTGTTCTGACTACCTGGCTCACAGTTTCTACAAAATAATGCTGAAGTTTTATTCGTAACTCCAGTTACGATTGGACCATCTGCGTGCAGCACAATGGCTTAAGTTTACATTTACCATGTCACCACTAAGTGCTCAAATCCTGTCTGTCTCCTTCCTTTTCCAATTTCATCATACAGAATATAGTTAAGTAGTATATGTCGTGCCAAATTATTGAAAACAGTCATTTTCGCGGAAGTAATTTCATTACTACGAGGTGCGACAATAAAATAGTGAGACTGATTTTCTTTGCAAGATGTGGCAACCCTGCAGGCTTGCGTACGCACAATATCTTCCACTTTGGTCTATAAGCTGCTTCTATACCAAGCGGCACATCGATGCAACTGCTCAGTCGTGAGTTGTGCTGTAACAAGTTAACACATGTTTGTGTCTCTCGTCACGGAAATGGAACTGCATGATATTGCGCAACAGTGTGCCATTTCTTTTTGCGATAAATTGGGTGAAAAAGCGACGACAACTTACGGTAAGCTTCAGAAGGCTTTTGGAGGTTATGTCAAGAGCTCAAGTTTTTCGTTGGCATAAAATGTTTAGTGAAGGGAGAACGAATGTTGAAGATGAAGACCACAGTGGACGACCGTCAACCTCGAGGACGGATGTCCACTTGGCCAGGGTGCGTAAACTCGTACGATCTGATCGAAGATTATCCATGAAAATGATTGCATAAGAACTGAACATCAATCGAGAAACGGTTCGTCTAATAATAAGTGAAGATCTTTTTTTATGAGAAAGATTTGTGCAAAAATGGTCTCCTAAAATCTCACACCACAACAGCGAGAAACACGGAAAGATGTGGCAGCCGATCTGTTAGAGGAAACGGAAATCAATCCAGAATTGTGGAGCCGTGTTATCGCTGGAGATGAAAGTTGGTTTTTTCAGTACGATCCAGAGACAAAACGCCAAAGTTCGCAATGGTGCTCAAAGGGATCACCCAGACTAAAAAAATCTCGCATGTCAAAGTCAAAAATGAAATGCATGCTTGTGTGCTTCTTTGATTCCAAGGGAATCGTTCATAAATAGTGGGTGCCACTTCGACAAACAGTTAACCAATATTACTACAAAGAAATTTTAGGAAGACTTCTTCGTGTCCGTACCAGCATTGCTGATAATTGGATTCTGCATCACGATAATGCGCCATCCCATACTGCTCTGTCAGTACAGCAATTTTTAACCTCAAAACAAATTTCAGTACTACCACAGCCAGCTTATTCACCAGATATCGCTCCGTGCCACTTTTTTCTATTTCCAAGAGTCAAAACGGCGGCTAAGGGACACCATTTTCAAACAGCACAAGATGTGGGAAAAGCTGTGGCGAGGGTCTTGGAGGGTATTACAGAAGATGAGTTCCAAAATGTTACCATCAATGGCAGAAGCGCTAGAAAAAGTGTGTGTAATGAGAAGGGAACTACTGTGAAGGAGACAGCACTAAACTTGACTAAAGCGGTAAGCAACATTTTTTTCACATGAGTCTCATTACTTTATTGTCGCACCTCGTAAATCAATCGTTACAGCAAACTTTCTTCAGATTTATACTTCATTTGTTACAGAATGTATTAAAGAATCGTTTTACTCGCTGTCATTCGGCGGACACTTGCGTGAAGTATAAAATACATGAGAATGAAAACATCGCTTATCACAGATTTGTATTTGAAATGAACATTTGATGTTTGTTTCCTGCATGTAATTAGGAATAAGGTGACTGGCATATATACTGAAAATTACAATTATACAGGGCGTTATAAAAAGGTACGGCCAAACTTTCAGGAAACATTCCTCACACACAAATAATGAAAAGATGTTATGTGGACATGTGTCCGGAAACGCTTAATTTTCATGTTAGAGCTCATTTTAGTTTCGTCAGTTAGTACTGTACGTCCTCGATTCACCGCCAGTTAGCCCAATTGAAGGAAGGTAATGTTGACTTTGGTGCTTGTGTTGACATGCGACTCATTGCCCTACAGCACTAGCATCAAGCACATCAGTACGTAGCATCAACAGGTTAGTGTTCATCATGAACGTGGTTTTGCAGTCAGTGCAATGTTTACAAATGCGGAGTTGGCAGATGCTCATTTGATGTATGGATTAGCACGGGGCAATAGCCGTGGCGCGGTACGTTTGTATCGAGACAGATTTCCAGAACGAAGGTGTCCCGACAGGAAGACGTTCGAAGCAATTGATCGGCGTCTTAGGGAGCACGGAATATTCCAGCCTATGACTCGCGACTGCGGAAGACCTAGAACGATGAGGACACGTGCAATGGACGACGCAGTTCTTCGTGCAGTTGACGATAACCCTAATGTCAGCGTCAGAGAAGTTGCTGCTGTACAAGATAACGTTGACCACGTCACTGTATGGAGAGTGCTACGGGAGAATCAGTTGTTTCCGTACCATGTACAGCGTGTGCAGGCACTATCAGCAGCTGATTGGCCTCCACGGGTACACTTCTGCGAATGGTTCATTTAACAATGTGTCAATCCTCATTTCAGTGCAAATGTTCTCTTTACGGATGAGGCTTCATTTCAACGTGATCAAATTGTAAATTTTCCCAATCAAAATGTGCGGGCTGGCGAGAATCTGCACGCAATTGTGCAATCACGTCATCAACACAGATTTTCTGTGAACGTTTGGGCAGGCATTGTTGGTGATGTCTTGATTGGGCCCCATGTTCTTCCACCTACGCTCAATGGAGCACGTTATCATGATTTCATACGAGATACTCTACCTGTGCTGCTAGAACATGTGCCTTTACAAGTACGACACAACATGTGGTTCATGCACGATGGAGCTCCTGCACTTTTCAGTCGAAGTTTTCGTACGCTTCTCAACAACAGATTCGGTGACCGATGGATTGGTAGAGTCCATGGCCTCCACGCTCTCCTGACCTCAACCCTCTTGACTTTCATTTATGGGGGCATTTGAAAGCTCTTGTCTACGCAACCCCGGTACCAAATATAGAGACTCTTCGTGCTCGTATTGTGGACGGCTGTCATACAATACGCCATTCTCCAGGGCTGCATCAGCGCATCAGGGATTCCATGCGACAGGGGGTGGATGCATGTATCCTTGCTAACGGAGGACATTTTGAAAATTTCCTGCAACAAAGTGTTTGAAGTCACGCTGGTACGTTCTGTTGCTGTGTGTTTCCATTCCATGATTAATGTGATTTGAAGAGAAGTAATAAAATGAGCTGTAATACGGAAATTAAGCGTTTCCGGACACATGTCCACATAACAATTTTCTTTCTTTGTGTGTGAGGAATGTTTCCTGAAAGTTTGGCCGTACCTTTTTGTAACACCCTGTACATCTATTAATTAGCTTACATTTGATGAATTTTACAATGAAATTATATATGTATTCGAACTGAACGGAAAAAACGAAAGAAATAATGTGCTAAATGAGTCTCAAGCCAGCAATTACCAGTCTCATTCATTAACTGGCATCCGCTTGCCAATTGAAGTGTCTTCTGCATTCTTGGGATTACTTTTCGAGCCTTTTCTGTTCGTCTAAATTCGTCTGTGATTAATTTTTAATCATTCGCTTTTTACGTTACACATAAAAAAACAAGGGAAACAACAAGTTAAGCAGACGTGAGACAAGCACGTGCCTTGAGACTGTTTACCATAAATGAATTATATTACGAAGACAAACCTTCTTCAGAATAGTTTTTTAACTGATGATTATTGGTATCTATGATACCATCTGAAACTAACAGTACGGTGTAACACATCGGTACGACCCCAAAAGCGTCTCGGAGTTTGCAACAGAATTGCAAGTTACCGTCAGGCGCCGACAGCAGTCGCATGGTATCCTTCGGTGGCTTCTGTACCACTAGCGCCCTCTTCTACCACCGTATAGAACAACCGGCCGTAGCCACACAGCCCACTTATACAGTGAGTCTCTGCTCTACTTGACGATATACAGACGCGGGCTAGTCACGTCTCCGACACCATCGTTCGAGGTTTAATTCAGAGAATCTCATCCTTGTTGCTATTAGCTGGAATCTATTTGTCGCTGCATTATTTGTAATGAACCTTTAGAGAAGTAAAAGTTAAGCAAGTCTTCTGTTTACTGTTTTAATTTGTTCGCTCATCATTTCTGCTTCTGTTCAGCTTCACTCTCTCCCTGCCCTTGAGTATGAATTCGTACACAACAAAAGAGGTCCCCGATTCCGTCAGGAACTATTATGATATTACATCTGTTGCACTTGAGTGCTTGGATGTACCAGACACCCAAGCACGTTCTATATATGAATGAATCGTAAAAAAAGATTTTGTAAGACACATTTTAAGTCAGCAAAAATAAGGCTGAAATTGAAATTTCTGCCCTGGTTTATCGCTTTAATGAGTCAACAAAGTGAGCAATTCCATGCACTTAATGGTAATGGAGACGTATAAATGCGAATGCTCCTTATTGCCATACCGTCGCGTCAATTCGACTTAATGCTCTGACTTCACAGAACTACGCAGTACATATACATCATTACAATGACTTACTCCAACGCCAGATCGTCGTATGACGGCTAAGATAAAAATGGAGAAAAAGAACATCCTCATTATAGTAAGCAAAACGCGAGCTTCAGTTTGCAGTGTATTTGAAATTACATTGAGACAAATTGAAGAATGGTTCTTTTATAGTCACATCAATTTATAGAAATCATATTGCTATAACAACATATTTCTCTACTTTAAAAACGACCTAAAGACGTTACTCCCAAAAACGGAACGACGAGTCTTATAAAAAGATACCTCTTGCCGAAAATCAAGAATTTCACGTAATATAGATGTTGATACCATATGAGTTCCGTATTCACCATACTACGCAGTGCCCTGCGTCCTTCTCGTAGGACATCTTTTCATTTTAATGATTTCATCATAATAAAGATGACAGCAATGTGGATTTGGTATTGTAATGGTAGTTGAATTACGTAACCATTACGGCACCTCGCCTCAAACTCTCGATACCTGCAATATTCTACTGTGTTTCTGTAAAATAGTTAACATATTTTGTGACAACATTTAGATTTGATTTAATTAATTTAGAGGTACTTCGATACATCGATATGTATATATTGCAATGATATTATTCTTATGTGTTTCTTTCTTTTGTCACTGTGATCTTTGACGTACTTGTAACTCTGATTTTTGGGCGCGTAAGCGGTTATTAGAGAGTCAAAATTTGGTCGTCATGTTAAAAAGACGCAAATTGTAGTCAGTTTATGAAATGTGAACTTTAACAGTGAGGAAGATATTTTCAACTATGTTTTATATTGTGAAGTAATGTTTTGGAACGAGTTACGTGATATTGCAACAAAAGTAATAAAAAAGAAATGTAACTTAAATTCGGAGTGCTGATTAATTTTTTACATCACCATTGTCCTAACTTGCAAAAGTTTAATCTTCAAAAATGGTTTATGAAACACATCTATAAAACTTTTGAATATCGCAGAATAACACCTAGGCCTCTTTGCATCCGAACTTGGAATCATCACTATCTAGATTTTCGACGATTGAGCCATGAGTTCACAACGAGACCAGCGTGGGAAACACGAAAAGATGAATGCCTAGTTTATCCATTATTTCAAGAAATGACTTTATTAACTGTGCTCTAATGACAACTGCCACATATATAACTTTGTTGTTGCCCGAAAATGCAACATTTAGCAGCGTGAGCAACACTACAACCATAATTAATTTTTTACCTTTGTTGTGGTAGGTTTGTTAGAGTATCCAGTGCTGATTTAAGAGCTAGAAGCATTGAACCCTAATATACACAGATCCTAGCGTGTGAAACGTTACCAAGGATAACTAATGTCAAAGCGTGGTATGGTCTTAATACAAAAACTGTTTCGGAAGTCACTCTACTAATTTATTAAGAGTGTGTTCTCTTGCGGAGATGTTTTTGTAAGAGGTTTAAATCAGGAAAGGGCGTCAGAAGTGACTTACTTTCATCCGTAACAGTTGCTGGTGAACTGCGGTGATGACTGCCATTCACGTCTGTTGTTTTGATTCTGTTGTGTTTAAATTATGTTTGCCAGAAGGACACAATTCATAACAAGGATGCCCTCCCGTGACTGGTCATATGGAAGGTGTATCTCGTTCCTGCTGCCTTCGGTTAACAGCGAGACTACCATTGCCCTGACTTACCACCTCTGCCAGAGTTGCACCTGCCTCCAATCTGCTAATGGCTCTCCACCGCAGTTCATCAGTTAAGTGACGCCTCCGCATCATTTGGTGAAGTTCCTTCCCAAAGTGACACTCACAGCATCAACTACTAGCCAGCTCTCAGACATGCTGTCGTTGCCTCGTTCAGGTGAAACATACGAGCTGCAACATCATTTTCTTGGACAACTATTTTGTCGAAATTAGAATCTTGTCTCTAAGAGCTCAGATTATGTATTTTTAGCCTGAATTAAAAGGAAGAAAATGGATAAACAAGAAAAATGGTATGCAAAATATGCCATTAAGTGCTCGTATGATATCAATGGCACTGTTCAGCCTGTACAAAAATTATCACCCAATGCTTGTGGATTCTACAGAACGGAAGAACTTTTCTCTGAGCGGATTATCTCTTCGTATATGGGCTTTTGACACATCGAAGCTCTATTTATAAAATCTGTAACTGTTACCTGGATAATGCAATAAACAAAAACCTTGAGTTGTTGAAGAGTGCTCCTCTTATCTGCACTCAACAGCAGGACGACGAAATCCTAATATATCATACGAAGGACAGCTACTTATCGTTAGTTAGGGTCCCATGTGGTAACATGGGAACTAATTGCAGTTGGCTCCCGTGATATTGTCAACTCAGGTCAAAATACAAGAAATGAACGCTGACACAATAAAGAGCACAAGAAAGAAATAGGTACCATATTGTTCCAAAGGCACGCAGAATTTGTTTACTAAATAACCTTGTAGTAGAAATTGTTATGTAACGTAACAAACATCAAGTCACACAGCACTCTAACATACAATACCGACATAGATGAGATCTGCATGGATTGAACGGGTTGAGTTTTCCCGAAGAGAGATGATCATGTGGATAGTTACTAAAATGGGTAGCATCACATAGGGACGCTGGACTTGGAGTGCAATAGCAAGTCCCCTTCCACAGGTGGTGTCGATGAATATTTATATATATCTACTCTTTCCTGTCTTCTTTTACTCTCTTCTTAAATAATACCATAAATTTATAATTTTCTGCTCCCATATTCCTGTACCTTTCTTACTTCTCTTTAAAAAATAAATGTAATTGCTGTAAGTAAATAAAATACCGGGTGATCAAAAAGTCAGTATAAATTTCAAAACTGAATAAATAACAGAATAATGTAGATAGAGAGGTACAAATTGACACACATGCTTAAAATGACAGGGGGTTTTATTAGAACCAAAAAAATACAAAAGTTCAAAAAATGTCCGACAGATGGCGCTTCATCTGATCAGAATAGCAAGAATTAGCATAACAAAGTAAGACAAAGCAAAGATGATGTTCTTTACAGGAAATGCTCAATATGTCCACCATCATTCCTCAACAATAGCTGTAGTCGAGGAATAATGTTGTGAACAGCACTGTAAAGCATGACCGGAGTTATGGTGAGGCATTGGCGTCAGATGTGGTCTTTCAGCATCCCTAGAGATGTCGGTCGATCACGATTCACTTGCGACTTCAGGTAACCCCAAAGCCAATAATCTCACGGACTGAGGTCTGGGGACCTGGGAGGCCAAGCATGACGAAAGTGGCGGCTGAGCACACGATCATCACCAAACGACGCGCGCAAGAGATCTTTCACGCGTCTAGCAATATGGGGTGGAGCGCCATCCTGCATAAACACCGTACGTTCCAGCAGGTGTTTATCAGCGAGGCTGGGGATGATACGATTCTGTAACATATCGGCGTACCTCTCACCCGTCACGGTAGTAGTTACAAATCCAGAATCAGGCATTTCCTCGAAGAAAAAAGGCCCGATAACGGTAGATGTGGCAAATCCAACCCATACCGTGACTTTCTCGTCGTGCAATGGAGTTTCCACGACAGTTATAGGATTTTTGGTAGCCCAAATTCTGCAATTGTGGGCGTTGACAGACCCTCGGAGCGTGAAAGGAGCTTCGTCGGTCCACAACACGTTACTCAACCAATCGTCATCTTCCGCCATCTTTTGAAACGCCCACACCGCAAATGCCCTCCGCTTCACTAAATGGCCAGGTAACAGTTCATGATGCCGATGGAGTTTGTACGGATAGCATCGGAGGGTACGCCTCAGTGCCAACCAAACAGTAGTGTATGGAATGCCGGGGCGACGTGCGACTGCACGAGCGCTGACTTCCCCGTGCATAGACGAACCCGCTACAGTGTCCATTTCTTCCTGAACTGTCTTAGCAGCATTACGCCTTGTGCTCGGTCGGCCATTGCGGGGTCTATCGTCCAAACAACCCGTGGCTTGGAACTTCGAAATCATACTCGCCACAACTGCATTTGTCAACGGACCCGTTCGTATCCCCTTCCTATGGCGATAGGATCGTAACGCTGAACTAGCACATTCCCCACTCTGATAATACAGCTTCACTATAAGCGCCTTTTCAGGTAACGTCAACATGCTGCGACTGCTGGCGCATCTGATTCTCTCTCTCAGTACAACTCCTTTTATACACGATTGTCATCCGCAGTCGCTGATGTTTTGCTGTCCAGCGCCATCTGTCGGACATTTTGTGAACTTTTTTCTTCTTCTAATAAAACCCCATGTCATTCCAAGCATGTGTGTCAATTTTTACCTCTCTATCTACATTATTCCGTGGTTTATTAAGTTTTCAAATTTATACTGACTCTTTGATCACCCGGTGTAACACCAAAGTGCAGACATAAGAACTCCACGCAGTCCCACCTCCACGCGGTGCTACATGGGCAACAGTGCCCGTTGCCTCAGCTGCGTAGCTCAATTTTGCTGCAGTGTGGTGGCCATGGGTGCTGGCTAAGAGGTCCGTGTGGACCACCACAGCTTTCATAAAGTAATAAGATGGCAGGCACTGGTAGTCATAATGCAGCTTCAAAAACAAAATTCAATTTTCAAAGACTGAGAGTTCAGATGAGAACACACACCAGGCGAGTAGCAATATTCTCTCTCTACCAGTCGAGTAGCTGCACCACACTGCAGAGGACATTAATGTTGTCCACTACATCAGCACACACACTCATTGACAGGGGCATAGGATTCACTGATATTATAAAATGGATCCGCATTTTCCGATTCTGGATTGACGTCAGCTCTTTGTGACAAATGAAAATTGGTGCCAGACCAGGGCTCGAACACGGATTTCCCGCGTATTGTGAGCGGTCGCCTTAACCGCTTCGGCTATTCGAGCACACCTCCAGGACTGAACCAAACTTCCACATGTCATAGAGCCCACAGTCCTTACACTCACACATTTGGTGATTCCCACACAAGGGGAGACAAAAACTTTATTAACATTAAAAACGAAAATACATCCCAATGTTATGCAAAATTACTTTTATTTTGTCAAAAACTGGCTTTCGCAAAACGAGAAAATTCCGTTTACAATGGAGCTGGGAGGGCTGGATATAAATTTCTTTGCCCATAATGTAGATATTAGTACAAGAAAACAAGTATTTAGCATTTAAGGAAAAACGTAGCTACTAATACAGTAATCCCTGCAAGCTCCGAGCATTCATTCACACAGCCACAAATATTCAGCTTGCTATGCGGTGGTCCATCTCCTCATACCTGTTTCATTATCCAAATCAGCCTATGAAACTGAACTACAAATCATCAAACAAGCTGCTTCCAGCAATGGGTATAGCTCTGCCGTGATCGATAATATTCTACGAAAAAAGAAAATGAATTAAAATGACACCACTTCTGTACGCTGGCCAATAGCAGTTACTCGATATTTCCAAAGCCTGGTGCAAAATTCTATATCCTGCAACATTTCAGACAGTCTTGCAAAGAAGTTAATCTCGAAACTACAGGCCTGCATTTTATAACACCAATAGCATATCAAATTTTGGGGTCTAGTGTAGCAGGGGATACAACCCGTCGGCTTTGGACAATGACGTCACAAGTCGCCAGATAGCAGTTTACCATT
Organism: Schistocerca serialis cubense; assembly: GCF_023864345.2. Taxonomy (NCBI): domain Eukaryota; kingdom Metazoa; phylum Arthropoda; class Insecta; order Orthoptera; family Acrididae; genus Schistocerca; species Schistocerca serialis. Next base: position 155,382,934 of record NC_064645.1, read on the forward strand.
TTCGCTTTTGCCGTTATGTTTCAGTTTCGTTTTTTTACTGAATGCTTAATAAAGTGGATCTGTTTATTCTATCTCGTGAGATTTTTTTTAAAAAAGCCAAAAAACACTTATCAGCCACTAAAGGGAGCTACAACACTAAGAAGAATCGCTTCTCGATTGGCGACTTGTGACGTCAATGTCCAAAGCCGACGGGTTGTATCCCCTGCTACACTAGTCCCAAATTTTGTATTCAATATTGAAGGCAAAATGCAACCCTTGTGACAGTGTAATATATATAAAATCATGTGAAAGCATTGCAAAAATGTGTATATTTGTCAGTCAGGCAGAGCTGTCGCAATTGGGCTACGTGAACGTGAGAGAAGCTGGCGATTAACGAACAAAGATTCGACCTTTACTGATCATGTGATGTAGAATATGAACCTTTACTTCCTGCCAAAAAAGTAATAAATACGACCATAATGGAAATAATGAAATTCGACAAGCACATGACACAGAATGCCAGCAAACTATTAAACGATCAGACTGATTTTCCATTTTCTCCCTTGTTAAATTAACTTTTCCTTGCAAATACTAGATTCAAACTGTAAATTCATTTTATTTTTCATCATTTATTATATGTATCTCCACATAAAACCTCTGTTTACTTCTTTTTTTAAGTTACATTAATTATTGTAATATTTTTCTTATGTATCCTATGTAAACACTTTGTCAGTTTTGTATTTTGTGTACAAATAATATCTTTGTATGTCGCACATCATGTGTATCTGTGTTCGCCACTGTCACTTATCACCTGAAGACATCCTGAGAAACCAGAGCCGTTTAGTGATAAAATAAATATAGTTTTGCAGAACATTAGGAAGTGTTTTCCTTTTTAATATTATCTGAGCAGTCCCCTTAGACCGTTTGCGCATGATGCTGTAATTTATCGTCTAGTAAAATCATCAGACGATCAATTCGAATTACAAAATGATCTAGAGAGAATTTCGGTATGGTTCGAAAAGTGGCAACTGGCACTAAAAGAGAAAAGTGCGAGGTCAACCACATGGGTACTAAAAGAAATCCGATAAATTTTGGGAATACGATAAATCACACAAATCTAAGGGCTGTCAATTCGACTAAATACCTAGGGATTACAATTAAGAGCAACTTAAATTGGAAACATCACTTAGATAATATTGTGGGGAAGGCGAAACAAATACTGCGCTTTGTTGGCAGAACACTTAGAAGATGCGACAAACCCACCAAAGAGACAACCTACATTACACTTGTCCATCCTCTGCTGGAATATTGGTGCGCGGTGTGGGATCCTTACCAGGTAGGATTGATGGAGGACATCGAAAAAGTGCAAAGAAGGGCAGCTCGTTTCGTGTTATCGCGCAGTAGGGGTGAGAGTGTCACTGATATGATACGCGAGTTGGGGTGGCAGTCACTGAAACAAAGGCGATTTTCTTTGCGGCGAGATCTATTTACGAAATTTCAATTACCAACTTTCTCTTCCGAATGCGAAAATATTTTGTTGACACCCACCTACGTAGGGAGAAATGATCATAATAATAAAATAAGAGAAATCAGAGCTCGAACGAAAAGATTTAGGTGTTCCTTTTTCCCACGCGCCATTCGAGAGTGGAATGGTGGAGAAGTAGAATGAAAATGGTTCGATGAACGCTCTGCCAGGCACTTAAGCCTGAATTGCATAGTAACCATGTAGATGTAGATGTGCCAAGCACCGATGGAAATTTCAGTAAATGTTAAATAGTTTACTGTCATCGTAGCCCATCGAGGCATTGATACATCAGTGTTGGTTAAAATGTCTCTGTTTATGCAGTGTCTGTACCTTCACATAACAATGTCCTTCTGAAATGCATGCACCGCATTAGATGCATGTCTGAAGGACTTTGCAGTGTGAAGATATACTGTGTAAAAACAGACATTGAAACCACAAGTAACTCATACTTCCGAGTCACTCTGGTGTGGACGTGTGTTACTAAGTGCAACATTGAGAGACACCCTGGTATTCAATCTAGGAACAGGCCAACCTGGTGTTAACACCTGGCAACACAGCTGTACCGATAAAGCTATCCCTATCAACAGTAACCACACCATAAACTGTTTCCACCAGCATTCCGTCGTTTGTCTCAGACAGTCTTATTTAAGGCAATGCATAACCTTGAAAGGTGGGTGTCCTGGTAAATACACAGGCTACGGTGGAACATGTGTTGAATACTATAAAATACGTCCCCTGAATCAGAAAGAGGCAGGTCGTCTTCTAGCAAGCGATAAGCCTGAAGACTGTGTGGAACACTCTCCATGCAGCTTTCACTGACCGTATCACTTACAACCCATACAGGCGAAACCACACCATAAACCATTTCCAACAGTGTTCTGTCGTTTGTCTCAGGCTTGTTTAAGGGAATGCATAACCTTGAAAGGTGGGTGTGCCGGTACATACACAGGCTATGGTGGAACATATACTGTAGAATGTGTCCTCTGAACCAGAAAGAGGCAGGTCGTCTGCCAGCAAGCGAAACGCCTGAAGACTGTGTGGAACATTCCCCATGCAGCTTTCACTGTTCGTATCACTTACAACCCATACAGGTCTTATTATCTACGGACTTGCCTGTGCGGCAAAGTTTTTTCGATGGTGTGTCGCTTAGGGCACTATGGTGCAGGAATTTCAGACATCCATCTACCTATTCAGAGATGAAACTACTTTAAAGAGGGTCAGCGATCTACCAGCACCAGTCCAGCCTCCATGTGTAGATGTGGATTGTTTGTGATCGCTTTGTGGGACCAGTCACCCACCCACAGTCCCTGACTGATGAGGCATGTTTGCGGGTGACCCCATCTCCCCCGCTGGAAGACATACAAGGGGCAATGTGGTTGCTACATGATGGTTGCTCCAGCTCACTTCCACATTCCTGTATGGAGGCATGCGACAACATCAACTCTGGCCAGTGGATTAGATGAGGTGGTCCAATTACTTGGTCCGCCCAGTTGCAGGACCTCAGCACTTTTAGTTGCCTACCTGTGCAGGTACCTGACACATGTCGTGTAATTGAAGCCCATCCCGAATTTGGACCCACTGAAACAAAGCATTCATTCTGCCTGTTGTAACTCACGTTCGTTGTTGTGTAATGTAAGCTAAACTGGACAGGTTTCCAATTTTTAACTTCGTGTGTGCTGTACCGGAGATTTACGTAAAAGAAATCGCAACCGGTCGGACACGTCGGGCACACGTGCAGCGTACATGGACCCTGTATACATCAACATCGCGGACTCGCCCTGCCGCAGTAACGGACGGACACCAGGCGACGGTACCAATGCTAGCAGAGGTCGCCACTTCCAAGGGACCTATTCGTGTCCACCATACACTTGACCAAAAAATAGTGCCGCGAGTATTCCGTCACCGGCCGCTATAAGGGTCGGCGCCAGAACTGCACAGGTAAATTCTGCCGGCTTCGATAGCCTCTCGTAGGCTGCGTGCGGGTACTACTCATCCCATCGTCTTAGGACGCTCTTGGAGAAATCCATTCAGACTTCATCAATGTCTTCCTTGATGCAATCAAACTGTATCCAGGATAAACTTTTCTGTTCCTATGTTAGTGGAACAGGCCTGGAGACACTGGAAAGTTTAAGACAGATTGCATAGATAGATAGATAGATAGACAGATAGATAGACAGATACTGGAAGGGGGCTGGAGACATTGTAAGGTTGCAGATAGATAATGGTGAGACAGAGATTTTAAATTTGAAGACATTTCCAGGGGCAGATATGGATTATAACCACAATCTATTGGCTATGATCTGTAGATTAAAACTGACGAAACTGCAAAAAGGTGGCAATTTAAGGTGATGGAACCTGGATAAACTGAAAGAACCAGAGGTTGTAGAGAGTTTCAGAGAGAGCATTAGGAAACGATTAATAAGAATGGGGGAAAGAAATACATTAGAAGAAAAATGGGTTGCTTTGAGAGATGAAATAGTGAAGGCAGCAGAGGATCAAGTAGGTAAAAAGACGAGGGCTAGTAGAGATCTTTAGATAACAGAAGGGATATTGAATTTAATTGATGAGAGGAGAAAATATAAAAATGTAGTAAATGAAGCAGGCAAAAAGGAATACACCAGTCTCGAAAACAAGATCGACAAGAAGTGCAAATTGGCTAAGCAGGGGTAAGATAGGTAATAGGGGTAAGGTAGATACGGCCTACAGGAAAATTAAAGAGACCTTTGGAGAAAAGCCAACCACTTATATGAATATCAAGAGCTCAGATGGAAAACCAGTTCTAAGCAAAGAAGGGAAAGCAGGAAGGTGGAAGGAGTATATAGAGGGTCTATACAAGGGCGATGTACGTGGGAGCAATATTATGGAAATGGAAGAGGAAGCGGAAGGAGATGAAACGGGAGATAAGATACTGCATGAAGAATTTGATAGAGCAGTTAAAGACCTAAGTCGAAACAAGGCCTCAGGAGTAGACAACATTTGATTAGAACTACTGATAACCTTGGGAGATTCAGCCCTGACAAAACTCTACTGAGCAAGACTGTTGAGCAAGACGTATGAGACAGGCGAAATACCCTCAGACTTCAAGAAGAATATAATAATTCCGATCCCAAAGAAAGCAGGTGTTGACAGGTGTGAAAATTACCGAACTATCAGTTTAATAAATCACAGCTGCAAAATAGTAACACGAATTCTTTACAGACGAATGGAATAACTGATAGAAGGTCAGACGGATTCCGTAGAAATGTTGGGACACGTGAGGCAATACTCACCCTAAGAACTGTTTTAGAAGATAGATTAAGGAAAGGCAAACCTACGTTTCTAGCATTCGTAGACTCAGAGAAAGCTTTTGAAAATGTTGATTTGTAATACTCTCTTTCAAATTTTGAAGATGAGAGGGGTAAAATACAGGGAGCGAAAGGCTATTTACAATTTGTACAGAAACCAGATGACAGTGATAAGAGTCGAAGGGCATGAAAGGGAAGCAGTGGTTGGGAAGGGAGTGAGACAAGGTTGTAGCATATCCCCGATGTTATTCAATCTGCATACTGTGCAAGCAGTAAATGAAACAAAAGAAAAATTTGGAGCAGAAAGTAAAATCCATGGAGAGGAAATAAAAACTTTGACATTTGCCGATGACTTTGTAATTCTGTCGGAGACAGCAAAGGACCTGGAAGAGTAGGTGAACGGAATGGACAGTATCTTGAAAAGAGGATATAAGATGATCGTCACCAAAAGTAAAATGAGGATAATGGAATTTAGTCGAATTAAACCAGGCGATACTGAGGGAATTAGATTAGGTAATAATACACTTAAAATAATAAATGAGTTTTTCTATTTTTTAAGGAAAATAACCGATGATGGTCGAAGTAGAGACGATATAAAATGTAGATTGGAAACGGCAAGGAAGGCGTTTCTGTAGAAGAGAAACTTATTAGCATCGATTATGGATTTAAGTGCCAGGAAGTCTCTTCTGAAAGTATTTGTATCGAGTATAACCATGTATGGAATTAAAACATGGATGATAAATAATTTAAACAAGAAGAGAATAGAAGATTTCTAAATGTGGTGCTACAGAAGAATGCTGAAGATTAGATGGGTAGACCTCGTAACTAATGAGGAGGTACTGAATACATTTGGGGAGAAGAGGAGTTTGTGGCACAACTTGACTAGAAGAAGGGATCGGTTGGTAGGACGTGTTCTGAGGCATCAAGTGATCACTAATTTAGTATTGCAGAACAGTGGAGAGTAATAATCGTAGAGGGAGACCAAGAGATGAATACACTAAGCAGATTCAGAAGGATGTAGGCTGCAGAAGCTTGTACAGGATAGAGTAGCATGGAGATCTGCATCTAACCAGTCTCTGGACTGAGGACCACAACAACAACAACAACAACAACAACAACATGTTAGTGTTATTCCCGGCAGCTTCAGCGGACTTAGAATATTTTCCATACAATTGTAGTTGTCTATGAAGATCCTAATTGCGTTACTTCGTCAGACTCTGGAATCACCATACTGTAAAGTCTTCATACCTGAGAAACACTGTATTTGTGATTTCGTTATTATCGTCGAAGCAGACGTTAATTTCCTTGATCATTAAACTTTTGTAAACTTTGACACTGTTTTCACTGTGTCGGTGTGAATGACATATCAGTGTGTGTCTGTAAAGTGATGTGAACTTGAACAATGCAAGTGGCTTGGTGGCGTAAATACTATCTGATAAAAAGAAAAGCAAAATGACTGAAATATTATAACCGTATTGCAATAAACTTTTAGAAAACGTAAAACTGTATCCTATAAAAGCTGTCCCATGAAAGTCGGTATACAGTGCAGTGAACAGTGCTAGAATTGGTGACTTGCAGTTCCAACACACAGCACTGACAGAGTAAATATTCTGCATAAAATTACAAACCGAACTGTGAAAGAATAACTATCCAAAATGCTTCTATGAAAATAACCTGTAAATTAGTGGACGCCAACTGACCAAATAAAATATCAAACATTAAACGATACATACCAAAATGTAACACTGCAGTGTAGGGATAAGACTATCTGCATAAAGAACGAGATCAGGACTGAACTTAAGGTAAGTTGAACTTGATAATAATTTTGTAACTGTGAATTATTCAACGGCGTCCCGATTTTAACTTTAAACTAGCCCTTACAAGTTTTGTGACTTACGTCGTAGCAACGGAAACTTGGTACTGCTTTAAAGTGGTGAAAATAAAAATACAACGCAGCATTAAATACGCTAAAGGAAAGAATATCTGCGGCAGTGCAATACAAGGTCTCGCATCTATACTAAGCAGATCATGCTTCAGTTTGAGCCACTGTGCTCCGCGAAGTGCGATGCGGCGACACACAATTACAAAGCATAATTTTCGTGAGGATACTGTGGTCGAAACTCGAAATGACTGAGATGAGACTAGTATTTAGAATTGTTTTATGAACCTCATTCATTAAAAATTACAATAATCTTTACAAAAAGCACTTCTTGCAAAACATGTGACCCCGCCATGAAATTAATTAATAGAATAGTAAATGTGCGGTGAATCTATAACCCCTCATGCAAGCTAAGTGAGGAGACAACTTTGTTTAATCACGTCTGGACCATCAAACTAACTGACGTGAACCAATAAATAAAAATCATCGAAAATTTGTCTTTCAAAATCTCATCATAAGTCGCACGCGACGAAGCAATGCAGCGACAACGTTACCTGAAAATTTTTATAGTTCTGAAATCAGTCTTACCAAATCATATTCCAAAAAAAGCTACAAACTCTGCACTTGTATCTCTTCGTTCCGTTACTTACTTCCAGACCACAAAGTAGCATTATCAACACTCGTCTGCCACCCACACTTCTCACCAAATACTACTGGCAACGAAAATGCTACATGCAACCAAAGACCTCATTGCTTTTACTCAGAACCTCTGTGGCGTAACATGTCGCCAAAATACACTCCTGGAAATGGAAAAAAGAACACATTGACACCGGTGTGTCAGACCCACCATACTTGCTCCGGACACTGCGAGAGGGCTGTACAAGCAATGATCACACGCACGGCACAGCGGACACACCAGGAACCGCGGTGTTGGCCGTCGAATGGCGCTAGCTGCGCAGCATTTGTGCACCGCCGCCGTCAGTGTCAGCCAGTTTGCCGTGGCATACGGAGCTCCATCGCAGTCTTTAACACTGGTAGCATGCCGCGACAGCGTGGACGTGAACCGTATGTGCAGTTGACGGACTTTGAGCGAGGGCGTGTAGTGGGCATGAGGGAGGCCGGGTGGACGTACCGCCGAATTGCTCAACACGTGGGGCGTGAGGTCTCCACAGTACATCGATGTTGTCGCCAGTGGTCGGCGGAAGGTGCACGTGCCCGTCGACCTGGAACCGGACCGCAGCGACGCACGGATGCACGCCAAGACCGTAGGATCCTACGCAGTGCCGTAGGGGACCGCACCGCCACTTCCCAGCAAATTAGGGACACTGTTGCTCCTGGGGTATCGGCGAGGACCATTCGCAACCGTCTCCATGAAGCTGGGCTATGGTCCCGCACACCGTTAGGCCGTCTTCCGCTCACGCCCCAACATCGTGCAGCCCGCCTCCAGTGGTGTCGCGACAGGCGTGAATGGAGGGACGAATGGAGACGTGTCGTCTTCAGCGATGAGAGTCGCTTCTGCCTTGGTGCCAATGATGGTCGTATGCGTGTTTGGCGCCGTGCAGGTGAACGCCACAATCAGGACTGCATACGACCGAGGCACACAGGGCCAACACCCGGCATCATGGTGTGGGGAGCGATCTCCTACACTGGCCGTACACCACTGGTGATCGTCGAGGGGACACTGATTAGTGCACGGTACATCCAAACCGTCATCGAACCCATCGTTCTACCATTCCTAGACCGGCAAGGGAACTTGCTGTTCCAACAGGACAATGCACGTCCGCATGTATCCCGTGCCACCCAACGTGCTCTAGAAGGTGTAAGTCAACTACCCTGGCCAGCAAGATCTCCGGATCTGTCCCCCATTGAGCATGTTTGGGACTGGATGAAGCGTCGTCTCACGCGGTCTGCACGTCCAGCACGAACGCTGTCCAACTGAGGCGCCAGGTGGAAATGGCATGGCAAGCCGTTCCACAGGACTACATCCAGCATCTCTACGATCGTCTCCATGGGAGAATAGCAGCCTGCATTGCTGCGAAAGGTGGATATACACTGTACTAGTGCCGACATTGTGCATGCTCTGTTGCCTGTGTCTATGTGCCTGTGGTTCTGTCAGTGTGATCATGTGATGTATCTGGCCCCAGGAATGTGTCAATAAAGTTTCCCCTTCCTGGGACAATGAATTCACGGTGTTCTTATTTCAATTTCCAGGAGTGTACCTTTAAAGTGAACAACAAGAAGCTTTTATTTTTGCGGTCACCTGTTTCGGTCAGTTACTGACCATCTTCAGACCTCATACCGTGATAGTAGGCGGGGACGGAGGAAGGAGCAGGCGTTACGCAACTCCACGAACGTCAACTGCTTTGAGCGTAACGCCTGTTCTGTCCTCCGTCGTCGCCTACCATTACGGTATGAGGTCTGAAGATTGTCAGTAACTGACCGAAATAGGTAACCACAAAAAACAAACGTTTCTTGCGGTCAAGACTTTTTATGTTTATTTCAAAGTATGAAGAATGACTGCTGTTCTACACGAGAAACGTTCTCCAAAGTTATTGACTATAAGATTCTTGTTTGAAAATTATATAGTGCACAATTTTGAAGTATGATATATCGAACAAAAATAGAGCTCTTATCACTTTCACTAAATTTTGTTGTTGTTGTTGTTCTTGTGGTCTTCAGTCCAGAGACTGGTTTGATGCAGCTCTCCATGCTACCCTATCCTGTGCAAGACTCTTCATCTCCAAGTAACTACTGCAACTTACATCCTTCTGAGTCTGCTTAGTGTATTCATCTCTTGGTCTCCCTCTACGATTTTTACCCTCCACGCTGCCCTACAGTACTATATTGCTGATCCCTTGATACCTCAGAACATGTCCTACCAACCGATCCCTTCTTCTAGTCAAGTTGTGCCACAAATTTCTCTTCTCCCCAATTATATTCAATACCTCCTCATTAGTTATGTGATATACCCATTTACTCCTGATAACGACGTCCTCCTGAGTAGTCCCCGCCCGGAGATTCAAATGGGGGACTATTTTATCTCCGGAATATTTTACCCAAGAGGACGCCATCATAATTTAACCACACAATAAAGCTGCATGCCTACGGGGAAAATACTAGCACAGCAAGGCCGTTTTGGATAGTGTTACAAGGCCAGACCAGTCAATCATCCAGACTGTTGCTCGTGCAACTACTGAAAAGGCTGCTGCCCCTCTTCAGGAACCACACGTTTGTCTGGCCTCTCAACAGATACCCCTCCGTTGTGGTTGCACCTATGGTACGGCTATCTGTATCGCTGAGGCACGCAAGCCTCCCCACCAACGGTAAGGTCCATGGTTCATTAGGGGGGGGGGGGGGGGAAGGGTTCACTAAATACAAAAAAATAATATAGTAACCTAGTAACCTTACAATATGACGCCATTCAGTTTCAGAATGGCACATCTGAATGTGCGAGTCTGTGGGCGTTGTGTCGTATTCGAGCACACAGGGAGGGGGCCATGTGGAACAATGGTGGTTTATCACAGGACGCCGCGCACTGCAGCAGACTCCACGCATTTCCGGTCATATGTCGATGCAACTTTTGTTCCCGTTATCCTCTCAAGACTCATTCGTGCCGTTTCTGCCCGTTTAGCACAATCACCCTGTATACACACAGGTTGGAACGTAACTCCAATGACAAACTTCCAAAAGTGGTAGTATGGACCAAAAAAGAAAAAAAAAATGTCAACGTCGGAACTTAAATGAATATTTTCAGAGCTATGAGCGCATGTCCATCTTAACTATTATGAAATACATCTCTTCTGCTGAACTGCTCACAGCTCTTAAGGTATGCATTTTAGAGCTCATGCCTACTGGATATTCTTTTCATGCTTTTTCCCATCTTGCCGGATTCTAATGTATGGAAAGCGAAGAGCTTGCAGTAGATGTGTTTCACAAATGGTTCAAATGGCTCTGAGCACTATGGGACTTAACATCTGAGGTAATCAGTCCCATAGACTTAGAACTACTTAAACCTAACTAACCTAAAGGACATCACACAGATCCATGCCCGAGGCGGGATTCGAACCTGCGACCGTAGCGGTCGCGCGGTTCCAGTGGGTGTAAGACACTACAATTATGATATGGCAGCAGCGCGGTTCCGGACTGAAGCGTCTAGAACCGCTCGGCCACAACGGCCGGCTGTGTTTCACAATACCATTGAAGAGAACTAATGCTCATTGCGCTTAAGGGATACATTTTACAGTTCATATTTACTTGACTTTTTTGTATTCTTCCTTACTACCACTTCCGACAGTTTGTCGGTGGAGTTCTAGTGCACCCTATAACTTAGTGTAGTACGAGATTTGTTGTATCGCTGTGTTTTGACAGGGAGAGCGAAACACGGACAATAACCAGTACTTCAGTAGCGAGTGAGCAGTCCTGCTGTGTGGTGGTGTCAGTCAGCACGGGCGAGGGTGGCAATGTTGCTGCAGGAGTACTGGTTATTCTTCGTGTTTTGCTCTCTCTGTAAAAACACAGCGATACAACAAATATCACATTAGGCTAATTTGGAACTGCCCTATCGAATGGGCTCCGAATATTCCATTTCAAATTTTTTTTTTTTTTTTTTTTTTTTTTTTTTTTTTTTTTTTTTTTTTTTTTTTTGTGTGTGTAATGGGGAACTAAACGTCGCATTCCGTTGACAGTGGGTGTTGCAAGAAAGATGTGATGAGCAGTATCTGGGAGGCTGACTCCGGCTACACATTGTAAAAACGAAGTTGCAAACATCTGCCGAAGCACCATACGAATTGCTCCTGAACACTCTTTGAAGAGACACCTTGAATTTGGCATTCAGAGTCTACAGAAAGATGAATATGACAAGCGAACTGTCCATCCGATATGTCCTAATCTGACCTAAAACTTTATTGCCGTGGAACACACCAAAAGAAATACAGTGCGAAAATTTTTGCTACTAAGACACACTGCAGGTATTGTTTTAAAAACTTGATATTTGCCAAATTCGTAGCTCGTCACGCGTCTGGAGATTTGTACACCCTTTCCGTAGCTGTAGCAAATAACGTACGCACAACACGGTGGGCGCATGTCCTTGCTTGACGCCACATCGGTAAACAGATAACACGGCACTACGGCATCGCAAATTGCATAGCGAATTTCAGTTTCCGTTGATAGTTTCTCTGATACAACTGTTCACAGTTACTATTCGCTCGAATTTTCACCTTCTTTAATATCCATAATAAGTAGCAAATTAATGATAATAATTAGCCACCCCTCATGGACTACTATCTTATCGCTGGTGGGGAGTTTTGTGTGTTCAATGATACACTGAGTTATGAAGGTGCAGCTCTGCTCCTGGTAGAGCCACCCATGTCAGACTGGTCAGCTGGTGAGATACCTGACGATGTATAGTCCCCCTAAGGGGCTTCCGTCTTGGGAGTATGCGAATGACAACCACATGAGCTCTTAGCTTAGTCTGACATTACTTCCACTCACTTGTGTAAGGCTTCTTCTGTTTTCTTTCCTATTGGTCTCCCTTGGCCAAATCTTGCTTTTTCAACCCCAATGGTACTAAGTGTCGAGGCCCGAGGGTATGTTTCATTTTCCTCTTCAGTATCGACATTCATGGGTATCGGGCCTCTGAGAACCGTAGTTAAGGTAGTTCGCCTAGGGCTCTTATCCTCCAGGTACGGGGTTCCTCGGTAAGGTTAGCATCCTACCTAGGGAAAAAAATTCTAAGGCTGCTCGCAACAAAAATAATAAGTGTCGGAATATGACGGATAAAAGTATGGTGAACATGGCTCAGAAAAGAACGAAGAACCGGAAAACAATGTACTTAAGAGTTGCCAAGCGGTATATAGCGTCATGGAATATCAAAGAGCAGGAAATGACTATGTAAACTAAAGAGCATAAAATAAGCATATGTGCAGTGACTAAGGTAAAAAGAAAAGACACAGGTACAGTCGTAAATATCTACAAGCACTTGCAGGAATGGGGGGCCAAATTCACATGAAATCTAGTAATAACATTACTGATGTTAACTATAGCAATGAAAGGATAATCTAGGTGACGACGAAAATGAATCTATACATACTTTCTACATACGCATCTGATGTGGGACGACCTGAACAAGAAACTGTAATTGACATTATTCCCAAAACGAGAAAAATCTTACTTATGGGAGATGTCAATGGACGTGTTGGTAATTCTATTATTCCAGGCATTAAACAAAGGTTGAATGAAACAGAAATAAATGGAAATGGAAGAGACCTTATCCATTACTGCACAGTGAAAGATTTACGTATTAATAACACACGCTCGACAATAGGCCGGTGCGTAAATACACATGGAGTAATGAAAGAGGCCAGTGCTTTGTTATTGATTACATCATAGCAAATAGAGAGCCGTTCATCCAAGTCAAATATTAGACGTGAGAACATTAACACCAGCCAATGCGCGATCGATTCGTGGGTTGCTGATGTGTAAATCTAACCTGAAACGTAGACCAAAAAATAAAAAAGGTTGAGAGACTGACTGAAAAAAGGATTAAAATAGAAATAATTGAAGATGAGAGTACTAACATGCCGTATTAAAACAGACTAAAGGAAAAATCCTTAGTAACCCACGCCTAGACGAATAAAATTTAGAAGTTAGATGAACTACTCCCAGATCGAATATACAACAGGCTGCACGAGAGGCTTTGCTTACGAAAAGGGTAAATGTGATAGGCGGTACTACTACATACAGGAAACCATGGTTTAGCCAAGATGTTGAAGAACTGGTTATTACGAAGAAAAAAGCATTCCCAAAATATAGGGCCAGACAAGGTCAAGATAATTATACGAATATCATTCGCAATAGAGTGAACTCGGATATTCGAAAAGTAAAAGCGGATTATTGGGAGCGAAATACAAAAGATATGGAACGAGATCTTTATGGATCACAAATGGTGGATGCTCCACAAGCGAATGAAGGATAGCAATGGACACATTCATATACAAAATGTAAACAAAATTCAGTGAGAAAATTAGTTTCAATTACAGTCTAAGGACGTAAGAAAGGTTAATTGAAACTAGTCACCAAAGCACAGAAAATGACAACCAAATAGACTTTACACTGAAGGAAATATGCAGCGTAATAAAAAACTTAAAAATAGAAAATCTCCAGTGCCAGATGGCATATATAATGGATTACTAAAATATAGGGGCAGGAATTGTATCAATAGCTTGTTGCTTGAAACTTCCTGGCAGATTAAAACTGTGTGCCGGACCGAGACTCGAAGGTAGGGGACGAGGTACTGGCAGAAGCAAAGCTGTGAGGACGGGGCGTGAGTCGTGCTTGGGTAGCTCAGTTGGTAGAGCACTTGCCCCCGAAAGGCAAAGGTCCCGAGTTCGAGTCTCAGTCCGGCACACAGTTTTAATCTGCCAAGAAGTTTCAACGGATTACCGTGCTTTGGCGGCGAAACACAACAGCTAATAGGAAATAAAGTGGATATACACTGATCAGCCAGAACATTATGACCACCTACCTAAAAGACGGTGTGTCCACCTCTGGCAGGATAAAGCCGGCGACGAGTTGTGGCATGGAAGCAGTGAGACCTTGATAGGTCGCTGGAGAGAGCTGGCACCACATCTGCACACATCTCACCTAATTCCAGGGAGGGGGAACCATGAGCTCTGACACCGAGTTCAATCACATTCAAATGTGTTCGATCGGTTTCAGATCTGGCGAGTTAAGGGGTCGCCACTGTGTCCACTCCATCACACACGTGGCCTTGCGACTGGGGCGTTAACTTGCTGAATAATGCCACTGCCTTCGTGAAACATGATCGTCATGAAGGAGTGTAAGTGGTCCACAACCAGTGTACGATACTCCTTGACCGTCATGGTCTCTTGTACAGGCTCCACTGGACCCATGGATGCCCATGTAAGAGTTCCCCACCTGAAGAAAGCAGATATTATCTTCATGAACAATGCCACATAATGAGACCACACATCTGGTCGAGTTTTGTAAATGAGCAAGCATTTCTAGTTCCCCACCACGCTGGGCAGCCTCAGTGAACTTCCGATGTTATCCACAAGGTCATTTATATATATTGTGAATAGCAACGGTCCTACGACACTCCCCTGTGGCACACCTGAAATCACTCTTGCTTCGGAAGGCTTCTCTCCATTGACAATGACATGCTGCGTTTTGTTATCTAGCAACTCCATTGACAATGACTTGCTGCGTTCTGTTATCTAGGAACTCTTCAATCCAATCGCACAATTGGTCTGATAGTCCATAGGTTCTTACTTTGTTCATTAAATGACTGTGGGGAACTGTATCAAACGCCTTGTGGAAGTCAAGAAACACGGCATCTACCTGTGAACCTGTGTCTATGGCCCTCTGAGTCTCGTGGACAAATAGCATGAGCTGGGTTTCACACGATCGTCTTTTTAGAAACCCATGCTGATTCATACAGAGTAGATTTCTAATCTCCAGAAAAGTCATTATACTCGAACATAATACGTGTTCCAAAATTCCACAACTGATCGCCTTAGAGATATAGGTCTATAGTTCTGCACATCTGTTCGACGTCCCTTCTTGAAAACGAGGATGACCTGTGCATGCATGTAACTATCTCGGTATGGGCTTTTGTTGAAGTTTCGAGAACATAACTTCACCGAGGAGTCAAGCAGTATATTGCTTCCTCCTACGTATATCTCGCGAAGAGACCTTGAGGATAAAATCAGAGAGATTAGGGCCCACACAGAGGCATACCTACAATCTTTCTTTCCACGAACAATACGAGACTGGAATAGAAGGGAGAACCGTTAGAGGTACTCAAGGTACCCTCCGCCACACACCGTCGGGTGGCTTGCGGAGTATGGATTTAGATGTAGATAATGCTTCAGCCGCCTGCTTGTCTCCTTCCCGTAGTGCAGGAGTCAACGAACTGTTCCCCTGGAAGACGACGTATTCGTGCCCTCCCATCGACATGATGAACAAAGTATCGGAATTCTTCAGACCGTGCAACGCTCTGCTACTGTACTAGTCCAGTGCCGATGGTCACGTACCTATTTCAGCCGTCGTGTAAGCACTGACACATGCATGGGTCATCAGCTGCAGCGGCCCATCGTTGTGTGTTCGGCGCACTGTACGTTCATTCACACTTGTACTCTGCCCAGCATTAAAGTCTGATGTTAGTTCCGCTACAGTTCGCCGACTGTCCTGTTTTACCAGTCAGCACGGCCCCTCATGTCCGACACCTGTAGTCAGGGATGGCCGCCAAACATCACGTCTTCTGGACGGGTTTCACCTTGTTTTCGCTATGTGCTCAAAACACACCACAGCACTCCTTGAACACCCGACAAATCGTTTATTTTCCGAAATGCTCGTCCGAGCCTCCAGGCTATTAGAATATGCCCACGGTCGAACTCAAATAGATCGTTTTTGTATTTCGGCATAAATGTCTTCAAGGAGTGTGACTGAATGATATTTAAGACTACAAACGGTCGTCAAGCCATCGTCAGGCCATCGTATTTCTAAGATATCATCAGCAGAACACAGTACGACTGCGTCCTGTATTATAGGTTTGGGCTTGCTGCACGTTATAAGATTACGACATGTGAGGCTTTGTTGATCGTTGCATCAGTACAGGACATAATGCAAGAGTATATAATATGTTTTCCTCTACACTGCATTTGGGTGTGAAATGACTGATCAACCAGAAATTATGATGATGTCTTGCGACCCGATTCTGCTACCTTTGCAGCAGTATTTGAAAGAATGTAATCTGTGATTACATTTGAAAATGATGACTCAGTGCATCGAAACTACTTATGTAACCCTTTAAAAATTTCATTGCTTTAGTGACTGTGGCTTGACGACCGTTTGTGTTGTCAAATGAACATATCAAATAGATCGCGCGGCTTCCCCATTCTACACACTGAACAGTTCGCTGACCGATACTACATGCTCCGTGCGTGTGTCTGAGAAGCAATAATTCCTTTTGAGGTGACACTGCTATCTCCTGGACGCCTTTATATCGATAGTAGGTCGATGGTCATAATTTCCTGGATGATCTGTGTATATCGAACATTTTCATTTTGGAGGAACTACGCTGGAACTAACCTAAATTAATTCGGCAAAATCACAGAAAATCTAACACTGGGTGCTGCAGGTACACACTCAGCTTCTTAGAAACATGAGTACATTACCTTAAAAATATGAGTACATTACCTTAATTACAATTCTGTCAGAGACAGCAAAGGACTTGGAAGAGCAGTTGAACGGAATGGACAGTGCCTTGATAGGAGGGTATAAGATGAACATCAACAAAAGCAAAACGAGGATAATGGAATATAGTTTAATTAAGTCGGGTGATGGTGAGGGAATTAGATTAGGAAATGAGACACTTAAAGTAGTAAAGAAGTTTTGCTATTTGGGGAGCAAAATAACTGATGATGGTCGAAGTAGAGAGGATATAAAATGTAGACTGGCAATGGCAAGGAAAGCGTTTCTGAAGAAGTAAAATTTGTTAACATCGAGTATAGATTTAAGTGTCAGGAAGTCGTTTCTGAAAGTATTTGTATGGAGTGTAGCCATGCATGGAAGTGAAACGTGGACGATAAATAGTTTAGACAAGAAGAGAATAGAAGCTTTCTGAATGTGGTGCTACAGAAAAATGCTGAAGATTAGATGGGTAGATCACATAACTAATGAGGAGGTATTGAATAAAATTGGGGAGAACAGGAGCTTGTGGCACAACTTGACTAGAAGAAGGGATCTGTTGGTAGGACACGTTCTGAGACATCGAGGGATCACCAATTTAGTATTGGAGGGCAGCGTGGAGGGTAAAAATCGTAGAGGGAGACCAAGAGATGAATACACTAAGCAGATTCAGAGGGATGTAAGCTGCAGTACGTACTGGGAGATGAAGAAGCTTGCACAGGATAGAGTAGCATGGAGAGCTGCATCAAACCAGTCTCAGGACTGAAGACCAGAACAACAATACAACCTTAATTACTGTATCACCTCTCTTGGTCTCTATGAACGGAGCATGTTCTGTGCTTGCGGAATATATATCACGTGATTTTTGTGAAGAAATCATCACGTTATTGCCGAGGAGTTGGTCCCATAAAACCGCAAAAATCACTTGAGAGTAGCAGGACAGATTTCAAGCCGAACTCCTCACGAATATGACAACACGTGTTGCCAATCATTAATTTTTTTTTTTTTTAAATTTGTGGTAGGGTCTTATGGGACCAACCTGCTGAGGTCACCGGTCACTAAGCTTACACAATACTTAAGCTAACTTAAACTAACTTATGCTAAGGACGACACACACACACACACACACACACACACACACACACACACACATGCCAGAGGGAGGACTCGAACCTCCGACGGAGGAAGTCGCGTGGACCGTGAGAAGACGCCCTAGACCGCGCGGCTACTCCGCGCGGCAATCTTTAATGTCGTTTTCTAGAAGGAGAAAAGTTTTAATGAGTGTAACGGTTTTTCTCAGTGGACTTCGTGGATGAAATATTGTCGGTAGCTGGGCTGGCACAGAATATAAGCTATGCATGACATTCAACACTGTCATTGTCAAAGATGAACTGACTGCCGGAATAGTGTGACTCAGTGCTTACTTTTTTCCTAAGGTAGTCTGCACATGACATTTCCTTCTCGTGCTGTCTGGTTGTTTGCATTACTCTTGGAGTTTAGTGTCATGTTAGTCAATACGTCCTTGTCATACTTGTATTTATGGATAGTGAGGATCTTAATGTCTGTTTTCACCGCGATCGTACAACACCGTTCTGTTTATCAATTCACTGGCTTAGTGACCGGCTTCAGTGTCGAAAGTGTAAGTGATAGTTCGGACCGGGCCATCTGGTTTGTCAAACTTGCTGGTCTGCTATCAAGACCTTGTCTTCGGGACAATACTCTTCCAGAGGTCTGTTTCATACGGTTTGTAGCTGTTTCACATGAGCTTTCACCGAATATCCGCTTGCTGGGAATGTGTATTTGAGGCTTGGCCGTATAAGGTAGAAATACATCCTTGAAGCGATGCTGGAGTCTGTCACATTGTCTTGATATAGTACGTGGCACAGTTCGTGCAGTATAGTGATTGCTGTCTTTCTCGGGTTGTTGTCACCTTCAGGTACCATACAGTTGGCAGATGTCCGTGAGGACGCAAATCGAGTGATGGTCCTATAGGTACACAACCTCTTTTGCAGGCAAATACATAATTAAAATTAAATCTGGTACACAACGTCAGTGCAATATGTAGAAAATTACTTTTCGGACACCAGGTATATAAAATGCTAGACGAGATGTTGGTACACTCCAACAGAGTATTGCATTCAGCTTGTATCTCTGGATACCGAGAAAAAGTTGGTAACCTGCTGTAGAGCGTATTTCTTTTGTATTTGATTTTGGTATATTGTACCACCCTGACAACAACAACAAATATATGAATATGGGGTATGACATGAGTTATATGATATGAAGTCCTGTCTAACAAACAATGGTACAACGCATGAGAATCAAACTTTCAGGCGGAGGGAATATAGTCAGCTATGAGACACCCACGAAAACAAGCAACTAGTTATTCCTGATCACCAAGATAGCAAAATTTCAAACTGGTAACGTCGGATAAACCGTTCGCCGGGTACAAGTCTTTCGATCTGACGCCTCTTCGGCGACTTGCGTGTCGATGGGGATGAAGTGACGCTGGTTAGCACAACACAACACCCAGACACTGGTCGGAGAAAATCTCCGATCCAGCCGGGAATCGAACCCGGGCCCTTGGGACTGACATTCTGTAACGCTGACCACTCCGTGCATCAAACCTACAGTAAACTTTTTTTTTTTTTTTTTAAGAAAAACGCCGTGACTGAAGTGTGCCCTACGAAGATAATATTATGAAATATCTCAAGGAGAATTGTACTTACAGTGTAATTATTTACAAGTGACTTAAGCGAATCTAAGGAAACAACGACAGGCTTTTATACATTAAAGCTGCAAGTACAGCATCTCAAAATGTTCTAAACATACTCTACATTAACAGAAATTAAATATCTATGTAATATAAAATAATATGAAAATTGATACGATATGAAAATTGTAAGCGAGAGATCACAGTAAAGACATTTCCACGAATGAAATTGTGATTCACGCAAAACTCACTACTGACAGTCTGAGTTCACACACAAAGAAAAATTAACTAAGATATCCACATAAAAAAAAACCACAAGATAATAAATCTGCTACAGTTTAAGGTTACGATATGGCATTCACACAGACACACAACTTACGGTGCAAGAACTTTAACTATGTAGAAGGAAGAGAATACAAAATGAAAACTCAACTGAATATGTGGAATATATAATAGGAAGACTACTGCGTTAATGTAGCCATTATTAACATAACGAAATTTATTAACACGCGTTACCAGGTATAAATTCAGATACCTTCATGAAACCGTGGGACTGGCACTCTTGTTGTGACAGATTTATTTTCAAAATACTTTACTGTCAGTATTTTCCTGTGCTTCGAAATAACAGGTAAACAGCGTGCGGTTTATGTCTCCTTTTATTTCTTCTGAAATCCACATAACTTTGTTGCCCCCGCTTTAAATGGAGACGAGTTCAACAATGATTAATACTCATTCGCACCAGGGAAGTAAAACTAGCTTGTTTCTCGTCTAAAATTTTTCAAATGGGGCAGTGTTATAAGTGTGGGTTGGGTCGCAGCGTTGATATACCCCTTGAGGGCGGTCCGGAGGCGTCACTTCATCCTTCCCATATTCCTTAACCATGTCTTGAAACTGGAGGGCGGGAGAATAATGTTCTTTATAGGGCAGTGCAGAGACACTGCCCTCGTATGTCAACTAGTCCATCTTGTCAATGTAAACTAGACCTGCAGTTTTATTTTTTAATTTTTTATGCCCCATTACAGAGGTTCCTGGTATTTGTGGCGAGATACGATCCTTTGGTTTATAAAGTGTTTTCGATGAATCATGGCAGGTAGAATATATTGTAGCGAGAAAATCAATTCCTTTAACACGGTATGTCTACGTACAACAGTGTTCACGTTTTTCATCCCACACACGTTTTTCATCCTACCATCCTACACACGCATATGGATGCTATTATACACGTACGAGAGAGTTACGGGGCGAGTGTGTGCGTGTGTGTATGTGTGTGTGTGTGTGTGTGTGAGAGAGAAAGAGAGAGAGAGAGAGAGAGAGAGAGAGAGACAGAGAGATAGAGATTGTGCGTCGTACATCTCTCCCTTCCGCTCCTAAACGGTGATGGCGAAATTATGGGCCTCCCCATAAATTCCAAAGATATTACTATTCATTTCCATTTGTTACGAATTTGTCGCTTTGATTAATGGTCGGCCGATGTTCTGAAATTAAAAACGACGGCATGAAATGTGTCTCCATGGGCCCAGCGGCCGGTCGCTTCGGCACTCTTTCCCAGAAATCTGGCGCTCTGCGTCATAACTCTGCTCGCGTAACGCACCTGTGCTTAGAGGCTTACGTGGACTTTGATCGTTGACGAGAACCAGTTTAACACCAAAGACTATAGACCAAGAGTTACTTCCCCATTGAACCGAGGCCATTTGTAGTACATCCAGTGAGACAGAACTTGACAAAGACATCAAGCAAAAGTGCACTGTTAGAAAACAGGCAATTGAAATGGTGTCTAGGTGCAAGATTTTCTACTGTTTTCGTTCTGTCCCCAGTTATTTCACATTTTGCACTGGCCTCTTTACATCTGCATAGCGGACTAACGTCATCTGCTATCTCTCTTATATATCTAATGCTGTTTACTTGTCTGTCTGTGACGAAAAGAAATACTGGGTCATGTTGTAGGAAACGGTTCATTGCATATTTAATAATGTCGACGTCTGTTTACAATATCCGATTAGAAATAACGTCACTTTACGCAAGATTTGACAGAGTCAACCCTTTACATCTGTTTAATAATATGCCACAGAATTATGATTTATGTTTCAGGCTTATGTTTGACACTAATTCATTACCTAAGTCCGGAAAAACTCGACGCGGTTTGTGAACTTCTCAGGGATTCTCCGTTCACAACATTCAGAGGTCAACAGGAAGTCCACTATCGATACATCGAGTACGCATGACTTAAAGCTGTTTCATTCTTTAACGTAAATTTTCAAAGACGGAAAATAGTTGCTGATGCAACATGACATACCATTTCGACTACAACAGAAGACAGCTAGTAATTCCCTTCCCTTTTTATTTCTTTTTTGCCTTCTGACTCGTTTGATGCGGACCACCACGACTTTCTCTCTTGTGTCAACCTCTTCATCTCAGAGTAGAACTTGCAGCATTTGTTCAATTTAAAGAAGCTTTACAGAAGCCATGTCTCCGCAATATACTTTCTTTCAGGAGTGCTAGTTCTGCAAGTTTCGCAGGAGAGCTTCTGTAAAGTTTAGAACGTAGGAGACGAGACACTGGCAGAAGTAAGGCTGTGAACAGCCGGCACGGTAGCTCAGCGTGTTCGGTCAGAGAGCCGGTTGGCCTCTGCATTAAAAAACTGAGTGGGAGGATCAACAAACGAACTTGAACGGATGTCACGTGACGTCCGGAAAGACCAAACCACAACGATCAACAACGAACAAAATGAAAAAAAAAAATGGTAGAGCACTTGCCCGCGAAAGGCAAAGGTCCCGAGTTCGAGTCTCGGCCCGGCACACTGTTTTCATGTGCAAGTAAGTTTCGTATCAGCGCACACTCTGTTGCAGAGTGAAAATCTCATTCTCTATCATCATCTAACAAATCCTCAATTTTCTTTTCCATTCTTCTATAAATTATTCTTGTCAGCAACTTGTATGCTTCAGCTGTTAAGTTGATTGTGGAAAAATTCTCACACATGTCGGGTCTTGCAGTCTTCGAAATTGTGTGGATGGTGTTTTTTCGAAAGTCAGGTGATATATCGTCAAACTCATACATTCTACATACCAACGTGAATAGTAGTTTTGCTGCCATTTCCCCCTATGATTGTAGAAATTCTGATGAAGTGGTATCTATCCCTTCTGCCTTATTTGATCTTAAATCTTCAAAAGCTCTTTTAAATTCTGATTTTAATACTGCATCTCCTATATCTTCGATATCGACTGCTGTATCTCCTATCATGCGATTAGACAAGTATTCCACCTTTTAGAGGCCTTCAATGTACTCTCTCCACCTATCGATTCTCTCCTCAGCGTTTAAAAGTTGAATTCTCATTGCACTCTCAATGTTAGCACCCTTGCTTTTAATTTCACCAAAGATTGTTTTGAGTTTTCTATATGCTGAGACTTCTCTCGGAAATCATTTCTTTTTAGACTTCTTCACATTTTTCATGCAGCCATTTCGTCTATGCTTCCCTGCACTTCCTACTTATTCCATTCCTAAGCGACTTGTATTTCTGTATTCCTGAATTTCCCTGAAGATGTTTTACTTCCGTCTTGCATCAATCGCTGAAGTATTCCTTCTATTACCCCTGCTTTCTTCGCATTTACCTTCTGGTCCCTAAGTTATCATGATTGCCTTTTATTTTGAGACGTCCATTTCTCTTCAAATGAACTGCCTACTGAACTATTCCTTATCACAGTGTCTACAAACTCAGAGAACTTCAAACGTATCTCTTCATTCCTCAATATTTCTTTATCCGACTTCCTTGTGCATTGATTCTTCCTGACTAGTCTCTTATACTTCAGTTTACTTTTCTGTCCAAGAAACTGCGATCTGAGTCTATATATCTGCTCCTGGGTACGCCTTAGAATCCAGTATCTGATTTCGGAATCTCTGCCTTATCATGACGTATTCTAACTGAAATCTTCCCGTATTTCCGGGCCTTTTCCAAGTAGATCTCGTCCTCTTGTGATTCTTGAAAAGAATATTCGCTATAACCACCTGAAATTTATTGCAGATCTCAATTAGTCTTTCCCCTCTCTCGTTTCTAGTACCAAGTCCATATTCTCCCATAACCCTTTCTTCTACTCCTTCCCCTACAAGCGCATTCCTTTACTTCATGAGTATTCGAATTTCATCTCCCTTTACTTACTGAATTACCCGTTCAGCACTCTCATATATTTTCTCTATTTCTTCATCTGTGGCTTGCGACGTCGGCGTACCTGAACTATCATTGTTAGTGTACGTTTGCTATCGATGCTGATGAGAACACACGTATCACAGAACTGTTCAGTAACCTATACCAATAAACCTACATGTATTTATCCGGCAACATACTATTATATTCTTCTCTTATGGTTTTCAATTTTGAAACTATTCTTGATTTCTCTTGCGTTTATTGATAGAACCATCATATGTTCGGAGGGAGATAATGGGTTTCGGGGTGAATGGGGAGGGGGCGGGTGAGGGGGGGGAGAGGTAACTTCGCTGAGATAATGCTGACAAACCCGTTACGAAAACGCTGCATGCTCAGTTATGGACATTACTTTAGACACAACCTATAGAAGAAATTAAACTACGTCAACCGTTGAAAGACGAGAATTCTTCGATTCAGCCAGTTTCTCATGTTATTCGACTAAAAGTGAATTAATGAAAATATTGACGTAAATACACGGGTTACTTTTCGTGCACGTAGCTTAGAGAAAAAAAGATTGAAGATTCGTATCCTGCGCTTCAAATGTTGTTATGATGTTATAGTTTAAAGACAAGCGGCCATTTTTCTATGAGTCTGACTCTCATCTCCCTTTGATGAAGTTTCAACACAGATGCCGCTTCGACACTTCGCCAAGAGATGGTAAGAATGACAGTCATCAAAACGTCACTCTCTTTCGATCGGCTCCCTCGATTGCAAATTGGAGAAGTTTCGATCAAGTACTATTGATTAATTTTCGTTTTGATTCCCTATTAATTTTTCTGGCAGTATTATGGACAGTTTTGCCTTTCATGTATACAGCACTAACGTCATCGCGTCAACCCAGTCGACTGAGTATGTTGTAAACATGATTCGCTAGTGTGAATATCCAACACACTGTTAGGGATTTCTTTTTATATTATGATTCACTGACCCACACATTACATTAAGAGTGTTTTGTCTAACGTGTGAATTAGCAGTCGTATCATTATGGGGTACAGCTCGCTTGACTATGGAACAATGACGTGCACCTCTCTAAAAGAGCCTGCCAAAGAAGAAGATGGGCAGTTATAACACGTGTGCCACATGTTTTATTAGTGTAACCGTTACTGTGCTTGTGAGACAACTTTTTCATCTTAGAAACACGGATTTCGTTCATTTTCGAGTTTTTAGTCAATTTCTTTATTGACTGGAAGCTTCAAAACCTGAAAAAATGTCATGGACCTATACCCTCAGAAATGACAATGTAGCAACATATTTTAAAGAGAGTATGATGTCCACGAAAGTGATGGATTTATTGGTCCACGTATTTACGTTCATTGGAGCTCGAAAATTTCCTTCTTCTTCCATCTATCTAAAGCGTGTTCGGAAATTCCCGTTACAAACTTCTAGAGGGGAGTGAGTACATAATATTTCGAATAGGAACCCATGTTCGTAAAAGTACCGTTTCTACGACAGTTTCAATTCAGATGTTTGATTAATCCACTTGTAATTGAAGAATTAAATTAGGCGTGACGCAGTGCAAATTAATAGGTAACAGTTTGAAAGGAACCATAACGAAACATCCTTTTACCACTTAAGCACATTTGTTTGTATGAAGACTTAAATATTACGTGTATACATTATTCCTAAACAAAACAGAACCAAGGATACTGTACGTACAGAAGTACTGATGCATTAAAACAGCTGCTCGATGTGGCGACCACCAACGTTGTTACAGACTTTGTACCTACAAAGTATGTTTTGGTACACACTCTTCATCCTACTTGGTGTGTCTTCAGTTACCAGTGCAGCGGCCAGAACTCGTACCAGCGTATTTTCCTCTGTCTCTACAGGAGTCTCGTAAATTAAACTTTGCGTACTAGCCACAGGAGCTATTCCATAGGTGTTACATCCGACGACAGCAGGGGTCACGGAGTTGGACCACCTCCACCTATCCACCTTTCACCACATCGTCTGTTGAGATGTCTCTGAACAGCACGTGTGATGTGAGGTGGTGCACCATCACGCTGAAACTACATTTTCTGACGAGCATTTCGAGGCAGTCGTTGACTTCTTGTATAGCCCATTGCATACCAGGACAAGCAAATCTGTGATCTGAACAGAAGTTCCCCGTCACTGTGAATTTCATGCCATTGCCATGTAGCAGTGAATAGCAAAACTCCTTGGAATTGTGTAAGACCTCTCCGACTGCAGATCTAGGTCGGCTGCATCGGTAGCTAGCAGCTCCCAGCACTGCCACGAAATGTTACTCCAAACACCGGTTTCAGTATGGAACAGAGACCATCTGTGCTTCCTCAGAACTTTCTTGGCGTACAGTTAAAATCGTTTAAGTTATATGAAAATGGTTATATTCAGTTCCTTTACACTGTTTTCTGAATTTTAATTATAACTCTGTCCAGTAGCTTGTAAACAAAGTTAATGCTGTGTCCGACAAGTCGTCCATTTATCGATATTTCGCACTCAGTGCGCTAAGACGGGGCGGCTAGCTAGTTTGTTATTAAACATTAGACATTTAGTAAATCGATAATTTTGTGCGCAGCGGTAGGAGTAAACCACGGCATCTGTCTTATGACATAAGAAGGCCGGAGGTGCCTGAAACCGGTAAATTTATTTTGAAATTGTTAAGGTGGTGGCGGAAAAATTATTTTCGAAACATAAGATTCATCACAGTTTGTGATACTGGAATTACGATGTACTTCATTGAATGTGTTCGGCGATATCGTTTGAGGTTAAACTATGGCCTGGAGCTGTTTTTGTTGGGATCTTTTGTCTCGACCGATGGAAAGTGAACGGAACTGTTTGTGGAAACTGTCTAGACAATGAAATGATTCTCACGCCCTGGCAACAGAGTGCGGTACTTCCTGTATTAGCGCAGCATTGCACGGGGGCGTTCCATAAGTAATGCAAAAGTTTTTTCCTGAAAGTAGATTCCATTACACCATATTATTCCCCACTCTTCTTGCTACAAATTACAAATAAGCCTTACGCCACTTTGCTAGGACGGCTTGTGTGCCCACATAGTAACATTCTGCTGGTCGACGTCGAAGCCAAAGTCTCGCTACGTCAATAACCTTCCCCTCATCTACGTACTTCTTCCCGAAGAGTGCGCTCTTCATTGGGCAAAACAGACGAAAGCCCCAAGGTTAGAGATACGGGCTGGAAGAGAAAGAACAGCCCAATGAAATTTTGTGAGTTTCTCTAGGGTGCGCAGACTTGAGTGAGACCTTGTGTTGTCATGAAGAAGACAAATTCTTTTTCATGTTTGTGGCGGCGAACAAGCTGAAGTCGTTTCTTCAGTTTCCTGAGGAAATCACAATACAATTCAAGGTAGATTGTTGCACCATGAAGGGGCGGGGATATCAGAATAACCCCTTCAGTAGCACTGAAGGACGTCGCCATGACTTTACCAGCTAAGGGTGCAACTTTGTTCTTTGCAGGAGAGGTGGTCTGGCACCATTGCAAGGATTGTCGTTTTGTTTCCGGTTCGAAGTGATGAACCCGTTACATCGCCTGTGACGACGTTCGACAAAAATCAACACGTTCAGCCTCACACTCCGGAAGCAATTCCACGCCGGTGGTCCTTTGTTGCTCTTTATGGTGTCGTGTTAGGTGTTGGGGGGTGGGGCGGAGGAACTCAGCGAGCACACACTATTTAGTACCCAAACTGGTATGTCAGAACTACCGACAGAGACGTCCAGTTGTGGAGCGACGTGTTTGACTGTGATCTGTCGATCACCTCGAATGAGAGTGCCAGTACGTTCCAACACTGCGGGAGTCACAACTATGCGCGCCCAATCGGCACGCGGGAGATAGGACAGGTTTACACGACCTTGTCGCGATAATGGCAGGCGTCTCGCCCAACGACTCACCGTGCTTTTGTTTACTATCGGGCCTCCGTAGGCATTCTGAAAGCTCTTATGAATATCTGCGATGCTCTAGGTCTCCGCCAAAAGAAACTCAGTGACAGCTCTCTGCTCGGAACGCACCATTCTGAAGGCTACGTATTGCGCAGCCACCAATCGAAAATCCAGAGAACTATATTGTCTGAGGCGGGAATATTCCACTGTGATCAGCAACAAATCCCGCATTTTTGCAGCTGAAACTATTCGAGAAAAAATATGTGTTTGCATTACTTATTGAACGTTGCCCCCATGTTCGAAGCAAGTGTCACGGCTTCGTTGTTGGATCTGTGGGAATGGCACCATAAAAACACAAACTTGAAACTTCCTGGCAGATTAAAACTGTGTGCCGGACCGACACTCGACCTCGGGACCTTTGCCTTTCACGGGCAAGTGAAGTGCTCTACCAACTGAGCAAGCCAGGCACGACTCACGCCCCGTCCTCACAGCTTGGAGACCATGGTCCATGAATGTAGTTGCATAATTAAAGCTAAACAGTATTAATAAGTAAAAAGGAATTACACAAAAATAAAGGACACTCTATCATTAGTTACGAATTTCCCATTTGCTACCCTAAATGTGTGTTCTGATAGGTAATAAGTCAACAGTCCATAGATTGTTTATATTGAAAGGCACTAATCCTCTATAATTTTAACCTGTAGATTCCAACATTAATGCCATGAAAATATTCTCCTCTGTATGAAATTTGACACATAAATGAACAACAACAAAATATGACAACAATGCGAACATGCAACATCTGACTATTCTTAGTAAAATACAACGAAGTGGACGAAATTTCGGAGCGGAACAGAAACAGTAATGGGGCCCGTTTGGTAAGTTAAATCTAGATAAACTGGAACCAAGATCTTCTAACTGCCCTGAGACAAGCTATCATCGTAAATGTATCGTTCCTTATAAGAAAGATAAGTGCAAAGCAGATGTTCTAATACTTTACGAATGGAAATAAATCATTTGAACGCTAAATCTCAGAGCACTCCTCGTTGCATGACATGTGTCGAAGATCACTGCAACACCCACTTACATTACTTAGCTAAAAATTGCAAATTGGAAAACAATATGCCTCCTGAAGGGAGTTTCGAGAAATATTTTGGCTGCTGAAGGCAGGTTAGTTGAACTATATTTGAAATAGTTTGCACGTGAACGTCTTGCATGCATGAACAAAGCTTACATGAGTACATGTGGGAATATGCATCGAAGATCGAACGACTGAAAAATGATTTTGTAAGCGAAAGAATTTAGTAAAGCCTTGCATTTAAACTTAGTTGTTGACACAGAAGCACGCGAATAGCGCGTAAAAATGTCCGATGGCGGACATATGGCTGTACAGAACCGCACATTTGCAAAAGACAAAAAAAAAAAAAAAACTGTATATTTATGATAATCCCATTAGTATCATTTAAACATTTTGAAATCAATGTGAAAAGTGCCCAAATAGGTATTGATGTTCACGTATTCTAAAAAAGACAGGAATCGGACAAAGAATTGTCGTTCTCCAAACAAATACGCAACTGCAAAAGCACGCCCCGTAAATAAACCAGGAAAAACCCGTAAAACAGAATTATGCAAGTGCAGCACCAGCAGCTAACGGTCTCGCCGATAATCCTGGACGGCGCAGCTTTAAAATGGCTAACTCAAAAGCACGACACAAATGTCCATATTTTACAAGTTGGCAGCGGGCAGAACGATGTTCACAGCGTCAGGCGAAAATTCAGAATAGAGAATAATTTGTCCGGCAGACCACGTGTCCCGCCCGAACAGAAAGCCTCGTCGCCAATCAGTATGGTTGACCGGTTAGACTCCGCGTTCAAAATACTGATTAAAGAGGTGATTTACACTACTTAGCCAAAGACAACATTACTCTAGCAGAGGTAAAGCACTGACTAGAGAATCTGAGTCACTTGAAGGGTTTGCAGGCCGGTGTGGCCGTGCGGTTCTAGGCGATTCAGTCTGGAACCGCGTGATCGCTACGGTCGCAGGTTCGAATCCTGCCTCGGGCATGGATGTGTGTGATGTCTTTGGGTTAGTTAGGTTTAAGTAGTTCTAAGTTCTAGGAGACTGATGACCACAGATGTTAAGTCCCATAGTGCTGAGCCATTTGAACCATTTGAACCACTTGAAGGGTTTGGAACTGACTTACTGGCACATAACGTGAAAATCATTTATAGGAGACGGCTTTCAAGAAATACCTGTGTTGGTAGTATCAGATCTTGAAAAGGTAGTACAATAGAAATAAAGAGTTTCAAATCATCGACGACAGATGGTGTAATAGTGTATGTACTGCCAACATACAGATAACTGTCTGTTGTTAACAGTTTACGTCTGATGGAAAAATTACAGTTACTTACGTTTTAATTATGACCATGGTGTGTGGTCTCCTCACTAGTCAATTGATAATGTGGCTTGACTTTGACACGATTTGAATGACTGTAAATTTTTTAATTGCTGGCATGTAATGGCTTTTGGTTTTAATGTCATCGAAAGACCTAAGTGTGTACTGGTTACAATGTATTAAATCATTACTATATATTTCATATTTCAATTATTTCCTCGTGATCAATAGGTTTAACACACAAGAGTTCTTTTTGAGCGGTGTGCTACTCAGTAAGCTTTTCTGGTTTTGTTGTCATCCTTCATGAGACACTGCATACTTGCGGGCTACTTAGTATCCCTGTGTGTGATTGTTTCATGGCAGTACACGATATATGACGCATTCGCATATGAATGTTTGCATCACGAACAGTTTCCTTGTGGGCGTCTTTCATACGTTCTATATATGTGGGTCATACATTCGGTTTATACCACGTGTTGGACGTTCATGTTATAGATATGACATAGTGTATGCCCCCCATCTGTCTACAAATAAGCATTTTATACTCTGACACCACACATAGGTCATGTTTCTTCTTTTTGCTTTTTTTACAGTTATTTTGTATTACAGTAATTTATTTCTATGTTGTGCAGATAATGCATGTCCAACTGTCAAATAAAAATCATGAATAGTATTTAAAGAAGTTTTAAGGGGGGCAGGAAGTCAAACGTGTCGATTTGGAGCAGGAGAGGCACCACAAGGCATTTTTATTTCCACTGTGTATACTTTCACAAATAAATTCTTACAACTTTGTCAGCACGACCAGGAAGGATTCAAGATTCAAATTGCTAGCAATTAAAGTTCAAAAACATAACCAAATAATTTTTTTTTACAAGTGAAATTTCATAATTTTTTCACTTACTATTGGCTACGTTTGTTGCTATAGGTACGCTTTTCTTTATAAGTAAGAGAGATTCTTCGATGAATTTTGCACAGCATGCAAACCATACTTACAGGTGTATGAAACTCTAGAATTTATTTAATTTATGGAAAAATGAATGAGCTGTTACATTTAAACATCATGTTTAGAAGAAATTCAAATTTTATAATTATTTATCTCAACTTTTACCACAGATTTTAATAGATTTGGAAAATTCTAAAGTTTTGCATTAAGGAGTTCGTGTTTAATAAGCAGTGGAAAATTCGTGGAAGAACCTCTCTTAAGCCGGCCAGTGTGGCCGAGCGGTTCTACGCGCTACAGTCTGGAACCGTGCGACCGCTACGGTCGCAGGTTCGAATCCTGCCTCGGGCAGGTTAGTTAGGTTTAAGTAGTTCTAACTTCTAGGGGACTGATGACCTCAGACGTGAAGTCCCATAGTGCTCAGAGCCATTTGAACCATTTTGAATCTCTCTTACTTATGAAGAAAAGTGTACCTATAGCAACAAATGAAGCCAATAGTAAGTGAAAAATTATGAAATTTTACATGTAAAAAATTTATTTCCTTATGTTTTTGGGCTTTTACTGCTACGAGTGTGAATCTTGAATCCTTCCTGGTCATGCTGACAAAGTTTTATGAATTTATTTGTAAAAGTATAGACAATTGAATTTAAAATGTCCTGTGGTGTCTCTCCTGCTCCAAGTCGGCCCGTCTGACGTCGTACCCCCCTTAATAGATAGTATAATTGTACAATGTACTGAGTGTACATTCGTGATGGTACATTTTAGATATGTGACAATGGATGCATCTGTTCCTTCGGTCAAATGTTCTGTGTATATTCATTTGTAGAGCCTTGCCGTTGTTCTCATTCTGTTTTGACCTGTTTCTGTGTAACTTGATTGATAAGGTGATAATGCTATATTTAATGTTTTATGCATACAGGCCTGAAGATGACGCCATGAAGCGTTGAAACTGGTTGCGACAAAATAAATTAAAATCATAAGGACAGCTGTAGGTGTTTTTATTTTTTGTCACGATAGTAAACGGCCGTCGTCCCAGGATAATCCTGCTAAAAGGATTGACATACAAAAGGATGATTAAATAGTGATCTTCAAACAGTCCTAGTCGCTGTTTTATGTATTTGTGGTAACAACTCTCAGTTAAACCATATTCAGACCAACGGAATCTCCGTGGTGAAGTATCAGCTTTGGCAACAGCGATGAAGTAATACTTAGTGCAAAGCGCCAGTCACCTGAGTAAAATAAACAACTTCTCAACTTACAATAATCATAAAGGATGCACGAGAGAGCGACAGAGATAGTATTAGATTGTTCGATGACTGTATTATGCTCTTCAAGAAAAATTCGACGTTTGAGGATAGTCGGGTAATGAACAATGATGAACACTGAGGTGAAATAAGTTATGAGGCACCTCCTAATATCGTGTCGGAGACTCCTTTTGTCGCGCCAAGTGTAGTAAATTGACGTGGCATGGACTCAAAAAGTCGTTGGCAGTCCTCTGCAGATATATTGAGTCATGTTGCCTGTATAGCCGTCCATAATTGCGAAAGTATCGCCAGTCAAGATTTTGGGTGCGAACTGACCTTTCGATTATGTTAGATGGGATTCGTGTCAGGCTATCTGGGTGGCCACATCATCATCTCGAGTTGTCCAGAATATTCTTAAAACCATTCACGAACCATTGTGGGCCGGTGACACACAGTCCTCCATAAAAATTACGTAATTGTTTGGGAAAATGAAGGCCATGAAATTCTGCAAAAAATGGTCTCAGAATGCCGAA
Source organism: Schistocerca serialis cubense (assembly GCF_023864345.2). Lineage (NCBI taxonomy): Eukaryota > Metazoa > Arthropoda > Insecta > Orthoptera > Acrididae > Schistocerca > Schistocerca serialis. The sequence goes on from NC_064645.1 coordinate 155,415,684, forward strand.
CATAACCTTTTCCAGTCATAGTCGTTTCAGTAGGACCAGAGGATCCATGCCATCTAAACGCAGCCCACACTATTATGGACCCACCACCGGCTTGGAAAGTTCCTTGTTGGTAACTTCTATCGAGGCTTCGTAGGGGCTGCACCAACGGTCGAATGTTACCATCAGTTCTTAGCTATTGAAATCGAGACACATCTGAACAGGCCACCATTTTCCAGTCGTGTAGGGTCCAATCAATATACCTGCGAGCCCAGGAGAGGCGCTGCAGGTGATATGGTGCTATTAGCAAAGACATCGTCTGCTGCCATAGCCAATTAGCGACAAACATCTCTGTACTGTCCTAACGGATACGTTCGTCGTACGTCCCGTGTTGATTTGTGTGTTATTTCACGCAATGTTGCTTGTCTGTTAGCACTGACAACTCTACGAAAATGCCACTGCTCTCGGTCGTTAAGTGAAGGCCGTCGAATACTGCGTTACCCGTGGTGAGAGGTAATGCCTGATATTTGGTATTTCGCGGCAGATTCTGGACAGTGTGGATGTCGGAATATTGAATTCCCTAACGATTTCCGAAACAGAATGTTCCAAGCGACTAGCACCAACTACCATTCTGCGCTCAAAGTCGGGTAATTCTTGTCGGGCAGCCATAATCGCGTCTGTAACGTCTTCACACGAATCACCCGAGTAAAGGTGACGGCTCCGCTAATGCACTGCCCTTTTATACCTTGTGCACGCGGGTCTACCGTCATCTGTGTATGTGTATATCACTATCCAATGACTTTTGTCACCTCAATGTAATGAATATGAATAAAGAAGCACAAACAAGGGAAACAATTTGACACCGTCCGATTGTAAGATTAGTAGTGAATTTTTGGACCCTGTTACATAATTGAAATACCGAGGATTCTAAGGAAATTACTACTTGCTACAGTGTGCTACGTCCGCAGCTCGTGGTCTCGCCGTAGCGTTCTCGCTTCCCGAGCACGGGGTCCCGGGTTCGATTCCCAGCGGGGTTAGGGATTTTCACCAGCTTCAACGTGACTGGGTGCTGTTGTGTCAGCATCGTCATTCATCCTCATTACGGTCGGAGGAAGGCAATGGTAAACCACCTCCGCTAGGATCTTGCCTACTACGGCGCTGCGGGTCTCCCGCATCGTACCCGACACTCTGTCAAGGAGTATGGGACCACATCATCATCACAGTGTGATACCATGTGGAAAGAACATTGCGAGTCACTATAAGACTTCGATATGCTGAGAGAGTTCTGTGAAAGTGTGATGGATCTTTGAAGGTATGGGGAGAACGTACGGGGAGCTTAGGAAAAAACCTGACATCATTCTCAAGAAAACTCGTTGAGTAGGATTGGTATGCAAGGACGATTACAACATTCTCCTGCCCTCGTACAATATCTCACTTGTGGACCGTTGACTGAAAGCCGGGAAATTGGGCCGGTTATTGGAGAATCTTTTGTGCGTCGCATCGAATAAGATAACAAGTGGGTAATGTACGAGTATGTACGATGGACTCTTCTTATGGACTGCATAGTGAGATACGTGATGCAGTACAAAGATGTAGTTGTAGAATTGTTAAAATGTAGAAAAAGAAATGGTTAACTTACGAACTGTTTAGTGCATGAAAAGACAGAGTGAGAACAATGTGGGAGTGAAAAAAAAATGGTTCAAATGGCACTGAGCACTATGGGACTTAATATCTGAGGTCATCAGTTCCCTAGAACTTAGAACTATTTAAACCTAACTAACCTAAGGACACCACACACATCCATGCCCGAAGCAGGATTCGAACCTTCGACCGTAGCGGTCGCGCAGTTCCAGACTGAAGCGCCTAGAACCGCTCGGCCACTGCAGCCGGCCGGGTGTGAAAAAAGACAACGTAAAAACGCAAGGGTTTTAATGATGCTTTATGGTTGTGGATATCTGACACTAAAACCACAAACCACAAATGTAAGAAAAAGAGATGAGGTTCCTTCCGGAATTAGGGGAATAAGGATTACTGGACAAGTGAAAACATGAAACTAGAATTGAATACATTAAACCTGAATCGAGAAAAGATGTACGTTGATTAGTCCACGGATGTACATTGATTAGTCCACGGATTTAATAACGTTTTGGTTCAGCTCTGAAGATCAGTACAGCAGCTATTCTACGTGGCATCGATTCGACGTGTCCTTGACAGGTCTTCAAAGCTACGTGGCGCCAGATGTGTACGCACATGTCACGCTATTCCCATAAATTATGAGCCGGTGGGTTGTGGACAGGGACATCTCGTCCGAAAGCGTTCGAGATGTGTACCGCTGGGTTTAGATCAGGTGAGTTTGGTAAGCACGATATCAACGTGTGTTTATTATCACGCTCATAAAACCACCACAACACGATACTGGATTGTATCTGTTGGAGGATGCCAACGCCAGGGAAGTCGTCAAACACAGAGAAATGCATGTGAGTCACAATAATGTTTACTTAATTCGCAGATGTCACGTTGCTATCGATCAGTATTACAGATCAGATGGAAACCATTGCGTATTCCGAGCTACTGTTTACTTGTATAGTGGCGTATCCAGACAGGGTTATCGATCTGGTGCCACAAAAAACGTAACGTGATTCATGAGAAGAGTGGAACGGTTTCATTGACCCACGGTCAAAACACGACGAACCCGTGCGCACAGCAACCGTAATTGAGAGTGAGTAGGGATCAACATGGTACACATAATGGTCGTCTACTGGGGAGAACCATGTTCAACAGTGTGCTCTTAACCATGTTCATGCACAGGCGGATGTGTCATCTGATCTGCCAAAAATCGCTGCCTGTCGTGCTTTACAGAGTGGACAAGTAATCGAAACGTCCTCGGTCCCAGGTTCGAATCCCGCCACTGCTTAAATTTTGACTAATAATCATCATTAGCGGCCGAAGACTTCCAGCATAGGCAGTCACCCTCGCTCTGCCAACGACCTCATCAAAAAGGGCGGAGGAGCGGACGGAGATTCAGGGCACTCTCTTGTCCTAGGGGTGGGAAATTACCCCTAAAGGCGGAAGAGTCAGCAACGGTCAACGGCAGGGGGATACAGAAGGTAATAGAAACCACTGCATTAGACACATGTGGCCTGTAATTGATAAGTGTCACGGTGATCGCTCCATTGGCAAAAGATTACGGAATAGTCCCCCAATCGGATCTGCGGGAGGGGACCGCCAAAGGGGAGGTGACCATGAGAAAAAGATTGAATAATCAACGAAGGAGCCTGAACGTGTGAGGGAAATTAGAAAATCTGAAAAGAGAACTGCAAAGGTTCAGTCTAGATGTAGAGATGTAGTAGGAGTCAGTGAAGTGAAGTGGAAAGCAGATAAGGATTTCCGTCCGGATAATTATAGGGTAATATCAACAGCAGCAGAAAATGGTATAACGAGAGTAGGATTAGTTATGAATAGGAAGATGGGGCAGGGAGTGTGTTACTATGACGAGTTCAGTGATAGGGTTGTCTTATCGGAATCTATAGCAAACCAACACCGACAAAGTATATATGCCGACGTTGCAAGTTGAAGATGAAGTCATAGAGAAAGTATGTGAGGATATTGAAAGGGTAATAGAAAATGCATTAGTCATGGGAGACTGAAGTGAAGTTGTAGGGGAAGGAGGAGGAGGAGGAGATTAGTATTTAACGTCCCGTCGACAACGAGGTCATTAGAGACGGAGCGCAAGCTCGGGTGAGGGAAGGATGGGGAAGGAAATCGGCCGTGCCCTTTCAAAGGAACCATCCCGGCATTTGCCTGAAGCGATTTAGGGAAATCACGGAAAACCTAAATCAGGATGGCCGGAGACGGGATTGAACCGTCCTCCTCCCGTGTAGGGGAAGGTGTAGAAGAAAAGATTACAGGAGAATGTGGGCTTGGGACAAGGAATGAGAGAGGAGAAAGACTAATTGAGTTCTGTCACAAGTTTCAGCTACTAATAACAAGTACTCTGTTTAAGAATAACAAGGGGCCGCGCGAAATTAGCTGAGCGGTCTTAGGCGCTGCAGTCATGGACTGTGCGGCTGGTCCCGGCGGAGGTTCGAGTCCTCCCTCGGGCATGGGTGTGTGTGTTTGTCCTTAGGATAGTTTAGGTTCAGTAGTGTGTAAGCTTAGGGACTGATGAACTTAGCATTTAAGTCCCATAAGATTTAAAAAAAAAAAAAGAAAAAAAACAGGGGAAGGAGGTATACTTGGAGAAGACCGGGTGACACGGGAAGATTTCAGTTGGATTACATCATGGTCAGACGGAGATTCCGAACTCAGATACTGGATTGTAAGGCGTACCCAGGTACAGATATAGCCTCAGATAACAATATAGTAGTGATCAAGAATAGGCTGAAATTTAAGAGATTAATCAGGAGGAATCAATATGCACGGACGTGGGATATAGAAGTATTAAGTAATGACGAGACACGAAGTTCTATAAGGCTGTAGATGGAGCGATAAGAAACAGCTCAATAGGCAATACAGTTGAAGAGGAATGGACATCACTAAAAAGGACCATCACAGAAGTTGGAAAGAAAAACGTAGGTAAAAAGAAGGTAACTGCGAAGAAATCATGCTCGCTGAGGATTGAAATAATTAGGAAGTGCAGGAAAGTTAAGGCGAAATGGCTGAATGAAAAATGTGAAGAAATCGAAAAAGAAATAATTGTCTTAAGGACAGAGTCACCATACAAGAAAGACAAAACAGCTTTCGGTGACATTAAAAGCAAGTGTAGTAACATTAAGTGCAACGGGAATTCCACAGCTAAATGCAGAGGAGATAACGGATAAGTGTAAAGGGAATAGGGGACACAGTATTAGAATCAGAGTTGGAGGACATAAGATCAAATAAGGCAGAAGGGATAGACAACATTCCCTCAGAATTTCTAAAATCATCGGGGGAAGTGGCAGCAAAACTTCACGCTGGTGTGTAGAATGTATGAGTCTGGCGACATACCATCTGACTTTCGGAAATGTATCATTCACACAATTCCGAAGACTGCAAGAGCAGACAAGTTCGAGAATTATCGCACAATCAACTTAACAGCTCACGCATCTAAGCTTCTGACAAGAATAATATATAGAAGAATGGGAAAGAAAATTGAGGATGTGATAGGTGAGGATCAGTTTGGCTTTAGAAAAGTTAAAGGCACGAGAGAGGCAATTATGACCTTGTGGTTGATAATGGAAACAAGACTGAAGGAAAATGAAGACTCGTTTATAGGATTTGTCGACCGGGAAAAAGTGGTCGACAATATAAAATGATATAAGGTGTTCGAAATTCTGAGAAAAATTGGGGTAAGCCATAGGGAGAGACGGGCAATATACAGTAAGTACAAAAGCCAAGAGGAATTAATAAGGGTCGACGACCAAGAATGAAGTGCTCGCATTGAAATGGGTGTAAGATAGGGATGTAATCTTTCCCCCTACTCTTCACTCTGCACATTGAGGAAGCAATGATGGAAATAAAAGGAAGGTTCAAGAGATGGAATTGAAATTCAAGGTGAAAGGACATCAATGATACGATTTGCTATTCTTAGGGAAAGTGAAGAAGAATTACATAATCAGCCGAACAGAATGAATAATCTAATGGGTACAGAATATGGACTGAGAGTAAATCGAAGAAAGGCAAAGTTATGAGAAGTAGCAATGAGTACAGTGAGCGACTTAACATCAGGATTGATGGTCACGAAGTAGATAAAATTAAGAAATTGACCTGCATTGGCAGTAAAATAACCAATGACGGACGGAGCAAGGAGGACGCCAAAAGCAGACTAGCAATGGCAAAAAGGGTATTCCTGGCCAAGAGAAGACTCCAAGTATTAAACATAGGCCTTAATTTGAGGAAGAAATTTCTGAGAATTTACGTCTGGACTACAGCATTGTATGGTAGTGAAACATGGACTGTGGGAAAATCATAACAGAACAGAATCGAAGCATATGAGATGTGGTGCTACAGACGAATGTTGAAAATCACTTGGGCTGATAAGGTAAGGAATAAAGAGGTTCTGCGCAGAATCATGTGGCCAGCACGAAACGTCACCAAGTGGCCTTTAATCTAACACTGGCCTGTGGTCTTAATGTTTGCTCATCGATGTATTTTTGCTCCAAGAATGTCGAGTCTCTGGGGAAGCGAATGAAGCGGTAGATGTTTGGAAATGTTCAGAATGTTCAAATGTGTGTGAAATCTTATGGGACTTAACTGTTAAGGTCATCAGTCCCTAAGCTTATACACTACTTAACCTAAATTATCCTAAGGACAAACACACACACCCATGCCTGAGGGAGGACTCGAACCTCCGCCGAGACCAGCCGCACAGGTTTGGAAATGTGTTTTAAGAGTCAAATAAGTGTAAATTAAGCAAAAAGGGCATTCCGATCCAAAAGAAGTCCGGTAGTATAAAACATAGGCGTTAATTTGAGGAAGAAATATTTTGAGAATATACGTGAAACGCCCTGGCTAACCCGCAGGACAGGACAAGTAGTTTAAATTGTGGAAAGGGACCAAAATAAGGGGCTGTCAGTTACACTCGAACATACAAATTTATTATTTGATCAAACATTACAAGGGCCCAAAAATTATTTTTTTTAAACACATAACTTTAATCTTTGCGACTTAATTACCAGCTGAAAGCCACTTTATTTTAAAAACGGCTGAAGGGCAATAACTTAAAACGCAAGCCTAATCATAAATTTAAAAGGCAAGCCTTGTCTTACAACAGTTCTTTATTTGGGCTGAAGGCCCAAAGAATCTGAGATTTTCAGAACAAACAATTTGAATTTAAAGTCGGCTGAAAGCCCAGCACTTAAGGCTAAACAACATTAATTTTTTTTTAAAAAACAAGGCCTTTCGTAAAACAGTTTTTAATTAGTCAAAACTGAACCAAAATAGAAATTTAAAAGGCATAGCCTTATCTTGAAACAGTTCTTCACTTAGGCTGAAGGTCCAAAGGATCAGACACTTCAAGAGCAAATTAGTTAAATTCAAATCGGCTGAAGGTCTAACACTTAAAACTCCATAAAGCTATTTCTTTTTAAAAAAATGCCAAAGGCCTTACGTGAAACAGTTCTTTGAACTAGGCTGAAGGCCTTAAGAGCAAAACAACTCAAACTCAAAATCGGCTGAAGGCCAAACACTTAAAATTCAACAACCTTAAACCTTTACAATGCCAAAGGTCTTACATGAAACAGTTCTTTAAATTAGGCTGAAGGCCTAAAGAATCTTACGCCTAAAGGGCAAAACAACCTTAAATTAAAAAGAAATCGGCTAGAAGCCATACAAGTACAAACAAGAAGAACAAATAAAAAAGGACAGTACACCCAAGGGCGCCCAGATGTCCGAGGGTCGGTCTGGAATTCAAAGATTAACGCTCGCTTAGGTGAGACAGACAGTCGGGTCAACAACTCACGATCCGACGACAACCCAACCGGCCGACAGTCAACGGACCCACCGACAAGATAACTTCCACTTCACCCGACCAAGGCACAACAGGGAGTTCAACATAACAACGTAGAAGATATTGGCGCTCACAACCAATCATACATGGAGCTGTCAAACTACACACCGTGCTGGACAGCAACAACACGATGAGGAAACTACACTGCCTGAAATTTACGTCAACAACCAGGGCAGGTAACCGGAACGTTAACGACCACAAGCCAGAAGATTCCACTGGTGCACTTCAATTCAAATAACCAAAGCTCCACCGGAGGATGGCTAGAATTTTTCAACTTGAAAACCACGTTGTTGCTCGCGGGAACATCCCAACAGCCGACAACGAACTCCAAACGACACAATGTGAACAGTCTTGACTCGCTGGTAGACTAAATCCAAACTCAACTTTCGTGTCCAGGGTCGATGAGCCACGGACGTCGTAGCAAAGGGAACAGCACCACACACTCCGACACCGCGTAGAGACCGCCAACGGCCGCGGAGAACTCCTCGCTGCTCCTCGCACACCGCCCAGCCGGAAACCATAAGCACCAGGTCAAAGATAGTCCAAGATACGAATATCGATTCACACCGCTGCTGCCACCCGTGGAAGGAGAGGACAACAGCATAATCCCGATAACCGCGGGAGACTAAACACAGAATCGCAAAGAAGGTTTAATGCAGCACATAGAATGAGCAAGCCACGCCTCAATACGTTTGAAGCATTGATGTAATGGGCTGTGAGAAAACCAGAAAAGTAGAGAATCGAATCGTTTGAAATGTGGTTGTATAAGAGACTGTTGAAAATTACATAAATTGAATAGAAATGGGGACGTTCTCCAAAGAACCGATCATAGAAGTATGTGGAAACCATTGACAGGATGAAGGGTCAGGATGAAAAGACAGGAGTTAAAAAATATGTATAACTTCCATGGTACTTGAGGGAGGCTGTAGACGGTAAAAACTGTAGCGAAAGATTGAGATTGGAATATACCCAACAAATAACTGAGGTTATTGGGTGCAAGTACTTCTCTGAGATGAATTCGTGTAGGACCTCATCAAACCAATTAGAAGACTGAGGATCTCCCCTCCCTCCCCCCTCCACCCCCAAAAAGGGGAAAACATCTATTTCTGAGATGTGAAATGTCGCCTCACTGCCTAACACAAATTTTGCTGAAGATCATCGTTTATGAAAAACTGCTTCAACTCTTTTGTTGAATTACAGTGTCAGCGTAGCTTCTCTGATACGAAGCACTTCTGGTGAATCTGCACGTCATATTCATAGAGCCTCAGTTTCTTTCAAAGGACATTTTTGGATTTCAACTTCGCCTGTAGTTTGCTGAGCTGACTTCTCTGGGCTATGCGGACACATTTGACAGCCACGTATACCTGTTCATCTGAAAACCGGCCCTCTGCCACATTTATCCAGGTTTATAGCGGCCAGAAACTGTTCATGTCGCTCTTTCTGCCATTTGGCATCTGGTGTTGCTGATACTCCCGTTCCACCATAGTCATGTTTGATTGTTCGAATACCACTACGCCACTTTGGCCCTCTCCACAACCACCTTAGTTACTATTAATTATACGAGGGCAGTTCAGTAAGTAATGCAACACATTTTTTTTCTGAAACAGGGGTTGTTTTATTCAGCATTGAAATACACCAGGTTATTCCCCAATCTTTTAGCTACACAACACTATTTTTCAACGTAATCTCCATTCAATGCTACGGCCTTACGCCACCTTGGAATGAGGGCCTGTATGCCTGCACGGTACCATTCCACTGGTCGATGTCGGAGCCAACGTCGTACTGCATCAATAACTGCTTCATCATCCGCGTAGTGCCTCCCACGGATTGCGTCCTTCATTGGGCCAAACATATGGAAATCCGACGGTGCGAGATCGAGACTGTAGGGTGCATGAGGAAGAACAGTCCACTGAAGTTTTGTGAGCTCCTCTCGGGTGCGAAGACTTGTGTGAGGTCTTGCGTTGTCATGAAGAAGGAGAAGTTCGTTCAGATTTTTGTGCCTACGAACACGCTGAAGTCGTTTCTTCAATTTCTGAAGAGTAGCACAATACACTTCAGAGTTGATCGTTTGACCATGGGGAAGGACATCGAACAGAATAGCCCCTTCAGAGTCCCAGAAGACTGTAACCATGACTTTACCGGCTGAGGATATGGCTTTAAACTCTTTCTTGGTAGGGGAGTGGGTGTGGCGCCACTCCATCGATTGCCGTTTTGTTTCAGGTTCGAAGTGATGAACCCATGTTTCATCGCCTGTAACAATCTTTGACAAGAAATTGTCACCCTCAGCCACATGACGAGCAAGCAATGCCGCACAGATGGTTCTCCTTTGTTCTTTATGGTGTTCGGTTAGACAACGAGGGACCCAGCGGGAACAAACCTTTGAATATCCCAACTGGTGAATAATTGTGACAGCACTACCAACAGAGATGTCAAGTTGAGCACTGAGTTGTTTGATGGTGATCCGTCGATCATCTCGAACGAGTGTGTTCGCACGCTCCGCCATTGCAGGAGTCAAAGCTGTGCACGGCCGGCCCGCACGCGGGAGATCAGACAGTCTTGCTTGACCTTGCGACGATGATGACACATGCTTTGCCCAACGACTCACCGTGCTTCTGTCCACTGCCAGATCACCGTAGACATTCTGCAAGCGCCTATGAATATCTGAGATGCCCTGGTTTTCCGCCAAAAGAAACTCGATCACTGCCCGTTGTTTGCAACGCACATCCGTTACAGACGCCATTTTAACAGCTCCGTACAGCGCTGCCACCTGTCGGAAGTCAATGAAAGTATACGAGACGAAGCGGGAATGTTCGAAAATATTCCACAAGAAATTTCCGGTTTTTTCAACCAAAACTGGCCGAGAAAAAAAATGTGTTGCATTACTTATTGAACTGCCCTCGTACCTACAGAAAGAAACGGAAGAGGCTAAGAGAGGACAGTGAAACAACCAAGTAAGTTTAATACACATAGCTCCTGAAACCAGTGTGTATCGTCAGAATAGGTCACCCAGCCGCCACACGTTAAAACCCGCACCACTACGCGGCGTACATGGTTGAGGAGCTCAGTGGCGGCGCTGTGCCGCATGCATCGCGATACAGGCGCCACCGAGCGAACTTCCACAAAACAGCCAGGAGTCTGGTTTTGGTCGGAGAGCGACGATTTACCAGGGCCAGAGACCGGTAGTGGAAGCGGCCGTTGGATTTAACTGCACGCTGTGGCTGCCGCGGTGGACGGCAACAACAAGAGGGAATAAAGCGTTGGCCGGAGACTAGTGATACGGCGAGACTGTGCCCAGTTTCCTTCAGGGCTGTCTGGCTTTTTGCTACAGTAGCAGAACCTGGAGACAGCGGAATTGCCTGTGTGAGTGTGTTACTACACAGGGCTGTTGTCCTGTGTTAGAGGTCTGCATTTGTTATTAAGTGGTGTGCGTTGCTATGTGTACTGAGTGAATGCAATCTGATAAACGCAAATTATGAAACCAGTACTTGCCTTCTAACTATGCTTCATATCTGTCAATTCTCGTTTCCCCAAGTTCTTCAGATGCGTATTCTTTTGGCCTCTGTATCTGAGCCGGCCGAAGTGGCCGTGCGGTTAAAGCCGCTGCAGTTTGGAACCGCAAGACCGCTACGGTCGCAGGTTCGAATCCTGCCTCGGGCGTGGATGTTTGTGATGTCCTTAGGTTAGTTAGGTTTAACTAGTTCTAAGTTCTAGGGGACTAATGACCTCAGCAGTTGAGTCCCATAGTGCTCAGAGCCATAGCCATAGCCTCTGTATCTGATGTCATTTGATTTTTCGTTATGTTCTATGAAATCAACCGGCTCCTCTTTTAACTTCACCAGCCGCTGTGGCCGAGCGGTTCTAGGCGCTTCAGTCCGGAACCGCGCGATTGCTACGGTCGCAGGTTCGAATCCTGCCTCGGGCATGGATGTGCGTGATGTCCTTAGGCTAGTTAGGTTAAAGTATTTGTAATTTCTTGGGGACTGATGACCTCATGTTGAGTCCCATAGTCCTCAGAACCATTTGAACCATTTTCAACCTCCTTTAACTTCAAATCAAATGGCTCTGAGCCCTATCGGACTTAACAACTGAGGTCATCAGTCCCCTAGAACTTAGAACTACTTAAACCTAACTAACCTAAGCACATCACACGCATCCATGCCCGAGGCAGGATTCGAACCTGCGACCACAGCAGTCGGGCGGTTCCAGACTGAAGTGCCTAGAACCGCTCGGCCACCGCGGCTGGCCATCCTTTAACTGTCGCGTTGCAAGTGATGCGTGTATGGATTGTATTTTTATTATGAAAATTATGCTAAAAATTTGAAACAGAATTTGCTCTTTGCGTAATGGTTTGGTGTGTGACTTTTAATATGTAACTATTTTAAGTCAGTTTTTTATTACGAAGTAGCATTGATACTTGATGTGTTTTCACTGTACTGGAATTTCATACGGTTACGTGAGCATTTTGGTGTTGAGTAAATTCTTCTTGTTGAGCAGCTACAAAGCTGTTTGCCCCCACTGTAACAGTTTTGGTCTAGAAAAAGTAATTATATTTTAAATTTCTAAATTGTGCTACTTTTTATGAGAAAATAAATATGCAGAACTTGTTTGGAAAAAATAAAAATTATTTTAACAAGGAGCAAGAACCACTCATTGCTCAGCGCATTCCCTCTAGCGGCACCTTAGAAAAATTAATTCAGTAATTTTCATTACTAAACTTATTGTAATTATCTGACATAGTCAGCATGCAGACAGCGATCTCCATAATTGAATGTTGTAAATTTTACTGACAGGTTAATTTGATCGAGGTCACAATGTAGAAAACAGTGATTACTACGAGGGCTATTCGGAAAGTAAGGAAAGATCGGTCGCAAAATGGAAACCACAGTGAAAATTAAAACTGTTTTATTTGCAATAGTTAGCTACCCTTCCAGCTACTTCTCTACATAGTTTCCACTCCAATATCGACATCTGTCGTAGCGTTGTACCAACTTTTCAACACCCTCGTCATAGAAGACAACCTCCTGTACTTTCCAACAATTTTCGAGTCTGGGCTGCAGCTCGCTGTCTGTTCCAAAACACTGTCTTCATAGGCAATGGTAAATCTGAGCAGAGATGAAAATCAGAGGGAGCGAAGTCCGTGTTGCACCGTGTGTTATCAAACACTTCCCATCTAAAACGCTGCAGGAGCTTCCTCATTGTCCCTGCAGTCTGCGGCCGAGGACTGTCATGAAGAAGGAAATACAAGACAGGTACTTTACGTTAAGTTGCATGAAACGAGGCAAAATCTCTCGGCAGGCACCCCCCCCCCCCCTCCTCCCGCACTATTTTGCAGCCATATTTACGCGCTGACTGTGCGCTCAGAGCTGAGAAGAGCGACGCTGCGCTATCTATGGGCATACTAGAGACGTTGCCAAACACATCTGTGCAAAGCTTCATCGAATTTTCACTGTGATTTCCACTAAGCGGACGATCTTCCTTACTTTCCGAATAGCCATTGCAGTTTCAACCGCTTAAACAGTTATCTTCAAATCAGGATACAAACATGCAGTGTCTAAATCAAGAGAATAAGATCCACTTTAATGACTCAGTGTCTTACTTATTCTCTTGATTTACGCACCGCTCATTTGTATCCTGACCTGAAGATGACCGTTTAAGCGGTTGAAACTAGTAATTAGTTTTCTACAATGCGGCCTTGGCCAAATAAAGGTATTCATAGTATCTACAACACTCGGAATAACTTCTTGCCTTTATCCATTGTATTTCCACGTCTTTGTTGATGATCAGTATCTACTGTTATTTTTCCGTATGCGGGAGGTTACGTTTTGATATCATAATATGTACTTAGAAACAATTGGTTACGAGCTCATTATCTTCCAAACATAATATTTAATTTTCATCCTTCCGATACTGCACAATCTTGCTATTCAGATATGTCTGAACTTCACAAAACGACACTCGTAGCACAGTTCAGCCGCTTTTTACCAAGTTCATGCTGCACAAAGATCAAATCGCACCGAAGTTACAAATTAGTACTACACAGATAATGGTTTTCAAAGACCGTTGCTTTAAGTTCATAGAGATTTTTTATTGATTAATAGTTTGTTGGAAATGGTTTTCAAGTTATCTTTAAAATAACTTGTTAGTGAAACAATAATGACAGTAAAAATAGTAATTATAAATGTCTTCCAACATTTTACAAAAATGATGTTACCATAAATTTGTAGTATTTTTTGTCATTACTTTTTCATAAATAAATATAGATAAACTAATACTTTACTATTTTTTACTCAAGAAAAAGAAACAATTTCTAATGATTCGTAAAAATATCTATGTATCGTGTGATTTGGCTGTCAGAGTGCATAGGGTGCTCTTACTGTTTGTATGTATCGGGCACTCTGATTGTTTGTGTCTGTCGACATGTAGAGAACATAACGAAAATTGCTCCCCTCTCCCCAATCAACACTTCACAAAGCATAAAAAACGGTAGTCAAAGAGTAAAATAGCGAATCTTAGTTTGCAAAACAACGCATAGTACTGCTACAGAAAAAAATACCCATTACATATTACGCCAAGAATTTGAAAAAGTTACGTAACAAAACACAGATAAAAGCTTATTAATTGTAGATAAGATACTGGAAGGGAATAATTATAGCTGTGCTGTAAATTTGGTATTGCGAACACCTATATGTATTAATAAGGTATATATTTATTCCTCGTATTAACATTTCCGTCAATACTTACAGTGATGTAAAATTTTTGATCTCAACAACAGGTAAACATCATAATGCGTAAATATTATAAATGTTGTTCAATAGATAATAAATACAGCCCACTGAAGATGGAGAAAATCTCCGAAAGTTGTATTGGTAGTAAAAAAACAAAAATTGTGTTTGAAAAAGCAGAACAACATTTTATTATTACGTATGAGTAGGAACGCTTAACTCAAATAGAGGACTTCCGAGAGCACAATACACGAAATTTCTTTAGAACATTCAAGAAAACCTTAAGTAGATATGTTATGAACAAAGAACGAAAGGTAGGACATGAAGACATGGAAAACAATCAGATCTGGAACAAGTATTTCGGATAGCTCCATAACTATGAGACATTCAGGTACAAGGAGAAAGAAATAAATCCCGAGTTAGAGCCACCAACTGTCGAAGGGAGTAGGAGCGTCATAAACACCCTGAAGAATGATAGAGTTCCTGGGGAAGATGGGGTCATCGTTGAACTTTTGAAGTATGCGAATGACAACATGATCATCAAACTGGCACGTAACTAAGGCTTGGGAAGAAGAGCTGCTTCCAGAAAGATGGGCGTTGGCACTAACATGTCCTACACTTTGAAAGTAGGATCCCGGGAACTGCAGATGCATATTATTAATAAGAGTGACTTCCAAGGCATTCTCAAAAGCATTGCTGAACGAAACGGAAGAAGAAAATCCACAGACTGGTGAGTACCAAGCAGGCTTCAGAAAGGGGATACCATGCGCAGTACAAATTTTGAATTTGGAGCTGATATTCGTGTATCAAAAATAGAAGAGCGAAAGTTTCGTGTTCACATTTTTAGAGTTCAGAAAGCTCATGAATCAGCAGTTAGACGAACACTGTTCCAAATTTACCGCTCTCCACCTTGCTCTTTAGCTATATAATTGATAAGATGTTCAGGCAGTGCCGACGTGAGATGAAAGGATTGGGTGGAGTACGACTGGGATGCAAGAAAAAAGGAATACCGATAGATTTTCTAGCATTCGCAGATGATATTGTGATACTGTCGGTATGATTAGAACAGGCGATTAGTGAAACCGCGCATCCACAGAGACAACGACTGACGCACGCTTACAGATCTCTATTGAGAAGTCGCTGTATATGCCAAACATCAAGGAAGCTCCTAGATCCACGACAATAGAAAGAGGGAAAGTTCAGAAGGTGGAGAGATTTAAATACTCGGGAGAATGGATAGAAACTGGGTTGATAAAAGGAAGCAGTGGTAGCACGAATAAACAAAAAGAATTTAGCATACTAACTAACTATGAACATCTACAGTAAGAAGAATCTTCCGATCGATGCAAAATCGAGACATTACTGGACAATGAACCTCCCTGAAGCCTTATACTCAGCAGGAACTTTTCATCTAGTCAGATCAGGCGTACTAAAGAGACTAGAATTGATGGAAAGAAAGATTCTCAGGAGGATATTGGGACCTCGAAGACTATGAATGGTCAGTTTACAAGAAGAACGAAGCAACAAAGATAGAGGGAATCTCGGACATCAGGAAAAGAAGGAGCATTTTCCTAGGACACATCCTTAGAACTGACAAGGTAAACTTAAAACAGCAGATAATACGGCGTCTGGTGAATAAGAGAACCAAAGTACGCTGGATAAAATAGGTACAAAGAGATCTGGAAAAAATGGAAGTACAGGAACTGGAGATATACGACAGGGTGATTTTTAAATGAAGAATTCAGACTTTCACAAATCTATAGGGCAGAGCTAGGCTCAGTACACATTCATCATAGACAGAAGAGCGAAGAAGGTTGCAAAGTAAGAGAATGGAAAAATAAGGGACAAGAAGAAAGACCAGTGGAAAGGAAGCTGACATGAGTTAAGGTGGTCCTCATATGGCCAAAACGAACAAGAAGTATTGCTAGATTCCAGCGACGAGGTCACTGTTTTCTTCGTCTTAGTAATTTCCACTTCCTCGATTTTCCTCTCAACATATCTCAGACAGTCCGAATGGAAATAAAGTTTTAAACTTGAAAAGAGATGTGAGTGTCAGTGGCATGTATCTAACTTATTATTATTAAATGTTTGGACCACTAGGTCGGTTTATAAGTTTGTACCGTTGTTGTTTTGCATGTTGATATTCCGGATACTATGGGTTTGTTTTTCGATTGTCCTTTGTTATTTGTGGTTCACTGTTGCTATTTGAGTTTACATATCGTCATTTTGTCAGTTGGAGATAGTTAGTGGAGCTGTGGACGCTAGAAAATGGAGAGCCAAGCGGAGAAATCGGAACTTTTCCGAAATATTCTTCTGTTTTAGTTCAATAGTGGGGTGACAGCAGCGGAGGCACCCAGAAACATTTGCGCCATGTATGTGGAAAATTCTATTGGACAGAGCACGGCAAGAAGACGGTTTTCTCGTTTAAAAGAGGATCGTTTTGGCATTAGTGACTCTCCACGTTAGGAAGACCTTTGAGGTTTGAAGAAGAATATTCAAACGCATTAGTCCACAACCAATGGCAAATGTTATGCAATGTGATCATTCCAACATCGTTCGACATTTGCATGCAATGGAGAAGGTTCAAAAATCGGATATGTTTGTACCTCATGCTCTAACAAGTCAAAATCACGAAAATCAGCGTGTGGCCATCAGTGCATCAAATAGCTCTTGAACAACAACGAGCTTTCCTATCCTGTACCATTACCGGTGACGAGTAATGATTGAGCCGAAACAAAGCAGCAACTCACCGGAAAAAGATCGGTGCGCATCCACAAAAGATAATGTAATGCAATTTTAATAAACATTTTTGGAACAGCGATCAAAACATTTTTAAAAATCTTTCTTTTTAAAATTCAGTCGATCGCACCACGTATGCTACAAGAACATAGGTGACGGGCTTCGGTCATATCACATGACCATCATCAGACCTGTAATTTAATTTAGAAAGTAATAGAAACCTTACTACTTTTGAAGAAACACCGGGTGGGAACTGTGTTTTGTCCTCCGAATAAAACTCGTGCACTGGTGGGGAGCGCCAAAGATGACCTCGGTTTGAGGAAGGCCGGCGTGTACCAGATTGTTTGTCGGAAAATCACGCTATGGAGTATGAACGCACGAGGATTCTGCTACAGACGTCGAGATACTGGGACAGCGTTGTTAGAGAGGCCATCGAAATGAGCACCAATGACGACGTCATAAACCGTGACTGTGGCTATAATCTTAGCAAGGCTTGGGAACCAGCGATTGGGTTAATCAAGAGTAAATCGAGCAAACGTGTAGTTGTGACGACCACGGCGGACAGAGCCATCACACCGACGTCATCTCAGACGCCGTCGCAATCTGTTCCACCGCGCGACCGTGGCGCGGGACGCGGGCGGCGGAGGGAGCGCGCCGCGGGCGGAGGGTATTTAAATCGGCCGCCGCCGCGACCGAACCCAGTTCCCTCTGAGCAGCCATAGCGTACGGATATCCGTGCCGGCAAGTTCACAGGAGCTCAGTCCGTCAGTTCACCTGATGATGGCGACATGTATGATCGCCGAAATATTGTGCCCGTTGGACACTGTAGACCGGCAGTACACCCGTTGATATTTTGAGAAACCTTACTAGATTGACAATAAAATATGACAAAATGCTTATAAGGATAAAATACAATAAGACTTGTTATACCCATGACATCCTTCGAAGATGGTAGGTGGAGCACTCTTCTCAGCTGCTGTGATATCGCCAGCCGAAGTGGCCGTGCGGTTAAAGGCGCTGCAGTCTGGAACCGCAAGACCGCTACGGTCGCAGGTTCGAATCCTGCCTCGGGGATGGATGTTTGTGATGTCCTTAGGTTAGTTAGGTTTAACTAGTTCTAAGTTCTAGGGGACTAATGACCTCAGCAGTTGAGTCCCATAGTGCTCAAAGCCATTTGAACCATTTTGCTGTGATGTCAACCGGTGCCAGCAAGTGACGGGCATACGCTTAAATACGAAGATGCTCCGCCTACCTCTTCTCCCTCTACCTCATGTCAACCAGTCAGTGAAAACGAGTTCACGTAATCGTCAAAACGTAAAAAAAACTAAGTACAATAATTACATAAAAATAGTTATGTATAAAATATCTCTTTACAACCATGGAACCACTTAAATATTGTATAAAATATCAGTTAAAAGCTTTAGAATAACTGTATAGACGATGTATACTCAGTGTGCCCTCTATCGGCTAAAGTGGTAGTACCAGAATGGTTTCAAAGTCAACGATGTTGTGGAGGTCTTTGCCATTGCGGCATCATATCGATATGTGAGTTGTGGTTCGACTGCAAATATACACCAATGCTAGATTCAGTCTGTCTGTCTTATATTAACTTCATTTGCCACTGGTGATATATGTAATAATGGAATGATCAGCTGCAGAGTGCTATGATATTACATACGCTTTTTTAAAAAATGTCATAAAACTGATTTATTAAAAATGGAGTCATATTTCGTAGTATTTCTAGTTGGAAGTTTAAGCTTGCAGTCGCCTTTCTTTCGGCACTCGCGGAGTCACAAACAGGGCGCTCAAAATCTCGGACACCCCTGTGTTATGTCACTTGGCGGAAGCACCGGCCACTGCCTTCGCGGCAGGTAGTGTCTAACAAAGGCACAAACCAGTCTGCCACCCTAATCCCAGCGGAACGCGTCAGAGCTTTTAGTAGCTCACTGCAACATCCAGTCTTTACCTGCACATTACGAAGAACTAAGCCTCCTCTTCAATCAACTAAACTACCACGCAATCCTCTTATCCGAAACGTGGTTAAAATCACACACATCCTCTGCATCTATTCATCTCCCAGGGTACACATTTCTTAGGGCAGACAGATCAAAAAAGCGAGGTGGCGGGGTAGGCGCATATATACGAACAGATCTCAAAGCGAAAGTCTTATGTACGTCAAACCCTGCTGCAGAAAAAGAGGCTGAATTCATGTTCATTGAAATAAATATACAAAGTCGGAAGTTCTTGACTGGCGTCGTGTATAAGCCGCCAAAAATAAGCTCAGTGAGTTCCTTTCAGTCGGAATTACATTCACTTCAGTGTCAATACGTACATGTCATCGTAATGAGTGACTTCAACACAGACCAGCTAAGAGACACTCCCTCCGCAATAAACCTAAGAAGACTGTTTAGTTGCAATAGCATGAACATTCTTCCATTACAACCTACACACCATACGGCGCACAGTCATACTCTTATAGACGTAATCGCAACGAAACAGAATGACAAAGTAAGAGATGTTGGTCAAACATCGGCCCCTGGCCTCTCAGCACATGATGTCATATTCCTGGCCTACTCTGTGCAGCCCCCAAGGATCAAATAGCGTTACATAACTTGTAGGAACACGAAACGTATTGATCTTGACGCTCTAACAGCCGTTTGCTCAGAAATCTCATGACATCAAACAATCAGAGAACCTACAATCGACGGCAAAATTAATGAACTTGGTGATAAACTCACTGCCCTCTATGACAAACATGCACCTGTACGCACAATCCGTGTAAGAAAATCTCCTGCTACAAGGCTGACAGCTGAATTACGTCAAATGATGACTAATAGGGATGGTGACCACAGGCGTTTCAAGGCAGATCCGAACCCCGAGCGTTTCGAAGAATATAGAAAGCTACGGAACTGAAACAATGCATTCGCAATGCTAAAATCAGGCACGCTCGCTCCCTTGTATACAGCGATCTGACGCCCACGACTCTATGGAAGAATCTCCGTAGCTTGGGGGTCGGAAAGTAAAAATCGGAAACTACTTTTCATGTGTCAGCTAACGAATTAAATGAATTCTTCTCTGCACCTCTGAATACCCGCATGGCTGATAATTACCGTCCGCAAGAATCCCCAAACACGATAACTAACAACTATACCTTCCATCTAAAACATGTAACAATATATACGGCAAGAAAAGCAATAATGAGAATCTCTTCTGATGCAATAGGCAACGACAGTATCGGTATAACCATGATTAAGAATGTTGCCGATATCTTAGTACCTGTCTTAACTGACATATTCAATTTTTCCCTCGTGAACGGAATATGCCCCACTTCCTAGAGATTACCGACCAATTAGCATACTGCGTGCTGTTTCCAAAGCACCTGAATATATTGTTCATGACCAAATCACTGAACACCTCCAAGAATTCAGCCTATATGACAAATTTCAATCCGGTTTCCGAGAGGCAACAATATTGACGCTACTGGACTTCAGCAAAGCTTTTCACACTGTTAACTTTGACATATTGCTCAGAAAAATGCAACGGTTTAATTTCTCAGATAGTGCAATGAGATGGTTTGAAAGCTACTTAAAAGACAGACAGCAATGTGTTGTCTGCTAAATGAAAAATCTTTCTGGAAACATGTTTCCTCGGGAGTGCCACAAGGATCAGTCTTAGGACCACTTTTGTTTTCTTTGTATGTCAACGATATTTCGTCGGTTCTGTCCTGTAAATATCATTTCTATGCCGACGACCTCCAGCTCTACCTAAGCGTCAGACCTGAAGATGTAAACACTGCAATCGCTCAGATGAATGATGATCTGTCTTCAGTAGTGACATGGGCGAAAAACCTGGGGCTTAAACTAAATGCAAAAAAGACGCGAGTAATCTTAATAGCCCATCAGAAATTAATAACTTCAGATTTCCGCGAACGGCTTCCTCCTATTCTGCTCGACGGTACTCCAATACCATACCAGAAAACAGTTAAGAACTTGGGTGTAACTTTGGATGAGCATCTCAACTGGGCGGAGAATACAGTCGCAGTGTGTCGAAAGACTTATGCTTGTCTCTATGCTCTCAAAAAGTTTCGGAACATATTTCCACAGGACTTGAAACGCCAGCTTGTGTAAGCACTCGTTCTATCGAACCTCCACTCTTATGATGTAATTCAACAAGGCATGAGTAGTGAAAACCAAAGACGGCTAGAACTAACCATGAATGTCTGTGTGCGTTACACCTGCAACATTCGCCGATATGATCATGTTAGTGCTTCATACTCCGAGCTAGGGTGGCTGCGGCCGGACAAACCGCGTGACTACCACACTCTATGTCTGCTTCACCGACTCCTCGTCGCGCAAGCACCCCAGTACCTTGCTTCAGAGATTAAAAACCTGTCATGCCATCATAATCGAAACACGAGGTCACTCTTATTTGGTATCCTAACTGTGCCCACTCACAAAACAAAAACTTTTGCAAACTCCCTCTCAGTTGCCTGCTTTTAAGAAGAAGTTAAAGCATTTCCTACTATCATCCTCATAACGTTCTCCACAACATTAATGTACAAGGCCAATTCTCTCATCTGTCAAATAGCAAAGCTAGCGTCTCCTATCTTGCTCCTGAGATGCCTTCCTCTTCATCTATCTCTATTAGCCACGCAATCTTCTTTTCTTTTATACTTCGTTAATTATGTTTCATCATGTCTCTCTATTCTTCTCCCACCTTCACTGTCAGTCTCCCTCACACACCCTGCTGCTAGCACTCCTATCTAAAATCTGTCTCTTCAATAATATCTAATTATAACAGTACTTATGATCTACGAATATAAACTCTATATGTATGTATTTTTCCAGGTGTGCCTTTGTAATTGTTTATTTCACTTTTTGTACTAGATGTAGTTTAACATGCCTACTAAAACATATGAATATAAAATGAGTAGAATGACTGGCTAGATGTAAGAGAGGGCCTCATGGCCCTAATCTTACCAGGTTAAATAAATAAATAAATATTTACGTACTGTTCTAAGGTACATTTCTGCCATGGATACAACTGGGTCCTATGATTTTCTGAACAAAAGATATTTTGTTGATATTTTATACAGTATTTAAGTGGTTCCATGGCTGTAAAGAGATATTTTATACATAACTATTTTTATGTTATTATTGTAGTTTTTTACGTTTTGACAATTGTGTGTGAACCCGCTTTACACTGATTGGTTGACGTGAGGTAGAGGGAGAAGAGGTAGGCGGAGCATCTTCGTATTTAAGCGTATGCCCATCACTTGCTGGCACCAGTTGATATCACAGCAGCTGAGAAGAGTGCTCCACCTACCATTTTCGAAGG
This sequence comes from Schistocerca serialis cubense, assembly GCF_023864345.2. Taxonomy (NCBI): domain Eukaryota; kingdom Metazoa; phylum Arthropoda; class Insecta; order Orthoptera; family Acrididae; genus Schistocerca; species Schistocerca serialis. The sequence continues at coordinate 155,437,944 of NC_064645.1, forward strand.
ATGCCATGGGTATAACAAGTCTTATTGTATTTTATCCTTATAAGCATTTTGTCATATTTTATTATCAATCTAGTAAGGTTTCTATTACTTTCTAAATTAAATTTCAGGTCTGATGATGGTCATGTGATGTGACCGAAACCGGTCACCTATGTTCTTGTAGCATAAGTGGTGCGATCAAGACTGAATTTCAAAAAGAAAATTTTTTTTAATGATGTTATGCATCTAGTGGAACGGCGACCATGTGATGTACTATGAAATGCTTCCCGAGGTGTAACCATCACCGCTGACATTTATTGTCAACAACTGAGACGTCTTCCAGACGCAGTCCAAGTACAACGACCAGGAAGGCTGCGTGAAGTGATGTTGCTCCACGATAATGCCCACCCGTATTCTGCTAGACTGACAAAAAATTCTATGCGGGAGTTGAATTATTAACCTGATCTTGCGCCCACAGATTTTAACATTTTCCGCTCTCTACCGAACAATCTTCAACGAGCCGGCCAGAGTGGCCGAACGGTTCTAGGCGCTACAGTCTGGAGCCGCTCGACCGCTACGGTCGCAGGTTCGAATCCTGCCTCGGGCATGGATGTGTGTGATGACCTTAGGTTAGTTAGGTTTACGTAGTTCTAAGTTCTAGGGGACTGATGACCTCAGAAGTTAAGTCCCATAGTGCTCAGAGCCAATCTTCAACGAAATTCTTTTCCGGGTTAAAACGGGCCCGTGTGTTCTTTACCTCAAAACCAATTGATTTCTACAGTCGTGAAATCGAAAAGTTGCCTCAGTGCTGCGGTGAAGCATAATATATTATTTATGACTGAAGTCTCTGTTATGTGTATCTGAAGTGCTCAGTAAACTCAAGGAAAACCGCTGATGCATGAACACCGTATAACAGCATTTGACGTGGTTGTCACATAATTAGTTTTATGCGATTTATCGCTAATTGCACGGAGCTACATAAAGTGTAATGTTCAAATAAACATCGTTATTAGTTTTGAATAGAGAATACAAAGAGGGATTTATTCACTCTATAGTTTAATCCAAACGTGCATACGTGACTCTGAAGAACTTTGGAACGCCGGTGAGCCGGCCGCTGTGGCCGAGCGTTTCTGGGCGCTTCAGTCCGGAACCGCACTGCTGCTACGGTCGCAGGTTCGAATCTTGCCTCGGACATGGATGTATGTGATAGCCTTAGTTTAGTTAGCTTTAAGTAGTTCTAAGTTCTAGGGGACTGATGACCTCAGATGTTAAGTCCCATAGTGCTTAGAACCATTATTTTTTTTTGAACGCCGGTGAGCGTTCTGTAAGACGTGCGGCAAAGCGGACTCCACAGTCACGTCCATTCCCATTAGCACAGAACACATCGCCGTACCCTGTTCATCGTAAAAGCATTTTCCGGGAATCCAATTAGCTAGCGCGCTAATTATCGTTTTCAGCCCACGCACTGCACCGCGCATTGCCGTCCGTGATCTTTACGCGACGCCCACACTGGCGCTGTTGTTTCGCTGGGTGAAATATGTAGCGTCAGCGGCAGAGGCGGAATACTTAACCGCTGTCTCGACTATACTGGAACATTTATTCCGCATAGTCAGTCCTAACCAGGACACACTCTAACAATGAATGGATTCTTCGAACGAACTATTCAATAGCAGTTTTGTCTAAAATAAAATGACTGCTGTTCTTACGTAAGCAGAGGGGTGCTGAATTACGGAATGAAATCTCTTTCTATCCGTCGGGCTCCTTTTTTCTTGTTACACACTATCCTCAATCGAAATCACTGAAAACGCTTAACTTGTGTTACTCTACTGTGGCTTAAGTTATTTATTCCACAGAAGTAAATGTAAGACACTCTAACTACGTACAAGGAATTCCTTTCTGTGACCATCAGGTCACTGAACCATTTCCATGAAGTGAAGTTTTGGCAATATTTCTGTTTATATGTTGTGGTGCCTCTTTACGAGCCGCTTAGTAATTTAAGAGAAATTCTCGTTGTTTAAAGTGAGTCTACGTATACAGTAGAAATAATTGTATTCTACTATGTTATGATTCACGTACAGCTTCATGCTAGTCTAACAAGGGGAGGCCAAGACGTTTGGAGCGCGGTATACTGCAAACTTTATACACTCGTAGTACTTCATGAAGACAACAAAATGTGTAAGCAGTAGCGCGTACTTCTCAAGCGTTATTGAGAAAATCGTAAGATAATTTCGGTCGTCAAATATATACCTGCGCGTGGCCATTTTTACAATGAAGCGGCGGCTACTGAGTGGTTAGTGTTCAGGCCCCGTATTCGCTGGATCGATGGATCGAGTCCCGTTCGTCAGTTTCTTTTTTTTATTTTCAACACAGTCATTTTCTTTACTATTTATATTACAATTTATATAATGGGAAAAATACGTGTAATCGGATGAACTGTTATTAAATTTACAATGTTATTTGGCTGTCTACAAATTTTTATTATCACAAATAATGTAACATTCATAACTATCGACTAGTAAACGACCAAACGCATAAAGTGATACTGAAAATGTATGCTTGTCCGTGATTTGAGAAATCCCTTATAAAGGAGTACGAAACTACCTGTTACCTGCAAGTTTTGACCGGCACACACGGCTTTCGAAAGATGTACAAATAATCGTCGCTTTCGACATTACGAATACAAGTTTCAGGATGGTATTTTTCGTCAAAACATGGAAAACATAAAGTTATGAATATTATATTATTTGTGATAATAAAAATTTCTAGACTGCCAAATAACATTGTAAATTTAATAAAAGTTCATCCGATTACACGTGTTTTTCCCCATTATATCAATTGTAATATAAATAGTAAAGAAAATGACTGTGTTGAAAATTAAAAAAAAACAAAACTAACGATCGCGACTCGATCCAGCAATACAGCGATTACGGGTCTTGAACGCTATCCTCCTTTTTTTTCATTTTGTTCGTTGCTGATCGTTGTGTTTGGTCGTTGCGGGCGTCACATGACATCCGTTTAAGTTCGTTGTTGATCCTCCCACTCAGTTTTTTTATTACAGAGGCCAACCAGCTCTCCGACCGAACACGCTGAGCTGCCGACCACTCGGCTGCCCTCGCTTCCTGGTAAAAATGGCCACCCGCTGGTATATATTTTACGACCGAAATTATCTTGCGATTTTCTCAATAACGCTTGAGAAGTACGAGCTACTGCTTACACATTTTGTTGTCCTCATGGAGTACTACGAGTGTACGAAGTTTGCAGTAAATCCGCGTTCCAAACGTTGTGGCCTCCCCTTGTAAGAGTAAGTAAACAGTATGGAGCTCTTGGTCTAATTTGCAATAATAACGATTGAAAAGATTCTTTCAACCTTCTTCACATTATTTACCATCCTTTAATATTCCGTAACATTTAAAGTTAAATTTGGTCACTGTAATTGTACTAGTGGGAGCCAGTGTGGTTTGCTTCAGGCCCTTAACTTATTTTCATTCTTTATAGCCATTACTTGTATCTACCGTTCAACAGAACCTATGCACAGTTCATTTGCTTTCGAAGTTCGATAATTTATTGGGTTGCGCGGTGTAGATAATTTTGCCGTTGATATATATTTGAAATGCAACCTCACAAGTCGAAGCCACTTAGTAACTTTCGCTTGAGCGGAAATCGTTGTGTTTTTTCTTAAGAAAGTAAACAATTGGATCCAGATATGAGTAACAGGGGAAATATTAAGTAAGAGGGAAAATATTACATGCAACATTTTCTGATAATTCAACGTTTAACTCAGAGATATTATTTTAATTAGTTTACCATTTCTCTCAATAGCAACGAGTCATTAGCTGACACTCTTGAAATATTACTGCAACCTGTAAAAGAAAGATTTTCGTGATGTTATTGTTGTGAGATAAATTCCAGAAATAATAGAGGGCAATTGTATCATCTGCGAACACATAGAACCGTAAATTAAAATAACACAGCAGCCACAAGTCGAATCTAACGTTTCACTTGAAATATGTGAACATCTTCAGCACTATGGAAATACAATGTGTTACACAACCAACAAAATGTAATAAATCACAAATTCAATTTACAGTTTGATAACTTCCATTAAGTAGTCACAGACTAGTGAGGTACCCTGCTTAACCCACAGGACAGGACGGATAGAATAAATTATGGAAAGGGGCCAAAATAAGGGGCTGTCAGATATACTCGAACATATAACTTTATTATTTGATCAAACGTTACAAGAGCTCAAATTTTTTTTTAAACACACAGCTTTAATTTTTGGGACGTAATTACCGGCTGACAGCCGCTTTAATTTAAAAACGGTTGAAGGCCAATAACTTAAAACGCAAGCATAATCAGAAATTTAAAAGGCAAGACTTATCTTAAAACAATTCTTTAGTTATGCTGAAGTAAACAAGTTAAATTCAAATCGGCTGAAGGCTGAACTCTTAAAACTCACAAAGCATTATTTTGTTTAAAATACCGATGCCCTTAGGTTAAACAGATCTTTAATTAAGGCTGAATTCCTTAAGGACAAACAACTGACACTCACAATCAGATGAAGGTCGAAGACTTAAAAATTCAGATTCTTTTTTTTTTAATGCTAAAAGGCTTACGTGAAAGAGTACTTGAAACTAGGCTGAAGGCTTTAAGAGTAAAACAACTCTAATTTAAAACAAAATCGTCTAGAAGCTATACAAGTATAAACAACAAAAACAAATAAAACAATAAGGCAGTACACACAAAGGCGCCCAAATGTTCGAGGGTCGGCCTGTAATTCAAAAACTAACGCTCTCTTAGGTGAGACAGGCAGTCGACCAACCATTCAGGATCCAACGACAACCCAACCGACAAACAGCCAGCGGACCCACCGACAAGATAACTTCCACTTCACCTGACCAGGGCACAACAGAGAATTCAACGGAACAACGTAGGAGATATTGGCGCCCACAGCCAATCATACACGGAGTTGCCAAACTACACACCGTGCTGCACAGCAACAACACGATGAGGAAACTATACTGCCTGAAATGTACGTCAACGGCCAGGGCAGGTAACCGGAACGTTAACGGCCACAAGGCAGAAGATTCCGCTGGCGCACTTCAATTCAAATAACCAAATACAGTGAAACTCCATGAGAGGGTGGCTAGAATTTTCCAACTTGAAAACCACGTTGTTGATCGCGGGAATATCCCAAAAGCCAACAACGAACTCGGAACGACACATTGTGAACAGTCTTGACTTGCTGGTAGGTTAAGTCAAAATTCAACTTTCGTGTCCAGGGTCGGTGAGCCACGGACGTCGTAGCAATGGGAACAGCGCCACACACTCCGACACCGCGTAGAGACCGACAGCGGGCCCCGGCAAAACTACGCCCCGCCGAGAATTCCTCACTGCTCCACGCCAACCAACTGACTGGTCGCACACCGCCCAGCGGGAAACTCTAAGCGCCAAGTCAAAGATAGTCCTAGGTACGAATATCGATACGCACCGCTGCTGTCAGCCGCGGAAGGAGAGGATAACAGAATAATTGCGATAACCGCGAGAGACTAAAGACAGAATCACAATGAAGGTTGTAACCTCCCCACAGAAAAATTAATAAATATTAGTATGAATAATGAATGTGATTCCAATTTAGTGTAACCTCTGTACAGAAATTCATTCACATTTAACCTTCACACAAAATTTGTTTCCCATTTAATGTACCCACAAAATTCTTTTCTCATTTAATGTAAGCTCGAAACAGAAAAATTCCTAAACCTCGTAATAAAAAAATAAATTCAGTAACCTGGTAAAATTTGGACGACAGCAGTGCTGCGTCAGGGCCCTGTAAGATCATCCTGAATAAAAAGCAAAAATTCTCACCTCGATAAAGTCGCCAACTATCTGCTCCTACAATAGCTTTTTCCGGCACAGCTCTGTGCAATGCTGGCCTTATTCACTTGTTATTTATGAAAGGAAGCAACTGATTTTTCTTTTGCAACAATCGGAATGATCATGGATTGGAGAAATTATTAAATTCTTTAAATTGAAATGAATGCTTGTTAGAAATTACTTTATATGACAAAGATTATTATTAAGACATTTTCAAAAGATTTACATGGGAGTTCACATAACATTACTAGACATGGGCGAGGCTGCTTTTTACCTTATACAATAATACTCAGGCTCCGGCATCGCTGCACCGCGACCGGCCCAGCCAACATGATACACCAGACTGATCGCTAGCAACTACTTACTGCTACTGCTACACAGTTCGTACTGGAGTCAACACTGCTCTTTGGTCTCAGATTCTCTTATAGCTTACATGTCGCAGGCAGCGTATACCTCTTACAAGGTGTAATCCAAAGCATAGGATGAACCAGCGACAGCTCAACTAGACGTTAAATACATGAGTTGGACAGAAATATGAAAATATCAAAAACGCATTACCGTGTCTACTACGGTGCAGAAAAACCATTGGATTCCGAACAGCTTCCACTCATCTCGGAATGGCTAAACACAGGTCTTGTATGGTTTTCAAAAGAACCTGATACCAATGTTCCTACAAAATAGTGCCAAGGTCAAGTAACAGTGATGGAAGTGGAATGCGATAACGCACCCATCTCTCCAAAGTATTCAAGATGTTTGGTAGCATTTTTGGGAAACAGAGATCTTGTAAGCTATATAAATTCAGTAAGGAAACAGTCTAGGTCACAATCTAGACTGATTTTCTCTGATTTTATATTCCCCAAAGTAGGTCAGAAAGTCTCAGTAATAGCGAACGGGCCGGCCGGTGGCCGAGAGGTTCTAGGCGCTTCAGTCTGGAACCGCGCCACCGCTACGGTCTCAGGTTCGATTCCTGCTTGGGCATGGGTGTGTGTGATGTCCTTAGGTTAGTTACGTTTAAGTAGTTCTAAGTTCTAGGGGACTGATGACCTCAGATGTTAAGTGCCGTAGTGCTCAGAGCCAATAGTGAAAAGACTGGTGACTGCTGTGGCCATGGGAGTTGTGAACATTCGTCCTTGCGCTCACAAAACCAATCTTGGGTGACACTAGCTGTGGGAACACGGTCCCTGTAATCTCTGAACAATGGATCACCATCGGGGAACAAACAGTTACATGTGAAGGACGTGATCAGCCAAAATGGTCACATAACAGTTAGCAGTAGTGCGGCGAGAGTAGCTATAGGCCCGATGGAATACCACGGTGTGGCTGCCCGTATCACCCTGCAGCTTCGCCATGTTGCGCTCCTGAGATGTAAACTCGGCCAGAAGTTCAAAGTAGTGTGGAACAAGACTCATGAGACCTAATGACAATCTTCCATTGGATTCAGCACCTCGTTTTCCCGTTACGGGCATCCGCATCCATGAAATGTGGTTTTGGCTTTCCAGCTCGCTTTGCAATTCCCTCCTTCTGGAGGTCTCACTTTGTTGCTTTGGTGCCGTCAGAGTTAGAGAGTGCGGCATTCAGTTCTGCAGTGACCTCCACAGTTGTCATCCTCTTATTTTGCGTCACAGTCCTCCTCAGTTATCGTCCGTCACCATCACTGAGCATACGCTTTCGTCCACGTCGTCACTTAGTGGATAACGTTTTCTTGTTTTACCTGTGTGCGGTATCAATCTTCGACACAGTTCCTCTGGAAGCATCAAACATTTCGACTGTCTTGGTTACGGAATACAGAAGCGCCCAACGTATGAGCACGTTCGAGCGCACTAAGCTCCAACGTAACGCTATAATAACCACACGGAACACTTTTCTGATCATGTCTGACACACGCAACGTAGTGATACCGTTTGACAGGTACCGTTCGTGGTCAACCACAGCAGTGCAACCTGCAGGCATGGTTCGCATTTACATGGTCAAGGATACATTTCTCATGGTATTTCCGTATTTTGTCCACCCCCTTATCTTTGATTGTGGAAAGCGTCGCCGTCATACATAAAATAGAGTAAGTTGGTTTTGTACAGTTAACGTAAACTTTCTGGTCGAATGAATGCTAAGTTTAAACAGCAGGAAATATTATTTCTCGCTGAGGGCGTAGCAGCCCTATCCATATAAGCATAGTGAGTTAAAAAGAAAAATTGAATGTTATCAGTTTCGTGTTCGATCCATTAGAGTAAATTAGACTAAAGTTAATGAGTCCGACACTTCTCACCGCTAGGGCACAAGTAAAATTTCACAAACCAGACAGCCAATAATAATGAAGATACTTTCAATAGTGAGCTACACTATGTGATCAAAAGTATTCGGACGCCTGGCTGAAAAGACTGCTGGAATTCAACATGATGTTGGCCCACCCTCAGCCTTGGTGACAGCCTTCACTCTCGCAGGCATACGTTCAGTCAGGTGCTGGAAGGTTTCTTGGGGAATGGCACCCTATTCTTCACGGAATGCTGCACTGAGGAGAGGTATCGAAGTCGGTCTGTGAGGCCTGACACGAAGTCGGCCTTCCAAAACATCCTAAAATGTTCTGTAGGATTCAGGTCAGGGCTCTGTTCAGGCCAATCCATTACAGGGATATTATTGTCGTGTAACCACTCCGCCACAGGCCGTGCATTATGAGCAGGTCCTCGATCATGTTGAAAGATGCAATCGCCATCCCCGAATTGCTCTTCAGCAATGGGAAGCAAGAAGGTGCTTAAAACATCAATGAAGGCCTGTGCTGTGATAGTGCCACGCAAAGCAACAAGGGGTGCAAGCCCCCTCCATGAAAAACACGACCGCAATACAACACCACCGCCTCCGAATTTTACTGTTGGCACTACACACGTTGGCACAGGACGTTCACCGGGCATTCGCCATACCCACACCCTGCCATCGGATCGCCACATTGTGTACCGTGATTCGTCACTCCACACAACGTTTTTCTACTGTTCAATCACGCAATGTTTACGCTACATACACCAAGCGGGGCGTCGTTCGGCATTCACTGGCGTGATGTGTAGCTTATGAGCAGCCGCTCGACCATAAAATCCAAATTGTCTCACTTCCCGCCTAACTGTCATATTACTTGCAGTGGATCCTGATGGTCTCGATAGATGTTTGCCTATTACACATTATTACCCTCACCAACTGTCGGCCGTCTCTATCAGTCAACAGACGAGGTTGGCCTGTACGCTTTTGTGCTGTACGTGTCTCTTCACGTTTCCACTTCACTATCACATCGGCAACAGTGGACTTAGCGATGTTTAGGAGAGTGGAAATCGCGCGTACAGACGTATGACTCAAGTGACACTTAAACACCTGACCACGTTCGAAGTCCGTGAGTTCCACCACGAGTGCCATTCTGGTTTCTCACGGTGTATAAAGACTAGTGAGGTCGCTGATCGGAGTACCTGGCAGTAGATGGCAGCACAATGTACCTACTATGAAAAAAAAATGTTTTTGGGGGTTTCCAAATACTTTTGATCACATAATTAAATTACATGCTCGATAAAAGAACTGAAAGAATTTTAGCAGTGGAAACAGGATTTTGGATGTGGATATTCCAGAGGATGCAATGGTTGCGTCCTGGGATGTGACAAATTTGTTTACGAATTTACCAGTAGACGAAACCTTAAATAACTAAAAGTAACTTCTTAATACGCAAAAATATGGCGGTAGGTGAATTCGACTAAATGTTAGAATTTTTGCAGTTTTGCCTAGATTTTTCACTGCTAGTGCTGCCAGCCGCTGCCTGTGAGTGGTTAATGAACACTGACGTCGACCATAGCCGATGGTCACATTAATGTACGTGGACCGTATAGGAACAACTTATTCTACACGATGCCTTTGTAGTAACCGCTAGCTCTTGTGGTTATTTTTCGTAGCATTATGTTATGAAACAAAAATAGCTTGAAAGAAGCCTCGATTTAAATTTGCGTAATAATTCCCATTAACTAAATACTTAAGAGCTGCATACATTGGAAATATAGCGTTTGTACACTGTCTGACCCATGTCCGTTCTTAGCATTTCCCGTTTACTTTTAAACTGTTGACAAACTTCGTACAATTTGTTACACGTCATACATGTTTAAACTCTAGCAATATTTAACTTTTCATAATCAATGCATCGTGGAGAGCCTTAATGGGAACCAACTATTCTAATTTGTGTAATATCTAGCACATACACTGAAGTGACACAAGTCATGGGATACCTCCTATTACCGTGTCAGAACTACACTCATGCTCATAAATTGAGGAAATTGCAGAAAGTGGTGCCACACAACGTGGCACTACACAAAACTGGCGCTAATAGCGCAGGTACGTAGGGAACACACACGACACAGATCTGTAAGTCCACGGTATTGGCGATAAGTTGAGAAAACCGTCACGAGACGTGCTACAAAACGCCACTGTTTCACGCCAGATGAAAACCTGGCGAGAATCACTGTTCGGGACTATACCTGGATTCGTCCGTGTACATAGCCTGGGACCACTGTCCCAGTGATCATGTACTGTGTTCTTCACACCAGGCTTTACTGGCTCTCCTGTGACCAGGGGTCAGTGGAATGCACCTTGCAGGTCTCCGGGCGAATAAAGCATGTCTGTTCAGTCGTCTGTAGACTGTGTGTCTGGAGACAATTGTTCCAGTGGCTGCGGTAAAGTCCCGAGCAAGGCTACCTGCAGTACTCCGTGGCCGTCTGCGGGTACTGATGGTGATATATCGGTCTTCTTGTGGTGTTGTACACCTGTAGCGCCTGGACACGTTTCCTGTCTGCTGTAATCGTTGCCACGATCTTGAGATTACACTTTGTAGTAGAAATGAGAACAGCGAGAAACTTAACATCAGGATTGATGGTCACGAAGTCAATGAAGTTAAGGAATTCTGCTACCTAGGCAGTAAAATAACCAATGACGGACGGAGCAAGGAGGAAATCAAAAGCAGACTCGCTATGACAAAAAAGGGATTTCTGGCCAAGAGAAGTCTACTAACATCAAATACCGGCCTTAATTTGAGGAAGAAATTTCTGAGGATGTACGTCTGGAGTACAGCATTGCATGATAGTGAAACATGGACTGTGGGAAAACCGGAACAGAAGAGAATCGAAGCATTTGAGATGTGGTGCTATAGACAAATGTTGAAAATTAGGTGGACTGATAAGGTAAGGAATGAGGACGTTCTACGCAGAATCGTAGATGAAAGGAATATGTGGAAAACACTCATAAGGAGAAGGGACAGGACGATAGGACATCTGCTAAGACATGAGGGAATGACTTCCATGGTGCTAGAGGGAGCTGTAGAGGGCAAAAACTGTAGAAGAAGACAGAGATTGGAATACGTCAAGCAAATAATTCAGTACGTAGGTTGCAAGTGCTACTCTGAGATGAAGAGGTTAGCACAGGAAAGGAATTCGTGGCGGGCCGCATCAAACCAGTCAGTAGACTGATGACAAAAAAAAAAAAAAAAAAGCACACGGAGGGCCCGTGCTACGACCTGCTGCGTTTGACCAGCCTCCAGTCGCCCTAGTATTCTACCGCTCGTAACGTCATCAGTATGTGTACATCCGTCAATGTAGTCTGGAAGACAACATAGTCCAAGATTCAGTCCCTGACGGACACTGGTTTGGAGGTTATCAACGGGAGTAACGGGAATCCGCCAGAACGTGTGTTGGTTGCAAAAAGCTTCAGTGGGCGGTGGGAATGTTTCAACCGTTCAAGCCACCAGTCTACAAGAAATCATACCAACTTTACTGTAACGAGCATGAAAGAGATTAATTAGACTCCTTTGTAGGCTGTTGAGGGCTAACCTAGCAGCGGGAATCATTCGTAATGCTTGGAGGACAGTGATGGTTAATTTCATTCTGATGTCGGGAAGAACTGATCATATCAAAGCTATGAGGCTGATCAGCTGTCGTCCTTTGTTTTAAAGACATTAGAAATGGAAAGGAGGCTAAGATTCTTCTACACGTAAATCAAGACGCGTATCTGCCAGGCGAATCACGTGAATTCACCAACTTGTTGGGAAAGTGGAAAAAGCACTGCACTTTCAGGACATTTCCTTCTGCATCTTCCTTGATATCGAGGGGTTTTTAGCAATACGGCCTTCGAATCCATGGTCAGAGCTGCAGAATAGCACGGCTCTGAGACTACAATATGTAGGTGGAGCAAATGAAAGGTATAAGCCACCAGGAGGAGTGGAAAAATGTTGATCAGCAACACCAGAGGACTTACGCAACGAGGGGTTTCGTTCCCACTACTGCGGAACATAGTGGTGAATGAACTCATTGGAGAGCTAAACACTAGAAGGATACGCACACGACTTAGTCACAGTAACATCTGGCAAGTTTGGTATAATGTTAGAACTATGGCACAGTTTGCACTGAACGTCGTGCTGAACTGGTGTAGGAAGGACCAGCCGTATGAAAACTGTTGTAGAACCATTTATGAGGAAGCATGTCCAACACACATACTGGAATATTAAGCTTCTCGGTGAAACTCTACCTGTAGAGGGGGTAGTGAAACATCTAGGAGTAAATTTGGATGTGGAAACATCATGGGCCCTTCACGTGAAGAATATATATTCCAAGACGAAAGGTACTCTTACGAGCACTAGAGGTGCCAGTGGATAAAAAAAAAAAAAAAAAAAACAAAAACAAAAAAACAGGTGTCTGAACACAAAGAGTATGTACTGCATGTACACCACTATAATAAAACCTATGGTAATTTATAGGGCTACAGTACGATGGAACAATAATTAGCTTGGCAAGGTGCAGAGTCTGGCCTGCTTACTGGCACTATCAGGCGGAACTAGCAGCACACCCACTGCTGCTTGCAGGTTAATATGGAGGCAGCAGCAGGAACATACTGGTTAAAAACTGGAAATAGCTGGATACCTTTAGCATATTCTGATTTCCACACCAACATAGGGAATGTGGTAAATGGCCCGCCAGGGTAGCCGAGAGCGCTAACGCGCCGCTTCCTGGACTCGGGTGGGCGCGCCGACCCCAGATCGAATCCTCCTGGCCCATTAACGACGACGGCCAGTGTGCCGGCCAGCCTGGATGTGGTTTTTAGGCGGTTTTCCACATCCTACTTGTGGTGTCACCGCCAGACACCACACTTGCTAGGTGGTAGCCTTTAAATCGGCCGCGGTTCGGTAGTATACGTCGGGCCCGCGTGTCGCCACTGTCAGTGATTGCAGACAGTGCGCCACCACACGGCAGGTCTAGAGAGACGTTCTAGCACTCGCCCCAGTTGTACGGCCGACTTTGCTAGCGATGGTTCACTGACAAATTACGCTCTCATTTGCCGAGACGATAGTTAGCATAACCTTCAGCTACGTCATTTGCTACGACCTAGCAAGGCGCCATTATCAACTGCTATTTATCTTGTGATGCATGTACCGTCAGACCGATGTTCACCAATTATGGATTAAAGTTAAGTATTCCAGTAGTTACTTACGTTCTTTGATACTATAAATTCCCTTACCTGTTCCAGACCTCACGCCAGCCTGCGTGAGCTTAAACGCGTGCCTTTCGGCTTCCTCTCCTAGTGGCTTGGCTGTCTTGCCAAGTCACAACACTACTAGGCGAATACTGGGCTGGTCCCCACGTCCCACCTCAGTTTCACGACTCGTAGACATTTGAAACGCATTCACACTATTTCGCAATTTACACTAGATACAGACAGCTGGGGCACACTACTTTCATCCTGACGGGTAGAGGGTGGCGGCACGAAGGGCATCCGGCCACCCCTTAAAATTAACCATGCCAATTCTGTACTTAACCCTGCTGACCCTGTGAACAATAAAAATAGGGAATCTAGTAAATGCAGGAATGGTTGGGGAAATGCTGGCCGACTGCACAGTAACTTACAGCTGCTTCAATAAGACTTCTGCTCTAACAACTGGAAGTAGGGAGCAGTGGAAGAATGAACCACAACACCTTACGGAAGACACAGTCTGGTTTACTGGCTGGTCGAGAACAGACGAAGGCTCCAGGGCCAAAGTATACAGGATAAAGCCTAGAGAGCGCAGTGTCTGTAGTGAAGCTGGACACTCTATTCCCGGTGGAAATATCCGCTATCCTGATTTGCACGGAAGACGATTTGTGCAGGCGCTACCAAAATCGTAGCATATACGTTTATTCGGATAGCGAAGCAGCCCCTGCAACGAGATCAAAGACTGCTGCAGAATGTCACAAATCCCTTGTGAAACTAGAAGAAAGCAACAGGGTAAAACTGCTGTGTGTCCCTAGTCACTCAGGAATCAATGGCAATGAACAAACTATGGTGAGGATTAAATAAAAAATACGAAAATGAAGAATATTCAACTGTGATTCAAAACCAAAAACATGCCAAGGTAATGATGCCAAATCCAGGCGTTCAACAGAAGTGCTGTAATCCTGTGCTTGAACCGGAGACAGACTAAACTCATGGTAGGCCAGGAATCTTATGAAACACCTACACACGATCGATATAGAAAAAGAACCTCTTATGTGCAGGCTGTCCGTTGAGGGTGATGAAACCACGACACACCAAATCTTCCAGTGCCTCGCGCTGGCGATCAGAAGACAGAATATTCATGTTATCCAGTCCTGAAGAAGTAACGTCTAATAAAGAGTTAGTAAAAGGCCTGCTTCTACTTTTTAAGGGTACTAGCTGGCTTTACTGGAACCACAGGAAGTGAAACCACACGATTAATCCTGTTTCAATTCGAACAATAGTGGGCTAGGACCACTGTCGTTTTTATCTTCCTAGGCTAATCAAACCAAATCTTCCATCCTAAGGAACCACAAGCTTTAGCGAAGGACGACGCTATGACTACTGCATTTCTCCACAGTTGCACTATACACTACTGGCCATTGAAACTGCTACACCACGAAGATGACGTGCTACAGACGAGAAATTTAACCGACAGGAAGACGATGATGTGATATGCAAATGATTAGCTTTTCACAGCATTCACACAAGGTTGGTGCCGGTGGCGACACCTACAACGTGCTGACATGAGAAAAGTTTCCAACCGATTTCTCAAACACAAACAGCAGTTGACCGGCGTTGCCAGGTGAAACGTTGTTGTGATGCCTCGTGTAAGGAGGAGAAATACGTACCATCACGTTTCCGACTTTGATAAATGTCGGTTTGTAACCTATCGCGATTGCGGTTTATCGTTTCACGACATTGCTTCTCGCGTTGGTCGAGATCCAATGACTGTTAGCAGAATATGGAATCAGTGGGTTCAGAAGGGTAATACGGAACGCCGTGGTGGATCTCAACAGCCTCGTATCACTAGCAGTCGAGATGACAGGGATCTTATCCGCATGGCTGTAACGGATCGTGCAACCACGTCTCGATCCCTGAGTCAACAGATGTGGGGATGTTTGCAAGACAGCAACCATCTGCACGAACAGTTCGACGATGTTTGCAGCAGCATGGACTATCAGCTCGGAGGCCATGGCTGCGGTTACCCTTGACGATGCATCACAGACAGGAGCGCCAGCGATGGTGTACTCAACGTCGAACCTGGGTGCACGAATGGCAAAACGTCATTTTTTCGAATGAATCCAGGTTCTGTTTACAGCATCATGATGGTGCCATCCGTGTTTGGCGACATCGCGGTGAACGCACATTGGATGCGTGTATTCGTCATCACCATACTGGCCTATCACCCGGCATGATGGTATTGGGTGCCATTGGTTACACGTCTCGGTCACCTCTTGTTCGCATTGACGGCACTTTAAACGGTGGAAGTTACATGTCAGGTGTGTTACGACCCTACATTTCAGCAGGATAGTGCACGACGGCATGTTGCAGGTTCTGTACGGGCCTTTCTGGATACGGAAAATGTTCGACTGCTGCCCTGGCCAGCACATTTTCCAGATCTCTCACCAATTGAAAACGTCTGGCCAATGGTGGCCGAGCAAATGGCTCGTCACAATACGCCAGTCACTACTCTTGATGAACTGTGGTATCGTGTTGAAGCTGCATGGGCAACTGTACCTGTACACGCCATCCAAGCTGGCTGGGTTTGACTCAATGCCCAGGCATATCAAGGCCGTTGTTACGGCCAGAGGTTGTTGATCCGGGTGATGATTTCTCAGAATTTATGCACCCAAATTGCGTGAAAATGTAATCACATGTTCTAGTATAATATATTTGTCCAATGAATGCCTCTTTATCATCTGAATTTATTCTTGGTGTAGCAATTTTAATGGCCAGTAGTGTAAGTGCTTCCTACTGATTTTCATGAGCGGTTGCAAGTACGACACATTGCTAGGAAACAGTTACTTCTGCCTGACAAAAGTAGATACGAGTGCCTTGGGGAAGAAAAAGAAAACACCTTTGGAAGTCCCTACTATAACATTTGCTGTGAGATCTGTAAGTCGCAGTGAGGAATTTTCTCCGGAGAATACGGTGCTGAGTAAAGAGTAACCTGGTGAAAAATAGTAGCACATATTTTCCCAATAAACCGACCATTCACTTTCTCCAACGCAATGCTCACATACTCGTTCCATTTCATATCGCTTCGGAGCTACTTGTGGAAAGTATCCGGCTTAAGATTAGTCGTAGACAGATACGTTAGGACTAGATGTGTGAGTAGATCAGTGGCAGCGTTTACAGATGTACAGGTTCTGCAACATGCAGGACAATTTTTTATTTCTTCAGTAGTGATAAGCGTTATTGAACTGAAAATTTACGACTGCATTTTGAATATTTTAGTCATAGTAATACTTTGCTTCAATATAAAAAAGCATACAATCCGTTCTAGTGCCTTGATGGCGAACAACAATGGGTACAATAAATAAACAAGTAAGAGTGGAGATCAACAACTTCTGATGACACCCGGTCACATACGATCATAGGTACTCGAATGAACATATTAAGGCAACTGCGTACATGTACACCTCCATACATACTCCAAAATCAATCGTACGGTGTGTGGCGACTGCTACCCTGTACCACTACAGGTTATTTCCTTTTCTGTTCGCGAACAGAGCGAATGTCTGTACGCCTCCCAATGACTATGAATCCCAATTTCTCGTATGTCGTCTTCGTGGTTCTTACTCTTAATGTATGTTGGTGGCTACAGGGTAGTTCAACAGTCAACTTCAGACGCTGGTTCTCTAAATTTTGTCAATAGTCTTCCACGTAAATAATGTCGCCTTTCCTCCAGAGATTTCCATTTGAGTTCCCGAAGCATCTCCTTAATACTTGGTTGTTGTTCAAACGTTTCGATAAAATAAATCTAGCAGCCCACCTCTGAATTGCTTCGAGGTCTTCCATTCAGATGCAGACCCCAAACACGCTAGCAGCGTCCAAGAATAGGTCGCACTAGCGCCCTATAAGCTGCCTCCTTCACAGGTGAACCACAGTTCCCGAAAATTCTTCCAATAAACCGACCACTCATGTTGCCCACCGCAATCAGCTCGTTCCATTTCATATCGCTTTGTAGCTTTGTGCCCGGATATTTAAACGACGTGACATTGTCAAGCAAGACATTACTGATAAAGTATCCGAACGTTACGAGCTTGTTTTTCCCACTCAGCCGCATTAAGTTATACTTTTCTACGTTTAGAGCTAAGTGCCATTCATCATACGAAATAGCCTTCTACAGCCCCCGCAAACTGCGTCACCTTCCCGTACACAACAGAATCATCAGCAAACAACTGCAGATTCCTGCCCACCCCGTACACCAGATCATTAACGTATATAGAAAATAATAGCCGTTCCATCACCCTTTCACGGGGCGCTCCTGACAATGTCCTTGTCTCCGGTGAACAGTCACCGTCGAGCAGAACATTATGGCTAATATTACTTAAGATGTTGAAACCTTCCCGTCTCCTCTATATCTCTTTTGTTAATGATAACCTTCCCTTTTACAATAACCTATGTAACCTTCCCTTAGGATTTCTATCTCTTGCTTAATAATAACAAATGAAATCTTCCCTTTGAAATTTATTCTCTTTCTCAATATTCACATACAAATGTAATTGCTGCTTTTTAAAAGTGATTTTTGGATTATTTCGACGAAACATAGAATGTGTCGTCGTCGTGTGGCCCTCAGTCGTTATCTGCAATAACCCAAAACTGTTCCTTACCTTTTCTACTGTTGCTGGATCGCCATCTGGCTGCTACATCGAACTGCGACATGAATATACTTACTCTGTTTTACTATACTCTAATAGCTGCTGGTGGGCTTTCATAATAAGTGGCTGTATTTATTACCAAAGCTGACGTTATTCTTTAATAGCAAAGCTGACGTTATTCTTTAATTAATTTGACTGAAGTTACGTAATTCATAGTTAAACTTTTTCTTGACAACAATAAAATTTTGTAAAGTTTTACGTTGATGGTTTTTGGGATGGATTATAATTAGAAATGCAATATTGGTGGCAAAAGTTAATTATATTGTGAATGAAATGATTTTACAAACGTTCAAATGGGATTTACTTTTTACAATAATCTTAGAACTAGCAATGCGCAAACATACCTTCAGTAGTCTTGAGTTTCTCAAAAAATTAATTCAATAATATTAGTTTCTCTTATTATAATAGTTAGCTGATGTCTTTGTACACCCGTTTATAATCTCTTATAAGTCATAGCCGGTGGCTGGCAGGCACACCGCTCCTCTCAACCTCTCGCTTCAGACCTGCTACGGACTCGCTTCACTTCTCGCCTACTACTTACTTCCTACGAACGCTAAAGTGCGGTCTCTCCTGCCAACAATGCTTTGTGGTGCAGACAATCCCTGCTACCATTACAAAATGTATCAATGCGCGGTCTTTCCCGCTCTTTTCTTAAAATGTATCCATACGCGGTCTCTCCCACACTTTTTTAAAATTATATCAATTTGCGGTCTCTCTTGTCAACAGTACTTTGGTGCAGACATTCCCTGCTACCACAGTTATTTCCAACATGACAAATATTAATTATTCCTACTTAATCCTATTAATAAAATATAAACATCTTTCATAAATTGTGATTTGACAATGTTGTTGTTGTTGTGGTCTTCAGTCCTGAGACTGGTTTGATGCAGCTCTCCATGCTACTCTATCCTGTGCAAGCTTCTTCATCTCCCAGTACCTACTGCAATCTACATCCTTCTGAATCTGCTTAGTGTATTCATCTCTTGGGCTCCCTCTACGATTTTTACCCTCCACGCTGCCCTCCAATGCTAAATTTGTGATCCCTTGATGCCTCAAAACATGTCCTACCAACCGATCCCTTCTTCTAGTCAAGTTGTGCCACAAACTTCTCTTCTCTCCAATCCTATTCCATACCTCCTCATTAGTTACGTGATCTACCCACCTTATCCTCAGCATTCTTCTGTAGCACCACATTTCGAAAGCTTCTATTCTCTTCTTGTCCAAACTGGTTATCATCCATGTTTCACTTCCATACATGGCTACACTCCATACAAATACTTTCAGAAACGACTTCCTGACACTTAAATCTATACTCGATGTTAACAAATTTCTCTTCTTCAGAAACGATTTCCTTGCCATTGCCAGTCTACATTTTATATCCTCTCTACTTCGACCATCATCAGTTATTTTACTCCCTAAATAGCAAAACTATTGTCTATTTGACAATAGACAATAGAAATATACACGTCTTACAAAGTCTTCGAGCCATTTGTATATCTGGAAATTTATTTCATATACCCATACCTCAGTTAACAGTCTGCAGTGGGGTACAGTGTCAAATGCTTTTCGGATGTCTAGGAATATGGAACCTACCCGTTGCCCTTCATCCGTAATTCGCAGGATATCATGTGAGAAAAGGACAAGCTGAATTCCACACAAGCGAAATCGTGCTGATTAGTGGACAGAAGTATGTACTTAGAGGAAAAATGTGTGTTTTTCGATACGAAAACAATCACATTGAAGGAGACTGTATCACGTCAGTGTTTGATTTTCTCAGGAACGAGGGAAGAGGCTCCACGAACACGAGAAAAGGCTGAACAGTGAAATTCGAAGGCTTCGAAGATGAGGACAGCTTTTCCGTGGAAGTTATTTCCATTTACCAATATGGTCTTGTGCGAAATAGTACAGATATTTACCATCCACCCAACAGAAAAAGAACACAGTGTGTAACGCAACGAACCTTCCCAGATCCATCACACAGTGATACGAGCGCGTGGGTATCGGTACAAAGCCGCAAGCAAAGGAAGTATAGGGTACGGGTTGATAGGCAATTAGCCAGATGACAATTTCAGGATCCTTTGGCAGTGAGTAATCCACCGGTCTATCCAACGCGTCCCTACCAGTTTCTTTCCGAGTTCCTTGCAAAGTGAATCGTGTCTGAACCATTTTCGAAATTTCCGAGAGAAGAGAACGTTCTTGATAATGATTCCTAACATACTGAGGATGCAAAATCTGGAAATATATTTTGGCTGCCGTCATTTTTAGAGGAATCGGTAACCATTGAAACTACTGAAGTTGTTCTTCTTCCTTGAAAAGGGGTAGGGACGCATTGAGTACCTCTTTTCCAACGACTGGAACTGTGTCATAACAGGAAGCCTCTGTTGGGAAAAAGACGAGATCAGCTCTCTCAGTACGTACGCCCTTGGCACTGCCCGTCCACTTAGTTCTAAAGCTTTTCTGTTATGTAGAAGGCGAAAGCTTACAGGATTCTGGAGCCAGCTATGCCACAAAAGGTCTGGCCATCGCCAAGTACTGTTCCACTCCGTTTCAGCTTCGAGACGGACCGGCAGCTGCATCTTCTTCGGCAGCCTCGATTACGCGTCTTGCTACAGGCATTAGCAGCAATTTAGTTGTTTACCACCCTGAACAGAACACAGCGATGCAACTCACTCAGACACGCCATTTTACGATACAATGGGCCTGTACCGTAGAAGATACCTCTTAGTTGCATTAGGCATAAAATTCAAATTACAGTTATAGTAGTTAACGATGTATTTATTGTGATGGATCCATTTTCGCTAGATTGCCATCTTCAGACCATCTGCGAAAGTTACATAACATTTTTTATTTTATTATAGTGTTGGTTAAGGTAATTTTCGGTTATAGAAATTGGTACTTACGTCTATGCCGGATATTGTTGTCAGCTGTGTATGTGAATTTCATACTTGTATTTTTCATTAATGCGTCTTAGTCTTTTTTGGTGTTTCTCTGGACAATTTTATGTTCTGCTGAATTTTGACTGGTGATGGTGATGATGATGAAGAGGTCCCATACTCCGAGGAGCGTAGGGGACGATGCGGGAGACCCGCACCGCTGTACTAGGCAAGGTCCTACCGGAGGTGGTTTGCATTGCCTTCCTCCGACCGTAATAGGGATGAATGATGATGATGAAGACGACACAACAACACCTAGTCATCTCGAAGCAGGAAAAATCCCTGACCCGCCGGGAATCGAAACCCGGGACCCGTGCGCGGGAAGCCAGAACGCTACCGCAAGACCACGAGCTGCGGAATGACAACAATAAGTCACATATTTTCAAAATGAATAGAAACCACACAATAATTGGCAACATACAGGTAATACTGGTTATGTCATGCCACCCAAAGGCACGCAAGCACGCGAATTTCGATCCCATGATCAACAGTGCACAAAATGTTTCCGCAAAAGTGTCCTCTTCAGTTTTTTTCTGGACGGCTAATAGTTTGCGCATAGTGAGGGAGAGAATATGAAAAACTTTCTCGTGGTATTTGAGGGCGTAGCGAATTGTGTAAACCCGTACGTATGGGGAGCTGAATCACCCTTATGTAATGGGACAAACCACGTTAACCAGAACTGTCCAAGACGAATATTCCTTCTTGAGCTTAACTTAATTAAAAGGAAACAATTAGCTTCTGACCTAGTAACTGGAACTGCTAACAAACGGTGTGTCTGTTGAGAATAATTCAATTGCAGTTAATGATGCCGAGACTGTAAACTCTGGTACCGCGCGCCGCGGAATTAGAATCCGCATCAGACGTCATGGACGTCGAAGTCCCCAAGAGGTCTCTGCACCATCGCGCCATAAGCCGTGGCAGCGCGCGCCTCCTGGCCCACATTTGGTGTGAGGGCGCCACAGTGGAACACGTGGTCCCAGCGGCCAATAGCGGCGCCCCCGATCATGTATTTAACCGCCTGTCGCTAAGCCAGTCCTCCCCGTCCACGCCCTATGTTTTCTTCGTCAGGGCACCCTCCCTCCCTTCTCTCCCTCCTCCCTTCCTCCCCCCTGGGTTCCCCAACCCCCCTACCTTCTTTCCTCCCCCTCCCATCTCTGCCACTGGATATACACCCTTCCCTCTCCCTCCTCCCCCACCTTTTCCCCTTTTGGCAGGTCTTCGGACTCGTGCACGTACAGTGAACCTTCGCGCGCCGGAGATCGTCGCCAGTGTTTTGTGTGTGCCATCGTGTTAGTGATTCAGTGTTTCGTCATTTGTGCTCCTTCGTTCACGTGTGCCATTCTTGTCGTCTCTGTTAGTGCCTGAGTGCTGAACGTTTTCCTTTGGACGCTGCACTTGTGAACGACTTCATGTATTTTGAAATTTGTTTGTCTACTGTTGTCTATCCACCGTGTCGTTTCGTTTCTCGATGTCTCCATTTGTAATAACTGTGTTATCTGTGGCCGAAGAGCGGCGTAGTATTGCCGCTGCCAACCTACCTTTGTATACGGTGTCAAAATAACAACAAAGGAAAAAAAAAGCTCAGCCAGTGAGTCTGATCGTTGCGCGCGTCTTGACATATCGCCTCGACAGCGACAGAGTGTTTACCGTTCTTTGTTTTCAGTACTAGCAGACGCCTCGGATTCGTTTGGTTGTCTCTGTCAACCCGTTCCTTCTTGCGTGTTGTCGTCGTAAAGTCTCTCTCGATGATCCCCCGTTGTTTCGTGTCCGTCCATTCTGTTCGTTTGTTTGTGCACGGGACGCTCTTCGTTTGGTTCGGCCTCAGATCTCGGCCACCCCGCGACCCTTCCGGTCGCGGTTACAACATAAGCAATAAGACTGAACAAAGTAGTGACGTTCCAAACTTGTTAAATGAATGAGAATTTCCGTGGAAAGAAACAGAACGATTTAGGAACGAGGGATGCTAATCCATGTCCTACCAGTCAACCCTAGGCTAGTAGTATAGTTCAAGATTACAGCACAACTGACACTACCAGTGTCAAGACAACAAACGGTAAACAACCCGGTCCTCTTAGTGCAATCGCGGTCAGACAGTTTAGAACAAACAAACTGGAAATGTCCGCGGTGGATATCGCTCAAGACGACGCTATGGTTGTGCCCAAAGCCAACTCTTGAAACGAGTTTGATGGTACATCGAACGGAAGTATATGCGAATTCACCAACTGAAACAATAGAACACATGACTGGACACAACTGCTGGTGCAGAAAAGACGATTCAATTTCGTCCAGAAAGTCTAAGAAGAAAATTTCTACGAGTAGTAACGGAGAAGGGTAAAACGATACAAAAAGAGAGTCCTCAGCAACTGCCAATAGTGACTAGGGTGAAACAGATTGGAAATACACCAGTATCTGACTCGGAAGCGAGAACCAGTTTGCATTTGGACATTCGTAACGGAGAAACATAGATATAGAAGCAGCAGATTGTATGGTCAGTTAGAACCAAACGGATGTTTACGAATAGAGAAACGAAGTGTCCTGTCCAAAATCTAGACCTATTACAAAATCATAACGACAAGTGTAGACACTGGAACTGAGAAGTAATTCACAGCCACAATAGCAATTAATGAGATGTCAAAATAATAATAAATGTGGTTAAAATACAAACAGAATTTTATCAAAGCTTGCCACAATGAAGCTGAAGAATTTTATTTTATTTCGTGAATTTACTTTTTTTACTAGTAAGAAACAGGAACTCCGTTCACTGTAAATAAACGTAAATGTCAGTTTCAGAAAAAAAGAGAGACATAAAGGATTACAAAAGAAGGAGAAATTAGAAAGGGACTTTAGTATCAATTTTTTTCAGTTCCATGGAATGAAATTTTTTCCTCATAACTTAATTTTCATTTGAGAAGAAATTTAATTTAAATAAAAAAATAAAAAGCTGCCTCATCAAACGAAATAAGAACATCAGTTCATTTCCTGCATCGTCCAGGAGAAGTGCTATGTTTTAACTAATGAGACAAGAAAAATTGCACAGTTTCCAATTTTAGCACCTCATGTTCAAATCCAATCGCATGCTAATTTTTTTCTTTTGTTGTCGCGGTGGTATGCGACCCCCAAACGTTTTTTTGACATGGTGAAATTCAATGGAATGGTTGAAAAATAGAAAACTTATTAAAAACCGATTTCGTCATCACAAATCTTATATAATCTTACAAAATTAACAGTAACTGGAAATGAAAGACATAATACGAAGAAGAAAGTAGTTAACGTTGCTATTTCTAGATGAGAAGGTCCCAGGTTCGGTTCCAGTCTGGGTTAGACATTTTATCCACTTGGGGACAGATTGTTATTTTGTTTCCGTCACTGTTTCATCATCATCGACACGCAACTCACTGAAGGGGTGTGAAATTAAAAAAAAATTTGTACTAGGTAGCCAGACAACTTAAAATAGGTCCTGCCAACCACAAATGTCATACGATCATTTTATTTCATATTTGCGGTGTTGTTATGGTTGCCCGAATATATTGCACTAACTGGTGAATATGTGAAGATTGTCTTCTGTTATTCTTTTTTGGTGCCCACTTGTGTGTCACGGGGAACTAAATCAGTTTAATGTTTACTCAAAAAAATTCTTATTTTGTTCTTAATCATTGTGCGATGACCTTTTTTTCACATACGTACTATTTCTGGTCAAAATACTGTTGATTTCCTATTAACAGCGCACCATTCTATTTACGTCGTTATGCTACGGTACATGTTGTTAAATGAGCGCTATCGTAAATTAGGCTCTCGCTTTGCTCAACAACCAGCCGAAATCCCTCTCCAATGAAATGCTGCATGACGCAGCAACAGCCGTGAGCGAGTGCAGAAATTTTTATGGAGGTGGCTACGTATCGTACATCTGTTGGACTATTACTTGTTATTTATTCATTCTGATGAATGTCAATACCGTTACCATTGTAACTGTTTATTTTATTATGAAATAAGCATTAAGATAAAATTTGAAATATAGCTGCAACGAAATTGGCTTTCGTTGGAATAAATGAATGGAACGTGTTTGTTTCTAAAGAAGACACATAGCGAATGCTGTCGATATTTACACTGCATTTTCTATGCAATACAGATACGGTGACAAATGAAACAAACTGCCGTTACTCTGTGACGAGCCATCGGAAACCATGTGTCACGTAAACCAAAATGTTCAGAGAATATTCGTGAAAAACCTCCGAAATTTTGTCGGGGGAGTCTGGGATCATAACTCATAATCTTGCGGGACTGGTTAAAGACGTACGAAAAACTTAAAATGCTTTCTGCCTACGCGTACAGCCAATGTAAATGAACACAATTTTTGTATGTTCTACTTCCCAGTGGAATGTGAACAGTAATATGAAGGGGGAATACACTTGACATTGCCAGAGCTATCCTGCCTGTGAACGTTACAGCGGCTAGCGACTCCTGTGTACGAGATTGCTCGTGCTGCAGAATTCATTGAAACTGAAATGGAAACACGGGGATTATTTTAACGGCCAGAATGGGGCCTGTCGCTGTTTCATTCATGTTGTGTGGGACGCATGGCAATTTCATTCCACGCTCACACAGGCAAATGCCATATATTACCGAACAGGGCTGCATGACATCACACACACACACACACACACACACACACACACACACACACACACACTATAGGAGGTAGGAAGACTGTGCGGAAACTGTTCAGCTTGCGGAATCGAAGAGCTGATTACTGGAGATACAGGGTGTTGAAACTTTAGTGCGCTAACTGACAAATATTACGAAGTAGCCAACAGAATATAAATCTTGTGAAGCAGCCACATTAGATTAGATTAAATGTGTTTTTAGATCCAATAATCCGGAGGAGATGCTGCAGGATGTAGAACAAAAACAAACGTACACAGTAAATATTTACAAAGAAAAGCAAATATGCTAATGTATCTTTCACAGATCCCAAGAGAAATGGTCGTCATGACGTACAAATAAGTCGAAAAAGAGTAATCATATTTGAAACTTACCCCTACTTGCTCGTTTGATTTTATCATGTGCTTATCGAGTCTGAGGTTCATTCATACCTATTAAGAGCGCTTGGCTGTCTCATTTGTTAATAGTTTCAGTGGTTATAGCTTGAAGCTATCTCTCATTGCTTGCTATGGCTAGTGACAAAAGGACACCTTTACAATTATACCCCGATTAATTAAATGATTAATATTAACTGTCATCACTCAGATTAATTGAAATACTGCACGCAAATAACGCTCCCTGATATTGTCATCAGACAGCACAATTAGTATAGAGGGGGTCAGATATTTGCCTTTGCCCGTAAACTGTTTTCCTTCAGATTACAATTCTTTGTCATTCTGAACATAATTTTCTTCGTTTATGTAACGCTCCACCTGAATCAAATACAATCAATTACTGTGAATTTACGGTGACTAGGGATGAATGAAGGTCTCCTTCATAACAAGAGCATTACAGGGATCTCGCTGTACAGAATTTATTTCTCAAATTGATAATCATATTATAGTTTCATCTCCTGACTACGACCTTTGCATCCACTTAGGATCAATCTCGGTCTCCTAGGGCTAATTAAGATTAGCACACTGTTAGGTGGCAGGAAGGATCGTGTACTGCAAGTACATTGATAGCTTAAGGCTCCTTTATGTGTTCATTCCGAAGTGCACTCATCACTATCATACAAAGAAAAGTCATCAAAACCAAGTAAAACTGAAAAACGCGTACATAGAAATGAATCATGTTATCCGCTCTCTTAACTGAAGAAATTTCAACTATTGATTTCCAAACACAAAGGTACGCTACCACGCTGAGAGTGAGCATCACACCAATAGTCAACAAAATTGTCAAAAACACGAAAATTACCATGTCTTCGCGCATTTCCGTGCATATGCTGTCTTTAACTTGCACGTTCTGAGCGTGATCCAAGGTAATGAAGCTCATTGGTCACCCAGTTTTCCTACCATAACACCCGAAGTGGAGACATGCGTTCTCCTGGCTCTCCTGCAACACGGTGCCTAAAATGGCGTAACCCGGGAATAAAGTCTTCCAGTTTGAACCACAGGGGGGAAGAACTCCCCCACTGGCGTAGCTACCTGACACTCTTCCAACCATCGATACGTTGTGAAAACGTCTGCAAACGGGTTGAGTGATATTATTATCATAATAATCATCAGCTGCAAAATGACTACTATTTTATCTATTAATATAAACAGTGAGTTACTTGTTACACTACTGGCCATTACAGTTGCTACACCTAGAAGAAATGCTGATGATAAACGGGTATTCATTGGACAAACATATTAATCTAGAACTGACATGTGATTACATTTTCACGCAATTTGGGTGCATAGATCCTGAGAAATCAGTACCCAGAACAACCACCGCTGGCCATAATAACGGCCTTGATACGCCTGGGCATTGAGTCAAACAGAGCTTGGATGGCGTGTACAGGTACAGCTGCCCATGCAGCTTCAACACGATACCACAGTTCATCACGAGTAGTGACTGGCGTATTGTGACGAGCCAGTTGCTCGGCCACCATTGACCAGACGTTTTCAGTTGGTGATAGATCTGGAGAATGTCCTGGCCAGGGCAGCAGTCGAACATTTTCTGTATCCAGAAAGGCCCGTACTGGACCTGCAACATGCGGTCGTGCATTATCCTGAGCCAAGGGTCGTAACACATCTGAGATGTAACGTCCACTGTTCAAAATGCCGTCAATGCGAACAAGAGATGACCGAGACGTGTAACCAGTGGCACCCAATACCATCATGCTGGGTGATACTCCAGTATGGCGATGACGAATACGCGCTTCCATGTCGCCAAACACGGATGCGACCATCATGATGCTGTAAAAAGAACCTGGATTCGTCCGAGAAAATGTCGTTTTGCCATTCGTGCACCCAGGTTGAGTACACCATCGCACGCGCTCCTGTCTGTGATGCAGCGTCAAGGGTAACCGCAGCCACGGTCTCCGAGCTGATAGTCCGTGCTGCTGCAAACGTTCGTCGAACTGTTCGTGTAGATGGTTGTTGTGTTGCAAACGTCCCCATCTGTTGACTCAGGGATCGAGACGTGGCTGCACGATCCGTTACGGCCATGCGGGTAAGATGCCTGTCATCTCGACTGCTAGTGATAGGAGGCCGTTGGGATCCACCACGGCGTTCCGTATTACCCTCCTGAACCCAGCGATTCCATATTCTGCTAACAGTCATTGGATCTCGACCAGCGCGAGCAGCAATGTCGCGATACGATAAACCGCAATCGCGATAGGCTACAATCCGACCTTTATCAAAGTCGGAAACGTGATGGTACGCATTCCTATTCCTTACACGAGGCATCACAACAACGTTTGACCAGGCAACGCCGCTCAACTGCTGTTAATGTATGAGAAATCGGTTGGAAGCTTTTCTCATGTCAGCACGTTGTAGATGTTGCCACCGGCGCCAACCTTGTGTGAATGTTCTGAAAAGCTAATCATTTGCATCTCACAGCATCTTCTTCCTGTCGGTTAAATTTCGAGCCTGTAGCACGTCATCTTCGTGGTGTAGCAATTTTAATGGCCAGTAATATATATATATATATATATATATATATATATATATATATATATATATATATATATATCATTCAACTGAATTGTCTTTACTGCTCTGGTTTCTTGTATGTGGTAAATTTGTTGCAGCGTAAGAAAGTGTTTTTATTGTTTATCCTAATTATTTTAGTGCCTTCTTCTCTAGAAGTTGCCTTGTGATTGTGTTCTCTTAAGTGTCTGCAAATATGGGGTAGTCTGTCCCATACTTCCAGCCTCTACCTGTTTGTCCTACGTATCTAAATGGTTCAAATGGCTCTGAGGACTATGGGACTTAACATCTATGGTCATCAGTCCCCTAGAACTTAGAACTACTTAAACCTAACTAACCTAAGGACATCACACAACACCCAGTCATCACGAGGCAGAGAAAATTCCTGACCTCGTCGGGAATCGAACCCGGGAACCCGGGCGTGGGAAGCGAGGACGCTACCGCACGACCACGAGCTGCGGACCTACGTATCTGCCATCACAAGTGCTACACTGTAATTGCTATACACTGAGGTCACAAAAGTCTTGAATTAGTTCCAAATATCGTATCGAAACTCCTTTTTCCTGGCGTGGCGTAAACTAAACAGTTAGGAAGTCCCTTGCAGTAATATTGACTCATGCTGTCTCTATAGCCGTCCATAATTGCGAAAGTGTTACAGGACACGATTTCGTGCACTGACTGACCTGCCAATTCTGTCTCATAAATGTTAGATGTCGAGCAATCCGTGTGCCCAAGTCGTTCGCTAGAATTGTCCAGAATGTTCTTCAAACCAACCACGAACCGTTGTGCCCCGGTGACATGGTGTATTGTCATCCACGAAAATTGTTTGGGGACATGAAGTACAACAATTGCTGCAAATAGTCAGCAAGTAGTTCAGCTGGACCAGAGTACACACTATTATGGAGGTGCCAACATTTTGCACAGTGCCTTGTTGACAACTCGGGTCCACGGCTTCGTGGGTTCTGCGCCACACACCAACTCTACCACAGCTCTTACCAACTGAAATCGGCACTCATCCGACGAGGCCATGATCCAACCGATTTGGTCACGGGCCCGGAGGGCACGCTGCAGACGATGTCGTGCTGTTAGCAAAGACACTTCCTTTGGTCGTCTACTGATATAATCTATTAACGCAAAATTAAACCGCACTGCTCTAAAGAATGTGTTCGTCCCACATGGACTTCTGAGGTTATTTCACGCAGCATTGCTTTTCTACTAATATCTACAACTCTACGCCTCTGCTCTCGGTCGTTAAGTGAAGGCTGTCGGCCACTGCCTTATCCGTGATGAGAGGTAATGCCTGAAATTTGGTATTCTCGGTACACTCTTGACATTGTGGATCTCGGAATACTAAATTCCCTAAGGATTTCAGAAATAGAATGTCCCATATGTCTAGCTTCAATCACCATTCCGAGTTCAGAGTCTGTTAATTCCCGTCCTGCGGCCATAGTCATGTCGGAAACTTTTTCAGATGCATCACCTGAGTACAAATGACAGCTGCACCAAGCAGTGCTGTTTTATATCTTGCATACGCGACACTAACGCCATCTGCATATGTGGATACCGCTGTCCCATGACTTTTCTCACCTCTTTGTATACCTGCTTCTGGTATATGTCTATGTCTTTTGTCAGTGTTGGAGTGTATCTTTGGATATGTAAGTGGCGTTCAAAGAGAAACGAGCCGGAGGCACAAGTACAGAAATCAGTACCTGTATGTCAGAAGTATTGACACTGGCTGTTGAGACACTTGTTCCACTGTGACACACGGCGGTGAATGGCTGCCTCAAAAAAATTCCCGGGGCTGCGATGTTAACCAGTTCCTCACGTACAGCAGCACGTCGTCGCCCAAGGTGAATCGTTGGTCCCTCAGAGCCTTTTTAAGGGGACCACAAATGGCCCCTTTCTGATTCACTTCCTACAGCACGGGACAATAGTGAATGCCCAGCGTTACTCGCAAACCTTGACCACCCTTCGCCGAGCGATCAAATCAAAACGACCAGGCGGTCTCACCCGTGGAGTGATTCTGCTCCACGACAATCCAAAGCCTCATAACGCCAACACAGTCGCGGCACTCCTGCAAAAATTAAAATGGGAGGTTCTCGTCCAGCCTCCACACAGTCCGGACCCTCTCTCCCTGTCATTACGCAATTTTTGGTCCCTTAAAAAGGCCCCGAGGGGCAAACGATTCACCCCGGACGACGACGTCCAGCTGTATGTGCGGAAGTGGTTAACACACACACATGCACGCACAAAGAATGCCACACATGGTAGAGTCTCTGTGTCTGTCGGTCGGTCTCTCTCTCTCTCTCTCTTTCTCTCTCTCTTTCTCTATCTTACCTATGTACACAAATACAGTATAAAGAGAATAAAAATGAACAGACATTAGTTTTCAGCATACACTTCGTTATTTTGGTAAGATGTTCATAAAGAAACCAAGTAGCAAGAAATAAAGTGAACACACAGTAGTCATGAGTTTAAATCACAATATTCGGTAAAATGTCTAGGAGGAGTGACAGAAGAATAATAGTGCTCCAGAGCAAACAGCGCAAAGAACATGGAAAAATGTGAAGAAAAAAGTTCGTAAGGTGACAATGTGCGTACGTTTCGTAAGTGAAGTTATCGTGCGGCCTCCGGCATGTGACCACGTCAGAGGAAACGTAGCTGATAACCAAAAACTCGGATAACTGTACGTAATCACTTAATAACGTAAAATATAAGAAGTAAACTGTTTTATAATGTGCAGAAATCGTATATGAAAAGAAAACTGTATCATTCTAGATTTCACTGAAGATTCCTTAAAGAAAAAGGCGAAACGCATCTGGAGCAAGGAAGATACATTACAGCAAGAAAAAGGCGGTTTTTATTTACAAAACGAATACTTATGTGCTTGCTGCTAATGATGGGCACATAAACAAACTTGTAATACGTGTAGCATCTCATTTTCTAATCTATCAGAATTATTTGATTTAATTCTGCCACATTGTATTACCCTTGTCATAGTTTTATTGGCCTTCATCTTGTAAAATCATTTCAAGACAATACGAGGTGTGGCCATAAAATAGTGGGAATATTGCTGTAAAATATTTTATTTCAAAAACATACCCATTTAGTTACTGTTACCCACTATATACTCTTCTATCTTATCAGTTCCAATAAACTGCTCCGTTAGAGTTTCTGACAGAACTACAGTGTCCTCGACAAAGCAAAAAATTTTGTTTCTTTTCCCTGAACATTAATTCTCTTCCGAAATTTCTCCTTTGTCACCTTCATCGCTTGCTCATTGCGCACATTGAATAACGTGGGAGAAATACTACTATACTGTCTCACTCCCTTCCAATTGTTATTTCCCTTTTATTTTCTTCGTCTCTTACAGCTGCAGTATAGTTTCTGGAGAAGCTATGAATAACCCTGTCAATACCCGCGTTTGTTCCCACCTACCTGCAAACGTTCATAAAGCATATTCGAGTCAATATTGTCAAAAGCTTTCCATAAATCTGCAGTGAACGTAAGGTCAACACTGTCTCGCGCGTTCCTACATTTCTTCGGAATACAAAGTGATCTTTACCGATATCTCGGTTTATACCAGTTTATTCATTCCTCTGTAAATAGCTCGGGGCAGTATTTTCAACTATGATGTGTTAAGCTGATATTTCAGTATTATTCACACTATGCTAGCATATGCCTTTTTTGTGGTTACAATCATTGCATGCTTCTTGAAGTTTGTCTCATATATTTTATACACCAGGTGGAATAGTTTTGTCATGGCGGGCTCTCACAAAGTTCTCAGTTATGCTGAAACAATGTCGTCTGCTCCAGAAACATTGTTTCGACTTTGGTCTTTCAGTTGCCTTCGAGTTAATTTCGCTTGTACGGGCTTTTGTATACATTTCTTGCACTTTTCAGCTTCACCTTCTTTGCTTGATAGTAACTTGTCACCTGAGCTCTTGATTTTCATATAGCTGCTCGTCTCTTAACGTCTCTTTAATTTTCCTATAGGCGGTATCTACTTTCGCCTAGTTATGTACGTTTCTGCTGCCTTGCATTTGTCCTCTAGAGATTCCTGCTCATCCTTTTTGCACTTTCTGTCAATCTCATTTTAGGTTTCCTTACCTGAGTCAGTAAAAAAGGAACTCTTGCTGCATCACTTCGTGGCCCACCCATCTATTTGTCTGTCTCTTTTGGCCCCCTTTTCCCTTTCTCTCAGGAACGAGTGGAGGTATCACGTTGAGATTTATGTCAAATAGTAGGTTCTGCGGTCTCTTGACGGTGTAAAGGTCAATGAAATCAAAAAATACTGCCATCTATGTCACATATTTCGATAGTTGCAAACTCACTCACCAAAAACTTCAGATAAACTATCTGTTCACATAATTTTGTAAGGAACCCTCACAGCACGAGCCCTGCTCGCACTTGTTCGTTTCTCTATTACCTGTATCTCCTATTACCAGCTGCATTTTTGTATTTTCTTGTTGCGTTTATTAAATTCAGTATCTCTTAACTTATCCACTGACTTCTTCTATGTATTTTTCCGTATTAGATCCTAGGCGACCTTCTTTACATCATTTTTCGAATCTACCCATTGGTCTTCCATTGTACTTATTTCCCCTCTTTCAGTCAATCGTAACTCTGAACAACACCCGCATTTTTCTACATACATGCAGATTCCATCTCCTTAATTTCCTACCTTTTTGAAACTTATTCACTTTGAATCTTCACATTATACCCAATAAATAATGGTCCAAGTCCACATCAGCTCCAGGAAATTCCTTGCAGTATAGAATCTTGTTTCGAAATCTTTGTCTCACTTCCTTTAGCTCATTATACACTCTTCTTATCATCAGGAGGGTATTAGCAAATAAACTGGCACTACTGTGGTGGGTGTTGTCTGTGTTTGGCTGGGTAATGTATGGGTACACTATGCTGTTCATAGTAACCTACTCACATTTCTAATTTCATTTTCATTATTAGACCTATACCCGATTATTTTGATTTGATTTTGTATTTATAACGGTGTTTTCGCCTGAAAAAAAAAGACCTGTTTCTCCTGACACCGCATTTCACTTCATTCTTTCCTTTCCTTCTGCGTTTTTCCGTCACTCTACGGATTCAGCTGCCCCTTCCGATGACGCTTTACACAACCAGAAATTTTATACCTGGCCTTCAGAAACCACGTGCGAGATTTTCATATTCTCTCGGTCGCTCCGCGCAAACTATTAGTTGTACAAAAACATGAAAAGGACCTTTTTGTAGGAAATTTAATGTAGCTAAATTCTGTACTTGGAAACGTTTCGTCTGGAGACCATGGTTTTCGACTTGTTCAAGAAAAACGTACAAAAGTGATTTTTAAACGCACCTCCATCCCCCACACTCATTCCTGACTAGTCACTATTTATAGGATCTTTTTCGTATTACTCCCTCCTACCACCGTACAAAAATTTACGACTACATGAACTGCTTCCTATATTCGACCTATTTTGGTCAGTATTTATAGGGCTATTTCGCACCGGCATAGTCGGCTATTTCCTTAATTTTATTAATATAAACTTCCATGTAAGGGTAAAGAAAGATAAACGACTTTTGTAAATGTGACACTAAAACGAGTTACGTTGACGATTCGCTCCAAACTTAACGCTCACAAATACAGTAGTTTGATAATCAGAAGGCGTGACAAATACAAAGCTGCAATTGTGTATTGTATGCTGTTAAATTCAGGAAATTGTTAGGTAAAATTCACAAAAATGTCCACGTTATAATTTGTAAGTGTTGGATTAAGCCTCTGGCGTAATAAGGACAATCAATGAAAACTAAAAATGGTCGTGGGAGCACGCATTCTTTTGAAGGTCACTTTCCTTGAATAAATCGAAATCTGCGGCCTCTAGCAAGATCGTATCACGGTACAAATATTTAACTACATTAAATGTCGTATAAGAAGGTCCTGTTCACCTTTTCTGTAGAGAGCGAGAGAATGTGAAAATAATGTGCGTTGTATTTGAAGGCCATAAAATGAGAACAGCAGGGGAAACTGAATGACTCTGTATTCATATTTTTGCAGTGTTACTGACATTTGGTGGATTGGTGCCCTTCCTGAGGTCGTCACTCCCTCCGGGACGAAACCCCATCTACCTGGGTCTAGTACAGTCTTATGGTAGAGTTCGAATAACGCTTTCTAAGTATTGTGTATCTGAGGGCGGTCGTGGGTAGAAGACCAAAATTCATGTTGTTGAATGTGGAAAACCGCCTAAAAACCACATCCAGGTTTACCGTCTCGCTATCCCTCGTCAGTAGCCTGGAGTAGCGTGTTCTCCAACCAACATACTCGATTAATAGTTCTCATTCCTTGATCTGAACCTTCTATTAAACACACCCACCTGTGTATTCCCCGCCAGAAGATCTGAATGAGAGAACATTTTACCTTCGGAATATTTTACCCAAGAGGATTACATAATTATTTATTCATATAATGTAGCTGGATGCCCTCGGGAAAAATTACTGCTGTAGTTTTCTCATGCTTTAGTCATTCACAGTACCAGCATTACAAGGCCAAGTTGATTAATGTTACTAAAGAATACTCAATAATTTAGAGCACTCAGTGAAATGTCGTTTATTGAAACTGAACTACACTTCTCGAACAATCACTATATACACACAAAGAAAACAAATAACATGTAGACGACTATTCATCAAGAGCGTTGGTGAGATCCTTCGGAGCTGGTCCTAGCTCGGCGAGGAACTGGCTGTACTGCTGCTGCGCTGGCCTTATGCTTTATGCCGGCGGAGCTCGACGGAGTACTCCAACTTCCCTGTGTCTGTGAGGCAACCTCTGCAGAAAAAGGTTCGCATTAGTCTCTAGCAAGTTCTGTTTATTTGGAAGAATTGTTTTCCTCTTGGTTGCGCCTGCAAGTGCTTGTGTATGTTGTATGGTACACAGGGGTGTCCTGAGTGTAGTCTGCCTGGCAGGGGCCGTCTGTGGCAGACGTAACAGTTACAAGGCCAAATCAGTACTGGAAAGGCTTCTGCCCTTCTTCAGGAGCCACAAGTCAATCTGTCCTCTCCACAGATACTCCTCCGTTATGGCTGTACAGACGTTACGACTATCTCTATCGCTGAGGCACGCAAGCCACCCCACCTCGTGGAAGTCCATGGTTCACAGCTTTTAGCTTCAGTAAATCCGCGGCTTTTGCCCAGCACCCACCATTCTCTCATACGAGCCCTGCAGAGGAGCAGCAGACGAGGACATTGCCTGGTAAGCGACTGGGAGTATCTTTCTGGCACTTACCAAAGCGCGACCTCACTTGCCTCTACTCCCAGTTTTCCACAGTTGAAAGCGGCCCTTTAAACACAAGTATCGCACTAAAGCTGTCCCTCCGAGAGTATGAAATTACCGCGAATGTATTCGCCAAGTTTCTGGGCGAATTCGTCGGCTTTAGATAACGACTCAGAAGGCGCCGTCTCGATTTCAAGCTGCGGCCCAAGTTGGTAATCGAGTTACCTCTGGCAGATACTGAACCACCCCGGCGGCAGTTTCCAAACTTAAATATTTATTATACAGCGGGGACGGGGAGCGAGGGGCTGCTGGAACTGCCGTCCGCGCAATGCGAGTAGATCGTTCGGAGAGCCGAGCGTGCCGAGATTGTTCCGCTTTCCTCCTTTGGTCCATTTAATTAACAGAACAGCTAAAGGCGAAACGGAAAGAGACGATTATGAGGATAGTGCCTTGTTGTCGAAGCGGCGGGCGTTGCAAAAGAACTGGCAGTTAGCGAACTGTCCGCGCGGAATCTGGTTCGTCCGTGACTGCACATACAGAGAGGCAGGAATGTCAGACACGCGTGCTTGTCGGACTCCATTCCACTTTTTCCTGAAACTCCCCCGCCCCCCCTCTCCCTCAACACTTAAAAAAAAACAGTCTCTCTAACTCGATACCAGATTTAACTAAAATGAAGTTCTGAGCACGAAATCGTTAGAGACGACATTCTTTGATGTTCTTGGTCTCGTGCCCCGTAATATGCCGATAAAAACCTGTAACTGGAATGGGTTGCGTTGTCTGAAATGGATGGATAACGAAAACTGCGTCCCATCAACTTGGTGCTCACTGGCTGCATCGGATATGAGCACCTTTGCAGTGTCAGCAAAACAATTAAACGCTGCTAGCCGTGAATTGGCGACTATACTAAAGTATACAGCCAGAAATTTTTATGTTAATGTTTTGACGTACATTTCATGTATTTTAGTAATAGTCAGTGTTTTTTCTCATTTTACAAAAAGATAAAAGGCGTTGCAAAGCAGCTGAAGTATAAGTTACTTTTTCTTCTTTTTTTTAAATTTTAAGCCACATATTAAACCGTTGTCATCGTCACATTTCTCCATATTATTATTTATATATATATATAATTTTTCAAGAATGACATTAATACTAGAAAAAATCTGTAGACTTTAATTTGGAATTTAACATGACAATCCTATTTGCATTTGACTCAACCTAACGGCTACAAATTGTTAACGTAGACTACCTCAGTAAATAATACTGGCCTGTGAAACAAGCCACTCCTTCAGTAGAACATATGTCTTTCACAGTAGCGAACGCGAATAAGTGCTCATAACTCTTAAGAAAAGGCAGTTTAGAGGCCATGCTTACTGGACTCTTTTTCTGGTCTTGGTCTGTACTATCACCTCTCAAAATACGGAAAGTGCCTGCATCAGAAAAGAGTTGGTACACAGTATCGAAGATGAAGAAGAGGTCATAGCTCTTAACGTATGCATTTTAGAACGTATGTTTGTTGGAGTCTTTTGCTTCGAATGGTCGTTCTGGCGTATCCTAAAATATTGACCACTCCTCCTGGGACACCTTGTCTGTATTATTGCAGTTCTTGTAGAAATACTTCTAATTTATTTCATTTGTTATCCAACAGATTCTGAAGTTGACGATGACCGGGAAGCGTTAAGGTGCGTAATTCTACAAAATACATCGTCAAGACGAACAATCATCGCGGAATCGAAAAGAAACTTTTCTCTTTTTTAAAATTATCATTATTATTTTTCTTCTTTTTATGTAGATTTCTTCATTAAACGCCATAATACTTAGTTATACTAACACGTTTGAAATTATGTTAAAATTTCATGTGTTATATTCATGCCAACTGATGTTCAACATTTGGTGTGTTTCTTGTATCTAGGTAACAGATTAAAAGAAAAAAGAAAATAAATAAATTATGCCACTTACAGGCAGCGTTATTTTTTATTATGAATTTTTTTCAGTGACAGTTTGCTCGGTTCCATACCGTCGTAAGAGTTGAGGTTTCTAAATGAATGCAAGACAGTTTTGTCGAGTATGTTGATCACTAGAAAATTCCTGACAGGTCGTGCGAATGCAAATATTGGTATTCGGGATGAACCAGGAAAATGACGTGGGTGAACTGTCATTTTGTTGTCTGCTGGCTTCTGATTCGGGATTGAGGGCTGGAGATATGTTGATTATTAAGTATCTGCGCGCATTTAGTGTTACGAATACAACAGTATTTGGTAAAAAAATTCAGCGACCTGACTCAGACAGGTACGCAGTGCTTCATCCTGTGTTTCAGCGAAGAGTTCGCTAGTCAGTTAGGTAAATGTGTGTAGTAGATTAAAACTGTGTGCCGGACCGGTACTTGAAACGATAATCTTTGCCTTTGCAGAAAAAGCCTCTGCTAGTGAGCTATCCAAGCATGATCCATAACACCTCCTTTTTGCCACTGCCTCATCTCCTACCTTTCAAACACCGCAGACGCTCTCGCGCATATCTTACGCTACTAGCGCTCCTGTAGGAAGGGATATTGGGAACAGCTGGCTTACCAAAATAATTTAATCCGCCAGAACGCATATGCCCCTGCAGAATGAATGTTCGTTCTGGAGTTAGTTGTCTGTCTATTCCATGGGTCACAAATGCAAATTGATAGAGGAATGAGTCATTTTGTTTACAAATTATTCACTTTATCAGTGAAAAATATGGCAGTTTGCTGACTGCTTATGTGGCTGTCTTATGCATTAACCTAGTACTACTTTCAATTCATTACGTGCAATATTTCGTACTTATCACATATGCAGTTTATCTCTCTCACTTTCTCCCACATCAAACACATACACAAAACTAAGAAATGATGGTTCTGTACTTCATTGAAAGCGTTCTTATTAAGTTGCTTCCAATCCTTCAAGGTGAAATGTGTTACATAAGTATGCTAGGTTGTTGTTCGACAGTCTTCTCAAAATATCGTAACTTGACAAGTATAGATTATTCTGTCTTGCTCCCCGCAGTATCTCTGGGGAGTCTCACGTGGTATGTCTCGGAGGTTGAAGGACTCTGGCCCGTGATAGCCAGTCAGAGACCACGTCGTCAAAATTCATTTAAGGTTAAGACTACACGAGTGGTCCTTAAGGCAACGATTTTACCGAAAGTACGGCAATGTTTTCTTACCACAGACACCTGGCTATACCATACGTTAAATAAAGGCAACGTTTTATGTGAGAAAGGATGCAGGTTTGGTAGCACGCCAGCCAGCTATACGATATATTGTTAACATAGTTTCCTTTGTAGCACGATCCATCGTGCACCGACTAGAGTGAAGTGTGCGTGTTGAGAATTGTGAAGTACTGTACAATGACAGAACTGAGTAAAACATCGAAAACGAATACTTCGTCATTTGTTGTCAGGTGACGAAAACAGAAAAAGAAACAGTGAAAGTGGTGAATACATCCAATAATTGTAGATTGGCCTCACAAACAAAAATTCATGAACAGTATATACGAACGACGAAA
The DNA here is from genome assembly GCF_023864345.2 of Schistocerca serialis cubense. NCBI lineage: Eukaryota > Metazoa > Arthropoda > Insecta > Orthoptera > Acrididae > Schistocerca > Schistocerca serialis. Next base: position 155,477,304 of record NC_064645.1, read on the forward strand.
AATTATCCAGCCAGGTTTTTTTATTAGTATCGCGTGTTAGTACAACCAGTTGAGTATCTCCTTTCTAAAGTACGTGAAAAACTTGCACGCAGAGATACCAAGATGCGAGATAGTATAGGAGCCGAAGAAAAGCTATCAGTTACATTAAGGTAAGTGTTATTCATATAAAATAATAGTAATAATAATAATAATAATAATAATATACAGTTGGGCATACTATAACACAGCTGCATTTCTATTTGTTATACAAATCCCAATAAAATTTAACGTATTTACCAAAAAATCTGAGATATTGATAGTATAATTCAATTCAGTATTCATGACATCGAAATATAACACTGAGGAATCTCCAGATTCGACTCTTTCATTGGAAACTGGAAAAGTAGATGGTGCGCACACGTTATGGAATTAGATTCATCACGAAAGGGCAAATTTAGATTACACTGTGAGTTAGGATGACGCTCGTAAGTTTGTAATAACTGCACAACTTTAATTTGAAAATCTAATTTGTCATGTCTATTTGGTTCTGTAAATGTTGACATTAACGATCGGAGAAACATTCTATCTGGACTACTGGATTCACATTTGTGAAAGGTACTGTATCCTTGTCCAAGAATCCGTAAAATTTTTTTTCAAAGTTGTCAACTTTTCTCCATTTTGCTTAGGCTACTGACTCTGCATAAAAACTGTAGTTTCTGCTGCAGCGTCTGTAGCGTTACTTGCAGAGGAAGTTACATGCAGTTGGGAGCCAGTTTCCTATTGGGAACCCGATTCCTCGTGGCGTGTTTCCTTCATATTGGTTGATGTATTGGAAGTGAAGTAATTCCTTCCAGTAATAATTGCGCAAAACATGTGTCGCCCAGGCAGCTTTGCTGCAGTGATTCATCCTTAAGACAACGTGTTCGAGGCAGTAGCCACACTTGGCTGACATGCTTCCGCAATGGTTCTTGCCCAACATATTATTTCCTGTATTGCGTTTGTCACGAGGAGATTTCTCGCGTTCCTTCAACGTGGAAACATGAACCCCACACGGCTAAGATGTCCTGTTCTGCTTCTCATATCTGTGAGCCGCTGTGCTTATCAGTCATTCTTTCTCTCGAGTAAACGTAGTAAGAACGATGACGAAATTTATGTTGTGAGTAAGAATGCTTTCCATACATATGTTTTTGGGTAGGGTCCGCCTTTAGCAAAATACAATTTTGTTTTTTAACCCAAACATGTTTCATTGCAGTTGCAGCATCTTCAGTTTGCTTTTATTTTATGGCTGTTAAAGGGGAAAGAATGTTCTTTACTGTTTGTATACGTGTAAATATTAGTTTTCAAATCGTAATTACTGATATTTGAAAAAACACATAAAATTATGAATTCATATCTTGTTACCACATGGTATGGTTTTCCTGATGTATTATGTTTCTACAGTGACTGTTTTGTTTCACAGTTTGTCCTCTGCAACCACATACAGCTTAAAGTAGTAATATTATTTAAGCCAAGATAACGATTTGAAAATTGTTATGGCTATACCTGAAATTAATCAATTCTGTGTGTGTGTGTATTTATATTATGTTTCACTTACGTTTTCTTTTCCCACATCTTCATCACTGTCAAGCACTATATATGAAGCTGTCACTGTCATTGTCACTGTTTCACTGTTTGCCGCGCGGAATTAGCTGAGCGGTCTAAGGCGCTGCAGTCATAGACGGTGAGGCTGGTCCCGGCGGACGTTCGAGTCCTCTCTCGGGCATGAGTGTGTGTGTGTGTGTGTTTGTCCTTAGGATAATTTAAGATAAGTACTTTGTAAGCCGTTAAATCCCATAATATTTCACACCACACTGTTTCACTGTTTACCGGCTGTAAAATGTTCTGAATCATACCTACTATCACACTCCCCCCACTCTCACTCGCTCCCTCCCTCCCTCTCTCTCTCTCTCTCTCTCTCTCTCTCTCTGTCTCCCCCCCCCCTCACCCCTCACCCCCCCCCCCCCACCCACACACACACAAAATGCACAGATGCACAGACACCCCTGCAAGATTCAGAACAGCCGCCAGGAACATCTTCAACTGTTCCACCATCAGCCCTCTTTTTTTTACACCTTCAACTGTTCCACTGTCCACCGTGTTTGATTTTACAGCTGGTAAACAGTGAAACAGTCACAGTGACAGCTCAATATTTAGTGTTTGACAGTGATGAAGATGAGGAAAAAGAAAACATAAGTGAAACATAATATAAATACACACTCACACACACACACACACAGAGACAGATAGAATTAATTAATTTCAGGTATAGTCATAACAATTTTTAAATCGTAATTTTGGCTTAAATAATTTATCTACTTTAAGGTGTAAGTGGTTGCAGATGACAAACTGTGAAACAAAACAGCCACTGTAAAGACATAATACATCAGGAAAACCACACCATGTCGTAGAAAGGTATGAATTCATAATTTTATGTGTTTTTTCAAAAAAATGGCTCTGAGGACTATGGGACTTAACTTCAGTGGTCATCAGTCCCCTAGAACTTAGAACTACTTAAACCTAACTAACCTAAGGACATCACACACATCCATGCCCGAGGCAGGATTCGAACCTGCGACCGTAGCGGTCACGCGGTTCCAGACTGAAGTGCCTTTAACCGCACGGCCACACCGGCCGGCTTTTTTTTTTCAAATATCTGTAATTACGATTTGAAAACTAATATCTACATGTACACAAACAGTAAAGAACATTCTTTATCTTTAACAGCCATAAAATAACAACCCACTGAAGATGCTGCAACTGCAGTGAAACATGCTTGAGTTAAAAAACAAAATTGTTTTTTGCTAAAGGCGAACCCTATCCAAAAACATATCTATTGATAAAGGAAACACGGGAAAAAAGAGCTTTAACCCCAAGATGAATTAGAAGCTTTCACTGTATGATTTTTTGGTGTGGTACTTGATACAGATTGTAATTGCCCACGTTGTTGCCTATCCTTTAATAAATATTTTTATCATTACAATATCTTTGTATCTGAATATTCGTTTGTCTTTGCAGAGCACTATCAACATTTCCTTGTGGGAACGCACAATCACGCGGCTTTATGTGTGTGTACCATTGTTGGGTCTCCTCATGGTATCTACCCCACTTAACAGTTCTTCCGCAATAAGAAGAAATACACTTGGCTTACTTCGACATGTACTCTTCTGCTGTCTTTACAGCTATCAGGTAAGTCGACTTGATGAAATTTGCTAATGAATGCAGCTCGAAGCAGCGACATCGTCAGATCATTCTCGCAACATAAATTTCGTCATCGTTTATCAAGATTAAAAAGCTCTTGTCCTGGGTGCTAAATTTCCGATTGCATAGATGAGAAATACATTGTCTAGCACGAGTTTGTATACTGCAATGTCGTTCTGACTCTTAGCGTCCCCACTGCATGCATCTATTTCATTTCGTAGATCAGACCTACGATATAACTTAGTGGGACTCTTGCATTTGAAAGGCATGCTTTAGCCGCCCATGAGTCAAAGGCAGGGCAGGTGGTATCTTGCTTTGACTGCCAAATTAATCTAAATACCCTCACTGGACGTAACCAATTAGGCTTCGGAATTTGTGAAGAGAAAGTAGTAGACCACAATAAGAGCAGTTCCTTCTCAGGCTTCTCTAGAGCGTACGTATAGTACAGGGGTTAGGTCAAATAATGTGAGCACCTGTACTTACTTGGGAATGGCTTATTAATAAGGGGTTGGACTTCCATTTGCCCGTAATATACCTGCGATTCTTCTTGGAATACTGGCATATAATGACTGCACAGTCTCCAGTGGAATGTTATGCCATTCTTCGATCAGAACCTCTTCTATAGTGACGAGGGAGGCGGAAATTTGCCCCGGAGTCTGCGCTCCTATAGCAACCACAAGGGTTGTATATGTTTAAGTCTGGAGACTGTGCTGGCCAGGGAAGACGCTGCAGTTCAGTTGCGTGCTCCTCATACCATGATTGTACTGTCCTGGCCGTGGGAATGGCTGCATTATAGTCCTGAAATGTGGCATCATTGTTGGGAACAACATTTGAATCATGGGGTGCACCTGATCACCTAAACTGTTCACGTAATCGTTGGCTGTAGCACAGCCTTTGAGCCAGACAGTAGGGGATTCTACCGTTAATTTATTTCAAAGGGTTTATTTTATTCTCTCGTTATGGTCCAGCATTAGCCGGCAGCTTCGGCTGCCTGTAATTTTCTCGTCCTACAGTCTGGCAACAGCAAGTCAGCAAGCATCTCGATCAAGTGCTTCCCCCATGTGCTGACGAGGTAACGCCGCCCAGACGACGATGTTGTGCACGTCACGCTCAGGAGACTTCCATGCAGCCCCCGCGGGTTCTTCGGCTTCTGACCAATCAGAATGGAGGAAGCCGCATGGCCATGTTGGATGTATCCGACCACCTGCCACCGGGCCCCTCTCTCTCGATTGCGCGTGCTGTAGCAGTAAACATCTCCTGCCCTTCCTGGTGCTGCGACACCGCGGACTTTGTTTTTTCAGTAGCTGCCACGCCATTCGGACTTGTCCGAATGGCAGACACAGCTTTTCCTTATTCATCCGAACTATGTTTCGCTCCTGACTGCGCTCTGGCTCACCCTCGCCTCCCTAGGCCTGACTATGTGACCCATTTCAATGTATTTACTGCCAATAAATGGCCATTTACCTAAAACTGCCCTAACGGTTTATTCCCGCCCACCGCCTCCCAATCCGGCTGTCCTGGACAGTTGACTCGTCTGACTATATGACATGTTACCACTGGTCAGCTGTCCAGGATTTATGCTCCTAACACCATGATTTACGCTTCTTTGCATTTGTTGTCGTCAATAATGGTTTTGGTATAGAAGCTCGTCCATGATTATTCGCTTTATGGTGTTCTCAGCGGACAGTGTCAATAGATGCGGGGTTTCGAAGGTGGCTGTTGAGCTCTGAAGTCACTTTAGCTGCAGTAGTTTTGTGTTGTTTCGACACAATTCGTGTTAGCGTACGACGATCTCTGTCATTTAGTTTTGATTTGCGCCCACTATTACGTTTACACGATGATGTCTTTCCATGTTTTGTATAGGCTGTCATGATTGTTGCAACAGTTCAAATGGTTCAAATGGCTCTGAGCACTATGGGACTTAACATCTTTGGTCATCAGTCCCCTAGAACTTAGAACTACTTAAACCTAACTAACCTAAGGACATCACACACATCCATGCCCGAGGCAGGATTCGAACCTGCGACCGTAGCGGTCGCGCGGTTCCGGACTGAGCGCCTATAACCGCTAGACCACCGCGGCCGGCTGTTGCAATAGTTGCTCTTGAAAATTCAGTAAGTTGGCTGTCTTGGTTACTGATACTCCAGCTAATCGGGCCCCCATAACCTGTCGTCTTTGGAACTCTATCAGGTATTTGGTTCAAATGGTTCAAATGGCTGTGAGGACTATGCGACTTAACTTCTGAGGTCATCAGTCACCTAGAACTTACAACTACTTGAACCTAACTATCCTAAGGACATCACATACATCCATGCCCGAGGGAGGATTCGAACCTGCGACCGTAGCGGTCACGCGGTTCCAGACTGAAGCGCCTAGAACCGCACGGCCACACCGGCCGGCATTAGGTATTTCACTGTTCTTCGACTCTGGCCTCTGAATGCAAACTTTTCGTAAACAGGCTGCACTGATGCCTAGTCCTTACTCAACATGCACAGTCCAGCACAGCATGTGCCTTAGCTGGGTTGTTTACCGTCAAACACAGGCATCCAATTACCACCACATTATTTTGTCCATCCCCCGTATCACCTGTTAACAGTTTTGGGTGTACCTTCAGTAAGTAACCTTGGGACTTAATATGCAAAAAAAAAAAAAATGGCTCTGAGCACTATGGGACTTAACATCTATGGTCATCAGTCCCCTAGAACTTAGAACTACTTAAACCTAACTAACCTAAGGACAGCACACAACACCCAGCCATCACGAGGCAGAGAAAATCCCTGACCCCGCCGGGAATCGAACCCGGGAACCCGGGCGTGGGACTTAATATGCAAAACTGAGACAGAAATATCATATATTAACTGATGAAGCAGTACGTAAAGTTATGCTTTGTAATAAAATCAAATAACCCTTTGTGCACAAATCTCATTTATGCTGCTGTTATTAAAAACTTTTACACAAGCAACTCAGTTTTACACACTAGTCCGTCATACTGAAATGCTAATGTTTCGACAGAAATGAAAATAATGTCGGGTGAGACTCCTATAAAGCATAATAATACCAGCAATGTTCTCAACATATGTAAATGATTTACTAGAGAATATCAGCAGCACTTAAGGACTGTTGGCCGATGGGTGATTGTAAGGAAATTATGAAATGTAGGTGGAATTAGTGTTTTCACTGAATGTAATATGTGTATTGAACTGAGGACCTAGAAAACGACGGACAGGCTTCTTCCGGTCGTAGCCCTCAGTGCTTCACAACCCCACACGCCGAGGCAGATGGAAAACCGCCTGAAAAACCGTCCACAGGGTGGCCGGCACACCGGACCTCGATACCAATCCGCCGGGCGGATTCGTGCCGGGGACCGACACGCCTTCCCGCTCGGGAAGCAGCGCGTTAGACAGCGCGGCTAGCAAATGCAATGAATATCAAGACACTTTAGCTTTAAGAAGAAAGAGAATGAACACGTCAACGTCCGATTACAAGGTAACTAATAAATGTCGTTAAATACCTAACGTATTGGCTAGAAAGTGGTATCGGGAATGGACGAAATGAATATGATACACACAGTATGAGAGGTTATTTCTTTTTTTCCTCTGTTTCTCTTGTTTTTGTGAATCATCAGTCTTCTACTTCAATAGAATCATTTCGGTTTACAAACCGCGTCACTTGGAATAAAATAATCGAAGTTTCGATTTTGATGTTTATCGCTATCTCATTACTTCAGTCTTTTTTCGGTTTTACTCCCAGCCATGTTTTGTACTCCATAGACATTTCATTCCATTCATCAGGCCTTGTAATTTTTCTTAACTTCGTCTGAGCATGGAAATACCATCACCTAATCTTATGATTTGAACTTTAATCCCACTCTGCAACCCTTCTCTTGGTTCCGTTGTTGCTTCTTCGACGTATGGATTGAATAGCAGAGGCTGAAGACTGCATTCCTCTCTTACCCCCTTTTTGATTAGAGCACTGCGTTCTTGGTCTTCCATTCTTACTGTTCTTTCTTGGTGGTTGTAAGTATTGTATAGTACACAGGTCCACAAAAAAAAAAAAAAAAAAAAAAAAGAAATGCAGGTGCATGCAATGTTTCTGTTGAGTTGTACGTTTTAAAGGTTGCAGAATCTAAAAATGATTTCCACAATGTCCACTCATGGACAGATTTACTGCTAAATAAAAACAGAATTTTGATAAAAATTTATTACGCTTAACTAAACATATTATATTCCTTTAAAACTGATCAAAATTGTTTTTTATTTATGCACAGTTTTAAGTGCACTCGTTTTCTGGTGAAATCTTTTCAGCAATCTCTTTGATGCTTCTCCGAACCCGTTTCCGAAGTCCTTCTCTGGTTTCTCGATCGAACATCCAGCAGTAATTAGCTAACATTTTGACAACCCTTATTACTTGTTAAGATTTCTCGTTATCACGGATTTCCTGGTGAAACCTTTCACCCTGATCTTCACTGTAGGGTCTCAAGTTTTCTAGAAAATAGTCAGTATGGGAGTGTAAGAAATGAACTTTCGTGCTCATCTTGCACCTTCATACACTGCTAGCACCCGTTGTGCAGTGGTTTTGTAGTCATGGTCCTCAGTATTTCGTGAAAGCTTGTACACTGCGTTCTTGAAAGAGTCCCATTATTCTTTATTCTCTCCTTCTATTGTTTCCGAAAGGAGTGGATTAGATAAATGATTTCTTATGTCGGGGCCAGTGAAAATACTCTCTTTTAACTTAATTCAGTTTCGGGAACTTGGAAGACAGATATCTGAAACAATTCCCGTCTGTTTACAGTGATTCGACGGACTGCTTTATACGCCCTAATTTAACGTGAAGAAATGGTTATAAAACTTTTTCTGGTGGAACGAAGATCGTATTGATGATGTTTTTCTTGCCAGGGGTTAAACTGTCTCGTGTTGGCCAGTCACTTTTTGTCCACGGCAGCTGTCTGTCTCTGCTAATCCATAAACAAAGAAACCCTTGTTGATCCCACAGCGTGGTCAGTATTTTTAAATAACCACAAACCATCTGTTGATACTGTTGACGTTTGGTTCCCTCAAGAATCGTAGCTAAGTCATTATTGTTTTCTTACATATGAACCTAATGTCTCATAGGAACAGATGCAAATACCTTTCCATTACGGAGAAGAAGTGCATTGAGGTTAGCTTTCAAATAGGTAATGAATATGCTCCATTCTGTTGAAACATATTCTATATCAAAACACTTCATGAGGCCATAATGTTGTTACAATAATCCAGATTTCTCTTTTTGGAGAATAACTGAGTAAATTATCCCTCTGGATGCCTGTAGAGGCCTACCACGAAAAGCAGGTCCCAGATGAAAGCAGGTCTTTGTTTTTCAGCCTTGATCCTAACAATACGGCTACATCTTTTGAAAAATCTCTCACTAGGTCGTTGAGCTCATTCTGAGAAAAATTTTTGGGGGCCCTCGTCGAAAGGAAAATCTGAGCTAAATTCGTCCTAGGAAGCTAATGTGTCAGGGTCCTCTGACTCCTTCAGGATGTTATCTAAATTAAAAGGTGAGTGTGGAATTGGTGTTTCAGAGTCATGGGACACTGGACAAATAGCTGAGTCAAGATTAGAGTAAGATATTGCCTTTTTAATTTTTGAATTAATTCCTTTCACATCTACCGAGCAGATGTAGCGGTCAGTTGCGTGATTTTACTGTTCGCAGTTGGTGCAACATCATGAGACCAAAACGAAATGTGTTTTTCCTACCCGTAAACCACAAACGACGAACTTCCTAGTATCTTCTGGGCAACGTATGCTGGCCCATGCTTTGTTATTGATCTCCATGTTTCAATTTCAAATACGCAAAATAAGCGTTCCTCACAAACTCACTTACCTTTGTTTGTTGACTTTTCACTGGGTACTCAGCGCAGACATAACAGATGCAGCCGTTAGAAATCACACGAATCTTGTGAGATATATTCCAGAAATAAAAACACAAAGCACAGTATCATTCGAAAGCTGTTAACAAATTGGACTTGCATCGTTGTAATGGGCCTGGAAGTGGATAAGAATACTACAAATGCGTTGTGTTCACTGATTTTTTTTTGTTTGTGATACAAAAAATACAGAACAAGTGAGATGATATAAATGATTTGGTTGACAAAGTGATAATAAAAAAGGAACAGTACACAGAGGACTGTTGAGTACGGGACAAGTTGGAATGGAAGGGCGTAGGTACGAATGCAATGTGCAGTTTTCACGAATTACTGTGCTATGTGTGTGTCGGCTTAGCAGTGGCGCTTTTCAGCATGATAGTCTAACCTCCCTCAGGCATTGTTTAGGTCATATATTGCTTGGCCATGTGTATAATTTAATGTAGGTACTTTGACTACATAATTCTGATTTTAGTTCGTTTATTATGTTTGCCAGACAAGCTGTACACACGCATATACACAAAATTCAGGAGTTTAGAGCATTAACATACTATGATAGAATTTGTTGTTTATGTTTTTCTTACACATGGGTATACGCAGAGACAAAAAGGTTCACATACGTTTAGGGTAATGTTAAAGGTAGGAAAGATATAGGTTTAATTTTTGTTGGTAACCCATCGTGTTTGGTGACAAATTCACTGCAGGAATGGCGTAGCAAATCGGGGTGTTGTGAGAGTTCATCTGTATACAAGAGAGCAAAAATTTTAATCAGCAGATGCGACTATTAGTACGCAACTTGTTGTGACAAACAGGCGTGGCTGGGCAGTTGCACGTATTTTGACAACTAAGGAAGCTGATCTCACAGTGGTGTGCTCAGAGGGCTGTGAGTGCATTGGCGTCTTCAATAGGTGGCGGCAGCTATGAATCTCGCTAGGGGAGGCCACTACTTTGGGGTCACGGATTTATTTCAAGCTTTGTACACCTTTAGTAGGCCGTTAAAACAACATAATGTACAGGTAGTAAGATGCACTACTCTGGCAGTTCCGAGAAAATGGCAAGAGAAGTTTTACGCATGTGTTACGTAACTGATGTATCTGTGCGAAGGTACTAGCCATAAGAAGCCGTTGTGATCAAGTGTAGGGGAAACATCCCACGTCGACTGGCGTGCCGTTTGGCGATTGATGTGCGCTCCTTATCTTGACACTGACTTGCAGTCTGCGTTGTACCTTACTGCCATGGGAAGCAAGTATGACGGTCATGTCTTCATGGGATTCACCTCGCAGACATCCTGTTGTGTGTCGCATCTGATGCTATGGACACAGACGAGCACCGCCTGATGTGCAGCTCGGCAAGAGGTGTCTGCTTCTTAGTGCGACAGATGTTATCCCCAATTACTCATACGACCCTTCATGAGATACCTACTCAACTGGTCCTCTTTCTGGACACGGGATACTTTCCGCAATCAAACACGAACTCTGCGAAGTGGATTTGTGGACACTCAGCTCACTACTTGTTTGCTGATAGTGATAAAATTATCCTTGATTTCTGGGAGTGCCTTAATGAACGCCATTGTGCAGTTGTCCACAATCCAAAATATAAACAATTTTTCTCCAATGTCCTTTGCAGCGTCTTCCTTAACCCAGCGTAGAGCTGGGGTGTTCCAGTCATGAAGAGCCAATCCCCGCCTCTTCCACGCTTAGAGCTGATATATTCTCTGGTCATTGGAATGTTCTTCTAGTAGACACTGTACATCCATAGTCTCAATGAGTCTGCCGTCTTGCTGCGCACTCCTCCTCGCGACGCCAATTTCCTGCTATTCTCGGAGGTATTAAAAAAGAAAAAGAAACATAAATAAATAAATAATGCTGATTTTGGCACCTCTGTGTTCCCTACGCTTTCCTTGGTTCCTGGATGGTGGGAATGGGACATAGTGACCAGGCTTTGGGTGTGAACCCTTCCCACTTTGCTCCCACCCGTCCATTTGGGCACCGGAAAGGTTCCTTAAAAACAGAAATAAATAAAAATAGTGGTTAGGACATTGTGTTGTGGCTGCAACAACCCAAGCTCGAATTAAAAAAAATGGTTAGAGTTAGCACTTTCCAAGACAGTTGTGGATGAGGCGATGGTTCGAATCCCACTAACACTTACTTTTTAATTTATATTTTTTCCTTCCCTGTTCACATTTTACAATGTATATGACTTTTTAAGGATTAATATAATGAAATAAAAAACCACGTGCATTTTCATGAAGTTGTAGTGAATTTCATATGTTGTGTCCTTGGAGTCCTTTGCAGCAGCATGACTGGATAAAATCTTCTTGGATTTCAAGTTGCATCGATTCCAATAAAATTCTCAAGCTTTCGATGGCTAGCTTCGCCGTCATCGTCAGGAGTAAAAATACTGAATGACGGGGCTGGCACTATTTTCCGCTTTTATACCTACGATTGCGGCTGCTGGCTCCAATCACAGAGGGCCGAAACGACGCATGCGTGGAAGGTGAGTTGGGCAGCTCAGAGCAGTTCCACTCCCTCGTCCCACCTGACGTCACTCGGTCCCACGCATGCGTCGTTTCGGCCCTCTCTGACTGGTGCCAACAGCCGTAATCGTAGGTATAAAAGCGGGAAATAGTGCCAGCCCCCGCTATCGGTAGTTTTGCTCCTGACGGCGATGGCGGAGCTAGCCTTCGAAAGCTTAAGAGTTTTATTGGAATTGACGTGGCTTGAAAACCGAGAAGATTTTGTTCATATTCATATGTTATTTGACTACTTACGATTTGTAATTAAATTTTCAAGGATGGGGGACAAGCTAGGACAGTTCAAGTCAAACATCGATAAATAATGATGCAAATGACATTATTCATAATCAGTAATATAGTAAGTCACAATGCGTCAGACCATAAGAGTAATAAACAATTATTCGCTGGATGTGCTCTCGGCATCACATGAAGGGATTATTTCAATAGTGGTACAAGTCCATTTTTGTTCATTTTCAGATACAGAGTCCTAAAGTTAAACTAGCGCTGAAAAATCTGCAGTTGAGATACTAGAAATATTCAAGTATATGGCTTCTTCCTGGATATGAACCTTTCTTTCTGTTTGTTTGGATCATTAGTTTCAGAAGCATTATAGGCAGAAAAGTGGAGGTAATGGACTTGTACCACTATCGAAATAAGCCCTTCACATGTTGCATGATAATATTTGTCATTCAGACATGGAAAACATAAATCGAAACTTCATGCAAATACGTGTTGTTTTTCCATTATATTACTTCTAAAATCTCATATAAATTATGAAACATACCCTTAGAAAAATTTATAAATGACAGTGCTGGTAAACCTCTTACGTTATTTGATTTTCAAACAGCTGAGCAAAACTGAACGTACTCACTCATTTCTCTCTTTACTTATTCTGATCATCACTAAACTGGCACACAATATTTTTAGCGCACGCAATCAGACTTTCAATAATCCCTACAAAAGAACGGCCGTGACTAACAATAACTTATACCTTTCATGAAACACTTACCTCACAAAACTCTTCCTTACTCGAACTACTGCAATACAGCGAACGCTAATACTGCCAGCAAAATAAAAGGTTCTAACTACTGAAGGCACTAACTACTGATAGGCATAGTTAGCAAATGAAAGATTTTGATAGAGAACAAACAATGTTTTTACATTAATAGTGTTCAAAAGTCATAATATATATATATCAGTTCATGACATCCAGTCTTACAAATTTCGTTTTTCTGACGGACACACGTCCATATCGTCCGCTCTCAAAATTCTGCCATCTCTCTCCCCACATCCACTACCGCTGGCGGCTCACCTACAACTACCCAACGCTACGCGCTGTTCACATCCAAATGCCCAACACTACAATAGCGACTATTCCAACAATGCCAACCAGCCACAGATTGCACACAGCACAGTGAGTGATTTTCGTACAGAGCGCTACGTGGCGTTACCCACATAAAAACCTAAACAGCCTACTTACAATTACATAATACAACCAGTGATGGAAAAAAATAGATGAATAACTAAGCTCGAGCGCTAGTCGAACCATCGCGTCATACATGCTGCTCTCACGAAGCTCGAATGCTAATAGCTTTTTAAATTTTTTTTTGCTTTATTTGTTTTTTCTCCCTTTTTTTATAGATCTTTATGTAGTGTTTCGACTTCTTCCACTTCAGGCGTTGGCCCCTATCACCCATACTACCCCCAAAAAGCTATCTAATCTAAAAACAAAAACAAAGTTAGTGCCACCCACACTTTCACCCTAAAGCTAACTGGGATGGTCGTGCGCCACCACTTCAGGCTCCGCCCAGGAACAAAACTTAAATATTCCTCTGAACATTTTATTAAAAAAGAAAAGGATAAAGGCAGGGTTACATTACTTTATTATATTTTATTTATCGTTCATTTTGTTCTAATATTTTTATTCGCAATTCTTTTTTGTTCTCTCTCTCTCTTCGTTTCTTTTATTTTCTGGGGGTGTCCACAGCAGCCAGCCGGCGGGATGTCCTGGTCTTATTCTCGTTTAGCGAGTGTGAAACTCCCTATAATTGTCATTGATGTCTCCATCAGTCCATGATGTGCAATATCTCAGTCTCTTCTCACATCCGGTACACCTCAATGGTCTGGAGGGCCCATAACAACGACCCCAAGCACTTCGGAAAGAGCGTACCATATTACGCTTTGCCCCATAAAATCGTGTAGTTGCTCGTCAAATAATGCCAGAAATCTAACAACCCTGTAAACCAATTGACCACGGTGAACTCTAAGGTCCGGCACCCACTTACAGATAGCTAGGTCACATAATAGAAGCATAAAAGTACTCTTGCCATTTTCCCTGAATTGCCAGACTAGTGCACCTTCCTACGTGCACATTAACTTGTTTTAATGGCCTACTAAAGGTGTACTAAGTCTGAAGTAAGTCTGTGATCCCTTGTCCTCCCTTTTGTCAGTGATTCACGGACACTGAGAGTATGTGAAATATCACGTGTGCAAGGGAGAGTGCGGGTAAATAAATTACCGAATGAGTGCCCTGGGAAAAACCCAAGACGTGGAGCCATTGGCAGAAGACATGGAATAGGCTACCACCATGGTTGAAGCGAGTGACCACCACGGATATCAAATAAAACCAAATTCAATAACAACCGACCAGGAATAGTTACACAAAAGACCGTGACTTCTTAACAAAGAGAAAATTAAGACGAATGCATTTTGTGAAAACTGCCCAGGGATAGAGCTCATGGTATACTATCATAACATAATAGCAGATTTTTTTGTAAACATTATATATTTTAAATTATAGGCTCGTATTTGCATTCCATGCATGAAAAACTGAAATTTCAAAAAAAATTAATAAGAAACGAAAGTAGTATGAGTGTAGCCAAAAAACTTTGATATTGATGTGTAAATCTATTTACATTTATTTGTTTTTGTTCATTAGCAACCAAATTGTCTAAAGTAGTGTTTACGATAGCAAATCTCAACAAACCACTTAATTTATGAAAAAAAAAAACAAGAAGAGCAATGGAAAGCTGAGAAAATTACATTCAAATGAATCTATAATAAATACACTACTGGCCATTAAAATTGCTACACCAGGAAGAAATGCATATGATAGACGGGTATTCATTGGACAATATTATACTAGAACTGACGTGTTATTACATTTTCACGCAATTTCGGTGCATAGATCCTGAGAAATCAGTACCCAGAACAACCACCTCTGGCCGTAATAAAGGCCTTGATACGGCTGGGCATTGAGTCAAACATAGCTTGGATGGCGCGTACAGGTACAGCTGCCCATGCAGCTTCAACACGATACCACAGTTCACTAAGAGTAGTGACTGGTGAATGTGACGAGCCAGATGCTCGGCCACCATTGACCAGACGTTTTCAGTTCAGGAGAGATCTGGAGATTGTACTGGCCAGGGCAGCAGTCGAACATTTTCCAGAAAGGCCCGTACAGGACCTGCAACATGCGGTCGTGCATTATCCTCCTGAAATGTAGCGATTCGCAGGGATCGAATGAAGGGTAGAGCCACGGGTCGTAACACATCTGAAAAGTAACGTCCACTGTTCTAAGTGCCGTCAATGCGAACAAGAGGTTACCGCGATGTGTAACCAATGGCACCCCATACCATCACGCCGGGTGATACGTCAGTATGGATATGACTAATACACGCTTCCAATGTGCGTTCACGGCGATGTCGCCAAACACGGTTGCGACCATCATGATGCTGTAAAAAGAACCTGTATTCATCCGAAAATATGACGTTTTGCCATTCGTGCACCCAGGTTCGTCGTTGAGTACACCATCGCAGGCGCTCCTGTCTGTGATGCAGCGTCAAGGGTAACCGCAGCCATGGTCTCCGAGCTGATGGTCCATGCAGCTGCAAACGTCATCGAACTGTTCGTGCAGATGGTTGTTGTCTTGCAAACGTTCCCACCTGTTGACTAAGGATTCGAGATGTGGCTGCAAGATCCTTTACAGCCATGCGGATAAGATGCCTGTCATCTCGACTGCTAGTGATACAAGGCCGTTGGGATCCAGCACGGCGTTCCGTATTACCCTCCTGAACCCACCGATTCCATATTGTACTAACAGTCATTGGATCTCGACCAACGCGAACAGTAATGTCGCGATACGATAAATTGCAAACGCGATAGGCTGCAATCCGACATTTATCAAAGTCGGAAACGTGATGGTACGCATTTCTCCTCCTTACACGAGGCATCAAAACAACGTTTCACCAGGCAACGCCGGTCAACTGCTGTTGGTGTATGTGAAATGGATTGGAAACTTTCCTCATGTCAGCACGTTGTAGGTGTCGTCACCGGCGCCAAGCTTATGTGAATGCTTTGAAAAGCTAATCATTTTCATATCACAGCATCTTCTTCGTGTCGGTTAAATTTCGCGTCTGCAGCACGTCATCCTCGTCGTGTAGTAATTTTAGTGGCCAGTAGTGTATATTTAGCATAGAATTATACTTGTTAAGTGTGTAGTGGGAGACGTAAACTGTACAAATTTGACTCATGACCATTGCGAGGGGTTACGTAACTGCTAGCCATCTTGCGCGAGATCATTCATCCTTGGGGACTGGAGCAGGCGAGCAGTATATGTGAGCGACCATTAAATCATGTCTCGGCACTGTAAATTTCTAAAGTGTTAACTCGGTACTTGTCGTTTTCTCGTAAGTGTTGGCAGCGAATCCTTTGAGGAAATTCACGTTAGGTGGATAAATGTCTGAAACTTTTTTGCCTATTTCAGATGATCTGAAATTGTAATTTTTAACTCATTCGGACATATGGAAAGTCAATTTGAAACTTGATTACTCTGAATTAGCTCTGATTTATTTCCTAGACTTTTACTGGATTTTACGCGATAGTTAACATGATATACCGCTCTGGTATTCTCTAAGCTCTCGCACAGTCATAAATTAATTCAGTGCTAAACGATTTTGAAGTTGCTGCAGGTTTAAAGAGACAGTGAATAAATTCAGCTTTATTTAAATTATAAAATACGATGAGTTACGTACATTATTCTCCGCGAATTCCTGCCTACACATTGTTCTTGAACTTCTGCGAGTGGGTTTTGAGGGTAAATGCAGCAAATGCGTTCAGCTTACACCTAGAATGTGGCGTAGCCAAACCACGAAAGCTACCCATGATTTCAGGTCCCTAGGAACACTAACTGTGGATTAATTTTAATTTATAATTTGCGCAGACGCACAGACGGGCTTGGGGGCTCAAGCGCTAAAATCAACAGACAGTTGTGTGTAACAGCATTTTATTCACTTTTTTGATAATAATCTGTAGCGTTACAAGTTACACCCATTTACGCCGCTTAAGACCAAGATCTCTTTATTCAAATAGATCTCATTAAATATTACATAAATAAAGAGAAACAATCAGATATTATATTTAAACGGATTTTCTCTTTGTGTCGTCCTTTCTCGCTGTAATTGTAGAATTCAGACGGTAACAAGCCTCTTCTACCTGCCTCCATTGGACTGCTCTGGAGCACATGTCGGACAGAACATACGATCATTCCCGATAGGAACAGTGTTTGCACTCGTACAGCACAAACATGTACCATTCACGGTTTACTAGCAATTAATTAAAGACGGTCAACATCACAGAGAATCGTGCTGCAGCCTTGATAATGGCAAGAGCACTGATGAAACGCGAATCACTAGGTAGAGAGAAGTGCATTAACACAGCAGCAACTGTTATGTTCCAATATTTGCCAGGTGTGTAAACAGTAACTGTTATGCTCTGTGTGAAATTCAATTTGCGCGTGACCATCAATTACGCAGTGACAGAGAAACGGATCCCGTCACACATTAGGAGAGTATACAGCACAAACAAACCGTACTAGCCTATATTTCCCTGTATTTGCTACGGCAACGGTCTGATCCACCAACTAGTATTGCCGAGAATAGTTATTACAGAAAATCCTGTTCAACACCACGCACTATGATCTTCATCGACGTGTGATTCTGAATACAATAGTGCCATCTTGAACGGTCTAGCTTGGATAATAATCTGACAGCTCTACTGTATAGGTTTGCACTCGTGAAAGAACGCTGAATTCGTGTTTAGGAAGACAGAATTCAAGTAACCAGCAGTAAGAGTAAACGTAGACTTCGTAATTTCCCTTAATCACCTCAAAGAACTTCTGTCCCTTTCATAGATATCTCCACAATTCCTTTCCCCAAATTATAAAGAGATTTGTTTTAAATGGTACAGCGTCCGGTCAACTTTTGCCAAATAATTTAGTAAATAAGAAACGACAGAAGTGATTCATCATCGAAGAAGATACGATACCAAAGTACTTCCAACTCGACGTGGGGTCACGTGGCAGTCAGGAGTATACCAACGTGACCTCACATTCAATGTGACATTCATTTAAAATGTGTACAGAGGAACACAGTGAAATTTTCTGACGATATTAACAAAATGTGGAATGCGAGCAAGTATCAATGGCAATCGCATAGTAATTGTTTTGCACCTTCATACCATTAATATGATGATTCACGCATTTTACATATTTTGAAGACAGTTTGTTTCATCTCACGTCCTGTTAATGCAGTGATTCTCGCGTTTGGATTTCAATTTTAGTAGTCCGGAACGTTGACAGCTTACGAATGCCATTCGATCTTCAATAAGAATTGGTGAATACGCGTTTGCGTATGGGTTTTATGAAAATGTTCAAAATCTTGCTTAAATTCTGCGGAATTATGATATTTTGTCAACGTGTGATTCATGCGGTAATGCTCGCAAGCCGAATGTTTGCGTTCCAGTTTGCTGTAGGAGTGTAACGTTAATCGGGTTTTAATGCCCATGAAAAATACTTTATTTCAAGTTACTGAACTTTTATTTTACCTTAAGAGCTTATTGTGTATCATTGTGTTGACTATGCTACAAATATAGCACCATTCTTATCCATCATCTATCATAGATCATTGGAGCAGCAGAAAGTTCGGCGGAACTGGAAGAACGCCCAGGTCATAGCAATCTATAAAAAGGGTAGAAAATCGTATGCACATAATTACCGGCCAATTTTACTGACATCGATTTATTGCAGAATCATGGAATGTATTTTGTGTTGAGACAAAATGACCTTTTTAGACTCTGAGAAGCTCATCTGCAGAAACCAGCACGGTTTTAGGAAACAGCGATCACGCGAGACACAGCTGACCCTCTTTGTGCATGATATACAACAGGCTCTAGATACCGGCTTCCAGGTTGATGCCATATTTCTCGACTTTCGAAAGGCGTTCGACTCTGTTCCGCACTGTCGCTTGCTACAAAAAGTGCGCGCTTACGGCCTATCCGATGACATATGCGGTTGGATAGAAGATTTTCCAACAGACAGGGAGCAGTTTGTGGTCCTGAACGAGGTGTATTTAACAGAAACAAGCGTAACTTCAGGTGTCCCCCAGGGCAGCGTTATAGGTCCTCTGGTTTTTATGATTTACGTAAACGCTCTGGTTGATGGTATTGACAACGGCCTTAGACTGATTGCTGATGATGCTGTAGTCTACAGGAAAGTAGTATCACACGAAAGTTGTGAACAAAATCAATGAGGATTTGCAGAAATTAAATGCATGGTGTAATGACTGGCAGTTATCTCTGAATATTAGTAAGAGTAACCTACTGCGTATAACAAGGCGAAAATCCCCATTAATGTATGAGTACAAAACTAATGATCAGTCCTTGGAAGCGGTAACATCAGTCAAGTATCTGGGTATGACTATTCGAAATGATCTCAAATGGAATGATCAGATTACACAAGTAACGGGTAGGGCGAACTTTAGACTGCTGTTTATTGGTAGACTCCTGAAGCGATGCAGTCCTTCAACAAAGGAAATAGCTTGCAATACGTTAGTTCCCCCAGTCTTAGAGTGTTGTTCGTCTGTATGGGACCCTTACCAGTTGGATCTGATTCAAGACATTGAGAAGGTCCAAACAAGAGCGGCCAGATTCGTGAGTGGTACATTTAGCCATCGCGAATGTGTTACAAATCTCACAGAAAGTTTGAAGTGGGACACACTTGCAGACAGACGACGCGCTAAACAGAAGGGGCTGCTCAATAAATTCCGAAATCCAATCCTCGCCGAGGATGTAGAGCATTTATTATCACCACCAACTTTTAAATCGCGTAATGATCGTCATTCAAAGATAACGGAAAAAAGAGCTCGTACTGAGGCGTTCAGACAGTCGTTTTTCCCTCGCGCGGTCCGCGAGTGGAACAGAGGGTGGGGGGGGGGGTGGTGGGGGGGGGGGGGGTTAATATGACTTTTGCGCGAATTGTGCCCTCCGCCACACACTGCTTTGTGGCTAGCGGAGTATATATGCAGATGTAGATGTAGATGTAAATTGTAGTTCTGAGTATATATTAGAAGAAAATACTGGTTGAAGATGGAGCGCGAAGTATAAGACGCACAGAATAAGTCAGAAACTATAAAGGATTGTAATAAATTTCTGCTCGTTACACTTTTTTCATCAAATTGAAAAAGATTAAAACCACGTGTTTTTGAAATTGTCCACTTACTGATACATGGTGAGTGTTATACCATGGTACAGTTTTCACACTTCCGCCTCTATATTATCTTATTCCGTTTTTAAACAATCGCATTCATATTTTATGCACTGCATCCTTTCTCTGATAACTTCGGGCAGTTAATGTTTTTCCGAGAGGGAAAATATACTGCGAGGAACGATGTGATCATGTACCTAATAGCAAATATTGTATTGAAATACAAAAGCATTGCAATCGAGAAAATCTTGTTAGTACTGTATTTAATCACCTACCTGTTGTATTATTACTTAACTAATAATAATAATCAGTAAGTGAAATCAAGTTTAGCAAAAGCAGTATCAAAAACCAATAACAAATTAAATAAATTTTTAAATAGAAATTACTGGAAAGTAATAGAAATTTCCGTTTTCAAGACACGTTAAATTGTTGGCACATTGAAGAAACTCATTTCACTTCGAAGTATGACATGATCCATCGTCAAAGTCCTTTTTCTATTTTCAAGGTACAAGATCATGCACGACTGTCGAAATATGGCTTAATAGTTCAAAGAAATAGTATCGGCAGCAATTGAGAGATTTATACCAAATAAATTAACAAACGACGGAGCTGATCCTCCTTGGTACACAAAACGGGTTAGATAACTGTTGCAGAAACAACGAAACAAATATGCCAAATTTAAACAGACTCAGAATCCCCAATATTGGGGATCTTTAACAGAGGCTAGAAATTTAGAGCAGATTTCAATGAGAGATGCTTATAACAGTTTCCACAACGAAACTCTGTCTCCAAACCTGGCAGAAAATCCAGAGATTCTGGTCGTATGTGAAGTACGTTAGTGGCAAGAAACAATCAATGCCTTCTCTGCCCGATACCAATGGAGATACTACCGAAGACAGTGCTGCCAAAGCAGAGTTACTAAACGCAGCCTTCCGAAACGCCTTCACAAAAGAAGACGAAGTAAATATTCCAGAATTCGAATCGAGAACAGCTGCCAACACGAGTAACATAGAAATAAATATCCTCGGAGTAGTGAAGCAAGTTAAATCACTTAATAAAAGCAGCTCTTCTGGTCCAAACTGTATACCAATTAGGTTCCTTTCGGGGTATGCTAATGCATTAGTTCCATACTTAGCAATCATATACATCCGTTCGCTTGACGAATGATCCGTACCCTAAGACGGGAACGTTGCACAAGTCACACCAATATTCAAGAAAGGTTGTTGGAGTAATCCACTAAATTACAGGCCCATATCGTTAACGTCGATATGCAGCAGGATTTTGGAACATATATTGTGTTCAAACATTATGAATTGCCTCGAAGAAAACTGTCTCTTAAGACACAGTCAACATGGGTTTAGAAAACAATATTCCTGTGAAACACATCTAGGTCTTTATTCACATGAAGTGTTGAGTGCTATTGACAAGGGATTTCACATCGAATCCGTGTTTCTGGATTTCCGGAAGGCTTTTGACGCTGTACCACACAAGCAGCATGTAGGGAAATTGCGTGCTTATGTAACATCGTCTCAGTTATGTGACTGGATTTGTGATTTCCTGTCAGAGAGGTCACAGTTCGTAGTAACTGGCGGAAAGTCATCGAGTAAAACAGAAGTGATTTCTGGCGTTCTCCAAGGTAGTGTTACAGGCCCTTGGCTGTTCCTTATGTATATAAACGATCTGGGAGACAATCTAAGCAGCCGTCTTAGGTTGTTTGCAGATGACACTGTCGTTTATCGACAAATACAGTCATCATAAGACCAAAACAAATTGCAAAACAATTTGGAAAAGGTATCTGAATGGTGCGAAAATTGGCAGTTGGCCCTAAATAACGAAAAGTGTGAGGTCATCCACATGAGTGCTAAAAGGAACTCGTTAAACTTCGGTTACACGGTAAACCAGTCTAATCTAAAAGCCGTAAATTCAACTAAATACCTAGGTATTACAATTAGGAACAACTTAAATTGGGAGGAACACATAGAAAATGTTGTGGGGAAGGCTAACGATAGACTGCGTTTTATCGGCAGGACACTTAGAAAATGTAACACATCTACTAAGGAGACTGCCTTCACTACGCTTGTCCGTCCTCTTTTAGAATACTGCTGCGCGGTGTGGTATCCTTACCAGATAGGACTGACGGAGTACATCGAAAAAGTTCAAAGAAGAGCAGCACGTTTTGTATTATCGCGAAATATAGGAGAGAGTGTCACAGAAATATACAGGATTTGGGCTGGACATCATTAAAAGAAAGGCGTTTTTCGTTGCTACGGAATCTTCTCATGAAATTCCAGTCACCAGCTTTCTCCCCCTACTGCGAAAATATTTTGTTGACACCGACCTGCATAGGGAGAAATTATCACCAACATAAAATAAGGGAAATCAGAGTTCGTACGGAAAGACCTAGGTGTTCGTCCTTCCCCCGCGCTATACAAGGTTTGAATAATTGGGAATTGTGAAGGTTCAAATGGCACTGAGCACTATGGGACTCAACTTCTGAGGTCATCAGTCCCCGCAAACTTAGAACTACTTAAACCTAACTAACCTAAGGACATCACACACATCCACGCCCGAGGCAGGATTCGAACCTGCGACCGTAGCGGTCTCGCGGTTCCAGACTGTAGCGCCTAGAACCGCACGGCCACTCAGGCCGGCAATTGTGAAGGTGGTTCGATGAACCCTCAGCCAGGCACTTAAATGTGATTTGCAGAGTATCCATGTAGATGTTGACATATTACTAGTTTCGAAAATGTGTAGAATTTTACTAGACCTCCCTGAAGGTATCAGTGAGGGGAATTAAATTTTCAACCGTAGAGCACGTGCGGGAAAAGTTCTGACTTGGGGAAGGAGCCGACGGGAGAGTTCTTCGAGCAAGGCATAGAGTCCGGTACCACGGCTCAGTAGATGCGTTGTACGAAATGGTGATTACGTTCATAAGTATTCAACGAACATCTAAACAATACCCTGTAATTTCTTTTCAAATTTAGGGAAATGTTCCAAATTCTACTGCTTTTCTACATCTACTTCTACATCTACGTGCATACTCTGCTATATACAATAAAGTGCCTGGCAGAGGGTTCAATGAACCACCTTCGAGCCGTCTCTCTACCGTTCCACCCTCGAACGGCGCGCTGGAAGAAAGGCCGCTTAAATTTTTCTGAGCGAGCCCTGATTTCTGTTATTTTATCGTGATGATCATTTCTCCCTATGTGGGTGTTAGCCAACAGGATGTTTTCGCAAATCTGAGAAGAAAACTGGTGATTGAAATTTAATGAGAAGATCCCGTCGCAACGAAAAACACCTTTGTCTCAATGATTTTCACTCCAATTCACTTATCATGTCTGTGGCACTATCTCCCCCATTTCGCGATAATACAAAACGAGCTGCCTTTTTTTGTACTTTTTCGATGTCATCTGTCGGTCCCACCTGACGCGGATCCCACACCGCACAGCAATATTCCAGAATAAGGCGGACAAGCGTGGTGTAAGCAATCTCTAAAAGAGACCTGTTGCACCTTCTAAGTGTTCTGCCAATGAATCGCAGTCTTTGGTTTGCTCTACCCACAACATTGTCTATGTGATCGTTTCAATTTAGGTTGTTTGTAGTTATTATCCCTAAGTATTTAGTTGAATTTACAGCCTTCAGATTTGTGTGACTTATCACGTAATCGAAATTTAGCGGATTTCTTTTAGCACTCATGTGAATAACTTCACACTTTTCTTTATTCAGCGTTAACTGCCAACTGCCGCTTTTCGCACCACACAAATACCTTATCTAAATCATTTTGCAATTCGTTTCGATCATCTGATGACTTTACAAGACGGTAAATGACAGCATCATTTGCAAATAATCTAAGACGGCGATTCAGATTGTCTCCTTTCGTCGTTAATTTACATCAGGGACAACAGAGGGCCTGTAACACTTCCTTGGGGAATCCCGGATATTATACCTGTTTTACTCGATGACTTCCCCTCTGTTACTACGAACTGTGATCTTTCTGACACGAAATCAAGAACCCAGTCGCAGAACTGAAGCGATATTCCATAGGCACGCAGTTTGGTTAGACGACGCTTGTGAGGAACGGTGTCGAAAGCCTTCTAGAAATCTAAAAATATGGAATCAATTTGACATCCCCTGTCGATAGCACTCATTACTTCACGAGTATAAAGAACTAGTTGTGTTTCATAAGAACGACGTTTTCTGAAACCGTGCTGATTGTGCGTCAATAAATCGCTTTCTTCGAGGTACTTCATAATGTGCGAACACAGTACATGTTCCAAAACCCTACTGCAAATCACGTTAGTAATATGGGCCTGTAATTCAGCGGATTATTCCTTTTTGGGTGTTGGTGTGACTTGTCCAAATTTTCCAGTTTTAGGTGTGGATCTTTGTGTGAGCGCGTGATTGTATATAATTGCTACATTTGGAGTTATTGTATCAGCATATTCTGAAAGAAACCCGACTGGTATACAATATGGACAGGAGGCCATACCTTTATTACGTCATTTGAGCTGCTTTGCTACATCGAGGATATCTACTTCTATGTTTCTCATCTTGGCAGTTGTCCTTGATTGGAATTTTCAATTGTAATATTTTACAAACAATTATTAGTGTCAAATAATCCACTACGTATAAAAATATTAGCTGTAACGTTACTTATACTAATTTACAGAATTAATATGTTTGAAGTACAGTGTATTAGAAACTAATAATGAACAAACGATTTTTGAATAATATAAAACCTGAATTTATGAGACGCAGATCAAGAGTGGCAAAAGGCAATATTGGTTCAATGAGGCTTAAATTAACTTTAAATCGCAGAAAATGTCATGACTTTCGAAAAACATATATGCAAGAATGTGCCATTGATCATCAGGAAACATGACAATTATTATTGTACTCCTCTAAGTGAATTGTTATTTTGGTACAATTTGGGTGTTAAGTGAACAGTCTTTGTGTTAGTAAATCAGAGAGTTAGAATACCGCATGTAAAGTGAGAGACGGTATCAGAAATTGCAGATATATGCGCCAGATCCGACTTTGAAAATTATATTCTTTCTTAAAATGGTTTATCATGTTTCTCATTAGAACGGTACCGATACAATGTCCAATTTCTTTGCACCATGAATGAAACGATTTCTCAAAATTTGTCGTCATCAGCCCTAAGAAATGCTTATTACCTTTACTTGGAAGTCGTGTAGCAGCATTTCTGTCCCACATATAGTGCTTTATTTTCTGTGATATCTAGAAGAAGAACGCGTCACGGACACACGGCGGAGTGTTGTGAGCGCAGGAGCCTCGCAGAATGTCATTAAGAGCCGGCCAGCTGGTGCCTTGCAGCACGGCTGCCTCCTCTGCTCGGGTTTATTAACTGGATTATTGCCGTACCAGCAATTCTGATCTCATAATCTGCCAAATATCGCGAACTGCAATATCGTCGGTCAGTGAAGGTCCGACAACGTCTGGGGAAAGTCTTCCCACGGGGATGCCTGGCTAAGAACTTGAGCAGCCCATTTCTTCAGACATGTTTTCTATGAAGTCCGTTATTGGATAAAGCAGATATTTCATCCTGACTTCAACAGTGGAGATGCAGGATCAGTCAATGTCTTGATCCTACAAAGAACGAACATCTTAACCTTCAGAATGGATTCGTCACTTTGTTCGAAATAAAAATAAAATTTAATATTGCTTTACTTGTTTTAACTAAAAATGTATCTACTGGGTGAGTGTGCTCTGAGTATTTTGGTACAAGGGATACGTGGCCTCCAGTGGCTCGTTAGATAATCGTTGTTTCCCGTGAGTTCTGACACCAGTTTATTTTGCATATGAATTACACTCCCGTATGGAAGACACGGTAATAAGTATCCCTGGTGTAGAAAAGCACATGAAAGAGCTGAAAACAGATGAGCCACTATGTACTGATGGAATCCGAATTCAGTTTGACAAAGAGCACTCTACAGCATTGGCCCCTTTCTTAGCTTCCATTTATCGTGAATCTCTCCCCCAGCGCTAAGTCCCAAGCGACTGGGAAAAAAGCGCAGATGGCTCCGGTATATAAGCAGGCTAAAGGAACGGACCCACAAAATTACAGACCAATATCCTTAATATAGGTTTCTGCAGAATTCTTGAACATATTCTTTGTTCGAATATAGTAAATGTCCTTGAGACCGAGAAGCTTCTGTCCACGAATCAGCGTGGGTTTAGAAAGCATCGCTCGTGCGAAGCTCAGCTTTATCATTTGTTACATGATAAACTGCGACATTTCTACAAATCGGAACTGCAGACTGTTAACGGAGGTACGAGCATATGGAATATTTTCTCAGATACGCAACTGACTCGAAGACTTCTTAAGTAAGAGAACCCATGTATTGTCCTCGGTGGTTCGTCAGAGACAAGGTTATCGTCAGGAGTGCCTCAGGAAAGTGTGATAGGACTATATACATAAATGATCTGATGGATAGGTTGGGCAGCAATCTGAAGTTTTTTGTTGATGACGATGTAGTGGACGCGAAGGTGTCGAAGTTGAGTGACTGTAGGAGGGTACAAGATGACTTAGACATAATTTCTAGTTAGCATGATCAATGGCAGGGAGCTTTAAATGTAGAGAAATGTAATGAGGGTGAGTAGGGAAAACGTACCCATATTGCTCAGATACAGCGTTGCTAGCGTCCCGCTTAACATCAAGTCGTTTAAATATCTGAAAATAACGTTACAGAGTGACATGAAATGGAAAGAATACGTGAGGATTGTGGTAGGGAAGCGGAAAGGTCGACGTCGGTTTACTGGGAAACTTTTGGGAAGGTGTTGTTCATCTGTAAAAAGACTGCATAAAGGATGCTAGTGCGACCTACTCTTGAATACTGCTCTAGTGTTTGGGATCCTTACCTGTCGGATTAAAGGATTACATCGAAGCAATTCAGGGGCGGGCTACTAGATTTTTTACCGGTATGTTCGAACAAGACCCAAGTGTTACGGCCATTCTTCGGGAACTTGAATGGGAATCCCTGGGAGGGATGGCGTCGTTCTTTCCGAGAAACACTATTGAGAAAATTTAGAGAACCTGCATTTGAAGTTGACTGCCGAATAATCCTGCAGCCGCCAACATGCATTCCCCTAAGGACCACGAAGATAAGATTCGAGACATTAAGGCTCATACGGAGCATGTAGATAGTCGTTTTTTCATCGCTCTATTTACGAGTGGAACAGCAAGGAAAATGACTAGTAATAGTGTCTTGATTGGAGACAATTGCTCCATTCACTAACAGTACTTGCTGTCGACAACAATAATGTTAACTTTACACTTTGCCCACAAACTTCGATACTTTACTGTCTCTGGTTTGTTTATTCGGCAGTGTTAGATGCACTTCAATGGAAGTACACAGCAGTTTGGGCAAGTTTACTGGCTAATAGGCCTATATAACTCGTATGTGCGTTCACTGAATGTGTAGAAAGAACGGCAAAACTATGAAATGGTAGACTGTTACCCGTGTGACGGCAACCACGTCAGAGTACTTTAGCATCTGTACAAAGGCAACACCATTCATATTAAACCTCTCATTACTCCCATGATTTCACCCCTTGGTAACCTTTTATCCACGTAAGACAAAACTATGAAAGAATGGTTTATCTCCTGAAGCTCAGTCACACTTTAATTTTTCAACAAGCAAAAACATAAATAATGAAGGCACTTCAAACCACCCCCAACGCCCCCCCATGAACCATGGACCTTGCCGTTGGTGGGGAGGCTTGCGTGCCTCAGCGATACTGATGGCCGTACCGAAGGTGCAACCACAACGGAGGGGTATCTGTTGAGAGGCCAGACAAACGTGTGGTTCCTGAGGAGGGGCAGCAGCCTTTTCAGTAGTTGCAGGGGCAACAGTCTGGATGATTGACTGATCTGGCCTTGTAACATTAACCAAAACGGCTTTGCTGTGCTGGTACTGCGAACGGCTGAAAGCAATGGGAAACTACAGCCGTAATTTTTCCCGAGGACATGCAGCTTTACTGTATCATTAAATGATGATGGCGTCCTCTTGGGTAAAATATTCCGGAGGTAAAATAGTCCCCCATTCGGATCTCCGGGCGGGGACTACTCAAGAGGACGTCGTTATCAGGAGAAAGAAAAC
The DNA here is from genome assembly GCF_023864345.2 of Schistocerca serialis cubense. NCBI lineage: Eukaryota > Metazoa > Arthropoda > Insecta > Orthoptera > Acrididae > Schistocerca > Schistocerca serialis. The sequence continues at coordinate 155,505,599 of NC_064645.1, forward strand.
TGGCGTTCTACGGATCGGAGCGTGGAATGTCAGATCCCTTAATCGGGCAGGTAGGTTAGAAAATTTAAAAAGGGAAATGGATAGGTTAAAGTTAGATATAGTGGGAATTAGTCACGCTCGGTGGCAGGAGGAACAAGACTTTCGGTCAGGTGATTACAGGGTTATAAATACAACATCAAATAGGGGTAATGCAGGAGTAGGTTTAATAATGAGTAAAAAAATAGGAGTGCGGGTTAGCTACTACAAACAGCATAGTGAACGCATTGTTGTGGCCAAGATAGACACAAAGCCCATGCGTACTACAGTAGTACAAGTTTATATGCCAACTAGCTCTGCAGATGATGAAGAAATTGATGAAATGTATGACGAGATAAAAGAAATTATTCAAGTAGTGAAGGGAGACGAAAATTTAATAGTCATGGGTGACTGTAATTCGTCAGTAGGAAAAGGGAGAGAAGGAAAGAGGAAGCCGCCTTGTAGAATTCTGCACAGAGCATAACTTAATCATAGCTAACACTTGGTTCAAGAATCATAAAAGAAGGTTGTATACCTGGAAGAATCCTGGAGATACTAAAAGGTATCAGATAGATTATATAATGGTAAGACAGAGATTTAGGAACCAGTTTTTAAATTGTAAGACATTTCCAGGGGCAGATGTGGATTCTGACCACAATCTATTGGTTATGAACTGCAGATTGAAACTGAAGAAACTGCAAAAAGGTGGGAATTTAAGGAGATGGGACCTGGATAAACTGAAAGAACGAGAGGTTTTAGAGAGTTTGAGGGAGAGCATAAGGGAACAATTGACAGGAATGGGGGAAAGAAATATAGTAGAAGAAGAATGGGTAGCTCTGAGGGATGAAGTAGTGAAGGCAGCAGACGATCAAGTAGGTAAAAAGACGAGGGCTAATAGAAATCCTTGGGTAACAGAAGAAATATTGAATTTAACTGATGAAAGGAGAAAATATAAAAATGCAGTAAATGAAGCAGGCAAAAAGGAATACAAAGGTCTCAAAAATGAGATCGACAGGAAGTGCAAAATGGCTAAGCAGGGATGGCTAGAGGACAAATGTAAGGATGTAGAGGCTTGTCTCACTAGGGGTAAGATAGATACTGCCTACAGGAAAATTAAAGAGACCTTTGGAGAGAAGAGAACCACTTGTATGAATATCAAGAGCTCAGATGGCAACACAGTTCTAAGCAAAGAAGGGAAGGCAGAAAGGTGGAAGGAGTATATAGAGGGTTTATACAAGGGCGATGTACTTGAGGACAATGTTATGGAAATGGAAGAGGATGTAGATGAAGACGAAATGGGAGATAAGATACTGCGTGAAGAGTTTGACAGAGCACTGAAAGACCTGAGTCGAAACAAGGCCCCGGGAATAGACAACATTCCATTAGAACTACTGATGGCCTTGGGAGAGCCAGTCATGACAAAACTGTACCATCTGGTGAGCAAGATGTATGAGACAGGCGAAATGGTTCAAATGGCTCTGAGCACTATGGGACTTAACATCTATGGTTATCAGTCCCCTAACCTAAGGACAGCACACAACACCCAGCCATCACGAGGCAGAGAAAATCCCTGACCCCGCCGGGAATCGAACCCGGGAACCCGGGCGTGGGAAGCGAGAACGTTACCGCACCAGGCGAAATACCCTCAGACTTCAACAAGAATATAGTAATTCCAATCCCAAAGAAAGCAGGTGTTGACGGATGTGAAAATTACCGAACTATCAGTTTAATAAGTCACAGCTGCAAAATACTAACGCGAATTCTTTACAGACGAATGGAAAAACTGATAGAAGCGGACCTCGGGGAAGATCAGTTTGGATTCCGTAGAAATGTTGGAACACGTGAGGCAATACTAACCTTACGACTTATCTTAGAAGAAAGATTAAGAAAAGGCAAACCTACGTTTCTAGCATTTGTAGACTTAGAGAAAGCTTTTGACAATGTTAACTGGAATACTCTCTTTCAAATTCTGAAGGTGGCAGGGGTAAAATACAGGGAGCGAAAGGCTATTTGCAATTTGTACAGAAACCAGATGGCAGTTATAAGAGTCGAGGGGCATGAAAGGGAAGCAGTGGTTGGGAAAGGAGTGAGACAGTGTTTTAGCCTGTCCCCGATGTTACTCAATCTGTATATTGAGCAAGCAGTAAGGGAAACAAAAGAAAAATTCGGAGTAGGTATTAAAATTCATGGAGAAGAAGTAAAAACTTTGAGGTTCGCCGATGACATTGTAATTCTGTCAGAGACAGCAAAGGACTTGGAAGAGCAGTTGAATGGAATGGACAGTGTCTTGAAAGGAGGATATAAGATGAGCATCAACAAAAGCAAAACAAGGATAATGGAATGTAGTCAAATTAAATCGGGTGATGCTGAGGGAATTAGATTAGGAAATGAGACACTTAAAGTAGTAAAGGAATTTTGCTATTTAGGGAGTAAAGTAACTGATGATGGTCGAAGAAGAGAGGATATAAAATGTAGACTGGCAATGGCAAGGAAATCGTTTCTGAAGAAGAGAAATTTGTTAACATCGAGTATAGATTTAAGTGTCAGGAAGTCGTTTCTGAAAATATTTGTATGGAGTGTAACCATGTATGGAAGTGAAACATGGACGATAACTAGTTTGGACAAGAAGAGAATAGAAGCTTTCGAAATGTGATGCTACAGAAGAATGCTGAAGATAAGGTGGGTAGATCACGTAACTAATGAGGAGGTATTGAATAGGATTGGGGAGAAGAGAAGTTTGTGGCACAACTTGACTAGAAGAAGGCTTCGGTTGGTAGGACGTGTTTTGAGGCATCAAGGGATCACAAATTTAGCATTGGAGGGTAGCGTGGAGGGTAAAAATCGTAGAGGGAGACCAAGAGATGAATACGCTAAGCAGATTCAGAAGGATGTAGGTTGCACTAGGTACTGGGAGATGAAGAAGCTTGCGCAGGATAGAGTAGCATGGAGAGCTGCATCAAACCAGTCTCAGGACTGAAGACCAAAACAGCAACACTTCAAACCGCATCAAATTCTGTTGTTAAGCTATTGTACAAATGTCTCATGAATCGGCACTGATAATGTTGCACCACTTGTTGTCATATTTTTTATCGCAAAATGTTCTGTCAGATTATCATGTGCTATAAAATAATGAAACCGTCCAATAAATTGCAATACTAGCATACTGACAACCGCATAAAAGTATTTACAGCTTCCTTTTCTGTCTTACCTTACATAGTTTGTGCTATTAGCTGTCCACATAAAAATTCAGCAGTAAACGTGCACTGTCAAACATAACTCTTCCTAGAACACCTCATGTCGATATGTTATGCTCTCAAGGCACAGCTACCAGATAAAAGCAGCCCCTTTCACCTACTAAAGATAGTATTTTCCTGCAAGACATGTGTCGCAGCCCCAACATGCTACTGTCATCAGAACATCTATGAACATTAAAATTCCGTCTGATAAATTCTAAAAACCAATGTTACACCTATGCTGCAACGACGAGTGCGATCTTTTTGCAGTTGTCAACACCTTTCACCCACACTGAGACAGATTCCTTATCCTTAATCCTTATCTATTAAAAAACTGCACATCGATCTTGCCAAAATGCCGAGAAGCGATTCTTCTTGGTGTTGTAGCTCTCTGAGGCACCCTGGGATGCTCTCTGGTGCACTCTGGGATGCTAAATGCTTATTAATGTTTGTTCATATGGGCGAAAATCTCGTCTCGAAAGGGTTGTAGCTGGCTGCCTATCTGCCGCGCCAGGCCGCCTCTAGTTTTTAACAAGGCGGCCGACCACGGAAATTCAAAACTTCCAGTCAGCGCCCTTCCGCTTCCGCTGCCACTGCGCCACAGCCCAGAAGTTGTGTTTTGTTAACTGGCAGATATATAAGTAATGAATCTGGAAAGACGGCGTCAGTCGTCGAGCAGCCGCACGTGCAGCAACAACGAGACAGATTAATTATGCCGCGATATTTTAGGAGTAGTCTTACTGTTTTTAAAGCAATAGACAACATTTCTATTACTACCAAGGATTTCGTAGGCGCCCAAGCCATATTGCATGGGCTATCGGTGTTTTGCAGTGGAGTTCTGAACTTCACTCTCACTAACAAGGATACGAATGAACGCGGTAACGGCTGCGTCACCATTGCTCTTGTACGTGGACAAAAGTCATTAAAGTAGAAGGGCTAGATATTTACAAGCCACGTGATGTCATCGCTTATCGAACATTTCAGATTTGTGAAGTATACAACAGAGATAAGAATTTATCGTATTACATGTCGAGTATGCCTTTGGTTCTCAGGACCAGGAATCGTCGTAAAATAAATGAATCGGAATCTGTCTCAGTGTAAATCGTGATTATTATTGTAAATTAAAATTATTTAATTTTAGGAAAACTATACTATGAAACTGAAAAAAAATCCGGATTTGTACAACACGCAACAAGAGTGATATCATATGCACATGCTCTTAATATGGCAACCAGGTAGATTTTTGGATCAGTAAAACTATCTTCATGGGAATGAAAGTCCATTAGCTTGATAATGATTTAGGGAAGAAATGCTTCTGACTGTTTTCAAAGTCACGGCTCATATAATTGTCAGACCTTAGCGTAGACATAATAGGGCCGCCCACTTTACATATATCGAAGTATGCTTGTCGACTACCCTGCAATTTTTCAGTACTGCCAATAAGAGTAACCACGTGTATTTTGATGAGTAATGCAAACAATTTAGATCTGTAAATGGTTAATTTGAGCGTCCATCATGCATGCAAGATGGACATAGAAATTCGTGTGTCAGAATGTGTGTGTTTAACCTAAGTTAGATCAGTAGTGTCAATACTCAATGTATAATTTTTTTAATCTTCTAGAACAGTTAAGTTACAATAGTAGTGTCAGAAATATTTTGCGCTTGGAGTCTTACTTATTTTACGAAAACATTTTATTTTCCTGCAAAACTGAAATTTTTGTTAGCAAAAAAATGGTTCAAATGGCTCTAAGCACTATGGGACTTGACTTCTGAGGTCATCAGTCCCCTAGAACTTAGAACTACTTAAACCTAACTAACGTAAGGACATCACACACATCCATGCCCGAGGCTGGGTTCGAACCTGCGAACGTAGCGGTCACGCGGTTCCAGACTGAAGCGCCTAGAACCGCATGATCACACCGGCCGGCTTTTGTTAGCAATCCTATATCTGTAACTATGCTTACGTTTTATGATAATCATCCTGCGTATTTGTATGTTTTTCACTCAGGATGAATACTTATTTTGATAACCAATTTTAATCCAGTGCAAAGACAGTTTTGAGATACAGATTTTTCATCTTCATCTTGTGTTACCATTACCTTCAGCCATCTTTCTTCAGTCTTGTTTCACCACTGCCTTTAGCCATGTTTTGTTGCATGTAACCATTTCGTATTACCACATTTTCCTTCTGTATTACGAAAATATGCATGTTAAGCGATACACAAGAGTAAAGATTTAGTCAAAATGCCTTCAGCCCGTCCTATGATAGAGCTCAGTCTGTTCATTTTTCTGGTTATGCTGTGGCTTTTTACATATCGTGTATTGGGGCATTTGTATTGTTTAGTAGATGATTATGGGTAATACAGTCAGCAAACGTTTTCGACAGCCTTTGTGTTTTACTGTCGCATTTCTTGACCGGTTGCGGAACTAACAATTACATAAACATTGCACTGCTGAAGAACTTTCACTGAAAAGGTAGGGATTGTAGTAACATTCTGACACTACAAAACGTAATTGAACAATTAGGCTGTTGGAAAAACTAATTTGAGGTTCCATGGTGCTTACAAAAAGTGTAGCCCTATAAATTTAAATGTCAGTTACCTGCTTAGGATGTTATTGTTTAATCATATTTGGTTTGTAACAATTAATGTGACAGTCTGATATTAGGTACTGGTTTTGACGTGTGTGTGTGTGTGTGTGTTTTGGTGGTGTATTTTCACGTAATTTTTAGATAATGTTTTTGATACGTTTAAATTTAACGCAAAAAATTGAGATAGTGTAGTGGGACGCGAAATTGAAGCGTCACCCATCCACCAGTGTCAGCCCAGTTTGCAGGTGAATATAAGTTTAATTTAGTTTTTGTTTATGTGTTTTTGTAATATTTGTAATGGCTGTGAATTGTCTAAAGTTTTGTATTTATTTTTTATGTTTCATGTACGGAGAGGGCGGCGCAACGAACGGAGACAGCATTTTCGCTGCCGGGACCAGAGAGAAAATTGCTGGCCACTATACGTCGCGGGTCGACAGCCAAAGAGCAACAGAAGATCCTGAAACAGTTGTTGGGTCGTGCTTCTAAAAATAAAAAAAATAAGAATTAGCGATGTTTGTACAACAATGACGTCATAGAAAGTTTAATCTTGTTGTAAATGTTCAGTTCTGTTTTGTCAAGGCTCAGGTTCACGTCTATATGTAGGAAGATAATAAACTAGTGGATGCTACAAAAGTTTAAATACGTGTTCCGAGAATTTATTTATGAAGAATTATGTTAAGTAATTCATTTGACAAGATAATTAATTTCTGACAGCGTTCATCGCGAGTTTGAGTCTTGAAAGTTTATTCAATGTGGCTCTAATATCTATTAAAGCAGATAACCTGCATTAATATAATTTCTGAGGAGAAACAAACGACATCTGTATTGAAAAAGTTTACGCAAACAAATTGGACTGAGTGACATAATTCTGCGCATACGACTCAAATGATGTTTTAATTACAGTTTCGTTCAAGAACCATTTAGAGACAATTTAAAAGGAACTTAAATAATTTTGAAGTGTGTTGTAACTGACGTAGGTGACGGAGTCTGCACATGGTCATATATCAAAAGAAAACCATTTATACAAAACTTACGTAGTTACACTACAATAGATCAGATACCTTTAAGTACAACCAAGACGGCTGCTCTGAAGCTACATTGTGATGGACTATTTTATTTTAATCGTCTGTAAGGTACTGCTTCGTTTTAATTGTCACCTCTGTTCACTTCTTGGAATGCAGACTGCATCATACTCGTAGAGAAAGAGGGAACGGCTAGTCACCTGAAAATGGTGATGTCATTGATAAAGGCAACCTGGTTAGTAACGTCATGAGTAGTAGAGCTACCGCGTTTTTAGTTTTTAGCTGATTTGCACTTCTCAGGGTCATTCAAGTGCAAAATGTGCTACAGTTATAAATATACTGATGTCGTTGCCGTTAACCGTTTTACTTTGTTTAGCTATCCACTTTTACAAAGTGCAAGAGTTGGCAGCGACCGCTGTGCAAACACAGTGTTACTCGTGGCAGTTGAGTTTATCAAGGGTGAATACTTTCTAAACGGGGAACTTAGATGAAAATTTGCTTTACAGTGGTGGCACATGCAACTTAAAGTGCTTGCTTAACCTCAGACACCGAGAGAACACTGTGTCGTGTGCTCGTTGTGATAGCCAATACAAGGTGTGATGCCAATCCTGTCACAAGGGGTACAGAAGTATTCCGTTCCCAGTGACTTAATAAGCGGTCTCCCTCGACACAGCAGCTGTCTCCAGATAGACCAAACGAATGCTCTCGTTGTGGTCTTCAGGCCGAAAACTGGTTTGATGCAGCTCTCCTCGTTAGTCCATGCCGTGTCTTCCAGGAGACTCAGGACACAACCTACATGGAAGATCTGAAAGCTGACTACGTCTCAGATGCAACACAGTTAAGGCTGGACTCCACAGAAGGCACACACGAGAACACTGTTTTACATATCTGCGTTAAGTCAAACAAAAAGTTCCCGAGTAGATATCCCTCCACTATACATCCACTCTTTAGGTAGCACTTGAAGATAAACGTGAGATGGTATTACGAGAGTTTCTCAGCGAGTGCCTGAGGACTCACCTACAGGTGCCGCCAGAAGAGCCAAATCGGACATATATAAATTTTTGGAAATTTGTGGTAAGTTCCTATGGGACCTTCCTGCTGGGGTCATCGGTCCCTAGGCTTACACACTATTTAATCCAACTTAATCCTTTCAGACCTGAATATTTTCAAGAGAACAGAAAATATTTTTATGTGGTGATGCTCTCAGGTGATTTTTTAATGATTTTAGATACAAGATTTACACAAAAATATGTACCCGTTTTCAAAACATACTTTGTATACTTGGCTTCATTTTATGGACTAAAAAACTAATAACGAAATATTCTCTGTTGTATTAAACACCTAAATCTTCGGTCAATAATTACCATGCAAAATAACGATAACAATCTTCAATTATCTACTGGAATACAGCGAATCAGCCACGCGTGTGTATTCTGATGACACGAGCTGCCGTGCACTGCTATGTTGACTTGCTGATATTTTCATAGAGATGTCCATTAGTTGGCATCACTTGTGCATGATGAAAAGCTTGTTCTCATATATGTTCCTCAGGTTTCCATTGGGAAAGAATACTTCTGTCGCAGCTAAGACGCAGTACAATTTAATGTACACAATTGTAGCCAGAGGGTCTGAAAGGGTTAAACTAACCTACGCTAAGGGCAACACACACACCCATGTTCGAGGGAGGACGCGAACCTCCGACGGGGGAAGCCGCGAGAACCTTGGCAAGGCGCCCTAGACCGCACGGCTACGCCACCCGGCGACATATATAACATCCGTTAGTCACCGTTCACTGGATTTGGGACTATATCAGTGAACACAGGTCAGCGCAAGTGGATATTGAGCTACAGGGATTGGAGCGAAGTGTGGAAACACTGCGAGAAAAACATGCTCGAACATAAACGCAGAAGCTGGCCAAGCTGCAGCTTGCACTGTTGCATTTGAGACGAACGGCACCTTTGCAAACCCTTGAAAATATCAGTCGTGGTAAGAGGAGTGTCCAGTGTAGTTGCGTGTGCATTGTGTCGGATCAGAGTGACTTCGAACGTGGTAAAATTGTTGGTGGTCGTATGGGAGCCAACAAGATGGAGTTTTAACAGGTACTGTACCGAAGATTTATATCGCGTATGTAGAAAGCGGAAAAGCGTCATTCGCTGACAACGCAAACGAGTGTGTCGATTGATTGTGAGAGACGGTCATTGCATATCATTGTGAAGGGAAATAAGACGGCTGCAAAAGTCACTGCAGAAATAAATGTCGCGAACTCTGACCGCCAAAGTAACACGAAGGGAGCTCCATGAGTCGAGAATCTTAGGACGAACTGGACCTGAAAAAAACACTCATCAGAGAGGCAAGCGCCCTTACCGGAATTTCTTGCACATTTGGTGTTCTGCAGCTTGTAGAAATTTTAAATGTCACATTATTAATTAATTGTTCGAAAGATGCTGCTTGTTCATGTTATTTTTGTTTACCGGACTAGTTTCCGGCGTTGCCCATCAGCTATTGTGTCCGTATTACACAAAAGACACGCTCCTTATAAGTGACGTACACTGTATATAGTAGTGTTCTATGTGTATATGATACTTTTTTCAATTCATGGATATGTTACGTACCTTGTGTGTAATGACCTCAAGCGTATGGCAAGAACAACATTTACACTACTGGCCATTAAAATTGCTATACCACGGAGATGACGTTTTACAGACACGAAATTTAACCGACAGGAAGAAGATGCTGTGATATGCAAATGATTAGCTTTTCAGAGTATTCACATAAGGTTGGCGCAGGTGGCGACACCTACAACGTGCTGACATGAGGAAAGTTTCCAACCGATTTCTCATACACAAACAGCAGTTGACCGGCGTTGCCTGGTGATAATTTGTTGTGATGCCTCGTGTAAGGAGGAGAAATGCGTACAATCACGTTTCCGAATTTGTTAAATGTCGGATTGTAGCCTATCGCGATTGCGGTTTGTCGTATCGCGACATTGCTGCTCGCGTCGGTCGAGATCGAATGACTGTTAGCAGAATATGGAATCGGTGGGTTCAGAAGGGTAATACGGAACGGCGTACTGGATCCCAACGGCCTCGTATCACTAGCAGTCGAGATGACAGGTATCTTATCCGCATGGCTGTAACGGATCGTGCAGCCACGTCACGATCCCTGAGTCAACAGATGAGGACGTTTGCAAGACAAAAACCATCTGCACGAACAGTTCGAGGACGTTTGCAGCAGTATGGACTACCAGCCCAGAGACCATGGCTGTTGTTACCTTGACGCTGCATCACAGACAGGAGCGCCTGCGATGGTGTACTCAACGACGAGCCTGGGTGTACGAATGGCAAAACGTCATTTATTCGGATGAATCCAGGTTCTGTTTACAGCATCATGATGATCGCATCCGTGTTGGCGACATCGCGGTGAACCCACATTGGAAGGGTGTATTCATCGCCATACTGGCGTATCACCCGGTTTGATGGTATGGGGTGCCATTGGTTACACGTGTCGGCCACCTCTTGTTCGCATTGACGGCACTTTGAACAGTGGACGTTACATTTTAGATGTGTTACCACCCGTGGCTCTACCCTTCATTCGATCCCTGTGAAACCCTACATTTCAGCAGGATAATGCACGACCGCATGTTGGAAGTCCTGTACGGGCCTTTCTGGATACGGAAAATGTTCGACTGCTGCCCTAGCCAGCACATTCTCCAGATCTCTCACCAATTGAAAACGTCTGGTCAATAGTGGCCGAGCAAATGACTCGTCACAATACGCCAGTCACTACTCTTGATGAACTGTGGTATCGTGTTGAAGCTGCATGGGCAGCTGTACCTGTACACGGTATCCAAGCTCTATTGGAGTCAATGCTCAGGCGTATCAAGGCCATTATTACGGCCAGACGTGGTTGTTCTGGGTACTGATTTTCAGGATCTATGCACCCAAATATCGTGAAAATGTAATCATATGTCAGTTCTAATATAATATATTCGTCCAATGAATATCCGTTTATCATCTGCATTTGTTCTGGGTGTAGCAATTTTAACGGCGAGTAGTGTATATTCACCATCCGATGCGGTGTGGAGGGGCATGTGGTCAGCACACTACGCTCCATGACGCCTTGCCGGCTTTCCAGATCTTGTAGTTGCTATCTGGCGGGTAATTCCACAATTGACATCAGGGAAAATGCCCTGGTAGTAGCGGGACTCGAATACGGGGTTCCCGCATGAGGATGTGTCACGGTGGCCGCTCGGCCCTCTGGAGGCGAAAAAAATGTAACACTACTTGAAACTTGTATTATCAGAGAGAAATTTGTTAAAATTAAAGAAGACTAGCGAAATTTTCGACGAATTTCTTTATTTTTAGAACGATCTGTTCGTTTAAAATACATATGTTTTGTGGGCGCTCAACTGCGCGGTCATCAGCAGAACGTAAGTAGTCCCAATTTTTACACTGTCCAGTTTTTACACAGTCCAGTCTAGCTACTGTTACGGATGATTATGATGATTATGATGATGATTATGATGATGATTATGATGATGACAATACAAACATCCAGTCTTCGGGCAGAGAAAATCCCCAACCTGGCCGTGAATCGAACCCGGGACCCCGTGATCCGGAGGCAGCAACGCTAGCCACTAGACCACGAGTTGTGAACTTAAAATAATGGCAGTATGTTTAGTTATGTATTTGAAAATTTCTATTTCTACCAAAGTATTTCGTAACTTGCCTTTGTAGCAATATGTAGGACTGATAGGCTCTGTGTTATGTCACTGGCCATGTGGTTGTGTTATATCAAGTGTGTAGTTAGCACAGGAGCCATAAAACCTGATCTATGGAGGAATGGAAGAAAATCATTTCACCGGATGCGACTTGTGAGCGAGTTTTCGTCCCAAGAATCAACCATGGCGGGGAGTTCCATGGTGATTAGAGCAGCATTCTGTGGTATTGCATAAACCTCTTGGTTACTCTGCAACTTTCATTTGTCCCAAGGATTATGTCTTCCAAGACGACAGGGGCCCTCATTTCACAGCGCGCATCGTCCTGGACTAGTTTGTGAGCACGTGGAAGAATTGTTGCATCTTCCCTGGCCACCATAATCACCCAGTCTGATTCCCCCCTGCGGGTCCGGGGTAAGAATAAGCCCGAGGTATTCCTGCCTGTCGTAAGAGGCGACTAAAAGGAGTTTCAACCGTTTCGGCCTTCCATGTGATGGTCCCCCTTGGGGTTTGACCTCCATTTTTCAAAATTCTACAGAAGTATGAGCCTTTTGGGGAAGGACGCCTTACGTGGTGTACCACTGGTCCTCAGTGCACTAAGACCTTGGCACTCAGCATTGTACCAGCGTTGTAACCATACCCACTATTCCTCAAATTGGGCCTAAACGTCTGATGGGTTGTACAAGTTACGCCCATAGTGAGTCCCCATCTGCACCTACGATCATGATGGACTTTCCATGGCACCAGAAATCCAGCACAGTAGCCAGCCTGTTGTGGTGGGGTCGTCATGTACCCTCTGTGTTGTAGCCCCCTGACAACACAGGGATCGTACCTGAGCTGCACCCTCCCCACGTCGGCCAAGGAGTAGATGCCCGTCTCCTTGGGGCATCAGGACTCCCGGCAACGGTCATCCTGCCAGGTGGCCCTTGCTGAGGCTGGGGTGGCGCCCATGGGGAGAGCCCCTGGTCGGAGTGGGTGGTATCGGGGCGGACGTTTCGCAGATGAAACGTCAACATGTATCAGGTCGCTCTGCGGCCGAGTCTTTCAAAAGGAAAGGTACTGTCTCTAGTTCTGATTCTCCTGCCCTTTACCCCTTGCCCACTCCCTGGGAGGAGGGACAGGCCCGCCGGCTTGGGGCGAAGTACTTACCCCACTATTTGGTCTGTTCTCGAACCGATGGGGTGACGTTCGCCACTTCCAAGCCCATGTTCTTTGTTCAGCACATTGAGGACATCTTCGGGGAAATCGAGGCTGTCAGTAAGATGCGTTCGGGGTCCATTCTTATAAAGACCACCTCCACCACACAGTCGGCGGCGCTCCAGGCGTGCGACATCCCAGTGTCCATTGTCCCGCATCTGGCACTAAATAGGACGCAGGGGGTTATTTTTCATCAGGACCTCCTGCTGCAATCTGATGAGGAGCTCAGGGCCAACCTGGAGCGCCGAGGCATGCATTTCGTCCGGCGAGTCCAGCGCGGCCCCAAAGACGGTCGCATCGACACTGGGGCCTTTATCCTCGCCTTCGAGGGGGACGTTCTCCTGGAGAAGGTAAAGGTGATGTGCTACCGGTGCGACGTGTGACCTTACGTCCTGCCTCCTATGTGCTGTTCTCGGTGTTTGCGCTTTGGGCACATATCGTCACGGTGTGAGGCTGAGCCCCTTTGTGGCGATTGTGGACGTCCTCTTCGTGAGGAACATACATGCACCCCACCACCTCGGTGCATTAATTGTCCTGGGATCCACTCGCCTAGATCCTCAGACTGCCCCGCATATCAGAAGGGGAAGAAGATACAAGAACTCAAAAGTTTGGATCGTCTCTCTTATTCTGAGGCCAGGAAGAAGTATGACCGCCTTCATCCCATGCCATTGACCACTTCGTTTGCCTCAGTTGTGTCCACTCCTTCCGGGGTATCCTCACCCGTATCCTGTGCCACCTCCGCCTCCTCCCCCCATCTGGGGTCTCTGCCTCCGCCTCCCAAATCCCTCCCTTCCAAATCCTCCTCCCCCGTGGCCCCCGCCCCCTCTGCCCCAGGGGCCACCCTTCCTCCTCCATCTACTCCCCCCCCCCACCGCCTGAGAAGCGATCCTCTTCTCAGGCGTCCATCGTGGAAACGTTCCAGACCCCAGCTTCCGAGGTCCGGCGTTCCAAAACGGACCCCGCGCGTGAGGACCTTCTTCGGGTCCAGCCCACCATCCCTGTGCCTCCTCGGACTTCCAAGAAGGCCTCCAAGAAGAAGTCTCTATCCCCTCTCCACCCCGGCGCGTTCTGTCTGACGCTCCATTCGTGAGTCGCTGCTCCTGGCAGTCCTCAGTTTCGCCGGGACGCTCTGCTGCCAGGCGCTCAGCTGGCCTCTTGTCGGCAAATGATGCTGCCCCTCCTACACAACCAGGGACAGCGGCCACAGCTGGCGACGACTCGATGGAACAGGGTCCGCCTCCCGCCAGTTGTAGCGTTGTTCGCTCGAAACCTGGCCCTCCGCGGCCGTCGAGGTGACCAGCTCTTCCCCCGTCTCGTTACCCCTCTTTTTTGACTAGCGATGGCCTTGTTACATTGGAACATAAGAGGTATTTGATCTAATCGGGAGGAATTACAACTGTTCCTCCGCCTGCACTGTCCGCTCGTCCTTGGTCTCCAGGAAACCAAGTTGCACCTGACTGACTGTATTGCCTTTCCCCACTATACCTCGGAGCGGTATGACCTTCCTCTGTGGATGGTATCCCAGCTCATGGTGTGGTCATGTTGCTCGTTCAGGACGATGTCTATTACCATCCCATCCCACTGACCACCCCACTCCAAGCAATAGCTGTCCGTATTACTCTTTCTGCTTTTACTTTTTCAGTTTGTACCATCTACACTCCATCGTCATCCGCTGTTAGTCGGGCTGACATGATGCACCTGATTGTTCAGCTTCCCCCGCCGTTTTTATTGTTTGGCGACTTCAATGCCCATCATCCCCTTTGGGGCTCTCCTGCATCCTGTCAAAGAGGCTCACTCTTGGCGGATGTCTTCAACCATCTCAATCTTGTCTGCCTCAATACTGGTGCCCCGACTTTCCTCTCGGACTCGACTCATACCTACTCCCACTTGGACCTCTCGATCCGTTCTACCACTCTTGCCCATCGGTTCGAGTGGTATGTCCTTTCTGACACCTATTCGAGCGACCACTTCCCCTGTGTCGTTCGTCTCCTGCACCACACCCCATCCCCACATCCTTCGAGCTGGAACATACCGAAAGCTGACTGGGGACTTTACTCCTCCCTGGCGACCTTTCCGGACCACGATTTTCTCAGTTGTGACAGTCAGGTCGAATACCTCATGGCTGTTATCATCAATGCTGCCGAACATTCCATTCCTCGTACTACCTCTTCTTCACGTCGCGTTTCCGTCCCCTGGTGGAATGAGGCTTGTAGAGACGCTATCCGTGCTCGACGACGTGCTTTACGCACCTTTCGCCGCCATCCTACGTTGGCGAATTGTATTTTATACAAACGACTCCGAGCGCAATGCTGTAGAGTCATCAAAGACAGCAAAAAAGCTTGTTGGGCCTCTTTCACCAGCTCCTTTAACAGTTTTACTCCCTCTTTTGTCGTATGGGGTGGCCTGCGCCGGCTGTCGGGCATTAAAGCCCACGCAGTTAATGAGGTCCTCGTCGATCCTGTGGCTGTCTCCAACGCCTTCGGGCGGTTTTTCGCGGAGGTTTCAAGCTCCGCCCATTACCACCCTGCCTTCCTTCCCAGGAAAGAGGCAGAAGAGGATCGGCGACCTTCCTTCCACTCGCTGAATCTGGAAACTTATAATGCCCCCTTTACTATGCGGGAACTCGAACATGCGCTTGCACTGTCCCGGTCCTCTGCTCGGGGGCCAGATGCCATTCACGTTCAGATGCTGGCACACCTTTCTCCGGCGGGCAAAAGCTTCCTTCTTCGTACCTAAAATCGCTTCTGGAGCGAAGGTCAGGTCCCCATGCATTGGCGTGACGCAGTCGTTGTTCCTATACCCAAACCCGGGAAGGATAGACACCTTCCCTCTAGTTAATGCCCCATTTCTCTTACAAGCTGTGTCTGTAAGGTGATGGAGCGCATGGTTCATGCTCGGTTAGTTTGGATTCTTGAATCTCGACGGCTACTTACCAATGTCCAATGCGGCTTTCGTCGCCGCCGCTCCACTGTTGACCACCTTGTGACCTTGTCGACATTCATCATGAACAACTTTTTGCGAAGGCGCCAAACGGTAGCCGTGTTCTTCGATTTGGAGAAGGCTTATGATACCTGTTGGAGAGGAGGTATCCTCCGCACTATGCACAGGTGGGGCCTACGCGTTCGCCTGCCCCTTTTTATTGATTCCTTTGTAACGGATCGAAAGTTTAGGGTACGTGTGGGTTCCGTATTGTCCGACGTCTTCCTCCAGGAGAATGGAGTGCCTCAGGGCTCCGTCTTGAGCGTAGCCCTTTTTGCCATCGCAATCAATCCAATTATGGATTGCAATCCACCTAATGTCTCAGGCTCTCTCTTTGTCGATGACTTCGCGATCTACTGCAGTGCCCAGAGAACA
The DNA here is from genome assembly GCF_023864345.2 of Schistocerca serialis cubense. NCBI lineage: Eukaryota > Metazoa > Arthropoda > Insecta > Orthoptera > Acrididae > Schistocerca > Schistocerca serialis. Next base: position 155,521,727 of record NC_064645.1, read on the forward strand.
TGCCTCCTGGAGCGCTGCCTTCAGCGTTGTCTAGACAGCCTATACTCATGGAGCGTGGCAAATGGCTTCCGGTTCTCTGAAGAGAAGACGGTTTGTACCAACTTTTGGCGACATAAAGCGTTCCTTCCGCCATCCTTACATCTCGGTCCCGATGTTCTCCTATTCGTGGAAACAACTAAGTTTCTAGGGCTCACGTTGGACAGGAAACTGTGTTGGTCCCCGCATGTCTGTTATTTGGCGGCCCGTTGTACACGTTCCCTTAATGTCCTCAGAGTTCTTAGTGGTTCATCTTGGGGAGCAGATCGCACTGTCCTGCTTCGCTTGTATCGGTCCATAGTCCGATCAAAGCTGGATTATGGGAGCTTCGTCTACTCGTCTGCTCGGCCATCCCTCTTACGCCGTCTCAACTCCATCCACCATCGTGGGTTACGTCTTGCGACCGGAGCCTTCTACGCTAGTCCTGTCGAGAGTCTTTATGCTGAAGCTGCCGAATTACCATTGACCTACCGGCGCGACGTACTGCTGTGTCGGTATGCCTGCCAGATGTTGTCTATGCCCGACCACCCCTCTTACCAGTCCTTCTTCGCTGATTCTCTCGACCGTCAGTACGGGTTGTATGTGTCTGCCCTGCTGCCCCCCAGAGTCCGCTTACGTCGCCTGCTTCGACAATTGGATTTTGCCCTCCCTACCACCTTCAGAGAGGGTGAGAGCCCGACACCACCTTGGCTCCAGGCTCCGGTTCATATTTATCTCGACCTCAGCTCACTCCCGAAGGAGGGTACTCCGGCTGCAGTGTATTGCTCATGGTTTGTCGAAGTTCGTGCTCGACTTGCGGGTCACACCTTTATTTACACCGATGGCTCCAAAACTGACAATGGTGTCGGCTGTGCCTTTGTCGTAGGGGCCGCCACCTTTAAATACCGGCTCCTCAACCAATGTTCCAGCTTTACGGCCGAGCTTTTTGCTCTCCATCAGGCCGTTCAGTATGCCCGCCGCCACCGCCATTCATCGTATGTACTCTGCTCTGACTCACTCAGTGCTCTTCAGAGCCTTGGAGCTCCCTATCTGGTCCATCCCTTGGTTCAACGGATACAGCAGTCCCTCCATTCTTTCGCTGATAATGGTTCTCCTGTCAGCTTTCTGTGGGTTCCCGGACATGTAGGAGTGCCTGGGAATGAGGCTGCAGATGCTGCAGCCAAGGCTGCAGTCCTCCTGCCTCGGCCAGCCTCCCATTGTGTCCCGTCAGCTGACGTTCGTTGGGATGTTTGTAAGAGGCTTGTGTCGTTGTGGTGGGATGCTTGGTCATCCCTTCAAGGAAACAAGCTCCGGGCAGTAAAACCGCTCCCAACTGCTTGGACAACCTCCTCCCGACCATCTTGGCGAGAGGAGGTCCTTCTGACCAGGTTGCGGATTGGGCATTGCCGGTTTAGCCACCGCTACCTGCTCTCCGGTGACCCAGCGCCGCAGTGCCCTTGTGGTCAGGCATTAACAGTGCGCCATGTTTTAGTGTCGTGTCCCCGCTTTAGTCAATCTCGTGTTGTCCTGTCACTGCCATCTACTTTACCGGATATTTTAGCTGATGACACTCGAGCAGCTGCTCGTGTTATGCGTTTTATAACTTTGACTGGCTTGTCCAAAGACATGTAACCTTTTTACTTATTTTATCTGCATCTTTGTCAGGTCTTTCTGGTGTCCCCCCCTCCCCTTGAGTTTTACTAGATTCAATGTGCTCTAACAACAGTGACTGGGCGCTAATGACCTCAGTAGTTGAGCGCCCTTAAACCCCACCAAAAAAAAAAAAAAAACAGTCTGAATACTATTGAGCCTTTGTGGTCTACTTTGGAAAGAAGGTGGAGCGACCTCTATCTACCTCCCACATCGTTACCTGAACCTTCCCATATTTTTGCAGGATATTTATCCATTTTGAGACACCCCTCGCCCCCCCCCCCCCCCTCTCACCAGTATATCGCGGCAAACTATCGTCAACTGCACTGAGGTTTCGTAAGACGTTTATCAATAAATCATTATAAATTGTTGCCACCTATTTTTGCTATGGCTGTTGCCCAACCCTGTTTGGCTCTTTGATGCTTCTGTATAGTCGCTGTGCGCAAACATGCCTCCTGGTGAGAGCAGTTACTCCGTTGGTACAAGTTCTCCTCCTGCGACATTCGTATATCTCACGTCAAATTCATTTAGTGAATAGAAGAGTCTGTCCTGTGCAAGTCCCTTTATTGCAACATAAAGCTGTACCCTACATTCGTATTCATCTGCAGCTTTTAAGTCTTCATCTACCCTTACAGCAATTATTCCTACAACACCACCCAACTGCCTCCCTCACCATCCCATGGCCAAATTATCTATTCTCTGATGCCTCAGGACGTCTACTGTAAACCATCCCTTACACAAGTTACGTGATAATCCTCTTTTAACCCCAGGTCGACGCAGCACCTCTTCACTGATTATCTGACATACTCATCTCGTCTTCCGAATCCACCTTTACAATTGAAACCTGCAATTATGTATAAAATGCAAAACAGGCAGCCTCCAATAATAGCTTCAGTTAAATAAGGTTACCAAATAGAAAACAGGCAGGCTTTGAATAATAACAGGCTCAGCTAAATAAAATTACCAAAATAGGAATCAGGTGCGCCTTCTTTAATAACAGCTTCAGTTAAGGAAGGTTACCAAATAGAGAGTACACAGGCCTTCTTTAATAACATTTTCAGTTAAGTAACATTGCCAAGAGTTTGAATTGCGTCCTCACAAGGGGTGCACAGGATGCTTATACCGTACGCAAGGAGAACAAGACTACCCCAAATAGGAAGGCCAAGAATGGTTGCAAAGGTTGCAACAAGAGGAGCGGCCTTCCAAGGCCCTTTTCGTTGGGCACAGACCGACAAAAGGAGTATTAACACAGCAATGCTAGCTACGGTAAAGTAACAATAACTATCCAAACGGTATATCTGCGTCACTGCAAGATACCGCATCTACAATGATGGTGAAACGCCCGAAAGAAAACTAGGCCACTAAATTCAAGTATATAGCCTCGCCAATTGCAAGTTTTGAGACCCAGGCACGTGCTAAGCCAATATAATTAACAGAGTGATGACGTCTGCAATGGCTGAAGGTGTCTCGAAACAAGCACAAGAGAATGGTACTTATCTGTTGTTCGAAGAGGTTTGGTAGGGAGGTCTGCTAAAACCCAACCATCTACATAACGTGAGACGACGTTCACTCCGGCTCAGGAAAAACCATCGGCTCACTCACTTTAAGATACCCTGTTAACAAACAACCAAGGCCAGTAACGACTCAAGAAAAGCAAACAGCCACAATTCATTGAACCAACTGGTGGTGAAGAAGTTCAACTAAGAAATCGCAATGATTGCAGCAGACCTATAGGCATCAATAATAAAATAACAGCTGAGACCTCAAAATCCAAAACTCAGCTGAAGTTCACAACTCGACACTGACGAGAGCTGATTCCAAAGGGGACCCAGAATTCAGATCGGCGAAACTGGCTTCAACTCTCTCATCGGTGTGCCACGCTATGCACGAAGACGGCACCTGAAGTCAGCGACGGAATCAAATCGGCCCGCAAAATTGCCCCACAACCACTCGCCAAGGTGCCTATTCTGTATGTTTCCGCCATTGTGCCGATCGTTTCGGTACTCAAGAGCACCGAGCGGTCTAGTACTCGAATTAGTCTCTCTGCATTACTCAGTATGCATTTCGGTAGAGATACCGTTCGGGTCTAGAGAACCGAAGCGCTGTTGTCGGTTCATGTCGCGCAGGCCAATCAAAACAAGCGGCCGCAGATCCGCGCATGCGTTCTGCAGCTCGCACAGCGCCACGAACACAAAGCAACTAGCAGACGACACAGGCACGCTATTCTTCCAAGTACCTAAAATTGCGTTTACGTTGCCACAACGCGTGACGACGCATTCCATCGAGCTGACGTGCCCGCCTTCATCGCAGTTGCCTCCTCATTAACAGTATCAGGCGCAGTATATCCATTTCCATGATTCTCAGCTGAAATGCATAAAAATTTTTACAGTTTCTCCGACCGCCTGTTTCCATGCATGCATAATAACGGTAGCGTATTTGACTGTATTCTGCAGATTGTCGTAAATGCCTCATTGTGTCATCTTATTCTCATTCACACTGTCGTCGTGTTTTAGATTTTACGTTTCGGAAAATGAGTTAGGAATAGTGTGTAGTACCACATTGTACTAATACGTCTATAAAAACACCCGCAAAATTGATTGAGAGTTTCAGAGAATAAGAAGATACACAGAATCTGGTTATACCTCGCTCCTAGAGATCCAAATGATTAAGTAGCCCACTTCCCTATATGATACGTCAAAGATTTGGGTCTTAAAAACAAAATTGAAAAAAAAAAACGCATTTTCAGGAGCTCCTGCAGTTCTTCGAAGTTTATAACATGCATCTCATGAATGAAAATGTTTCGTATATGGTGGTACGGTCTAAAAATATTACGGCGGAGTCTGCTGTGGTTGAGGATTCGAACGCAGATAAATACTTGACAAGCAAGATTATGAAGATGACTGCTGCTAGTTACATTCCCAGTAATTTAAGTTTTGCGCTTAGATTCCTATCTAACTGCATACTCGGAAATCACTACATATTCGGAAAAAATGCTGAATTATTTCTGATAAGAAAAAATATAAAGGTCACTGTCGGTTGCTTCACTCACAGCAATTTCATCTCCAACAATTTCATATTTCGTATTTTAAACACACAGAAATCACGACATCATTACTGAGGAAGTGCGCTCTTGCATGTAAGGAATAACGAATATTGCAGAAAAATCCTTTCGTATCGCAGTCCCACGCCCTAACCACTTGGCCACGCCAAACAAGACACGCTGCACTCAATTCTTGTGTTCTTGTTTAAAGGAACGTAGGCTGACTTCGTTGCTGCGTAAGTCATAAATGCGTGATAGTTTGGAACGTTTTCCAATATCACGCTTTACATAATTGCTTTCCATTGTTACTTGAAAGTTGTAAACACGTTTCGATAATTACCAACTAATCAATTTGTGGGAAAAAGTACACAAAGGCACTAGTAACGTCAGTTCACACTCATGTAATATACGTAAGCAGAGCCGATGTCTGGATATTTAATGATCTTTAAATTCTTATTTGCTCAAAAAAACACGTATTTTGAGAGAATATTGACCGAAAACGTTTTTTTGGATGTAATCATTCACAGTAACAACGTAACCTAACCATATTTCTAACAAAGGAAAATAATCTATTCTGAAATCACTTTCCAACTGGCTGCGTCCTCTGGTGATTCTTTAGTAACACAATCACTAAATCCGAAGCTAAAACCGCTAAATATGTTTAAAATAACAAATTATAGGCGTACGTAAACCACAGCTCAGCGATCGACAGGGCCAGACCGAAATCCAAAACCTCTCGGTACAATTGTCGTAAAATCGGTGGGAGGACCGTTCGGTAACAAGTCTCAAGAGCTTACTGAACAGGATATTTCGATAAAGAACCGAAAATGACGTCACTATCGAGACTAACCTACTACACCGATCGGTATGAACGATACAGAATAGGACCCCAGACACCGTGCCTAAGACACTTGCGCAAGTACTCGTGTTACTCGCCGGGCGGACCTCTCACAGCGTCCTCTTCGTTCCGATACCACACGAGAACTCGCCACCCCACAACAAGCGCCGTCCCCATCAACAACCTCGAGGAAAGATCTTAGTGGCCTCAAAGCAGTGGGACGTCACACGACAGATGGAGCTAGTGGCGCCAGGAATTCGTAAGGTAGCGCCAGGAATTCGCAAGGTGAGGCCAGCAAATCCGCCACGGGTCAGTCATCACATTCAAAAAGTTTCTACCCTAGTCTGTACTGCGTATCGATCATGTGTTCCTTCCATGTAAAAAACTTAAAAACTAATTGTTTCAGAAAATACTTTATCACTTTATATTCAATATTAAGTCACATTTTCTCGGAAAAACTTTTCTTGTTATTGTCAGTCAATGTTTTATATCTTTCATCTACAATTTTGAGGGGCTACGTTTGTATAACAACTACGGCAGCATTCTCCGTTCTAATTACACTACTCTTCAAGACCTTCTTGTATTATTTTCATTAACTGTATAGCTTGTTAATGACAATAGCCATTCCGTTTCACTGTTCTTCCATATTCTTTGACCTCTCTCTCAGAAAATTAAAGTGTCGTGAGCAGTCCTTAGAGCTTTCATCTTCGTCAACTATCATTGCTTTTGAAAATTTCTGCTAACTTTCTTTTAGTGCTTCCTCGATGTAAGTTTTGAATTACATAGGGGAATAGTCTATAATGCTGTCTCACTCATTTACCAATTACTGCACCCTTCGACATTCCTCTACCCTGAAACTGTAGCCTGGTTTATGCGCAAATGGTAGATAACGAAACATCCTGGTAGATTAAAACTGTGTGCCAGACCGAGACACGAACAGGGGACCTTTGCCTTTCGCGGGTAAGTGCTCTACCATCTGAGCTACCCACGCACGACTCAGGCCCCGTCCTCACAGCTTTACTTCTGCCAGTACCTCGTCTCCTACCTTCCAGACTTTACTGAAGCTCTCCTGCGAACCTTGCAGAACTAGCACTCCTGAAAGAAAGGATATTGCGGAGACATGGCTTAGCCACAGCCTCGGTGATGTGTCCAGAATCGTGATAACTGGGTGTTGTGTGCTGTCCTTAGGTTAGTTAGATTTAAGTAGGTCTAAGTTCTAGGGGACTGATGACCATAGATATTAAGTCCCATAGTGCTCAGAGTTTTTTTGTTTCCAGAATGAGATTTTCACTTTGCAGTGGAGTGTGCGCTGATATGAAACTTCCTGGCGTATTAAAACTATGTGCCAGACCGAGACTCGAACTCGGGACCTTTTCCTTTTCGCGGGCAAGTGCTCTACCATCTGAACTACCCAAGCACGACTCACGCCCCGTTCTCACAGCTTTACTTCTGCCAGTACCTCGTCTCCTACCTGCCAGTAAGTTTCATATCAGCGCACACTCCGCTGCAGAGTAAAAATCTCATTCTGGTAGACAACGATTTACACACTGTATATTTTTACCCCGGGCAACATCAGAATTTCAGCATTTCCAGACTCCTCTTCTAAGTTCAGAAACGCTGCAATTGTCTGCATGTCTTTTTCTACTGTCTTCTAAGACAAATCCTTGTATAACTTTTTTCTTCCTTATTCCTACATTTCTCAAGTACCAAAATTGTTCTTCCTGTCGTTCCGTTTTGCCACATTGCATTATTAAACTGATGGTTCGGCAGTACATAAAGTTTATAACCTACGAATGTTTATTTTCTACAACATTTCAAGCAATATGTGACACTAAATGAAGGCACAGATCAATAACCACACATCTCACTTTCCTTCACGAGCGTCGGCAACTCGATTATCGCAGCATCGTAGCTGTGGAGATACACGAGTCGTAGAGTGCGAAGCAGCTCGACTGGGAAACGTGGTGGGAGTTAAGTGTCGGGCGGGTTGCTCTGCCAGTGCGATAAGGCGCAGCCATGGCGAGGCGGGCCGGGACCCAGAGGGCGGAATTAATTTCCGCGACTATCGGCCGCTGTGGGACCTGCATCCAACTCCCGCTCCCAACCTTACTACCTTTCAGCCAGCTCTCGAATTAGAGATACTCACAGCAACTACTGTGGGGGACGCCTCTTAAACGCATGTTGTAACATGTTATTCAACGTACTCCTGTAATTCGGGACAAGTATGAGGATGAGATCAGTGAGCAGCACCTTTAACATATCCCACTCCCCAAAAAAAGAAAGGTCAAGCGGGAATAAACCATGATACCGAGGGGGTCTCAATCTTACAGAAATGTCTTGGCCGTGAAAACACTGATTCAAATGAGTCACAATGTTGTTGGCTTTACGAGCCACACAGTCTATACCGTTCACAATTTTTTTAAATGACACTATTTTCACCATCGACTGTACTATGTGCTATAATTGTCATAGCTGCAGCTTCGACTTTTAAGTCAGTATCAAGCGATTAAAGTGCTGAAAACAAAGCAGGTGACAAGATTAGTAAGTAACTATGTTTCTGAACCCCATTCATTTATGGGATCAGTGTTGAAAATACTGTCATTTAAAAACCTCAGCCAGACTGTGAACCTGAAACAAACAAAATTGTTTACAAATTGTTGCACCATCTGTTCTAAGGTCTCACTACTCACTGTGTCAAGAAACAATCTGATAAAGATTCGTGTACGTGGCACTGAACATCAAATACTCACTTCCACAGCGTACAGATGGAATTCGCACAGGTAATGTGGACTGATTGGAGCTCGAGAGAGTTCTTGTTAATCAACGTCGATAGAATAAGACCAGTCATCCACTTCTTTTACATTTGATGACATTAAGCACTGACAGAAAGCAGCATGTTTTCTATCATGTAACAACTACTCAACGTCACGTGTAATACGCTCATGTACCTTCAATTATTTGATGAAATGCAGTTTGGAACCTACCAATGGAGAGACGATACTGGTGAGAGGTCGCAAGAACCTCATGGGATATAAAGAACACGGAGTATGTAAGTCGATCAACTTCTGTGGCACATTTCGGTGAGCCACCTTTAGCTGCATCGACCACATTTACTGTCTTCTAGACCTTGTCCAGTCAGGTAATGTTTGACTTGTTTGGTGTGTCATTACTACATTTTTCTGTGATGCCACTCCAATTTTACTCATATCTGACACAATTATTATACTGAGTAACAATGAATATACTCTGCTGGAGACTGTAACGCAATTTCTTCGTTAGTTAAATACGTGACACCTGCACCAAAAAAGAAACAGTCTTACGCATTTATGAATACCCACATTGATGAGCTGTTCGTTACATGCACATTAGTTGTAAAGATATATTCTTTGTCAAAAGAGTGGCAGTTTTTTGTTTAGTGCCAGTTGTTTAATGTTCTTTCACTAGATTTAAGTCCAGCAAGGTCTTTAATTCCACTTTATTTCACTTTCGTTTTGTTTACTTGTTTCTACCGGCAATTGGATGGTGGAAAAGTTCCCTCAATAATATTTATTGTGGCAGTTTATCACAGTAATAGTAGGATTCGTTTTGCAGATTAAATACAGCGTGCCTGGGGTGTTGGTACAAATATTGTGGTAATTGGAACCTTCATATGTAACCAACTCATCGTATTAGTGTTTTTCCCCTTTTTCTCTGTGTCTTCTCGCAAATATATAACATAATTTACTACGTGATGTTTTCTGCATGGTCATACGCCGAAAGTGGGCTATGCCTGTCGCTGTAGACTGTCCGTTTTGTGCCCACTTGTCTAACTTCAATACTTGACCTGCTGCCCAGGGGAAAATTAACATTAATAGCTTATTGCTGCGACATGTACTTGGAGGTAGTAACGAATCTAAACTTCTCACAAAAGGTATAACAATTAGTCTGTAAATGAAGTAAATAGACAGTTATTACAAGTTCTTAATCTGGAGCGAATTATTTAGTCTCACCTGAGAGATTTGGTAGTCTTGTGTTTGAATCTCTGCATGTTAGTGTAATTTATAGGACACAGTTCTTACATTTTCATCAGTGTCTACAGTAGAGTTTCATGGTATGTGTCGATAGTCCTTTGCTTCTCTGTGTAGCGTAGTTTCCCCTGTCTTTAGCATGTTTAATAAGGATAAGGACTACGATCTCTGTGTGCGGAGCCAAGCCAAGTTGGTGACACTTCACTCTCAGCTCCAGGCTGTGATGACTTCAGTTATGCAGCATGAAGCTGCAGTGGATGGGCATCACTGTTGTGAGCCAGCTGTGGGGATCCAACAGACGTCCAGCACGTATGAGTTTGCTGATCGATCTGCCACCCCCCACCCCCCACCCCCAGTGGCCAGCCCAGTTCCTACTTGCACTGAGGTTAACCCCTCACCCATGGTCGAGTCGGAGGTCGCCTTGGGGCATGGCAGGGGGCGGAAGACTTCTCAGGAGGCCTCCTCAGTTAGTCTGACAAACAGGTTCCAGGTGCTGTCTGTGGCTGACAGTGTCACTCAGCCAGATGCAGTCGCTTGTCCTGTTTCAGAGAAAATCTCTGTCTGCAAAATCTGGGCATTATAGAGGGTGGGATTATTGGTAGCTAGGAGCTCCAGTGTTAAGCGCGTTATGGGTCTCCTTAGGGACATGGGTGCCAAGGAGGGGAAGAAAGCCATTTTGCACTCCATGTGCATCCACTTGGAGTCATTCCACGTATGGAAAAAGTCCTCTTGGATGCCATGAAGAGCACAGGTTGTAGCCAACTGCAGATGGCAGCTCACGTTGGTACCAAAGATGAGTGTAGCTTTGGATCAGAAGAGATTATTTCTGGTTTCGAGGGCCTTTCGGAAGTGGAAAAGACTTCCAGTCTTGCCAGCATTATGAAAGAAAAGCTCACGATTGGCAACGTATCCGACAGGAGCGATTATGGACCTCTGGCACCGAGCTGTGGAGGATCTGAATCAGGCTCAGACAGCTCTGCGATCATAAATCCAGAAACCATCCGTGTAACAGATGTAAACTGTAATAGCTGTGTTGGGCAAGTGCCAGACCTTCAAGCACTAATAAAAAATACTCATGCTCAATTTTTATAGTTACTGAAAGCTGGTTAAAGCCGGAGGTAAGTTCAGCCGAAATTTTTGCGAAGGACCTAAGTTGTTTAAAGAAGGATGGGCTAAACACAGTTGTCGGTGCCGTGTTTGTTGCTGTTAGAAGTAGGTTATATAGTAGCGAAATAGAAGTAGATAGTTCCTTTGAGTTAGTATGGGTAGAGGTCATACTTGGCAACCGAAATAAAATAATAATTGGATCCTTTTACCGACCTCCAACTCAAGTGATACCATTTCCGAAAGGATCAAAGAAAAGTTGAGTCGAATTTAAACACTTCCGCGACACATACAATTATAATAGGTAGTGACTTCAATTTACCCGTGGTATATTGGCGAAAGTTGTGCTAAACGCATTCTCTGGAAATCATTTCGAGCATGTAGTTCATGAGCCCACTCGAAGAGTAAACGGATTTGAAACACACTTGATCTCTTAGGACCAAACAGTCCTGAGCTAATAACAAGCATCAAAACGAATACAGGGATTAGTGAACACAGTGTTGTTGTAGCGGGTCTGAATCCTGTATTTTCCAAGCTCTCCAAAAATTAATGAAAAATATACATATTCAAAACAGCATATAAAATTTCACTTGACTCCATCCTGAGAGACAATATCCACCCCTTCCTAATTATTAATGTACTGGTAAGTATAGACCAGATGTGGTTCGAACTCAAACGAATAGTACCGACAGTAAATGAGATATTTATACTAAATAAATTAACAAACGACGCAGCTGATCCCCTTGCTACACAAAACGGGTCAGAAACAACGAAAAAAGAATGCCAAATTTAAACAAACGCTAAATCTCCAAGATTGGCGATCTTTTATAGAAGCTTGAAATGTAGTTTTCACACCGAAACTTCATCTCGAAACCTTGCAGAAAATTCGGAGAGATTCTGGTCGTATGTAAAGTACGCTAGTGCAAAGACACAGTCAATGCCTTCTCTGCGCTATAGCAATGGAAATACTGTAGACTAAAGTGCTGCCAAAACAGAGTTACTAAACACAGCATACCGAAGTTCCTTCTCCAAAGAAGACGAAGTAAATTTTTGAAAACTTGAATGTAGAACAGCTGCCAACATGACTAACATAGAAGTAGAAATCACTTAAAAAAACAAGTCTTCTAGTCTAGAGCGTATACCAATCAGATTTCTTTTAGCGTATGCTAATGCAAGGGCTCCATACTTAACAATCATGTACAACAACTCGCTCGACGAAACATCCCTAGCCACAGACTGGAAGTTGCACAGGTCATACCAATATTCAAGAAATGTAGTAGGAGTAATCCGCTGATTCCAGGCCCATATCATTAACGTTGATATGCAGCAGGACTTTGGAACATGTATTGTGTTCGAACATTATGAATTACGTCAAAGAGAACGGTTTATTGACACAAATTCAACACTGGTTTGGAAAACATCGCTCTTGTGAAACACATTTAGCTCTTTACACACACGAGGTGGTGAGTGCTGTTGAAAAGGGATTTAAAATTTTTGTTGTATTTCTAGATTCACATAAGGCTTTCGACACTGTGCCTCACAAGCGGCTTAGTCAAATTGCGTTTGTATGGAATATCGACTCAGTTATGTGATTGGATTCGTGATTTATTGTCATAGAGGTTACAGTTCGTAGTAATTGACGGAAATTCAGAGTAAGAAAGGAGTGAGTTCTGGCCTTCCCCGAGGTAGTGTTATAGGCCATCTGCTGTTCCTTATCTGTATAAATGAATTAGGAGACAATCTGAGCAGCCGTCATGTTTGCAGATGATGCTGTCGCTTATCGTCAAGTAAAGTCGTCGGATCATCAAAGCCATTGCAAAACGATTTAGAAAAGATACCTGTATGGTTCGAAAATTGGCAATTGACCTAAATAATAAAAAGTGTGAGGTCTCCCACATGAGTAGTAAAATAAATCCGTTGAACTTCGATTACACGATGAATCTAAAAGTCGTAAATTCAACTAAATATCTAGGAATTACCATTACGAACAACTTACAGTGAAAAGAACAGATAGAAAATGGTGTGGGGAAGGCTAACCAAAGTCCGCGTTTTTTTTGGCAGCACACTTAGAACAACAGATCTACTAAAGAGAATACTTGCACTACGGTTGTTCGTCCTCTCTTTCATTATGGCTGCGCGGTGTGGGATCCTTACCAGATAGGATTAACGTAGTACATAGAGAAAGTTAAAAGAAGAGCAGCACGTTTCGTATATTTGAGAAATAGGGGAGAGAGTGTCACTGACATGATATATGATTTTGGGTGGACATCATTAAGACAAAGACGTTCTCCGTTGCTGCGGAATCTTCTCACGAAATATCAGTCACAACTTTCTCCTCAGAATGCGGAAATATTTCGTAGAAGCCAACCTGTATATGGAGAAACGATCATCATAAAAAATAAGAGAAATCAGTGCTCACACGGAAAGATATATTTGTTCGTTTTTCTGTTCGAGAGAGGAATAATAAAGAATTTTTGTGAAGGTGGTTCCATGAACCCTCTGCCAGGCAATCAAGTGTGATTTGCGGACTACCGATGTGGTTGTAGATGTAGATTTAATGTTGTTCAGTACACTGTTCTCGATTATTAATAAAGATATCTGCACTTATACCCCTAAGAACTTGCATGTTCTCTAGTCGTAGTATTACTAGTACTGCCACTACTTGGCACTTTCCATGAAGTGTAAAGTACACCTAGGACCAGCACAGGCGCCCATCTGCTCCAAGGCGAGACAAACTGGGTTGGGAATGTAGCCCCTTTGATGTCTATAGTCAGAGATACGGAAGTCGCTACAGGAGGGCCACCAAGTGCCATGGCCTGATCAGATGAAACAGACGCGCTACTGGCGCGTGAATTGACTTGAGAGAGGGTACCAGATATCTACAAATGTACCTTGCCTGCTAAAGAAAGAGAATACGTCCACCAGACATGAAGCTGCCCAAGCATCAGAGAACACATTACTCACGGTGAGCCGTGGTGCGCCTTTCCTGGCACACCAGCTCTTTGGCACGACTATCGATTACCCGGCTGTACTACGATTTTTGCCCCTGTTGTGATATGGGGGCGGGTATTTGCAGTCGAGGAGTTCGTTTTCAGATTCGCTGCGAGGTGCTAGGACGTGGTGGGGGGGGGGGGGGACGAAGGAGTAAAACACGCGGGCTCGGCCAGCAGCGGTGCGGCTGGTCTACCTTGCAGGACGGTCAAGAGTTTGTGGTGCAATTGCCTGATGTCAACTCTGGGCGCTGCTCGCCGCATTGCTTTGGTGCCCGTTTTCTCGGACAGACCCATTACTCGAGACCATCTCGAACAACGCTCTCCATCGAAGGTCTATGCAATTTTGGTGCCTCCGTTTCGTGGAACTATTTGCGTAGTAGCGACTGTCACTAGTTGGTTGGTAGGTTGTCTAATATGCGTGTTGTTGAAGTAAGAGCAGCCGGCAAGGTGGTGTGATCGCAAGGAGACCAGCAGTCACTACTTCCTTTAAGGAGGTCAGCACCCCCAAAAGATGTAGTAACTGTAAGGTATTAAAGATATTACCTCATAGGCTAGTTCTGATTTTCTGCATACCAAGCTTACAAAATTTGCAGTTACATTGGAGACCTATGCAACGAAATTAAAGTGCGCAAACCTAGTTTTGCTGTGTAGTTGTGCATGTGAATAACGTGATATTATCTTGAAATTATTTCCATTGCATCATTGTACACATTGTCTGCCTTAATCATATGTGTAAATATTGTTGGGTAAACTATGAGAGTGTAAAGGTCTGATATTATATTACAACATTGCATTTGTGTTCAAGCCTTAGTTTAAATGTGAATTTAAGTAGTTTCCATTGAAACCACTTATCAAAATGGCTCTGAGCACTATGGGACTCAACTTCTGAGGTCATTAGTCCCCTAGAACTAGTTAAACCTAACCTAAGGACATCACACACATCCATGCCCGAGGCAGGATTCGAACCTGCGACCGTAGACGGTCTCGCGATTCCAGACTGCAGCGCCTAGAACCGCACCGTCACTACTGCCGGCGAAAGCACTTATCGGTTTTTAACTCCGGCGTTTAGGTGTTGTTTTGGACGGCTGGTCTGCTGCTTCCGGCATTTTAAGTCACCCTTTGCCCAGGGCAGCATGGCGTCACTGCGCATTTGATAAAAATTTAACATCTCTCATCTATTTTAAAATAAATTTAAATTTGCTTGCCAGTGTGTTATATTAAGTGTAACGTATTGTGCTTGTTGTGTTATTGCTCAAAAAATGTTTTATCTGAGCCACCCTTTTAAATTACTTCAGATTTATTGTTCAGTAAGTAATTCTAATTTGCTGCTTGCTTGAGAAGGAAGCTACTGGTCATTTTGGATTGTTTATAAGACGGCCACGTGTCGATCGTATGTTAGCTCTTTTATACAGGGTGTTACAAAAAGGTACGGCCAAACTTTCAGGAAACATTCCTCACACACAAAGAAAGAAAATATGTTATGTGGACATGTATCCGGAAACGCTTACTTTCCATGTTAGAGCTCATTTTATTAGTTCTCTTCAAATCACATTAATCACGGAATGGAAACACACAGCAACAGAACGTACCAGCGTGACTTCAAACACTTTGTTGCAGGAAATGTTCAAAATGACCTCCGTTAGCGAGGATACATGCATCCACCCACCGTCGCATGGAATCCCTGATGCGCTGATGCAGCCCTGGAGAATGGCGTATTGTATCACAGCCGTCCACAATATGAGCACGAAGAGTCTCTACATTTGGTACCGAGGTTGCGTAGTCAAGAGCTTTCAAATACCCCCATAAATGAAAGTCAAGAGGGTTGGGGTCAGGAGAGCGTGGAGACCATGGAATTAGTCCACCTCTACCAATCCATCGGTCACCGAATCTGTTGTTTAGAAGCGTACGAACACTTCGACTGAAATGTGCAGGAGGTCCATCGTGCATGAGGCACATGTTGTGTCGTACTTGTAAAGGCACATGTTCTAGCAACACAGGTAGGGTATCCCGTATGAAATCATAACGTGCCCCATTGAGCGTAGGTGGAAGAACGTACTGGCGAAACTAAAATGAGCTCTAACATGGAAATTAAGCGTTACCGGACACATGTCCAAATAACATCTTTTCTTTATTTGTGTGTAGGAATGTTTCCTGAAAGTTTGGCCGTACCTTTTTGTAACACTCTGTATATGTGGTCTTGAATAAATTGTTGATTTACTGATCTTCAGGTGTTGTGTTCAAGGAGTGATATTATAGGGGCCTCGACATTCCATGCTAGTTGCGACTTCCTAGGTCAAACGCAGTAACGAATTAATACTTTCAGAGAGAAGGTTGCTTGACAACTGTGTGTTTCTTTTGGCATGATGAAAGAGGGTGATGCGAAACAGCTACGAAAATTGTTAAATAGTTCCATTGTTGAGGAGAAGAACCAGAGATGGCCAATCAGATGTCTGGCTACGCCTGCAGTAAACTTTCCAGGAAGCTAAAGGAGTGATCTAAAACTGGGACAATTTGAGAAGACAATTTATCGTTATGCCGAACGTACGAGACTCGGCTTGTGCACATAAGAGGTTATTGAGGATCACAGCTAGCAGGCACGCGCCAAATCCACGCTTCTGCCGTCACCACGGCCGCCTCCACAGTCGTCACGCTTGCCGCCCAGCAATCTGATCTCCTCTCGAGCGCCTTGTCATAAGTTCTGGTAGGGTGTTTGCCATTCTTGCCACATGAAGGATACACACATTAAAGCAGTCCCGTCATAAGTTGTCTGCTAAGGATTCATTTGTTTCGCAGTAACAATAACAGAACCCGGAACACTAAAAGAATAGATATAATGAATTTTCTTGTTTTAATCATAGTGATGGAGAGATATTAAATAAAACTTTCTGAAATATTGAAATTGTTTGCTGGTTTGGGACTCGAGCCTGGTACGCGATGTAGATATGTGGATGAGGAACTGGAGATAGCAATGCTCTGAGGGCGGGTATTGATTCGTGCTTTGGTAGATCAGTCGGTAGAGCACCTGCCCGCGAAAAGCAGTCCGAAGTTCGAGTCCCTGTCTGACAGACAGTTTTAATCTACCACGAAGTTTCAAATCAGCACACACTCCGCTGTGGAGTGAGAATACATTTTGGATAGATATTAATTTCTTTGTAATTGTGTTTCATATGGGGAAACCGGAATAAAATGCGATGGTCAAAGAATAATGTTCTATACAAATAAAACTATTCTTCAACCTTTTGCCTCTAACTCCTCCATTATTAATTTGGAAATTACACAGTCAAGTGCTCTTATCATAATGTATTAATCATTAGTGATCTTGCATTACATTTATAACTGTGAAGCCTTAACCAAATCCTGTCAGTACAGATTTGATGCCAGATGTTAGCTGGCAATCATACAGTTTGGGAATTGAGGCAGAGCTCCAAGTTCTTAACATAGTTAATTAATGTTGGTCTTATTTATTGTGAGTGAATTGCGTTTGAATACAGCAGCGCAAATTATTCTAATGTGCCCTACAGAACTTTGGCCCAGTGGGTCTTAGATCAATTACAATTTTTTTCGCAAATGTTATCATTGGACGCTAGTAGATCAGACAACACATAAGATAAACCAAGTGAATTAAGTTTTATTTCATTCTGCTAGAACATTGCAGAATATTTCCAATAATTGAGCCATGCTGAGATAAGAAAAGTTATGGCTTTTACGAAGTCCTTCCGACTATTTTTGAGGGGAAAACAAATTAACGACGTCGTCGGCGCATCAAGAAGCATTTGGATCTACCATATGTTCAATTCAACGAGTACTCTGTAAGTCGGCACACGCTGTGTGACTGATGGTACATGGAACACTTCCTGTTCCATTTACCAGGTGGGAAGGTAAAATGTTGGTACCCAATACATTCAGAATCTGTCGAACTTTGCGCTCTCAGTCATAACACGGGGAGTCTTACACAAAGCTTTACGTTTTTTTTCTAACTGTTGTTGCAAGTTGGGCTCTCGGAATTCCCAGAATAACTATTCCACAGAAACGCAATTTAAGAATTTCTATAAGCCTCTGACTAATCAAACCCATGAGGAAACATACTGCTCTTATTTCAAATATCCGCATGTGATTCGTCAATTCAGCTTGATAAGAACCAAGGCCGAGGAACAAAATTGAAGAGTTGATCAAACGATGCAGTTGTGAGCGTACTCTTTCGTTGGTAAATATTCCTTTCTTAAGATTCTTCGGACAAATTTGTCCCGTCCCTACCTCTCCCTTGTCCGTGACTACATTTGCGCAGTTACTTACCCCTTAATTCTCTGTGTCTTTAAAAAATAAGGCCACCGCCGCCGATGTCACTAAAGGAGTAGCCCACCCGTTCTAATATATCTACTTTTTCTCTTAAAAATATCACCTTAAATTGTTCAGTAATAATTCATTGTGCAAAATATATCGCCTTTACAGAAATCTGCAGGTACCGGTACAACATATTTTATTCTTCGTCTACATAACTTTCATTCTTAAAATGACAAATTTCGGTTCCATGCGAACTGTCAGGTTTGTAATAAAAAGTCAAATAACTAATATATAATGCAAGATCAACAACATTGCTATTCTACCTTATCTAAAATCAAATTCTTCATGTGATATCGGAAACGATCGCTTTAAAAATGAAAACAATCTATATGGATAATAAAATCTAGTGAACAACAAGTGATTGCGGAATTTCTCCGAAGAAAATTTTTGTAACTTCATACTTTAGTTAGTAGAGTGCTGGTGTTAAGTCCTCTGTGCCTCCATACAGGAACAACTTAGCATGAAGGAAGCAAATGTGCCGTAGTATGGGCTCGTAGCACATAACTACCTTACACTCTCACTAATGTCTCCTGTTTAATTTGTAGAAGGCCTCACAACGAATAGCCAATGCTGATGATTTAGCTAAATACAAGGAATACTGTAAAATATTAAAAAAAAGTAATTCAGACATCGAAACAAATGCACTACGAGAAGAAGATAGCAATGTCAGGGAACAAAATAAAAACAATATGGGATATAGTGAAGGAGCAGACTGGTAGAACCAGAAAGGAACAGGAGTAAATAGCATTAATGGTAGATGACATATTTGTAATCGATGGACATAGTGTGGCAAATCTATTTAACAAGTACTTTATATCCGTTACTGGTAGAATGGGATTGTCAGGATCAGTAAACAATGTCCTTGAATATCTGAAACTAACCTTTACAAATAGCTTCAGGTACATGAATATGTCACTCACTTCACCAAAAGAAATAACTTCTATAATAAAATCTTTAAAAACAAAGCATTCTAATGGTTATGATGAAATATCAACAAAGTTAAGTAAGGCATGTTCTTGTGAGTTTAGTGCAATTCTAAGTTGCTTGTGTAACCAGTCAGTTATAAATGGGAAATTTTCTGACTGGCTAAAATATGCAGATGTTAAGCCTCTATTCAAGAAAGGGGATATGGAGATACCATCAAACTACAGACCAATTTCACTTTTGCCAGCATTCTCAAAAATTCTAGAAAAAGTAATGTACGGGCAGCTTCTCAACCATCTGACCGCATCTGATACCGAGAAGGCTATTTACACCTACAGTGAAAATGCACTTAATTCATTAAATAACAAACTACAAGCAGCAGGTATTTTCTGTGATTTGTCAAGGGCTTTTGATTGTGTGAACCACAACATCCTTTTAAATAAATTAGAATTCTATGGTGTCACGGGCAGTGCTGCAAAATGGTTCAAGTCATACCTCACTAACAGGAAACAAAGGGTGTCAGTGCAAGGGACTAGTGAATTAAGTCATCAGTCATCACCAGAATGGGAAGAAATTAAATGTGGTGTCCCACAAGGATCCATCTTAGGACCATTGCTTTTTCTTGTGTACATTAATGATCTCTCATCAGTTACACTGCCAGAAGCAGAGTTCGTTTTGTTTGCAGATGACAAAAGTATTGCAATAAATAGTATGTCGAGTGTAATTCTAGAAAGATCTGCTAATGATATTTTCATGGATATTAATGAATGGTTTAAAGCCAACTCACTGACATTAAACTTCGAAAAGACTCACTATATGCAACTCAGAACCTGTAAGAGGTTTCCACCCAGCATATGCATAAAGCATGAAGAAGAACAGGTAGAAGAGGTTGACAGTCTTAAATTCCTGGGATTACAACTTGATAATAAATTTAGTTGTGAGGAGCACACCACAGAACTGCAGAAACGGCTTAACAAATCTGTATTTGCAATTCGAGTGTTGGCAGACATAGGCGACATAAAAATGAAAAAGCTCGCATACTCTGCCTACTTTCATTCCATAATATCATATGGTATAATATTCTTGGGTAAATCTTCAAGTCAAACAACAGTTTTCAGAGTCCAAGAGCGTGTAATACGTATTATTTGTGGAGTAAATTCCCGGACGTCCTGTAGAAACCTCTTCAAAGAACTGCGTATACTAACTACTGCCTCTCAGTATATTTATTCCTTAATGAAATTTCTCCTAAATAATATCTCTTTTTCCAACTCAGCAGAGTTCATACATACGATACCAGGAACAAAAATGATCTGCACAAGGACTTAAAGGCAGTTACTTTAGTTCAAAAAGGGGTCCACTACTTAGGAACACTCATCTTTGATAATTTGGCAGCAAACATAAAAAAATTAGTTACAATTAAAGATCAGTTTAATAGGAGCCTGAAAGACTTACTAGTGGCCAACTCCTTCTACTCCATTGACGAATTTTTTAATAGTATATACTCATACTATTAGTATTGTTATATCGACTTTAAAAAAAATTGACATGCTCCGCATCCACGAGGATCTCCTCAGCACGGATCTATGGAACGAAAAACTAATCTAATATAATCTAATCTGATAAAGTCTACTATTTTTTCCCTTATTCTTGAAAGCAGTTTTATTCCAATGGTCAGAAAGAATAACTGATTGTGTCGTTATTAATGACAAAGAGCGAACAAAATATTTATCCTAGGGGCCAGCTGTGTTTTGTAAAGGAGCATTCATTCAAGTTTAGTAACTAATTAGAGACATGTTATATGTAGCTATACAAAATGATCTGTAATTCACATTACGGAGGATAACTGAATAATTTTGGATCTGGGTTTTTGCAGTCCTGTGCGACATGATACATGGAAGCAATCAGATCAGTGGTTCTCATCAGTTTGCAGACGTGTACGTCCTCGAGTTATTAATTAAAGATAAATTTTAATGGATGAATCTTATTACTGTATTCCACAAGAATATTAATAAGCCCTCCCAAACAGTTTGAGGGGACTTGCACATGTTCAAGAGATACGGAACTCGCAGCAGCTAGATGCTGTTTGCGTATGCAAAGGTGGCGGCCGCCGACGGCACATTCTGCACACTTTAAATGCAGGAGCAGGACACGAATCGTATCGGTGGCCTGCCAGCCAGCCATGGCTGAGTTTTCGTGCATCTAGATACAACAAGCGAACACATCCAGTGCGCGTAGTTTATTCCTTATTCTTCTGGATGCCTTTAAAGGGTCTCCAGATTGCAGTCCTCTCAGTATGTTTATAATTTGTTGTCATAAAATTAGCGGAGTAAAATGGCTGTGTAATTATAACATTTACAAAGTTGAGGAAGGAATGATACAAACATCTACGACACTTACGGGGATTAAATATTGATATTTTTCATACAGGCCACATCAGAGTTGGACCACGTCTATTTCAAATACCTTTGTGATAATTGTCGATCTTAGTGTAGACTTACGGACACATGTTGCTCTACATTAAAAGCTGCACAGCACAGCTGTTCATAAGTCAACTAAATGAGATGATATTTATACTTTCCATACTAATGGAACATAATCGTATTATCAGTAGAGATGAAGAATTAATTTGTCTGTGACTGCAAAAAATATTCTTCAATTTCTTTTCATTGTCATAATCGATTCCTGTGCTACCAGCCTCATCTTCAGGTACACCTGTTCACGTTAAAATAAAAAACAAATTACATCACTCCTGTGCATACAGAATACAACAGCATTACTCGTTAACTCTAGGTTACACACTCCTTGAACTCTTGCAGTGGCGAGAATAGTGTGTCCTCATGTTCAGGTCAAACCGTATACATTGTTAGAATTCCACACAGGCATAGGCAAAAACATTTTTGCAATGGTACTGTCTAACCTACGCATGTTGAGTATTGCCCGATAATGTTGGAAATCATTTTAACCATGAATTTAGAAACATTTACAGTGAGAGGGTGTATGTCTGACTCAACTGTTGCAGCACATTTTTGATGCCAAAGACAGTCAAAAACTTATGATAAATCAGGTCGACTTTCTATTCTAAAAGATACCGAAACATAATAAGTTAATACTCTATGCTACAGGGACTAGATAATAATGGGCTAAAATTATGTATGCTGCTCATCTGTAAGGACATAATAGGTTGATTAATCGTTACTAAAATGAACAGAAAACGTTATGTTTAATGTACGATGTATTACCCTATTTTGACATGTGTTTAATCTAGTTCCTTGCAGATAGTTCTGCACTTACGATGTAAAAACGCAGATCAGAAAGGAATTGTCGAGTAAGCTGTTTAACTGCTATCACGCAGGTAATACAGATTACTAAAGGTTGAAAACAGTGAAGATGATTTTTGCAGTCAGTGGCAATTTTGTTCCTTGTCTAAACCAAATGATATATCGTCTGTTGCTCTCCACACATTTACAGCCAAGTGCAGCAGAAGTCATATTTATGCAGGAGATCCTTTGAAGCTAGTACAAAGAAACGAATGCGATTCAGTGTATTCCATAAGGGGCGTTTAGTGTTCCTGTCTGGGTGAAAAACCTCTCGAAAGGGATGATCTGTTTCTGAGGAAACATTTAAACGTCTCTGACCAGCTCATCACCCTGACAGTTGGTTTAGTAATTGTGATTAGCGCTGTAAGATGCCAGAATATTTTCCTTGGATATTAATCTATATCTTCGCGGCTGATCACTTTGGAATGGGCGTTTCGGCCCCAGATTATTATCTCCGCTGCAGGTGTATGAAAAATTATGCCCTCCTAACAAAATATTTTGGACTATAGTCTATACGTAATATTTTATATTATTTAGTTCGGAATACCCAGATAAAGAGAACAGACAAGGAATGATTTGTGGTGATGCCTCAAATATTAGTGTCGTTTAAATTTTCTTATGCTGTGGAAAATAAAAGGAATAAATTACTGTGTTTGACAATAACTAATAGAGAGACTAGGACACACACAATGTTAATCGTTGAACACGATTAAAATGACGACTTGTTAAAGGGAGATACTACCAAGGGTGCACCAAATCGACGTCATGCAGGATGGTAGCAATCACGAGAAGCAGGATTCACATCTACGTTCGGCCACCCATATTTAGATTTCCATGGTATCATTAAACCTCTCAGAATGCATGCCGAATGCCCACCTAAACAAGGTCTCGGCTGTTCCACTCTCTAGT
This sequence comes from Schistocerca serialis cubense, assembly GCF_023864345.2. NCBI lineage: Eukaryota > Metazoa > Arthropoda > Insecta > Orthoptera > Acrididae > Schistocerca > Schistocerca serialis. Next base: position 155,544,865 of record NC_064645.1, read on the forward strand.
GCTTGTGTTGTTCGCCTGATGATCTTGGCGGTGACTTCATAGATCCAAACTTTTGCTACTGTCTTAATAATATGTCGTAAGTTGGACGTTAAGAGTGAGTTCCTTTCAGTAATCAGAAATTCGAAAGAGTCTAAGGCTTCTGAGATCTCAGTGGTTATTCAACGGCAAGAGTTTTCGAAAGGATGTAGAACCATGTGAAGTTCGGTTTGTCGACAGCGCACAGTGAAATCAAACGAAGGCAGAGAAAAATTAAAATAAGGTCATTAATAGTTCTTTTTCCCTTTAGCGAATAGAAACTATTACATAACTGGCGCTGCACATTCGTGGCACCGACAGAGTTTCTTCTACTGAGGTTTCCACTACCCTCGGTCACAAAAACTGAAAGACACGGTTGTTACAGGGGTCATTACACTCATTCTGTCTTCCTCTCTCTCTCTCTCTCTCTCTCTCTCTCTCTCTCTCTCTCTCTCTCTCTCTCCCTCCCTCTCTCTCCCTCCCTCTCTCTCTCTCTCTCTCTCTCTCTCTCTCTCTCTCTCTCTCTCTCTCTCTCTATATATATATATATATATATATATATATATGTATAATCTCCCGTCCACGGACAGACGTTGTTGTACGGTTAGCTGAATAGGTTGTTCCATCCTGTGCGGGGCAACCTCCTCATAGTCAGCGTCAAAAAGGTGCAGTCTCGTCTGGCAGCAGATTACTTTGGTTCGCTAGAAAGTTCCACGTAGGTGTATTCAAATATCCACTGCGTACAGAAACACACACACACTCTCTCTCACACACACACGTACGAATAATAACGTGCATGTAGGCGAAGAGAGAGAGAGAGAGAGGGAAAAGAAACAGAGAAGGAGAAAGAAAGAGAAAGGGAGAGATTGAGAGGGTGGGAGAGAAAGGGACAGAGACAGAGAGGGAGGTAGGTCGTGGTCTGATTTTATATCCAGTAGTACAAGAATATACGAGCTTGGAAGTTACAAAATCTTCCGACAGAGTATTAATTTTTGCGAAAAAAGTTGTCCGCATCCCTCAATATACACTGAGAAAAAAATTAAAGCGGTATTTTTAAAAAAAAACACCGGTATTTCACCCTCTGAGATGCGGTCTAAAACTTGTTTCACTGATGTCTACAACCTTAATCTATAAGGGTACAAAAGCGTCGTGTCCTGCGACGTCACCCACGGTCTCTTCAAACAGTAAACGGTCGACACATGGGAAGAAAAGGACAGAACACAGAAGTACATGTGAAGTGTAGGTATAAGGTCACATTGGCACCTAATTTCAATGAAATTCTGTCCAAGTACACCGTGGATACGTCACACGGCGGGACGATTGTCAGCCCCCTCCCCCCCTTAACCACATCTCACCTCTTCCTTTGATACCTCTGCAAATATCAGGACCACGACGTTTATCGCTGAAATCACGTGGTTCTTTTGTGGGTAACGGAGAAAAACATTTCAGACGTAGCCTCTCTCAGAATCGACCCCAAAAGGCCTCAGGAGATTGCAGAGAACGTGTCAATGAAACAAACCCCTTTCTTTGGGGCAATAATTTACACACCTTAATTGGTCGAAACGACAGTTTGCAGTGTGATGTGTAACGGAACGCCGTTCTTGACAACCTTTGACACTGCTGACGCCATATGGACGATTTACCCCTTCTGTAAGGACATAATAGGGCTTCAACCCCACTGAACATGATCTGTCACCTTTGGAGAATGGTGTGATCAGTTTTTTCTCTGGTGTGACGGGATGAATCAATAGAGATGAAAGCCATTTGACGAAATCTGAACGTGATCCGAAGCAGTAAAGGATGTATACCCTTTCTCTCCCCTCCCGTTTCACCGCTTCATGCCTTCATGCCTTCCTGTGGCGTGCTCATGGGAGTGAGTGAGACTGACACACGCATGAATGCATTACTAAAATCGGAAAGGGTCTCTCTTCGTTCAGCAACGTCCTTGGTGCCACTTATACCACTTCCTTGAGAAAAGCAATGTATCTGTACACGGACAACACTCGACCAATTCCTAGGCGCCTGCACGCCGGCAACCCTGTCAACTTTCTGCAGCTATATGGGGCTACACTCCAGCACTGACAACTGTTGCAGACACGTGGAATCTGAGGGGTGTGGAAGGAGTTGCTTGCCCACAGGCGGCTTGGAATCGGTCAAGGGTTGTCTCTGTATATGTACATTTTCAAAGTGCTCAACCTCCTTTCAACCCTCTACCGGGAATGGGTCGACAGTCTGACCTCGGTGAAGTCGGATTGGATGCATAACAGATTTGCTTCAAGACAAATGTCGAAGTTTATCTCTCTGTCAGAATATTCTTTCGACGTTTCGCACAATTGCGAGAGTTCCGCCTCAGAAGAATATTATTTCATCCAGGCAGCTCTAAGCAAGCTAAAAGAGGATTTGCACACTGTGGTCCTACCAGTAGATAAGAAAAAGCCACTGCACTGCTGCTAACTGAAATCTACAAACACAAAATGTATAGTTCGCTGAGTGACCCAACGAACGGGAAGACCGATGAAGTTCCCACAGGGAGAGAAGAAGCGTTGTTGGATTCTCGATCTATTGACAAGAAGTTGCGAAAAGGTCAAGAGTCACAGCTCTTTTCCACCAAGGTTATACGGTCTTCCAGAAAGCAGTTTATCGTTGCATACAAGTGTGAGAAATACCGGCGCTCTGACGTATGATTTAGCTAGGGATCTTGCTCAGTTAGTGAGAGGCTTGTGGGAAAATACTCGCATCATGCTCACAAGTCCGTTGACTTTATTAACAGACTGTGTATGTGTCTGTAGTGAGAGATGTGTTATGAAACAACGTGTGTATAGTGTGTGTAGTGACTGATAGTGAGATATGAATGAACAGTGTGGCATTACATTATTTAATAAGTTATTTGTAAAAAAAGTATTGTGTACCAGGAGTAAATCTAATGATTGTCTCTAACTAGAAGCATATATATATATATATATATATATATATATATATATATATATATATAGGGTGGGTCACCTAACATTACCGCTGGGTATATTTCGTAAACCACATCAAATACTGACGAATCGATTCCACAGACCTAACGTGAGGATAGGGGCTAGTGTAATTGGTTAATACAAACCATACAAAAATGCACGGAAGTATGCTTTTTAACACAAACCTACGTTTTTTTAAATGGAACCCCGTTAGTTTTCTTAGCACATCTGAACATATAAACAAATACGTAATCAGTGCCGTTTGTTGCATTGTAAAATGTTAATTACATCCGAAGATATTGTAACCTAAAGTTGACGCTTGAGTACCACTCCTCCGCTGTTCGATCGTGTGTGTCGGAGAGCACCGAATTACGTAGGGATCCAAACGGAACGGTGATGGACCTTAGGTACAGAAGAGACTGGAGCAGCACATTACGTCCACATGCTAACACCTTTTTATTGGTCTTTTTCACTGACGCACATGTACATTACCATAAGGGGTGAGGTACACGTACACACGTGGTTTCTGTTTTCAATTACGGAGTGGAATAGAGTGTGTCCCGACATTTCAGGCCAATAGATGTTCAATGTGGTGGCCATCGTTTGCTGCACACAATTGCAATCTCTGGCGTAATGAATGTCGTACACGCCGCAGTACATCTGGTGTAATGTCGCCGCAGGCTGCCACAATACGTTGTTTCATATCCTCTGGGGTTGTAGGCACATCACGGTACACATTCTCCTTTAACGCACCCCACAGAAAGAAGTCCAGAGGTGTAAGATCAGGAGAACGGGCTGGCCAATTTATGCGTCCTCCACGTCCTATGAAACGCCCGTCGAACATCCTGTCAAGGGTCAGCCTAGTGTTAATTGCGGAATGTGCAGCGTCACCATTATGCTGATACCACATACGTCGACGCGTTTCCAGTGGGACATTTTCGAGCAAAGTTGGCAGATCATTCTGTAGAAACGTGATGCATGTTGCAGCTGTTTGGGCCCCTGCAATGAAGTGAGGAAAGTGTTTCAAGCGTCAACTTTAGGTTACAATATCTTCGGATGTAATTAACATTTTACATTGCAACAAACGGCACTGATTACGTATTTGTTTACATGTTCAGATGTGCTAACAAAACTAACGTGGTTCCATTTAAAAAATCGTAGGTTTGTGTTAAAAAACATACTTCCGTGCATTTTTGTATGGTTTGTATTAAACAATTACACTAGCCCCTCTCCTCACGTTCGGTCTGTCGAATCGGTTCGTCAGTATTTGATGTGGTTTACGAAATATATCCAGCGGTAACGTTAGGTGACTCGCCCTGTATATGAATTAGCTTATTTTAAACTGATCTAAATTTTTAAATTCTTCGACGTATTCTATATTTTTGTAAAGAGATCTACGGATGAATAAAGCTACTACTACTACTACTACTAACACGATTCAATGAATCGGATTTATTAGTAAGCTTCGATGCCGCCTCACTCTTCGATAGAGTCCCTCTCATGGACTCATCGTCACTAATCAGCAGTAAGTTCAAACAGCGATATAACAACGCCATTTCACAATGAATTTTCCTCAACCTAGCTTTTATTCAACAGTCTTTTATGATAATACTGTGTCGGAATTCTTGATTCTCTAATCGGTTCATCTGATTGTGTTTCGATTTCTCTGCTTGTCACGGTGCTCATTATCCTTCGTTGGAAACTTAAACGTGCTTCGTGATATTCGTCCATGTCGTTTTTCCGTTGTTATTTTTGTTTTCGCCGCTTTGCTTCAGAACTGGCAAGATCTCCACTTTTATGTTTGGGCATTACCTAAGATATGAATCACATCAACCTTTTATTAAAAATCACACTAAGTACACTTTTTTCACAATTTATTTCCGATTTATATTCAGCCACTGTATCACTTTGACTATTCACTCTCCCCTGTTTGTTTTTATTCACTCACTGCAACACTTTTTCGGTTTCTCCCTTCGTCACTGACAAGAAACTGAAGTTCGAACAAACGATAGGTCTTGCTTTACATACCGCTATCAATGGCTAGCTCCGCCAGTGGAAAATTCGAGAACAAACCAGAAAGTATTCGAATAGTCTATAATGTTCCGGAACGTTCTGGAATGCTCTAGAAATGTCTAAAGGGTGAAACTTCCCAGCACTTATCTCTTCAAAAGCACACCATTCTGGTTAAGGCAGGAACCTTCTTCATGGAGGGGGGATAGGGGGCTACCACACCATAGAACATCCTTGATCGTACTGTGATACGGTGACTCTTTTCTGGGTATTTATTATTTATGATGTAAAATTGTTGCATTTCCATATGTAGCATACGTACAACCGAAATTTTAAATTATTCTAGAAAAATCCACTGAAGATACCTTTAATGTGAAATCTGTGAAATAAATGAATAATACAAAACGCCAGCTTTGATTTAAATGTCTGAACACAATTTCCATTTCCCCTCAGTTTAACAGAGTTGAAGAAATGAAAATGTTTCGTTTCAAAGGTAAATTCATTAAAATTTTTTTCCTATTGGTAAATCTAACAATTTCCGCAGAATATAAAAAAGATAATTTTTCACTTTTTGTTAACTGTAACGTAAAAAAGTGCTGCTTACCGCCCTCCGGGGTGGTCGAGAGGTTCTAGGCGCCACAGTCTGGAACCGCGCGACCGCTACGTTCGCAGGTTCGAATCCTGCCTCGGGCATGGATGTGTGTGATGTCCTTAGGTTACTTAGGTTTAAGTAGTTCAAAGTTCTAGGGGACTGATGACCTCAGAAAATAAGTCCCATAGTGCTCAGAGCCATTTGCTGCTTACCTTTATAAGCACCCCGTCTCATCAGTTTACATATTTTCAGTATCTACTGTATATGAATAATATCTTTTTAAGTCATACTTGTTTTATCTGTGGTTGCAACATTGTTGTCAGATGATAATGGCCTAATGATCTGAAAGCCGTTTCGTGATATATAAGTAGTGTTTTGCAGAGCATTAGGACAGAGTTTTATTGTATGTTCTGCCAAGCACCGACGGAAAATTCGGTGAATGTGTTATTATAAAAGGTGCAACGCGTCAGGAAATGCTGTCAAGGAAATAATAATAATAATAATAATAACAATAATTCCCGTGGAGGCCTGGGAAAAGAATAGGCCTCCGGTATGTTCTGGCAGTCGTAAAAGGTGACGAAAATAACTAACCGCTACTAGGACTAACCCCCCTTTTAGTGTGATTAGTTGGTTCAGGACAAAACTAATGAAGCCTCGGACAAGCGCTGTCATGGTAGGGGACGACGCTTGAACCCTATGCCCGTCCACAACGGTAACGACACTGCTAGCCACACGGAAAATGATTTAAATCCAAATAGAGGTGTTTTGCAGGATATGCTTCCTGCAACCACTCTAGAAGGAAAACAGAGGATGAGATGGTCAGATGAAGTTAACCGACACCTCATGTTCTGTTATTATCAAGCAACAAACTCAGGAACTAACACAGCTGGATACAGAACACAAGTATAAAGAACATTTATTACCAGATAACCAGAATTAAAATTTTTAACAGAACAATGACTATCTGATCAGATACGTGTAATAATCAAAATTAACTGGATACCCCAGTCAGAATTAGAAAACATCAAATAACAAGTACAACAAATACTGGAACAAAATAATGTGCAATCAGAAGAAGAAGAAAATACGGTAATGGACTCAAACATCCCAGACAAACAAACAAACAAAGAACAACACGAATCAATTAAACAATCAGAGGAAAACGAAATCTTAAAACAGCTACCAGAACAAGCACAAATAGAACATGAAGTGACACATGTTAGATATAGAAGAAAAATTTCAGCTGATATATATAGAATACAAAGACACAAATACAGACATTAGACCATTCTTGCATAGACCCCCAAATAATCCAAAAGTCTAAACAACAATAACAACTATCAGCACAATCATACACAACTAAATAAATGAAAATACAACTATGGAAGAGTTACAACTACTGGTTTATATAGGAGCACTCACAACACTAAATATATACACTAGGCAGAGATCAGAACCAACCAACACACAGAAGAAACCGACAAAACCAGCATGGCAACACAGGCTATAGATCACAATAGAAAAACTGAGAAAAGACATCAGACAGCTAACACAATTTATGAGAAATTAAATATCAGACAAAAAACAAAAAGGTTAGGTAAAATCTCACAACAAGAAGCGATAGAGCAATTAGGTGAAGAGAAGCAAAAATTACAAGCATTGGCGAAACGACTTTGAATATACAAAAAAAAAGTGAAAATAGAAGGAAACAAAACCAAACATTCTACACAAACCAAAAGAAATTTTATCAGACAATTGATAACTCACACATTAAAATAGACAATCCACCAAACATAACAGACATGGAACACTCCTGGAGCAACATATGGTCAAACCCAGTACAACATAACAGACATGCATGGTGGATACAAGCAGAAATAGACACATACAAGATGATACCACAAATGCCTGAAGTGATAATTTTGCAACATGAAGTCACCCGGGCAATCAATTCTACGTACAATTGGAAAGCCCCTGGAAAAGATAAAATAGCAAATTTCTGGCTAAAGAAGTTCACCTCAACACATTCACATCTAACTAAATTATTTAACAGTTACATTGCAGACCCATACACAGTCCCTGACACACTTGCACAAGGAATAACTTGTCTGAAACCTAAAGATCAAGCAGACACAGCAAACCCAGCAACATATCTCCCCATAACATGCCTACCAACAATATACAAAATATTAACTTCAGTCACTACACAGAAATTAATAACAAATACAACACAGAACAAAATTATAAATGAAGAAAAAAATCGCTGCTGCAAAGGAGCACGAAGATGTAAAGAGCAACTGATAATAGATGCAGAGGTGACATATCAGGCTAAAACTAAACAAAGGTCGCTACACTACACATACATTGATTACAAAAAAGCTTTTGATAGTGTACCCCACTCATGGTTACTACAGATATTGGAAATATACAAAGTAGATCCTATATTGACACAATTTCTAAACATAGTAATGAGAAATAGAAAAACCACACTTAATATCCAAACAAATTCAAATAATATCACATCACAGCCAATACAGATTACGTGTGAATATACCAAGGAGACTCATGAAGTCCTTTCTGGTTCTGCCTTGCTCTGAACCCACTATCCAACATGCTAAATAATACAAATTTTGGATATAATATTACTGGAACATACCAAAACAAAATCAGACATTTGCTATACATTGATGATCTAAAACTACTGGCAGCAACAAATCAACAACTCAACCAATTACTAAAGATAACAGAAGTATTCAGCAATGATATAAATATGGCTTTCGGAACAGATACATGTAAGAAAAGTAGCATAGTCAAGGGAAAACACACTAAACAAGAAGATTACTTATTGGATAACCACAGCGACTGCACAGAAACGATGGAAAAAACATATTCCTATAAATATCTAGGATACAGGCAAAAAATAGGAATAGATAATACAAATATTAAAGAAGAACTAAAAGAAAAATATAGACAAAGACTAACAAAAATACCGAAAACAGAACTGACAGCAAGAAACAAGACAAAAGCTATAAATACTTATGCTATACCGATATTGACCTGTTCATTTGGAGTAGTGAAATGGAGTAACACAGAACTAGAAGCACTCAATACACTTACACGATCACAATGTCACAAATATAGAATACATCACATACATTCAGTAACAGAAAGATTCACATTAAGCAGAAAGGAAGGAGGGAAGGGATTTATCGACATAAAAACCTACGTTATGGGCAGGTAGACAATTTAAGAAAATTCTTTATAGAACGAGCAGAAACTAGCAAAATACACAAAGCAATCACTCACATAAATACATCGGCTACACCATTGCAATTTCATAACCACTTCTAAAACCCTTTAGATCACATAACATCAACAGATACAAAGAAAGTAAATTGGAAAAAGAAAACACTACATGGCAAGCACCCGTATCATCTAACACAGCCACACATCGATCAAGACGCATCCAACACATGGCTAAGAAAAGGCAATATACACAATGAGATGGAAGGATTCATGATTGCAATACAGGATCAAACAATAAACACCAGATATTACAGCAAGCACATTATTAAAAATCCCAATACCACAACAGATAAATGCAGACTTTGCAAACAAAAAATAGAAACAGTAGATCACATCACAAGCGGATGTACAATACTAGCAAATACAGAATACACCAGAAGACATGACAATGTAGCAAAAATAATACATCAACTTGCCATACAACATAAACTAATCAATCAACACGTTCCCACATACAAGTATGCACCATAAAATGTACTGGAGAACGATGAATACAAATTATACTGGAACAGAACCATTATAACAGATAAAACAACACCACATAACATACCTGACATCATACTCACCAATAAAAATAAGAAATTAACACAAGTAATCGAAATATCCATACCCAATACAACAAATATACAGAAGAAAACACGAGAAAAAATTGAAAAATACATTCAACTGGCTGAGGAAGTAGAGGACATGTGGCATCAGGATAAAGTTGACATTATACCGATTATACTATCAACTAGAGGAGTCATACCACACAATATCCACCAGTACATGAACGCAATACAGCTACATCCAAACGTATATATAAAACTACAGAAATCTGTAATTATTGATACATGTTCAATTACCCAAAAGTTCCTAAATGCAATGTAACATATACCGTACAGTTAAAAGGAAGTCACGCTTGATCAAGATCCGCAGCACTTTCCATTTTTAACCGGACATAAAGTCTGAGAAAGGAAAGGAACAATAATAATTATAATAATAATAAAGGTTAGGTAAAATCTCACAACAAGAAGTGATAGAGCAACTAGATGAAAAGAAGCAGAAATTACAAGCATTGGCCAAACGACTTAGAAGATACAAAAAAATTGAAAATAGAAGGAAACAAAACCAAACATTCAACACAAACCAAAAGAAATTTTACCAGACAACAGATAACACGCACATTAAAATAGACAATCCACCAAACATAACAGACATGGAACACTTCTGGAGCAACATATGGTCAAACCCGGTACAACATAACAGGCATGCACGGTGGATACAAGCAGAAACAGATACGTACAAGATGATACCACAAATGCCTGAAGTGATAATTTTGCAACATGAAGTCACCCAAGCAATTAATTCTACTCACAATTGGAAAGCCCCCAGAAAAGATAAAATAGCAAATTTATGGCTAAAGAAATTCACCTCAACACATTCACATCTAACTAAATTATTTAACAGTGACATTGCAGACCCATATACATTCCCTGATACACTTACACATGGAATAACTTATCTGAAACCTAAAGATCAAGCAGACACAGCAAACCCAGCCAAATATCGCCCCATAACATGCCTACCAACAATATACAAAATATTAACTTCAGTCATTACACAGAAATTAATGACACATACAACACAGAACAAAATTATAAATGAAGAAAAAAATCGCTGCTGCAAAGGAGCATGAAGATTTAAAGAGCAACTGATAATAGATGCAGAGGTGACATATCAAGCTAAAACGAAGCAAAGGTCGCTACACTATGCATACATTGATTACCAAAAAGCTTTTCATAGTGTACCCCACTCATGGTTACTACAAATATTGGAAATATACAAAGTAGATCCTAAATTGATACAGTTCCTAAACATAGTAATGAAAAATTGGAAAACCGCACTTAATATCCAAACAAATTCAAATAATATCACATCACAGCCAATACAGATTAAGCGTGGAATATACCAAGGAGACTCATTAAGTCCTTTCTGGTTCTGCCTTGCTCTGAACCCACTATCCAACATGCTAAATAATACAAATTATGGATATAATATTACTGGAACATACCAAAACAAAATCAGACATTTGCTATACATTGATGATCTAAAACTACTGGCAGCAACAAATCAAGAACTCAGCCAATTACTAAAGATAACAGAAGTATTCAGCAATGATATAAATATGGCTTTCGGAACAGATACATGTAAGAAAAGTAGCATAGTCAAGGGAAAACACACTAAACAAGAAGATTACTTATTGAATAACCACAGCGACTGCACAGAAACGATGGAAAAAACATATTCCTATAAATATCTAGGATACAGGCAAAAAATAGGAATAGATAATACAAATATTAAAGAAGAACTAAAAGAAAAATATAGACAAAGACTAACAAAAATACTGAAAACAGAATTGACAGCAAGAAACAAGACAAAAGCTATAAATACTTATGCTATACCAATATTGACCTGTTCATTTGGAGTAGTGAAATGGAGTAACACAGAACTAGAAGCACTCAATACACTTACACGATCACAATGTCACAAATATAGAATACATCACATACATTCAGCAACTGAAAGATTCACATTAACAGAAAGGAAGGAGGAAGGTGATTTATCGACATAAAAAACCTACATTATGGACAGGTAGACAATTTAAGAAAATTCTTTATAGAACGAGCAGAAACTAGCAAAATACACAAAGCAATCACTCACATAAATACATCGGCTACACCATTGCAATTTCATAACCACTTCTAAAACCCTTTAGATCACATAACATCAACAGATACGAAGAAAGTAAACTGGAAAAAGAAAACACTACATGGCAAGCACCCGTATCATCTAACACAGCCACACATCGATCAAGACGCATCCAACACACGGCTAAGAAAAGGCAATATACACAATGAGATGGAAGGATTCATGATTGCAATACAGGATCAAACAATAAACACCAGATATTACAGCAAGCATATTATTAAAGATCCCAATGCCACAACAGATAAATGCAGACTTTGCAAACAACAAATAGAAACAGTAGATCACATCACAAGCGGATGTACAATACTAGCAAATACAGAATACCCCAGAAGACATGACAATGGAGCAAAAATAATACATTAACAGCTTGCCTTATAACATAAACTTATAAAACAACATGTTCCCACATACAAGTACGCACCACAAAATGTACTGGAGAACGATGAATACAAATTACACTGGAACAGAACCATTATAACAGATAAAACAACACCAAATAACAAACCTGACATCATACTCACCAATAAAAAGAAGAAATTAACACAAGTAATCGAAATATCCATACCCAATACAACAAATATACAAAAGAAAACACGAGAAAAAATTGAAAAATACATCCAACTGGCTGAGGAAGTCAAGGACATGTGGCATCAGGATAAAGTTGACATTATACCAATTATACTACCAACTACAGGAGTCATACCACACAATATCCACCAGTACATGAACGCAATACAGCTACATGCAAACTTATATATACAACTACAGAAATCCGTAATTACTGACACTTTTTCAATTACCCGAAAGTTCCTAAATGCAATGTAACATACACCGTACAGTTAAAAGGAAGTCACGCTTGATCAAGGTCCGCGTCATCTTCCATTTTTAACCAGACATAACGTCTGAGACAAGAAAGAAATAATAATAATAATATCAAAATAAAACATAGGACGTGACTCAAAAGGTGTCTTTCAATGATAGTAGTTACACTAGTCCCCAGTTACCATATTCACTGTCATTTCAGTCACGTGTCTGCACTGCAAATGGGTCAAATTTTCAGGTATGTATAGTTCTAAAACCGAAATTATACCATTGTGCCTTGAATATTATACAACAAAATAACCTAAAAGAACGGTGTTATGCCATGCCAGGTTCCCAGATAAAGGTGAGGTGAACTAACAATTAAGGAAATAAACATTCATTTGTGGTCATTTCACTCTCTCTCACACAGTATCCATAAAGATGAAGTGGACGTAATATATGTAAATGAATATACATAGTTGAGGAGCCACTCTAAGCTGCCTTAAAAATCCGATTACGAGTTAAGGACGTCGGTCAGACACAGCTGGGACGGCCACTGACGAGAACTCCAGAGGAAGTGCGCCGTCCGTGGAGGCAACCCGGCCGGCAGAGTCGTCAGGAATTATTAACGGGACGGAGACGGCGGAGCAAGCGGAACACAGCACCGATAGCCTCGCGCCACTGGCCCCTGACACAAGAACTCGAACCGCTAGCGGCTGCCTTGTTCCGTATCTGGGCCAGCCTTCTCCTGCCTCAGCTCGTAACGCACACATTCTCTAGATTCATCTAAATTAAGCGTGCTACTAGTGGAAGTGAATAAGTAACAAAAATTCAAAACACAATCAATAATGATTTCAAAGGTGATGCTACAGAAGAAGAGACTCAAACAAAGAATAAACGACGGTACAAAAGCGAGAATAGAAGCCTGTAGGCAAAAGATAAACGATGTGAACGCAGCTGAACGACACACAGTATCTATAAAGATGAAGTGGAAGTAATAAAGATGATAAATTAAATTAATAATAGTTGAACCAAAATCTAAGCGAAGAGTGTAGTTTGTGGTGACCTCTGTGCTACTGAAAAAGTCAATCAAGTAAAAATAATTTAAGAAGAGAAACTGAAACGCAGTGGGAAGTTTTATCAACATTGTGGTTGAAATTAACCTTGAACCTAACGAGTGCCTTTCTTTCGGTAAAGGAGAATTCAAACGAAGATGAAAATCTTTCCCATATTTTCTTGGAATGCACAGTGGCCGCAGATGCAGTCTTCTTTGTATAAAGAAGAAAGTTAAACACGAATGTATTGAATAAAAATATTTGGTAGCTGCGTTGTTAAAACTGTGTTCCATTATACATTAAAAATTAAAAAGAATGGCAGAGAGGCCGACTACAAACTGCTAAACACCAAACGGTATAGCCAGAGAACCGCGTGGTCACCTAATGTATAAGGCGAGGACGTACTAGAAGGATTATACAGGGTGTTTCACAACACATCTTACGGATGTCTAGATGATGTAGAGCGGCCTTATTAGACCAAGTTTTACATAGGGGCCCATGTCCGGAAACGTCACCCAACGAAGCTAGAGAGCCTCAAAATTATAGGCTTCGGCGCCTGTAAGTGTACGCATCTACAGTATTATTCGTGATGTTACAAACGTTCAAGGATGATGGAGACAGATAAATGTACCACTTTTAGGTATGTTTCCGTGGTTCGGAAACGAACGTCTAAATTTACAAGCGAAAATCATTCTGATACCTCTGACCGTGGGATATACGTATCAGTACTATTGTTGCTAAGAATGTAGGGTATGAAACTTTCGGAGGTTGTTGTATGAGCCAAGACAAGAAACAATGTCTAGCAGACATGGGCTCTAAAATGCATACCTGAGGAGCTATGGCCACTTGTTCACCTTCGCTAGTGTGAAACACATCTCCGCTATTGAACAAGTGCTCACAGCTCGTAGTTGCCAACCTTGTAAGTTGCCTACCCTACAATCTTAACAACAACACGACCGGTGCATGTATTCTACTATCAGAGGTATCAGAACGATTTTCGCTTGTAGCTTTAGACTCCTCCGTTTGCGAACCACGGACCCTAACCTTAAACTGATACATTTATAGCTCCATCATCCTTGAATGTATGTAGCATCATCATAGAATCACCCTGTAGATATACTCATATACAGGCGCCGGTACGTACACTCATGCTCACAAATTAAGGATAACGCTGATACATGGTAAAATGTCTCCAGGAAAATATAATTCCATCAGATCAATAGATTACCTATGGTTAAGTTACAAGCAGGATTTCGCTTTACGTACAAAGCTGGAGTGCTGTTCTGTTGTCGGAGTGCCTCGGAAGTGTTGACCATTTAAGAAGGGGAAAATGGGCTGAAGTTTACTTTACGGAGGGCTCTGGACTAAGGTAGGGTAGGTGCTAGAGTGATAGCCACAGCTCCACCGTAGTGTTGTGCGTATCGCATCTGCTTAGTAAGCAGGAGACCATGGTTGAAGTCCCAGCCCTGACACAAGTTTTCATACTTTACTTCTTATCGGTAGCCTTTATTGTGCTGCTCCTGTCCGTGTGCTCGCAACCTGTTTCTATTCATGCCTCTTAACGATAACTTGTGATTCAATTCCTGGAGTTCATCTTTCTAACGCTGCATCTAAACTCTCCCTGCGGGTGGAATAGTTATCGTTATCTTTGTTCGTATTTTAAGCCTATCCCTGTACATTTGGCTTGGCCCACAGCAAGCCTGCGGATCGTCTGTATAGTCTGAAATCGTGGACTCGCTAGTTACCAGTTGTTTTTATCGAGAGTGCCTCTCCTTACATCAACTCCTCCTTTAGCTGTCTGTTGCTGATCTGTAGTCTCACCCTATTCTCTTCACTAACCAACTAATTTCAATCAGCGGTCAAACTCTCCGCAGTAGGTGCAGAAGGATCAGACACCACCACGGTCCGGAGAGCAGCTGATCGGTAGATGAGGTGCTTTTAATCTGATGGTAGCGAAGACGGTGACGGGTAGAACACATATCTTTCTTTCATTCGATCCCTACGAAGTTAAAAGGAACGAGCAACTACAACAAGTTCTGTCTGCCCGGCATACAGCTGACGGTTATTATGAATCGAAGTGTTAAAATGGCTGTTCGAATGGAGCTGATTATTTTAAAACAAGGCTGATTCTCTACTAATTTACTCTGTTCGCCATTAGCGAAACACCATCACAAAGGCAGCGTGGAACAAAGTGAAATTGACTTGTCGTATATTACATGACCGGATATGCAAGTCGTACGTATTTCAGTGCGACTGCACGAAGTAGACACGAGTAATGCCATCAACAAGGCGTTGTATTATGTTGCGTTTTTATCATTTATAAATCATATTTAGATATTGTTTGGTTCTGAACAGCATGTGTTAACCCTCTTTTAAGAAGGAAAAATGTTTATCACGACATGTCAGTGCTCTATAGTGGCGGCATCGTGACCTACTTGAGGCTGGGGTATACCTTCTGTGATTTTGCTAATTTGATTAATATTCCGCGACTGTCTTACGAATATGAAAACATCAGTACTTCGCAAGCCAATTGACAATGTGTGTCGGAGGGTACTTCTGTAACGAGTAGATAATCACCTCTCCCAACTCCATCCACGAATGGAGCCTGGGAGGAATTGTTGTCGGGAAGCCTCGATATTAACTCTAATTTCTCGAATTCGCGAGCCGTATGTGGGAGGAAGTATGTTGTCCGGCTTCCCTCGGAAACTTCTCCCTGGAAATTTCGGTGTCAATGCCTTCTGTGATGCACAACGCCTCTCTGCCACTGGAGTTTGTCCAGCGTCGAGCAGATGATTCCCTGACGAAACGTGGTGCTGTTCGTTCTATCTTCTCTATCCTATCAGTCTTTAAAGGCACATTTGCTGGATGGGCGTGGATATATAGCAAAAACGTAGATATAAGTTCAGAATATAAATAAAGAATTACATAATATATTAATATAAGCGGTTGTATCGACTGTGGCGTGCAACCGCTGAAACATTGGAATAATTACGCAGTTCAGTTGTCTTGCCGAGAAGAAGGCACCTTTCTTGTTCTGGAAGCCATCCTGACCAGACGCATATCTGCCATCGCTCCAGATAATCATTTGGAACACCGCCATTAAGACGCAATCTCACTAGGCGTACTCACAGTTGCACATAGCAACAGAATTTATGTGTCTGTGTGGTTAATTTAGTATAATATTTTGTGAATACAGGGCTATCACTTAATTTTGTGTTTAATTTATGTTACAAGCTATTGTTCCAACTAAACGGCGTCTTGGCAAGGCTAAAGGTGCCATGTTACAAATTATATCTGAGGTCCAGTACGAAGAAAAACTTTGGAATTATTCAAACTACGAAGTCCGATATTTTCAGTAAAATCACGGTCAATTTATAATGAACGGACCTTACTCAAAAAGCCATTGTCAAGCGCGCGAAGTTTCTATAAACTGATCACATACTATTATCTTCTTTCGCTTACGCCTAGGTCCAGCTGCGATGGCAGGGTCGACGTGGTTACAACGGATTTGGCAATGTTAGTTTTAGGGGTGGCCGGATACCCTTCCTGCCGCCACCCCGTACCTCACAGGACAGAATCAGTGTATCCCAACTGTCAGCGTCTAGTGTAAATAGTGAAATAGTGCGAATGTGTTTCAGATGTCTGCGACTCGCGTAACTGAGGCGGAACGTAGGAACCAGCCCGGTATTCACCTCGGGGGATGTGGAAAACCGCCTAAAAACCACATCTAGGCTGGCCGGCACTCCGGCCCTCGTCGTGAATCGGGCGGATTCAATCCGGAGCCGGCGCGCCTACCGGAGTCCAGGTAGCAGCGCGTTACCGTTCTCGGCTACCCTGGCGGGTGATCACATACTATTATCATTAATTGTTATTATTTCCTTGTTCTTCTATATACTTAAACCAGACAGGAAAAGCCACGGCGGGAAAAATTAAAAGTACTACCTGGTAGGGATCCCAGATTGATGAACCATATTCAAGAATCGGTCGAACAAGTGCACTGTAAGCCACTTCCTTCGTTATGTCTTACATTTCCTTAAGATTCTTCCTATGAATCTCAGTCTGACATCTGATTTCCCTACTATTTGTCTTAGGTGGTCATTCCAATTAAGGTTCTCTGGATAATTACCCCTACATATTTTACGGTAGTTACTGATTCCAGGGATTTGTTATCAAATGGTTCAAATGGCTCTGGGCACTATGCGACTTAACTTCTGAGGTCATCAGTCGCCTAGAACTTAGAACTAATTAAACCTAACTAACCTAAGGACATCACACACATCCATGTCCGAGGCAGGATTCGAACCTGCGACCGTAGCGGTCGCTTGGCTCCAGACTATAGCGCCCAGAACCGCATGGCCACTCCGGCCGGCTATTTGTTATCACTAATGCAGTTACACAGTAGTGGATTTCTTTTCCTATGTATGCGCAACATGTTACATTTATTTACATTCAGCTTCAACTGCCAGAGTATACATCATTCACCAGTCCTCTTCTGACCCTTTTGCATATGGTTACTGCCTTCTGGCACTGCTGCTTTCTGACAGACAACCCCACCGTATGTCAACAGCGTTAAAGAAATCCCGACGCATTCTACTACTCATTTACATATACTGTAAGCAGTAACGGTCATGTCACACCTACGTGCAGCCCCTCCCCCCGCCCCATCGAAATTTTCTTTACATCTGTCGATTATGTTTCATTAGGAGCGGGCCATGTTGACTTCTATCTGCAAAGAAGTCTTGGATTGAGTCGTAAATCTGGTCCGATACTCGGTAAACTCTTTCTTCTTTTTTTTCACCAAACGACAGTATCGGACAGCGTCAAATGCCTTCCTGAAGTCGATAAACACGCCACCATCCCGTCCGCAGATGTCTAAAATGCTTGGATCTCATGGAGGAAAAGAGCGAGCCGAGTTTCGCGAGATCTCTGAGGTATCAACGTCGATTTTTGTTTATGTATCCCGCCTGGAAGGCGGCGCATGGGTCTGCTCCTGTAAACTGAAGGATAGGCCGAATGTAGGAAGTGAGTAGGAGCAGGAAAAGGTGAAATGCTTCGGTACTGCAATTAAAAGTGGTTTTACTATATCACAACACGATACTTGTGTACATCTATGGTGACTTTGGCTGAGATGAGCACGTAGGTGCGAAGCTGTACATCAATCAAACATCGGCTGGAAGGTAAAAAAAAGAAGCACTCCGTCTTCAGGCCACGAGTGGCCTACGGGGACCATCCGACCTCCGCGTCATCCTCAGAGGAGGATGTGGATAGGAGGAGCGTGGGGTCAGCACACCGCTCTCATGGTCGTTATGATGGTATTCTTGACCAATGTCGCTACTATTAGGTCGAGCAGCCCCTCAATTGGGATCACGAGACTTAGTGCACCCTGAAAAATGTCAACAGCGCATGGCGGCTTGATGGTCATCCATCCAAGTGCCGGCCACGTCCAACAGCGCTTAAAATCGGTGATCTCACGGGAACCGGTGTATCCACTGCAGCAAGGGCGTTGCCTTTAGCTAGAAGGTACAAAGGCAAAATCTGTAGTGGCTCGCCCACCGTGAAATTAAAAACAACTTTGCTTGGTCATCTACTCGGAATCAAATAGGCAGAATCTGGAGCGGTGCTCGCAGAGCAGCACAGCGCCGGCTAGAGGGCGCTGTCGTCGATGTCAGTTTCGTAGTGCCAACCTAGTAGAGCGCACCTACGTTGTGGCATCGTAGTTATCGATCCCACATTTGTAGAGAAAACTTTCGTTCTGCATAAATGTGATAATACATATCCCGTAATACTAGAACACATTGACGACAACGATACAGACTTATAATTGTGTGCGGCTGTACTACGACGCTTCTTGAAAACGGCAATGATCTGCCTTTTCCCAGACCCTGGGTACTCTTTGCTGCTATAACGACCTAGGATAAAGCCGGCCGCGGTGGCCGTGCGGTTCTAGGCGCTGCAGTTCGGAATCGCGGGACTGCTACGGATGTTAAGTCCCATAGTGCTCAGAGCCATTTGAACCATTTGAACCTAGGATAAACTGCTGCTAGAAGAGAAGCAAGTCCTTTCACACAATCTCTGTAGTGTTTTACATGTATCAGTTCTCGTGCTGATGCCTTTGGACTACAAAGCGATCGTAGGTTTCTTTTCTATTTGCCATCGATGGATTCAGGAGCGCTGTACTCTCAACATCATGCAGAATCGCAACGGTCCCCTGCGACTAGCGCCCGAAAGGGCTGATATAACGTATGCTTTGCCGTTCTCATTCGTACAGGCCCCTCGTACAACTCTGCTGAGGAAATGAGTTTGTTTGCACCACGACAGCGATCCACGTACAGTGTGGCGATGTCTGCATCGTCACAGATGATCAGAAAGATGACCATTTTTGTGACCTCTTTTTACGCAGCAGGAGAAAGAGGCACGCCGATACTGGTGCATCCAACAACACTGTTCACATAGTTTTTTCCAAGTACACCATTACGATGAACGTATCCATACGCAAAGGTTCTGGGGGGGGGGGGGGGGGAGTATGGAGTATGTCACCAATCTGTGTTTCCCATCGTCGAAACGACCCAACACCTGACGTATCATCGTATATCCAACACAAGCATCTATGGTTGACATAGCACACAATTTGGAGACCAGCCGGTACATTTATGACATATCACGGAAGGTGATTGTGTCCTGTCTTTGAGGTCTCCGTGACGTTAAAAGCCGCCCACTGTTTATTACCATCCAAATATTTCGCAGTTAATTCTTTCGTGGATCGAACATTTACCCTGTAACAGGAACACTGCGTAGCCGAGAGCTTCTCAGTAAGTGTGTGCTTAAAACAGCTCTTCTGCCCTGAATTCCAAATCCTGTGAAGCTCCATAAATATTAATTGAGTTTTAGCTCTCGTTTCTATCCGAAGGAGAAACGCACAACGGAAATCTGACTACTGAACTTCAGATCCACCAATCAGGTTTTACACATTACTATAAATTACATACTAGCCTTACCTCTGTCTTACAAGATACGTAAGGAGGAGGGAAGGCGTGGTGGTATGCACAAATATGGAGCGTACTCCTGAATTTCATTTTATGTGTAACACATATACGAGGTGTGTTCAATAAGTAATGCATTATAATTTTTTTCTCAAAGCAGGTTGGTTTTATACAGGGTTGCAATACACCATATTATGCCCCACTCTTTTGACTACAAAACCCAGTTTCTAAGCATAATCTCCGTTGAATATTGCCTTACTGGGAGGGCCTTTATGCCTGCATGGTACTACTTTAATGTTCGCCCCGATAGCTGAGTGGTGCCGGCACGGTAACTCAGCGTGTTCGGTCAGAGGGTTAGCTGCCCTCTTTAATAAAAAAAACTGTTTTAATGGATCAACGACGAACTGAAACGAGTGTCTTGCGACGTCCGCCCCGAGCAGATGCAACGAACGAAAATGAACAAAATGAGATAAAAAAAAAGAAAGTGGTCAGCGTGACGGATTGTCGTTGGAGATTTTCTCCGCTCAGGGACTGGGTGTTGCGTTGTCTTCATCATAATTTCATCCCCATCCGGCGCGCAGGTCACCCAATGCAGCGTCGAATGTAATGAGACCTGCACCAAGGCGGCCGAACCTCCCGGCTAATGACTTCAAACGCACATTCGCACTACTTTAATGGTCGACGTCACGCTACATCAATAACCTCCCCATCATAAACGTACTGTCTCCAGTACGATGCATCCTGCGTTGGGCTAAACAGATGGATAGGAAGATGCGATATCCGGGCTGTAGAGTGGATGAGGAAGAAGAGTCCAATGATTTTGTGAACTCCTCTCGGATGTGCAGATTTGTGTGAGGCTTTGTCATGAAGGAGGAGAAGTTCGTTACAATTTTAATGGCGACGAACACATTGAAGTCGTTTCTGATTTCCTCGTTGTCGCACCATGATGGAGGACATCTAACAGAATAAGCCCAATAGAGTCCCAGACGACCGTCACCTTCTTCGGAGGAGTGAGGGCGTGGCGCCACTCTATGGATTGCCGTTTTGTTTCCGGTTCGAAGTGATGAAAGTTTGTGACGATGTCCGATAAAAAATTGCTCCGATCAACCTTGTAACGCGCAAGCTATTCTACATCGCAAGCCACCTGACGGTGTGTGGCGGAGGGTACCTTGAGTACCTCTATCGGTTCTCCCTTCTGTTCCAGTCTCGTTCGTATAAAGAAAGATTGTTGGTATGCCTCTGTGTGGACTCTAATCTCTCTGATTTTATCCTCATGGTCTCTTCGCGAGATATACGTAGGAGGGAGCAATATACTGTATGACTCCTCGGTGAAGGTATGTTCTCGAAGCTTCAACAAAAGCCCGTACCGAGCTATTCAGCGTCTCTCATGCAGAGTCTTCCACTGGATTTTATTTATCATCTCCGTAACTCTTTCACGATTACTAAATGATCCTGTAACGAAGCGCGCTGCTCTCCGTTGGATCTTCTCTATCTCTTCTATCAACCCTATCTGGTATGGATCCCACACTGCTGAGCAGTATTCAAGCAGTGGGCGAACAAGCGCACTGTAACCTACCTCCTTTGTTTTCGGATTGCATTTCCTTAGGATTCTTCCAATGAATCTGTCTGGCATCTGCTTTACTGACGATTAATTATATATGGTCATTCCATTTTAAATCACCCCTAATTCTTACTCCCAGGTAATTTATGGAATTAACTGCTTGTTGCTGACCTATATTATAGCTAAATGATAAAGAATCTTTCGTTATATGTTTTCGCACCATATTACACTTGTCTACATTAAGATTCAATTGCCATTCCCTGCACCATGCGTCAATTCGTTGCAGATCCTCCTGCATTTCAGTACAATTTTCCATTGTTACGACCTCTCGATATACTACAGCATCATCCACAAAAAGCATCACTGAACTTCTGATGTTATCCACAAGGTCATTTATATATATTGCGAATAGCAACTGTCCTATGACACTCCCCTGCGGCACACCTGAAATCAGTCTTACTTTGGAAGACATCTCTCCATTGGAAATGACTTGCTGCGTTCTTTTATCTAGGAACTCTTCAATCCAATCACACAATTGGTCTGAATAGTCCATATGCTCCTAGTTTGTTCATTAATCGACTGTGGGGAACTGCATCAAATGCCTTGTGGACGTCAAGAATCACAGTGTCTACCTGGGAACCTGTGTCTATGGCTCTCTGAGCCTCGTGGACGAACAGCGCGAGCTGGGTTTTACAAGATCGTCTTCTTCGAAACCCATGCTGATTCCTACAGAATAGATTTCCAGTCTCCAGAAAAGTTGTTATGCTCGAACATAATACGTGTTCCAAAATTCTACAACTGATCGACGTCGGAGATATAGGTCTATAGTTCTGCACATCTTTTCGACGTCCCTTCTTGAAAACGGGGATGACCTGTGCCCTTTTCCAATCTTTTGGAACGCTACGTTCTTCTAGGGACCTACGGTACACCGCTGCAAGAAAGGGGGCCAGATGTTGCTTTGTTGCTGTTTATGGTCTTCCATTTGGTAGTGGTAGTGAGGGAACCAGAGGGCATACACCACAACAGAGACGTTCACTTGTTGAGCGAGGTGTTTGACTCTGACCCGTCGATCACCTCGAATGAGAGTGTCCACACGTTCCAACACTGCATGAGTCACAGCTGGGTGTGGCCAGCCGGCATGCGGAAGCGAGGACAGGTCTGCGCGATCTGGTTACAATGAAGAGTGATATCTAGCCCAACGACTCACATACTGCAAGCGCCTATAAATATGTGCGATCCTCTGATTTTCCGTCAAAAGGAATTCAATGACAGCTCTCTGCTGTGAACAGTCCGCCGTTACAGACGCCATTTTGAAGGCTACGTATATCGGCGCCACATATTGGAACTTCATGAAACTATAGCGGCTGAAGCGAGAATATTCCAGGATGTCGCACAACAAATACCGCATTTTTCAACCGATATTAGCGGAGAAAAGAAATTTGCTGCATTACTTACTGAACGCACCTCCTAAAACCCTAAAAGAATGGTTCATTACAAGTAAATGTTAATAAAATAAATATTTACATGCTACCAGTTGCCATCCACCTTTTCAACGTACAGGAGTCCGTCGGTCCTTGCTTAAACGAGCATATGCTGTCTCGGATGCAGAAGATTTACCACAGGAGCTGAAACATCTTAAGGACATGTTCAATAATAACGACTATAAGGACCGACAAATTCGACATGCTTTTGAGTACGGACGTCTACCTGAACCATCTGAAGACACTTTTAGATGTGTGGCTTTTCTTCCGTATGCTGGGAATATGTCCGCCAAGATAGGTAGACTTTTGAAGAAATATGAGATCAGATGCGTTTTTCGTCCGCCTGCTATGATTCGAGCACTTCAAATGGTTCAAATGGCTCTGAGCACTATGGGACTTAACATCTGAGGTGATCAGTCCCCTAGAACTTAGAAATGCTTAAACCTAACTAACGTAAGGACATCAGACACATCCATGCCAGAGGCAGGATTCGAACC
This sequence comes from Schistocerca serialis cubense, assembly GCF_023864345.2. Taxonomy (NCBI): domain Eukaryota; kingdom Metazoa; phylum Arthropoda; class Insecta; order Orthoptera; family Acrididae; genus Schistocerca; species Schistocerca serialis. Next base: position 155,568,877 of record NC_064645.1, read on the forward strand.
TGCGACCGCAGCGGTCGCGCGGATCCAGACTGAAGCGCCTAGAACCGCTCGGCCACACCGTCGGGCTCGAGCACTTCTAGGCTGTGTCAAAGATGATTTAGGTTTGAGGATGTCTGGGGTTTATAAAATACCGCGTGAGTAAGGGAAAATTTACATTGGCGAAACTATTCGTACCGTCAACGAGAGGTGTATTGAACATCATCGCCATGCGCGATTATTACAACCAGATAAATCTGCGGTGGCTGAGCATTGCCTTACAGAGGGACACAGGATGCTATACAATGAGACGAAAGTAGTTGCAAATACTTCGCCGTATTGGGATTGTGTTTTAAAAGAATCTGTCGAGAATTAGACTAGCAGATAATATCATTAATCGTGATAATGGATACCCGCTAAGTAAAAAGTGGAATCCTGTTCTATCAGACATGAAGAAACAACGGCATCTGAATCGGCCGGTTATGAATAATCATTTGTAACGATACATCGTTTTCAACAGTATTCAGAACCGGAGGCGCTGCAACTCTTTTTGCGCCAGGGGGCAGCAGGAATGATTGAGCTCGCGCGCACTGTATCTAGCGCATGCGCTGTTCTACTTCCGATGCATATAAAGGTGCATTCACATTTGCGAGTGGAATCAGTTATCGGAGAGAGCAGCGTAGCTTTTCTCACCTGATGATGGCGGCTCAGATGATGGTTTGATCCGGCTGGAACCCGACAAGAATTTGATAAATTTTAATAAAGCAACGATAATCATTATGCAACAAGGACTGGGTTGATGAAGGAATGCAACATGGATACGCAATTCTCGCAAACGTAGATTACAGCTTACAGAATATTCGAAAGCAAAGTTCACCGTTTTCCAATAATGACTGTATCCTCGAAGTCTGTTTGTGGCTCGCGCCGAAAAAAATGACGGAAATTAACTATGCACACGATGCATGAAGTGAATCTTGAGCGACTAAAGATTAAGTTTGGTTCCATCTAAATTTACAATGAAATATCATCCGCAGGAATCCCGAAATGCACCTAACAGTAGACGTTAATCATTATGAAGAATCCTAACTCAAAGCAGAATTAACTGCCATCCAGTATAGCTGCTAAAGTGCGCAAAAAAGCAGCGGGTCCGACTTGCTTGACTGCTTAAGAGCTTCCCTCCGCTGCGACTCATCTCGTCAGCTCCACTGAAAACTTTAGCAAAACATCCAGTCTGTCTTGCCTCCAAGCACAGCGATCGAACGAACATGGAGAGGGCGCATGGACCAATCACCAAGATGAATACGCTAGTAGCAGCAGGCGCCTCCTGCAATCAGAAGAAAGGAGACACTGTCAATACAACGAAAAACCAGTCCAAGTTGCAGATATTTTAATTTTCATTCCGTGACTAGTTTCGGTCGGAGACTCGTTTTCAGATCAACATAACAAAGTCGAATATGGCATTTCCGGAGATGCCAACAAAATGTGTAACGTACGTTCACAGTGCATACAGATAATATACATATCTGTATGTTGCAACGTGGACTGGTTTTTCTACATCTACATCTACATCCATACTCCGCAAGCCACCTGACGGTTTGTGGCGGAGGGTACGTTGAGTACCTCCATCGGTTCTCCCTTCTATTCCAGTCTCGTGTTGTTCGTGTGTCGGCTCTAATCTCTCTGATTTTATCCTCATGGTCTCTTCGCGAGATATACGTAGGAGGGAGCAATATACTGTTTGACTCCTCGGAGAAGATATGTTCTCGAAACTTCAACAAAAGCCCGTACCGAGCTACTGAGCGTCTCTCATGCAGAGTCTTCCACTGGAGTTTATTTATCATCTCCGTAACTCTTTCGCGATTACTAAATGACCCTGTAACGTAGCGCGCTGCTCTCCGTTGAATCTTCTCTATCTCTTCTATCAATCCTATCTGGTACGGATCCCACACCGATGAGTAGTATTCAAGCAGTGGGCGAACAAGTGTACTGTAACCTACTCCCCTTGTTTTCAGACTGCATTTCCTTAGGATTCTTCCAACGAATCTCATTCTGGGACCTGCTTTAGGGACGATTAATTTTATATGGTCATTCTATTTTAAATCACTCCCAATACCTACTCTCATTCTATTGATTAACAGATGTTGCTGACCCAGGTTACTTCAGGATGCTGGAAGTTCGTAGGAGAGACAATGCCTGGTTCCTTCACCTCAGAATTTTCCACTCGATTCAACGTCCAAAATTCGAACACGGCGACCCTAGACCATGAGTCCAGAAGAACTAAAAACGTCGCCACACGTTTACTATGAGGTGACAAAAGTCATGGAATAGCGATGTGCACGTTTACAAATGGCGGTAGCATAGCATACAGAAGGTATAAAAGGGCAGTGCATTGGTGGAGCTGTCGTCTGTACTCAGACAAGTCACGTGACAGGATTTCCAACGTGATTATGGACGCACGACGGGAATTAAGACTTCGAAAGCGATATTGTAGTTGAAGCGAGATGCAAGGGATATTCCATTTTGGAAATCGTTAGGAAATTCAATATTCTGAGATGGACAGTGTTCAGAGCGAACCGAGAATACCAATTGCAGGCATTGTCTTGCAGCACGAACAACGCGACCGAGAGCTGTGACATTTGCGTAGAGTTGTCAGTGCTAATAGACAAGTAACACGGCGTGAAATAACCGCAGAAATGTGTGACGTACGATGATCGTATCTGTTCGGACATTTAGGCGAAATCTGGCGTTAATGGGATGTTGCAGCAGATGTCCGACGAGAGTGCCTTTGCTAACAGCACGAACTTGCCTGTAGCGATGTTGTGTTAAGATGGAATAGCCTGGTCTTCTGAACCAAATGAACCGATCATTGGTCGTAAATGGCTATGTTCGGCTACTTGGAGACCCTTTTCATCCAGTTATGGACTTCATACTCCCAAAAAATGGTGGAATTGTTATGGATGACAGAAAGCATTTCACTGGACCACGGTTTTCCGCGATTGGTTTGGTTCGAAAATATAGTTCAAATGGCTCTGAGCACTATGGGACTCAACATCTGAGGTCATCAGTCCCCTAGAACTTAGAACTACTTAAACCTAAGTAACCTAAGGACATCACACACATCCATGCCCGAGGCACGATTCGAACCTGCGACCGCAGCAGCAGCGCGGATCCGGACTGGAGCACCTAGAACCGCTCGGCCACCGCAGCCGGCCGCGTTTGGTTTGAAGAACATTCTGGATAATTCGAGCGAATGGTTTGGCCGCCCGCCACGAATCCCATCGAACATTTATGCGACATCCCATCGAACATTTATGAGACATAATCGAGAGTTCAGTTCATGCACAGAATCTTGCACCGGCAATACTTCCGCAATTATAGATGGCTGTAGAGGCAACGTGGCTCAATGTTTTTGCAGGGGATTCCCAACGACTTGTCGATTCCGTGCCACGTCAAATTGGTGCACTACTCGGGCAAATGGATGTCTGGCACGACTTTAGGAGGCATCTCACAACTTTTGTCACCTCAGCGTCAATTGATGCTGCCACTCTCTTGACCCATAGAGCGGCTTCAGAGATTATATTTAACCGTATTTCTCCGGTTGCTACTGCAACCAATATCTCCACCTGAATTCGGCAAGTTGCATGCTTTGCAATTACATCCACATTCATTAAATCCAGCGATCACCCATGTTTAGGACAGGTGGTTACAGCTACAGACTGTGTTGTATATACAGGGTGTCCCAGCTATCTTGTCCACCCAAAATATCTCTGGAACAATAACAGCTATTGGAAAACGACTTTCACCGGTATCAATGTAGGGCTGGGGCCCATGAATGTACATATTTGGAAACATTCTAAAACGGAAGCATATGTCTTTTTTAACACAAACTTATGTTTTTTAAATGGACCTCCTATATTCTTTCTTCAGCAATCCATAGCACGACAAAGCACATACACAATGGCGTTGATTGCATCGCAATATTCCCATTACATCCAAGAGATATGGAGACGCGAAGTTGACGCTTGAAACACCTGACATGCGCTGGTAGCGCACGTCCTGAGGCTCAGGCGTGAACCCCATGCTGCCCGTAATCGCGATGTGATTGACAAGTAAGTGTCCCTCTTGATAACTATGGAGATGTGATTACACATGTCAATCACATCGCGATTACGGGCAGCATGGGGTTCACGCCTGAGCCTCAGGGCGTGCGCTAGCAGCGCATGTCGGGTGTTTCAAGCGTCAACTTCGCGTCTCAATATCTCTTGGATGTAATGGGAATATTGCGATGCAATCAACGCCATTGTGTATGTACTTTGTCATGCTATGGATTGCTGATGAAAAAATATGGGTCCATTTAAAAAAACATAAGTTTGTGTTAAAAAAGACATATGCTTTCGTTTTAGAATGTTTCCAAATATGTACATTCATGGGCCCCAGCCCTACATTGATACCGGTGAAAGTCGTTTTCCAATAGCTGTTATTGTTCCAGAGATATTTTGGGTGGACAAGATAGCTGGGACACCCTGTATAATATCGCAAAATGAGAATAGAACTCCCTCAGTTTCGGCTCCCAACTCGATCTTCCTGCCTGGCACGTAAAACACGAGAACAGACTCTCTGCCTGATTGATCAAACCAAGATGTTATGGAACAACAACATTGCGTCATGGGTGGATTGATTTCTGCCTTGCGACGTAATCTGTCTTCAATATAACGCTGTGCCCTCTTGAGCTACCACGATACAGAAAGTTTTCGATTGTTGTCCTGGATAGCACTTTCTGCGTATCTGTCATGCACGTCGTCCGCCCCGATAGCTAAATGGTGAGCGTGGCGGACTGCCGTCCTAAGGGGCCGGGGCTCGATTCCCGGCTGGGTCGGGGATTTTCTCCGCTCAGGGACTGGGTGTTGTGTTGTCTTCATCATTTCATCCCCATCCGGCGCGCAGGTCGCCCATTGTGGCGTCGAATGTAGTAAGACCTGCACCAAGGCGGCCAGACCTGCCCCGTGAGGCACCTCCCGGTCATTGACACCAAACGCTTATTGTCGTTTGTCATACATGTCGTCTGGCCATGCACTGCCAGGAGACTAGGAACCCTACCACTCGCTAGCTGTTATGACTGACGAACTCATGCGTATAGGTGAAGCAACAAAAAAAATGGTTCAAATGGCTCTGAGCACTATGGAACTTAACATCTGAAGTTAACAGTCCCCTAGAACTTAGAACTACTTAAACCTAACTAACCTAAGGACGTCACACACATCCATGCCCGAGGCAGGATTCGAACCTGCGACCGTGGCGGTCGCGGTGTTCCAGACTGAAGCACTTAGAACCGCTCGGCCACACATGTATCGTATCCACAATTGTCATCCAAGTTCAGTTGCGACTCGACGACCATTCACGTTAGAGAAATGGTTACTGTCAGAGGCGACAGTACGATCCATAACGTACAGCAGCTTGCACCACAGGACGCACGACGACGTGTTGACTTCGCTCTCCACTTTCTCGCAGGGACTGAAGTTGACGAGGGCTGGTCCTGTACCATCCTACGGACAGACGAAGCACTTTCTTCTCTGATGGGTGAGGTGAACACACAGAATTGTCGAGTGTGGGGATCTTCACCTCCCGTCACTGTGAATGAAGAGCCTCTGTATGGTGAACTTGTGACCGTGTGGTATGGCTTCGCGGCTACGTTCGACATTGGCCCATTCTTTCTTGAACAGTTTGGCGCGCAAGGACCAAAGAAGTGCGGGGTGACTGGCCAGGGGTAGTGTGATATGATTCGCCAGCATGTCATACGCATTGAATTGAACAGTTTTCATGCAACATGGTATCGCACCGCACATCGCTCGTGAAGTTCACCTGCTTCTCCATAACACATCTGGAAACGATCGAATTATCAGCCGATCCAAATATTCGGCCTGCACGATCACCTGATCTCACTCCCTGTGATTTCTGGTTGTGGGGCTACCTGAAGGATAGGGTTTGCCAACCGAACATTCACACATGTGTGCCGGCCGCGGTGGCCGTGCGGTTCTAGTCGCTGCAGTCCGGAACCGCGGGACTGCTATGGTCGCAGGTTCGAAACCTGCCTGGGGCATGGATGTGTGCGATGTCTTTAGGTTAGTTAGGTTTAAGTAGTTCTAAGTTCTAGGGGACTGATGACCTAAGATGTTAAGTCCCGCAGTGCTCAGAGCCATTTGAACCGTTTTTTCACACATGTGCTGATCTAAAGCGCAGCGTATCAAGAGAGATAGCCATGCTTCGTTCTGCCGTGCAGAATACAATGCTGCACTTTCAGATTCTTCTGGACACTGATGGGCGTCATATTGAGCCCCTTTTGTAGCAGTAATGGTACCGGTGTAATGGTGTTGTGTACGGTACCGTAGCAGCACATTAAAAGTGTTTCAACTGAATTTATTCTGCATTATTTCTATTCTTCATGTCCTTGACATTAATGCTACCACGTTTGGTATTCATACGGTAATTAGTTTCCGTGTTATAACGTGTTAAAGAGGAAAAGTTTAATTATAACCTCGCGGTTTATCTATGTAATCTATAAAGGGAAAAGACTGTTACTAAAAATCTATGAAAGTTCCTGCTCGATTTACTTCAAATTTCTACATTCTTGTGAAAATAAAGAAAATTGTGAATAATTAAACGCCTAACAAACGAAATATGTCGTGGTAAACTGACTATACTCCCTATGCGAGAATAAATTACAGCGAAAGTATCCGTCTTGAAGATACTACCATTGGACATCACTAGATCGTGGGACTAGAGGACGAGCGAAAGCTCGAGAACCGAACAAAAACATAATTGCTTATTGATTAGCTGCCATTGTTACATATACCCCAGGAGATATTTTAGTCCGTGTTCCACAGTATTATTATTATTACAATTTACTGTCTCATACAAATGCTAAGGCAGGTCATCATGGATACAGTACCTACAAAAGTCACCAGATCGCGGACCGACCAAAAGATCGAACAGAACCTGATATTTCCCAAATGGTGGCTTAAACTGTTCAAAAATGGTTCAAATGGGTCTGAGCACTATGGGACTTAACATCTGAGGTCATCAGTCTCCTATTACTTAAGACTACTTAAACCTAACTAACCTAAGGACATCACACACATCCATGCCAGAGGCAGGATTCGAACCTGCGGCCGTAGCGGTCGCGCGGTTTCCGGACTGAAGCGCCTAGAACCGCTCGGCCACCACGGCCGGTCGACTTAAACTGTTCCAACAACCCTACTTGAAACAGTGCAATCTGTGCTGAAACAATATGAGACGAATTCTACAAAAACACAGTCAAATGCTCACTGCAATCAATCATCTTTTCATATAAGGAAAATATAAAGTTAGCGAAAATTTGCTTGAAGAAATGAGTTAAAAAGGCTAATACTAAATCATTTAGTTCCCATCGAAGTTCAATAGCAATATCGAAATTCTATTTATCGGATTCCTGTTAATCGAATATATTCTGTAACATTAAGCTTTGCGATAAGCGTTTTATTTTCTAGTTTTATTCGAGCTTGGTACAATTATACTTTTCCTCACTTTAAATACACTTGCATTATGTTTTTGTGAAAGGAACTTTTCGCCATGGCCATATCATTAGCTGGCTGTAAATCTAGCAGGGTACAGCTTTTATTGAGATTTGGGCACGTGAGCAAGTGGTCGTCCGTTCGGACATTACCACAGTAACAAAGTTCTTCATCAATGTAACACCATCGGACTAAGTTGTAATTGCATTATACGCCATCCTGCTTTGCTGTTTTGTTTCATACCCAGTAATGTGACTAAGTCACACCACTTCTCCCTTCTATTAGTGGTAAAGGATCGGAGCAGTGCTTCTCAAGTCTACTAGGTGTCTTCAGATAATTGATCGGTATGGTAAAGCTGCTATTGCTTTTATAGGGTTACTTGTATGTTCTCATTAAGTCAATTTAGTATCCTTTGCGGCAGTACATCCATTGTCGATGACGAACTGCGACTGAGATTTAAATTGGCGTTTATCTGGTAATAGATATGCAACCAGCCGCTTTTTTACGGTTTATTTGACCATGAACATGTTTCTCAGCCACTGCAGGCTCATCATCAGATGGAGGTGTTACATTATTTTGTGGACCAAGTATGTAGCACATGGGCCATATGGACATATGCATATTATATAGTCTCTTCTTGTACTTTTATTTATTCTGTTAGGTACGAAAACCGATGTGGAGGCAGATGTCGATCATAACAGTGCTTAGTGCTTCTCTGCAAGAATAACTACTGTTGTGCAGTTTCCCTCGTGCAACATTTTTACGATTATTGATTCGTCATTGGACAGCGAAATTAAAGTGCATGTTCCAAAAAAGAAACAGAAGTTGAAAACTAAGTTCGAGAGTGAATGGTGTAAAGTTTAGTCGTGGCTTCGAAAAGGTGAAGATGATCATGATATTCACTGTATCGTGTGTCTCTTATATTTTATTGATTCTCATGGAGGCGAAAATGACTTTAAAAAACACACAAGCACTGTAACACGCAGAACTTCTCCTCGACAGTCGGCCTCGAAAACGCAGATGAAACAACTGGAATAAAGAGATAGCAAAGGCCAAAAAGGATGCTACATACAAACCAAGTCTTCTCAAGGCCGTTATAAAGACATTTGGTCAGCGGTACGGCCTCTTGGGGATATTTGTTGCAGTGTACATTGTAATTGTGAACACTTCCAGGCCAATCCTTCTAGGTCTCCTCTTGCAGTATTTCACACCTGATACAACAGTCACGAAGGAGGTAGCTCTCTGGTATGGAGGAGGGCTAATCGTCATATTGTTTCTGTGTCTCTTCATGGGTCATCACAGTGGCTTCATTGCACAGCAAATAGGGATGCGTATCCGTGTAGCTATTTGTTCACTTATCTACAGGAAGACAATTCGTTTGAGTAAAGCAACGACAGGATAAACAGCCACAGGAAAGATGATAAATCTTCTTTCAAATGATGTTAATGGGTTTGATTTTGTAACATTTTTCCTTCACTACTTCTGGATAACTCCATTAGAGACAGTTGTGGCAACATATTTCATATGGAAAGCAGTTGGATGGGCAGCTATTGTAGGAGTTGCTGGAATTTTTCTTCAGACGATGCCTGTTCAGACTTACATAAAACGGATGACTACAATGTATCGTTCAAAAATTGCTGTAAGAACTGATGACAGAGTTCGACTAATGAATGAAATCATCACAGGAGTCCAAGTAATTAAAATGTATGCATGGGAAAAGCCATTTGAAAAAATGGTTGAAATTGCTCGAAGGAATGAAGTCAAAGTACTTAGAGGTGCCAATTATCTGAGAGGTTACAGTATGGCATTTATGGTTTTTACTGAAACAACATCTTTATATATCACTGTTGTTGCTTATGCTCTTCTGGGAAATGTTTTAACAGCTGATATAGTTTTCACTTTAGCACAATTTTTCAACCTTCTGCAACTTTGTTTGGCCTTATGTCTTCCACTAGCAATGCAAATGTCAGCAGAGGCCAAAGTTTCAATCTTCAGAATTCAGGAATTTTTGTTGCAAGAGGAACATGTACCAGTACTACCAGCACCAGTCACATTAGGAGAAAGTGATAAAGAAAAACTCAAAGAAACGAAGACAGGGGTACAAATGAAGAAGTGTTCTGCTAAATGTTCTCCATCATCTATAACAGAAACGTTAACAAATATCAGTATGGAAGTCCTGCCTGGGAATTTGTGTGCTGTTATAGGTCCAGTAGGTGCGGGAAAGAGCTCACTATTTCATGTTTTTCTCCGAGAACTTCCTCTAACTTCAGGATCAATAACAACAGACAGAAAAATTTCATATGCTTCTCAGGATGCTTGGTTGTTTGTTGGAACAGTACGTCAGAATAACTTGTTTGGACAGCCATATGACCACAGAAAGTATAAAGAGGTAGTAAAAGCATGTGCACTGAAATGGGATTTTGAACTATGTCCAAATGGTGATAAAACTCTTGTTGGTGAAAGAGGTGTCTCTCTAAGTGGTGGTCAGAGAGCACCAATAAATCTTGCAAGGGCAGTCTACAGAGATGCAGATATATATTTACTAGATGATCCTCTGTCTGCTGTTGATGCACATGTTGGTAAACATCTGTTTCAAGAATGTATCAGTGGTTATTTATGTAGAAAGACACGAATTTTAGTCACTCTCCAACGGCAATATCTCAAGGATACTGACTTGATTGTTATTCTCAACAATGGACGAATCGAGGACCAGGGTACTTTCAGTGAACTTATGACACAAAAAACTGACTTTATAAATCTGCTTGTCAGCAATCAAGAAGAATCAGAAAAGACTGTGGAACCATCAATGAAAAAACGACTGTCAGTAGGATCCACATATAGCTCCGTTCCTGATGAAAATGAAGAAGTTGATTTTGATGAACCTGATGAAACTGCTGAAATGATAAAAAGAGGAAAACTAAAAGGTACTCTTTGCAAAGATTATGCCACAGCAGGATAAAGTTATTGCAATGGGAAAGAAATCGAAAGAGGAGGAGAGAGGAGGAGAGAGATCTGGACTTAAGATTATACACAGTTCCAAATTGTGTAGCTAGATGCAGTGCTGGTGCTGCTGGCGGAAATGACGGAAATTTAACCAGCACTGCATCTAGCTACACTTGGTCCACAAAACAATGTAATAATGTAACACCTCCATCTGATGATGAGCCTGCAGTGGCTTGAAAACATGTTCATGGTTAAATAAATCGTAAAAAAGCGGCTGGTTGCATATTTATTACCAGATAAACACCAGTTCTACGGATATGTTTCCGAGATATTCGTCTGTGTAAATGTGTCACAGGAGATGGAGACAGGAGATATCCGGCAGCCGGTTCTTCTGTGAAAAATCTGCAACATTCTTCTTGAAGCTGAATCGCCTTTTAAATGGGACGCTATCTGAGCACACTACAGCTTTTACGGTCAGCGTGATTTTTATATGTTAAGTCCTCGGAAGCGCGTCTACTACTGACTTACGTGATTGCAGAGCTATCTGATCTGTTACAAATATTTGTCAGGGTTGTATCCACGCCCCCATCGTCCGCTGTTGAAAGAGGTTGGCAAATTGGAACTGTGTATAATCTTAAGTCCTGACCTCTCTCCTCCACTTTCGATTTCTTTCCCATTGCAGTTTTTTTCTCTTGGTAGATCCATGTTTTGCTGCGACTATTGCAATGTCCGATTATGAAATTCATTGGCTGGTTTCTCAAAACATGAAATCTGTTCCATGTGGCTCGTGGATAGAGGTCACTGTGCTTGTCTTCAGTAAGGTTGTTGTAATTTCTGTAGAATACGTGACGCAATACTGACCCTACGACTTATCTTAGAAAATAGATTAAGGAAAGGCAAACCTACGTTTCTAGCATTTGTAGACTTAGAGAAACCTTTCAATAATGTTGACTGGAATACTCTCTTTCAAATTCTGAAGGTGGCAGGGGTAAAATACTGGGAGCGAAAGGCTATTTACAACTTGTACATAAACCAGATGGCAGTTATAAGAGTCGAAGGGTATGAAAGGGAAGCAGTGGTTGGGAAGGGAGTGAGACAGGGTAGTAGCCTATCCGCGAAGTTATTCAATCTGTATATTGAGCAAGCAGTAAAGGAAACAAAAGAAAAATTCGGAGTAGGAATTAAAATCCATGGAGAAGAAATAAAAACTTTGAGGTTCGCCGATGACATTGTAATTCTGCCAGAGACAGCAAAGGACCTGGAAGAGCAGCTAAACGGAATGACCAGTGTCTTGAAAGGAGGTATAAGTTGAACATCAACAAAAGCAAAACGAGGATAATAAAATGCGGTCGAACTAAATCGAGTGTGGTTGCGGGAATTATATTAGGAAATGAGACGCTGAAAGTAGTAAATGAGTTTTGGTATTTGGGGAGCAAAATAACTGATGATGGTCGAAGTAGAGAGGATATAGAATGTAGACTGCCAATGGCAAGGAAAGCGTTTCTGAAGAAGAGAAATTTGTTAACATCGGGGATAGAGTTAAGTGTCAGGAAGTCGTTTCTGAAAGTATTTGTATGGAGTGTAACTATGATGGAAGTGAAATATGGACGATAAATAGTTTGGCTAGAAGAGAATAGAAGCTTTCGAAATGTGGTGCTACAGAAGAATGCCGAAGATTAGATGGGTAGATCACATAACTAATGAGGAGGTATTGCATAGAATTGGAGAGAAGAGAAATTTGTGGCACATCTTGACTAGAAGAAGGGATCGGTTGGTAGGACATATCCTGAGGCATCAAGGGATCACCATTTTAGTATTGCAGGGCAGCGTGGAGGGTAAAAATCGTAGAAGGAGACCAAGAGATGAATACACTAAACAGATTCAGAAGGATGTAGGTTGCAGTAGGTACTGGGAGATGAAGCAGCTTGCACAGGATAGAGTAGCATGGAGAGTTGTATCATACTAGTCTCTGGACTGAAGACCACAACAACAAAAATTTTTGTATTTTTATATGTGTCATCGCCGCCGATCGCTCCATACGGTCGAGCTTTGTGAATATTGCGCTGCGGTATTGTTCATGGTGTCTTTCTGATGCTGACATCACGCCTTTGATCTTTGGTGCATATCGGAAAGAATATCTATATACCGCCTCATAGAAGTAGCGGCTACACATTGTAAATATACTGGCCGTTATAAATCTGTATATTTCAGTATTGACTTATCATTAGGTATTCTGCACATCAACAAACTATCAGGCTCCCTAACGCTCTTAGACCAAGAACTGAAAGGAAAACGATGCACGATCACGATTGGCGATAACCACTTTGCTAACAATGATTAGTGCTTTAAAGTGGCGCAATAGAAGGTGTCCGATGGGTCCGTTGCTAGGTTTCGTCATATATCAGACTTGTCCGGAGCCCTTCATGTCGACTTGTCTGTTTCTTTATTTCTGCCAACGCCAGCGACCTAGCAGTTGTAGTGTCAAAATTGCAGGATGAAAATAAACTATGCAATTTAGCTCTGATTATGTCAGCATTTCCCCTCACACATCTTCACCCCCCGCAAAGAAAAAAAAAAAATTGGTTCAAATGGCTCTGAACACTATGAACGTAACTTCTGAGGTCATCAGTCCCCTAGAACTTAGAACTACTTAAACCTAACTAACCTACGGGCATCACACACATCCATGCCCGAGGCAGGATTCGAACCTGCGATCGTAGCGGTCACGCAGTTCGACTGCAGCGCCTAGAACCGCTCGGCCACCCTGGCCGGCGGCAAAGACCAGTCTTGTCCTTTAGATATTTGTTCATCATTGTCAGCAACCGTTTTTGAAGACTGCCATTGTAAGGAAATAGCATTCTAGTAGCGTCAAAAATAGTTTTTTAACGGAACTGGCGTGCTGTTTCTTCATATCGGAAATCTTGTTATTCCATTCACACCACCACACCCCAGTGAAATCGGACTTTTCTGTGACGTATACTTGTTTCACAGTCAAAGAGAAAGATTGGACGTGATGAGAGCTCAAAATGTAGTTAGACTCCTTCACCCAGTGAAATTAAAATTATGTTCTACTATAATTTTAAAAGAACAACTTCAAATATGTACCGAATATTGTGAAAAAGTGTTACATAAAATAAAAATATTGGCACTCGATGTCGCCATATTGATACCGATATATCGGTGAGAGTGTGTTATCGATATACATCGGTAATATTGGAAGAAATATTGATATTTTGTCAGCGGTCCTAATCCACACCAGTAAGATATGCTGCTGTTGTGGTCTTAAGTCCAGAGACTGGTTTGATGCAGCTCTCCATGCTACCCTATCCTGTGCAAGCTTCTTCATGCTACCCTATCGTATTTATCGTCCACGTTTCACTTCCATACATGACTACACTTCATACAAAAATATACAATAAAGAAATTTCGCACTGTAAGCGCACAGTAAGTGACATCTGATTTGCTATCTTGCTGGTGTTGCAGTTTTAGTGATCAGCACTTGTAACAACAACAACGCTGTATTATTGTACATACAAGTAATTTTTTTTCCTCTGATTTTTCGAGAAACTTGTGTAACTGATGTTCTGATTTCATTTCCTTTTTGTTTCATGTCACTGTGTTAAGAAACCTCTAAACAAGTTTAAATGTGAATATTAATGTTTGTCAAATGTCAAGCAATATTGTAATGGAATTGAAATGTAACAAATGTTGAGACTGTTGTAAGACGTTTAAAATTGTAACTGTGAGTCTGGTCCATACGTAGGCAATGTGTTAGGATATGTAGAAAGCAAAACCTCGGGTGAATACCCTGTCTGTAAGGGAGCGGTAAAAGGTGGATGGCAGGCGAGCGCGGGAAAATGCGCACGGGCACTGCACGGCACAACGGGCTCAGTAGTTAGTTGGAGTTTGACATTGGTCTGAGCAACACCTTCTGGAGCGAGGAGGCTCTCCTGGAAGACGTAACTTCACTGAGCCTCGGATATGCCGTTCCAACGCCCACACAGCGTGACAAAATTCCATAGGCACTAAATGGAAAAGTATCGCGGCGCTATGAAGAATTAAAGTGCCGATACGTCAAGAGCCCTAGCTGTGGTTGTATGTGTGCTGTGTGCCTCGCCATCTCGCCGCCCGCCAACCGCCGCATCGATACTAGCAGGTTCAAACTTTTAGTACTGTATTACCATGGATCAGTGTGTGAACTGTGCAATAATAACCTAAATTTTTCCAGAACTTTCCCATCATTTAATTATCCTCACAACTAACCTAGACAGGGTCGTTTCCAAATATTGTGCAATCCGAGTGTCCCGAAATGAAAAATTAAATTTTGAGTTAATCATAATTATTTGCAGATCTAGCTATGTTAGAATGGTGTTTAAAGAAATGTTTTGTTAATGAACCAGTAAATGAATAACGAAGGTCTAACAAAGTTGAAAGATAACTTCAATATTGATATAGTAATGAAGTTTAATTATTTCGGGACAGACATAAAGGTATCTAAATGAGCAGTAAATAAGATGAAAAGAATAGTAACTTATATACTTGAAATCTTGAACGCATAATAAAATCAGTAATCATTTTTTTAATGCAGTGATCGTAACAGTTTCAGGATCCGCCCCCCCCCCCCCCCCCCCCCTTTTATTCATTTGAATTCTTAAGTGTTCTAAATTGGTTTGATCAGCAAAAGTTAGTCAATATAAAAGTCAAAATTTATCAGTATTTTATCTTTATTAAAATTGGCATTTTGTGTGTGACATGAAAGTGCTATTTCTAGGGTAACCTATGCCCGATTTTAATCAGGTTAATAGACAGTATAAAGTTTTGTAGTATACATGATAGTGTATTCATGGTTTTTCCATATCAGTACAGAACGTGAAACTATCAGTTCAATAGATTTTCTGGTTCTAAAATTCTATTGTATTATGCAGTGTTACTGTTTGCTGTTTTGCATGAATATCTACCAACTTGTACAGGGAAGAAACTCAGGTAATGCCTAATTAGGCTGGCGACCGTATTATTATCAAATTGATAGCATCTTCAGGTCCATGCTGACGTGTAATTGCATTTCGAAGTTGCTTGACGGATCATTGTTATCACAGAGTGGGTGTAAATCTGATTTGCCACCATTGAGGTACACGCGGTCGATATCTATAAAATGGTTCAAATGGCTCTGAGCACTATGGGACTTAACTTCTGAGGTCATAAGTCCCCTAGAACTTAGAACTATTTAAACCTAACTAACCTAAGGACATCACACACATCCATGCCCGAGGCAGGATTCGAACCTGCGACCGTAGCAGTCGCGCGGTTCCTGACTGAGCGCCTAGAACCGCTAGACCTCCGCGGCCGGCGGTCGATATCTATACAAAAATCCTTTCTCATAAGGTGAAACCCGCTCACTTACCATAGTACTGTGTCACGCGGAGGTTACACAGTGTACGTTCACTTTTCCGTCCCATCCTTCGATGATATAACCTCGTGAGTATTTTGTTATGTATGTGTTACCAGACTGGCATTTTCGACAGCAATGTGTGTACAGTATCAGCCACTTGTCTTACGGTGCACTGTCCATATGTGCGCGGACCGGCGTGAGCTCCCTCGCTGCGATGTGTGACGTACCCGAGTAGGGGCTGCGGCCGCAGTTGTAATCCGCTGCAAGGAAGCGGCGCGGGTTTATTTGGTAAACAGAGCGCGCAGCGCAGTGCCGGCAATTCTGCGCGCGTGGGTTTGCGCCGCGCCGCGCCATTGCCTATGCATGAGTCTCATGCGTGCCACTGGGTGCCCGTACGGACGTGTGTGTGTGTGTGTGTGTGTGTGTGTGTGTGAAACTGTAGTCAGGACTTCCCCCAACTTTTAAGGCTCACCTTGCAGCTCACCAGGGAGGGACTTTACTTGCCCAACTTGCAGACCGATTCCATCCGACTTTTACTTTTGCACCTCAAGTCGCTATAAGGTCCACCACTGCTAGCATGAAATATTATGAAGTAAGATCAATATGCCCCAGGAGAGACATTTAAAATTGTTGCAGATCCTAAAACAATCATTTGGACCAGGGAGTACAGAAAGGACGTGAGGTAATAACTTTAAATGTAATTAGCGCTACATATAAAATAACAACGAAGTTTTCTGTACCTTTCTGGTTTTATTGTTCACCATTACATACAAAACTGTAGATGTTCAGTTGTTCAGACTCATGTATCTTCGAAAGTTGTAGACCGATTGCTTTCAATTTTTGCCTCAACGTTGCATTCCAATACAATCGTCCTCTTAGGCACCCTACTATTAAATTTGAAAAAAAATTAAGATTACATACATTTAAAATTATCTATATAAAGCACACGTGTCCAATGCAATGTTCTGTTAAAATTTAAAAGCAATCGGTCAAAACATTTCGCAGATATACGTTTGCGAACAACAACATTTTTTATACAAGTGCAAACGTCGGTGTTCGTGTCTTAAAAATTTCAAATCTCAAGACGTTGTACTGGATTACTTTGAAATTTTGACACATCGTTGCATTCGAGTACTCAAGTGCTTTTATATACTTTCTGGAACACCATCTGGTATATACGTCATAAGTATGTAATAAAAGAGGAAAAATTATTGGGCCGTGGGGGAGTCGCTGGTTCCAGTGATTCTCTTATCTAGTAGGGGCAGTAATCCCGCTCGTTATGGCATGCGCGTTTTCTCTTTGGTTCTCCTCGTCTGGTCGCCGTTTAAGCGCGGCGCTTCCGGCTATGGTTCGAATGGTTCAAATGACTCTGAGCACTATGGGACTTACATCTGAGGTCATCAGTCCCCTAGACTTAGAACTATTTAAACCTAACTAACCTAAGGACATTACATACATCCATGCCCGAGACAGGATTCGAACCTGCGACCGTAGCGGTCGCGCGGTTCCAGACTGAAGCGCCTAGAACCGCTCGGCCACAGCGGGCGGCTCCGGCTATGGCCCTCTTGGTTTTCCGCAACGGGGCCCTAATGGTCATGGTTGCTGGGGCATATGTTGTGTTGGGGAGTCTTGGAGTGACCGTTACGGGGGAGCATTGGTTGCTCGCGGCGCTGTGTTATGGTTTGAGGAGTGTGTCGGCGGCGGGCTCGCGGTGATGGCCCCCAACACACTACCAAATGTGTATATTGTACTACCTGATGTTGTATGCCTATGTGTGCTATGTGGATTCTCGTCGTTTGCTGCTACTAACGGTGGGCATCTGCTATGTCTTTGAAGTTGTGTTTTGTGATCAACCTGATCGTAATCTGTGTTCACAGCCGGAAACAGTGATTCGTATGTGATTATCCCCGCCGTGGCGGGAATAAGGGATTCACTCTTGGTTCCTGTATATGTGTAGTAGTGGTGTTAAGAATGAAAAACACTGCTCAGGGATGGGAGCACTAGTGTGAAGGCTACACGAGTCATTCTAGGATAGTGCACACGCTATGTTTAGGGTTAAGACAGTGTGCTTCTAATGTTATTTGAGTATCTTACGATTTATTGTGTGGCCTCCGTTTGAAGGGGCCGTGGCTTTGGTGTCTCGTATTATGGGTTTTTATGCCCTTAATTTGGCAGGCTGTTACCTTCTCCAGACTTTATGCGTGTTATTCGAGTCTGCCTGTAATAGTAAAGAATTATTAGCTTTGAATAATTTGTTCGTGGTCTTGCATGTGTTAAGGGTATTAAATTTAAAGGAAGGGCATAGCTCTGGAGTAAGAGTATTTGTGTTATGTCCTTGGTATGGTTGTCTGTCCTTTTTTTTAAATGTTACAGTGTACTATGAGTGACTGGCACAATCACTTTCGGACTGACCAATACAGGCGGCGGCGCCTTGATTAAAATATGTTCGGACGCCGTTAGCTCTGCGCTACTTGGCTGTACCTTGTCAGAGTCGCTGCTCGCCCCGGTAGTTGCCAGAAGTTGAGCATTCTCTCTCGTAAATATTTGGAGATTTCTATCGTTAATGTGTTCGGGCTGCGCCAAGATGCGTCCCCTGTTCCTATTAGTTTGGACACATTTGTTTTAGGGTGGCTCATCCGTTGGGATGTGCCCGCTGTAGCGTGGAACGTAAGCTGACTATTAAGATAAGTGTCTTTCCTGCCTAAATATTGTTGTTATACTTGAAGGGGATTTCACGAACGAGTTCAGCGGAATAAGTCACTATATAATTGGTGGAATTCCGTTGTTCTATTATCTGCTTATTGGTCTAAGATAACCGTTGGGGATTTTGCTCTTTTACTTGAAATTTGTTACTTAATTTTCTGTACTGTTGCTTGTTTTACCAGTTGTGATTTAGTCTCGGAAAATTCCTGTTAAATTTGTAAGCAATTGTGCTTGTCATCTATATTTATCTGGCGCTATTTGTTATTTAGTTAAAAGCAAGGGTCTTTACTTAACTTGTTTCATTCCGTATAGTCTTACAAGGACTGTATAAGGTTTTTAATTATACTTGTCATTGGTTGCTATTGGAAGGCCGGTTTTGTAAAAGATTTTGTACAATTATTTTTGCGTATATGTGATAAAACTTTGTGAGCTACAAGCCTGTGTTCTCGTTTTTCTTGTGACTTACGTCCCAATTATAAAAATTTTTAATCGTTAATATCCCGAAGATCTTGACCGACTACTTTGAAATTTTGACGCAATGTTCAATTCTAATAATATATATATATATATATATATATATGTATATATGTGTGTGTATGTGTATGTGTGTGTGTGTGTGTTTGTTATGTTATGCCCTTGAAGAGCGTATTTAGACTAAACTTCATGTCCATTTCCCTGTTGTTTTCTCTTTAAATTCTGCCTAAAACTTCCCCCATTCGTGTGCTGTGTTTCTGCTTCCTTTCTTCGGTCCACTTTAGGTCCTGTGTTCTCTTCAGCTTCTCTTTTTTCCTGTTCGCACTGTGTTCCTTCATCCTCGGGCTGTGTTCTTGTCGCCTCTGTTCGGTCCATTGCGTTAGTTTGTTGTGTGGTGTCTCTTGTAATTTGTTTCATCTGATCATGTTCCTAATGAGTGTTTTGTGTTGTTTCCTGTGATGTTGAGTTGTTCCATGCCATTTCTTACTTCATTCATCCATTTCTTGTTTTTCTTTGTGCTAACCCAGTCCAAGATCTGTCTATTTATCCTGTGTAGTGCCATTCTGCCGAGGTGTCCGTAAAACTGTAGTCTTCGTTTCCTGATTTCGTCTGTTATTTTCTCTCTGTGTTCATATAATGCTTCAGCTAGCCTCATTGTCCATATCCCGTTTTTTTGAGTCGCCCCGAATATTTTCCTGAGTGTTTTTCGTTCCGTCTTCTCTGTTTGATTCGTGTCTGTCCTTGTACTATTGTGATCTCGGCTGGGTATAGTGCTTCTGGTAGCACCACCGTCTCGCAGTGTCGTAGCTTGGCCTTATGTGAAATAGCTTTCTTGTTGTAGTGATTCCAAGTCTGTTTGTAGGCCTTCTATAGTTTCGATCTTCTCTCTTCATTAGATACCTTATTTCTTCCTGTACCTTTAATGTTTCTCCTGGGTACTTGAAATTTTCTGTTCTGTATACTGTCCCACAATTTGTGTGTAGTGGTGCGTGTTTTTGGGTGCTCATGAACTGTGTTTTCTCGTATGATATCTGTAGCCCGCTCTTGGCTGCGATTTCGTGTAGTTCCTCTATGGCTCTTATTGCTTCTGTTCGCTTACCGTTACGATGGCTAAATCGTCTGCGAACGCTAGGCACTTGACTCTTACTTTTCCTAAAAGCATTTCTTTCTGTGTCTTTCCCCATTCCTTCGCTATTTGGTCCAGTACTATGTTGAACAGCGATGGGGAGAGGCCGTCGCCAGTCTGACTACTGTTCTGATTTCGAATTGTTCTGAGAGCTCTCCACAGGACTTCTCTTTAGATGTCGTGTTTGTTAGTGTTTGCTGAATAATGGTTAGTGTCTTCTTCTCTACTCTGTATGTATTCTTTCAGGATTTTACAGAGGGTCTCTCTGTCTAGAGTCGTACGCCTTGATATATATATATATATATATATATATATATATATATATATATATATATATATATTGGTCCATTGATCGTGACCGGGCCAAATAGCTCACGAAATAAGCGTCAAACGAAAAAAGTACAAAGTACAAAGAACAAAACTTGTCTAACTTGAAGGGGGAAACCAGATGGCGCTATGGTTGGCCTGCTAGATGGCGCTGGCATAGGTCAAACGGATATCAACAGCGTTTTTTTTTAAAATAGGAACCACCATTTTTTATTACATATTCGTGTAGTACGTAAATAAATATGAATGTTTTAGTTGGACCACTTTTTTCGCTTTGTAATAGATGGTGCTGTAATAGTCACAAACATATGGCTCACAATTTTAGACGAACAGTTGGTAACAGGTAGGTTTCTTAACTTAAAATACAGAACGTAGGTACGTTTGAACATTTTATTTCGGTTGTTTCAATGTGATACATGTACCTATGGCAGCGACATCTATCGGGCCAACTATAGCGCCATTTGGTTTCCCCCTTCAAACTAGGCAAGTATCATTCTTTGTAGTATTTTCGTTTGACGCTTATTTGGTGAGATATTTGGCCCGGTCACGATCAATGGACCAATGGACCACCATATATGAGGGTAGATGAGATGGACACAGACTAGAGAGAGGGGGAGATTATGACGGATATCCAATTCCCATACCTATTACAAACGTGTGCTTCCCCGTTTCTTTCTTAAGCACTAAGCAGAGCGATCCACAGGAAAGCTTGACCGGGTACAGCTAGTCATTAAACAAGTGCAGGAGGAGTTTTGAGTTTAACGACCCTCATCAACGAAGTCACTAGCGTGGATGAAGGACGGATGGAGAAGGAAAGAAGCCGTGCCCTTTCGAAGGAACCATATTCCAACATTTGCTTTAAACGATTTAGGGAAATCACGGAAAACCTAAATCAGGCTGGCCGGATACGGGTTCGAACCGTCGGCCTCCCGAATGCGAGACCTGTGTGCTGACCTGCGCTACCTCGCTCGGTATTAAACAAGATCTGTAATCTTTTATAACTTCACATCTTCCCATAATTAATTTCGACACTTTTAATTAATTTCAAAAGCATCGCCTATTTCGATGGTGAGTACAGACAGTTTGTGTACGCCTGTCTCTGTTGGCGGAATCGAACTCTCTAAAAGAAATCGACGAACATCGTCTTTCCGTGTGGAAGGAGAAATATAGGCAGAGATTGACATTGCATCCTTATCGGTGACTTTACGTAATCTCAGATCGAGATTACTCACTGGACTACTGCTTAATACTTCACTAAAAAATTTTTAACCACAATGGTAGCATAAGCATAAAATATGGTGGTTCTTGTGTACAATCCGTATGAAGCCTAAACATAGTGGCAAACGGTAACAGTGCAGCCATGAAAAATCGTTTTCACTATTGTTGCGTGGACGCAGGAGTTGGCAGCATATTTTGTGCTTACACTAGCACAATTGATTTTAGATGTGGTTATGTTTTGCGTCACATATTCAACGTTTCACTTGGACTGGACTGCCACAAGCAGGTCGGTGTATGACATTGTATATTTTCGAAATCGACAATGTGAAACAAATGTCATCTATAAAACCTGCACGGATTGTCCAGTAACGACATATTAACGCAGTACAGCTGAACGCATTTACGTACCATCCATGATCACGAATCACAGCAACATAAATATTTCTTGTGTATTTAACACTGCATTTTTATTTTTTAAGTAAGGTTCGCCCATAAGAAGCAGCAGTTTTTAACGCGCTATTGGCGCTTTTACTTACGCAAGGGACTAACGTTGCTTTTGGAATATGGATATCTTGCTGGAAAACGAAGACGGCCGTCAAAAAATAAAAACTTCCCCTTCTTGGTGATACTTTTTCGTGCTGTTTGGTCAACAACAGTTACGTGGGAAGCCAGCTGTCTACGAAATGACACAGTTTTTACAATTTGAGAAATTGTCCAGCAACATCCAAGTTAATAACTACTACTATTCAGTTACGTATATTTTTATACGTCTTTGTGTATTATTCCTTTTCTCCTGGACGTATTTTCAACACAAAGCAGAAGCATTTCATTGTACAGGAGATGTAATAAAAAATGAGATAGCGCCTACAGCTCTTCTTGAACTAATTCGCAATTTCCGGTAACCACAGAGACATGGAATGAGCTGTAGTTTCCAGAAAATGTGGCGTTATCGCAAAGCTCATCCCTGCCGAAATTATTTTAGCATCTCGTCTAGCCTCGAGGTCTCAAAAAGGAGGGAAAAATTACATTACGATCCTTTCGCCGAAAATGTATTAGTTTTACAAGTAGAACACCAAGATCTTGCTCGGAAATTCCTGTAGCATTTTTAAAAGAATGCTTACTATTTAAATACTGATCTGAAAATCAGATCGAGAGAACAGCGATTGTGGTTGCTGTTTAACTGGTTTGTTAAATTGTAACATGCGATATGGACTGTCAATAAAGTTATGAAAGCCAACTACGGATCTTTCGGAGTATGGTAAACCGTTCATTAAACGCTATTTTAAGCACAAGCTCCTCCTGTTTTCTTTTCGCTGTCTTCTTCACACAGCAGTAAACCCAGTACAGATTTTTCATTACTTTCTGTGTTATTTTACGAGGAGAGTTTTTTTACATGTGGGTTCGCAGCTGTTAAAGTATTTATCTGGAAACAACAGTTTCACATCGATGCTTTTTAAATTTTTTTCCTTTTCCGCTATTAGTTTTCTGATCCGAAGCTGTTAAGAAATAGGGAGTGAGTCCCAGCATTAAGAATGAATTGCGGTAATTACATTAATAAAACACTATATTCCTATTTTTTATTATATCGTTACATGATAACTAGTGACCACGTCAAGATAACTGTTCTATTTCTCTTTTCCTTCGCCCTCCTTCGGAAGTCTTCTATTTTTTCAGATTGAGATCTTTCCTTCTCGTTACAGCACCTGAGACGTTATTTTTCTGTTTGAATTTCTTGACGTCTATGTCTGGTCACCTGCTTTGACAGAATGTGTGAATTTTCTGCATTAATCTTTCTTCTTCAATTCGCTCTAGATGTCTGGATAATTCAGGGCAGCGTAAGTACATTTCCACGACAGACGTAAAGAATGGTTACCATGAAATAGTAGTAGTGCCAGAGGATCTGAATATGGTTACGGTTGCTGTTAACACATATCGATTAAACGACTAGGGAACTAGGCTGATTTGGGACCATTATATCGAATGGGTACGTAAACTACTGCCTTAAACACATGTTTGTTTATAAGCGGAAACAACCGACACGTTTCGTTGACGCTGTGCTTTGCGTGAGAGCCATGATGAGCAGTATTTGTCTGGGTCCACTCCAGCTGCACATTGCAAATATCCACCGAAACAGCAGAGAAAACGCGGCTAATGACTCTTAGAAGTATTTTTTATTTAATCGTATGGCTAGAGCCCGCCGTCGGGCAGGCCGTTCGCCGGGTGTCGGCCTTTCGATGTGACGCCACTTCAGCGACCTGCAGTCGATGAGGATGATAGGATGATGATGACAGAACAACACCCAGTCCCTAGGCGGAGAAAATTCCCCGACCCAGGCCCGAATCGAACCCGGGCCCAGAGGATTGACAATCCGTCACGCTGACCATTCAGCTATGACCATTCAGCTATGACCATTCAGCTACCGGGGGCGGACACTCTTAGGAGTGACACCCTGTATCTCTTATCGCCTATACAGTGGTAGTTTTATGGAACGTAAACGAGGGTAAGCCTTGCATCCCACAATGTGTACTGCAGAATGCATTTTCCTTACAAGAATCGATGTAAGCCGCTCCCCACTTTATGAATTACAGATTATTGCCACTCTGTCAGGGACGAATGAATTTTTAGAAGTGACTTGCATGGAACGGTATTCGACGGCTTTGGATCTTGCTGCTGATCCAGCGACCTCTGAGACACGTCTTCTTTGTGGAGGAAAAAAAAATCCAGCCTGGCGCGGGTTGGTGTCCTATGGTGGTCGGTTTACAGAGGATGTGGTGGGGAGCGTCACCTGCTACAGGTGTCCACAGGGCTCTGGCACATGGCATAATAGTAGCATTGCCCATAGATGCTAGAGCACATCTGACCCGTGTCCTCTGGAGGTGTTCGAAGCACATGGACTGCTCGTGGAGTGGTAGCGGTTATGGTGGCGGTGGCATTAGAGGGTAGTGAAGGTGGTGTAGTACTTCTTAAAATTAAGAATGCGATTGTTCCCACCGGAACCAACTACATACAGCGACAATTTTGCAGTCTCATATCAGTGATAATCCACATGTCTCTTTGAAAGCTAAGCTCAAAGCTATAAAATTGTAAACTCCATTAGTATTATAAAAATGTATGTCTGTATGTATATTTCTCATTTCGTCCTAAGTAACTGGATTGATTTCTACCATACATGCTACACGTATTGCTACCTGGAAAGAAATGCTGTGGGAGTATTAACCAGCAACGTCCTGTTGATGCGGGTTGGGGGCAGGGGGTGGTAACGTGGAAATATAAGGGAGAAAGAGATTAAAAGAGAGTGGGAAGGAGACATGCACACAGCTATAAGGAACCAGGAGATGGACACACTGTGTACTGTCTGAAAATTTGAAATAAATTGATCAGTATTTTTGCTAATAGCTTTTCCCATTTCTTCTTCTTCGTCTTCTTTCGCTTGTGCCTGATCCAGCAGTTTTCGCAGGGTTGGCATTGTTAATTTGAAGGGGTGGCTGGATGCCCTGTACCACCTGGGACAGAATCAGTGTACCCCAGCTGCCTGTGTCTAGAGCAAATCATGCAATAGTGCACACGTGTTGCAAATGTCTGTGAGCCGTGTAACTGAGGCGGGACTTCGGGACCAGCGCGGTATTCACGTAGTGAGATGTGGAAAACCGCCTAAAAACCACATCCAGGCTGGCCTGCACACCGACCCTCATCGTTAATCCGCCAGGCGGCTTCGATCCGGGGCGCCTATCCGAGTCCAGGAAGTAGCACATTAGCGCTCTCGGCTAACCTGGAGGGTCCACTTTTCCCTTTTATATAGTACACATATATCTATATAGCATATACATTGTGAAAGTAAAGCCTCTGTGAACTCAGATGTTTGTTAGAGTATCGTGTTGTACATGGGTCAAGAACTTTTCTAGATTTCTGGTAGCAATGTTAAATGACAGCTTATCTTCATATATATATATATATATATATATATATATATATATATATATATATATATATATAAATATATATATTGGTAGGCCACATATGTTAAAGAAACAATGTAGCCGATGTCGGTCCGAACCTTTATTCGAATATCGTTTAGATATTTTTATTTTTTGTATATCGATGGAGATCTTTTCCAGATTTTTGCTAATCACTTTCATTGTTTGTGCAGTACATTATCTTTAAATACCACATATACCTGAAGAGTGTGTAGCCTATGTCGGTCTGAACGTTTATCATAGTACCGTGAAAAAATCTGAAGATCATATCGGTAGTATGAGTTGAAGTCACCTCCTTGTGTCCGTCTGAATTTGCCGGCTAATCTGAGGAACTGCTGCAGCGATATTGATCAGATTTTCACTAATAGACTGATCCACGAGGAAGGTTTTGTATATAATTTGTAAATATTTTCTTGAAGCTGTCTGAATTGCGATTAATTAAATTTAAGTTATGAGAACGATGGCACTGCTACCTATCAAACAACGGCCTTAATCCTAGAGGGAGCAGCAGTGTCCTAAGTTAGCAGGAAGCGTGACCGGATTCGCACCTGGTTTGATGGGAAAAAAAACTGGTAGCATTTGACTAGAAACAGACCGGTTGTAGGATCGATTTCTGGCCGGCACAATTTTCTTCACACTTCCACGTTACACCGTAACTCCCCTTTCGCCGATGTAATACGGACATGCAAGCAGCCTAAGTGCCATCCAATTCATTGTAATCGTTTCAGAATAACTGCCTAGCGAGGAAACGTGCGAGGCTGTTTTTTACGCACAGAGTATAACACAGTGTGGTGTGCATCGTAAATTACAAGGAAACATCATCAACTCGACCTCATATTTGAACGAGACAAAGACATACTTGCAAGATATCAGCCTCAGAAATAAATCCGCACAAAAATTTGGGACTTTTTCTGAGAGTAAGCAAGTTGTTTGAAAGTATAACACTTAAACATGCGCGAGCACCGCTTCTCGTCCGCTGTCCCCCTCCACTGCAGCCGCTTAATGCCCGAGCACGAAGTGCTGTGGAGCATAGTAAGAGGTGGAAATCTGTTCTCACACTGGAAACAAGCGTTGTTAATTGTGTCAAAGTCTACTCATATTACTTACCGTTTTTCTCGTGGAACAACACGACTGTTCCCGAAAAAGATTTCAAAACACGTTCGGCAGAAATGTTCACATCTCCTGTCATCTCCCCTCTTACCTCGCCATTACCATTCCGCGAATAGCAGAACGCTGGTTGTCAGTCCGCTGTACAGTGATTCGCGTGCGGCCATTAGGCGGCTGCTGTGGGACGTGGCGAGTGACAAACAACCGGGACGCGCGAAGTTTAAATGCTATACATTAAAAAGGTTATAAGTGCGCACTATTACGAGGGTCACCCCAAAAGAAATGTACACTATTTTTTTTATCCATCTTTTATTCTACATGTTTGAAAGTTTTACAGTGTGTAGATACGTCCTTTAGGAACAATATTTTCATTGCTCCACATAATTTCCATCCCTCCCAACTGCCTTACGCCATCTTGGAACCAGCGCCTGTATACCCGCACGGTAAAATTGTGTACCAACCTGTTGCAGCCACTGTTTGGCAGCGTGCACAAGGGAGTCGTCATCTTCAAACCTTGTTCCACGAAGAGAGTCTTTCAGTTTCCCAAAGAGATGATAGTCACATGGAGCCAGGTCAGGATGGTAAGGCGGGTGTTTCAGTGTTGTCCATCCGACTTTTGTGATCGCTTCCATGGTTTTTGGACTGACATGTGGCCATGCATTGTCGTGCAACAGCGAAACACCCTGCTATTGCCGATGTGGTCGAACACGACTAAGTCGAGCTTGAAGTTTCTTCAATGTCGTCACATATACATCAGAATTTATGGTGGATCCACTTGGCATGATGTCCACAAGCAAGAGTCCTTCGGAATCGAAAAACACCATAGCCATAACTTTTCCAGCAGAAGGTGTGGTTTTGAATTATTTTCTTGTGTGAATTTGAATAATGCCACTCCATTGATTGCCTCATCGTCTCTGGTGAAAAATGATGGAGCCATGTTTCATCACCTGTCACAATTATTCCAAGAAATTCATCTCCACCAATCTCGTACCGTTCCAAAAGTTCGCTGCATACCGTTTTTCTTGTTTCTTTGTGAGCCACTGTCAACATCTTGGGAGCCCACCTGGCACAAACCTTTTTTAACGCCAACACTTTCAGTATATTGCAAACATTTCCTTTCCCTATCCCAACGTTTCGTAACAATTTTTTCACTGTGATGCGTCTGTCAGCAGTCACCAATTCGTTAACTCTCTGCACATTGTCTGGAGTGTGTGCAGTACGAGGCCTGCCGCTGCGAGGACAATCCTCAATATTGCCGTGCCCGCTTTCATCACGTAACCTGCTTGCCCACCGACTAAATGTACTGCGATCGACAGCAGCATCCCCAAAAACTTTTTTCAACCTCTTGTGGATGTTTCCCACTGTCTCGTTTTCACAGCACAGGAATTCTATGACAGCACGTTCCTTCTGACGATCGTCAAGCGTAGCAGCCATATTGAAGACATGCTGTGACGGCGCCACTCACGGGTACAGGTTGAACTAAGTTTGAAAACAAGCGGGAAGGATGTATCTACACGCTGTAAGACTTTCAGACATGCAGAATGAAAACTGTATTTTTACAAAAATAGTCTGCATTTCTTATGGAGTGACCCTCGTAGAATCATGGGGCAAAATTTCGCGCGAGATCGATAATTGGGACTGATATCTCGAAAGTGTTCTTTTTCCTCCTTAAAATTACAGGTCGAGTTAGTGTTGTTTTCTTGTTAATTTATATAAAGAAAATTTCACAGCAGCGCAGCAAATGACTCGGCTTTGGGCTCTCTGCTTTCCTTGACTCAAACACAGGTGCGAACACAATTCTCTGCGCGTTGGGGCTAAAGACATTACACGTTTGGATACTTTCAAGTTATGCAGAAAACTGGTAAACAATCTCCACTAACAAGATCATAAAGACGTGGACACGATCTTCTCGAAAGGGATTCAGAAATTTCTTATGGATGATTTTGAAATATTTGTACAAATGATACAAGGACGCATTATGAAATATGACCATAATTTCCGATGCCAGTCTCTGCTCTCCTCAGATTACTGGTCGCAGTGCCAATGCTTGATTCACTATAAATTCTTCGAGCAGGGGGCAGTGAGTTACTCAACTTTAAAGTATCGCAATAGATGTGACCAATAACGAAAAGATAACCATTTCATCGTGGTGATTGAGACTCACAATTTGAAATAATCAAATATTTTTAACCAGTAGTTCCCCCGCAATCGTTTGAGAACAGTTGCATAGTGAAAAAAATGCGAGTGGAAAACATGTGGTTTTTATTTCCTATGCTTCAAATAAAGCCTTTTCCGGGAATGTACTTCAGCAGCTTTGCCCCATTTACATACAATATGTTCTTTCAGCAGCGCAGCAGATGATTCAGATATCAGCTTTCTGCTTTCCTTGACGAGCAACTGCGGTAGTCTGCGGTAGTCTCAACAATGTTATACGGCGTGTACTAAGCTTAACAAGAGAAGTACTGTAACACGAGCTGAACATGCGGCACCTCATAATCATCTGCGGCACGTTTACATCACAGCGGTACGACGACGATATTGTACGCTCTGATTTGTTATTTCTGGCAAGCCATCCTGAACTTAAATTTCAGAAAAATAATGACCGCCAACAAACGACGAGAGTTTCTACTACTTGCCTTCGTGCTTGCCAATCCCTACCTTCCCCAGCTACGTCGCCATATCTCTCCCCAGTTTAGAGCTTTTGGAGCATTATGGCCAGGACTCTACAACCAGCTCGACATTTTGACGATCTAGCGCGCCAATTGGACGTAACATGGCACGTATCTCTCAAAAGGACATTAAACAGATCTATCAATCAGTGCCAAGCCGAAGAACTACTTGCATAGGGTTCAAATGGTTCAAATGGCTGTGAGCACTATTACACTTAACATCTTAGGCCATCAGTCCCCTAGAACTTAGAACTACTTAAATCTAACTAACCTAAGGACATCACACACATCCATGCCCGAGGCAGGATACAAACCTGCGCCCGCAGCGGTCGCGCGGTTCCAGATTGAAGGGCCTACAACCGCTCGGCCACCCCGGCCGGCTGCTTCCATAAGGATCAGAGGCGGACCAACGCGTTATTGACTAGTTCGATTTGTGAAACTCTTCCTGTTGAATAAATCAACAAGTTCTCATGAAATTGTAATCAATTCTGTGTCTGTATGTGTGTATGAAATATGTCGATTTCTGTCGTATTCGGATAGTTCCTTTTCGTCTTATTTTTCTTTTTTTTTCATAGTGTATATACATAACCAACACGGATTCAGAAAATATCGTTCTTGTGCAACACATCGAGCTCCTTATTACCATGAAGTAATGAATGCTGTTGGCAGTGGATCTCGTATCGATTCCGTGTTCCTAGATTTCCGGATGGCTTTTGATACCGTTCCTCACAAGCGACTATTAATCAAATTGCGTGCGTATGGAGTATCGTCTCAGTTGTGTGACTGGATTCGTGGTTTCCTCTCAGAGAGGTCACAGTTCGTAGTGATGGCGGTAAATCATCGAGTAGAACACAAGTGATATCTGGCGTTCCGCAAGGTGGTGTCTCAGGCCCTCTGCTGTTCCAGATTTATGTAAATGATCTAGGTCAAGGGTTCCCAACAAAATTTTCTCGAGGACCTCCCCCCCCCCCCCATCGAGCATGATTGGTACCTTGTCATATCACAGTATCAAACACATAAAAAAGCCAAATTAAGAGTCTTTTTATAAGTTTTCTATTTTTGGAACTTAGAAAAAACATTGAAATATTCGTTATTGAAAAAATATTGAGCTGTCAAAACAAAAAAAAATCTGTTATCATAGGAAATATATTGAATATATTTTTTTAATCTAATAGCATCTTGCGGACCGCTGGGCGTCCGCGGACCACCTGTTGGGAACCATTGATCTGGGTGATAATCTGAGCAGCCCCCTTAGACTGTTTGTAGATGACGCTGTAATTTACCGTCTAGTAAAATCATCAGACGATCATTTCCAATTACAAAATGGTCTAGAGAGAATTTCTGTATGGTGCGAAAAGTGGCAACTGACATTAAACAAAGAAAAGTGCGACGTCATCAACATGGATACTAAAAGAAATCCGATAAATTTTGAGTATGCGATAAATCGCACAAATCTAAGTGCTGTCAACTCGACTAAATACCAAGGAATGTTGGTGGTGATGCGTCCAGGCGAGGCGTAGAGTTTTGTCGTGCAGTCATCGAGGGTACGCGAATGGGCCTTCGGCTCCGAAAACCCATATCGATGATGTTTCGTTGAATGGTCCACACCTGACCCTTGTTGGTCGCCCAGCACTGGAATCTGGAGCGATTTGCAGAAGGATTGCACTTCTGTCACGTTGAACGATTCTCTTCAGTCGTCGTTGGTCCCGTTCTTGTAGGATCTTTTTCCGGTCGCAGTGATGTCGGTGATTTGATGTTTTACCGGATTCCTGATATTCATGTTACACTCGTGGAATGGTCGTACGAGAAACTCTCCACTCAGGCAGGCGTATGAGCTGTAGTTCAGCAGATACTCATACATACATATTACATTTAAAAACAAATTTCTGAGAACTCAAATCAACTTTCACTTATTTTCCTTCGCTCAAATGGGAATGATGGAACTATTAATAGCTATGTAGCCTTCATTTAGAACAAAATAAAACTAAACATACAGTACTAACGTTGTTTCATCAAGCCCTCTTAGACTACTCGGAAACCACTTGTTGATATAAGAACGTAGGCACTTGTTGACGGTTGATCCCGGCACGTAGCATTTTTTCTGGAAACGAGTGAAAGCCGACATGGTCATTCTCCAGAATGTGATGAATGAGATGTAGTCGACGTACGAAATAAGCTGCTCATTGCGAATTTATCTATTCATTAAGGATTAAAAAGACATAGAATGTCAGAATGTGTTTTATTGCATCTTACAAAATCTTTGTTCCTTGTATCTACGTACAAAAGCTATATTACATAGGGCGATTCTTATTAACGTTTAAAATCTCCCGAAGCCGCACATATGATGCTGGCACAAGTAATTTAATATAAGACACATGAGAGTACAAATGTAGGGAAGTGCCCCAAAAGTGCATGACAAATGTTGAACATGTGACGTCAACATACAACCTCACACACCTTGTCCACATTACACATGTGACAGATTCGCGTTTGTATTTTAGATGTCAGAATCGCGTGTAATCGAACCATTTTTAACGCTGCGTAGCAGGGTGAGGATTTATTTTTAACTAAGAACGTGACAATATTTAACTGTATGACCTCTAATATTGCTTAAAATGGAAATAATAATGTCCAGGATAATTTATGTATCGTTTTGCAGTGTTGGAAAGTAAATCCGGTTAGCGGTCGGGTTTAAGGAACCCCGTCGCGAGTGTACTGCTACCTGTCGGGACTGCCTTACAAAAAAGAAGGGCCTTCATCCCTCGGCGTTGACTGCGTGTCGGCTCTCAGAAAATACGGCTTTTAGTTCGCACAGTAGATCATTATCATTAAAACCGCTGATATCCTGTTGCGTCCAGATTCCTACTACTTAACGAGAACAAAGACAAATACAGTTGCATGGCTGTTAGGACAATGCGTTGTAAATTAAGGGGGCGATAGGGATCCACTTGTCTTCCACCAATATTTGGCCACTGCATATTGCAAGTGTTCACGCTGGCCACAGTATCGTGACTTACTCGAAAGTATGTTGAATATTCTATTTCGTCGTCAAGGTATCGCTTGAATTAACCGGTCCTGTCGTATTCTCGTCGTGGCCCCTTTCCACGAGTATTGTTGCGCGGCTTATTTTCTATTTCTGGTTCCGTTTGTCTTATTTTTCCTTTTTAAATAATAAAAATAAAATAAAAAATATTGTTCCAGAGAACGACTGGAAATGATTTTCTTTTCTTTTTTAGTGTCTGTTGCCATGTAAGATTTAATCCGACTCGCAGTGACAGGCGTGGGAGGGGACGGGGCTCGAGGGGGGGGGGAACGTTGTCACGCCTCGGGATTCGACCCATGGTCACCTTGTCTCCACCCAGTCTGAAGCTGACTTTGTCCTTTGTTTCCAAATTTTTGTATCACCAAAAAATGTGGTGGAGCATTTGACTAGAAACCAACAAGTGTGCGATCGAATCCCGGGCGAAAAAAAAAAGAAAAAAAAAAAGCATTTGAATCGGATCACAAGACCGAATCCTAGGCGTATCATGGATTTTTTCAGACTGCTTTTTAACTTAATATCCAGCTCTCAACAATGTGGAAACACGCTACAGCGACATGTGGTTTGGATTTCGCGTTAGACTGCAGATCAACTTCCCGCAGGTGGGTAACTGGTATAGGTGAGGGACGCGAAAGTGGCATCCCATTGAGAGTCTTGCACCTTATCTTTGTGCCTCATGAAATTATTGTTAAGAGGATCTATGTATTCACGCATGTCTTGTTCTAACTCCTAAGTCCCCCGCCTCGTTTTTCTCTCTGAATGTGAAGGATAATCTGGGGAACTACCGAAGGGATTTTTACGCGGTTGTGCCTGACAGACTCACTGATTCACGAGGCAGACTTGTGTGTGCAACTCGCGCGGTCTTAGACGCTTAGCGCTACATGTGCGAAACCCCGGCGGGTAGCTGGTAATGGAATAATTTAGACATACGCTGTATGAAACTTTCGTGCTCGTCTCCACGGGATAATACAATTGACTCTCGGTTCAGCTGGGCGCCTCATATTCAATTTATTGTTAAATGTAATGGCTCTCTGGTGAGCAAGATGTATGAGACAGGCGAAATACCCACAGACTTCAAGAAGAATATAATAATTCCAATCCCAAACAAAGCAGG
The DNA here is from genome assembly GCF_023864345.2 of Schistocerca serialis cubense. Taxonomy (NCBI): domain Eukaryota; kingdom Metazoa; phylum Arthropoda; class Insecta; order Orthoptera; family Acrididae; genus Schistocerca; species Schistocerca serialis. The sequence goes on from NC_064645.1 coordinate 155,602,484, forward strand.
TGTTGACAGATGTGAAAATTACCGAACTATCAGTTTAATAAGTCACAGCTGCAAAATACTAACACGAATTCTTTACAGACGAATGGAAAAACTGGTAGAAGCGGACCTCGGGGAAGATCAGTTTGGATTCCGTAGAAATGTTGGAACACGTGAGGCAATACTAACCTTACGACTTATCTTAGAAGAAAGATTAAGAAAAGGCAAACCTACGTTTCTAGCATTTGTAGACTTAGAGAAAGCTTTAGACAATGTTAACTGGAATACTCTCTTTTAAATTCTGAAGGTGGCAGGGATAAAATCCAAGGAGCGAAAGGCTATTTACAATTTGTACAGAAACCAGATTGCAGTTATAAGAGTCGAGGGGCATGAAAGGGAAGCAGTGGTTGGGAAAGGAGTGAGACAGGGTTGTAGCCTCTCCCCGATGTTATTCAACCTGTATATTGAGCAAGCAGTAAAGGAAACAAAAGAAAAATTCGGAGTAGGTATTAAAATTCATGGAGAAGAAGTAAAAACTTTGAGGTTCGCCGATGACATTGTAATTCTGTCAGAGACAGCAAAGGACTTGGAAGAGCAGTTGAACGGAATGGACAGTGTCTTGAAAGGAGGATATAAGATGAACATCAACAAAAGCAAAACGAGGATAATGGAATGTAGTCAAATTAAATCGGGTGATGCTGAGGGGATTAGATTAGGAAATGAGACACTTAAAGTAGTAAAGGAGTTTTGCTATTTAGGGAGTAAAATATCTGATGATGGTCGAAGTAGAGAGGATATAAAATGTAGACTGGCAATGGCGAGGAAATCGTTTCTGAAGAAGAGAAATCTGTTAACATCGAGTATAGATTTAAGTGTCAGGAAGTCGTTTCTGAAACTATTTGTATGGAGTGTAGCAATGTATGGAAGTGAAACATGGACGATAACTAGTTTGGACAAGAAGAGAATAGAAGCTTTCGAAATGTGGTGCTACAGAAGAATGCTGAAGATAAGGTGGGTAGATCACGTAACTAATGAGGAGGTATTGAATAGGATTGGGAAGAAGAGAAGTTTGTGGCACAACTTGACTAGAAGAAGGGATCGGTTGGTAGGACATGTTTTGAGGCATCAAGGGATCACAAATTTAGCATTGGAGGGCAGCGTGGAGGGTAAAAATCGTAGAGGGAGACCAAGAGATCAATACACTAAGCAGATTCAGAAGGATGTAGGTTGCAGTAGGTACTGGGAGATGAAGAAGCTTGCACAGGATAGAGTAGCATGGAGAGCCGCATCAAACCACTCTCAGGACTGAAGACCGCAACAACAACAACAATTGGCTCTCTCAGCCGTGTATAGTGGGTAGCGCATCAGTGTATTCCTTGAACTCACGATGTACCGAGGGATTACTCGATCTGAACTGGACACGGTTGTATGCTGCTTCACAATGCACCTAAGACTTACTTCTACAAATTGCGTACTCTCGAGTTCACAGCCGCTCATACAGCCTTGGAGCTATGCGTTCGACGCCTGCAAATGCTCTTTTAGTGAAGGCAGGAGGGATGCCACTGAGCGTGGGACGTCAAATGGTTCAAATGACTCTAAACACTATGGGACTTAACGTCTGAGGTCATCAGTCCCCTAGACTTAGAAATACTTAAACCTAACTAACCAAAGGACATCACACACATCCATTCCCGAGGCAGGATTCGTGCCTGCGACTGTAGCAGCAGCGCAGTTCCGGACTGAAGCGCCTAGAACCGCTCGGCCACAGCGGCCGGAGGACGACAAATACTGTCAAATAAATTGTTCATTCAAAGAAGGCCTTAATTGGTAGTCCAGCCTATAAGAGTAGAGATTGCATTTAACAATTACGAAGTGCCTCCTACAGAAGAACTAAAATTTTGGCTGTCTGCACAAGCTTTGACTCTTGGTATCCTATCGCACATTCTATGCATTGTCGTAATACTTGCCTTTGTTTGAACATAATTTTGACACACATAGCTGCCAGAATTCAGCCTGTTATTGCAATATAGCAAGCTCGCTGATTGTTAACGAAAACTCCAGATTTGTCTCATTGAAGCTCAGTGGCCTGTTATATCCATATATATATACATATATATACTGGTGGATACAAAATTCCGCAAGAGGAGTGTACTGAATGTGCTTTTCTGTCTTTCAAATCCAAATCAGTAAAGCCTACGAATTACCTAAAAGTGCTTCAGTTGCGGAGATTGTGGCAATTTTGGAAGCAATTGAGTTTGTATCTTCAACTTCTTAATGACATTAATCGTGTCAGACTTCCAGAGTCTTCCCAAAGGTATTCAACACTGAAGATGGAATAAAACAAGAATAGTTTCGAAATTTCCTGGCAGATTCAAACTGTTTGCCGGACCGAGACTCGATATATGGTACATTTGCCTTTCGCGGGCAAGTTCTCTACCATCTGAGCTACCCAAGCACGACTCACGACTCGTCCTCACAGCTTCAGTTCTGCCAGTACTTCGCCTCCTCTCTTCCAGACTCAAGTGGTAGAGCGAAATGCAAAGGTCCCGAGTTCGGGTCTCGGTCTGACACATTGTTTTAGTCTGTTAGAAAGTTTCATATCAGCGCACACTCCAATGCAGAGTGAAAATCTCATTCTGGGAACGAATAGTGTTATTTTGGATGTGGTACTGGAACATATTCGCTGTAGACGGAGAGGGTAGACAATCATTGTGCTTTAGGCACATTCCCACGCCGGGATCCGCTATAATGAGAAAGTTGATGTCTTAGCGATGCAAGCTGCATTTACATGAACTGTTCTCGATTTGACATTACCGTGACGAAGTGAAGTCAAGACTATCATTCGATTTCGCTTTAACAATACCTCGTTTCCTGCATAGGATCAACATTTACAATTCCCCCTGCATGTGAGTGTGATTCAGAATCAGAAGCTGATGTAAACAATATATTGCTTTCATGTTCCAACTCTGACAAAGAACGATCGGAATTTCTGTTGGCTTTGATGAGTACTAGTTATCTCCTCCCTCTTACAGCGTCTTCTCTTTTGGTTTCTAATCATCTTCAGCTGTGTAAAGCGATTGGCAATTTTCTTAAGAGTTTAGGGGAAAATATGTAGAACTCATGTTTTCATTTATAAGTATCAGTTATTCTCAAATTTAAGAAGTAGTGAGAACTGATAACATAACCATGTCTAGCTTACTTATCAGTCTATTTGTTAAATATTTGTTGTGGGAAAAAATGACGGTCTGTAAATGTGCATTTATGTGTTTTCTCTGTAGTGTTATGTATTTTGTGTAAACATGCGTCCTCGATGGCTACAGAGAGTACGAACTCTGGAGGTGAAACAAAACAAACAAACAATCCAGCGATATTTACGAAAGCCTCTCCTATAAACGTAGATTGCAGACATATTACTTCCCTCAAAAAAAGATGAAGATGCGTAAGACTCTCCAGTTAGAGCGTGTTAGCGAGGCCAATAGAATATTTCGAAAGGACATGTGATGACACAAAGACCATATGCCGTTGTTAGATTTCTAGGGATCAGCTGCTGTTACGCTAATATACTTACAATGAGTAGGAAGGTCAAAGAATAGTAATATCTAGAGTACAGAGGCGCAGGATTTTGTGTTGCCAACATACAGTGACGATGTGGTCATGTGATCTCGGGACGGCGTAGGTTTGTCCGTAAAGCGTCCTCGAAATGTTGACTGGTATAGGCGTTTTGAACATACCATAATAATTTGCACTTGATAACTGGAATAAAGAGGGATGTTTGCTTTGGAGAGCAAAATGAATGTGTGTCACGTCACGACACCGTCACGTAAGCGTGAATTTACACTGTTCGTCACGTCATGTGAAGTATATTCGCTCAGCTGAGTACCAAACAGCGAATGTGAGGTTATGAGTCACCATCCGTGATACAAAAAGTCGCCGGCCGGAATGGCCGTGCGGTTCTAGGTTCTGCAGTCTGGAACCGAGCGACCGCTACGTTCGCAGGTTCGAATCCTGACTCGGGCATGGATGTGTGTGATGTCCTTAGGTTAGTTAGGTTTAATTAGTTATAAGTTCTAGGCGACTGATGACCTCAGAAGTTACGTCGCATAGTGCTCAGAGCCCAGCCATACAAAAAGTCGGAGTAGCCTGTAGTACCGTAGTTGAGGAACAACGACAAAGTTTATTAATGTCGAAAGCAACCTGCGTTACGTACGTCCTTTATCAATTTTCTTTGCCAAAGCGTTGAGAAGTGAAATATTTCAATACATAGACATTTATCACCTGATGAAAATGTATTCATACAAACACATCGAACAATAGCTATAACGAAATAAGTGGAGTGTGTTTACCTATGTTTCTTTTACGTGACTTATAACGTCATAAACAATTATATTACTCTCCTTCATTAGATCTGGGCCTTTCACTTAACGTGATATGTAATGCAAAGTGCTTAGTCAATATCTTATATATACAGATTGTGGACGTCACCACTGTCCCGTTATTGTAAAAAATAGTTTTGCGAAACCTGCGTAATTTTTCGTTTTCAGACATCTGACATTGCTTGTGTAAGAACATTCAACGGGAAAAATAAGCAAGTCGTCATTTGGAATTTGCCACGAAGTCACACTTAACAATAAAATAAAGATTACGAACAAACAAAAGCACAAAATCCAGTACTATAACATGAATGAGAGCCGCACAAGTAGGTTAACTTACGATATTAGCAGAAGAGATACCGTCAAAACTTTCTTCCAGAGAAAACTTGGCATGCCGCGACATGGCGTGACGTTAGGGTTCGTTGACGAACTGCTTGGATGCCGCTATATGAGATACATTGTGGAATGTTCTGAAGTGACCTGATACGCCTTTATAGCTGATTTGAACTGGCCTTAAGGGGACCACATCCTGCATATCTAACCCATGTTAATTTAGGCAAGTATTTGACCCACTTCTGAAAAAAACTATTTGATGCAGGACCTCAATATTTTTATTGTATGTTTCATGATGCTAATAGAGTCAACTGTACTAAAATCTATTTTATCCATTTTATAGTTTTCAAGAAATACTTTTTTCAATTTATTAACAAACAAAAAAAAACCGACGTCGGGGAAGATCAGTTCGGATGTCATTGAAATATTGGAACATGTGAGGCAATACTGACCTTACGACTTATCTTAAATTTGTTAACATCGAGTATAGATTTAAGTGTCAGGAAGTCGTTTCTGAAAGTATTTGTATGGAGTGTAGCCATGTATGGAAGTGAAATATGGACAATAAATAGTTTGGACAAGGAGACAATACAAGCTTTCGAAATGTGGTGCTACAGAAGAATGCTGAAGATTAAATGGGTAGATCACATAACTAATGATGAAGTATTGAACAGAATTGGGGAGAGGAGGAGTTTGTGGTACAACCTGACGAAAAGAAGGGACCGGTTAGTAGGACATGTTCTGAGGCAGCAAGGAATCACAAATTTACCATTGGAGGGCAGCGTGGAGGGTAAAAATCGTAGAGGGAGACCAAGAGATGAATACACTAAGGAGATTCAGAAGGATGTAGGTTGGAGTAGGTACTGGGAGATTAAGAAGCTTGCTCAGGGCAGGGTAGCATGGAGAGCTGCATCAAACCAGTCTCAGGACCGAAGACAACAACAACAACAACAACAACAAAGTATTAAGTTTATCTGCAGAAAATATTTTTTGTAAACTTCCTAATGGGCGAGTATTAATGAATGTAGTACCAGAGGTGGCTTTTTGTGTTATACAGAGTCTCTGAAAATTTCATTCATTTACCTATGATAGTTTCTTATACAATGGGGCAATTGTACTGAAAATTTTACTTTGTGGGAAATTGACTTTAAAGATAAAACTTTTGAAATTTCTTACTTACAGTTAATTAAAACTGTCCTGCTGCATATGAAGGTCCTTCTTTGGCCTCTAGCAGGTCTTCCAGCTTCTTTTTCACCTTCCTGCATGTTTGTCTTGCTATCTTGGCCATATTAGATGCAGACCTGTCTGCATCGTCTATCCTCATTTTATCGTAATGTTGGTGCCCAGTGATCATATTTTGACCAGGATTAATTCCCAGCTTTTTCAGTACCCAACACTTTCCAATATTACCATAGTTGAATGTGATAACAACATCATGAACTCCTAGTTTCATTGTGTGCATGCCTACAAATACAGTTTTAGGAAGGTGGTTGAAACATTCACTTGGGTTCTGTGTCTGCCCATGCAGACATTTCCTTAGAAGGTCAGGATGGGCCAAGTCTCTGAAAATAGGTTTAACTGCTGTAATAACAGCAGCAGGAAGAGATTGCTGTTGACAATAAGATTCTCCAGTTGCCTGCACCACAAATTTTATCCTGATGGACACAATCCATGACATGGCTTATGGTCAGTAGAGAACGTATGGAAAAATATAGCCCAAACATCTCCCTTCATTGCCTGCAGATTTTCTTTATTTCTCCTAATTGTCTGCCCATAGTATACGTGCAAGTTTTCTTTAACAACAACTCGCAATCACACTTGAACAAAACTAATCGCGTGTTTGAAAGCGTGTTGTTTACAAACAACAGAAACAAAAGGATACCGACCGTTGCATTCCAAGGATAGCCATCACACTCGGGAGTAAAAAAAAATCCCTTACGTGCAATGTAGGGGATATAAAGATCTAAAATATATGCAGGAAAGTGGGTGACAGAAAAGTGGACGTGGCACATAAACACAAGTGGTAGGAAAATGCTCTTCAAATGCTCGAAAAAAATTTTTTTCCAGCAAAATCCTTTTCATAGTACTTAAAGAAA